>NC_071988.2:25385000-26633125 GCF_028885655.2 Pongo abelii
AACAAGTACTACTAACACCGGAAAAAGAAATTAAAACCCAGGGGGACTATGTGACTCGGGTGTGGCTAAGCAACATGTCAAGTCAGTTGCCGGAGAAAAACCATCCAGGAAAGAGGTATCTTGACATAACACAATTGTCACCTTCTCTCCAAATCATAGGTTTTTTTGTGTTTTTTTTGAGACGGAGTCTCGCACTGTTGCCAGGCTGGAGTGCAGTGGCGTGATCTCAGCTCACTGCAACCTCTGCCACTTGGGTTCAAGCGATTTTCCTGCCTCAGCCTTGTGAGTAGCTGGGACTACAGGCGTGAACCACTACACCCAGCTACTTTTTTGTATTTTTAATAGAGACGGGGTTTCACCATCTTGGCCAGGATGGTCTGGATCTCTTGACCTCTCTGCCCACCTCGGCCTCCCAAAGTGCTGGGATTACAGGCATGAGCCACCGCAACCGGCCCAAGTCATAGTTTTTATGGCTAAAAAAGGATACTTATTGACATGCTAACAGCTTTAAAGCTGTTGTAGGCCGGGCGTGGTGGCTCACGCCTGTAATCCCAGCACTTTGGGAGGCCTAAGTGGGTGGATCACTTGAGGTCAGGAGTTTGAGACCAGCCTGGCCAACATGGTGAAATTCCATCTCTACTAAAAATACAAAAATTAGCCGAGCATGGTGGGACATGCCTGTAGTCCCAGCTACTTGGGAGGCTGAGGCAGGAGAATCACTTGAACCCAGGAGGCGGAGGCTGCAGTGGGCCAAGATTGTGCACGCACTCCAGCTTGGGTGACACAGCGAGACTCCATCTCAAAAAAAAAAATAAAATAAATACATAAAATAAATACATAAAGCTGTTGTAAATTTTAAGTTTCTACTTTTAAGGTCTCTGATTTTAAAAACACTTCCCTATGGTAGCTAAAACAAAGCTTTAGAAATTGTGGATGTTAGATGAGATCTGGGTTTTTGCTTGGGCAAGGCTTGGTGGTTGTGAAGTTGCATGCTACATGTCCCAATAAAATCACCTCCTTGAAAAAAACACAATCCACAGAAATCTATTGAAATGCAATCTATGGAAAATCTAACATGGCCTTGGGCCCCAGGCTTGTTCTTCCATTGCTGTCAACACAGTGAAATTCTGTCCCCGTTGATTACTTTTCTGTTTCCATGGGCTTGCTGATTAAATGCTATGTGTATAACACTTTGAATCATTTAAATGAGAAAGAAAAAAATCCTTCTCTTTTCTTCACCATGACATTAGAGCTACAGTAGTGACTCTGATGTCAACTGAGCACATACTATGTTAAGAAAGCAACCTTAAATAAGCAAACTCAAATTGTATCTTTAAAGAAATTCTTCTCTCCTTCTCTCTGTTTCCTCTGTAGCAAAGGCAGAGTCAAAAACTGCCTTTCTTCTTCAACCTGTGAAATCAGATTTAAATGTATTTATGTATTTATTTTGGCTAGATGATATTCTCCTTGCTGGCACAGAATTAACTAGCCACAGAGTTTTCTATAAGTGAAAAACCTGGCTGGGTGCAGGAGAATCAAGCTTGCCTATAATCCCCGAGCTTTTGGAAGCTGAGGTGGGAGGATTGCTTGAGGCCAGGAGTGGGGACCAGCCTGGGCAACATAGTGAGACCCCATTTCTAAAAAAAAAAAAAATTTAAATTAGCGAGGCATGCTGGTGTGAAGACTTAGAAGGCTGAAGCAGGAAGATGCTTGAGCCCACGAGTTCAAGGCTTCAGTGAGCTGTGATCACACCACTGCATTTCAGCCTGGGTGACAGAGCAAGACTCTGTGTTAAAAAAAAAAAAAAAAAAAAAAAAGTCAAAAGTCAAAAAAGCTGAACTTGAAAAAATTTGGTTCTGATCTCTCTCTGTAATGCTAGCACTCGTGAAAAATTCAGCATTTGTGGAATTCCTTAGTTTATGATTTAGGAATCTCCACCTGGCTCCCCACCCCCGCCAGATACAAGCCTCTCTCTTCTCTTGGGACCAGGAGGAGGCTGCAAGCCTGAGCGTCACAGGGCTGGGTTCTTCAATGCGTGGCCTTGGTGAGTTATCCTGGGGAGTTTTGTAGGGAAAGCGCCAGCCTGGCCAAGCTATAGGTGCCCAGGAAAGCCGTGATTTGTGAGTGGATGGTGTGTAGGACACACAATCTCAAAGGAGTGGCAGGGGCCTATTCATTTCCTTTGCAGGATTTAAAACAAAGATGGCAGTGATGGAGGAACAGATGGCAAGTGTTAGTCATAGGGAGAGACTTAGTATGCTCACATGGGCTCAAATTTTTTTCATGAGAGAAATGCTCTCCTGAGCCTCTCTAGCCCCAAAAGTCCAGAGGAAGAATTTTGCAAGCATGACTAGTGTTTTTAAATGTATTGCTCTCCCCTATAGGTTTCTATCGGGCTTTAAAAAATTACATTCAGTGTCCATCTAATCTTTACAAGTTATTTTCTCATGTGTCAATGCCTTTTTTCCAAGTTGCTGCTTATTCCTCATGTATATGTGTGTGTTTGTGTGTGTGTCTTGCCTTCTAAGCTAGCTCCTTTGCTGAATATTTATTGAGCACTTATTATGTGCCAAGGACAGTATATAGTAGTATGAACGCAAATGCCGTGGCATTGACATTCTAATTAGGAACTCTTCGCTGATTCTGCTCCTTTAACTTCTCTGTGCTGCCTTTGCTTCCCAGTTACTTTATCACATACTTCATATTCATCTTCAATTTTTCATCTAAAGATAGGGTGCTATGTAACATTTTCAAAAAGGTAAATTCATGTCTGTCATGCAAATATAAAGTGAACCTATGCCAAAGATTTTAATTTATTAATTCATGAGGGATCCAGAAAAAAATGTTAAAACCAATTCAAAGGACAATTTGAAGAACAGATACATATGTAGGCAATCTGGAATGTTGCAATGAATTTACTAATAGGTACAAAATTGGCTGATACCTGATAGAAAAAAATATGTAGTGTTTTGGGTCATCTGCTGGGTAGAAATCAATTGCATTACTATCAGATAAAATTGATGTGCATTTTCAAAACAAGAATCATTTGAATAACTATGGACGGGACACATCTGCATTGTTATCGGTTTTCTACAACTTAACTTCTACACCTATAGGATTATGAAATAGACTAATCAGTCCAAGATAATCAAAAGTTTCTATTCCTATAGAAGCAGATAATTCCCAGACGATCTCCTAAGACACTGAGGGACTCTACTGAAATAACACTCAAGAATCTCTTTTGCCCCTTTCCAAGTCTTTATAATTTTCCTGACAGGGGCTTTACAAGGAGAAAATTAAGCTTAACTCTTGTCAGTTTCTAGCAGATTTGAAGTAACAATGATTAGTCCATTTTAAAAATAGCTTTTGGTGGGCGTTCCACTTACGTGACATCTGGCAGACATCAGGAAGTTTGGCTATGGGATGGATATATAAGGTTCTAAGGAGGCCACAGTGCCTGGTGGCTAAGGGTGCTGCCGTGGGAGCAGGGTGGTTGTGCTCCTGTATGATCTTAGCTTTCTCTGCACAATTTCCTCTTTTCTAAAGTGGAGAAAATAACAGTAGCTATTTCATAGGATCATGTTGAGAACTAAATAAGATAATACTCATGAAGCACCCAGCACAGTGCCTGGCCCACAGTATGTACTCAATAAATGTTAACTATTTGTTTGAAGAACATGTCTGTTAAAGGCGGTAGTTTCTAATGAATATCAGTAAATTTAACCCAGTTGGGCAGAAGAGAGGATGATGCTCTGAGCCTAGCCACTTATAGAAGAGGGCAAGTTTTGCTGCATTGGCTGCTGTTTGATATTTTTTTTTTTTTTTTTTTTTTTTGGAGACGAAGTCCTGCTCTGTCACCACGCCGGAGTGCAGTGGCACAGTCTCGGCTCACTGCAACCTCCGCCTCCCAGGTTCAAGCAATTCTCCTGTCTCAGCCTCCCGAGTAGTTGGGACTACAAGTGTGCCCCACCACGCCCAGCTAATTTTTGTATTTTTAGAGACGGGCTTTCATCATGTTGGCCACGATGGTCTCAATCTCTTGACCTCGTGATCCACCCACCTCGGCCTCCCAAAGTGTTGGGATTAAAGGCGTGAGTCACCATGCCCAGCCTGTTTGATATTTTCAATGTTTACACCAATTCCCGTGGTTGCTTACATTTGCTTTTAAAGTAGGATGATTATAAGACCAGTCCAGACAAGCGGTGATGAATTTCAGTAAAACTTCCTAAGAAGATGGCAGGTTTTTGCATGCCACAATTTAACTTCTGATTTCAGGCGGAGGGAGGTAAAAGGGTTTTTGTTAGTGAAGTTGAAATTGTCTTTTTTTTTTTTTTTTTTTTGAGACAAGGTCTTGTTTTGTCACCCAGGCTGGAGTGCAGTGTCTCGAACAAGGCTCACAGCAGCCTCAACTTCTTGGGCTCAACCGATGCTCCCATCTCAGCCTCCCAAGTAGCTGGGACCACAGGTGCATGCCATGACAACTGGCTAATTTTTGCAGAGACAGGTTTTGCCACATTGCCCAGGCTGGTCTGCAACTCCTGATCTTAAGAAATCCACCCACTTTGGCCTCCCAAAGTGCTGGGATTACAGGCATGAGCCACCATGCCTGACCAAAATTGTCTTTTAAGAGAGAGCCTCGGCCGGGCGCGGTAGCTCACTCCTGTAATCCCTGCACTTCGGGAGGCCGAGGTGGGTGGATCACTTGAGGTCAGGAGTTGCAGACCAGCCTGGCTGACACGGTGAAACCCCAACTCTACTAAAAATACAGAAAATTAGTCAGGTATGGTGGCAGGCACCTGTAATCCCAGCTACTCAGGAGGCTGAGGTGGGAGAATCGCTTTAACCCAGGAGGCAGAGGTTGCAGTGAGCCGAGATCATAACATTGCACGCCAGCCTGGGTGGCAGAGCAACACTTCATCTCAAAAAAAAAAAAAAGAGAGAGAGAGAGAGAGAGAGCCCCATTCCATCTCTGGACAATGGTGCTTGTTCCAGCCAGTTAATTTTCTGTGCCTCAGATAACTTAAGGAGACCATAATTTTTAAACTGTTGTATGAAAATGCCTTAGGAGCTTTGCAAACATTTTATTCAAATTTCAATTTTAACTATTTACAAATTTATTATTAAAAGCAAATGGCTTGGAATAATGAAAAAGTTCTGGAAATAGACAAGAGTGATGGTTGCACATTGTGAATGCACTTAATGCCCTTGAATTGTACACTGAAGCATGGTTAAAATGGCAAATTTTATGCTATAAATATTTTACCACAATATAAAAAAAATTTAAAGCAAATACACACAGCTGCATTAAAATGTACTACGTTTTAATAAATTGGAGACTTCCCATGTGCTATCCAGTTTATGCAGACTTCTGGATAAAACTTTTTTTTTCATCTTTGTTTACTTGAAGAATATTTTGAAATTGAAAGGTAACTCTTTAAAAACTGTTACCATTTGCAACTATATTTCTATCCAAATAAGAATTTTCTTATGTATTGAGTAACCAGAACGAAATACAGAAACAAATCAGATGATGAGGCTCTAACTGTTTTCCATTGAGTTCAATTTGTAAACGTTTGTGTTAAACAAAAACAGCTTGTTTGAATGACATTATAATAAGGAGTTGTCTTAATTTTACCATATAAAAACAATTCATACTAAAAATCTCATTTTTCTTATTTTTTATTTTTATGAAGAAGGGAGGTTTAATTGACTCACAGTTCCTCAGGCTTAATGGGTGGTATCTAAAAATCTTATTTAAATTTGTTGCATTTTAGGATACTGTTTGAGAATCTCTCTGCAGTTTTTTTGTTTTTTTGTTTGTTTGTTTGAGGCAGAGTTTCACTCTTGTTGCCCAGGCTGGAGTGCAATGGCGTAAACTCAGCTCACTGCAACCTCCATCTCCTGGGTTCAAGTGATTCTCCTGCCTCAGCCTTCCTCGTAGCTGGGATTACAGGCGCCTGCCACCACGCCCAGCTAATTTTTTGTATTTGTAGTAGACACGGAGTTTCACTATGTTGGCCAGGCTGGTCTCAAACTCCTGACCTCAGGCGATCCACTTGCCTCAGCCTCCCAAAGTGCCGGGATTATAGGCATGAGCCACCGCGCCCACCACTCTGAGATACGACCTTTAAAGTTCTCTCTGACTTATTATTGCAATTATAAAATGTTTGGTGTTTGCAGTCAGTTTCAGTAGCCAATGAAAAAAATAATATCAGCAAAGCAAGCTGTGTATTAATCTTCAGAGTAGGCAAAGCAGAAAGGTGGAATTGTCCGGCAAGCCTTTCCCCCATTTACAACGAGCTACACGTAAATAATCACAGCCATTGGAGTTCTAATTCCTTGAAGATGTCTGGACAGAAGAGTTGTGCTATTTTAACAGTCCTTAGTTTTAGTCTTACAAAGTTATTTCTTAAAACTCCTTTGTTCTAATATAACACTCCTATCTATTTGAATTATAGAGCTCTCTCAAATAAAGTGCTTCATTCTTTCCAAATTATCTAGACTAGGGGCAACCTCCCCTGACAGATTTTCATGCAAACTTTATGGGTATTTGTGTATGTATGTGTTTATCTAGGGAGAGAGTCATAGTTTCTCAAGGGATTCTACAAAATGTAAATAATTGCCTTCATTCGTAATCTTCTCTCTCTCTCTCTTTTTTTTTTTTTGCTAATGTAAATCTTGCCTGTGAATCATCTCAAAAGGAATTTTGCTATTGATAGTAGGATCATGTCACCAAGCAAAATAAACCCTTGAAAAAAAATGTCCACTTCTGGTGCATTTATTTTTTTCTGGGATAAAGTGCCAACACCATGTCAAAATCCGCATGCTATTATGAGACTACTCTTGAATCTTAATTTCCAGTTTAGTATTAAATATTGGAACATGAAAATTAAAAAACAAAACTATCTGATAAAAAATAAACTGGTGCAACCACACAACAGTTGAATGACACATTTCATATTCGAATAAAGATCTAAGAAATGCAAATTACAACAAATCAAATGAGCTTCATGTATTTCTTTTTTTTTTTTTTTTTGAGACGGAGTTTCACTATTGTTGCCCAGGCTGAAGTGCAATGGCACGATCTCTGCTCACTGCAACCTCCGCCTCCTGGGTTCAGCAATTCTCCTGCCTCAGCCTCCTGAGTAACTGAGATTACAGGCGCATGCCACCACTCCTGGCTAATTTTTGTATTTTCAGTAGAGACGAGGTTTCTCCATGTTGGCCAGGCTTGTCTGTTACTCCTGACCTCAGGTGATCCACCCACCTTGGCCTCCCAAAGTGCTGGGATTACAGGCATGAGCCACCACACCTGGCGGACCTTCATGTATTTCATAATAGCTTTACATTATATAATAATAAAAGGAAATACGGAGTTGAGTCCAGGAAAATACTGTCCCTTTGTGTTTTAAGTGTAGATTCTTTTTTTTTTTTTTTTTTTTTTTTTTGAGACGGAGTCTCGCTTTGTCGCCCAGGCTGGAGTGCAGTGGCACAGTCTTGGCTCAATGCAAGCTCCTCCTCCCGGGTTCAAACCATTCTCCTGCCTCAGCCTCCCAAGTAGCTGGGACTACAGGCACCCGCCACCATGCCCGGCTAATTTTTTTGTTTTTAGTAGAGACGGGATTTCACCGTGTTAGCCAGGATGGTCTCAATCTCCTGACCTGGTGATCCGCCCGCCTTGGCCTCCCAAAGTGCTGGGATTACAGGCATGAGCCACCGTGCCTGGCCTCTTATTTTTAAATTAAAGATATAGGATTTTCTGGGCCAGGCGCGGTGGCTCACGCCTGTAATCCCAGCACTTTGGAAGGGCGAGGTGGATGGATCACCTGAGGTCAGGAGTTCAAGGCCAGCCTGGCCAAGATGGACAAACCCCGTCTCTACTAAGACTACAAAAATTAGCTGGGAGTGGTGGCAAGTGCCTGTAATCCTAGCTGCTCTGGAGGCTGAGGCAGAAGAATCGCTTGAACCTGGGAGGTGCAGGTTGAAGTGAGCCGAGATGGCGCGCCTGCACTCCAGCCTGGGCTACAGAAGGAGAGTGATTCTGTCTCAAAAAAATAAAATAAAATAAAGATATAGGATTTTCTAAAGCAAAAGGGGCCTGAGGCTACTGATTTTCTCTTCTTTCCTGCTGAATACATTTAACTAAACTTTTTTTTTTTTTTTTTGAGACGGTGTCTTGCTCTGTCGCACAGGCTGGAGTGTTGTAACGTGATCTCAGCTCACGGCAACCTCCATCTCCCAGGTTCAAGCAATTCTCCTGCCTCAGCCTCCGGAGTAGCTTAGGACTACAGGCATGCGTCACCATGCCCAGCTAATTTCATACTTTTAGTAGAGATACAGTTTCACAATGTTGGCCAGGATGGTCTGGATCTTTTGACCTCGTGATCCGTCTGCCTCGGCCTCCCAAATTGCTGGGATTACAGGCATGAGCCACCACGCCTGGCCCATTTAACTACAGTGATTTTAATACAATGATTTTTATGGTTTGGAAGGTGTCCAAAAGATTTAAGCTAGAGGCAAATGCTATTGGGTAGGTCAATAACCCCCAAGGTTCCACTTTCTTACAATATCCAAAATACAGGATTAAATATGGTAATGGTTATTGAAAGCACCTCTCAAGTTGCAAAATTCTTCTTAATAGTATTTATCTTATTGTTATATGTTATACTGCCTGACTACAAAATCCAAAAGTGAGAAATAAGTTGTGAAGAAAATAAAGGCTAGGAAATACAACAAGACTGCTGACTTCACACCCTATTTCATCTGAACATGCTCTAATGTATTTCCTTAACAGCTTCGTTGTTGCATTTTTAAAGGTTGTCTTCCACTTACTAACTCTCCCATAATTGAGATTCTTCAGCCTCCAACTTCATACTTAGTGAAAACAATTTTGCTTTTGCAATTATTATTGGTAAGAAACTGACATTACCAAGTTGAGTGTGTCTGCAAAGCATCTTTTCTGGTCCATATGAACTCTATTTTAATTTTTATTTTATTTTATTTTTTGAGACTGAGTCTCGCTCTGTCACTAAGGCTGGAGTGCTGTGGCGCGTCTCAGCTCACTGCAACCTCCGCCTCCTGGATTCAAGCGATTCTCCTGCCTCAGTCTCCCGAGTAGCTGGGATCACAGGCATGTGCCACCACACCTGGCTATTTTTTCTATTTTTGGTAGAGATGGGGCTTCGCCATGTTGGCCGGGCTGGTCTCCAACTCCTGACCTCAATTTCGTCCACCTCAGCCTCCCAAAGTGCGGTGATTACAGGTGTGAGTCACTGCGCCCCCAGCTGAACTCTTTTTAAAATCTTTTGTTTGAGATTAAAAACAACAACAACCAGTTGTTGTGTGTCCTTCATCCCCAGAACAAGTTAAACTTAACTTTTTTTTTTTTTTTGAAATGGAGTCTTACTCTGTCACTCAGGCTGGAGTGCAGTGGCACAACCTCAGCTCACTGCAACCTCCACCTCCCGGGTTCAAGCGATTTTCCTGCCTCAGCCTCCTGAGTAGCTGGGACTACAGGTGCCCACCACGACGCCTGGCTAATTTTTGTATTTTTAGTAGAGATGGGGTTTCACCATATTGGCCAGGCTGATCTCGAACTCCTGACCTTGTGATCCGCCCACCTCGGCCTCCCAAAGTGCTGGGATTACAGGCTTGAGCCACCACACCCGACCAAACTTAACTTTTTATTCAAACATATATCTCAGTGTCCAGACTCTGGAAAGGCATTTCTGTATAGGAGGCCCAGTCTCAGATAAATATTCTAAACTCCCACCCCTGCCACTACCATGGTGATACCTGGGCCCCAGTGTTATGGAACTAGTAGCATCTGACACCTCCATTCAGTTCTCTATTACAGCATAACAAATTACCCCAAAACACAGCAGCTTCAAACAGTAAACGCTTATTATCCCTACCCCATTTCATTCCTGCCATCTCTAGTATAAGAACAACTGTATCTACATCCGGTGCTGGTAAAACCCCTACTGTCATTTCAAAGAGTCTCCTCCAAGATCTCTCTGCCTCAAAATTTTAATAAATGAATATTACAGTTTGAAAAAAATAGAATGTGAGAGAAGGGAGACAAAACATTGGTATCAATAGTGATTGCCATCAACTCTACACCTCACACCAAAACCCTTATGTAAAAATGGCATGTTACCTGCTTAATGGTACTGATACGTTAAAAAAAAAAAAAAAAAAAGTGGCATGTTATCAAATGCATTCCAGACAAGTTTCCTGAAGCATCTTCCAACCAGAATGCAATCCTTTTAATTCAATCTTATGCAGGAATTCTCGAGCCATCCCTGTCTGAATATAAATTACTATGTGTATACCCAAAAACTAACAGCAAATTGTTGGATATATGAGTAAAATTACCCACTAAGACAGTATTCAAAATTCTAGTCCAGACCAGCCTGGGCAACATAGGGAGACCCCATCGCTACAAAAAATTATTTTTAAAAATTAGCCGGGCTTGGTGGCGTATGCCTGTAGTCGTAGCTACTCAGGACCCTTGCTTGAGCCCAGGAATTCAAGGCTGCAGTGGGCTGTGATCTTACCGCTGCAGTGCGCTATGATCCTACCGCTGCAGTGCGCTATGATCCTACCGCTGCAGTGCGCTATGATCCTACCGCTGCAGTGCGCTATGATCCTACCGCTGCAGTGCGCTATGATCCTGCCGCTGCACTCCAGTCTGGGCGGCAGAGTGAAAGCTTAGGCTAAAAATCTTTAAAACACGTTTTCATCCTACCATATTAATTTGGAAGACTGGCTTTAAATATCACGTGGGACAGTAATTATAGAACATGTACTGTGGGCTGGGCATGATGGCTCGTGCCTGTAATCCCAACATTTTTGGTGGCCAAAGCGGAAGGATCGCGTGAGCCCAGGAGTTTGAGAGCAGCCAGGGCAACACAGTGAGACCCGGTCTCTTTAAAAATAAAAAATTAGCCAGATGCGTGGTGGTGAGCACCTGTGGTCCCAGCTACTTGGGAGGCTGAAGGATCACATGAGCCAAAGAAATCGAGGCTCCCGTGGGCTGTGGTCGCACCGCTGCACTCCAGCCTGGATGAAAAACCGAAACCCTGCCTCAAAAAAAATAAAAAAAAAGAGACAAACAAAATAATTCATGTACTTTAAGCTCTTGGCTTAAAGCTTTGAATCTCACATGTGATCTCTCTGTCCTTCAATATCCTATAATTCATTGTTCTGACTGCACATAGAACATCCCATTCCTACCAGATTGGGGGAACTTCAGGACCAGAATTTAGGTTTAAACTTTTTTGATTCCATACAGCATCTTACAAACAGCAGGTGTTCATGTCAATATATTAGTTATGTGCAATTTCTTTATCTGAGGGGAACCCTTTCTTTTGTAAAATGATGTTGTAAAGTAAAAGCTCTTTTTTTTTTTTTTTTTTTGGTCGGAGCCTCCCTCCATCACCGAGGCTGGAGTGCAGTGGCCACTATCTCTGTTCACTGCAGCCTCTGCCTCCTGGGTTCAAGCCATTCTCCTGCCTCAACTTCCCAAGTAGCTGGGATCACAGGGATGCACCACCATGCCTGGCTAATTTTTGTATTTTTAGTATAGACGGGGTTTCTCCATGTTGTCCAGGCTGGTCTCGAACTCCTCACCTCAGGCGATCTGCCCACCTCGGCCTCCCAAAGTGCTGGGATTACAGGCACGAGCCACCGCACCTGGCCTAAACTAAAAGCTTTAGGTTGGCACATTTTCAGGTGAAAAAGACAAAGGAAAGAGGCAGCATGGTATGGTAAAAAGAGAGTATTGCTTTTAAACCGTGTCACTGTTCTGAGATCTGTGCTCAAAAATAAAGGAGTATTTTAGGTCATTGGAAAAAGAAAAAAGAAAGAAAAGATTGGGCACAGTGGTTCGTGCCTATAATCCCAGCACTTTAAGAGGCCAAGGTAAGAGAATCACTTGAAGCCAGTTTGAGACCAGCCTGGGCAGCATAGCGAGACCCCATCTCTAGCAAAAAAAAAAGTAAAAAATATAATAACAATTAGCCAGACATGGTGGCATGCTCCTGTAGTCCAAGTTACTCGGAAGGCTCGGATGGGAAGATCGCTTGAGCCAGGGAGATGGAGGCTACAGTAAGTTGTAATCATGCTGCTGCAGTCCAGCTTGGCTGACAAAGTGAGACCCTGCCTCAAAAAGGAAAGGAAAGAACAGAACAGAACAGAGAAGAGAAGAGAAGAGAAGAGAAGAGAAGAAAAGGAAGGAAAGGAGGGAAGAAAAGAAAGAGAAAGAAAGAAGAAAAGAAAGAGAAAGAGAGGGAGGGAGGGAGGAAGGCAGGAAGGCAGGAAAGAAGAAGGCAGGCAGGCAAGATGGAAGGAAGGACGGAAGGGAGGGAGGGAGGGAGGGAAAGAGAAAGAAAGAGAAAGAAGAATTCAAATAGAAGAAGACCAGGGAAGGGTCTAGGCCTAATTTTGTCATTTATTTAAATGTCTTTGAGCATCTCATTGAACTCTCTCTGCTTCTCTGTATTTGCATCTGCAAAATGAGGAAATTGCACATGACTCTGAGGTGATTTCCCACTCAATGATCCTAAGATATTTGAGTACTTGAATATCCTTCAATAATAACATCTGGGAAGAGTAAAGTCTGATATTAGTCCTCAGTAGTGCTCTCCAAAAAGATGGGTAGATAACTACAGACATTTTATAATTACATATCACTGAGTAACAAATTACCCCCAAATTTAGGAGCTTAAGGCAAGAATAAACATTCATTCTCTCACAGAATTTCTGAGGGTCAGGAATCCAGGAGTGGCTTAGCTGGGAGGTTCTAGCTTGGGATCTATAAAGGGATTGTAGTCAAGAAGTTGGCTGGATGTATAGTCTTCTGAAAATTTGACTGAAGCTGAAGAATCTGTTTCCAAGATGGCGCTCTCATGGCCGATGACAGAGGCTTTAGTTGCTTATCACAGGGACTTCCTTGCAGAGCTGTTTGAGTGCCCCTCTGGCATGGCAGTTGGCTTCTCCTGCCATGAGTGATCTAAGAGCAAGAGCAAGGAGGAAGCCACAATACATGTAATGACTTATTCTCACGGGTTGCACATTGTCACTGCTGCCACATTGAATTTGCTAAAACTCAGTTACTGACTACAGACCACATTCTAGGAGAGAAGAATTAGGCTCCACTTCTTGAAAGGAGGAGTATCAAAGAACTTGCAAATTTATTTGTGAGTTTATTTTAAAAGCCCTCACAAACACATATTCCTTAGACTAGAGTGGCTCAGCCCTGCAAGACAGGGAAGTTATAACAACCAACGTTTCTAGAGTGACTCACTGTTTAGAAAGTATTTCCCCATGTTTTCTCATTGGGTTGTCACAACCCCCCAGTGGAACAACAGCATTAATATCCCCACTTAAAAATGAGGAAATGGAAGCGAGGTCACTTTTGTACAGTTATTTAACAAGTAAGTAGTATAGCTGGGGATTAAGCCCAGCACAAAGCATAAGGCCTCTTCACCATCCTTCAAATGAGAAACTCGGCATGCAGGCCTTTGCACAGAAAAGTTTCATTAAGAAGATTGACTATTCCTTACTTCCTACCAATTGTTTTTACCTATTTTATTAATTTTTTTATGTTCAACTTACATACTTCCAAAATTACTTGAAGCAGTTTACAAATGAAATGTTTAAGAAAAAAAGAGAAGTAGGGCTGGGCCTGGTGGCTCATGCCTGTAATCCCAGCACTTTGGGAGGCCGAGGTGGGCAGATCACTAGAGGTCAGGAGTTCAAGACCAGCCTGGCCAACATAGTGAAACCCCGTCTCTACTAAAAATACAAAAATTAGCCGGGCATAGAGGTAGGCGCCTGTGATCCCAGCTACTTGGGAGGCTGAGGTGGGAGAATCACTTGGACCTGGGAGTGGTGTGCAGGTCAAATCACTGCACTCCAGCCTGAGTGACAGAGTGAGACTCAGTCTCAAAAAAAAAAAAAAAAAAAAAGAAAAAGAAAAAGGAGTAAATACTTCTAGGCACCAGAAATGATCATATTACAACACTTGGCAATAAATTTGGTTCAGATCTTTCTGGCAGCAGAGGTGAAAAGAGAAGCGTGACAGGCTGCAGGGATTTCACTTTCTGACAAGAGAGAGCATGCATGCTATCATTGCCTGAAGCTAAATTCAAGAAGGACTTTATGGCATGGAGCTGTGTAGAGTTAATACCACTTAACATTGTGGTCAGTATCTTCAATCACGTGCTTGCAAAAGATGTACTCATATTAACCCTGAATGTAAACAGAGGACACACCTCACCTGTAAGTTGGTTAATATATTTGAGCAAGAAGCTAAGGAAATATGGCCCGGGTACCTTGCTCTCTAATGTCTCTACCAAATTAGGGCATAGAACTTGGAGAATATACAGGAATTGAGGGTTGATCTGTCCGGTGGACTGTCTCTCAAGTATCAGAGTTGTGAGAGTGCTTGAATGACCTGCTAAATCTTGTTGATTTGTCTTGGCATCTTGTAACAGGTACCTACCTATAATATAAATATTCCACATTGTCAATTAATTAAGGACTTTGCTAAAAGAGAGCAAGGAATGCCAATATAAAGTTAAAGAAAAATATAAAATAAATAAGTTAGGCTGGGCATGGTGGCTCATGTCTGAAATCCCAGCACTTTGGGAGGCCATGGTGGGAGGGTTGCTTGAGGCCAGGAGTTCAAAACCAGCCTGGGCAAAACAGCGAGATCCCACCTCCCATCTCTACATGTAACTTAAAAAACTTAGCTGGGCATGGTGGCACATGCCTGTAGTCCTAGCTACTTGGAAGACTGTGACAGGAGGCTCACTTGAGCTCAGGAGTTTGAGGCTGCAGTGAGCTATGATTGCACCACAGAACGAAACCCCCTCTAAAAAAAAAAACAGTAAAAAAAATTAGACCGCATGAGCTCTAATATCCCTTTTTGGACCAATATGCTGTGACTCTGCGGCTTTAAGGATGAGATGCCAATATGCATTCTTGTCCCAGTAGAGAGCCAGCCCAGTTTGGCCTGGGTGTGAGAAGCAAAGCTATCAAAAGCTTTGGCCAATTTTTTCCCCCAAAAGGAATTCCAAATATATCCAAGCTTCTATGTTAGTGACTGATTGAAACCAAAGCTTTATACCATATGACATAGAATCCTGGAATAGATAACTTTAGGCTGAAGAAAAAAAAAAGTTAAGGCAGGTGCGAGCAGCTGTCCAGTTCTGCCATAAAAGAAATCAAGTTTAACTTCAGTGATAATATGCCTTCTTTTAAGCACTCGAGTTTTGTTAGGTTCTCTCCAGTTGGCTGAAAATTACACCCTAAATATTCCTCTAAAATTAGATAACTTAGTGCACTTTTATTTAATATTATAGTACTTATAAAGGTTTCTATTAATGGGTCTCCTCCTTCTAGAAGAGAATCGTAAATGAAATACATAAAGATTAATAGCCTTTATTTCTTTCTTAAATCAGCTGGTCTTCCTCTAAGAAAGTAGATATGCTAAAGTAAATAATCCTTCTTTTTAAAAAATAGAAAGCATTCTCCTTGAACGCTGTTTATTGGCCATGAGCAAATAGGTATTCACTTAGAAGGCTTTGCTCTCTGTTTATTACCCATACTTCTATAATACCTGCTTCAGAAGTGTTGCAGAGAGACAAAATTAATGTGCATGGAAAAAAAGCAGAGAAAATGAGTGTTACTCTTTGTGGAACAATTCAGAGTCCAGAGAAAGAGGCAAGTAGGGGGGAGAAGCCACTTGTTGGAATGACTAGTATATTAAGATTCTCTTCTGGATTATGGGTTAACATCTGCATCATTGAGGTCTATTCACAACAGGACATTGTTCAGTATAACCTTTTTGCATCAAACAGAAATACAAATATTAATTTTCATGTCATAGAGAAAACTTCAAAAGTTGGGAAACTACTGAAGGATGTTATCACAAAGTTGTCATTTAGAGTCCAAGAACAGTCTTAACAATTGTACAAGCGTCAGAGCAAGGGCAGAAAATCAAGACATTAAATTGTCATGTGGGAAATCTGTTCTGGGGAGTTGTAGAATAAATACTCACTAATAAGAAAAGGTGGGGAAGGTCCTTCTAAGCAAAGAAAATGAGTGACAAGACAAGCAGGTATGAATGACTTTTTTTTTTTTTGAGATGGAGTCTCGCTCTGTCTCCCAGGCTAGAGTGCAGTGGCATAGTCCCTGCTCATTGCAACCTCCGCCTCCTGGGTTCAAGTGATTCTCCTGCCTCAGCCTCCTGAGTAACTGGGATTACAGGCATGCGCTGCCATGCCTGGTTAATTTTTGTATTTTTAGTAGAGACAGGGTTTCACCATGTTGGCCAGGCTGGTCTTGAACTCCTGACCTCCATTGATCCACCTGCCTTGGCCTCCCAAAGGTCTGGGATTATAGGTGTGAGTCACCACATCCAGCCCTTCAGTTTGTTTTTTAAGGTTTTACATATATTTTTATTTTTTCCAGTTTTATTGAGGTATACTTGACAAATAAAACCGTATAAGTTTAACGTGTACAATGTGATGATTTGATATATGTATATATTGTGAAATGATTACTACAATCAAGTTAGTTAACACATCCCTCATGTCACACTTTTACTTTTTTTTAATGTGTGGTGAAAACATTTAAGATCTCATGTCTTAGCAAATTTCAAGTGTGCAATACAGTGTTGGCAATTATTGCCACCATGCTTTATATTTGGTCTCCAGAACTTACTCATCTTATAACTAAAAGTTTGTATATTTTGACCAACTTCTTTCCATTTTCCCTACTCCTCAGCCCCTGGCAACCTCTATTCTATTCTCTGCTTCTATGAGCTTCTATGAGTTCAGCTTCATAGATTTTACATAAAAGTGACATCACACAGTATTTGGCTTTCTCTGTGTGACTTATTTCATTTAGCATAATGCCCTCAAGTTGCATCCATGTTGTTGCAAATGACAAAATTTCCTCACTTTTTTTTTATGACTGAATAATATATTTTTTTTTATGAGATGGAGTCTAGCTCTGTTGCCCAGGCTGGAGTGCAGTGGCACAATCTCGGCTCACTGCAACCTCTGCCTCCCGGGTTCAAGCGATTCTCCTGTCTCAGCCTCCTGAGTAGCTGGGGTTACAGCTGCCCACCATCACGCTCAGCTAACTTTTGTATTTTTAGTAGAGACGAGGTTTCACCATGTTGGCCAGGCTGGTCTCGAACTCCTGACCTTAAGTGAGCCACCTGCCTTGGCCTCCCAAATTGCTGGGATTACAGGTGTGAGCCACTGAGCCTGGCCAAAATCCTAACAGAATAATATTCTATTGTGTGTATATCAAAAAATTGTGGTGTTTGTGTACGTGTGAGGTGTACATATATATATATATGGTATGTGTGTTTATATATATATATGTGTGTGTGTATATCACCATTTTTTAATCCATTCACCCATCAGTGGACACTTAGGTTGTTTCCATGTCTTGGCTGTTGTGAATAATGCTCCAATGAACATGGGCATGCAGATATCACTTTGATACATGGTTTCCTTCTGATGTTATACCCAGAAATGGGACTGCTGCTTAATTAGGGTAGATAGCATATTTGGATCTGTATACTATGGACACTTGGGTATAGGGGAACACAAGGTACAGGGAGGGAAGTGAGAATGGGAGAGTAGGCTAGAAAGGTGAGCAGAAGCCACACTCTGAAGGGGCTCTTAGGCCAGTTGGGGTCCTTCTACTGCATAACCCAGGTTCCTCTTCAGGCCCAAGTAGGCTCTTAGCATTCCCTTTTCTTCCTCAGCTGCAGGCCTCAGGGCTTTGCTAGGTTTCCCCCCTTTACTAGGTGTTACCACTCACCCCATCTCTTGCATCTGGAAGGTGATGCCCTCAGCTTCCATCTTTTTTTATTTTGTTTATTGCAAGATAGCACAGAGTCAGCTTGGCATGATGGCTCACACCCGTAATCCCAGCACTTTGGGAGGCTGAGGCAGGAGGATTGCTTGAGCCCAAGAGTTCAAGGGCAGCCTGGGCAACATAGTGAGATCCTGTCTTTACAAAAAATTTTTTTTAATTAGCCAAGTCTGGTGGCACATGCCTAAAGTCTCAGCTACTTGGGAGGCTGAGGCAGAAGGTTTGCTTGAACCCAGGAGTTCGGGGCTGCACTGAGCTGTGATTGTGCCATAGTACTCCAGCCTGGGTGACAGAGGGAGACCCTGTCTCCAAATTAAGAAGTAAAAAAATAAAAAGCACAGAGTTTTTATATTAAAAGATTTTCCAATGCTAATTATGATGGCAAAACAATTGAGGAATGACAAAAATAATAGACATGTGTATGATAAGTGTTTTTTTCTTCTTTTTTTGAGATGGAGTCTCGATTTGTCGCCAAGGCTGGAGTGCAGTGGCACGATCTCTGCTCACTGCAACCTCTGCCTCCCAGGTTCAAGCGATTCTCCTGCCTCAGCTTCCCCAGTAGCTGGGATTACAGGCATGTGCCACCACACTCAGCTAATTTTTGTGTTTTTGGTAGAGACAGAGTTTCACCATGTTGGCCAAGCTGGTCTTGAGCTCCTGACCTCAGGTAATCTGCTCACCTCGACCTCCCAAAGTGCTGGGATTACTGGCATGAGCCGTGGCACCAGGCAAGGAAGTTGTTTTTGTTTTTGTTTTTGTTTTTTCGAGATGGAGTCCCACTCTGTCGCCCAGATTGGAGTGCAGTGGCACCATCTCAGCTCACTGCAACCTCTGTCGCCCGGGTTCAAGCGATTCTCCTGCCTCAGCCTCCCGAGTAGCTGGGAATACAGGCACCTGCCACCGTGCCTGGATAATTTTTGTAGTTTTTAGTAGAGACAGGGTTTCACCATCTTGGCCAGGCTAGTCTTGAACTCCTGACCTTGTGATCCACCCGCCTTGGCCTCCCAAAGTGCTGGGATTACAGGCATGAGCCACCATGCCCTGCTGGGAAGTTTTAAATTTAGGAGTAAGATGATCTGATTTACATTTTTAAAAGTACTCCAGATGTCCTGTAGAGAGTGGATTGTAGGGGATGGGAGTGGAGTAGAGGTCCGGAGAAGCGGGGAAGGTAACACAGGTACCTAGAAAGAGGTGATGGTGCCCCGGACTAGGGCGTAGAGGGAAGATGGTCAAAATTTTTATATGTAGGCTGGGTGCAATCGCTCATGCCTGTAATCTCAGCATTTTGGGAGGTCGAGGTGGGTGAAACACTTGAGGTCAGGAGTTCAAAACCAGCCTGGCCGGCATGGTGAAACCCTGTCTCTACTGAAAATACAAAAAAATTAGCCAGGCATGGTGGTGTGTGCCTGTAATCCCAGCTACTCAGGAGGCTGAGGCTGAGGCACGAGAATCACCCGGGAGGTGAAGGTTGCAGTGAGCCGAGATCGCGCCATTGCACTCCAGCCTGGCAGACACAGCAAGACTCCGTCTCAAAAAAAAAAAAAAAAAAATTATTAGATGTGGGCATAGTTTAACGATAGGACTAACAAGACCTGCCACCCGGTTGGATAGGGCTGATGACAGAAAAAGGAATCAGGGATAAACCATGAACCCCTGGAGGGTGTTACACTGTTCACCAGGCTTTGCCCTTCCTAGGAATGATCCCTTCTGGACATTTCCTCTGGATTAATGGGTTTTGGGCTTTGGGACAAAGAGCTGTAAATCATTGAAAACATTTCAGTGGGGAAATGACAAGACATTACATTTTTCTCCCCTCCACTAGGCTTACATTTCCTCCAATGAGAATGACTTTGTGGAATGAAATGATGAGTATGGCCATTGTCCAGGAAGAAAGGGTGCATCAGTGTGTGTGTGTGTGTGTGTGTGTGCGCGCATGGGTGTGTGTGGGTCTTCCACACATGCACATACGTGTGAGGCAGAAAGATGCTTCTTCCCTTCCATTCACGGCATGAATTGTTTTATCTCATTGTAAGTAGTTAATGCTAGTAGTAGTTGCAGTAGTAGTAGTAGTAGACATATTAGTGCCCAACTCTCTGCTTCTTAAAAAAGTAGTAGTCTGCTTTTTAGGGAGCAGAAAGTTGGGCACTAATGTGATGGAGTGTAGGATCAAAACCCTGATGAGATGTGAGTGGAAGGAAGATACTAATGGCAGTAGAAGAGAGGAAAGAATGGGTAGAGATTTCAAAGGCACACTCTACCCAACTGTACCCAATTCTCAGAATTGGTCTTGTAAAGGCAGCAGGTTTTCTGGAGGTCACCTCCTTCCCCATAGCCCTGTGGCATCAAGACATCAAGCTCAAGGCTGATTTGGGATTTGGATGAGGGCCGTTAATTGTGGATCTTCAGCCACTCAGTGTGGGCTGGTCCAATAATCATATGATTCAAGGATGTTTAGGGATTTCCTGCCTCTACAATCTGAGCCCCTCTGCTGAATCCACTCTCAGATTTTGATGCTGTAGTTAACCCCTGGGGTGAAATTAGAGGAAGGATATAATTGTATAACCACAGTAAATCACTTCACTCCTGCAATGCTCATTTGATATCAGTAATGGAGAAAACAGATTCCTCCCATTTAGAACTACTATAAGAGCACCTGAATTAATGAGCCCAAATGAGTTCATAAATGTGAATGGAGAGAAAGCACTTCCTCTACCTCCACTGAATGTCTTTCCTTTGGGCCTGTCTTAAGTGGAGTTTAGAGGAACTATTGGATTCCTTGAACTGGCAATTTCTGTAATTACCAGTAGTTGCTGAGCTTCCTGATGTAATTTCTTCTGTAGAACAGAAAAGTTCCTAATATTTGGCACAGCAATCTCCTGCTATAATTATAGAAACACAAGGCTGTTAGTCACATCCCTACCTACCCCACCTCTAACAATGCTCTTTTTTCTTTTTTTTTTTTTTAGCATTAGGTAGCTGGGAGAAGACTTGAGCTTAAAACTCTGCTGTTGAATGTAGCTGCTGAGCATAAAGCTACATTCAACAGCAGAATGTAGCTTTATGGACGGTGGATGGTGTCTTTAAGTTAGGGCAATATTAATCAGGTTCAATGTCAATCAAATGGTTTAGCAAAGAAGGACAATACTTAGGGCATTTATTTACTGATTTATTCGCCACTCTATTTCATACAAGTTTTAAGGAGGTTGACATATATGAACTATTAAATATCTTATTCTTTACTTTGATGAATAACAAATAGTTTTATTTTAATAAGTTCCATTCATGTTTATATTCTATTTTTGCCCAAGTAGAATAGTTTCCTTTGTACCTAATATATGCTACATATTTGTAGTTGGTTACCTACCACACCCTCTCTGAAGAGCAAGGTCAACAATAAAAGAGCTTAATTCAGAGGCCATAATTCATTCTGTATTCTCTTAACAAGCAACATCCATTTAAAATAGCAATTGCGCTTTCAAGGTCCTGGTATTATTCAGGCAAAGACTCAAAATGATCACTTTCTTGGCATACATAGAAGCCCAAATGTTAAGATGTGTTCTGTGGGCAACTCTCTGCTTGTTTTCTTTCCTGGACAAGTGGTTAACCCGTGTTGCATATCCTGTGTTTATAGAATTCCAGAAAGGTTGTGTCTTGTAAATCACTTGTGGACTGGGCACGGTGGTTCATGTCTGTAATTCCACCATTTTAGGAGGCCAAGGCAGGAGGATCGCTTGAGCCCAGCAATTTCAGACCAGCCTAGGCAACACAGCAAGCCCTGGTTTCTATGAAAAATTTTAAAAATTAGCCAGGCGTGGTGGCAGACACCTGTAGTCCCAGCTACTTGGGAGGCTGAGGTGGGAGGATCACTTGAACCTGGGAGGTCAAGGCTGCAGTGGGCAGTGAGCACACCACAGCACTCAGCACTCTAGCCTTGGTGACAGAGTGAGACCCTGTCTCAAAGATAAACAAATAAATTTAAAAAATCACTTTGTGTGTGTGTGTGTGTATGTGTACGAGAGAAAGAGAGAGAGAAAGAAAGAGAGAGAGAGAAACAGAGAGAGACAGTATACGGGGGGGATGTATAGGGAGAATGTAAACAGAAACATCTTGAGGAGAAATCCAATAGTGACTGAGAATGTTGATGGAAGATGCTGGCCTTTGCTTCCACGTGTTATTGTGTTTCTGTGTTCATTACCTGTTACCTTTTTTATAAGTAGCAGAGGGTAAAATAATATGTCCAAGTGGCAACTGGCTAAACAGACAGAGCGTAAAACAGCTAAAGTCCGACACCCTGGTCTAGTCTATCATTTATAAAGTTGAAAAACTTGAAGTTGAAACCAGATGCAAGAAAATTATAATTTATCAAAGAAAAAAAGAAAGAAAAAGAAAAAAGAAAATTACAATTTATCTGTTTTTAAAAAACAATTCTTTTTGTCCTAAAATCTCTGCCAGTTGTTTAATGAGCAGCAGCTTCTAAAATAAACAAAGAATATGAGGAAAAAAAAAACAAAACACACCACCCAGAATTGATTAGGAGGAAGAAGTCCCAGGGGAGCTTTCTAATGTTGCCTTAATTTTTTTTTTTTAATGCTATTATACTGTTCATCTCCATTAACTTTTCTTTTTCAAAAGGAAGGTACTATTTTAAAATTTAGAGTTTTGTCTCTAATTTTAAAATGACAATTAGCACAATCACTGATAAAAACATTTCTTCTGATTTCCATGAAACAGATTAATGTTTTAATTCACCTGAACCACCAACTGAATGCTATAGGCCATTTTGAAAACATTCACTAATCCTTGAAAATAGCATGCTTTCCCTCATATTTTTTTTCAAACACTAATCCTTGGGGAAAAAAATACCTTCTCTCATTTTCTATTCAATGTTTGCTATTGTTGTAACCTAAGTAGGACCTCTTTGAACAAATGCAAAATTAAGTTTAACTCACAATTGAGTCTCACATCCTGTGGTCTTGGAATTTTAAAATTTCATTCAAAACACACATTATAAACAAAGTCTCCCAAATGACCATCTAGAGAGGAATGTGGCAAAAATCCAGAAACTATTGTAATATTTGGAACTAGCATAGCACAAATAATCAGTGTGTTTTTTGAAGAGGAGATTATGGGTTGCAGTTTTACAAACTCCATGGGGGATTTGCACGAGATGGGCAAAGTTAAATTAGTTGTGTGCCTCCCAGAGAACCTAAACTCTTTACAGTAAGTGAAGAGGAAGAAGTATTAAAAGGATCTTTTTAAAACCTAGTATTTGTTCATTATAACCATAATTGGAGCAAACATTCTGGCTTACAAATTCCTATAAACTCAAGATCAAAGCAGTGTGCTTGACAAGCCTGTTCTTTAGCACATTAGTTTGGTATTATTAACAGTGGAGACTGATTCAGGGCGGGTTGTTGGGGGGATGTGGAAAGCACAAAGGCCAACGCCAAAACTTATGTCATCAAGCCAGGAAAATCCAAATTTTAGAGGCAGGAAGACAAGAGGAGTTATCAACGCACAAAATAATATTCTGAAAAAGTGCTTTTGAAATGAAGAAGTAAACCTGTGAAATCAATTTAAGAATTAAAACTAACCATTGAAGGCACATTTAAAATCTACGTTTCAAAGAAAAAAGATAGGTCAGAGAAAGTTGAATTCGTACCTCCGAAAATACAGGCTTTCCTGGGGAAGCAACTTGTTTCTCTCCCATTCCAAAAGAATGAAATAAAAGAACTCCAAAAAAGGAATGTAGCAAGGACATACTTTCTACCTCAAAAAAATAAAGGAGTTGGGGTCAGGGCAGAGCCAACTAAGAAGATGGAAACCAATTACATTTCAAAATGATTCTTACTTTCTTAGGAAAGTTTAATATGATGATATCCTATGCGTTTCTCATTTTATCCCTCAGTTAATTTTAATGGTTTACAAATTCATCAACTTTTAAAAATCTGTTTAGAAGAACATCCTTATCTAGAAGATTCACCCAAATTTCATGCTTATTTTTAATATCAGTATTAACACATCATGTAGATCTGTAGCCACTGATATGGTAGCTAATATTTTTCTGCCCTTAAGTAATTGAGTGTAAGTAGATTTCACCACCTCTGTAATGTTTCAGTTTCAGTTTTCATACACCATTCTGAGAAATTTGTGTGAACTAATATAGCATTTTAGGCTGTTTTCCTCTTAATCATCATAAAAATGCATGGTGTGGGAGAAACAAAGGAAAAAGATTTTCTGCATATAAATTGTATTAAGTTTACAATACACAAATAGGAATTGCTTTATCCTGGCAAATAACAAGCAGATTTTAAGAAAAGATAGTTAAGACTGTGTGTGTGTTTTTTTTTTTTTTTTGGAGACAGAGTTTCGCTCGTGTTGCCCAGGCTGGAGTGAAATGGCGAGATCCTGACTCACTGCAACCTCTGCCTCCTGGGTTCAAGCGATTCTCCTGCCTCAGCCTTCCGAGTAGCTGGGATTACAGATGCCCACCACCACGCCCAACTAATTTTTTTTTTTTTTTTGTATATTTAGTAGAGACAGAGTTTCACCATGTTGGCAAAGCTGGTCTCCTCACCTCAGGTGATCCACCCGCCTCGGCCTCCCAAAGTGTTGGGATTACAGGCATGAGCCACTGCGCCTGGCCCAGCTGTTGTTTTTAACACAAACCTCTTAATGAAGAAGCAAGGTTTTTGGAGGAGTGGAAATGGCATGAAACTGTTGGTTAACAGATATAAATTAAAAGATTCTTGACTTGGAAGCAGAAAGATGGCATCACATCTTATCTGCCCACTTCTGACCAGAGTGTCCTTGGCCAAATCACTTGAATTTTGGGAGCCTCGTTTCTTCCTGCTTTAAAATAGGGATAAAAACATCCAGCTTGCAGAGCTGTAGGTGTGTGTATGGGCAGGGGTGGGGGTGGGTGGTGTTGATGATAAATGTTAACAGTTGGCAGGAGGCTTTGCCCTTTTATAACTGGCATTCAGAATTTGAATGCTCATCACTTTTCTTTTCCAATCTAGACTTTAACTAAAGGAAGGAAGAAATATCCAAGTCTATACTCCTGAAAGACCTTCGTATCTACATAGTGCTAGAGCCTAAACAGCAAACTTAAAATTGTAAATGTTGTTGTATTGTTTGCAACCTTCCTTCATGAAATGCAGACTTAAAGCACTCTGGGCAGCTTAAGAAGGTGGAATGTACTACTAAGCAAAAGGAATTTACTATTCAGAGGGCGGTTGACCTGAATAGAAGTCCGCCTCCCTCCCTCTCTAGCACTGATCACTCCTGTTTAATTTTCTGGCATAACCTTTATCATTATTTAAAATGTCTGACTTGTTTACTCTTTTATTATCTGTGTCTCTATACTCAAATGCTTGAATGCAAGTCCCCTAAGGGCCTTGACCTGTCTCTCCAGTGCTTAGTAATAGCCCCTGGCTCATAGAGGGTGTTCAGGAAATACTTCTTTTTGAATCAACGGATGACAGATGAAGATTTAATAAGATGAAAGTGGGATAGGATAAATAAAGCCATTAGAGCTTGAGTCATATAAGTATTAAATATTTGATAGAGTAGAGGGTTTAAAGAAACAACTGAACTACCTTATGGCAAATTTAGAAGATTACACTGACACACTGTTCATCTGACCTGTGGTTCTACACAGAATTCTTCGCAGTTAATTTCTTAAGAAAGTTACAGATGAACACCCTAAAACATCCAAACAGGGAGGGGACTGCTGATCCAATGACTACTTTGTGCCAGGCATTTTGCAATGTATGTTACATGTGTTACTTATTATTAACTACAAATGGATGAGGTGAGTATTTTTATCCTCGGTTTGCAAATGATCCCAGAAGTTAAGGAACATACCCAGGGATTCCCAGTTGTTATGAACTAAGATCTGACCCATCCTCCTGCACCACGTGGCCTCTGTTTAAATTCCTTTAATAACTGTTCTGGGTCCAAATAAAAAACAGGGACAGCCGGGCGTGGTGGCTCACGCCTGTAATCCCAGCACTTTGGGAGGCTGAGGTGGGCGGATCACGAGGTCAGGAGATCGAGACCATCTTGGCCAACACGGTGAAACCCCATCTCTACTAAAAATACAAAAAATTAGCCGGGCGTGGTGGCGGGCGCCTGTAGTCCCAGCTACTCGGGAGGCTGAGGCAGGAGAACGGCATGAACCTGGGAGGCGGAGCTTGCAGTGAACCGAGATCGCGCCACTGCACTCCAACCTGGGGTGACAGAGTGAGAGTCCGTCTCAAAAAAAAAAGAAAAAAATTTAAATTTTTTTTACATGCGTGCAGTAAATACATGCAGTATTGCCCATTTTTAAAATAATAGAAATTTTCAGTAAAAAGCAGTTTTGCAATTTGTCACATTTTTAGAGGCAATTTGGGCTAATCACTGGGAAGTAGGCATGATAAAGGCTGAAGCTAAATATGAAACCCAAGGATAATTTTTATTTATTTATTTATTTATTTATTTGAGACCATGTCTCACTCTGTTGCCCAGGCTGGAGTGCAGTGGCGCAATCTTGGCTCACTGCAACTTCCACTTCCTGGGTTCAAGTGATTCTCCTGCTACAGCCTTCTGAGTAGCTGGGATTATAGGTGCGTGCCACCACGCCTAGCTATTTTTTTGTATTTTAGTAGAGATGGAGTTTCGCCATGTTGGCCAGGCTGGTCTCGAACTCCTGACCTCAAATGATCCACCTGCCTCGGCCTCCCAAAGTGCTGAGATTACAGGCGTGAGCCACTGAGCCCAGCCAGGATAATTTTTAAAAATAAGTATAAAAGGACAAAATTTGCACAGATTGTTAGAAGAGTATAACAAGGGGAAAGTCTGACGACACACTTCCTGATGGAACCGTAGCCATTGGAGCTGTCAAGGAGTTACCTCAATCATGGGTCCCAGCACAAGGCTAAGTCAGAAGAGGAAGTTCTCTGAATTGTAGGGTATCTTCAGCTCCATTAAGAATGGAGCCTTAAATTGACCGAACTTTAGAGCTGGGAGGAACCTTTAAGGTATTCTTTTCTATTTCTTCATACTTTCTTCTACATTTGAAAACAAGGAATTTCTATTTCCAACTCCATTCTTTCCCCTCTCCCCAACCCCATTTCTCAAGCTCTCTAGAATGGCCTAGAAGTAATGTACTAGATCTTAGGTCCTCAAGGTAACGTTAGCATGCTTATTACCCTTCAAGTCTCCCAAGCGTTAGGGTTCTAATTCACAATGGCAATAAGGGAGGAAGTGACCCAGCAGGCCTAGCATAGGGCTGGTTATAGAGAAATGTCAGAGGAGTATCCAGCATTCGCATTCTAGCAATGTCTGTAACTGTGAGTATGAGCCAGGGAAAGTTTCTTCATTTTTCCGGGCCACAGCTTCCTTAGATATAAAAAGGGGAGTAGAAGTCCTGTTCAGGGGTGTGAAGGATCAAATGAGATCATCTCCATTTGAAGTCTCTTGGATTAAGTTGGCGCTCAATGATTCCAGCTATTATTTTTATCTTAAACTAAGATCATTCTACATCTGAAAGGCTGAGGAATCTTATCCTTGTCAGAAATATAATCTGGCTGGGCACAGTGGCCTACATCTGTAATCCCAGCAGTTTGAGAGACCGAGGTAGGCAGATCACTTGAGGCCAGGGGTTTGAGACCAGACTGGCCAACATACTGATACCCCATCTCTACTAACAATACAAAAGTTAGCTGGGTGTGATAACACACGCCTGTAGTCTCAGCTACTCAGGAGGCTGAGGAAAGAGAATCGCTTGAATCTGGGAGGTGGAGGTTGCAGTGAGCTGAGATCGCACCACTGCACTCCAGCTTGGGTGACAGACTGCAACCCTGTCAAAAAATAAATAAATAAATAAATAATATATATATATAATCCATATGAAATATACATATGTAATCCATATGAAATATACATATATATAATCTTTATGAAATATATATAACAATCTCAGAGCCAAGTGCAGTGGCCTACATCTGTAATCCCAGGAGGCTGAGGCCAGAGGATTTCTTGAGCCCAGGAGTTCAAGGCTGCAGTGAGCTGTGATTGTGCCACTGCACTCCAGTCTGAAAAAAAAAAAAGAAAAAAAAGAATATAAAGAAATATAATCTTGAACTTACTATGAAACTAGAAGGTAAGTCAACTAGCAAAGTAATGATTATTTGCTTATTTTGTGTAGAGTTTATTTTATCATTTAGTTGCCCCCACTTGAACATTTATAGAAGTATATGACTTACTAATATGAAGTTTATAATCATATTAATTTGATTTTTAAAGCATCTAGGCTGGGCGTGGTGGCTTATGCCTGTAATCCCAGCACTTTGGGAGGCCAAGGCGGGAGGATTGCTTGAGTCCAGGAGTTGGAGACCAGCCTGGGCAACATAGTGAGACCCGTGTCTCTATTTTTTTAAATACTATATAAAAAGCAAAGCATGTAATTGAATAAAGTTAAATTAATTTTTTCTGCTCTCTCTCCTGTCTTTGCTTAACAGTTTCATTGAGATGCACTTCACATACCATATAATACACTCACCTAAAGTGCAAATTCAGTGGTTTATAGTACATTCAGAGTCGTGCAGCCACCAACACAATTAAATTTGAAGACTTTTATCACTCCAAATGAAGTCCTATATCCTTTCACAGTTATCCCCACATGCACACTGCCTGGCCCTAGACAGCCATTAATCTGCTGTCTCTATAGATTTGCATTTTCTGGACATTCTAGAATCCCACAAGATCTTTCATGATTCACTGCTTTCATTTAGCACGTTTTCAAGGTACATCCGTGTTGTAGTGTGTTTCATACTTTATGTCTTTTTATAAACTAATAGTATTCTATTTTCTAGATATATCACATTTTATATCTTCATCAGTTGATGGATATTTGCATTGCTTCCACTTTCGGGCTTCCATGAATAATGATGCCATGAACATTTATGTTTTTGTATGGACATGTTTTCGGTTCTCTTAAGTTTACACCTAAGAGTAGAATTGTTGGGTCATAGAGTAACTCTATCATTACCCTTTGAAGAACTGTTAGGTTGCTTTTTCAAATGGTTACATCATTTTACATTCTCACCATCAATGTATGAGGGTTTCAATTTTCCACATCCTTGTCAACATTTGTCATTATCTGTCTTTTGGCTTATTGCCACACTAGCAGGTGTGAAATGGTATCTCATTGTGGTTTTGATTTGCTTTTTCCATGATGGCTAATGATACTGAATATTTTTTCGCGTGTTCAATGGTCATTTGCACATCTTTGGAGAAATATGTATTCAGATCTTTTGCCCATTTTTAATTGAACGATTTGTCTTTTTATTATTCAGTTTTAAGAATTCTTTATATATTCTGGATACTAGACCCATTTCAGATATACTTGATTTACAAATATTTTCTCCCATTCTGTATTTTTTTTTTTTTTTTACTTTCTTGACAGTGTCCTTTGAAGCACAAAAGTTTTAAATTTTGATGAAGTCCAATTTATCCATTTTTTTAATTTGTTGCTTGGGTTTTTGTGTCATATCTAAGAAATCATTGCTAATCCAAGGTTATGAAGATTTACCCCATACTTTCTTCTATGAGTTTTATAGCTTTGGTTTTTAGATTTAGGGCTATGATCTAAGGTAATTTTTAAAATATGTTGTGAATTACAGGCCCAACGTCATTCTTTTGCATGTAAATATCCAGTTGTCCCAGCATCATTTGTTGCAAAGACTATTCCTTTTCCCACTGAATTCTTTTGACACTAGTCAAAAATCAAATGACCTAAACATGAGGGCTTATTTCTGGACTCTTAGTTCTATTCATTTGATCTGTAAGTCTGTCCTTATCCAGCACCACACAGTCTTGATTACTGTAGCTCTGTAGTAAGTTTGAAATGCGGAAATATCTGTCCTGCAACTCTGTTCTTCTTTTTCAAGATTGTTTGGCTATTCTGGGTTCCATAAAATTGTGGCTCTCCTTGTCAGTTTCTACAAAGTGGCCAACTGGGATTTTGATAGTGATTGCATTGAATCTGTGGAATAATTTGGTAAGTGTTGCCATCTTAATAATAATACCTTTTGATCCATAAACATGGGATGTTTTTCCATTTATTTAGATCCTTTAACATTTCTTTCAACAATGTTTTATAGATTTCAGAGCATAAAGCTTGCACTTCTTTTTAAAAATTTATTCCTAAGTACTTTATTTATTTAATTTGATACTCTGGATATTTGATACTCATGCTATTGGAAATGGGATTGTTTTCTTAGTTTCATTTTCAGATGGTTCACTGAAAATATATAGAATACAATTTTTTTATATTAATCTTGTATTCTCCAACTCGGCTGAATATATGTGTTAGTGGTACAGATAATAATTTTTTAGTGGAGTTCTTAGAATTTTCTTTCCTTTTTTTTTTTTTTTTCTGAGACTGAGTTTCACTCTTGTCACCCAGGCTGGAGTGCAATGGCATGATCTCACCTCACTGCAACCTCCACCTCCTGGGTTCAAGTGATTCACCTGCCTCAGCCTCCTGAGTAGCTGGGACTACAGGCGTGTGCCACTGCCCTTGGCTAACTTTTTTTTTTGTATTTTTAGTACAGATGGGGTTTCACCATTTTGGCCAGGCTGGTCTCGAACTCCTGAGCTCAGGTGATCCACCCACCTCAGCCTCCCAAAGTGCTGGGATTACAGATGTGAGCCACCGCACCTGGGCAAGTTCTTAAAATGTTCTATGCGTAAGATCATGTCAATATACAAGATCATGTCATCTGAAGATACAGACACTTTTACTTCTTTCTTTCCAATCTGATGTCTTTTACTTCATTATCTTGCCTAATTGTCCTGGCTAGAAGCTTCAATATCATGTTGAATAGAATTGGTGAGAGTGGAAATCCTTGTTTCATTCTTATGATGTTGGCTGCGGGTTTCCTATGGATGACTTTTATCAGGTTGAGAAAGTTCCCTTCCATTTCTAGTTTGTCAAGCGTTTGCCAGTATTTTATTGAGGATTTTGTGTCTATATTATAAGAGGCATTGGTCTGTAGTTTTCTTATCATTTCTTTGGAGAATTATTATTATTATTATTATTTGAGACGAAGTCACTCTGACGCCCAGGCTGGAGTGCAGTGGCGCAATCTCGGCTCACTGCAAGCTCTGCCTCCCAGGTTCATGCCATTCTCCTGCCTCAGCCTCCCGAGTAGCTGGGACTACAGGTGTCCGCCACCATGCCCGGCCAATTTTTTGTGTTTTTAGTAGAGGCGGGGTTTCATCCTGTTAGCCAGGATAGTCTCAATCTCCTAACCTCCTGATCCACCCGCTTCAGCCTCCCAAAGTGCTGGGATTACAGGCATGAGCCACTGTGCCCGGCCGAGAATTACTTTTAATTAATAAATGTGTCAGAAAATTCAAATGGGTTAAAATTCAGTAGCCCCTGTCTTGGTCACCCATTTTCAGCCACTCACTGTTACTTGTTTGTAGGATTTTTAAAAATTAAATATATTAACTATTTAAAATATATTTTAAAATAAATCTTGTTGTATTTCTCATCATTTTATACTTTTGTAAATAATTTTTGTAACTTTAAATAGTTTATTAAAATTATAATTTGATACTCTGGGTACTTCACATAAAATATTCTCTATCAGTTTATAATAATAAAAATAATTTAAATTGTTATAGCCAAAAAAATAAAGAACTCACTAACAATCATAAATCCCACTTCTAGGAGTATGACTTGTGTAAATCATACCCTCTGAGGCACATCTGTAAAAACAGGAATAAAATTACCGACCGTCAGCATTGTCCTGAGGACTGACTGAGATGATTGATGTCTGTGAGAGGGCTTGAGACAGTGCAGACTCATAGTTACTGTCACCGTGGAAATTATACATCACAGCATCCCTTTAACTAGAAAGTTGTTGCATGTTAGACGGGCATACAACCTTTTGAAAACCCTCTATTGCATAAAACTAAATACTTCTGTATGTGATCTGTTTTTCAGAAGTTATTTTTCAGTTCTTAAATTATCTTTTTTTCTTTTGCCTAGATTCTGTGTTTCATTGCTTATTTCGGAAAGTTGGAAAGTATCATGCAAATAGAGATATAGCTATGCTAGTTAAAAATAAAATACTCAGTGTTTGCTGGTGAAGGAAAATATGATGCTACGTAGGTAAAACTGCTGATGAAAATCAGATTTGCATTTCATAAGAACATTTCTGGAGAACTTTAGGCTTGAGAAAAGTAGGAGCCAAATGCTTCTCCCAGACGATAGTTTATAACTCTTACTGAAGTCAAAAGTTATTCTGAGGGCAAAATTTAGGCCACATGTTTGGAAAGCTGGAAGAAAAAAAAAAACGATGCATCAATGTCTAAATTTTTCCAAAGTACTTAGATGAAAAATGATTTGTAGTTAAGATCTTGAAAAATGTTTTTATCCATTAGTGAAATATTAATAACGCCTTAATATAATTTATTAACCATCCTTCCACAGGATGCTAATCATGACAGAATTTAGTCATGAAAATAATAATTTAAGTAGCAAAAGCACAGGATAATACGAGTCATAATATCTAACATGGAGTCTTGAAGATTCCTTTAAATAGAGTTTCTCTAGGCCTGGCGCGGTGGCTCACGCCTGTAATCCTAGCGGTGTGGGAGGCTGGGGCAGGCGGATCATGAGGTCAGGAGATGGAGACCATCCTGGCTAACATGGTGAAACCCCGTCTCTACTAAGAATACAAAAAATTAGCCGGGCGTGGTGGCGGGCGCCTGTAGTCCCAGCTACTCGGGAGGCTGAGGCAGGAGAACGGCGTGAACCTGGGAGGCGGAACTTGCAGTGAGCCGAGATCACGCCACTGCCCTCCAGCTTGGGTGACAGAGCAAGACTCCGTCTCAAAAAATAAATAGTTTCTCTAATGCATTTTACAAATGAAATACATCATTATTAGACTGAGATAAAACTTTTCAGACAGACCTATTGTATAAAACAAAGTATGTACTTAATATTTATTAACAGCATGATTAGAAATTATCTTAGAGACTTTTTTCTTGCAGTAATTTCACAATTTGCTTTTTAAAAATTCCCACATGTTGAGATAATGACAATAACATTTAAAAAAATTAATTAGAATAAAAATTGTTAACCTAATTACAGCAGCAAATATTGAAAGAGACAATGTACAACTTTGCTTTTGATGTTCAAAGGGATTATCAGTCAGCTGTCTTTCACAAAGCTAGGTACTTAACAAGATGTGAATTGTTTGATATACTACTATTTGTCAGTGCTTAAATAAACAGGTTCCAAAGTGGATCTTCTTAGTCCTTAATGCTAGACAAGGGTGCTAGCCACAAAGGTTATATCTACAAGTTGATGCTTATCATTACACTATCTCTGACACCAAGCAATACAGATGCAAAGAGTGAAACCTTTCCAGTAGGCTTTCTTTGAAAAAGTGATAAAGGCCATCTGTCTTCAAGGTTAATAGTAACATAGGCCAGAGAAGAAAATAAAGGGATCTTTTTTCTGCTCTATTGATTTCCTAGGTAACCACAGTCAAATTTTTAAAAACAAATATGCCAACCAAAATTAAATACCATGATTTTATTTAGGATTCTTTCAATTTATTATCCACATAATTATCTAATTTTTTTTTTTTTTTTTTAAGACAGAGTCTTATGCTGTCACCCAGGCTGGAGTGCAGTGGCACGATCATGGCTCACTTGCAGCCTTGGCCTCCTGGGCTTAGCCTCTCGAGTAGCTGGGACTACAGGCACATGCCACTACTCCCGGCTAATTTTTGTATTTTTTGTAGAGATGGGGTTGTCCTATGTTGCCCAGGCTAGTCTCAAACTCCTGGGCATAAACCATACTCCTGCCTTGGCCTCCCAAAGAGCTGGGATTACAGGCCTGAGCCACCGTGTCCTATGATTATCTAATTTGATTCATGCAACAAATCTCTAAGGCAGGTATTATTAGTCCATCTAACAGATAACAAAACTGAACATGGGTATGGGTAAAATAATTTCCTAAGAAATTTACTGAGTGCCTACTATGTACCCAGTTATTTTACGTAATACCTCAATTAATTATCAAAGCAACCCTATGCAATAGGTTTCATATTCCCCTTTTGCAGGTGAGGAAAAATAAACTTGCTCAAAGTTGGGCATTTGGTTAGTGGTGGAAGTACTAGTGGTGAAGCTAGTTCAATGTTCTTTCATTCATACCACAGCTGCTTTTTTAAAACTATGGATGTTTAACATTGGCTTATTACAGAACCCAAAACCACTGCAATATATGATGCATGACAAATGGGGAAAGTTTAGGAAATAAAAATTTAAGTATATTCCCTTACAAATAGATAACTGGAATTTTATTATTCATATGGCGTTGTCATTTCTTGTGTAGGTAGTGTTAACTGGCTTTAACTTGTTCATGTTATAAAGAGAACAAAATCTATCAGTCACACATGGAAACATTTTCCTCCAATTACATTAGCTACAAAAACTTCTGACAAATTATTAGATTTGTACACAATCTTTTCACCAAATGTGCATTTGATTCCATTCACGTTCCACATCACTAGAGTAAATGGCCCATTCATTTTCTTGCTTTACCTTCTTGAACTGCTGCACATATTAACAAGCTAAGCAAAACTTAACCCAGGCCTGCAAAAAACTCAAATTGCCAGGGCCAAAGAATCCTGTGAAAAATTAAACACAATTGGACAGAAAACGGTGAATATTTATTTTTGTTTCTCAAGTTCTCCTGAAGCTGTGATTCATTTTCAGTGTTCTATTTCTTTTAATCCTGGAGTTCAAGCTTATTTTCTATATAGAATTGCAGAGTCTGATGGAATCCTTCTTGGCACTCTTTCAATTTCCTGTACATTTTATTAACCTTGATGAACATATGGTAGAAAATGACAGGGATAATGTTATGAATACAAGAGAAGCATAAAGATGGACAAAAAAAACATGAGTTAAACATTTGTAGAGTGAGCGGCTCCTAGTTTCTAACATGGGCTATCAGCAGGGCTGTCTTAGGCACAGAGTCCCTGAACAATCTAATAACAAGAAACCTTGCTTTGTATCCTCAGAGGCTCCTATCAGCTATCTACAGTGGGTTTCCCAAACATTTTGTACATCTGATCCTCTTGGAAATTAAATAACAAAAATAATATTGTCATTTCTGAGTGGGATATGAGAAAAAAATGAATTAACACCAATCAAGATAAAATCATGACTATATTTGCCTGTTTTAACTTTTTTTTTTTTTTTTTTTGAGACAGAGAGTCTTGCTCTGTCACCCAGGCTGGAGTGCAATGGCACGATCTTGGCTCACTGCAACCTCTGCCTCCCAGGCTCAAGTGATTCTCCTGCCTCAGCCTCCCAAGTAGCTGGGATTGCAGGCGCCTGCCAACGCACCTGGCTAATTTTCATATTTTTAGTAGAGACAGGGTTTCCCCATGTTGGCCAGGCTGGTCTTGAACTCCTGACCTCACGTGATCCGCCCGCCTCAGCGTCCCCAAGTGCTGGGATTACAGGCGTGAGCCACTGTGCCCAACCGATGTTGAGTTTTGAAGTACAGCCATTTTGACATGCTTTGCAAGAATTTTGATGAGATGAATGCAAGTTATGGACTTGTTGAGTAATGATAAAAACTAATATAACGATTGTGTTATAGCACTGTTCTATGTACTTGAAACAGTAATACTTTGAATTCTGATGATCCTATGAATTAGAAGCTACAATCTCCATTTTATAGGTGAAGAAACTGAGGCACTGACAAGTTAAAAAACTTGTCTAAGATCACACAGCTAGCAATGTTGAAATGCATCACTGTGGGGCCAGGCGCGGTGGCTCACGCCTGTAATCCTAGCACTTTGGGAGGTCGAGGTGGGAGGATCACTTGAGGTCAGGAGTCGGGAACCAGCCTGGCTAACATGATCAATTCCTATCTCTACTAAAAATACAAAAAAAATAGCCAGGCATGGTGGCAGGCACCTGTAATCCCAGCTACTTGGGAGGCTGAGGCAGGAGAATTGCTTGAACCCAGGAGGCGGAGGTTGCAGTGAGCCGAGATTGCGACACTGCACCCCAGCCTGGGTGACAGAGACTCGGTCTCACATTCACACACAAAAAAAGTGTCACTGTGTTTAAACCATCACAGCAAACTGTAATGTCCGCCTCTCATGAGCCGCTAGCTGCTTCACATGCCTTTGGATACACACCTAGGAACTCCCAAACTCATCCCTTTTACTATTTAAATATTTCATTTATTGATTTTTAAAAAGAAACTATGTGCCATTACTCCCTTTAGTGAGAAAGTCCCAGAGAAAGGTTATACTCAAGTTCTATATCAAAGAATGATTCTCCCTGCGTGCGGTGACTCACGCCTATAATACTAGCATTTTGGGAGGCCAAGGTGAGGGGATCTCTTGAGGCCAGGAGTTCAAAGCTGCAATGAACTTTGATTGCACTACCGCACTCCAGCCTGAGCAACAGAGCAAGATCCTGTCTTAAAAAAAAAAAAAAATTCTTAAAGCTCAGTTCATGGACAATTTGCATCAGAATCTCTGAGCACCCTGTTATAAATATCTGCTATAAATGCTTCAGTCCAGATTTACTCATTTAGCGTCTTAGGGAGTGGAACTCAGGCCCTTAATTGATTTTGATGCCCACTAAGTTCTGAGGACCACAGCTCTACCAGGGCCTTCTTATTTATTTATTTATTTTTTTGAGACGGAGTCTCGCTCTGTCGCCCAGGCTGGAGTGCAGTGGCGCGATCTCGGTTCACTGCAAGCTCCGCCTCCCAGGTTCACGCCATTCTCCTGCCTCAGCCTCCTGAGTAGCTGGGACTACAGGCACCCACCACCATGCCCGGCTAATTTTTTGTATTTTTAGTAGAGACGGGGTTTCACTGTGTTAGCCAAGATGGTCTCAATCTCCTGACCTCGTGATCTGCCCGCCTTGGCCTCCCAAAGTGCTGGGATTACAGGCGTGAGCCACAGTGCCCGGCCACCAGGGCCTTCTTATGACCCTGCTTAGAATGCCTTTCCTTATTCTATGTGCATCAACCCCCGACCTGGAGTTCCCCTGAATAGCAGATGCTCTTTCACACCTCAGAGCCTGAACGTGCTGTTTCCTGTGCTTGTCATGCTTCCTCCTATTCTTGTCTTCTGAACTCCCACTGCAGTAAGTCAGCTACCAAGTCATCTCTGCAAGGACTGGGCCCATGAGGCAAGAGTTAGGTCTTCCTTCATTGTACCCCCAAGCTGTTAAACTCTTTTATTTCTTTCCTATCATAGAATTCCACTGCAACTGGTCTGTGTATTCTTTTAGACAGGGAGTCCTTAGAGGTTGGGTTCTTTGTGTTGTCTATTTTTGTAAAATATCAAGATGATGCCTGACCTGCAGTGGTAGGTACTCTAAACATGCTGTTTGAATGAACCACGAGGCAAGTCTGCTGTTTTAATTCTACTAAGATGATAGGTCACATACATAACTTTTTCTGTGTGTGTGTGACAGATGACAGGTTCTCTTTCTGTCTCGCCCAGGCTGGAGTGCAGTGGTGCAGTCACAGCTCATCGCAGCCTCAACTTCAGGGTCTCAAGCAATCCTCCCACCTCAGCCTCCTGAGTAGCTGGGATTACAGGCATATGCCACCATACCCAGCTAATTTTTGTATTTTTTGTTGAGACAGAGTCTCACTATATTGTCCAGTCTGGTCTTGAACTCCTGGGCTCAAGTGATCTGCCTGTCTTAGCCTCCCAAAGTGCTGGGATTACAAGCATGAGCCACCAAGCTGGAACCATAACTTCTATTAGAAAATAATTCTATGCCTGGTGCAGTGGCTCATGCCTGTACTCCTAGCACTTTGGGAGGCCGAGGCGGGCGGATCAACTGAGGTTGGGAGTTTGAGATCAACCTGACCAGAAGGGAGAAACCCCATCTCTACTAAAAATACAAAGAAAAGGCCAGGTGTGGTGGCTCACATCTGTAATCCCGGCACTTTGGGAGACTGAGGCAGGCAGATCACGAGGTCAGGAGATCGAGACCATCCTGGCTAACACAGTGAAACCCCGTCTCTACTAAAAAAATAGAAAAAGTTAGCTGGGTGTGGTGGTGGGCGCCTGTAGTCCCAGCTACTCAGGAGGCTGAGGCAGGAGAATGGCGTGAACCCAGGAGACGGAACTTGCAGTGAGCCAAGATCATGCCACTGCATTCCAGCCTGGGTGACAGAGCAAAACTCCGTCTCTTAAAAAAAAAAAAAAAAATTAGCAGGGCATAGTGGCATGTACCTGTAATCCCAGCTACTCGGGAGGCTGAGGTAGAATAATCACTTGAACCTGGGAGGTGGCGGTTGTGGTGAGACAAGATTGTGCCAATGCACTCCAGCCTGGGCAACAAGAGCAAAACTTTGTCCCAAAAAATAAATAAATAAAAAAAAAAATTCTACTAAAGTAGAAGGAAACAATTTTATTTGGTAAATTTTTGTCTTCTTGCACATTTATTCCATTTCTTTCTTTTCCCTCCTTTTTATGTTTTATATTTATAGGAAATATATATATACATAGTACAAAATTCAAAGGATCCAAGATAGTAGACTGTGAGGAAAGCCACTCTTTCACCTATATCATCCAACTGTAGAGTCCCTTATAAGAAGGCAGTCATTCTTACAATTTCTAGTGTGTCCTTCCAGAGGCATTTTAGACACATATACGCAAATAAGTATATATATATATCATTGTTTTGCAGTTTTTTAAACTTTGTGATCTTTCCGCAAAAGTATATAAAAAGCAGCCTCTGCTTATTAATAAATATACTCTTTCATTCTATGAATATATAATTAAAAAAAAAAAGACATCTCTTGATGTTTGTTACCAGTATTTTTTTTTTCACCATCAGTGATGCTGCAAAATATAGGTAATTTTACATGTATGGGCATATTCATAGGATAAACTTCTAGAAATGGAATTGTAGGATGAACAGGTAGTGACAAATTTTGCCAAATGGTTTCTGATATGCTTTGGATCTGTGTCTCTGCCCAAATCTTAGGTGGGGCCTGGTGGGAGGTGACTGGATCATGGGGGTGGATTTTCTTCTTGGTGCTGTTCTCCTGATAGTGAGTGAGTTCTCGTGAGATCTGGTCATTTAAAAGTATGTGGCACCTCTCCTCCCCGCCTTGGTCCTGCTGCTCCCATCTAAGTCGCCTGCTCCTGCTTTGCTGTCTGCCATGAGTAAAAGCTCCCTGAAGCCTCCCCAGAAGCAGATGCTGTCATGCTTCCTGTACAGTCTGCGGAACCGTGAGCCAATGAAACCTCTTTTCTTTATTACCCAGTCTTAGGTATTTCTTTATAGCAGTGCAAGAACAGACTAATATAGTTTCCATAGATATTATATCCATTTTCACTCCCACTAGCAACTCATGAAGATGTCTATGCCAGGTGCGGTGGCTCACGCCTGTAATCTCAACACTTTGGGAGGCTGAGGCAGGCAGATCATGAGATCAGGAGTTTGAGACCATCCTGGCCAACATGGTGAAACCCCGTCTCTACTAAAAATACAAAAATTAGCCGGGTGTGGTAGTGGGCACCTGTAATCCCAGCTACTCAGGAGGCTGAGGCTTGAACCCAGGAGGGGGAGGTTGCAGAGCACCGAGATCGCGCCACTGCACACCAGCCTGGGTGACAGAGCTAGACTCTGTCTCAAAAAAATATATATATATATTTGTATATACTGGGGAACCCGACCCCCATATTTCAATGTAAGTTCTTTCTATTTTCCCTAAGTGTCGGCTGATCTGAGAAATAAAGAGAAAGAGTACAAAGAGAGGAATTTTACAGCTGGGCCGCCGGGGGTGACATCACATATCGGTAGGTCTGTGATGCCCACCTGAGCCGCAAAACCAGCAAGTTTTTACTAAGGATTTCAAAAAGGGAGGGGGTGTACGAACAGGGAGTACGTCACAAAGATCACATGCTTCAAAGGGCAAAAAGGAGAACAAAGATCACATGCTTCTGAGGAAACAGGGCAAGGACAAAAGCAAAGATCACAAGGCAAAGGGCAAAATTAGAATTACTGATGAGGGTTTATGTTCAGCTGTGCACATATTCTCTTGATAAACATCTTAAACAACAGAAAACGGGGTTCGAGAGCAGAGAACTGGTCTGACCTCAAATTTACCAGGGCAGGATTTTTTCCCCACCTTAATAAGCCTGAGGGTACTGCAGGAGACCAGGGTGTGTTTGAGTCCTTATTTCAACCGCATAAGACAGACACTCCCAGAGCAGCCATTTATAGACCTCCCCCCAGGAATGCAATTCTTTTCCCAGAGTATTAATTATCAATATTCCTTGCTAGGAAAAAAATTTAGCAATATCTCTCCTACTTGCAAGTCCATTTATAGGCTCTCTGCAAGAAGAAAAATATGGCTCTTTTTGCCCGACCCCGCAGGCAGTCAGACCTTATGGTTGTCTTCCCTTGTTCCCTAAAATCGTTGTTATTCTGTTCTTTTTCAAGGTGCACTGATTTCATATTGTTCAAACACACGTTTTACAATCAATTTGTACAATAGTGGTCCTGAGGTGACATACATCCTCAGCTTACGAAGATAACAGGATTAAGAGATTAAAGTAAGACAGGCATAAGAAATTATAAGAGTATTATTAGGGCAGTGATAAATGTCCATGAAATCTTCACAATTTATGTCCCTCTGCAGTGGCTCCAACCAGTCTCTCCGTTCGGGGTCCCTGACTTCCCACAACATACATACATACATACATATATATATATATATATCCAGCTAGTGGTGTTTTTGTTGTTTTTTTTCTCTGAAGTTCTAAAATGGAGAGTAAAGGAAACTCTTAAAGTTAAGTGCAGCCTCATCTACTGGTCTAACCCAGAAGACTTTTTTTTTTTGGCAAAAAACCAACACAGGTGGTTGCTCCATAGGCCTTTTTCTCCTCCCTAGGCAGGCTGGTACTCACTGCTAGTCTAGTCCCAATATTGTTTTGAATCCTAGGAGGCTTAGTCTTCAGAATCATTTTTACTCTGCCCTAAAGTGGAAGACACCCCATTCACTCTACAAATATAATACACCAGGCATTGTTCCAGCAGCTAAAGCTTGAATAATGAACAAAAGAGACAAAAGTCCTTGCCCTTATTAATATTACATTATAATGGAAGGAGGCAGATAGTAAACACAACACACAAGTATGATAAATGTTATGTTAGTTAATGATAGGTGCCATGGACAAAATCAAGCAGAAAGGGGGATAAGGAGGATGGGAGTCCCTCTTGGGAAGGGTGTCAGGAGGAGGTGACATCAGGCAAAGACAAGAAAGGAGTGAGGGAATGAGCTATAAGGTATATGAGTGAAGAGCATTCCAGGTAGTGGAAAAAGCAAAGGCTCGGAGCTGAAAGTGTGCTTGGGGCATCCCAGGAACAGTAAGGAAGGCAGCTGGTGAGAGCCCACAGAGTGAGGGGTAGAGGAGGAGGTGAAGGCAGAGAGATCAGGGGGGTTTGGCAGTAGGCAACATTGTGTAAGTCCTCATAGTGAAATGGGAAAGTCATGGAGGAGTTCTAGAGGGCCACTGAGAATGCTCTATGAGCACAGACTGAGGGAAGGCAAGAACGGAAGAAGGGAGGACCAGTTAGGGAATTTCCTTAAACCAGGTGGGAAATAAGATGGGTTAGACTAGGCTAGTAGCCAAAGAGGTGTGACAGTATTTAGAATGCGAGTATATTCTGAAGGTGGAGCCAGTAGGATTTTCCGTCCAATTGTATCTTGGGTGTGAGAAAGGAGGCAAGGACTCCAAGGTTCTTGACATAAGTGGAAGAATGGAGTTGTCCTTTCCTGAGATGGGGGAGGGTTGCAGATGGAGCATGTTTTAGGGCAAAAATGTGGAGCTGTTATTCCCTTTGTGGTTACCATGGCTTCCCAAGGTCGCTGGGGCTCTCAGAAGGCCATGATTCCAAATTAGATCAGTGGTCTGGACTAGGCCATGACTGAAATACCTTCTTGGGATGACAGCTCCAAGGAATATGTGCCCCAAGGGCTTTGTCCTCCTCCTGTGCTATCCTGTTCCAAGCCAGACTTGCACTGAGATATTGCACCAAATGGTTTTAAGTCTGTTTTTTTCTGTGTATATAATCAAAAGAATAGGCAAACACACACACACACACACACCCCTAAAACCTTGAAAACAACTTAAAAACTTGGGTTTCCTCCTATTAAAGAACTCACTGTCCTCCAAATATCAAAATTCAATTCAACTCTACATTTGCGGGGCTGTGACGTGAGCAGGAAGACACTGGTTCCTAGATAATGCCAGGCTAAGGCTGGTATAGAAACCACATCAGGGCCAATCTGAAACGTGGCTGATTGAAGAATTTACCTAATCAGGAACTCATTGGATGAATGATCCAAAAGGAAGGGCTGCATTTAAAACAGTAGTCACTATAGCACCTGCCGCAGCAATACGTAAAATGGAATATTGCAATAAAAATATGGAAAGGTGACGGAAAGCAAAAAAGCCATTTTAGTGGGAGAAAAAACCGAACAGAAACTGATTTGTAAGATTACTTCAAAAGGCTAAGAAGAAACTGACAAGAAATTTTAAAAATCGTGTCCTTAAACGGGAGCAAGAATCTATACAAGGCAACAATGCGAGAGCGCAGAGCTGTTTATTTATTTATTTATTTATCTACTCAGCTCACAGGGCCAGCGGGTAGATTAAAAAGAAAACCAATTGCTGCCAGGCGCGGTGGCTCACGCGTGTAATCCCAGCACTTTGGGAGGCCCAGGAGGGAGGATCACGAGGTCAGGAGATCCAGACCATCCTGACTAACACGGTGAAACTCGGTCTACTAAAAAATAGAAAAAATTAGCCAAGCGTGGTGGCGGGCGCCTGTAGTTCCAGCTACTCAGGAGGCTGAGGTAGGAGAATGGCGTGAATCCAGGAGGCGGGGCTTGCAGTGAGCCGAGATCGCGCCACTGCACTCTAGCCTGGGCGACAGAGCGAGAGTCCGTCTCAAAAAAAAAAAAAAAAAAAAGAAAGAAAGAAAACAACCAATTGCTAAAGTAGAGTAGCTAAGGAATCAGAACTTGTTTCAAAGTAAGCGAAGTGGTGGCCAGACTAGGTGACTCAAGGCATGACTCAAACCCGACTCTAAGGGCTGTCTGTCAGCTCCCGGAGGCGGGGGGCGCGGCGTCTAACACGTTTTAGGAAAGTACCAGGCTTGTGGAGGGCGACAGGAAACCTCCCCGGGAGATCGGCCTGGGGCTCCTCCTGCCCTAGAGCCTAACCTCTCACTCTCCGTACTGAGAGCGACTTCCAACCTCCTGGCTTCCCCTTCCTCCCTTCGAGGCTCCCCACTCCTCGTCTTCCATCCAGCGTCACAGGGCGTGTGCTTGTTGTGTGCGAGACGTCGGGTCTCCTCCCCCGCCGCCCTCCGCCTCGTGCTCCCAGCCACGCGCCTTTCCGCCCCGCCTCCGCGGCAAGCCGCTCCCTTCCCACCCCGCCCGCACCCGCCGGCCGCCGCCCGCCGCCCGCCGCCCGCCGGCCGCCGCCCGCCTCCCGGGCACGCGCTGCACGAACGGCGCCCGGAGCTGCTCTAGGCAAACACCTGTCCTGCCTTGGCTCCGCGAGATTTGGGGCGAAAGCTTAGGCAACAGGGGGCACGTTCTCGCGAGGTTTAGGAAATTTCCCACGGCCGTGTTGTGTCTGAGCCGAGTAGTGGAAGGCGGTGGGAAGGAGGTGTAGCGTGAGACTGGACTGCCCGCATTGGGTACATGCGCAGTGCCGCTCGCGCGGGCCGCGCCAATCCTGCAGCGCCTTCAGCAGGTTTCGGGCGGCGAATTCCAGTTCTCCGGGTTTTGGGGTTCCCTGCGAGAGGCAGCGCTAGATCTGGGAATCTCTAGGAAAGGAAAGGGCAAAGGAGGGGAAAGATGGGGGGCTGCAGGTAGGAGGAGGGGGCGGGGTTCGGGCCCTTCACTCTGATGTTCAATGCCCGGCGGGGCCAGGTTCGCCCGGGGGCTTCCGGGATCAGGCCGCCTGAAGCGCGATTCGGGCAGCCGGCAGCGTCCTCGGCTGTGCCAGGCCTTTGGGTGGCCCGGTTCCCTGTGCAGTAGTGGTCTCAACACACACCTGGGCTCACACACGGTGGTGGCTGCGATGGGGTCTTAGAGAGGCCATGCGGCACGCGAGCGGCAAGAGCTTTGATCGGGGCCTCTGGCCAGACTCGGAGGTGGGAGAATGTGGCTCACAATTCCAAGGCAGTTTTCCCTTCTGGAGAGAACTACTCCGCGCTCTGGCGTGTGTCTGCGAGGTGGCCATTAGGGGTGTCTTTGCTAGAGGCCTTGACTTGACCTCATTTCACATCCAAGGAGAACGCTAAGGCGAGAGAGCTCAACTGCAAAAGTTTTCCGCTTGAGGAGCTCTGGAAGGGCCTCATTAGCATTGGGGGGTGTAATGAATGAAGACAGTTCCCGACGTGTCACTTGCCCGAACCCCAGACATCTCTGACGCTCCTGCACCAAACGCCGAGATTAGCATAAAGGAGGCGCCCAGGGAACGTTTGAATGAATGAAAAGAGCTGGGAACCCAGAGTGAGCGGGAAGCCGCTTGGAAAACACCCATTGAGGAGGTGTTTCATCTAGGCCTGTGAAACGCAGCCCATTTTCCCAGGACCCCTCCTCCCTTCTCCTCGGCCCCGCCTCCTGACCCCTCCATTCCTCGTCCCCGTAGTAATCCCCTCCGGTTTTCCTCAGTCTCCACGTACATCCCTCAAGGCGCGTCCCAAAACCCGGATAACCGGAGCGCTCCCCATGGACCACACGGAGGGCTCGCCCGCGGAGGAGCCGCCTGCGCATGCTCCATCGCCTGGGTAGGTTTCTAGGGAAAGCAGCGAACAGGATCCCCTACTCTGCGGGCGGCGCGAGGCGTCTGGCTCTTTGCGGCGGCGGCGAGGGGAAAGGGAGCGCGGGGGCTGGGTGGAATCGAGGAGTGAGGAAAAAGGGAAGGGGCGGGGGAGAGGGACCAGGGAAGGCGTCGGGGGGAATCTCGCGAGGGTTGGAGTTTTGGCGAGAGTTTGTGGAAGATGGCGCCTGTTGTGACAGGGTAAGTCTGAGGGAATCGGAGCGCTGGGAACCGGGAAAGTTGCGGGCGTCTGGCAGCCCACGGCGGGCAGCGGGTTGGGGGGCCGCGGCGCGCTTGGCGTTCGGGGACCCGCGGGGGCGGCGTCGCGTGCGCCGAGCGCGGCGGCGGCGGCGTGTGGCCGTGCGCTGCCGCTCTGCGCTGCCGTGGCTCGGGCTCCAGCGCGTGAGGGCGGGCGGCGGCGGCGAGGCCGGCGGGTGCGGGCGTGAGTGCGGCCGGGCGCGCGGGGCCCTCGGGCGCCGTGCCTCCCGCGCGCCTCCAGCGGGCCCTGCCTGGGGGCCCCGTGCATCTTTGTTCCTCGCGGCCGTTGTCGCTGCCTCGCCCCGCTAGTGCCCCCGGCCCCGGGCGCTTTGTCTTTCACCGCTACCCCCTGCGACTCTCTACCCCCGGCCCTTTGTTTCGCCGCCTTGGGCGCTTTGTCCGACCCGTGGCGTCCCACATCCCCTCTCCATCTCTTCCCCTCCGCTGTCCTTCCTCCCGTGCCCCTTTGTTGTGCCACACTCTTGTCGGTAGCCCAGTGACCTGCCACACAGCCCGGGCACCAGATTCCTGCCTTAATTGTTCTTCCATTGTCTTTCTCCTGTGGGTCTCCTCTCACCTTTCTCTATGGTCCTGGATCACCCCCCGAGGCTTTGTCTCCCCCATCCCCGGGCTTATTCTCTCGGCACCCCCTTCCTCTCCCGTCATCGGTTGATTTATCCACAACCCACGGTGTACGTCTGCTGAACTGTCTCAGCCCCGGGGACTCCATCTGCCGCTTCTAAGTGCACACAGATTCTACGGTTTGTTGTTGTTTTGTGGGTCTGAAAGATGCATGGGATACTTAGTTTTCTCCTCCGCACCTCTTTTTCTCGGGATTTCTTGTACCCCCTCGCCCCCCTATCGCCACCCCTTTCTCTCGGGATTAAAGCGTCTCCAATTTTCCTCGCCGTCTGTTTAGTGCAGTGGGTTGTTTTGCTTGGAAACAGTAGCCTTGGAAAAAGATCTGGTCTCTTGGTGGTTCTTGCGCCCCCCGGCCCCCGCCCCCCTCCTGGTTCCTGACGGCGTAGGCCAAGGGCAGCTGTCTGTCGAAGCTTTGCAATCTAGGCTGCCTGAGGATGATTGGAGGGTATCGTAGGACGGTTAGAAGGAGGCTCAAGATGTATATATGTGTTTTTCTGTTAGTGTTTGAGAATAGTTTCAGATATCCACAATGGATATTCATTTGGCTTGTGAGTAGGAGTTGAGTGAATTTCCATGTTAAAAACTTGTGAGTGTTGGGGCGGAGAATTTCAGCATTTTCTAGAAATCTGGATTTAGAATTTATCAGTAACTTCTGCCTCATAAGGAAAAGGAGAGGCATTCCGCTTGGGAATTTTATATAAATGTTTTATTTTTTCTTAATCATTAGATAGTTTACAGTTACGCGCTTTTTGCTGCTCTGTAGATGCGTGACAACCCTTCTGCCCCATCATTGGGGTTGAAATGAGGACAGCACCGAAGAGTGCAGTTTCTGGTTGATGAATACTGCTTCTAGGATCTTTGTGGAAGATATTAATCAAATGCAGTAAAAAGTATACGTATAATATGTATATTATATATATATGTAATAGCCTGTAGTGAGATTATTTTAAAGACACTTCCTAGTGTTAAAGGACCCTTGAAGTGTTTCGAGTTTTTATTGTTTTGGTAATGCTAAAAGCTTGGGGTTGTGTGAATGGGGGTGGGGGGTGTGGTGTGATGTATTTTAATGACTTGAGTTATTCTGGTGCTAGGAATAAGAGTTATTATATTTACCAGGATTACTATGCTGAAGGTATTCTTCAAGAGTTTGTTTTTTTTCTACTGGTTGATCTTCACTTTTAGAAGGTATGTTACCCATAAAATCATTTGGAGTGTCATTTCATTTACAAACTGAAATTCTACAATAGTAAAGTGTTGTTGATAGGGGACATACGAGATCTACTCTAACGAGTATTGGAGCATTGGAAAATATTTTTTTTCTGGCTGTGATTAGAATTAGTAGTTTGAGTTTTAATTAATGGAAAACCATGGTTTCATGATTGATACATAAGTTTCTTTGTGAAAATCTGCAGTCTGGGTCGCTTGAGTGGGTTTTACCAATAATTTTATGTTTCCCTTACTTGTTCTTGTACATAATCATTGTTTTGAAGGTAAAATCTTGAGCTCACTGGTTCTCTGACTGGGAGCAAAGTGTAAATACTGTGTAATAATGGAAGGTATTTTGCTCTGACTTGTACCTGTAAGAATGATTACACAGACATGATAAAAGCGCTTTTACCATTTGAGTTGCGTTTTTCTTTGTAAATCGTGTAATACTTTTACTTACACGATTGGTGAACTAAAACTGCTTTTAATTAGATTATAACAGCAGCATATTTCGAAATCTGGATGAGTTGTGGCTGGAGAACTTTCATTCTGAGTATTAACTGTTAAAGCTTTAAATTTTATTATCCATGCATATTGCTGATGGATCTGTGAGTATATTTTCAGAAAACAAGAGACTTGCAATATTTTCAAATCTGTACTAATATACACTTGTAGGCATTAGATTTTAAGCAGTTAGGTTTGTTAAAAAGTTACCTGTTGTCCTATACCAACGGATTTCTATCAGTGTTTTTTTTAAGTGGGTAAGATCAAAATTGGTTTGATTGAAAGGCCATTCTTGCCAGATGTAATTCATTAAATAACCTTTGGCACCCTTGATGGATAAGGCATTAGGAAAACATTGTTTTGTTTGAAAGTTATTACATATCTGATTCTTCTGTTCATTTTTAGAAATAAGACCCAGGACTTGGCTTTAAAGCATTATTTTACATTTTGCTTCCTCCTAATACTAAATTTCATGTTATTTCAACTAGGGGCAGTATTTTCTCATGGATTGACTAAAAGTTGTTATTTTTGGCATCTGGCTTTGTGATTATTTCCAAGTTACTCTACTTCCCTTGGGCCAGTTTCCTAACTGTGTAGTAAAATGGGAATTATAATAACTTGCCACATCTGCACAGGATTGCTGTGCCTTAAGATTCGCAGAGAGCATCCTTGGATGAAAACTGTGGGGAAAGTCTAGGAATTGTTACTGAAATAAGCTAATGTGAAGTAGGTCATATAGGAAGTCAAATAGGAGGTTTTTAAGTTCTTGGCAAGACACAGTAGCGATAGTGGGATTTTTTAAAATCCCAAATATGTATTATAGGTAATAAAACAGATACCTTTATTCCTGCCCCCCATAAACTTATAGGGAGAGAGACAAGTAAAAAAAATTACAGAGTGATGTGTCGTGTGTGTGTGTGTGGGTGTGGGTGTGGGTGTGTGGAGTAAGAGATTGAAGTTCTGTCAAACTCAAATGTAATAACATTATAAAATTATGGATGCCTTTCCTCTTGTTTTCTGCATGTAGCAATATTCTATTTATTTATTTTATTTTATTTTTTTGAGACAGGGTCTCACTCTGTCGCCAGGCTGGAGTTCAGTGGCACAATCTTAGCTCACTGCAACCTCCACCTCCTGGGTTCAAGCAATCCTCCTGCCTTAGCCTCCTGAGTAGCTGGGATTACCAGCGTGCACCATCACACCTGGCTAATTTTGTATTTTTAGTAGATACGGGGTTTCACCATGTTAGCCAGGGTGATCTCAAAACTCCTGACCTCAAGGGATCTGCCCACCTTGGCCTCCCAAAGTACTGGGATTACAGGGGTGAGCCACCATGCGTGGCCTGCATGTAGTAATATTTAACAAATGGTAGTACAACATGCTTTCACTGGACTCTAAGCCAAGTCTGTTAATAGCAGTGATTAATTTTAAATATGCCTTATATTTTCTAGTGCTTTGTCATTTGCTCTTAAGAATAATTTCTAATAACCATGACTATAATTTCAGATTGACTCTTGGCCTTAGAAAAGTGTTTTGCATTTGAGGAACACTCTGTAGATACTTATTGACTGAATGAAACCTGTTGCTTCTCTGTTCTTGGTAGATGATACCATATTCCGTTTGGTTCCCAAAGCCACGATTCCTGATTCCTCTCTCACTAGCCTTTACATTTAATTACTGAGAACTGATCATTTTTCCTTCTAAAAAATCTCTTGAATCTGTTTCCCTTATCCTCACTGTGACAGTTCATGCTGTCATTTCTCACCTGGTTTACTATGACGTACTGACAGCCTCTTTCTGCTTTTAGAGTCACCACCTTTATCCACCTTCTGCAGTAGCAGAGCAGTCTTTCTAAAGAGCAAATCTGATCAGTGCTTAATCTAAAAACCTTTCAATGGCTCCCCCTAGCAGCGTTCATTAAGAGAGGCAACAGAGTGGAGGGTTATGAGCTCACATTTAGTGTTTAATCTGAACTGGGTTCCAATTCTGTCTCTGGCACTTAAAACCCCTGCCAGTTAAAACCCCTGTAACATTGACAGTTAATCTCTTTATCAATTGCAAGATAATTATTCCTAACTCAGAAAGTTGTTGTGAAGATTAAATGAAATAATGTATGAAAGCATTTAGCAGAATTCCTGGCAGGTAGCAAGTGCTCAAAAGATGTTAGCTACTGTGGCACATAGGATCCTCCGTAAGTATTTCATCTGTCTCATCTCCAGCTGAGTTGTTTGCCATTTTCTCTCCATAATCAGTGCTTCAGTCATATTAAAGTATTTTGACGTCTCTGCATGAGCTCAGCAGTTTAACGCCTTCTTGTGTATGAAAAGTAATGGTCCTTAGTAGGTTATTTCTCAAGACTAAGGGAATATTCTAACCAGATCTACCAGACTACAGTTGGTGCCTGGCTGCATAAATACTGTGTATTTAATACAGTATTAAATGCTGTATATAATTATCTTGGAAGCATGATACTAAGTTGTAATTATCACACCCAAATATTGTTACTTGTGGCAGGTATCATTTATATTCTTATACTTAGAAGATTGTCTATCACATGATAGAGACTCAGCAAAAAGAATTTTTGAACATAGGACTCAGTGCTTTGAAATCTTGATGCAACATGGTTCATGTGGCACAATTTTATAATTGTGTGTGTGCTTATGTGTATACAGTATATGTGTGTCTAATTCATATATATGTGTAATTTATATATAGGTATTTGACTTTGGTTCTGTAAGGAGTAATTGCTGAAGTACCCAGAGGAATTGATATTTTCAGCCACAAGCAGTCTCATAGCCCCTGAGAACATTATAGTAAGGCTCTTAGGCAAAAGTTTTTTTTTTTGATTATTAGAAAATACTACATTATAGTTGTACAAAACTGACAAGTTTAAATTTCACTTTTGTTTTTTATATGATTGGCTGTCAGTGTTTATCAAAAGATTCCATATTTTTAAGTGTTTTCAGTACTAGATGGCTAGGGATGTATGTTAGATTAAACCGTAGAACACTGTAGACTGCTTTTTGGGGAATCCATGCCATAGAACCAAATAATAAGTTGATAATCTACATGGAGACTCAGGTCTCATGGACATATTACTTACAGATAATTTCTTTAAACTTCAGGTTCTACCTCTATAAAATAGGGGATGATAATTATATTTTATCTGTCAGGCACATTGTGACTGTCAAGTAAGGTAAATTTTGTGAAATAAGGTCAAATGAAACAGTGTATGTGTAAGTGACTTGTAAACAGTAAAGCATTCTATACAAATATTTTAATTACTGTAAGAATCAGTTTCCTCTGGTAACCTTTCATCTTGAGCAGGGCTCAAGTTGGACTTTTTATACTGCAAGCTGTGGTTTTGTGGGTCATGTTTTAGGAAGGCAGCAATGTATTTGGTGCAGAGGACCGCAACCCTTGAAATATGTGCTTTGGCATTTTAAGCAGACATATTTGTTAAATTACTGCTTGACCACGAATGTTGTCATTGAGTCACCCCCAGCTTTTTGGGGTCTATTTCTTACTGCTCTCTTCTCTGCTTGGGCAGCTGTAACAATGTAGGAATGTTGAATGTCTAGCTGCTACTATCTCTCAGACACTTATCCTGCCCACAGTTCTGTATGCCTCTTAGGCCTGGCACAATATCATGGTGTTGCTTATGCCTCATTAGACCTGCTGCTTAAGGGAATTAAATGATATCCTAACGGTCTAAAAAGGGTAATATATTTCCTGAACATGTCATATTTACTGTAGGAGGTTGGGGAAGGCGTCACAGGCACTGTAAGTGGTAGTATTACCTATCCGTATAGATATTTGTGTGATTTTGTTGTGTTGAGACAATGCATAATGGTAAGTTTGAGAGCTTTTCAGTCATATTGGTGAAGTTTACGGCAATCTTGGGAATATTTATACTATTTTAAGTTTACAAAAAATAAAATATAGACAAAAAAATTTTTTTTAGGCATTCTGAGTTGCAAAAGCCTTGCAATGAAAGCTGCATCTATTTGATGTGAAGCAGAATACACTAGAAAATCAAGTTGACCCTGGAGTTTTTTTTTTTTTGTATTCAGTAGTCTTAGCCTAAGAGCTAATGATTATCTGTGCGATTGTTAATGAGATGATAATCAGAGTTGTAAGTGAATAAGAATAGTTTCTCATAAAAAGTTTACATAACAAGAGAAAAAATATTTAATGTTGGGCGCAGTAGCTCAGGCCTGTAATCCCAGCAGTTTGGGAGGCTGAGGCGGGAAGATCGCCTGAGCCCAGGAGTTTGAGGCTGCAATGAATGGTGATCATGCCACTGCACTCCAGCCTGGGTGACAGAGAAAGACCCTGTCTCAAAAAAAGAAAAGTTTTTCACTCTATAAAACTTTTTTATAAGTATGATATTATGTTATAGAAGTACAGTATTGCTTTATGAAATATAAATGTAATATTGTAGATTTCTTTAAATAATGTGAACAGTTTATTATGGACATAGCTTAATTTCCTCCAGTACAAACTAGCTTTAGACTGGTTTGCATAAATAGAACAAAGGTATATGTTCCCTTTTGGAAAACTGCAGATCTGCAAAGATTGTGCCTGATTTTGCCAGCATATTTTTTCACATTTTTTTTTTTAATTTGAGTGATAAAATTTTTCATGCAAAAAATTACCTAGTTCTGTACAAAGCTCCTAACCCATACACCATTTCGAGTAAGCAGAAACATTGGGGTCCTAAGACATGTAGGAAGGGTGTTAAGGAAAATATTAATAGTATAACCATGCTTTAGTGGCTCTCCTTTTAGTATTGTTTTAATAACAGTATATTTATTAAATAAGCAGTTGAACACTTATTAGGTATAAGACACTGTTTGTGCTGGTCCTATAAAGATGGCTAAGAAATGGTTTGGTGAAGCTCATGACTTGGTAGAGTGTACACAGGTAATTATTGTGTAAGGGAGATGATGGTAAGTGCTGTAACAGATATTTAGTGTTGGTGGGAACACAGATGTAAATGATTATCTTCAGTTGGAGGGGAGTTCATAGAAAAGGTGAGAGTTGATAGGGAGTGATGGGAAATTAAGCTGGAAAAGTGATTGGGAGCCTCTTGGAAGACCTTGAGTGCTAACCTGATTATTTGGTTTTTTGGCTGGTTGGTGTTTTTAGAGACAGCCTCATCGCTCTGTTGCTCAGCCTGGAATACAGTGGCACAGTCGTACTTCACTGCAGCCTCAACCTCCTGGGCTCAAGGGATCCTCCTGCCTCACCCTCCCCAGTTGCTAGGACTGTAGGTGTGTGCCACCAAACCCAGGTGTGGGCCAGCAACCCCAGTTAATTTAAAACATTTTTTTTGTACAGACAGCCTTGATACGTTTTCCAGGCTGGTCCGGAACTCCCGGGCTCAAGTGATCCTTCTGCCTTGGTCTCCCAATGTGGTGTGATTACGGATGGCCTAAGGTGATTATTTGAATATTAATCAGGGATGCAGAGGACAAGGGTAAGGTATTGAGGTTTTTGTTTGTTTGTTTGTTTGTTTTGACGGAGTTTTGCTCTGTTGCCCAGGCTGGAGTGCAATGGCGCGATCTTGGCTCACCGCAACATCTGCCTCCCGGGTTCAAGTGATTCTCCTGCTTCAGCCTCCTGAGTAGTTGGGGTTACAGGCATGCGCCACCACGTTCAGCTAATACTGTATTTTCAGTAGAGACGGGGTTTCTCCATGTTGGTCAGGCTGGTCTCAAACTTCTGACCTCAGGTGATCCACCCACCTCAGACTCCCAAAGTGCTAGGATTACAGGCGTGAGCCACCGTTCCTGGCAGCATTGAAGGTTTTAAGATGAGGTAGGGCTGGATGTAAACATTGTAAAATAGATTGGAATTGGTGGACACCATAAGAGAAATATAATCAAAATCTGATTTTGGTGGTGGGCCTAGGAATGAATAGGCCAAGAAGCTCTTTTTGAGGCAGGGTGACATGGGGAACTTTGGAATAATTGTACTGTAAGTCACTAAAATAAGTTTGTGGCTATGAGCATTTCACTTAAGCTAGGTCTTTTCCTTTGTCTAAAAAATGGAAGAAAATAATATTTCATGGTATTGATGTGAGGATTAATAAGATAAGAGATAGAAAATGCCGGCCGGGCAAGGTGGCTCACGCTTGTAATCCCAGCACTTTGGGAGGCCGAGGTGGGCGGATCACGAGGTCAGGAGATCGAGACCATCCTGGCTAACACGGTGAAACCCTGTCTCTACTAAAAATACAAAAAAATTAGCTGGGCGTGGTGGCAGGCGCCTGTAGTCCCAGCTACTCGGGAGGCTGAGGCAGGAGAATGGCGTGAACCCGGGAGGCGGAGCTTGCAGTGAGCCGAGATCGCGCCACTGCACTCCAGCCTGGGCGACAGAGCGAGACTCTGTCTCAAAAAAAAGAAAATGCCTAGTTTAGTTCTGGTAATAGTAAGTACTCAATAAATAGGTTCTCCTTACCCCTTTTCTGAAGTGTAGAATTTAAAGGATAAGATGGGAGTGGGGTACACCCCCTTCAGAAGGGAGGGTAGGAAAAAACCTGAAATTAAAACCTGGGTGATAAAATAATCAGAAAAGGAAAAGTTCTGAGTAAGGTGAACAGATTTAAGAGAAACTTCTTAACAAAGTGTTGTGCTTATTGTAGGTCTTTAATAAATGCTGGATGCTTATTTTTGCATACTTCTGTTACACTTAACATTGTTCTTCAATTATATAAATTTATCTGTAATTGATTGTCTAATCTGTCAGTGAGCTTCATAAGAAAAGGAGCAATTATTTTACTTACCTTGCACAATTGTGGAGCACCTACCATCTGCCAGAATGTTATTTGCTGGATGAACATGGCTTGAGCAGATTTGGTAATATATAACACTTGCCACTAGGTGGCTCTTAGTCTAAGTGATAAAGCTGACATTCAGCATAGATAGGTTTTTCTACCTAGAAACCCACGTAGAAACTGACCCCCTGGATTATATTCACTTTTTTGCCTTTTCTGTACCTATATTTTTTGAAGTGGAGTATGAAACACATATCATATAGAAAACTCATTTACACTTTTGAAAACTAGAAAAATGTAATGCCTTTAGAATATGTCCTGTAGAAAGCAGCAGAATGGAAGCTCAGTGAAATTCACAAGTGAACAAAGCACATTTCCCCATCTCTCAATGTGCTTAAAGTGAAGCATGATGGTTTGATTTTAGGCATTGTCTTTTGTTGTTATGACTGTGTAAATTGCTTTAAAGGAAGATATTGTGAGGATTTGTTTCTCAGAGGATTTGATGAACGATGATGAAGTGTGGTGTGTACTGATGCTGGGCTATGATTTTCTGTACTCTTATTTATATTGTACTCTCCCTGTTGAGGAGTAACATACCATCGAATGGTAACTTACGTAACATAGAAAGGTGACTACATCCTGTGTGACACGTGTGATAGATTCAGGAAATTTTAGAGCCGGAGAAGACCTTACTAATCATATATTCTGAAAGTACCCACTCATTTACACAGACAGGTTAGATAATGGCTGAGACACATTCAGTGACTGAGCTAGTTCCTGGTTTGTTTTAGCGGGAGGGGAAGGCCTATGTTAGTCTTTTTTTTTGAAACAGGGTTTGCTGTCACCTAGGCTAGAATACAGTGGTGCTACCATGGCTCACTGCAGCCTCAGTCTCCTGGGCTCGTAATCTTCCCACTTGAGCTTCCTGAGTAGTTGGGACTAGGTGCACGCCACCATGCCTAGCTGGTTTTTATAGAGACGGAGTTTTGCCTTGTTGCCCAGGCCGATCTTAAACTTCTGGGCTCAGGGGATCTGCCGGCCTCAGCCTTCCAAAGTGCTGGGATTACAAGTGTGAACCACTGTACCCAACGTTATGTTGTTGTTGTTGTTGTTTTTTTTCCATACCTTTCTATTTATCTCACTCAGCTGCCTTTTAATGTTACATGCATTTTTTAAAAATAGCCCTTTTTCTCATATGTGCAGACTTAGAGCAAGACTGCAAATCCCTCAGCTCCCAAGCCTGGATGGGTAGAGTGCGGCGGCCAATGTTGCTTCATTAAATGGTCACCTCGGAGCCTGCCTGCTCTTTCCTCGTTTGCTGTGTTCCTGTTTTTGGTGCTGCTTATGATCTTTATCTTGTATTTCTAACTGACCAGGTGGCCTCTTCAGGAACATAGTTGTCCTCCTCACTGCACACCTCCTTATCCACTCTGCTGCAGTTGTTCCTACTCGAGAACTGGCTGGACGCAGTTACCTCTGGCTTACTCCAGTCTCTACCTCTTTTCTCTCTAGCTTCTTGGTTATGCCACCTGCAATAAATTGCAGCTGGCTGTTTGCACAGCCTCTGGAAGGGAAGATGGAAGGACAGAGGAGAGTGAAAAGAAAGAAGGCTGTCATACAGGGAAGAGAGGCTACAACTTGAAATTTTATACTGAAAGATGATCTGGTTTATGAATATGATGATGATGTGTGTCGTGAATTTTTTCTAGTGTATATGCCAAGGCAATATTATTCTGTTGATTATGGGATTCATTAAGTCTGTTGTATCTGTCATCCATGCTTATCCACACGTCAAGGAAGTGAATTAATTTCAGCGTTCCAAAGATAGTAGTGATAGTATATGGTAATTTACTTACAGCTTATAATAATGAGTGTCATTATTTGATTAAATGGATATTACTAATTAATGGGAGTTGCCATGTCACTATTGTAATGTTAAAAAAAAAAAAAGACCTTTCAGAGGTTATTTCATAATTATTGGTAAGTAAGCCATTCTTTGTCCTGGCCTTCTTCCCATGTATTCAATGTGATATGTACACTTTGCACACAGGATTTACTGACATGTCATTTACTTAAACTTACAGTTTCTTAGGTACCCTAACTCCTGGAAATTGTCAGTTGCTTAAATAATTAAATACAAATAAATCAACTGTCCACCTAAGCTACCATATACATTTTTGTTTAAATTCTAATGTAATTTAAAAGGCATTTATTTAATTTTTAGATTGTTTTCATAGTTATTTCAGGGAAATGACCATCTTGATATGGAAATTTTTCTTAGAAATTAATTGATTTCACATCTGTGTAAAATAATCATCTTGATTATTTTTCTTGTTGGAAAAGTAATGTTTGTTATAAGAAATTCAAAAGTTATTTATTTACTTCTTGAGACAGGGTCTCGCTTTGCTACCCAGACTGGAGTGCAGTGGTGGCATCATATCCCACTGAAGCCTGAAACTCCTGGACTCAATCCTTCCATGTCAGCCTCCCAGGTAGCTAGGGCTACAGACACTCGCCACCACTCTTGGCTAATTTTTGTATTTTTTGTAGAGACGGAGTCTCTCACTATGATGCCCAGGCTGGTTTCAAACTGCTGGTCTCTGGTGATCTTCCCACTTTGGCCTCTCAAAGCACTGGGATTACCAGCGTGAGCCGCCATGCCTGGCCTCAGAAGTTACTTAAGTATATTGTGTAAAGTGAGCCACTGTAGTCTTATACCAGGAAATAATCACTGTTAACAATTGGGAGTACCTTTGACCCTTGAACAACACAGATTTGAACTGAGTGGGTCCATTTATATGTGGATTTTTTTCCTCCAAACTTGGATGGAAAATACAGTATTCATGGGATGCAAGAATAGTGTATATGGAGAGCTGACTGCCGGTCTTGAGTATGTGTGGATTTTGATGTATGGGAGGATCCTGCAAGCAATCACCTGCGGATACCAAGGAACAACGGTATATTTCTTAATTTAAAGAAATGGAAACGCTGACATTCTATTCTATATTAAAAATTTCAATAGTTTTGCAAACATAATATTAAAGGGGCCAGGGAGCTAACACTTTGTTGAATATCTACTCAGTCCTCAACTACAATGTGAGGGAAGTGGTATCTCTATCTATTAGATTACTTTAAATGAATTTCCAAGAAATAAACTTATTTTTAAAGTTACACTTGATTAGACTAGTCTTTGGGCTCAAAGTTTCTCTGAAGTAGCGTAATGTATCTTTAGGTAAAAATTTTCTATTTCATTTTTTATAAGTTTTTTAAATTAAAAAAAAATTTTTTTTTTAGATGGGCGTCTCACTCTGTTACCCAGGCAGACTTTGAAATTTTGGGCTCAAGCATTCTTCCTGCCTCATCCTCCTGAGTACCTGAGATTATAGGCATGCATCATTGTGCCTGGCTTAATTTTATTTATTTCTTGGGGTAGGATCTTACCCTGTCACCCAGGCTGGAATACAGTGGCAAAATCACGGCTCACTGCAGCCTCGACCTCCCAGGCTCAAGTGATCCTCCTGCCTCAGCCTGCCAAGTAGCTGGGACTACAGGCTTGCACCACCATGCCTGCCTAATTTTTATTTTTATTGTAGAGACAGGGTCTCCAACACCTGGGCTCAAGTGATCCTTCTGCCTTGGCCTCCCAAAGTGCTGGAATTATAGTTGTGAGCCACTGTACATGGCTCGGATATAATTTTTAAAATAATTTTGTCAGGGCATCCCTGGGATGTTGTTCTATCAGTTAATCCAATTTTTCTGCCTTTTTTTTCTTTTTTTCGATGGAGTCTCGCTCTGTCACCCAGGCTGGAGCACAGTGACGCTATCCTGGCTTACTGCAACCTCTGCCTCCCAGGTTCAAGCAGTTCTTCTGCCTCAGCTTCCCGAGTAGCTGGGATTATAGGCGCCCACAAATACAAAAAAATGCTCAGCTAATTTTTGTATTTTTAGTAGAGATGGAGTTTCACCACGTTGGCCAGGTTGGTTTCGAACTCCTGACCTCAAGTTGGTCTGCCCGCCTTGGCCTTCCAAGGTGCTGGGATTACAGGAGTGAGTCACCATGCCTGGCCCAACTTTTCTGCTTTGTATTTTCTTTTTTTTTTCTAATATTCCTTTTTTGCCTACAGACCAATTTTTAGGTTTTTAAATTTTGTATACATCCTGTGTGGCCTTGGGCAAGTTACTTAATTGCATTGCAACTTAAGTTTCCCCTTTTGTACAAAGGAGAGCATACATCAGAATTCTTCCGAGGATCAAATGTGTGTATGCAAAGGGGCTGCAAGAATAGGCCTGGTCTATAAGAATTGCTTAATGTCTGTTTCCTTTCTTAACTCTCACTCAAGCTACTGCCATGTCTTTTATTCATCTCTTGACTTGGTCTTGTTTTTATTTTCCCTTATGCTTACATATTAAAATCTGATTTTCACCCCAGGCCATCAGTAAATAACCTCCTTTACCAGATCCGGAAACCTCATTTCAGTCATCAGCCTCTTTCATTTTTCTGCATCTTGTGTTTTGTTTTGTTATGTTATGTCTTTATTCTTGACTAACAAGCTACTAGCTCCACTTCTTGATTATTCCATCTTTTCTTTGCTACTTCTCTTCCAATCTTTATTGTGATTTGCAGTTTTTGTCTTCCTCTTGCTGTATTCTTTTACTTTATGTCTGTGTCATTAGTGTGGATGTTTAGATCCGCATTTTAAAAATTCCTACTGGTTGTTCTGCAGGCTCACTAAACTTGGCTCTTCCAAAACAACTTGTTCTTTTTATCACCTGTATCTGTGATACCATCCTATAAAATAGACTTGATATCTGTTATAGTGCTGTTGTCTATCTGGCTGCCACAGGTAAACGTTAACTTCAGTAACTTCCTTATTTCTTACCACTATCAGTTTTTCTTATTTTCTTCTTCTTATTATTATTATTGTTTTTGAGACGAAGTTTTGCTGTGTCACCCAGGCTGGAGTGCAGTGGCGTGATCTTGGCTCACTGGAACCTCCGCCTCCCAGGTTCAAGTGATTCTCCTGCCTCAGCCTCCTGAGTAGCTGGGACTACAGGCGTGCACCACCACGCCCGGCTGATTTTTTGTATTTTGGTAGAGACAGGGTTTCACCATGTTGGCCAGGATGGTCTCGATCTCGTGACCTCGTGATCCACCCACCTCGGCCTCCCAAAGTGCTGGGATTACAGGCGTGAGCCACCATGCCCGGCCTGCATCCATTATTTCTTATCAGATATTCTGCGTTCTCTTCTTTTTGCTCACTGCCATTGCCTTACTCTCCAGGCTGCTTCATCTCATAGTTAGACTATTGTCACAGCCATGTCAACTTCCCCAGCCCACGTATGCTTACTTCTTTTTTTTTTTTTTTTTTTGAGCCAGAGTCTGGCTCTGTCTCATAGGCTGGAGTGCAGTGGCGCGATCTCGGCTCACTGCAACCTCCACCTCCCGGGTTTTACGCCATTCTCCTGCCTCAGCCTCCCAAGTAGCTGGGACTACAGGCATGCACCATGTATGCCCGGCTAATTTTTTTTGTATTTTTAGTAGAGATGGGGTTTCACCGTGTTAGCCAGGATGGTCTCGAACTCCTGACCTTGTGATCCGCCCGCCTCGGCCTCCCAAAGTGCTGGGATTACAGGCGTGAGCCACCGCGCCTGGCAGTGCTTACTTCTTTAGTCTGTAGTTTTGGTGTTTGTACTGCATGTGAGTATTTGGGGGTTTGTAGGGGGACCTGGTCACCTAATTTTGCTGTAAATGGTGCCCACGGATTTTGATGTTGCTATCTTAGTTATGGCTCTTTTATGTGGGAGAGATTGGAATGCTATGCTGCTGCCAATGTTACCCTAAAATCCTGTCTAAATATCACCAGACAAATACATATTAATTGTAGGCTAAATCGATGCAAAGTGAATAAGACAGTTCACTAGATCCCAGCCCCCAGAGATATGCATGCATGTTTACAGTGGGGTAAATTTCCTTCCAAACTCTACTTCTTTTCTTGACATGCTCATGTCTGTTTCTTGCATTGAGAAAGGAAGAGTTATGGTTACTATTTCTATGAAAGATTATTTAGAGATCTAGGCACTGTGGCCTGTAATCCCAGCCATCCCAGAGGCTGAGGTGGAAGGATTGCTGGATGGCAGATTTGGAGGCTGAGGAAGGATAGCTGGAGGTTAGGAGTTGGAGACCAGTCTGGGCAACATAGGAAGACCCCACCTCTTAAAACAAAACAAAACAAGTGTTGTGTGTGTCTGTAGTCCTACCTACTTGGGAGGCTGAGGCTGGAGGATCACTTAAGCCCAGGAGTTTGAGATTGCAGTGAGCTATGATTAAACCACTGCACTCCAGCATGGGTGGTAGAGCAAGACCTTGTTTCTTTACCCAAAAAAAAAAAAAAAAAAAAAATTCTTTAGAAATTTAAGTAAGCTTTTGATGTTTTCACGTACATTGAAGGATATGGGTAGGTTTTTCTCTTTAAAACACTGTATATGTAGTTTTTTTTTTCCTGATAACAAAAATAACAAAATATAAGAAGGAAAAAACATAATTCTACCAAAACACATTAACATTGTAAGGTATATTTATCCTTTCAAAGTTAAATATAACTTTTACCACCTCCCTAAATTATAAATATATTGTAAAAAAGACTAAATGGTAGTGTAGTGCTTCCTTGCTTCTGCCCCAGATGGTCTTTGTTTAGTGTTTTTTGTTTGTTTGTTTTTTGAGACTGAGTCTCGCTCTGTCGCCCATGGGCGATCTCTGCTCCCTGCATCCTCCGTCTCCCGGGTTCAAGCGATTCTCCCGCCTCAGCCTCCTGGGTAGCTGGGATTACAGGCGACAGCCACCATGCCCAGTTAATTTTTTTTTTTTTTTTTTTTTTAAATAAAGACGGGGTTTCACCCTGTTGGCCAGGGTGGTCTTGAACTCCTGACTTCAGGTCGTCCTCCTGCCTTGGCCTCCCAAAGTGCTGGGATTACAGACATGAGCCACCGCACCCAGCCTGTTTAGTGTTTGATGCGTAGTATTTTTTAGATGGCTATTGAATGCATGTAAATGCGTACATAGTCTTTTTTAATCTTGTTCTTCTATGTGTCCTTCTGTTGGTCCTTCTTTCCTCTACATAAATTGAATTATACCAATTCAGCAGCATATTGTTGTTCTTCTTGCTTGGGTGGTTAAATAGTATCTCTTTTGTAGCCCTGGCTATCCATAGGTGTGGCTCCGCATGCTTACTGGCACTTTGAGGTTGTTTCTAACTTTTTATTTTTTTACACTGCTGCCACGAACATATCTGTGCATGTGTGAAGGTAACCAATATCTTGATACCTTTAAGTGGAATCACTGTTTTTTCCATGAGGTTATTGGCCATTTGTATTTTCCTTGTGAAATATATACTTATAATTCTTTATCCTTTTTTTTTTTTTTTGAAGGACAGGGTCTCACTCTGTCACCCAGGCTGGAGTGCAGTGCTACAGTCATAGCTCACTGCAGCCTCAACTTCATGGGCTCAGGCAATCCTCCTGCCTCACCCTCCCCAGTAGCTGAGACCACAAGCATGTGCCACCAGGCTTGGCTAATTTTTAAGTTTTTGATAGAGGCAGCAACTCACTACGTTGCCCAGGCTGTCTATTCATTTATGTCTTTTCTCATTTTGTATATAAGCACTTTTATTTTCCACGTATTACTTTTGTCAATTCTATGGTTTTTTCCCTAGTTTTTCATTTGTCATTCATTTTTATTTATTTTTTGTCATACAGGAGTTAAAATTTTTAGGTAGTCAGATCTGTAGTTTTTCCTTTGGCTTTGTGTGTTTTTTTTTTTTTAAATCTTCCTCACCCTAACATTATGGAAACATTCTTATATGTATTTTTCTTCTTTTTTTTTCTTTTTTTTTTTTGAGATGGAGTCTCGCCCTATTGGCAGGCTGGAGTGCAATGGCGCGATCTCGGCTCGCTGCAACCTCTGCCTCCCAGATTCAAGCAATTCTCCTGTCTCAGCCTCCCAAGTAGCTGGGACTACAGGTGTGCGCCACCATGCCCAGCTAAGTTTTGTATTTTTAGTAAAGACAGGGCTTCACCATGTTGGCCAGGATGGTCTCAATCTCTTGACCTCGTGATCTGTCCGCCTTGGCCTCCCAAAGTGCTGGGATTACGGGCGTGAGCCACCGCGCCCGGCCTCTTATATGTATTTTTCTTCTATGTGCTCTTTTATAGTTTAAAAATCGATGTATCTCTTTAACCCTTCTGGAAGTTTGGCTTTTTTGTTTGTTTTGGTGTGTGTTACATAATGTAGGCTCTAACTTTTTTTTTTTTTTTGAGATAGAGTCTCACCCTGCCTCCCAAGCTGGAGTGCAGTGGCACGATCTTGGCTCCCTGAAACCTCTGCCTCCCAGGTTTAAACAGTTCTCTGCCTCAGCCTCCTGAGTAGCTGGGATTACAGGTGCCTGCCACCCTGCCCGGCTAATTTTTGTATTTTTAGTAGAAATGGGGTTTCACCATCTTGGCCAGGCTGTTCTTGAACTCCTGACCTCAGGTGATCCACCTGCCTCAGCCTCCCAAAGTGCTGGGATTACAGGTGTGAGGCCTGGCAAAGGTGTGTGTGTGTGTGTGTGTGCGTGTGTGTGTTTGGAGACAGGATCTCACTCTGTCTCGATCTCAACTCACTGCAGTCTCAACCTCCTGAGTAGTTGGAACTACAGCTGTGCGCCACCATGCCTGGCTAATTTTTTGTATTTTTTTTAGAGACAGGGTTTTGCCATGTTGCCCAGGCTGGCCTGGACCTCCTGGTCTCAAGCCGTCTGCCCACCTTGGCCTCCCAAAATGCTGGGATTACAGGTGTGAGCCACTGTGCCAGCCTTATATTATATTTTTATATTGTGTGTTTCAAATATAATTATATTGTGTGTTTCAAATATAATCTGTTACTTGAATGTGGTGTTTAGTAGCCAGGAGATCTCTAGTTGCATTCAGACCTTGCCATAGTTTGGTGAGGGAGGTAGTATTATCTTGTTTTACATAAACTTAACCAAGTTTACCTGCTAGTTGGTAGGAGAATTGGAATTCAAACCCGTGTTTCTGGATTTCAGTTTCATTGTAACAGGCCGGGGCTCATGCCTGTAATCCCAGCACTTTGGGAGGCCAAGGAGAGCTGATCACTTGAGGTCAGGAGTTCGAGACTAGCCTGGCCGACATGGTGAAACCCCATCTCTACTAAAAATACAAAAATTAGCTGGGTGTGGTGGTGGCTGCCTGTAATCCCAGTTACTCGGGATACTGAGGCAGGAGAATCACTTGAACCTGGGAGGCGGAGGTTGTAGTGAGCTGAGATCGTGCCACTGCACTCCAGCCTGGGTGACAAAGTTAGACTCTGTCTCAAAAAACAAACGAACAGAAAAAAACTTTGTAACATACAGTGTGTAAAAGTAACACTGCAAATCAGTGAGAAAAAGAGCGTTCAAAAAGTTACATTAGAACACTTCTGGTCAGGCAGTGGCTCATGCCTGTAATCCCAGTACTTTGGGAGGCCAAGGTGGGCGGATCACCTGAGGTCAGGAGTTTAAGACCAGCCTGGCCAACATGGTGAAACCCTGTGTCTACAAAAATACAAAAATTAGCCCGGCATGATGGCGGTTGCCTGTAATACCAGCTACTCGGGAGGCTCAGGCAGGAGAATTGCTTGAACCTGGGATGCGGAGGTTGCAGTGAGCCGAGACCACGCCATTGTGCTCCAGCGTGGGTGACACAGCAAGACTCCGTCTAAAAAAAAAAAAAAGGACATTTCATTCATTCATTCAGCAAATACCTATTGAGTACATACTACTTACCAAGTACTATATGCTAGTAGTAAAGACAAAATTTTAAAAGTAATTAACATTATGTTAGAAGGTGATGCATGCCACTGAGAAAAATAAAACAGGGAAAGGGTATAAAAGGTGGAATAAAAAGCAGGCAAGATGGTCAAGGAAGGCCTCACAGAGGTGATATCTGAGAAAGATGTGGAGGGAGGAAAAGATTCCTGTGGGTATGTGGGAGAACAGCATTCCACACAAAAGGAGTAGCACCTGCCAGGATGGAGCAGAGTAGTAAGAGGAAGAACAGTAAGAGCTGAAGTCAAGGATAAAACGGTGGTCCAAAGTGTACAAGGTTTTAGACAAAGAGGAACTTAGTTTTTATTTTGAGATGGGTAGCTACTAAAGGATCTTGAGAAGGATCTCTCAAGCAACTTTACTAAGAACAAGAGCAGAGCTGAAGAAAAGAGGATCCTGCAACAATTCAAGGTAGAGATGATGCTGATAGTAAGAAATGCAGCATATTGGGGCTGGGCGGGGTAGCTCACGCCTGTAATCCCAGCACTTTGGGAGGCCGAGGTGGGTGGATAATGAGGTAATGAGGTCAGAGGACTGAGACCATCTTGGCCAACATGGTGAAACCCCGTCTCTACTAAAAATGTAATAAATTAGCTGGGCGTGGTGGCGGGCGCCTGTAATCCCAGCTACTCGGGAGGCTGAGGCAGGAGAGTCGCTTGAACCCGGGAGGCGGAGGTTGCAGTGAGCTGAGATGACGCCACTGCACTCCAGCCTGGCAACAGAGTTAGACTCCGTCTCAACAAAAAAAAAAAAAAAAAAAAGAAAGAAAGAAAGAAATGTAGAATGTGAAAGCCTTGAAAAAATAGTGTCATAAAGGAAAAAAATCATTTTAGATGTGTTAGTTTGAAATGCTTTTTAGACGCCCAAGAGGAAATGTCTTTTGAGACAGCTAGATATAAAGTCTGAAGTTTAGAAAAGAGGTCAAGGCTGCGAATAAAAATTTGGGAGTTATCAACATATTAATAGTAGTTAAAGCCATAATCATCAAGGTCTGTGTTGATGGCAACGTAATGCTAAAACCCAGGGGCTACATTCTGGACACTCCAAAGTTTAAATGTGGTGAAATGGGAAAACACTACAAAGGAGACTGAGAAAGAGGTGCCAGTGTGGTAGGAAGAAAAACAGGAGTATAGTATCCTAGAAGTCAAATAAAGAAAATGGCTCAACAAGAAGGGAGTGATCCAGTCAGATAACATGTGGTAAAAGACAGCTGACCACTGGCTGGCTGCGGTGGCTCATGCCTGTAATCCCAGCACTTTGGGAGGCTGAGGCAGGCAGATCACTTGAGGTCAGGAGTTCGAGACCAGCCTGTCAACATAGTGAAACCCTGTCTCTTCTAAAAATACAAAAATTAGCTGGGCGTGGTGCTATGCTCCTGTAATCTGAGCTACACGAGAGGCTGAGACAGAAGAATCACTTGTTACCTGGAGGTGGAGGTTGCAGTGAGCCAAGATTGCACCACCGCACTCCAGCCTGGGTGACAGAGTGAGACTCCATCTCAAAACAAACAAACAAACAAAAAACGAAAACAAAATCAAACAAAACTGACCACTACATTTAGCTGCATGGAGGAAACTGGTCAGTTTTGTTGAAGTGATGGAGACAAAAACCTAAATGGAGTGGGAGAGAAATCGGAGACAGAAAGAACCCTTCAGAGGTCTGTTGTAAAAGGATGCAAAGAAACAGGGAACTAGAAGGGATTGTGGGGTCCAAAGGAGAAATACCAGCACGTTTGTATGTTGTCAATAATGTTTCAGTAGAAAGATAAAAATTGAGACAAGAGAGAAGAAAGGGTAGCTGGCTAGTCCAACATCCTAGAATAGCCAAGAAGGGATGGGACATAGTGCAAAACTAGGCTGCCGAAAGCAGAGTTCTCACAGTGGCTTGCAAAATTCAGCAGGCGTCAGAGTCACCTGGAGGGCTTGCTGAAGCACAGATGGTTGGACCCCATCTCCAGAGTTTCTGACACAAAAGGTCTGCAGTGGAACTCCAAGAATTTGTGTTTCTAGCAAGTTCCCAGATGATTCTATTGCTGCTGGTCCAGAAACCTGATTTTGAGAACCACTGCTGTGTATCAAAAGGAGGGAAGACAGAAAAGATGAGTATATACATTAGTACAAATGCTGAACACCTGGGTTATCCAAAAAAAAAAAAAAAAAAAAAAAAAGGAATGTGGTGTTTAGTAGCCAGGAGGTCTCTAGTTGCATTAGACCTTGCCATCGTTTGGTGAGGGAGGTAGTATTATCTTGTTTTACAGAAACTTAACCAAGTTTACCTGCTAGTTGGTGGGAGAATTGGAATTCAAATCCGTGTCTCCAGATTTCATTTCCATTGCCGCTTTGTAGTATGAACATCTGCTAGCGATAGTGTAATTTAGTATGTGGTGATCCTACTAGCATTTCTCCTCCTCCTTCCTTTCTCCCATGCGTGGTTAACTTAGTCATCTGACAACACATGATTGAGTGTGCTCACTAACCAGACAAGCCTCTCAGTCCAGGAAGATTATAGATCTGAGGCAGGAGAGTAAAGTTGAACAGGGAATAGGTTTATGTGGAATTTTTTTTGTCTCCTTGTTTCACTATACAATTTTGGAAGAAGGGTTTGTGCAAAAAACACAGGTTGCTAGTCATGAAACACATTCTGTTCACCACTGATTAATTTGGGTAGTATCTCTGCTTCACTTTTCTTCAGTGTAATGGTATCTCTGACATGCTAGGGAGCTTAGGAAAATGGTTCTAACATTATATAAATGACAGGTATTGCTATTAACAATGACTCAAGATTCTCATGTTTTTCGGTATTCTATGTGTCATCCATTCTTTCTATTATACTGGAGTACTTTTGTTTTATGTAAAACTGTTGTATAAATGTCATTTTAAAGTCTGCTGTCAAATTTTGTTGTTTTTCTAAGACAGCAGCTGTGGATGTGGCTTAAAAACTGATGAGTATCTACAATGATGAGCCTTTATGGAGCAATGAAAGGCTGCTTATAAATTGTAGCCACACTTGCAATGAATTCTGTGTTTGTTATTGTGAATCCCTAAGGGTGACTGTTTTTTCAGCAGGGCGAGTTAGGACGGCACAAACTGAGAGTTTCTATTCTGGTAATCTTTACTTCTTATGACTTTAAGGAATTTGGAATATTTTTGCTTGACTGTTGTAATGAATCTCTAAACATATTATTTGGATATGTGGGAAGGTAAATTGTAAGATATGTTATAGACATGGTTTCTGTCATCAAATATTTTTGCTCACAGTAGCTACTGTGTATAATAGCATTTATAGATGATGCTTTACCTCTAGTTACTGTCTAAAGATATAAATATTGCGTTATTTGAAGCTACATATTTCCAGCTTATACATATGAATAGTTTAAGGCATAGTGTATTTACCCACTTTTATTTCAGAAAAATACGGGTTGTTTGTTTGTTTATTGTTTTTCTGAGACAGAATCTCGCGCTGTTGCCCAGGCTGGAGTGCAGTGGTGCGATCTCAGCTCACTGCAACTGCCACCTCCCAGGTTCAAACGATTCTTGTGCCTCAGCCTCCCTAGTACCTGGGATTACAGGTGTGTGTCACCATGACTGGCTAATTTTTTTGTACTTCTTTCTTTCTTCTTCTTCTTCTTTTTTTTTTTTTTTTTTTTGTGATGGAGGTTTGCTCTTTACGGAGTGCAATAGTACGGTCTCGGCTCACTGCAACCTTCACCTTCTGGGCTCAAGTGATTCTCCTGCCTCAGCCTCCCAACTAGCTGGGATTACAGGTGCCTGCCACCACGCTCGGCTAATTTTTGTATTTTTAGTAGGGACAGGGTTTCACCATGTTGGCCAGGCTGGTCTTGAATTCCTGGCCTCAAGTGATCCACCTGCCTTGGCCTCCCAAAGTGCTGGGATTACAGGCCTGAGCCACTGCCCCCAGCCTGTACTTCTTTTTAGTAGAGATGGCATTTTGCCGTGTTGGCCAGGCTGGTCTTGAACTCCTGGCATCAAGTGATCCACCAACCTCAGCTTCCCAAAGTGCTGGGATTACAGGTGTGAACCACCACACCTAGCCAGGAATATGGTTTTAATATGTTATTGAGACATATAGCTAACTATAATTATTTTTTATTTTTTATTTTTTTGAGACGGAGTCTGGCTCTGTTACCCAGGCTGGAGTGCAGTGGCGTGATTTCAGCTCACTGCAAGCTCTGCCTCCCGGGTTCACGCCATTCTTCTGCGTCAGCCTGCCGAGTAGCTGGGACTACAGGCGCCCGCCATCATGCCTGGCTAATTTTTTTGTATTTTTAGTAGAGACAGGGTTTCACCGTGTTGGCCAGGATGGTGTCGATCTCTTGACCACGTGATCCGCCCGCCTCAGCCTCCCAAAGTGCTGGGATTACAGGCATGAGCCACCGCGCCCGGCCACTAACTATAATTATTAAAAGTAGTTTTACTCAGAAAGATATCACCTGGAGCTGACCTACAAATAATAAGGGAGATGTGGTAATTTTTTAATCAAAATATACCTAGAAGATAAATTTCTCAAAATAATCCTAGGAAATGTGTTTTAAAGCAGAAGAGAAAAAAGGAAGGGTGGAATAGCAACAATGGAAACAAATGAGGAATCCTGCTCCCCACCCCACCCCAAAGCCCACTGTATGTGTGGGGTTATGGTCAGTATTTCTGGTGTTAGAGTGTATATTTGCAAATCTCTGAACTGTTTATATGTATGAATCTCATCATAATAGATTGACATTCTTCTTAAAGGCGATGCTTAACATGTTTTCTGATCGTAAGATGTTCATATTGAAGATTTTAAAAAAATACAGGTTGAATGTGCTGCTTAAAATTAGCTGCTGCTTTATTTTTAAACATTTAAAAAATTTTGTTAAATTTAGTCTCATTCTTCCTACAAAAGAGCTTAAACTTTGACAGTAACAGCTGTTCTTTTGTGTGGGACATGTTTTCATGAGGATTTTTGTGCACATTAAAAATAACCATTTTTGTGAATCGTAGTTATTATTCATAGTCACTTTATAAGAGATATAAAGGTTTTCCAGTGAGTTACTTCTGATTCATAACCAAATTATAGCAGAGCAGATGTAGACTACCAGTGGAATAATTAGCCAAAAAATATTAGGAGGCTAGAGATCTCTTTGTGTAACATTTAACTTTAATTTCTTGGACAGCTTATATGAATAATTAAAGTGTTGAGGCAGTTACAATTTCTTTTCCTCTCTTGGGATTTCCCAGTTGTCATAGATAGCTGTAGTCACTAGGGAAGTAGAAATATTATTTCCAGCAAACAGATGGCTTTCCTAGTATTGGTCCCCAAAAGCGCCTACTGAGGCTCGTGTTTATGTTGGATGATTTCCTAATGACACCAACTCAGTATACTTTTGAAAGATCACACCTGGTAACAGAATATGTTGTAAATATTAATATGACTTAGTGAACTTGAGAGCATCCAAAATTGTAAGTATATATAGTTCCTACATCCCTGGGGAGAGTAGTCTGTTCCAATGAGAGGAATTGCCTGGTAGCTAGTACTTTACTTTTCTTATCACAAGTGCCCTTTTCTTATCTTTCTGCCTCAGTTGTGTACTCTCAGGGATTCCCAAGCTGCTACTTCTGCTTTTTAATTCTCATTAACTCTGTCATCTACGTGCTATTTTCATTTCTGCTTAGTCAGATGACTACCCTGTCCCGTACTTCGAGGCATTGGTAGGTTTTTGTTAGAATTAAGGATAGGATTCTATTATGTATGGGGAAGATTTTCAGAGAATACAGTGATGCTGGGGCTTAAAATGACAAAATCACATCTTTTCTAGGCTCTATAATGAAGCTTTTTTGAGATTTCACTTGTTACTAATCTTTCTCTTTTTAAAATGTCTGTTTTTCTTCTCCCATTGGAAATTAAAACACACACACACACACAAACACAAATTGGGAGTCTACATGTATATTTATGCTAGTGAAATTTCAAAAATAGTCGAGTATTAGTGAAGCGGCCACATTGTTGGAGTAAATACTTGGGGGTTCATCATCTCACGCCCGGAAAATGTAGGACATGGACACGTGCGAGGAGTTCAGGAGTGAGGTTTAATAGGCAAAAGAAAGAGAAAGAGAAAGGAAAACAGCTTTCTGTCTAGTGAGAGAGAGGGGACTTCCAGAGAGGAAAAGACTGGCGACTGCGGATGTACTGGATTTTATAGTCAGGTTGGAGGAGGGGATATCTGATTTACATAGGGCTCACAGATTGGTTCGATCAGGTATGATGTTTACAGCGGGGAAGGCTGGCTGCCTAATCTTATTATGCAAGTAAACTTTCCCCTTGGCAGGTGCCATCTTATCTGCTCCTTACTGTACACATGGCTGACAAAGAGAAGGGAAGATGGAGCCGCTATCTTGAACATGATTGGCACAACTGCCGACATCTATGTCTGTAGCTCGATTTTACAGTCTGCTCTTTGTGAGAAAGGAAAATGATTTGGGGCTACTTTTCATTAAAAGGAAAACCTTACTGAGGACTTCCATACCCTCACTATCTGCCTAAGTAGTATCTTCTTAACTCCTTTATCATTAGGATTCTAAAAACAGGCTGTATTGGCCGGGCGCTGTGGCTCACGCCTGTAATCCCAGCACTTTGGAAGGCCAAGGCGGGTGGATCACCTGAGGTCAGGAGTTTGAGACCAGCCTGGCCAATGTGGTGAAACCCCATCTCTACTAAAAATACAAAAATTAGCTGGGCATGGTGGCATGCATCTGTAGTCCCAGCTACTTGGGAGGCTGAAGCAGGAGAATCACTTGAACCCGGGAGGCGGAGGTTGCAGTGAGCCGAGATTGCGCCACTGTACTCCAGTCTGGGCGACAGATCGAGACTCCATCTCAAAAAAATATAAAAAACAAAAAACAAAAATAAAAATTTGTCAAGAAGGAAAAAAATTCTGATGCTTTACACGTGTTGCCAGGGGAACAGTGGCACCATTTGTTGAAATGAGGTGGCCTTGAGGTAAAAGGCACAGTAGAGGAGTTGAGTTAGTTTGGGGAGAAGATTTTGCTTCTGAACATGTCGACTTTGAGGTTCTTGTGAGAAAGCTAGATTAAGATATCCAGTGGCCAGTTATACATGGCGATCCTGGAGCTCAAGAGAGAGAGGTCAGGGTCGGAAATGTGTACTTGAAGACTGGTGGATGCTAATTAGAACCTTGGGAGTGGGCAATATCTCTTGGATAGAGTTAGGCAGAGACAGAATTGGCAAGCACCAAAATTTAAGGAATGGGTAGAGGTATAGAAGCAATTAAAAGAAAACTGTTAGCAAACAAGGTAGAATAAAAGCCTCAATAGTAGAGCGTTGCAACAATGACGACAGAGTTCTAGAAGGAGGTACACTGGTCAGTGGTGTCAAATGCTGCAGTGAGGGTGAGGTAAGTTTAAATGTTCATTGGATTTAGGATTTCAGAGACCGTGGCAAAAACTGGTGAGATCTTACTGTGGTTGAGGAGTTGGAGGTGAGGGAGTATGCAACTCTTTTAAGATCAGTTCTTTTAAGAACATGGAGAGTGGGAGTGGAGCCATAGATGTTAAGGTAGAGCTTTGAAGATGGAATAGGCTTGATATGTTTAGATGCTGATTGGAAGGAACACACAAAGAGGGAAGAGATGAAACTTTTATTGTTAACTCCTATTGCTGCCTTTTCTGTAACCTTGTGCTGCTTCTTATGTGTTAATGAAAAGCCTGAATTAAAAGGGGGTTACTGAAAGTGGCACACATTCAGTAATTCTGTGACCAAGAGGGCATTTACCAATTTGATTCTCTTTTAGAGTCTTTCTACATCTGCTGTTTCCTTTTTTTTTTTCTTTTTCTTTTTTTTTCAAGATGGAGTTTGGCTCTTGTTGCCCAGGCTGGAGTACAATGGCACCATCTCAGCTCACTGCAATCCCTGCCTCCCAGGTTCAAGCGATTCTCCTGCCTCAGCCTCCCGAGTAGCTGGGATTACAGGCACACGCCACCACGCCTGGCTAATTTTGTATTTTTAGTAGAGATGGGGTTTCACTACGTTGGCCAGGCTGGTCTCGAACTCCTGACCTCAGATGATCCACCTGCCTCGGTCTCCAAAAGTGCTGGGATTATAGGCCTGAGCCATCATCGTGCCTGGCCTGCTGTTTCATTTTAATCAGAAAAAATATTTGGTGTTTGTCTCCTGGAGGGGTGATGTTTGTGTTTTGATTCATGTTTTTGCTCAGTCCTTCTAATACTAAATGAGGTGATGGACTTGGTTTATTACTGTGAAGCCAAAGATATTACTTGTCTTTGGGATCTTTATCCATATACTGTAAGAGCTATGTGGCACATAACATCAATTTCTTTTTCTTTTCTTTTAACTAATTGCCTCTAGACTTTTGATTGCTTGCTCTTATGAGTAAGTAGAAAGTTAGCATGTACCCCAATATATATGATTATCATATTGTACTGTACCAATATACTGAAATATGTACATAAATTTGAAATGTTAAAAAGTATTTTGATAAGATGAGGTAAACAAAACTTTTCATCTCAACAACAAAAAGTTTGGTTGTTTTTTGATTTTTTTTGTTTTTTTTTTTGTTTTTGAGACAAGGTCTCACTTTATCACTCAGACTGGAGAGCAGTGGCATGATCGTAGCTCACTGCAGCCTTGAACTCCTGAGTTCAAGCCATCCTTCTGCCCTAGTCTCCCAAGTAGATAGGAGTTACAGGCATGTGACATCATGGCCCACGAATTTTTAAAATTTTTTGTAGACACAGTCTCACTATGTTGCTCAGGCTGGTCTTAAACTCCTGGCCTCTAGTTATCCTCCTACCTAGGCCTCCCAAAGTGTTGAGGTTACAGGCGTGAGCTACCATGCCTGGTCTGTAAACAAAGTTTTAAAGATGCTTTTAATAGTTAATGGCAGGAACTCATTTTATCATCACAAGTTTCTCTGTGTGTGTGTGTGTGTGTGTGTGCACTTGCCAGACTCTAGAGTGCAGTGGCGTTCTCACAGCTCACTGCAGCCTTGACCTCGGGGGCTCAAGCCATCCTCCCACCTCACCCTCCTAAGTAGCTGGCACTACAGGTATGAGCCACCGTGCCTGGCTAATGTTTTTAAAATTTTTTTGTAGAGATGGTGTGTCTCACTGTGTTGCCCAGGCTGGCCTCAAACTTCTGGACACAAGTAATCCTCCCACCTCAGCCTCCCAAAGTGCTGGGATTACAAGCATGAGCCACCGTGCCTGGCCAATCTTCACATGTAGCTTTTAGTGAGAACAATGTGTTTGAATATCACTTCTTTTTATCTTTTTTATTTGAATGTCACTTCTTTAATACTTTGCGATAGAGTCATTCAAAGGACTGGGTCCAAGTTCATTTTATTTTGATATAAGTAAGTGATTTTCTTAGCTGAAAAGCTATTGTTTAAATGCCATGCTTAAATGTTTTGATTTACAGACATGTCTACTAGGTAGCGTACTACAGGCAGCTATTTGTCTTCACAGGAAAAGTAATTGATTTGGGGACCTTTTTGCATAGAGAAAATGAGTAACTCATCAAGTTTCACAGCACTTTTACTTCTAAGTGCTTTACCAGGAGATAAACAACAGACCTCCAGGTGGTATAAGAGATTTTCATGGTTACTCTCTGTCTCATGATGATGTATTGTTTTATAAAAGTAACTATCTATTACATCAGCAGTACTTTGGGCCATTCTGCCTTTAATTTCTTGTCTTGCTAATGTAAGATGGAATGAATGAATGTCTTGTGTGATGGAATTTCAGTACACTTTCTATAGAAATTTGTTTTATTTCGGTTAAAGCAGCTACTTGCATAGCAGATAATGCTCTCACTGTTATTTCATAAAATGCTTTTATTAAAGAAGTCAAGAAGCTCCCTCCATGAAGACAGAGACCTTGTCTTTTTGTTCAGTGCTCTAGCTCTGAACCTACAAGAGTGCCTGTCGTGTAAGACATAATAAATTTTAACTGTGGAATGAATTTGTAGTTGAGAATGTTTTCCTGTAGATACTTTCTTACAAATTTTTATATTTCATTAAGAAGCCAGCAAAGACTATAAACTAAGGTATATTAGAAAAATGGTTTATACTACCAACTTTATGGCAAATTTCTCACACTAGGTAATTTTTCTAATACTAGTTTCCCCACTCTGCCCTATGATCCTCAACAGCTTTTTATGTGCTTATTTATACAGTAATTTGCTCACAGAAAAATACATTTTGGTTTATGTCCGTATGATTCCCCAAGTCATATTTCAGTTTTTCTGCCACTACAGGAAGGACAAGTCTTTCCTCATGGTATTTGGCTACTTATCTTACACTGTTATATAAAATAAACCTTAAAAGAGACATCTGAACATACATAGTTAAATTTAGTGAAGTTTTCCAAAGTACTGAATTGAAAATTATGACTTTAAACCTTGCTCGGGACAAAAAACCTACAACATATAGACATAAGTTAGGTGAACAGTTGATTAAAGGACATTAAGAGGTGAGGATGGAGGGCATATAAGGGAGATAACATTCTAGCAAGAAGAAACAGCAAATGTAAAGAGCCGTAGGCAGAGTATGCCTGGATTAGATGTGGCATGTGAAGTAAAGACAGGATTCAAAGATGATTCCCTGGTTTTTGGCCTGAGCAATGGTAATTACAGGGTTGCCATCATTTAATATGGGAAACAAGTTTTAGGTATGAGGTTGTGAGATGAGGCTACATATAAATGAATGATTTGCTTTTATGGCTTCTGAATTTTGCATGGTGACAGGTTTAAACAAATCTCAGGTTAGCCAATTCTTGGTAGGAAACATGATTTTAACCCACTCATGCCATAGGTTGCAAAATTTTTTTTGTGTGATAGCCTTGGTGATAGCCTTGAGCAGTAGGATATAAATAACTCCCACAAGCTTAGCATTCCAGTAATGGAACACTATATTATATATGTTATATATTATATGTTATATACATTAAGTTTGGGTTACCTGAAAAAATTACTTGAGATTATTTTGCTCTACCTTAATATGCTTAATTAATATGCTAACTCCCTGGCCCATCCTGTGGATTTCAAAAGTATATGTGGAAACATTGTGTACATTAGTGCGTGATCTCTGACACTTGAGGAACATAGATACCTAGAATATTGAGATAGTAAAAGGGAATTAGGGAGTCCTGAAGGCAAATATTCATACTAACAGGAAGAAGACACAGAAGTTTTTGATCACATACTTAGGTCTCCAGGCATCACTTGAGAGAATTTTTCTGAGAATGCTTTGTTTATTTTTTGATGGGGGGTGGGTGACTGGGTCTTGCCCTGTCGCCCAGGTTCAGCTCACGGCAACCTCTGCCTCGCAGGCTCAAGCAATCCTCCCACTTCAGCCTCCCAAGTAGATGGGACTACAGGTGTGTGCCACCACACCTGGCTAATTTTTGTATTTTTTGTAGAGAGAGGGTCTCACCATGTTGCGCAGGCTGGTCTTGAATTCATGAACTCAAGTCTTCTGCCTGCCTTGGCCTCCCAGAGTGTTGGGATTACAGGCCTGAGCCACCGTCCCTGGCCTTGAGAATGCTTTTTATGTTATGAACAATACAGGACAATGGTATCTGTCAAATTAGCTGCTATATATTACTTGTTTTCTCTACAACTATGTATACCTTCCTGTATGAGCTTTCTGTTTTGATAGTACCTTTATGTACTTGGAAATATGTGCATGCCAAATAGGCCTCACTGCTAGTTTTATACAGGTTATGCAGTAGGGTCACTTTCCATGGCTATTAACTTCTAGATGTTCTATTAAGAAACAGTGTGTGCTAAGAGCTGCTTTGGGTCGGGGGGAGGTGTGTTGTTATGGTGGGGAGTTCCCTTTCATACCTACTTTGGGATCACAGTGAACTGACATTGATCTTTGTGTATTTAAATTGTTTTCAATTCAGAGTAGCATTAATGTATACTCCTGCATCCTTGTCCTAATGGTAGCAGTTTTAGCATTATTTTCTCTATATAATGAGAGTTTACCTTACTGTCTTTGTCTATTTGGGCTACTATAACAGAATACCGTAAACTAGGTAGCTTATGAACAATAGAATTTATTTCTCACAGTCCAAGACTAAGGTGCCAGAAGATTCAGTGTCTGGTGAAGGTCCCTGCTGTGGTTCATAGATGGTGTCTTCTAGCTGTATCTACACATGGTGGAATAGGGGGTGAAGGATCTCTCTCAAGCCTCTTTTATAAGGACACCAATCTCATTCATGAGAGCTGTGCCCTTATGACCTAATCACCTCCCAAAGGGCTTCCCTCCTGATATTGTGACGTTAAGGGTTAGGATTTCAGTATACCTCTTATAGGGGGACACAAACATTCAGACCATAGCACTCACATCATTTAAATACTCAATCAAGGCTGGGCGTGGTGGCTCACACCTGTAATCCCAGCACTTTGGGAGGCCAAGGTGGGTACATCACCTGAGGTCAGGAGCCGAGGCGGAGGTTGCAGTGAGCCCAGATCGCGCCATTGCACTTCAGCCTGGGCCACAGAGTGAAACTCTGTCTCAAACAACAACAACAACAACAACAAAAACCTCAAACAAAACCAAACAAAATCTATCCATGGCGTTCCGGTAGGACCATGGGTACTGAAGGTTCATAGGGCTTGTTTTGTCTAATGCCTGCAGAAGTCTGTTATACTGCCATGTAAGTTCTGGGAGGACATTGCTTCTTAGAGACCATTTTCATTAAAATTAAAATCTAATCCAGCATGTAGCCTTCATCATTAATCCATTGTTTTAGTAAGCTTTGTTTTTGTTTTCCGGCTTCTTATGTACTGGTAGCTTTGTTAAATAGTGGAAAGTGTAACAATTCCTAAAAAATCCAGTGGAAAGGAAAGTATAGCAAAACCCGGTGGAAAGTGTAGCAATTCCTGAAGCTACTACATCAGCTACTACTTGCAACAAAGAAAGGCACTTGTGTGTTTTCAGCCTTTTTTCTTAAAATATTCACCTGTTGCTAAGGTTTTTTTCTTTAATCATGAAAAGTTTATTTCCAGTTGCTTCAAAACATTAATATACTAGGAAAAATTGTCTATGAAGTAACATGATTTTCATTTATGTCAACCTCATTCCCTTATTACTAGCTGCCTATGCAGCAGATCACAGCAAGGAAACATACATTATATCAGAACAAACTTTTTGTTTTGATTTGATTTGTTAAATGCATGCAGTGGCAGGTATTTGTTTTTGGAATCAGAGAGACCAGGCTTTGAATTCTGGTTCTGCCACTTAAATGTCTCTTCCTGCAAGTTACTTCACAACTTTAACCTCAGTTTGTGTGTCTATAAAATGTAATTATTATGCCTGTCTCGTAGGTGTGGTAGTAAATAAGTGAGATAATACATTTAAAATATTAGACAACCTTTTTATACTTCAGATGTACTAATAAATCTTATTTGCAATTGTTCTTATAATTCACAGTATTTTTTTTTTTTTTTTGAGACGGAGTCTTGCTCTGTCGCACCCAAGCTGGTATGCAGTGGTGTGATCTTGGCTCACTGCAACCTCTGCCTCCTAGGTTCAAGCAATTCTCCTGCCTCAGCCTCCCAAGTAGCTGGGATTACAGGTGCCCACCACCACGCCTGGCTAATTTTTTTGTATTTTTAGTAGAGATGGGGTTTCACCATGTTGGTCAGGCTGGTCTTGAACTTCTGGACCTCAGGTGATCCGCCTGACTTGGCCTCCCAAAGTGCTGGGATTACAGGTGTAAGCTACTGTGCCCTGCCACAGTATTCTTTAGATCATGAGATAATATATACAGCCACCAGGGACTGTTTTCAGCAAGCTTAATGTTTTCATGTTATTTTTATATCCCTATTTTATTTAAATACAAAATATTTACTAGAAGGCAGGATTTTTGTTTCACCATCAAATATAGATCACAAGGAAAACATACAAAATATAGTAAATTAGAAATCTGTATTTTTATTTATTGGCAAAAAGATTTCTTTTTTTTGTTTTTTTTTTTTTTTTTGAGACGGAGTCTTGCTCTGTCACCCAGGCAGTGCAGTGGTCTGATCTCAGCTTATGGCCACCCCCACTTCCTAGGTTCAAGCGATTCTCCTGCTTCAGCCTCCCAGGTAGCTGGGACTACAGGCTCCTGCCACCACACCCAGCTAATTTTTGTATTTTTAGTAGAGACGGGTTTCTCCGTGTTGGCCAGGCTGGTCACGAACTCCTGACCTCAAATGATCGGGTCGCCTTGGCCTCCCAAAGTGCTGCAATTACAGGCATGAGCCACCGTGCCTGGCCAGCAAAGAGATTTTACGTGGGAAACTGATCAAATATTTACAATATACAGAAACTGTAATTGTATTTAGATTATTGTGATGTAAAGGGGATACAGGCTTTTTTCCTTTGGGTACAAATAGAGATGGACTGTTTTCTATTTAAATGCCATTAAACATTTTTATACTTTTCTACTTTGCCTGTGACATGTAGTGGTTTTTCAGGCTTATATTCTCTCTTCCAGCTCAAAGCTCTCATTTAATGAAATAATTTGAAATAGAACTTCATTTAAAACTTGTTTTTCTTATTTGATTTAATATTGTCTCCTGCCATCTTTTTTTGGTCTTGTTTTCTCTTGTATAGGGTAGAGTGCTGTGGTGAGATCGTGGCTCACAGCAGCCTCAACCTCCTAGACTCAAGTAGTCTTCCTACCTCAGCCACTGCCCACCTCCCCCTACTCCCCCAGGAGCTGGGACTATAGGTGTGTACCATATGGCCGGACTATATATATATTTTATTTTTTGTTGCCTAGGCTGTGTACTAACATTTTTATTCTGAAGTTAAATACATCCCATCTGTGAACTTGTCAAACATCATGTACTGAACTATTTTAAATTCTACTCAGGAGACATTTCTTAAAAACCTATTACAAGGCTAAGTGTGGTAGCTCACACCTGTAATCTCACAAGGCCAAGGTAGGATTACTTGTGTCCAGGAATTTGAGACCATCCTGGGCAACATAGCAAGACTTCATCTCTACCAAAAAAAAAAAAAAAAAAATGGGTGTGGGAGTGCATGTCTGTAGTCCCAGCCACACAGGAGGATCCCTTGAGCCCCAGGAGTTCAGGGCTGCAGTGGGCTATGATCTGTGCTACTGCACTCCAGCCTGGGCAACAGAGCAAGACCCCATCTCTTAAAACATCAAAACCCTAACCCCTCTCCCGCCAACAAAAAAGCCTCATTAACAGATAAGAACTTTGAACACCTTGAGTTATATAAAACATAAGTGAAGACAGTCTGGTCCTTGATAGTTTGTGCCTCATTGGGGACTGCAGGTACACTTACACAAACTGTAAGGAAGAACACCATAGCTCGTATAACAGGCATTTCCCAAGGAGCACTGAGGTACACAAGAAGAGGGAATGGTTAATTCAGACTGGGGATTCCAGTGAAAGCTTCAGGAAGGGATTTCTTCTTCCACCTCTCAGTTTTAAACTTTTTAACTATGTTAGAGGAAGATTAATTCTGGAAATTTGGGGGCAAGAGATTTTGTTAAGGAATACCTGAGTACTGACTGTCCTCTGACCCTCCTGCCAATTCAGGGTGTGGTTCTTGTTAGAGATGAATTTGTTCAAAAACCACGAGTGCCCAATGTTGGTAAACATTCCTTTAACTGGAAGAAAACAGAACATCAGTAGAAAGGTAAGCCTGAGTAGAGTCCCAGTAAGAATGTGGCTATTTTCTCACCTCTGCTAGAGCTGGACCTGCAGAGTGTGTCACTGGCAGCTCTGAGTACTTTTAGCTAGGGAGCTTGTGGCCTACGTAAGTCTGCCAAGACAGGCTGCACATGCGCTTGGGCTCTGTGTAGCTACTGCCGTTCAGCTTAAGTTTTGTATCAGTAGCTAAGTAGAGTCGGAGCTAGATCAGGCCAAATAGACTGGGAGTGAGAAAGTAGGAGGGTGAATCTGTTTAGCTTCTTCCTGTCTGTTTGTAACGCATTTGAAATATTGCACAAATTTCATTTCCTTCCCCAGAGATAACCACTGTTACAAATTTGAATATATTTTCCCAGACAAATTCTTTGTGTACTTAAAAATACATAAAAGTGTATAAATACAGTTTGGGTTTTCTTTATCTTTACTTTTAAAATTTATAATTCTTCTTTAGTTCTTTTCTTAACAGTGTGTATTTAGGGTTGCCCCCCTCATAATTTTGTGTAGTATTCCATATCCATAATATAGTTGTAGCAGTATATTTAGCCAGTTCCCATTTGGTGCCCAACTAGATGTTTTTCTCTTTTAGAAACAACACTGCAGTGAATATCTTCATGTCCCGTATGTTTGAGTATTTTTGTAGGACAGATACTTAGAAGTGAAATTGCTAGTTGCAAGGATATGTGCAGTTATACTTTTGATAGATACTGCCAGTTGTTCTTATGTTTCTTTTATCATATAGCAGTGTCTGAGAATCGAATAGATATCATTCAAAGTTGGAAGGAAGAGGATTCCACATGGAGAAGTGTGCATACAAGCATGGAGGTAGCAGAGCCTGGTGGGGATGGTGAGGAAAAAGGGAGTAAAGAATCTGGTGTAGAGTATGGGAAGCAGAAGGGTCTTGTGAAGGTGAGCCCAAAAGGGTAGGTTAGATCAGACAAAAAAGTATTTTTTAATGTTTTGCTTAGAATTTTAAATTTGAAGAAACAGTGGAGCCCTTTGTAAAGGTTTTAAAACTAGAGCTTTATTTCAAGAAAATAGCTAGTGATAATTGTGAAGGCTAGGCTTTTGAGGATAGGTGATTGACTATAGGACTGTTACAGTGATCCTGTGCTGTAAGGAAGAACTTAATGAAGGCCGAGGCATTAGAAATAAAAGAAAGGCATCAGACTCAAGTAGTGTTACAGAGTTAAAATCAGTTTGTAAGACTTGGCTTAGGATGGGAAGGAAAATGGTTGAATGTTGTGGCTGTCTGGGAGGATGAGTAGTGCCACTTAACGAAGATAGATTCGATTTGTAAAACAAAGGAAATATTTAGAAAATTTGTCAAAATATAAGGAAAAAGGTAAGTTACTATCCACTATTTATGTATCTCATCAGATGTGTTCAGTTTATTTACTGTGGCAAAATATACATAAATAAAATTTACCATTTAAACAATTTTAAATTGTACAGTTTAGTGGTAGTAAGTACATTCACAGTGCTGTGCAACTATCACTACCATCCATCTCCACAGCTGTTTTCATCTGCCTGAACTGAAACTCCAAACCCATTAAATAATAACTCCCCATTGCCCCCCCAGGTCCCTGGTAACCACCATTCTTTTTGTCTCTATGAATTTGACTACTCTAGGCACTTCATGTGAGTGGAATCATGTAGTGTTTGTCTTTTTGCGACTGGCTTACTTCACTTACCATAATGTCTTCAAGGTTCATCCATGTAGCGTTGTCAGAATTTTGTTTCTTTTTAAAGCAGAATAGTATTCCATTCTATGCATATACCACATTTTAAAATCCACTCATTGGTAGGTACACTTGGGTTACTTATGCTCAGGTGTTTTTTGTATGTTTTTGAGGGGGTATTCTTGTGTGTGTGTGTGTGTGTGTGTGTGTGTGTGTGTGTGTGTATTTTTTAATGATCAGAGAGTGAATTGCCTAGTTATTAAAGAATGAATATAATAAAATTAAGTTTGATAAAACTCTACAAACCACTGCACTCTTATATAGATCCATTGTTACAAAATAGTGTTGGTTGTTAAAAGGATGATTACAGAAGACCGTACATTGTACTGTGCAAATATATCATGACCATTGGAAAAATAGCATAAAATATGTATCCTACTAGTAGTAAGTACCATAATGGTCAAAGGTTTAGTATAAAGTTAATAGAAGACCTGAGATTCTTAATATATGGTGATTGGATTATCATAAGGAAGTGTAATAGGTACAAAATTACATGCACTTTGAAGTGTCCAAAACAGTGAAGGTGTAATATATGTTCTAGTCTTTGAGTTCCCACACAGGTGACTTTACTAACATTTCTTTCTGTATTTTAAAAACAGTCCACTCAGTCCAGGTGCAGTGCCTCATGCCTATAAGCCCAGCAATTTGGGAGGCCAAGGCAGGAGAATCACTTGAGGCCAGGAGTTTGAGACCAGCCTGGCAGCATAGCAAGACCCCATCTCTGCAAAAAAAAAAAAAAAAAAAAAAAAGTTAGTGGGGTACCTGGTGCATGCCTATAGTTCCAGCTACTCAGGAGGCTGAGGCATGAGGATTACTTGAGCCCAGAAGGTTGAGGCTGTAGTGAGCCATAATTGTGCCACTGCACTACAGCCTGGGTAACAAAGCAAGATCCCGTCTCTTGAAAAAAAAAAATAGTCCATTCATTTATTCAGGTTTGAGGCAATGGGTTCACTGCTGCCCACTTTCCCAGTTCACTGTGTCATCACTATGTTCCAGATATTGTTCTAAGTGCCTTACATGTATTAAGTCTTTTCCCCCTTCCATTATTTTTATCCCAGTTTTTCAAAAGGAGAAAGTAAGTCACCTAGAAGTTAAGTGGCTTGCCTGAAGTCTCATAGCTAGTGAGTAGAGGATCTAGGAATCAGACCCAGACAATATTCTCTTAAGCTTTGCTGCCACTCTTAACACCTTTGTCAAGGTGCTGTCATAAGTGCTGGAGGTACAGGAATGTACACATCTGAAAATTTTTCTTGATCTGATGGAACATACATATTTATATTTATTAAATGTGTTTTAAAATTTCTGTCCTGACTAAAATGTATAAGTAGACATACAAAAATATGTAGGAAAATTCTATATGTAGTTAGGTAATCATATGTAATTAACATATTACCATGTTATTTCAGTATTATTCAACGAACGTTTCCATTGTATGGGTGTGTCATAATTTAACCATTCCCCTGTGTTGGAAAGAAATACCCAAACCTTTCCTAATAATCAGTATTGCAATGACCATTATAACACCTTCATTATTGTCGTTTCAGATTACTATATGAGGCTGTTTAGAAAAACGTTATTGGCATCTCTAACTACTTTCCTAAAGTTTGTGCTTTAACAGTAGTTTGCTAGTAGTTATTTGATCTCATAATTTCCTAAATATTGTGTGTTGTAAATTCAGTAGTCAAAACCAAAACAAAATAATCAGAATTTAGTCATCAAACAAGTGGGCCTTATTTATGTTAATTTAATTTTTCCGCTTTCAGAGCCTTTGCTCTCCTTGATACTGGCATCACAGTGTATTTTTAGTATATTAATATATACAAAGTTCTGAATTATAAATGTGAATTTTGATGTAAATACAATTCTCAAAATATTAATATAATCCACCAAATAAGTTAATTTTAAAATGGAAAATTGGATATACCAAAAATCATTTTAGATTCTTAATATCATTTAGCAGTGAATGTATGTTTTTCCCTATCCTGCCTGGAAGAGCCATTCCTAAATATTTTCTTCCATTCATTCAACAAATATTTGTGTACCTACTGTGTTTAATGGCATATCAGATATACCTGCCATCATGAACTTTCTATATTTAGCTTATCAATGATATATTTGAAGTACAGTCGTAACATTTTCACATATTTAGTAGTTTCTAGTGCCTATTGTGTTGCGGGCTTTGGTGGTAAAGTGATGATAGGTTTACAGAGATGAAAGACAAAAGTTATACCCTTGGGAACTCACAGCATAGTAAAGGAAGGAGACTGTAGTAACTAGCACGGAAGGAGAATGTTTTCTAGACAGTTTCATAGGTGCTTTTTTCTTTTTTTGAGACAGAGTCTCACTTTGTCACCCAGGCTGGAGTGTAGTTGCGTGATCTCAGCTCACTGCAACCTCTGCTTCCCAGGTCCTGCCTCAGCCTCCTGAGTAGCTGGGACTACAGGCGCGCGTCACTATGACCAGCTAATGTTTGGGGTTTTGTTTTTTTTTTTCTTTTGGTATTTTTAGTAGAGATAGGGTTTCACCATGTTGGCCAGGCTGGTCTCAAACTCCTGACCTCAGGTGATCCACCCGCCTTGGCCTCCCAAAGTGCTGGGATTATAGGCGTGAGCCACCGCTCCCGGCCTCATAGGGTTTTTAATACACATTACTGAAGATAAAAATAGAGTGCAACTAAAGATAAAATAAAGATGTGTAGTTCTGTGAAGGATACATTTGTCTGGAGGAGCAGAGTGTAGGAAACAATGTGATACCCTTTCAGGAGTGAGTGTGTGTGTGTGTGTCACATTCAGAGCCATTAGGTTGTTTTAAGGAGGAATGGGAAGGGGCCAGAGGGATGGACTAATGGGCTCAAATCATCAGTTTGAAAAGATGGTTGTGGCTACAGGCAGAGATTTCATTGGATCAGGTCCCTTGTTTCTGTTCTTCATTAGTTTCTTCCCACCTACTCTGGTAGAGTTCTTTCCTATATATAATTCTGTCACCATTATCAACTTTCTGAAGAGTGACCTACATTTTGTAGTCTGCATTCCCCACAATCTACAGTAAATCTAAATCTTAAAAATACGTAATTTTTTCTGACAGTGGATTGAAAGATTTTCATCAGTTACATCTACTCTTTCAACCAGGAAATAGTTTTGTTTTCTCCTTAGCACATACTTTTTAGCCCTAGCTGGGAAACTTTCGTCTTCATTCTTTACACAAGCTGTTCCACATGCCTAGAGTGGAACAGCTTGTGTAAATCTGTTCTCATCTACTTACTTCCTAGGAAGCTCTTTTTATGGCTTGCGTGTATTAAAAATTTGCCTTATCAGTCATCCTAAAGTAATTTAAATTGCTTTATGACAGTAAATGAATATATTTATTGATCAGTTACCAGTTTTACTTTGTGTAGCTTGAGTGTTCTTTCTTGTAGCTACATGATGCCACATTGGTGGTAAAAGCAGTGTGAATTCTTAGTAGATTTAAAATGTGATACATACACTTCTTACTATACCATTTCTAAAAATGAAATATTTTTTATGTTTTTATGTAAGAAAGGTGGGGTGGGGTTAGGAGGAAAGGAACAGATACCTGCCAAGTCAATCACAGAATGGCAGTAAAACTTGATGGTTAGCCGTCTGTCTGTTCATTTTTATGAATGCTACTATAGAAGTAATCTTTAGAAACTGGAGCTGTTCTCAGTTTAATGACGTCCATGGAATTAACCGGGTTCATTAATATCAGCATCAGGAAGAGCACTGTTTGAAGGATCCCCTGCCTAGTCTATTAATCAGTTTCCTTTTAGACAGGTGTACAGGTGATTTCTGGCCCTCATTCACAGAATAGAATAGTGGTCGTCGAGAAGCAGACCTAGCACCTATCAAGTCTTCAGACCAGTCTTTTAAGTAATTTTTATTCCTTGAGAAGAAAATTGAAGAAACAATTGGGGCAAAGAGATTTGTGGGGTTTTACTAGAACTCGATAAAGCAAGGACTGTCACTCTATTCCTCATTCATATGAGGGTTCACATTAAAAATGACAGTGTTACACAGTGGTAGCAGCAGCTTTTTTGTTTTTCTTGGTTATGGCAGCAGTTAACACAGTGCACTAGCAGTTTAACATACCAACACTTAAGGCCTTATTTTTTGTTTTTGTTTTTAAGTCATTGAAATTATGAGACTATCATTCAAATGGAAGCATTATAGTTCTTCGGAACCATTATGATCTCAAAAGGAAAGGAGAATGATACAGATACACTGGCTGAGGTGTTTTGAGGTGCATCGAAGTGTTCCAAGCTGTGACTTACCTTAACATGTTCTTGAAGTACCATGGCGTGGATTAAAAGGTATGCTTTAGAAATCTCCCAGTGACCCCAAGGTCATGGATAGAATGAACACTCATGATTCTGTTTTTAGTTAATGCATATTTAAGATATTCTGTATTTAGTTATTGCATATTTAAGATATATAACTTTTGATTATATATGTGGTTATGGATTTATGGTAGTATTTTTTGTTACAAAAACCCATGGATTTTCTTTTTCCTTTATGATATATGGTTATGGAGGATACTGTAAGTATTTTCCCTAAGTTTTTATAGTAATGGGCTGTAATTTCATTCACCAAATAGTTTAGGGATTATTCATGTATTACTCTGTAATTATCTTTTACATCATAGACTAGTTCTCTACAGAACTGTCATTTTATGGTAGCCTGAACAGGAAATAGTTGGATGAAGTCTTCAGTTGGGGTACTAATTTGACCGAACAAAACAGTTTTTATTTGGGCCATTTAGTACAGTTTTTTCTTTTCCAAAGAATTTTCACTTAAAGGATAATGAGTTATTTATTTATTTTGTATTTTTATTTATTTCTTTCTGAGATGGAGTCTTGCTCTGTCGTCTAAGCTGGAGTGCAGTGGCACTATCTTGGCTCACTGCAACCTCCGCCTCCTGGGTTCAACCAATTCTTCTGCTTCAGCTTCCTGAGTAGCTGGAACTACAGGCACTCTCACCACTATACCTGGCTAATTTTCGTATTTTTAGTAGAGACAGGGTTTCACCATATTGGCCAGGCTGGTCTCAAACTCCTGACCTCGTGATCCACCCGCTTTGGCCTCCGAAAGTGCTGGGATTACAGGCGTGAGCCACCGCGCCCAGCCTATTTATTTTTTTGTTGAGACCGAGTCTTGCTCTGTTATCCAGGCTGGAGTGCAGTGGCACGATCTTGGCTCACTGCAGCCTCCGCCTCCTGGGTTCAAGCAATTCTCCTGTCTCAGCCTCCCGAGTAGCTGGGACTACAGGCGCCCGCCACCACGCCCTGCTCATTTTTGTATTTTTAGTAGAGATGGGGTTTCACCATATTTGTCAGGCTGGTCTCGAACTCCAGGTGATCCGCCTGCCTCAGCATCCCAAAGTGCTGGGATGACAGGCATGAGCCACCACGCCTGGCCAAAGATGAGTAATTTAAAAAATTAATATTGTGATTATTATTTATTTAACAATGTATGTATGCAGTTATTCATGTGTTTGTGGTATATAGTTTTGCTGTTACTTGTGGTTACTAGTATAGTAATTCTAGTCTTCATAATACCTACTTAAAAACTTTTTAAGTTTTTATTTTTATAAAATTTTGAGTGATGTAATGAAAATTTTCTTAATTATACGAAATCTTGGAAACCTGACTTTTGTACTGTGTGTTTGGTATTAAATGTTCTTTTTAAAGAGTGGTAGAAGTGAGTGAAGACTGCTGAATTCATTAATGTTACATCAGATTCAGAACTCTCTTTTAGGTAATAAAAGAAACAATATTGGAAAGACAGGTTTAAATCAATCATGGGTAGATAAGTGTAATAGAAATACACTGGTATAGTCCATGATTTTTGTCAGTTAATCTACCTTAATGTTAAAATCCTTTTGGTATGTTAGCAGTTATATTCTTAATGGAATTTAGTTGTTAAAATAAGATGAAACTGCTTTATATTAAACTCTAGTCTATAATGACAGTGACCTAATCAAGTTCCAAGATAGAATCATCTGCTTATTAGCCAAGGCAATTAATCGGTTCAATCAGGAATTTTATGTCTGATGGGACAGAATAGTATCCACCCTCCAAAAAGATATTCTTGGACATAATGGTTTCAGGATAGTGTTCAATGTGTTGTTTACAAAATTGTTTCTTTATAATACTTGCTATCTCAACTTTAACATTTCTTTTTGGGGTAGCACTTGAGAATCCATTTGTTTTGTTTTAACTCCACAGAGGTTTTTGATGTACAGCTAGAGTTGGGAAGTCCTGTTCTCTTTGGAAGACTTTTTTTTTTTTCTTTTTCTTTTTCTTGAAATGGAATCTTGCTCTGTTGTCCAGGCTGGAGTGCAGTTGTGTGATCTCGGCTCACTGCAACCTCTACCTCCCGGTTCAAGCAATTCTCCTGCTTCAGCCTCCCCAGTAGCTGGGATTACAGGCACGAGCCACCATGCCCAGCTAATTTTTTGTATTTTTAGTAGAGACGGGGTTTCACTATGTTGGCCAGGCTGGTCTCGAACTCCTGATCTGCCCATGTCGGCCTCCTGAAGTGCTGGGATTATAGGTGTGAGCCACCGTGCCCGGCCTTCAAGTCTTTATAGCTTTGTGGTTAAGAGCTTACTTAGATCCTGGGGTCACCTCACCTGCATTTCAAGTCTAATCCTTCCCTTGTTATTGTGACAAGTTCTAAGAGTGACTTGAAAAAACCCATAAATTTATATATTAGAAAAATAAGCATATTGTTATATAATTATATAATATGATTTTTATATAGATAATTATATATATACACACAGTGCAGGTTTGGGCATGTAGGAAGCCAGTGCCAGATTAAGTGTGGATGATTATTAAATGCCAGATTAGATTTTTTTTTTGTAGAGGGTGCGCTATTACATTTTTCTTACCCTGACTGAGAGTCTTGTACTTTTCTATGCTATTCCTAGAGTAAAATAAGCCATCACTATTTGACTGATGTTTTCAATTTTTTGGGCTTTTTCTCGTCAGTGAAAGAAGGGGGCCACTGGAGTCTGCTACTTTATCCACGATCATCTTATCCTGCTGGGGTGATTTGTGTGTTTTCTAAAGCTGTGTTTTTCAAATTGCAGGCTTCAGCACATTCATGAGTGGGTCAAGAAATAAATTCAGTGGATTATGACCAGCATTAAAGCATGTATTAGCATAGAAAATAAAATATCAGTGCATTGAATATAGAAAAGAATGTATTTCTTAAAACTTCTGTTTAGTTTTATCAAAAGATTGAAATAAAATATATCCACATTTATGTGGATATTGTTTAGTTCCACTAAGTGTATGTTTCCCTTAGTCATAGACATCCCTTAAAAGTGGTATTAGTTTTATATTATTTTGCCTTCTGAGAGGAAGTGACCAGCATAAGTTTCGGTATGCTTTCTAATGGTATGCCATATCCTCTACATTACTTTCAAGGGTCCTCCTACCATCTTTTACTTTTATTTTTTGAAGTAAAGGTTATTAGAGAATATCTAAGAAATAGAGAGTAGAAGAACATAGCAGCAGTGGCTTTTGAGTAACATTAACCAAGGCTGTTTTATTAAGTAGAGTGATGTAGTATCTTGCCCCTTGGCATGCATTGTGATGGTTATCGACTCATAGATCAGTGGTTTTCAAACTGCCAGTGGTAGCACACTCTGGAATCAATTTAGTAAGTTGCTGCCTCCCGTGAACCCCCTACCCCCCAAATGAAACAGAAAAGAACAAAATAGAAAATGTTATGAATATATCACACAATATATACCTTTCTAAAACTTCTGTGTCAGTGGCATGTGTATGTATGGGATTGCAGAGACCTAATTTCTAGTGTTATCAACTGGAAAACTATGAAACTCAGTCTAATAAATTCATATTGCCAAGCTGACCTCAGCCACAAAAGCTTCAGATATCTAAGACAAATATTACCAGATCAGTAGTTTTGTTTTTTTTTTTAATCTCTGATGATAGAGAACAGTTAGTTTGCTGTAAAACTTTGGTTTTGTTTTTTTGTTGCTGTATTGTTTTGTGATGTGTATGTGTTTGTTTGCCCTGGTAAATATATATATTTATTTATTTTTATTTATTTTTTTGAGACGGAGTCTTGCTCTGTCACCCAGGCTGGAGGACAGTGGCGTGATTTCGGCTCTACTGCAACCTCCGCCTCCTGGATTCAAGTGATTCTTCTGCCTCAGCCTCCTGAGTAGCTGGGACTACAGGCACATGCCACCATGCCTGACTAATTTTTTGTATTTTTAGTAGAGACGGGGTTTCACCGTGTTAGCCAGGATGGTCTCAATCTCCTGAACTCGTGATCTGCCTGCCTCGGCCTCCCAAAGTGCTGGGATTATAGACATGAGCCACCACCCCCAGCCTGTCTTGGTAAATATTTAAAGGTTCATATGTAGGAAATTTACAATACATCCTAGTTGTGGAGGGATTTACCCTTGCTTTGCATTGATGGAAGAGACTCATGCAGTTTAAAAAAAATACAAATAGGCCGGGCGTCGTGGCTCTCGCCTGTAATCCCAGCACTTTGGGAGGCCGAGGCAGGTGGATCACAAGGTCACGAGTTCGAGACCAGCCTGGCCAATATGGTGAAACCTCATCTCTACTAAAAATACAAAAATTAGCCAGGCATGTCGGCGGGTGCCTGTAATCCCAGCTACTCGGGAGGCTGAGGCAGGAGAATCTCTTGAACCTGGGAGGTGGAGGTTGCAGTGAGCTGAGGTCGCGCCACTGCACTCCAGCCTGGGCGACAGTGTGAGACTCTGTTTCAAAAAAATAAATTAATTAATAAAAAGAAAATACAAATAAAATGATGATGCACACTAAAACCTATCAGTTCAGGCCGAGTGCAGTTGCTCACGCCTGTAATCCCAGCACTTTGGGAAGCCGAGGTGGGCAGATCACCTGGGGTCAGGAGTTCAAGACCAGCCTGGCCATGTGGCAAAACCCCATCTCTACTAGAAATCCAAAAATTAACCAGATGCGGTTAATCTCAACTACTTGGGAGGCTGAGGCAGGAGAATTACTGGAATCTAGCACACGGAGGTTGCAGTGAGCCAAGATCATGGCACTACACTCCAGCCTGGGCAACAGAGCAAGACTCTTGTCTCAAAAAAATAAAAAATAAAACCTCTCAGTTTCATTTTTTATATGTTAGGACTTGTTTCTATAACAGGTGCTTCTTCAATTCAGAAGGCAAATATAAAATTTAAAGTTGCAATAAATTAAGCATAAATCAAATACATTACAAATATTGAAGGCAGTTAAATGTTCAAATGTTAAAGCTTCTGTTTTTGTGAAGATTTCAGTAACATTTAAAATTTTATTTTTCTTGGATCAGTTCCTGTGCCTACTGCAGTGTCCTCATAACAGCAGATGTTTGCTTTATAGATTTATTGAGGATGATCACAGAGTTTCTAGTGAATATTTTAAAATAAATAAGGCTTCAAAGCAGGGTGGTATCAGCATATGTATATTTTAAGATTGTCTAAAATATAGTTTCTTTCTCCTTAGAAAACAGTGAAAGGATGAAGACTTCTGGTAAATTGTTTTACAGCAGTGGAATTTGTACATTAGTTTTCTACACTTGGGAGTTGAAAAATGGAAGAATTATTTGCCAAAAGAGAAGGACAAAAGATAATACGCATAATTCATCTTTTTCTGCAAGTTCTTGGAAATTTAGTCAAAGTACATAGTTCAGTTCTCTGAATTGGGCATGATATGCTCCTCAGAAATCATGTTTTGAAATTACAGAAGATAAATAACCTCTCCCAATCAGTGTGTTAACTACCCTGATGATGGTTGCTTGTCTTTGTACAGATGTGTGCAGGCATACATCTTTAGTGGTGGAGGCAGTAAATGAAAACATATGGATTCAGAATATGGAAGAGTTGAATTCATTTTTTTCTATTGCTTTGTTTCACCAGATTCCCCCTATTCCACATTAACCCCTTGTCTTCTCCCAGATTATCCAACGCTTCCTACTCTTTTCCATAGCGTTGTTTGGCTTTTTGGCATTATAAGAGGATTGCTTTTTTTTCCCCTTAAGTTATGTTTACTCACTTCATTGTCACTGCTTTCCACCTCATGCTGGTTATCCTGTTGGAAGCACAAGGTTTTATGTTGTCTCTCTGTGGAATTTGTTTCTTCAAAGCTTTGTCTCTTTCCTTTGGTTGTCATCATGCATGATAGCAGCTTGTATTCTTTTTCTTTGGTAAATTTCTCCTCCTAGAGTGTACTTTAGAAGGAAACTAAACTGCATTCTAGTTTAGTTGGCCCCAAACTGAGATCAGTAGCCAGAGATGGCACCCAAGGGTGATGCGGGGATTAAAAATGCCTGTAGAAGTGTTGGTGGCAGCAGCTAAGCAGCTAGATTAATCAAATGTGCATGAAATTTAACTTTAAATAAACTCCTTTGTTGTTGAATTTTCTGTGGAAAAACTAACTTGAGTGAGAAATTCTAGCCCTGGGGCAGGGATAGGCCAGAGATAAGTAACACAAATATGCTTATAAAATGGGGGTGACTGGGTGCAAGCAGAACACACTGAAAGCATTCATATTTGAAGTAAACAGTCACTATCTCTGTAGGGAGCCAGTTGTCAATCCTTGGTCTACTTTCCAAATCTATTCTTTCCCCTACCCTCATTAGCAGATTTTGCTTATTTTGTTGACTCCTATAACTCCATCCCCTGGGACAGTGAATAGTCATAACAGGTATTCAGCAAATATTAGTCAAATGAATGAACTTTTGATACTACTAGGTTTTTAAGACATGCATCTATCTTGTCATGGCAGAACAGGTCATACTCTTATTTACCAACCTCTTAATTTACGAACTGAGAGAATAGCTAGATATATGAGAAGGTAATCTTATTTTGAAATGATTTCAATTTCTAGAAATTTGTCATCGCTGAACTCTTGTGAGGTGGGGATTGGTACATCTGAAGGCCAAGAATATCTGAGTGTGTTATGCTAACATTGAATCAATATTGCACTTACAAGATTTCCCTTACCAAATCAATGATTTACCCAGTCTTCACAACAGCTCTGCAGATTGCTAACAATTAACATTCCTATTTTACAGAGATGGAAGCTCTAGGATAACTATAAAAGTGTTGGGATTTTTTCTTTGTTTGTTTTTGTTAGAAAAACCTGGATTTTGAGGAAGCAAAATGTGGAAAGAGTTTATGTAATAATTCACCAGATTTTTCTCACAGTGGTAGATATCCAAGTGTGAGATTATTTGATTGTGATCTGTGCTCGTATTCCACAGAAGAAAAGCTCTGTATTTCAACTAAAACATTTCCATATTTGGGACTGACCAGATTTGGTTTGTTAGGAGGTGGACAGTTGCCCTTTTATGGCCACTAGATACTCCATTGCTCTCTTTTATTTCTCTTCAACTTGGTGACTGTGACACTCCCTCAGACAATCTTTTCTTTCTCTTTTTATTCACTGCTCTTTTGTACTCCAGTATTCTCTGCTTTCCTCCCTCTCTCTTCCCACCTTCCAGCCCCTTTCTCTCTCTTCTCCTCCCATTCCTCATTTACATGCAGCCTGAACAAACAAAAGAGTTTGCTGTACATTCTGCCTGTAAAAGAATAGTATGTGAACATTGCTTTTGAGTCAGTGAACTGGTCAGGTCAAGTGAGAAGTTATCTGACCAACAAGGATCAAGTCAGGAGGATGCTGGGAAATAGCATAAATCTTAGATCTTAGGAGATTGTCCAAAAAGGAGAGAGCTGATCCAGGATGAGTAGTAGTTTTCAGAATAAAGGCCTTGTCGAATATAATAACTGGACCAGTGGTTTTCATTTTGGAGAAATGCTAGAACCAAACCAAAACATTGATAAATAGTAGGAAAAATTCATGGTTAGAATGACTCCCTTTCAACTTGATTTTTGTTCCAAAGTTCAAATTTTTACTTAGAATTAAGGTTTTCTTTTCAATCTGAAATTCTCCTTTATATCCTGAGCTCCTAACATTTTAAAAGCACAGATAATCAATTTGTTAACTAATAACATTATGTTTAATAATGTCATTATTTTCTTTAACACAGTGGTATATTATTGTTATTACAGTAAAGAATTGCCTGGGTGTAATTGCTGGAGACCTGAACATGGTGTATCATATTTTCCGATCAATTAGTTTTAGACTCAACAAAACTACATCAGGGAATTTATAAGGTGTATTGAGAGACTCCCATTTAGATCTTGATACCACTTCTTTATAGAATCTTTCAAAAATGTGGATTATCACTTCTTTGAAGTGGCAACATGCTTCATTAAAGAACATTGCTTGTGGAGCAAGTAATAACAGTAAGCTATAGTGTTGTATCTTTGTAGGGCATTCTCCATGGGAAAGATAGTTCTATCAATTTTAGCTACCTGAATTTGGTAAAATAGTTCCCTTTTCTTTCCATTGTAAAATTTGAAAAGTTAGGGGCTGGGTACACTGGCTCACGCCTGTAATCCCAGCACTTTGGGAGACCGAGGCCGGCAGATCACGAGGTAAGGAGATCGGGACCATCCTGACTAACACGATTAAACCCCGTCTCCACTAAAAATACAAAAAATTAGCCGGGCGTGGTGGCGGACGCCTGTAGTCCCACCTACTCTGGAGGCTGAGACAGGAAGATGGTGTGAACCTGGGAGATGGAGCTGGCAGTGAGCCGAGATTGCGCCACTGCACTCCAGCCTGGGCGACAGAGCGAGACTCCATCTCAAAAAAAAAAAAAAAAAATTGAAAAGTTAATGTCAACTTACAATTTTTTTTCTCCATCGTGGAAATTAACTTAAACATTACAGATCAGTTTTTTTAAATCATTTAATTTAACTGTGCTTTAATCATGTTAAATTGTAATTGATCTAAATAATAATGTAGTTTAATAGATAAGATTCCATAATAATCTTTTTGTTTTGGTTGCATGTGTTTTAACAGATGACTTGCTATTATAGTTTATTCATATAGTGAGCACCTACTGCATACAGATTTGTATTTGAGAACTCAATATTGTACACACATGAGTCATCTTGAATGTGAATAATACAAGCTTATAACTTTGGCCATATTTCTCTAATGGGCATGTATGCTACTAAGAAAAAATACTGCCCAGGATTAAAAGTTATAGCCTAAAATATTGAGTGTGCATTTCCAGTTTATTGTGGAAACTAGTTGGCATTTTTTTTTTTTCTCAGCACAAATACAGTAGTATGACATTTTCTTCATTGCTAGGTTACTTAATTATAATTCTTTAGGAGTCTGAATTTGACTGATCCCTACAGCTGTTAACACAGATTTCCCTGGTTTATTTCACCTTATGGTATTGCTTCATATTCTCAAATTGGAATATTACAGTATTTCATCCTTGGGATTCAACAGTTTTGGTTTGCTGAGAAATCAGTTACAGGTTAAGAAGTGATTTCTTTGAAACATTAAATAATGATAGGTGGTTTGTTTACTGGGAAAAGAGAATAAATGTTATCAGTGAATTGGGATAAAGTCATTATTTTGGAAAGGCAAAGAATATAAGTAGTTTATGGAACAGAATATGGTTTATTTGTTTTATATGTGGGGCTCATTATCTTTAACCTTTGTTGATCATTGTGGAGTCAGGAATGAGGGAAACCCTCACCTTGTGGCTTTCTGGCCTTCGTTTTTCCTTTTTAAATTAGGAATAATGTTGACCTCTCAGGATTGTTAATGATACTTAAATGAGAATACACATAAGGAGATGTATTCTGTCTTTTGCTGTCTCGTTTACTTTGCTATATGAAGCCAGTTGAGGAAGCTACAGCTATAAGTGGCAATGAGAGCTTCATCTAATCTTACAGATTGAGAGAATGGAGATAGAGAAGATAATTTGGAATCCAGTTGATGGAATTTGTTAGTGAACTGCCTGTGATGGAAGGCAAGATGAGGGAGGAGATCAGTAGTACTAGTGCTGTAGACAGTAGAGACTCCACATGACTTTAGGAAACATGCCTGTGCAGAAGTTGGTGAGAGAAGGAATATTAAGAATTAAATAGCTACAGTGGAGCTCATCTTTAAAGAAAAACTGTCTCTTGTTTCTTAATTAAGCAATTTGACGTAGGGCGATTGACTAGACAGTTAACTAGTAAATTAACTCTGTAACACAACATCTTTGCAGCTTGTACAATTTAAGTTCATACATGGCATAGCAAAGTATCAAGTAAATACATAACATGAATGACTCAAAACTCTGAAAATCGTGTCCACTTCGTAGGGGCCTTGTTCTTGTCTTCTGCATTGCCACCCCAACTCACTCTCTCAAGGCTTTCCCTCCTATACTAGTGTTTCCATAAGTTACTGATGATGTGTACTTAAATCAGTGCTTGGTGATCTGGCCAGTCTCAATTCCAAACCTTTCCTTTGCCTGTGCTGAATAAAGGCAAACATTGTCAGATGTTTGTAGAAGCACTAATGAGCCTTTAGTATTACCCAAGGCAAAGCAGCTTGCAGTTAGATCTTGCACCATCAAGCCTTGTGCTCCTGTGCTGTTTTTTTTCCCTTTCAGAGCCTCATGGCCTCCTGTGAGTTTTGAGTGAGCAGATACTAGCTGGTGGGCCTGCTCTTTTGGTCCTAGCAATGCAGGAAGGCAACATGACAGCTTAATGGCTCAGATACATGTTGGCAGAAAGCCATTCTTTAAGCTTTGAATTGTGGTTAAGACCGCTTCTTCAAAGTGGTTTTCATTTTTACCACAAATGCAGGTTTGATCATTATAATATAAGTTACAATTCAAAAGAAGAAATGTATTGCTTTGTATTAGCACTCAAGCAAAAAAGGCATTTTCTTTTTCATGTAATGGTGTTACATAAAATGTTTTGGAAATCTCTTCTCCCGCATTCTGAACATAGGAATTTTGATTCCCATCATTTTATTTTAGTTTATTGGGTTATTTTTAAACTCGTGTAGAATATCTACAATGTCCTATTTTATATGTGTTTAAAAGTGGCAATTGTCATCTTTAATTTTTTCCTTAGGGGCAGGCTTCTCTGAAATAGCTTAACCCCTTATAAACCTGACTCATGGTCTTTCCTTTGTGCATTAGGCCTTATTTTGAAGGGCTCCATAGATGCTCTGGTCTGTGTTATTGAAAAGGAAAGATGCACTGCTGGATTCAAATACATGAAAATACCAAACTGTGTGTCAGAGGCTTGGCTGCTAAGAAATTGTCCAAACATGGTTTGATGGAGGCTGGACTGGTACTGTGTCTGTGTAATTTCTACCAACAGAAAAAGGAACGCAAAACCTCTTCATTAAATGGAACTATATGTAGATTCATGTTCTTTTTCAATTTAGAAAAAAAGCGTTCTTTGCAGAATTCTGATTGATAGTGTAAGCCGTACATTCAGAAGACTGTCACAGTCCCTGCTGCAATTGTAACATAGTGCTCTTGTGCAGGAAAAATGCAAGAGAAATTGTTTCAGAATCAGATTTATGACATACATATATGTGCACACACAAGTGTCTTTATGTGTGTATGTGTGTAGTCAAGGTGTGGCACCCATAACAGATGTCTTTAGATTTCCTGAATTTTGTGTTTACAGCTTTATTTTTTACTTTTTTTTTGAGACGGGGTCTTGCTCTGTCACCCAGACTGGAGTGCAGTGGCACGATCTTGGCTCACTGCAGCCTCCGCCTCCTGGGTTCAAGCATTTCTCCTGCCTCAGCCTACTGGGTAGCTGGGCTTACAGGTGCCCGCTACCAGCGGGCAGGTGCACACCACCATATGCAGCTAATTTTTGTATTTTTAGTAGAGACGGAGTTTCATCATGTTGGCCAGGCTGGTCTCAAACTCTTGACCTCAGGTGATCCACTCGCCTTGGCCTTCCAAAGTGTTAGGATTACAGGCGTGAGCCACCACGCTTTGCCATGTTTACAGCTTTAGAAAACATTTTCTTACTTCTAGTAATCAAGGAAAAATTTACTCTTTACCCTTGCAAAATTTAGTCAGTAGCTGAAGGATTGGGAAGGTCATGAAAGAAAGTTTCCTTTCAGATTTTTTGTTGCCTCCCTCACTCACACTAAATCAGTGCTGTATCATAGAAGGTTTTAGGTCAGTTAGTGAACTTTACAATTCTGTCATAAAAATTCATATCCGGTCACCTGTTTCTTTTTTTTTTTTTTTTCGAGATGGAGTCTCGCTCTGTCACCAGGCTGGAGTGCAGTGGCGCCATTTCGGCTCACTGAAACCTCCATCCCCCAGGGTTCAAGCAATTCTCCTGCCTCAGCCTTCCGAGTAGCTGGGACTACAGGTGCGCACCACCATGCCCAGCTGATTTTTGTATTTTTAGTAGAGACGGGGTTTCACCATGTTGGCCAGGATGGTGTCGACCCCTTGACCTCGTGATCCACCTGCCTCCCAAAGTGCTGGGATTACAGGCGTGAGCCAATGCGCCCGGCCCCTGTCACTCTTTTCACAACGTAGTGTCCATAATTGAAATGCAATTAAATTCTGTCCTGATGCAGAGTACGTGGAAAATCATGAACATTATAATCTAGTTAACATTTTGAACCGAATTTACTGTATATGAACTTGCACAAGGTAGTTTCTAAGCTGGTTTCCTCATCTGTATGATGAGGATAATAATAACTACCTGGTAAGATTGATGTGAGGGCTGGGCATGGTGGCTCATGCATGTAATCCCAGCACTTTGGGAGGCTGAGGCAGGCGGATCACTGGAGCTCAGGAGTTTGAGACCAGCCTGGGCAATGTGGTGAAACCCTGTTTCTACAAAAAAATACAAAAATTAGGTGGGCATGGTGGCTCGCACCTGTGGTCCTAGCTACTGGGGAGTAGGATCACTTTGGCCTGTGGAGGTTGCAGTGAGCCGAGATCACGTCACTGCATTCCCGCCTGGGCGGCAGAGAGAGACCCTGTCTCAAAAAAAAAAAAAAAGAATAATGTGGGTATGATGTGAGATACGCATACAAAGTATGTAACATAATGCCTGCCCTCCAGTAGCTGCTATTGTAATGTACTTCATATGGATAGGGACCGTGTTTCTTATTTGCTGCTATCTGTTCCAAGTGTCTAGTGTGGTACCTAACACCTAATGGGCACTTACATGTGTGTTGAATAGTGAAAGGGAAAAGGAACCAGAATCTAGGAGAACAATTAATTATTACCATTCTCCCTCATTCCTCTTCATCTCAGTTTTAGGTGAAATAGGCAAAAGAATTTCACTACTTAAACAATTTGAAGTGAGAGTGAGAGATAAGAGAGAAAATGCAAGGAAGAAAACTGTGTGACATCTTCTATGTACAAGCCAGTTTTCCATAATCACATTGTGGATTTTCCATGGAAGATGTTCAGTCCCCAGCAGTCTTTGTTGGGACGCACACAAAGCAGGCACGAAGCCCATCATGTAGCAAGTCAGGGGAAAGGGATGCTTGCTGCGTGCTGTCTGGCCGCCCTTCCTAGGGAGGTGTGGATTCTAGAACAGACTTCACTATGCTTCTCTCTCCTTTTGTATCCTTACCTTGACGGTAATAGGAACCATTTATATTCATACATATACTCCTCAGGTTCCTTTTTGTTTCCTTTTTATTGCAAGTTTTGACAACTACTTGTCTGTTTTTTCTGTTACTGGGCAGCTGGAGCCATCTGACCTGGTGCTAACATAGGACCCTTCACAGCTGAGCTTAGTTATCCCTCTCTAAGCCATAGTTTAAGGACAAACTAAATATATTTTTTTTGTGGTAAAATATACATAATGTAAAATTAACCATTTTAACCAATTTTAAGTCTGCAGTCCAGTGGCATTAAGTACATTGATGTTGTTGTGAATGTACTTAACCATCACCACCATCCATCTCCAGAAATTTTCATCCTCCCAAACTGAAACTCTGTGCTCGTTTAACAATAACTCTCCATTCTCCCTTCTCCCCCAGGTCCCTGGTAGCCACCAATTTTTCTGTCTCCATGAATTTGACTACTCTAGGTACCTCATATAAGTGGAATCAGATAATATTTGTCCTTTTGTGTTTGGCTTATTTCGCTTAGCATGTCTTCAAGGTTTATTCATGTTGTGTTGTAACGTATCAGAATTTCCTTTTCAGGCTGAATCGTATCCCATCATATGTATGTATGTACCACATTTTTGTTACCCATTTGTTCATTGTCAGTGTACATTTGAGTTGTTTTCCACCTTTTGGCTATTGTGAATAATGGTACTATGAATATTAGTGTACAACTGTCTTTTAATTCCAGCTTTTGTTTTTTCTGAGTATATGTTCAGAAGTGGAACTGATGGATCATATGGCAATTCTGTGTTTAATATTTTGAGGAACCATACTATTTTCCATAGTGGCTGTACCATGTTACATTCTCACTAGCTATGCATGAAAGGTTCCACTTTTCCCCATATCCTTGCCAACCCTTGTTACTTTATTGTTATTGTTGTTTTTTGTTTTAAATCAGAGCCATCCTAATGGGTATGAAGTGGTATCTCATGGTTTTGATTTGCATTTCCCTAATTAGTGAGGTTGAGCATCTTTTCATGTGCTTATTGGCCACTTGTGTATCTTCCTTAGAGAAATGTCTATTCCTTTGCTCATTTATGAACTAAGTTTCTTTGTTGTTGAGCTGTAGGAGTTCTTTATAAAATCCTGTATCGATATTTGATTGTATGTATTTTTAAGGCAGTATAAATATATACTTGTTTTGAAGGGACCATTTCAGTTTCACAGTATTCATTAGATTAGATATCATTCAGTAATCCAGCCTTGAAAGAGTAGTAGTGGGCTTACTCAGTGCTGGACCCTATTATAGTGCTTTACATATATGAATCTTTTTGATTAGAAGTACATTTATCTGTGTTTTCCATTGAAGAAACTGAGGCACAGAGAGTTTGAGTAAATTTCTTGCTCCAGGTCATACCGCTAGTTTGCAATAAAGCCAGGGTTTCAATTTAAGCAACCTAGTTCCTGAGTCCATGCACTTAGCCTGTATGATAAACTTTGTGTGTGCTCTCATGAAGTGATACTTTTCAGGTCTTGAACACTGCTTTCCCTCTCCCAAAAAGATTTATCTTACTTTTTCCAGTGGCCAAACTGGAAGGTAAACAAAATCATCAGGGAACTGTGACTGAAATTCATAAAGGCATGTATGCCATTTTAAAGGCAGTTCATAAGATGAAGTGAGGCATCTGAAGGAGTTATTAGTAACAACTGAATAAACACTTGGAACCTCTTTAAAGTTTCGTTGTATTTCTTTTTGTGGAAAACCCTTAGGTTTGATGTGATTCTTTGTTTGAGTCAGGCATATATTTTCTAAAATGGTTTCCCTAGTGAAATTTGCTTACTGAGACTTTTTTTTTCTGTAAATTCTTTACTCATCTGCCTTTCTCTGTTTTTATTTGAAGCCACTTGTGATTCTAGAGTTGGTGCTTGAGTGGCCATCAGTTGATGTGTAGAGAATGCAATTTTATCTTGTATCTTGTAGTTTACCTAAGCCAAACTTAATTGGTAAGACAAAACAAAACTTCTTTGTCAAATTATATAATGCATTTTAAAGCAAAATACAATCTTTGCTGCTGCCCATTATCACTAATAATCACGTGTAGGGTGTGTGGGTTTTATGTATACACTGCGGAAGGGGAGATGAGAAATGTATATCTCATTTCTCTTTCGAAATTGATGTTACTAACTGGGTGACTTTTTGCTGTGTGTCCTTAGTCTCCTTTAATCTGGGCCAGTTCCTCAGTTTTTTGTTTCATGTTGTCAACTGTTCCACAGTTGGGGTTTGTTCCTCAATTTGGCTTTGTTCCTTATGTTTAGATTCTGGTTCTGTGTTTTTGGCAGTAATAGAGTATCAGAGAAGTGATGGTGTATTCTTCTTAATGTACCATATCAGGAGGCATTTGATGTCAGTTTGTCTCATTCAGTCTTGATATATGAAATTGGAGTAGTTTGCCCAGAGTCTGATTTCCCCTCTGTTTTTGAGGCCATAGATTTAAAAAGTTTCTTTTTGAGGCCATACTTTTCATTTAAGACTTTCATATGAGATATTAATGGAGACCCGTATTCTCACAGCTTACTTGTGCTATCTGGGTACTGGGGCTGTGTTAGAGATTTAACCCAGGGGAATCCCTCTCCAGGTATGGATATTTGGAAAGACATTAACCAAACCTGGAAACAATATTGGAGGTACCTAAAAATCCAGATGCTGAGGGTGGCTGCAGTTGATGCTGTTAGTTACCCTCATTTAGATCTTTTCATTCTTCCTGCTTCTTTACATAAACTGCTAGCAGAATGTTATAAAGAGAAGTTCATTGGTTTTTTTTTTTAATTGAAAAAGGTAGAATAAAAGGACTTTTAAAAATTAAGTAAATGAAGCTGAGTGTGGTGGCTCAGGCCTGTAATCCCAGTACTTTGGGAGGCCGAGGCAGGTGGATCACCTGAGGTCAGGAGTTCAAGACCAGCCTGGCAAATACGGTGAAACTCTATCTCTACAAAAATACAAAAATTAGCTGGGCTTAATGGTGGGTGCCTGTAATCCCAGCTACTCGAGAGGCTGAGGCAGGAGAATTGCTTGAACCCAGGAGGCGGAGGTTGCAGTGAGCCAAGATTATGCCATTGCACTCTAGCATGGGCGATGGAGCGAGACTCTCTGTCTCAATAAAATAAATAAATAAAATAAAATAAGAAAATGGTGCATTTTAGATGTTTCTGTACAGCAAACATAATGAGAAGAAAGTACATTTCTTCACCTGAAGTGGCCAGTTGCATGGCATGTCTTTGAAATCTACCCCATAGGATGTGGGTTTTTTTTTTTTTTTTTTTGCCACCAGGTCTCACTCTGTTGCCCAGGCTGGAGTACAGTGGTGGAATCATAGCTCACTGCAGCCTGGTACTCCTGGGCTCAAGCAATCCTCCTGCCTCTCAAGCAGTCCTCCTGCCTCAGCCTCCTAAGTAGCTGGGACCACAGGCGTGCAACACTGTATTAGTTTGTTCTCACATTGCTATAAAGAACTGCTTGAGACTGAATAATGTATAAAGAAAAGAGGTTTAATTGCCTCAGTTCTGCATGGCTGGGGAGGCCTCAGGAAACTTACAAGCATGGCAGAAGGCAAAGGAGAGACAAGTACCTTCTTCACAAAGCTACAGGAAAAAGAGCATGTGTGGAGAAGGAACAGGCAAACACGTAAAATCATCAGATCTCATTAGAACCCACTTACTAACATGAGAACAGCATGGGGGAAACCACCCCCATGATCACCTGCTACCAGGTTCCTTCCTCGACACGTGGGGATTATGGGGATTACAATTCAAGAGATTTGGGTAAGAACACAGAGCCAAACTGTATCAACCACCACACCTGCCTAATTTTTAATATTTTTGTAGAGATGGGGTCTTGCTTTATTGCCCAAGGCTGGTCTTGAACTCTTGGCTTCAAGTGATTCTCCTGACTTGGCCTCCCAAAGTGCTGCGATTACAGGTGTGAGCCATAGTGCCTAAGAGGGAAACATCTTATGGGATGTTTCTTCATTAAAAACATGTTTAATAGATGAGATTGTCCAGAACACATCTTGCTTTGATCACCTTTGTTACTGTGGCCAAGGACAACTGGTTATACCTAGCCAAGTTTCGAGCAGCATTGCCATTAAATGTGGTTTTTAAGGTAAGAGCAGGTTCGAAACTAGAAATTGAAGTAGGACAAAGGCTGACATAGTGTCTTATTCTTCTTGTGTGACTTAAGCTGTTTTCTGCACCTGTGGGTGGAGAATGAGTAAACTTTTAAAAGTAAAATTACATATTTATTTAATAATGTATTTTCAAATATTAACCTCTTCAGTCATATTCAATAGGTACAATATTTAAGTAGTTTCTGAATGTTTTGTTTTTATAAATTATATAGATGAACGTCTGTGAAGATACATCATTGTTCATTTGTTGTAATAGCATATTAAGTCCATAAGGAGATAGATTTGTGTGTCTTGTTCATTGATGTATACCAGCTACCTATAATTGTCCCCCTACTCGAGGTGCTCAATACTATTTGGTGAATGAACAAATCTGGACACAAGGAGCAAAAGTAGTCTTACTAATGAGCCTGTTATGTATTTTTTGTGTGTGTGTAAATTACTAAGCAGCTTCTTAGTATCATTTAACTTTTCATACTATTTGTTATCATAGAATATAGTAATAATGTATATCACCTATTTGTTTTCTTCTTCTGTTTCGTATTTGCCTTGGGGGTATGGATCAGGTGGCCTATTTTTTCTCCAATAAAATGCTGCTTCATGGTTCAGAAATCCCAGTACTTTTGAGCTGCCTAAAATTTATATACTGTTTACAGCAGATTGGTGTAAAATTTAGTTTAATTATGAGTTTGGATTGTTGATGCTTTTTTGAAACTTCTCTCCAGCACATACTTCACCATGTTTCTTGTCTTAATTAATTTTATTCCCATTATTTTATCTCATTTTTTGTGTTAAATAGAAGATCTGTGAAATAGAGAAAAATAAATTACTTCTAGTTTCACTACCCAAGGGCAAGTAGGGTGTCCCTGTGAGCTTGTTTTTTCAGTCATCTATGTTTTTCAAATCAAAGTTCTACTACTGTTGCTAGACAGCATTCTAGATAGATTAGATTTTTGCTTTTTTTTTTTTTTTGGTAGCAGTGTAATTACTATATTTTTCTGTATTCAAAAAAGTTTTATCTTTTTTTTTTTTTTCCTTCTCTTTGTGATTTTTGAGTTGGTTTTCTTATGTGAAGCATCTGTTAGCCAGAAAAGGTGTTAACATGGTGTAGTTTTGATAACTTTTATCACATTTGTCCTCCATACATTCATGGTCATATTCACCTATCTATTTAAGGAAGTATGTAGAAGCAAATGTATGTTGTTTGGGAGAAAACAATACCTCCTCTGTGAGCAGAACAGAAGTATATATATTAATGTGTATGCAGGTTTTTTACTTACTTGAAAATTCTAATGGATTGGAGGAAATGTGGGAACCTCAATACTATTTACAGGTAGGAAGCACTATGTTTAACGATAGATTGCAGCTTAAAAAAATCTCATACTTCTAGGTGTATGAAATCAGATTTACCTACACTAACTAGCATTTTCCCCAGCTGTTCTTACTTTGAATATAAAATCATTGTTTTCTTAGAAGAGGAAAGCTAGTGAAATTAAAGTAAAATGATTTGCTAGTTTTAAATTTTACTTATGACGTATATATGGTGAAGAATGTAAATTTTCTTGAGCCGTGGTATTATATGAGCCTTACTGGGTGGTGATGGTAAGCAAATGTTTTCTTTGTTCCCACTACCAGTCTGAGGGAAAAGTATACAGAACATAGAGCAAGAAGGAAAGGGCATTTTACAAATCAACTATATCCTGGTTCATTTTTGCTTTGTTTTTGTTGTTGTTGTTGTTGTTAAAGCCCAGAATCATAACTTTTTTCCTTTAAATGTATGCCAGAATTATTACATTTAATTAAAACTAGATTTTATGTAGTATGCAGAAAATTTGAGAATCCTACTCATGCAAATGAGATATTGACAGTCTATACTTAGCAAAAAAATAAATTGGGTAGTAGCAGCGATTCTTTGTTACAATGAGGAATTAACTCATTTCATGGAGTTAAAAGGGCCCCTAGACATGTAAGGATTGATTTTTTTCCCATTGTTAAATACACCATATACCTATTATCAAAAATGTTTTACATAATAATTGCCTATACATGGTTGGTCCAACTTATTTCTGGTTTGATTCTCAACAAGATCATGTCAGGAGACACCTTATTTTTAAAATAGAGTGCGAATACAGATAAAAAATGTGTACCTTCTTTCCCAGTGTCCCTATTGCAAGGTGGAGAGACAGTATAATCAGTTATTGATTTATAATTCATTAAATTATAATCAATCTGTGAGTAATTGATAGCTGGCTGCTGTCATTCTGCTGAGAAATGATTATTTTGGTTGCATAAAGTAAATACTACATTATGAATTTTGTTTAATCAAATTAGTAGTGGAAGTGGACTTTGTTAAGTGCAGGATGCATGTAGTACCTTAGCATAACTTGACAGTTTTTAATGTGTATCCCTATGGGGATTTATTAAATAAATAGAATTTAGTTTGATTGTGACATTAGAATTATGCATTGTCTTTTTTTGTTTTATTTTGTTGTGTTTGAGATAGGGTCTCAATCCTGTTGCCCAGGCTGGAGTGCAGTGGCTCAGTCACAACTCACTGCAGCCTCCATTCCCAGGCTCAAGTGATCCTCTCACTTCAGCCTTCAAGTAGCTGGGACTACAGACTCTAGCTGCTACACCCAGCTATTTTTTGTATTTCTAGAAGAGACGGGGTTTTGCTATGTTATCCAAGCTGGTCTTGAACTCCTGTACTCAGGCAGTCCACCCACCTTGGCCTCCCAAAGTGTTGAGATTACAGGCGTGAGCTCTTGCGCCCAGCCAGAATTACGCATTGTCAGCCTGCCTCACTCCTTTTGAGTTTTTTTCAGAAAACTAATTTTCTTATTCTTTCCATACTCCAATATATACAGTAACCATTAGCTTTAATGAGATAAACAGGAATGTAATTGCATATGCATTAGAAAGATCAGGATTGCATGCAATTAATAGAAATGTCTTATTATATACAGAAGAAGCAATTTGATCTTAGTAACATTTATGAGATTTCTAGCCTTAGGATGGCAACTAGAAGGATGTATCGTTTTGTGTAAAATGCTGTCCAGACTCAACAGGCAAATATATTGAGCTCTTTTGCACATATTTTCTGTGGGGCAGGAGTGTTGTTGCACAGGCGTGTTTTGTAATTGTCGACTTGATCTAATGGGCATTTCCAAAAAAAGACTTAGATATTTTAATTAATATTTACTTGTTAATCTAATATTGACAGAATTGCAGAGCATCAAGAAGCAAAATTTACAGTTGAATTTTGAGTGTGATGAATCTCTTACTAGCCGTGTAATTAAACCTGTGTTAGAGCCTGTGTTGCATACATCCCAAAGGGCACTTGCTGGTTACATATTTAGTATTTGTAGCTGGTATGCTGGGTGGCAGCATCATTAAAATGCTTTATCTCATTTGTTGACTGTGTGTCTCTAAAATTTTTACCATTTTAAGCCTTAGGTAGAATTTGGTCATACCTCACTTTGCCTCTCTTTATAAAGTATAATACTGCATATTCACATATGTATAAATATCTATATCTAAAAAAGTATTTTAAAGAGTATCTTAAACTTTTTAGTTTTTGTAAACTATTCTATATATAACCTTTAATGAAGTTTTATTGTAATCGTATGCTACAGTGGTACATTTAATCAGTGTAAAAAATTGTTTTGTAGAAAAAGATTCAGATTTTTGCATTTAATTCCATAGCTGGAATTCGTGGGTTGATCAGTAGTTCAGTGTTTTGAAATCTGTGTTCCTCAGCCACTTTGCTGGTGTTACCAGTAAAACATTGTGTTTTGTTTCTTTCTTTGGTTTTGAGACAGGGTCTTGCTCTGTCATCCAGGCTGGAGTGGACTGGTGCGATCTCAGCTCACTGCAGCCTCAACTTCCTGGACTCAAGTGATCCTCTTACCTCAGCCTCCTGAGTAGCTGGGATTAGGGGCTCACGCCACCATGCTGGGCTAATTTTTGTACTTTTTGTAGAGACAGGGTTTCGCCATGTCTCAAATTCCTGCAATCAAAACAATCCACCCACCTTGGCCTCCCAAAGTGCTGGGATTACAGGCATGAGCTACCATGCCTTGCCTTGTTTCTTGATTTTAGAAATTGAATATCATGTGGGATAAAATCAAACAGAACTAATTATAAATCTTCTTTCAAAAACTTGGGTTATTTGCCCATTTTTTGTGCTATTTCAATTAAAGCCATTTTTCAATATTTTAGGTTTAATGAAAATACTAAAATATTCCAGTCACAGATACTTAATTGCTTGTGAATTATCAATTCATAAACAGTATCTTAGGACAAATGAACAAAATGAACTAAATGGGATCCTATGACTTTTATCATCAAAGTTAAATATCTTGTGTAACATTAGAAATACAGTAGAGAAATCTTTAAGTCAAGTAAGACTTCATACCCTATAACTGTGTTTATGAACAAGTTACTTAACTATTTATAATTGTAGTCTTGCTTCAAGGTCTTTTTCAAGTGCTGTGCCTTCACTGTCTCAGAAGTTTACACTTCCTATTTCAGGGGAAATAACAGGTTATCACATAGAAACCACAGTTTATTCTTCATATACTTATTTATCTCTATTAAAATCGTATTTAGTTCCTTTAGTTATTTTGGCTTAACTACTTATAGCTAAAAACGATAATAATTACTAGCTATTATTGAGTATTTACTGCGTTTCAGGCACTATTCCCTCTCCTCCTGTCTCCTCTCCACTCTCCCCCTCCCCTCTCCCCTCTCCCCTCTCCCCTCTCCCCTCTCCCCTCTCCCCTCTCCCCTCTCCCCTCTCCCCTCTCCCCTCCCCTCTTCCCTCTCCCCTCCCCTCTTCCCTCTCCCCTCCCCTCTTCCCTCTCCCCTCCCCCCTCCTCCCCTCCCCCCTTTCCTTTCCTTTCCTACCCCCTTTCCTTTCCTCTCCTCTTTCCTCTTTTTGATGGAGTCCTGCTCTGTCTCTCACACTGGAGTGCAGTGGCGTGATCTTGGCTCACTGCAACCACTGCCTCCTGGGTTCAAGCGATTCTCCTGCCTCAGCCTCCCAAGTAGCTGGGATTACAGGCGCGTGCCACCACACCTGGCTAATTTTTGTATTTTTAGTAGAGGCAGGGTTTCACCATGTTGGCCAGGCTGGTCTCGAACTCCTGACCTCAGGTGATCTGCCTGCCTGGGCCTCCCAAAGTACTGGGATTACAGGTGTGAGCCACCGCGCCCAGCCTTATGTGTTTTCTGTATATTAATTAATATGTTGAATTCCCTCAACAACTCTTTGAGGTAAGCACAGTCACTGTGTCCTTTTTACAGATGAGGAAACAGGTCTAGAAAGTCAAGTAACTTCAGGGTTACACAGCAAGTAAATACGGAATCATGGATTTGAACCCAGCCAATCTTACTCTAGAGTCTTTCTCTTAACTGCCACGTTGTACTCCAGTTCCAGTCTGAATTGTGCTTTCTTGCCTTTGCTCTTGCTTTTCTCTTTGCCCTCTCCCAACCAGTTGAAATGCTTCTATGTTAGGCCATTTTAAAAATAGGCAAATTAAATAGTTAAAATCTAGGAAGTCTCATCTCTACCTAATGCTTAATTACTTTGTGACATTGGGCTTGTTGCTTTTTACATTTTTAAAATGAAGCCTATGTATACCCGCTAGAATTTTCTTTTTCTTTTTCTTTTCTTTTTTTAATATATATTTTTTGTTTTATTTTATTTTATTTTATTTTTTTGAGACAGAGTCTTACTGTGTCACCCAGGCTGGAGTGCAGTGGCACAATCATGACTCACTGCACCCTTGAACCCTTGGGCTCAGTCTCTTGTCCCACTTCAGCCTCCTGAGTAGCTGCAACTACAGGCAAGCACCACAACACCAGGCTAATAGAATTATTTTATAATGATTACATAGGGTATATAACAAATGTATAGCATAGTGCTTGACACATGATAAACTTTGTGAGGGTCTTTGGCTAGCTGTTTAATGGTAAGTCGTCTCTAAAAGATACTTGTCCTCCCTATCTAATCAGTGTGTTACTTGTTCAGAGTGTGTTTGTAAGGCTTACTTAGGGCGTGTTGTTTGCATGTTTAAATGTGTGTTTTGTAATTTTGGGATACAAATGCTTACCAGAGGATTTCTGTCTTCATGTTCTTCAGTGAGGTTGAAGTATAAGTCATAAAGGAGATTTGATGATGCCTGAAAAGCTTTCTGTAGAGTGTATCATATGGCTTACTTAACTTTATTATTTTTTTTTTTCCAGGAAATTTGGTGAGCGGCCTCCACCTAAACGACTTACTAAGTGAGTATTATATTAGTCAGCTTTTTACACATACATTTTATGAAAGTATAAATCCTATTGTTAGATATTATATTAATAGGTACCGTTGAAGTCACTCAAATATTACTATCTAGAGCATAAACTTATTCTCAAACTTCCTTTCCCTCATCTCTCCTCCCCTCCCTCACCAAAAACAGGAACAAAAGGATATAGTTGAAAAGGGAAAATGAAACCTTTCTTAGAATTAGTCTTGAGTCTTATGTAGTGAATACAACATGGACGGCAGTGCAGGTAGCTTTCTATATCTAGCTATGGTTAACCCATCACAATTTGTTGATTGCAGGTAAGATTTGAAAGTAGATGCTTTTAGGAAAGAATTTTAAGGAAAACAATTTTTACCCATTTTAAGAAAACACACATTGTATCTATTTTTAATGAGTATAAGTTGTACAATATACATTTTAATTATGCATGTTAAAAGTATTGGTCTTGAAAATGATTTTTAAAATTTCCAGCAGCCAGAATTATAAAATAAAGAGACCTAGTTCTATGGCCATGTCCTAGAGTCAGGGCAAACCTTGCGTTATTAGCAGTTTATTTTTGGTGTTTATTATGTGTGTGTGTGTGTCTGTCCTTTTTCTTCATAAACTCAACTGAGAACCCACTCTATCATTGTTCTACACCTTTTAACGCCACTTAACAGTACATCTTCTACCTTGATATTTCCCCTTAATGGCTCTATGGTTTTTCATAGTTTTCATACCATTTTTAATATTTCACATTGATGACCATTTAGGTTATTTCCAAATTATTGCTATTATTTTAAAAAGCTGTTACACTTAACGATGGGGACCTACAGAAGGATACAAAGGACAGTTTGAAGGGGAAATCTGGGACACTTTGGTTATCAAGGTAAATAATGATAGTAATGGATTAAAACCTGTATAATAAAACAACAGCTTAGAAGTCTATACTGAGATAATTAATCTCAGGATAAATATTATTTATATAAATAAAAATCATCTATAATTAATAAATGGGGCAAAGAGGATAGCTTTTCCTTACAGACGCATGTCGCCTAATAAATGTAGAAGGTCAAAAACCTGGACAAAATATGTAAAAACAGTTTTCCAGGTATTGAACATCAGGTATAGAAGGATAAGTGATTCCTGAGAAACTGGGAGTCCACAGAGGGCAAGACAGTTAGCAGGGCTGCAAAGTGGAGAGGAATTAACTGTATAAAGAGGTCCAGAGATCTACAGAGGTTTCCTTTCAGTCTTCAGCTGCATATTGATCAGCATGCATGTGTAAGAAAACTACTCTGTGGTGGGGATTGGGGAAAAATATCCCAAAAAATCAGAGGAAACAATTTCTAAAGTTCACTTAGGGCTATGAATTGTGCCTGTTAACAGTAGCCAGAGTGGAAAAATCTCATAATTTATGGGGCATTCGCTAGAGTGCTCAGAAGAGTTTTGTTTCAGTAGTGATATAAAATTGGGTCCAGGCATGATGCTCTGTTTTCACCTGGCAAACTTAAAGAAGGATTGAAAGGATCAAACTTAATTGTGTACCAGAACAAAGCTCAAGAATATAGGAATAGAAAAATATCCAGCACTCCCTCCAAAAGGCAAAATCAAAATATATCAGTCATACAAAGGAGCAAGAAAATATCCATAACAAGAAAAATCAGTGAATCAAAACCAACCCAGAAATGACACAGATGATAGAATTATTAGATAAGAACATTAAAACAGTAATTTTTTTTGTTTTTTTGTAGAGACAGGGTCTCACTATGTTGCCCAGGCTCGTCTTGAACTCTTGGCTTCAAACAAGCCTCCTCCTTCCTTGGCCTCCCAAAATGCTGGGATTACAGGTGTGATCCACGGTGCCCAGCCTAAAACATTTGTGTTCTATATATAGAACACAAACATATAAAACATTTGTGTTCTATATGTCCAAGATGTCAAGATCAAGAGCTGGGAAACTTTTTCTTTGAAGAGTCAGATGGTACATATTTTAGGTTTTGTTGCCCATATAACCTCTATCATACTACTCACCTCTGTTGTAGCACAAAAGCAGCAATAGACCATGTGTAAACAATTAGAGTGTCTGTACAGTGAAGTATAGCTGTATTTGTAAAATGGGTGGTGGGTAGGATTTGGCCTACAGACTGTAATTAGTAGAACCTGAGCTAGAGGAGAGGTTAAATAGAGACATAGAAGATTACACACACACACACACACACACACACACACACACACACACACACACACACACACACACACACACACACACACACACACACACACACACACACACACACACACACACACACACACACACACACTCTCTCTCTCTCTCTCTCTCTCTCTCTCTCTCTCTCTCTCTCACACTCTCTCTCTCTCTCTCCCAAATTAAATCTCTAAATATGAAAAGTATAATATTTAAGGTGGAAAAGTACACTTGGGATTAATTTCAGAATGGACAAAGAGATTAGTAAACATGAAGACATTGCAATAGATACTATCTAAAATGAAGCACACAAAGAAAAAGTCTGAAAAAAGTGGTGAGCATTAGTGAGCCATGGTTTATTGTCAGGTGACCTCATATATATGTACTTAGTCATTGTGGGAAGAGTATGACTAAAACAATATATGAAGAAATAATGGCAAAAATATTCTAACTGGAAAATTAGTGAAAACTGTAAAACCACAGATCTAAACCGGGTGCTGTGGTTCACGCCTGTAATCCCAGTACTTTGGGAAGCTAAGACGGGCAGATCTCTTGAGCTTAGGAGTTCAAGATCAGCGTGGGCAACATGGTGAAACCGTGTCTGTACCAGAAAGTTAGAAAAAAAAAGTTAGCCAGGGGTTGTGGCACGTGCCTGTAGTCCCAGCTTCTTGGGAGACTGAGATGGGAGGATCACTTGAGCCCAGGAGACAGAGGTTGCAGTGAGCCGAGATCACACCACTGCACTCCAGCCTGGGTGACAGAGTGAGACCCCATCTAAAAAAAAATCAGTTAATCCTGAGTACAGAAACCACCCAGAAGCACTTTATAATCAAATTGATTAAAGTCAGTGATAAAGAAAAAAAACAACAGAAAACAAAAGACAAATTATGCACAAAGGAACAAAGAGAGGATGACAGCAGGTTTTTCATCTGAAACCTTGCTATGGATAAGACAGAGCAAGTGCTTTGAAGTGCTCAAGGGGGACCTATACTTGTCAACCTAGAATTCTATACCCAGTAGATATATACCATTTTAGGCATATTAAAAATTGAAAGAATTTATTGCAAATAGGCCTTAGCTACAGTGTTAAAATTCTTCAAGCAGAAGGATGATCATACTAGATAGAAATCTGATTCTGTACAAATTACCAATATCAAGAACAAGAAAGGTGACATCACTATAGAGTCACAGATGTTTGAAGGATAATAAGCGAATATTATAATTAACTTTTTGCCAGTAATATTCAGCTTTTGAAGAAATGCACACAATTTCTTGAAACTAGCAAACTACCAAAGCTTACTCAAGAAGAAACAGGTAACTTGAATAGTCCTATATTTAAGGAAATTGAACTTATAAACCTTCTGACAAAACTTCAGGCCCAGATGGCTTCACTGTTGAATTCTATATATTTAAGAAAAAAATTATCTCAATTCCATACATACTCTTTCAGAAAACTGGAGAGCAGTACATACTTCTCAGCTCATTCTGTGAGCATAGCATTACCCTGTTGCGAAAAGTAGGCAAGACATTACAAGAAAATGAAATTACTGTCCAGTATCCCTTGTGAACATAGTTATAAAAAGTCTTAACAAATTTTCAAATGGAATCCAAAAATATATTAAGGGGATGATACATCTTGACCCTAGTGAGCTTTATCTCAGGAATGGAAAACAGTTCATGTAATTCAGTATATTAATAGAACAAAAAAGGAAAATCATATAGTTATCTCAGGGGATTTAGAAAAAGCTTTTGACATCCATTTTTAATAGAAATTCTCAGCAAACTTGGAAGAAAAGAGAATTTCCTCATCATAGGGTGCCTATGAAAAAACTACATTTAACAACATGCTGATTGGTGAAACACTGAATGTTTTTCCTCTAACATCAGGAACAACACAAGGATGTCTGCTTTCACAGATTTCATTTAATATTGTATTTTGAGGTACTATAAGGCCAGAAAAAGAAATGAAAGACGTTTTGATGGGAAAGAAAGAAGCGAAACTGTCTTTGTTTGCAGATATCATGATCATCTGTATAGAAAATTCTGCGGAATCTTGCTACTAGAACTGATAAGTGAGTTTAGCAAGGTAGTAGGATACATGATTAACATACACAACTAAATTGTATTTCTGTATACTAATGAGCAATGGGAAATTGAAATTTGAAAGCAATGCAATTTACACAGTATATGAAAATATATGTAATTCCTCAGGAAAAGTGTGACAAAAGGTGCAAAAACTCTACATTGAAGACTACCAGACATTACTGGGAGAACTTGAAGTCCTAATTAAATGTTCTTCAGGTAGAAGACCTAATATTGTTGAAATGGGCTGGGTATGATGGTTCACACCTATAATCCCAGCACATTGAAAGGCCAAGGTGTGAGGATCACTTAAGGCTAAGAGTTTGAAACCAGCTTGGGCAACAAAGTGAGACCTTGTCTCTACAAATAATAAAAAAAATTAGCTGGGCATGTTGGCACGTACCTGTGGTCCCAGCTATATTGGGAAGCTGAGGCAGTAGGATTGCCTGAGCCCAGGAGGTTAGGGCTGCAGTGATCCATGTTTGTGCCCCTGCACTCCAGCCTAGATGACAGAGCGAGACCCTGTCTCAAATAAATATATATGTGGTTAAAATGTCAGTTCTCAAATTGATCCTGTGGATTCAACACAATCACAGTCAAAATCTCAGCAGGCTTTTTTGTAACAGTTGACAAGCTGTTTCTAAAATTTATGTAGAAATGCAAACAACCTTGAAAAAAAGCAAAAAGAACTTACACTGCCTGGTTTCAAAACTTACTATAAAGCTATGGTAATTTAAAGTATTGTATTGGCGTAAAGATAGCTAAGTAGACCATTGTGACAGAGTAGTGGCCAGAAATAGTTCTTCAGATATATGGTCAGTTGCTTTCCAGTCAAGGTGCAAAGGCAATTTAGCTAGATTTTTTTTAAATGATAGTCTTTCTAACAGTTGATTGTAGAACAATTGGATATCCATTCCTCCTTCAACCCGCCCCCCACACACAAAGTAACTACAGTGTATACATAGTACCATATTAAAAAGATAGCTCAATGTAGACCTAAATGTTAAACTTTAAAGTATACAGCTTTTAGAAGAAAACATAGGAGAAAATGTTGTTTATTAGGCTAACATTTCTTAGACACTAAAACACAATCTATAGAAGAAATTGATAAATTTTACTTCATCAAAATAAAAAACGAAGATGAAAAGGACTCTGAAAAGTAAATAATAAGGAAAAAATCCATTTTTAAAGGGCCGTAATGGTCTGAACAGATACTAATCCAAAGAATGTGTGAATATGACAAATACCCATTAAGGAAGTGCAAATTAAGACTACAGTGAGTGTGTTAGTCCCACTGGTTTGCTGTAACAGTGTACCATTAACTGGGTGGCTTATAAACCACAAATTTATGTCTCATAATTCTGGAGGCTGGGAAGTCTAAGATTAAGACGCCAGTGTGTTTGATGTCTGTTGGGAGATGCTTCCTGGTTGATAGATGACTGTCTTCTTTGTGTGTCCTCACATGGCAGGAGGGACAAGGGCACTGATCTTATTCTTGAAGGCTCCATCCTCATGACCTCATCACCTCCCAGATGCCCCACCTCCTATTACGTTTCAACATAGGAATTTTGGGGGGACACATACACTTTTTAGCAGTTAGATACTGTTAATACTATATACCTGCTAAAATGTCTGAAATTTAAAGGACTCATCATGGGAACAGCTAGTACACTGGCAGTGGGTATATAAAGTGGTACAATAATTTTAGAAAATAATTTAGCACTTTCTTAAAATGTTAAACCTCTACCATATGGCCTAGCTATTCCATTCCTACATACTTAATCAAGGAAAATGAAAACATCTGAATACAAAGCCCTGAACACAAATGTTCATGTTAGCTTTAGTTGTAGTAGTCACACATACATAACCCCAATATCCAGCAACAGGTGAGTGGATCAACAAATTGTAGTGTATTCTACAGTGAATTTCTATTAAGCAGTAAGAAAGGAATGAACTTGATACATGCAATAACATAGATGGATCTTAATTATATTCAATTTTCTAAATATATCAGGGAAAAAGAATATGTACTGCATGATTCCACTTACATAGAATTATAAAAAATGCAAACTGATCTGTACTGACAAAAAGTAGATCAGTGGTTTCCTGGGGATAGGGGGAGGCAGGAGGAAAGATTACAAAAAGGCAGAAAGGAAACTCACAATTGTGAATACCTTTATTTTGATTTTGGTGATGGTGTATGTACACATGCCAAAACTTGTCACATTGCACACTTTAAGTGTATTTTATTATATTTCAATTAAATCTCAATAAAGCTGTTAAAAACTTAGAAGCTTTTATACTTGAAAAATATTCTGAAATATTCTGAAAGGGATTAGTGTATCTTCTTGGGAAAATTCAGGTAAGTTTTTTTTGTTTTTTTTTTGTTTTGTTTTGTTTTGTTTGAGACGGAGTCTTGCTCTGTCGCCCAGGCTAGAGTACAGGTGCCTGCCACCATGCCCAGCTAATTTTTAATTTTTAATAGAGATGGGGTTTCACTGTGTTGGCCAGGCTGGTCTTGAACTCCTGACCTCAAGTGATCTGCCTGCCTTGGCTTCCCAAAGTGCTGGGATTACAGGTGTGAGCCTGGCTTCAGGTAAGTTTTATTTCTTTTTAAATCTCTGAAAGAGAGCAAACTACAGATTTATATTGTTTATTATTGAAGCTGAAATAAGGCAGATTTAGCAAAAAGTTTGTATAACAGCAAATGGAAATGTAAAATCAGTGACCAAATCTGTGATAAAATTTTATTTTATTAAGCACAAACTTGGACATCTGAAATTTTCCCCTTTGATAATATAATTTTAGGTACCATCTGGCCTTTTTTTGTTTTGTTTTGAGAGACAAAGTCTGGCTTTCTCACCCAGGCTATAGCACAGTGGTGTGATCTTGGCTCACTGCAACCTCCGCCTCCCAGGTTCAAACCAGCCTCCCACCTCAGCCTCCTGAGTAGCTGGGACTACAGGTGCACACAACCATGCCTGGCTAATTTTTATATTTTTTGTAGAGACAGGATTTCCCCATATGGCCCAGGCTAGTCTTGAACTCCTAAGCTCAAGTGATCCCCCTGCCTCGGCCTCCCAAAGTGCTGGGATTACAGGCGAGAGCCACCACACCCTGCCTTGAGAATGCTTTTTAAAATGTTTTTTTTCCCTCCATTTCTCCTGTAAAGAATATTCAAGTTAGGAAAATTTTAGTATCTTTGATTTGATGAGAAATATTTTAACGTTTTTTCTCTCCATTGGGGTGCAGAGAGTTTAAAATTGGGCAGATTTTATTCCTTAAAAAAAAAAATCTTTGAAACACTGTTCTTACTCCCATTTTCCAAATTAAGCAATATTGAAAAAGCATCCTGTTGTGAAGGTCATCTTTTAGATAGTGTTCTAAACATAGTTCTGCCTACACAGAGTTTAAACTTTTGATTGAGGCTCGTTAATAATATATACTATTCAGTGTTACTATGGATTCATTTTTTGTTTGTTTGTTTTTTTGTTGTTTTTTGAGAATGGAGTCTCACTCTGTTGCCCAGGCTGGAGTGCAGTGGCGCGATCTCTGCTCATTGCAAGCTCCGCTTTCCGGGTTCGTGCCATTCTCCTGCCTCAGCCTCCCGAGTAGCTGGGACTACAGGTTCCCGCCACCACACCCGGCTAATTTTTTGTATTTTTACTAGAGACGGGGTTTCACCGTGTTAGCCAGGATGGTCTTGATCTCCTGACCTCGTGGTCCGCCCGCCTTGGCCTCCCAAAGTGCTGGGATTACAGGCGTGAGCCACCACGCCCAGCCTGGATTCACTTTTTTAAAAAAAAAATTACATTCAGGATGTATATGATAGGAATAGGGTGTTGGCTTTTAAGGACATCCCAATCTCTTGAAATACTCCCTTTAATATGGCCCACAAGTATAACTTGACTGTCAGTTCAAAAAAAAAAAACCAAATAGAATAATCAGATGTTATATAATGCATAGAACAATTATTCTTGTATTGTTGAGGCTTTTAGAGCCTCAAATCATTTTGTCATTTAGAGCCTGAAAATCTTAGTTGCAATGCAGTTAGGCATTGGTCTTCAGGAGTTCTTAGTGTGTCGAGTGGAGGTGCCTGTTTCTTAGATAGGAGTAGGCCTGAGCTCTGAAGTGCTTTTTTTAAAAAAGAGATATTACTTGACTTAATACTCTGTTGTACTAAGTGATTCTGCTCTGTTGTTAACCAAAAGGTAAGACTGGAATCCTGAAGACTTCTAAAGAAGGTAATCTTAACCTTCTCCCCTACAACACTCCAGACTAGTAGCCATTAACTCATGCTTTTGCTTGAATCCGTTTAATGTCATGAGGTTTTCTTCATGAAAGTTTACCATTTCTTCAAGGTTTGTTGTAATTGTTGTAACTATTTTGTAGTGTTCTCTCACTAAGAATATTTTTTCTCTGTCACTTGGCCTAACACTTTTTGCAAAGCCCATCTTCTGTTAGTCTCCCTGCCATACCTCTCTGTTCTCACATGTACCTCCATTGTGGCCATGGTCAGATATGGAAATAATCAGTTTCTGAAATTCTGTTGGCTTGCTTTGGAGGTTGCCTCAGACCAAGTAATAATACCTTAAGGTGAAGGTTAAGAAACTAAGCTCCAGGCCAGGCATGGTGGCTCAAGCCTGTAATCCCAGCATTTTGGGAGGCCAAGGCAGGAGCATTGCTTGAGTCCAGGAGTTTGAGACTAGCCTGGGCAGCATAGGGAGAATTACAAAAAATTAAAAGAATTAGCTGGATGTGGTGTTGCCCGCCTGTGGTCGCAGCTACATGGAAGGCTAAGGTGGGGTGATCCCTCTAACCCAGGAAATTGAGGCTGCAGTGAGCCAGATTGTGCCACTTTACTCCAGCTTGGGTGACAAAGTGAGAATCTGCTTCAAAAAGACAAAAGAAGAAATTAGCTTTATATCTATTGTCCACGTTAACATGGGTGCTATGGTTTGGATATTTGGACCCTCTAAGTAGCATGTTGAAATTTGATCCTGAATGTTTAAGGTGGGGTCTAATGGGAGGTGTGAGTCTGGCACCTCCCTTCCCTCTCTTCCTTCCTTTGTTGCCCTGTGATCTCTGCCTGCTAGCTCCCCGTTAGCCATGAGTGGAAGCACCCCGAGCCGTTCACCAGATGCCCAGTCTTCCAGTGTGCAGAACTGTGAGCCCAATAAACCTCTTTCTAAAATAAATTACCCAGCTTCACAAACGGACTAAGACGATTATATGTTCATATTTGTCTACTAATTTAGGGATTGCATTGTCTTTGAGAAAACCCCTGTTCTTTTTGAATCTCTTCTCTTCCCTATCCATAGCATATAATTATTAGAAGCTTTTTACCACTGCCTAATGAGAAACTCTTAAAACAGTGTATTTTCTTTGTCTACTCTGGATTATGGTTAAAGTTTCTGTTTTCTGTGCCTGTTTCTCTTTATGATTCATCTCCTCACTTTGAGACAGGAGAGCATCCACTTTTAATTGTGAGCATAGGTAGGCAGAGGTTTCTTTGCATGACAGGTAAAATATTCATGTTTCAACCTAGTCATGTATTTTATTTCATCATAAGACACCTATGAGTAACAAACACCACGCAAAGTAGGTAAATGTAAAATGAATTTAAATTGATAGTCAAATTAAAGCCTAAGATTGATCTGCTACATGAATAGTAATGCGTGACCTTTGCTATTAGTCAACTAATTAGTCCATAAATGGGTAAATAATTCATATTAAAAAGGGTTGCAAATAAGATTCAACTTTACTTAGACCAGTCACATGTTTGTAGGGCATCTTGAGGGAATAAGAGAATGGAGTAGAGTAGGAAGGGACTATGCGGTCTGATCCCTGGGATTCGAAGTGTCAAGTTTGCATCAACCAGGATTAGAAATAGAAGAACCAAGATGGTGACTTGCCTTTGATTGTCAGCACCTCATACTATTTTATGTTCTCAGATTCCTCTAGTCCCAAATTTTTCTGTACATAAGATGTAAAGCCTTAAGTAGCAAAATGGCTTATTTGTACAATAACCTTTTAAAGCTAATAGAACACAGATGTGTTGATGACCCATTGCTCTCAATGTAACGGCCTATGCCTATTTGGGAGTGGGAGGCGGGGAGGGGAAAACCAAGAGCTTGTCAGAATTTGAAAGGATGTGTCTCATAGCTGTGTGACAGGATTTGAAGCAATTTACTTACTTATCTACAAAAAACTTCTTGTGGAATTTTGGGACATTTTTACTTCTGCTATAAAAAGAGAGGATTGAAGTGAGGTTTGCAGGTGTTTCCTTAGGAACAGGACCTGTACTGTTGTTTAGCTTTGGTCACTGATAGATGTAGACACTTAGTACAGCAGCCTCAATGTTTTATTGTATTACAAGGGCACCAGGACTTTGTTGACTATTGATAGTGTCCCTAGATTGTCATTTTCAAAACTGGTCCTCAGGCAAACAGTAGTTCTCAGGAAGCTTCCTTGGGAGAAAAACAAGGAGATCTTAGTCTGGTCTAATAGCTTGGAAAATGAAGCCTACAAATATCCCTCTCTTGAAGATTTTGCTTAAGGTTCTGAGTAGTTCTGCCATGAGTTAGTTTCACTTTATTTTATCTGATTTCACTGAAGCATCTTTGATTGAGACACCCTCCTTTGTAAACCATAATTATTGTGGAGCTCACTTTGAGAAGAAGTGTCTGAGACAGTGTAAAAGGCGAGACTGCCAGAATCCGACAAAAATAGGGTAGTTCTTCAAGGTTTTGTGGGGGTGCATATAAATCTGGATGCCTTTTGGAGGCATCCCGAAGTAGATGTGAGAAGAGTTGAGCTGAGCTTTCTGAGACCTCAGTTGTCCATAAGTCAAGTTTTGAGGAAGAATTTTATAAAAAATCTTGATTGAATGTCAGCCGTGCAATATACTTAATTGATTTAATTAGAATTCTGTTTTGCAACTTTTCCTTAAAAACTTTTAAAAATTGTCTGCAGGGATCAACAAGCATTTTCTGTAGCATCAAGTAGTATATATTTTAGGCTTTGAGGGCCACGTACTATCTCTGTTGCATATTATTAGTCTCTGTTTTGTAACTCTTTTTTTGTTGTTGTTGTTTTTTGAGACAGAGTCTCACTCTGTTGCCCAGGCTGGAGTGCAGTGGCGCGATCTTGTCTCACTGCAACCTCCGCCTCCCAGGTTCAAGCGATTCTCCTGCCTCAGCCTCCCAAGTAGCTGGGATTACAGGCGTGTGCTACCATGCCCAGCTAATTTTTTGTATTTTTAGTAGAGACAGGGTTTCACTGTGTTAGCTAGGATGGTCTCAATCTCCTGACCTTCTGATCCGCCTGCCTTGGCCTCCCAAAGTGCTGGGATTACAGGCGTGAGCCACTGTGCCCGGCATTGTAACTCTTTGAAAATGTAAAAGGCATGCTTAGCTCCTAGGGGTCACAAAAACAGACTGCTTTGTGATTTGATGACTGTGGCCTATTGTGTTTCTCAGTATGCTCTTCAGTTCTTTAAAATGTTTACATGTGTGATATTGTGTGTGTGTGTGTGTGTGTGTGTGATTACTTTGAAAATTCTTGATACAACAAAAATAAGTCTCTTCATTAGAAGACAGAATTCATTTTGGAACTTTTATTATTTGGATTTTAAAGTGACAGTGGTCCAATTTGAGAAGTGCAGAGAGTGAGCCTGGAGGTAAGGATGACTGGACCTCCCATCTTTGTGACGGTTTTCTCCCCTTCCCTCTCTCCCACACTCCCTCCACTTACCCCTTGGACCAATCACAGAGGTGTCTAAGAGTGTGGTGAGAAAGTGAGGAAGTCTGTTTTCAGAAGAATGGTGATTAGCACCATAAGGACACCACAAACTCACCGCTATAATTAATGTCCTAGCGGGAGATGTGGTTTGTAGTGTTTTCCATATGTCTTGGCCCTCAGAACTCCGTTTTAAGGAGGATCTTGCCTCCAGGAATTTACTTTGAGAAACACTAAGCTATGGGTTAAATGTACACTTTACTAGCATGGCATTTAAGGCTTGAGCCAGTCTCACCCCACCCTGTCTTTCCAATCTCATCTTTCAGAATTCTGTTTTTCTTTTTGGAAACAGAGTCTTGCTCTGTCGCCCAGGCTGGAGTGCAGTGGCATAATCTCAGCTCACTGCAACTTCTGCCTTCCACGTTCAAGTGCTTCTTTTGCCTCAGCCTCCCAAGTAGCTCGGACTACAGGTGTCTGCCACCACAGCCGGGTAATTTTTGTATTTTTAGTAGAGATGGGGTTTCACTATGTTGGCCAGGCTGGTGTTGAACTCCTGACCTTGTGATCTGCCTGCCTCAGCCTCCCAAAGTGCTGGGATTACAGGCGGGAGCCATCTCGTCCAGCCCGTCTTTCAGAATTCTGTGTGTTATATACTTCAGCTACTTAAAAGTATTCAGTTTATAGATACTAGGTTTTTTTGCAGTGCATCTTTACATTTTCTTCTTGGCTTTTTTTGTTTTAAGAAACTTAGTAATTAAAAATTTCCCTTTATATCCAAAATTTTAAAAATCCTGTAAAGAGACAAACTTTTCTGCCGTAACCTTAGTTATTCCCGCCACCACCCCTTTTCCTTATCAGCCAAGAAGCATGACTTATGTTCATTGCACTTTCTTCCCTTCCTTTCATTTTGTAGCTTACTTCAGTGGTGTTGCCTCACCACCAACCAGCTCACTGAGAAGATTCTAATTAAGCTGTTCCATTTATGAACTAATTGTCAAATTTATGAAGAGTTTCTAATCTTTATCTTTCTTGACTGTTCTGTAATATTTAATAACATTGATTATGTTCCCTTAACTGAAGTTCTCTTTTACCTTTACGCGGGGACCAGGTTCTTCCCTTTTTTTGCAGACTCCCATTGCCTCCATTGGCATAACTAGTAAAAGTAGATCAATTAGAAACAGCACATGAGCTTATCTTAACATTCATGGATGTTTCACTGTAGTATTCTCTTTGTGGTATTTTTCTTTCCTTTTTTTTTTTTTCTGTGTAAAAAAAGTTTGAATTTTATAAGGCAAACCACAGTCAAAAAATTGACAAAGGTAATCACAGATTAAACATGCTGAACCAGAATGGTATTTGCCATAATTCCATAATTTCATGTTAGTAAAATTATTTTTGATAACAATAAAATCTTTTTTTGTTTTGTTTTTTTTTTTTGAGACGGAGTCTCTGTCGCTCAGGCTGGAGTGCAATGGTGCGATCTTGGCTCACTGCAACCTCTGCCTCCTGGGTTCAAGCAATTCTCTGCCTCCCGAGTAGCTGAGACTACAGGCGCGTGCCACCATGCCTGGCTAGTTTTTGTATTTTTTGTAGAGATGGGGTTTCACTATGTTGGCCAGGCTGGCCTCCAACTCCTGACCTCAATTGATTTGCCCACCTCAGCCTCCCAAAGTGCTGCGATTACAGGCGTAATCCAGTTGGTTTTCATTTAGAATGAAAATTTTATGTAAGAAATCATTAAATGAAATTAGTAAACAATAGACTTCAAAATTTACCTTATGTTTTAAAGTGTTAAAAAAAACAGTTCAATAATAAAACGTAGTAATTCTATGGTCAAGGATTCTTCAGCACCTGTAATATGTTTTTCCAATAATAAAATTTTCAGTATTTTTTAATTTAAAAAAAAAAACCTGGATGATTGTGATATCTTACCACTGAAATTTTTTGGATTTATCTCAGTAGTTTTCAATCCATGTGACCATCTCACTCCATCCTCTTTCTTGACATCTGGCACCATCTGGAGACATTTTTAGTTGTCATAATTCAAGGAAGGGTGCTACTGGCACCTGCAAGGTAAAAGATAGTGATGCTGCTACATATTCCTACAATGCACAGCGCAATCTCTCCACAGCAGAAAATGATTTTGCCCAGGATGTCAGCAGTGCTGAGATAGGAATCCTATTTCTTGACACAGCCTTCCTCTATTTGGATGAAAAGCATATGGGCTATTATTTGACAGGCTTTACTATTTATTGTGTTTCTTTAGAGTATGTCGTCTTGTTTTACAGCTCCTTAAGGTGCAGAAAGTCATTGATCAAGCTTTAATTGCCAGAGAGCATAATTTTTAATGTTTAATATTCTGTTTAATAAAGCGAAATTTATTTTTACTGTTGAAAGAAGCTATTTGGCAAATTACTGTTATAGGACAACTGTTGTTCATGATTACCTTGAGGCTCTAGTTACTTTTTCAGGAATTTGTATTCTAAACATGAAGAAAAAGACAAGGAAAACCAGAGCTGTCACCCTGCATTCATCATAAGCACCGTGAGATCTTTGAACTGTGAACAGTTACATCCAGTAGTAGAAGCCAGCAGAATGCCCAGTGCCTAGAATATAGTAAGCTTTCGATAAATCTTCAGTGGGAAGATGGATAGTTGTGCAGTTTACTTGGTGTACTTGCAAAATTTGTGCTTTGCACATTGGGTAACATGCCTGATCCTTCATTCCTAGGTCATTTTCAAGTTTGCTCTCAAAGCCTCAGTGGAAGTCCCATTTTCCCTCCCTCTTCACTTTGTGTACTGTTGAAGGTTGAAGTCTTCTTTCTAAGGAAATAATAGTAATAGCTCAAGGCTACTGGCACTTGCTTTCTGTCAGTCTGTGGGACTAACTTACTTTAAAGTGTCCCCCTGCCCCCACCACCAATACGAGGCATTACAGTCTTTATCTTACAGGTGAGAAAACTCAGGCTTAGTGATTGACAGACCCTTAGTAACAGACCCGGATCTATTTCACACCAAAGCTATACCCCTAACCACTAACAGTATGATTTTGTCCTCACAAGCTAGGCTACGTAGATTTGAATCCTCACTCTTCAGTATCATCTTGGGAAAGTTACTTAACCTCTACCCAGTTTCTAAAATGTACATAATAGTGTTACCCTCAAGGTCATTGGTTATGTTAATACATGCTTAGAAGAGTACTGGAAGAGTGATTGCTTACTTTTAGCTCGTTTAATGATTATAACTAAAATCTTTGTAGGAAGCATTTGTGACTGCCTCGGATATTATCAAATACCAAGTTTGTGTCCTGTTTTACCTGAGTTGTCATGAAAGGGATAGAAATGTAAAATATGGATCTTGCCTTTAAAGACTTTGTAGTCTATCTGGGAAGACAAGAAAAATAAACACGAAACCTGACAAACACAATGCAGTTACTGCTAAATGATGTAATAGAGATTACAAATACAAATAGAATTTAGTATCCGGAAATACACTTAATGGCTTAAAACTATTCAAATATATAGTAGCTCTTCAAGTTTTGTGCTGAGAAATTTTGTGCCAGTTTTGTCAGGATATTGGCCTTCTCTTAGCTTTGCTTTTGTTTTCTTTTTCTTTTTCTTTTTCTTTTTTTTTTGAGAGGGAGTTTCACTCTTGTGGCCCAGGCTGGAGTGCAATGGCGCAATCTTGGCTGACTGCAACCTCTGCCTCCTAGGTTCAAGTGATTCTCCTGCCTCAGCCTCCCAAGTAGCTGGGATTTCAGGCATGCGCCACCATGCCTAGCTAATTCTGTATTTTTAGTAGAAAGGGAGTTTCTCCATGTTGGTCAGGCTGGTCTCGAATTCCCGACCTCAGGTGATCTGCCCGCCTCAGCCCCCCAAAGTACTGGGATTACAGCCGTGCGCCACTGCGCCCAACCTGCTTTTGTTTTCTTATTCACCCTGAACTCTATGTTCAGTCACCTGACTTTGCAACACCTCAAATCCCTCATCATGTTACCCTCTCCAGACTGCATCTCTAGTACCCAGCAGTTTGAGAGTGTGGTCTCCCTTTTCCCTCCCTTGGAATGTTAGTGGGAATTGGCACCATTATTTTTGGATTCCAACATTAGCTGGTCCTTTGATACCAATCTTCAGTTGTTTTATTTGTCCATAGTTAGCTTCCTTTTCCATACCCTGGAAGGTATTTCCAGTATTTACTGTTGTTTTGTTATCCATTAGACATCATATGGCCTCTCATTTTACGAATAAAATAGAGACTTTCAGACTTGATTCCTGCTTATGTCCTTCCCCCAGCTGGCATCTGTTAGACTTCTTGCTGAAATTAAAGTGACCTTGACTTCTGTAGCATTTCACCTTTGATTGCTCCCTTCTTTCGAGGTTGTGTCTTTCTACAGCACCTGAGGCTGGTTTCAGTTCTTCCTCTTATCAGTTCTCAGTTTCCTTTAATACATTTTCTTCTTGACTCTCCTGTCAATGTGTTTTTGTTCTGGGAGAGTCCATTTACTTCCGTGGTTTTGTTTGCCAATTACATACTAGTGAACCCTACCTTTTCAGCCCAGACCTCTCTCTTGAACTATGCATAGATACTTCCAACAACCTACTGAATACTTTCAACTTGGAGGTCCCAGGGGCACTTCAGAGTTGACTTTTGTCAGCAGAACCTAATAATAATATATACCCACTTCTCCCAAAACAAAAGATGCAAAGAGTTATTTTTCCTGTCCCCTATCTTCTGTTACCTTCTTCTTAGTGTGAGAGCCTTTTTATAAGTTTGTCTTGTCTTCTCTGCTTTTGAATCCTTTCTCTAGAAATAATAAAAAGTAAAATTAATTACGTACTTTTAAAAAACCTTAATAAGATCTCTCATTGCCTTTAGTTTAGATTGAAAATTCAGTTTCTATAGTATTGATTTTCTATAATGGGCTTGAGAGAAACTTGACTGGTGATCTTGTCCCAATTCACAAAGGGATGGATTTTTTTTTTCGTTTTGAGTTTTTCTCTGGATCTTTAAAAATTTTACTACACGCTACCACTTGTTTTATACTTAAAGGTTTAATCATAATGAATAACCATATAACAATACTTCCCCTAAAAATACTTCAAATAATTTTCCAAGAGATTTTAAAAAAAACTTTTATTTTAGGTTCAGGGTTACATGTGAAGGTTTGTTACATAGGTAAACCCAGGTATTAAGCCCAGTACCCAATAGTTATTTTTTCTGCTCCTCTCCCTCCTCCCATGCTCCACCCTCAAGTAGACTCCAGTGTCTGTCATTTCCTTCTTTGTCTTCATAAGTTCTTATCATTTAGTTCCCACTTGTAAGTGAGAACATGCGATATTTGGTTTTTTGCTCCTGCGTTAGTTTGCTAAGGAAGATAGCCTCCAGCTTCATTTATGTTCCCACAAAAGAGATGGTCTCATTATTTTTAATGACTGCATAATATTCCATGGTGTGTATATACCACACTTTCTTTATCCAGTCTGTCACTGATGGGCATTTATGTTGATTCCATGTCGTTGCTATTGCAGATAGTGCTGCGATGAGCGTTCGTGTGCATGTGACTTTATGGTAGAATGATTTATATTCCTCTGGGTGTATACCCAATAATGGGATTGCTGGGTAGAATGGTAGTTCTGTTTTTAGCTCTTTGAGGGATCGCCATACTACTTTCCACAACAGTTGAACTAATTTACGCTACCACCAACAGTGTATAAATGTTCCCTTTTCTCCACAACCTCTCCAGCATCTGCTATTTTTTGACTTTTTAGTAATAGCCATTCTGACTAGTGTGACTAGTGTGAGATGGCTATTAGTAATAGCCATCTATTACTAGTGTGAGATGGTGTCTCATTGTGATTTTAATTTGCATTTCTCTAATGATCAGTGATATTGAGCTTTTTTTCATATGAAAGTTGGCCACTTTTCATATGCTTGTTGGAACACTTTTGAAAAGTGTTCATATCCTTTGCCTACTTTTTAATGGGGTTGTTTGTTTTTTTTTCTTGTAAATTTAAGTTCCTTATAGATGCTGGATATTAGACCTTTATCAGATACACAGTTTGCACATATTTCCTCCCATTCTGTAGGTTGTCTGTTTACTCCATTGATGGTTTCTTTTTGCTATGCAGAAACGTATTACCACTTTTATCATCACCTGTTATGGGGTAATATTTGAAATAGCATAAACTTTTATACTTAGTATTTAAGTATACAAATGTCCAATTTTCAAAGCCTTTCATAGTTTGACTCTATCATTGTCAACCTTATTCACTGCCATGGCTCACCTTAGAATCTCGCAAAATTTGTGTGAATTCCTGACTGCCACTGTTCACTATAAGAGCTTGGACATGACAGTCAAAATGGTGTTAGCTGTATAGCAGTACTTATCTTTTCGGATTATGAGGATTAAATAAAATAATGGAGTTACAGTGCTTAGTTCAAGGCCTGGCACATAGTAAACACTCAAGAAATATTAGCTGCTCTTGTTTTACTGTTGTGGCTGCCTTACTCCTTAGCCTGAATGTGCAGTTACTGATGCCTTTATTCACACTATTATCAGACCCTGGAACGCCTTATGCTTTCCTCCTCCCACTTCCTGTGTCTACTTCTTGCTCAGAATTAGGGCTTCTAAGAACTTTTCCCAGCATGTAGTTCTTTACCATCCACCCCTGTCTTTACATAGGCTTTCCCTTATTGGTGCTTTTTGTACATATCTCTACTTGGATTATTGCATTTAATTACAATTTGGACTTTGAGTTCCTTTTCAGTGGTAGGGATTAGTTCTCAGTTTATTTATAGCCTGGTATTACTGCCCTACCTTGGAGCTAACAGGTTTTTTCAGTTGGTAAATATAAATGCTGTTATTAGGTTATCTCATTTAATCCCCTCAGCCACCCTGTGGTAGGGAGGTGTTATCTTCAGTTTCCAGTTAGGGAATCAGAGGCTGGTTGAGGTTAAATGATTTGCACCAGGCTACTTAGTGTGTAAGTGCTGTAAACCTAGAAGTCCTCACATTTAATAACATATTACTATTGTATAGCTATGCTCTTGTACCTGATATTTGTCTTTATAGTATCAGTAGAATAACATTTAAGTTTGGGATGTGTAAGACATCTCAAGAATTGGGATTCTGCTTATTCAGAATTGTTATAGTTTCATCTGTGTAGAGCTTGCTTTCTTTTTACTATATAATATTGCTTAGCAAAACAATTGAGTATGTAAATACATTTAAGATATTGAACTTTGTATAGACCATTTGCTCAATAAATATGTAGAGTTGTTTTTACTTGAAAGAATTCACATTGTATTTTTTTCAAAATTCAGATTTTCACCAATTTCAATTAGCCTTTATTAAATTTTATTTATTTAATAATATCCTTGAGATAATTATGTATTTGTATGTGAACTATAGGCCTTTCTTGGTCCTCATAGGATTGTCATTTTAGGATCATGTAATAATAAATTTGGATGGCTTAAGGATTTGTTACAGCTTTTGTATTCAGTGAAAAACATTGCTTCCGATAGCTGGGGTAGGGAAACTGAGGAGGGGAATTACATTATTAAACTACAAAATTACTGCATTTTATTAACTTTATAATATTTTAGAGCCAATTAGCAGTGTATATGTTGATTCTAGTTATTCTGGAAGGTGTAATTGTGGTTTGAGTTACATCATAAATTCCAAAGAATGCGAGACAGTTTCTTATTTTTAAAGAACAAGGAATAGAATTGAAAATGAGCAGTATTTATTGTATCATTGTATAATCTTCCAATTTAATTTATGGATTTACTTTGCTTTATTGTTTTTGTTTTTAAGGTTTGCTTATTTAAAAAATATTTATAAGCATTCCTCTCATTGCAGAGCGTAGTAATGATGAAAGATTTCATCAAGAATTTCACCTCTGTAACAGTAATATTTGTATTTGCTTTTAGGGAAGCTATGCGAAATTATTTAAAAGAGCGAGGGGATCAAACAGTACTTATTCTTCATGCAAAAGTTGCACAGAAGTCATATGGAAATGAAAAAAGGTAAGATTATTGTTTTTCTGGTGGATAGTTAATTGTAGTTACCACATGCATTTGCCAATTATGTATTAATATACATGTCAGAGGATGGCTTCTATTACTGGGTTCATTTGCTAGTACAAAATAAAAAATAGGGGATTTGTCCCCTGAAGGGGAGAAACAAAGTGAATTGTGGTATACTGTTAGGAATAGATAATTGGTGCTGTGAAGAAAAGTCAGCATGGAGACAGAGGACCTCTCAGCAAGGCAATCTTTACTCTCTGCAGAAAGGGTGCCCGATGGAACAATGGAGAGAGCACACTTGAACAAAGGAAAAGCAGACATATTTGTCCCTTATGCATTTGGGTCATCCTTACTGCTGTGTCCTGCATCCATTGGCTGGAGCTGGACCTCACAGTCTTAAACTGATACCTGATTTGCTAATAACATAGAACTTTCCTAAATAGGTAAGTGCAAGGGAGAACAAAGAAGAGAGGAAGTTGCTTACAAAAGGTTTAAGAAAGCAATAACATTTCCAAATAAGGAAGGGGCATAAGCTATGAGCTAAGACTTGCCTGGGCCTGCCCAGACATGCCTGAATAAGCCAAAGCAACTAATTGGGCTAAAGTGTAAGAACTGATAGTTGATAGGAGGCTTTAGAGTAAGAAGCTATTATTTCTAGTGTCTATTATTTTATTTTCAAACCAAGACGAGCTTTGAAGATGGAACTTTTCTACTTTCTACATATCCTCAAGCCAGAAGGGTAATTTAATAAAGGTCATCTGGTTAATAAATCCCTGATCTTACAAAATGAAATAATCCACAGTTTTTCTTTTGGGCTACATAATGTTCCCGAAATACTTATGTGATACATTAGTTTATTCACAAAGAAGCTTTCTTTTTGGTGGAAAATGTAGTTTTTTACGCAAATGTGACGCCAAAAGTACCATTTTGAAAAGGAAAAGGCTAAACAAGCTCTTGATTCTGAAACTGTCTTGAGCTTAGGTTAATTGAGCTATGGAATGATTATAAAGAAAACTCCTGGCCCTCTTGATCTTATTCTTGTTTGGTTGCTATTAAGAAGAAACAGCAAAACTGGGTTCATACTCCCATACTGCTTGAATGTGGACTCAACAGAAATTACCTATAAAGTAGATTAACCAAAATTAAATTACAACAAAGTGATTTTTAAAAAATTATTTCTTGTGGTATTCTATAAATTTCTGCATTTTTTATGTTTAATTGGGGACTTTCATTGTTGTTTCTTCACTTGGTTCCTGGAATTTTCTTGTGAATAGTTTCTTGAGTCTGTCTTTCAAACAGCATTTTTTGGTTAAGCATTTCATGGAAAAAGCCTGCTTATGGAGAAAGATCAAAGGTTTTTTAATTGGCTAGAAAGGTACCCAGCTGAAGAGAAAAGGAATGAAAACTAAGGTTTTGGGATTGTTGTGAAAGAAATGAGTAGAATTCTTAGAGATTGTGACATAAAGGAAACCTCAGCTTATGCTTAAGAGAAGGGAAATGTAATATGTATGTGATTAAATTAATTTACATGTTAAAAGAGAATTTTTAGGAAGTTCCTTGAAGCTGACTAGATCTGAGCTGAAAAGAGAGGTAAAGCTTTCTTTCTTTCTTTCTTTTTTGAGACAGGGTCTCACTCTGTTGCCCTGGCTAGAGTGCAGTGGTATGATTTCCACTTACTGGGCTCAGGTGATCCTCCCACCTCAGCCACCTGAGTAGCTGGGACTACAGGCACTCACCACCATGGCTGGCTAATTTTTGTATTTTTTATAGAGATGGGGTTTCACTATGCTGTCCAGGCTGATCCCAAACTCCTGGGCTCAAGTGATCCACCTGCCTCAGCCTCCCAAAGGATTACAGGCATGAGACACCGTGCTTGGCCAAGAAGGTAAAGCTATTTAATTGGTAGTTTTATCCTCAAAGATGAACAAGTGAAAACAATATTTAAGATTAATACTGCCAGGTATTGTTATTCAGACTTACTAAATTTCTGATTATTTTATCTTACTTTACTAATACAACTTAAACAGTGATTTAGGGTTAAAGATGGGAAGAAGTTGGTATCTGTAGTTTGGGACATAGTGTTCCAACTCAAATTAGTGGTCCTTTTTTTTTGCCACGAAGTTGATATTAGAAATTCAGTATTTTTTTTTCATTAATGAAATTTAGTGTGTGTTTATAGCAAGTTTTCTGCTTTTTAAGCAAAACAGAAAAAGTTAACACCCATCATTATGGAGGAAGAATCTAAAAGGCCAGCTGTGCACCTCATAGTGAATCTGAGGTAGAAACAGTTTCATATTGGCTCCAATCATGAGCCAGACATGATTCCGAAAGTGCTTTATAAATATTTTAAAGTTGTAATCCTCGTAACAATTTTGTGAAGTAGTCATGTTGTGATCCAAATTCTGTTGGCAACGAATCTAAAAATCAGAGACTTTAAATGTGTCCAGGTTGACATTAGTTAGGAATCTGTGGAGCTAGGGTTGGAACTCTTGAGGGCCTAATTTTAAATATTTACCCTTTTTACTACCCTAATTGCCATACCATTCCATTTGCGTTTGAGTGTTGGTTATCTAGAGCAGGGATTGAGGAGGAAAAGATCCTTTAAGTACTTAAACTTTGTAAACTTAACTTTGCCTACGACTAACCCTTTTACCATTACCTAGGTGAGATTGGGCTAGCCCCAATTGAATTATGAATAGATGTGTGTTTATCATATAGCTTCAAATTTAGGCAAGCTGCTTTTCTTTTCTCTGGATTTTTGAAGATGCATTTTAGTACAATTGAATTCACTTATTCTTTATTTCTGATTGGCTATTGTGTGCCAGGTTTTATGCAAAAAGACCTTTACTAGGAGTTTTAAAAGTCACTATGTCATTTAATACCGGGATGTATAACTGAGGCTCATTGGAGATAACAAAAGGGGAAGAGCTATTTAGAAAATTATGTTAAAGTCCAGATAAGGTTCCTGTTTGTTAGTTACTGTTAAAAAATACGGCCGGGCGCGGTGGCTCATGCCTGTAATCCCAGCACTTTGAGAGGTCAAGGTGGGCGGATCACCTAAGGTCCGAGATAGTGCCACTGCACTCCAGCCTGGGCGGCAGAGTGAGACTCCGTCTGAAAAAAAAAAAAGAAAAATCCAACATGTATATAGAGCTGTAGTGGTTTGTCAAGTTAAAATGGAAAACTTAATCATATCTTTTATTCTAGTAGCTTTTCTTTTTCTTTTTTCTTTTTGAGACGGAGTCTTGCCTTGTTGCCCAGGCTGGAGTGCAATGGCGCAATCTTGGCTTACTGCAACCTCTGCCTCCTGGATTCAAATGATTCTCCTGCCTCAGCCTCCCAAGTAGCTGGGATTATAGGCACCCACCACCACGCACAGCTAATTTTTGTATTTTTAATAGAGACGGGGTTTCACCACGTTGGCCAGGCTGGTCTCGAACTCTTGACCTTGTGATCTGCCCGCCTCTGCCTCCCAAAGTGCTGGGATTACAGGCGTGAGCCACCGCACCCGGCCTATTTTCAATTTCTCTGTATTATTTGGGCATGGCCTAGCTGGTCTAAAACCCCAGTCAAAAGAAAGCTTTAACAATCTAAGCTTTGAAGTCCTCTAAAAAATGAACAAAAATGATGAAAAGGCCAGAGTAACTACTTTCCTATATTTTTACTGATTTGTATTGTTAAAATTTTCAAAGTAGACATGCATTACTTTATAATAAAGGGGAAACCCATTAAATTTACTTGATTTTTTTAAAAAACAGGTGTTAGTAGTAAAGGACTGCTAATGCTAATCTAGCCCTCTGGATGTCTGTCAAACTGCCCTGGATTCAGAGAAGAGTTCTGGGCTCTTACTTGGTGGTGGAGTGCACAGTGGGAAGAGGATCGGCCTTCTTTCTTGCTGATCCTGGTTCAGGCCTTTTTGAAGAGTTGCAAAGGCATAAGGCGTGAGGTTACCTGGGGGCATGATCACAGTCCTCTTGGCTGTGTCTTTTTGGCATACAAAATAACTCCAGTGAGTGATGCTGAAAAATACTTGGTTAGGAAATTTTATCCCCAAATTTAAAATTGTTCTTGATATTAAATATGGTGCCTAATAACTGGTATTTATTTGCATGGCACAACTAGTACCCCATTAATATTAGTGATTATATGATTCTGAAGTCATATTGAGATTTGTGTTAATTGGCCAATTGTGGTATGCAAAAAGTTCCTAAATATGGTCCTTGTGAACTGAATAATCATCAAAGGTTAGTGATGATTCTGCAAAGGTAGCAAGATAACGCAAATGTCATGAGTTTGGATTCTGTTTAACCTAATTTATTTTATATATTGGAATGGATGAAAAGCCTTCTTTGAATCTGTAAGGCAGTTTTCAGACATCATCTCAAGATTTGAGGAAATCAGTGGTTGAAACAGTCTCTGAAAATAAAGACAACTGTGAAAGGAGTAAAATTTTAAATGTGTGCCTATCGCCACCAAGTGGCAGAGAAAGTATTATTTGTTATAGTTGATAGAGCTGCTAGGAAAGATGAGAAAATAAAGGCAACGTGTTTTATAGGATATCTTTTTATAGCAGCAGTTAAACTCTGTAAGCTAACCACTTTTCAGACTTTTCACTGAGTGTTTGATACATATTGACCAACTGCCCAAATTTAAAAAAATTGTCAGTTTCACACACCTGGCCTAAAATACACCACATAAGATATATTTTAGGCCAGGTACAGTGGCTCATGCCTGTAATCCCAACACTTTGAGAGGCCAAGACAGGAGGATCCCTTGAGACCAGGAGTTCAAGACCAGCCTGGGCAACATAGTGAAAGTCTGACTCTGTCTTTAAAATTAAATAAATAAATAAAGATGTATTTAAGTTTTCTTCTGTTAATTTGGTGGCCTTTTATTTTTACCCCACTCCCTTTAGTTTCTTTTGCCTGTATTCTTGCCTTTTTTTTTTGTATATATGCTGACTTTTATTCAATCACTGGATTTTTATGAAGTCTGGGCAACAACTTGATTTGTTTGCTGTATTTTAGGGGATGATGATATTGGGATGTTTAAGGTATGATTTTATCAGCAATATAGAAATAATTTGAATGTTTAGATTATATTGGATTTGCTACTTCCATCATGGCTTTTTGAAATAATTTAGAGTTGACTTTTTTTTTTTTTAAAGACTCAGACTATTGAAAAGTCTTTATTTTTCTTATATTTATTACATGATTGGAAAGCACTTTCAAGGTAGACCCTTGGTCAGTGTTTTGAATAGAGAATTTTTTATCAACCTGATTTTTACCATTTCATGCATTTTGTCACAGTACTTTTGAGAAAACCAGCACTACTCATTCTTTTATCAGTTTAGCTCTCTTTATATTTTTCAGATGTGAAATTAAGAAGTATCATTTATGGGCCGGGCACGGTGGCTCACGCCTGTAATCCCAGCACTTTGGGAGGCCGAGGCGGGTGGATCACAAGGTCAGGAGATCGAGACCATCCTGGCTAACACGGTGAAACCCCATCTCTACTAAAAATACAAAAAAAAAAAAAAAAAAAAAAAGAAATTAGCCGGGCGTGGTGGCGGGCGCCTGTAGTCCCAGCTACTCGGGAGGCTGAGGCAGGAGAATGGCATGAACCCGGGAGGCGGAGCTTGCAGTGAGCGGAGATCGCGCCACTGCACTCCAGCCTGGGCGACAGAGCAAGACTCCGTTTCAAAAAAAAAAAAAAGTACCATTTATGATAACTCATTGAGATTTGACTACTGTATTTGGCATATAGGTTGCACATTCCCAATCCAAAAATTCGAAGTACTCCAAAATCTGAAAACCCTGAGTGCCAACATGACCCTGTAAGAGTCTTGTTCTGTCATCCAGGCTGGAGTACAGTGGCGCTATCTTGGCTCGCTGCAACCCCACCTACCAGGTTCCAGCGATTCTCATGCCTCAGCCTCCTGGGTAACTGGGACTACAGGCATGCGCCACCATGCCTGGCTAATTTTTTTATTTTTAGTAGAGACAGTGTTTTGCTATGTTGGCCGGTCTGGTCTTGAACTCCTGGCCTCAAGTGATCTGCCTGCCTCAGCCTCCCAAAGTGCTGGGATTATAGGCATGAGTCACTGCACCCAGCCTGGAGCATTTTAGATTTGGGATGTTCAACCACTAAGTATAAATGCAAACAGTCCAAGGTCTGGAAAAAAAAAAATTCAAAACACTGTTGGTCCCAAGCATTTTAGATAAGGAATACACAACCTGTACTAAAACACAGCTCTTTGAGTTTTATGGCTGATACACCAATTTACTAAGGAGTCTTAACATCAATGTTCAATTAAAAAAAACAGGAGATGTGTTTCCAAAACTGATGCCTTCTCAACCTCCTGAGAGTGTGCCAACCTAGGTATTTGACTCTGTGCCATAGTAAGCATTGGGTAGCTCCCAGCGTTGGAAGCCAGAAAGCTCCCCTTTGTAGACTTGAACTGAACCCGCTCCAAAACCAGCCCAGCTAATCCAGGCTTCCCTCCAAACTTAGAGTGACCTGGAACTGGGCCCACTACCTTGGCTGTGACCTTTATATCCTTGGCCTCAGTGTAAGTATACAGGCATGAAAACTGCTCTTTTCTATTGGATTAGATAAATGTGAGAGGACTACAGAGACTTCCCTCCTCCCTCAGTTAAATCCATAGGGCCTTCTTGGTCTACTTGTCCACTACCTCTGGCTTCACTGACTGTTAATCCCCCTCTTGCTGTCTACTCCAGCCGCTCTGGTCTGTTGGTTGTTTCCCCACTGTTGGTCACAGTCCTTCCTATCTCAGAATCTTTGCACTGGCTCTTTCCTCTGTGGAAATGCACTTGCCCCAGGTGTCCACGTGGCTTTAGGTCGTGACTCAAAGTCACCTTCTTAAGGAAACTTTTCCTGGCCACCTTGGGCTGTCCCCATTTCAGGTACCCCTTGCCTGCTTTATTTTTTTCTCCCCATACTTATCACCAGCTAATGGAGTACATATGCATGTTATTTCACTCATTTATCTGTTTTTATTATCTCTCTCCTATTAGAGTGTAAGATCCATGAGGACAGGAATTTTGTCTAATTTTTTTGTTTATTTTTACTGCTATATCCCCAGTATCTGTTACACACTCAGGATATAATAAATAACTTGGAGAATTAATGAATATTAAATAAACCCAGTTTACTTCTTGTAAGTCATATGTAAATTGCCTCTAAAGTAGTCTGGTTAAGGTTGAGCAAAAAGTAGGTTCCATTAATATATTTTCAGTCAATTCAGTAGATAATATTGTAGAGGCTGAGGGGGAAGCAAACAAGAAGTAGATACTACCACCTTCAGGAAGACCTGAGCACCAAATCCAGCCTGCTGGTGTCTGCTTGTGTGTGCACATATGCACATAAAGTTTTTTTCTTTTAGTCTGCACGTTGTTGGCCTACAGAGTGTTAATAAGTGTAAATTAGTTGCCAAATTTAAAAAAATGGTATTTCATATAAAATTTGATTTCAGTCATCTATTGAACAATTGGAGGACAGGACCAACACTAGGCCTGCATGCCCATAGTTCAGCCACGTGAGTGCGAGTGGGTGTATATACACCAGTGGCTGATTATCGTTGCATTTAAGCTCTGGGTTTTCTTATACTAGGATTAAGAAAAGTAAGCCATTTTCTGTACTAATAACAGTACAAGAAGTGAGAATGACAATGGAGGCTGTGTGTTTCAAGAAAGAAGAGAAGGAAACTACTTCTTTGGGTAACTAAAGGATATTCCTAATTTTTTTTTTTTTTTTTTTTTTTTAAGACAGAGTCTCACTCTAATCCAAGCTGGAGTGCAGCTGCACTATGACAGCTCACCGCAGCCTTGACCTCCCAGGCTCAGGTGGTCCTCCCACCTCAGCCACCAGAGTAGCTGGGACTATAGGTGCCTGCCACCACGCCCACTAATTTTTGTATTTTTTGTAGACATGAGGTTTAGCCATGTTGCCCAGGCTGGTCTCAAACTACTGGGCTCAAGCAGTCCGCCTGCCTCTGCCTCCCAAAGTGTTAGGATTACAGGTATGAGTCACTGCGCCCAGCCTGGATATTCCTGTTTATTGTATACGCCGTTCACCCAGGATTACTTATGTGGCTACTATAGTTAGTTTGAGTTTTCAGGCCCTCTAGAGAGATATGGCATAGATGTTTTAAAGTATGTACAAGTCAGCATTATAATTGAACAAAGGTGAATTTACACCCTATATAAGGACTGGATTGATGGTCTGAACTATGTAAAATATGAGCCTTGAGCTAGGCTTTGCAATAGATAATATTTTTAATTGCTAAATAAAAGGTTATAAGAAAATCATTCTCAGAAGAACTTGTGAAGGTGGTTTTTGACAACTAGCAAAACAAACCTGTTGTATTCTGTGAGTTGAAAGAATACAGTGTATTGTTCTTTGAGCATGAAATATTTCTCAGATAATCTACAGCACACCAGGTGTTCCAAGTGTATATAAAATTCAAAGTATATAAAACACAGCACTGCTCATAATCAGGAGATCCATTTATTTTTGACTCTTTTGCTTAGTTTTATTAATATTTTGGATGTTTCTACTATGGACAATGCTCTAATACAATTTTCCAGGTTAATTACCACATTAAGTTGCAGTATCCATAACAGTAATGTCACTCATTAATGATTGTGTCATTTTGAATAGGCCTTAATTAGTAATTACAGATTTTTGTGGTGGTTTATCATGTTTTGTAATATGTTAGAGTACACTGGATTTGCTGAACTCCGGTAGTTTAGAACTCTGAGCTATGTGAAAATACAAAGAGAAGTTCTGTACTCTAAAAAGTATTTAATCTAACTGTATGCATAACTCCAATATTTTACCTGAACAGGTTTAGTCATTGTGGAAGTCCCGATTTCTGTCCTGTGGGTATGATTATTTGCATTACAAAAGGCTTCACCAAAATTTTTCATTGGGAAATAGGTGCATTTCAATATGATTTTGTATTCATAATGTTCAAGAAAAGGAAATGCTTTATTGAATCTAATTGATTTTTGCTTCTTGGTTTTTTTTTCCCCATTATTTTTCAGGTTTTTTTGCCCTCCTCCTTGTGTATATCTTATGGGCAGTGGATGGAAGAAAAAAAAAGAACAAATGGAACGCGATGGTTGTTCTGAACAAGAGTCTCAACCGTGTGCATTTATTGGGATAGGAAATAGTGACCAAGAAATGCAGCAGCTAAACTTGGAAGGAAAGGTAAATCAAGACTGCTAGTTCACCAGAAAGGGGCACCATGGTACCAGAATGTAGTTTTCGTATTCATTTTTGTGGTGGAGATTTTTTTCTTTAATAACTATTGGTAGCGATTTCTTGAGTATATAAACTAGAACCAAAAAATATGCCTCTCAGATAGCTTTGGTCTAGTCACTCATGAAGCTTACGCTGCTGACATCGAAAGGTGGCATGCAGTAAGCTTCCCCAGCTTGCAAGCAGTTTTAGCAGACTATAAATCAGATTTCTATTGGAAGCCAGTAATAAATTTAGGAGGCTGATTGCTCATCTTCTGTTTGACAGAGGTTTATCAACAAAAATACATTGTTCAGTAATGTTTTACTCTGCTATTTTAATCTTAGTTTTATACTAGACACGATGATATATACATTGTGGAAAGCATTTATCTGGGTTATAAAGATAAATGTTTACTTGACATCAGAGTGAAGCAGAGTGATACTGTAGACAAGAACAGCCACAGTTGGCTTTACTCAAATTTTAGTGCGTGGCAGGGGTTCTTCAATTAATTTTCTAGAGAAAACAATTTATCAACTAGTTTTACTGATTATGTTGTATGAATTTAGAAAGCAGTCAATCTAGATCTTTTTTTTTCTTCCCCCGGGATAGGGTTTTTACTCTGTCACCCATGCGGAAATGCAATGGTGCAATCTTGGCTGACTGCAACCTCCACCTCACAAGTAGCAGGACCATAGGTGTGCATCACCATGTCCAGCTAACTTTTTTGTATTTTTTTGTAGAGACGGGGTTTCGCCATGTTACCTAGGCTGGTCTTGAACTCCTGAGCTCAAGCAGTCCATCCACCTCAGCCTCCCAAAGTGCTGGGATTATGGGTGTGTGCCACCGTGTCCAGCCAATCTATACTTTTAGTATTGAAAGATAGTTTTTTATTCGCTTAGAATTTAGCTATGGTTTTATTTTTCCTTGCTGCTATACTTTAGAAAATGGTTAGTTTTGATCTCAATGACTAAACATCTTCTAAAATAGCACATAAACAGCTGTTTCATTATTTGATACATCTTTGTTGAATATTTTAGTGTTTGCTGTGTTGTAGTTGGCACTAGGGATATGGGTTGGGAGTAGCGTTGGTGGAGGTGAGCTAGGGGATTTGTACTCTCAAATTCAATTTTAGTGATTTTACAGATAGTACTACAGGTCTTAATGTCAGCCTCCTTCAGATTTAGCTATTTGTATGTCATTTATATCTTTATAGTTTTTGTAAGTAAGATTTGTTGACTATGTATTTTAAATTAGATTTGGGATAATACTTATTACAATAAAGGTTGTTTCATCTTAAACCAGTAAAACTATTTCTAAATTATGACCCCTGAGCTAAAGTAACGAATATATTTAAGTGGTGGGTTGATCTAATAGATCTTAAGTCTTGTCTCATCTGTTTTCTTGTTACCTAGGAAGTCTCAGAGTTATATGCCTCCAGGCTTCACATGTAGACATTCAGTACTATGAATGAGTGGATCAGATAGGTAGTGAGAAGCCAGGGATTCTAGCTACCTGTGTGTATAACTGTTTAATCCTACTTCGTTGCTCATTTTAACTAGTTCCAGCTTCCAGTAATTTTAAATGAAGTAATACCAAATAAACCAACCAGTAGTATCACTGCTTGCCTTTCGCAGCATTGTGGCTTAGTAGTGCCACATTCTAATTTTGTACCTTTAGGGGCTGCCTCAACATGGAGATCTTTCTGCTGTTTTTCATTATATCTTTCTTCAACTTCCACTAGTATACCCTTTCCCCAAGGCCTAGAAACTGGCAGAAGAGGAATAGAATACCTGAGAGCTTGAGCATTTAACTAGTGTTTAAAAATACCTAGTAATAGGTTAGTACAATGTCTGTAAGCCAAAATTGTATGTTAATATTTAATTTTAAGGAAAAATTCTATTAAGGAAGTTTATGTAAAGTAAGACTGGTGAGAGTTAGTAGAAGGCATCCCAGGCAGGAAAAAAACAATATAATCATGTGCTTAGAGCATAAAGGTATAAGGACATGGTTTTGACCAAGGTAGGCAAAGATGTCCTGAGCAGCGGAATCTGAGCTTCAGTAAGAGGCACTTTGCTCTTGTCTGCCTCACTTAACCTCCATTCGTGTAAGGAAATAGTCTGTTCATTGAGTGGTACAATTAGTTATCGAGAAATATGGGATATTCATTTTGCAATTTTTGGTGTTTATACTTACTTCAAATATTCACTGCAACAAAATTCTAGTATATCTAGCCCTTTAAATTTATGGTCATGACATTTGGCTGTATGTAGGTAATATGTTGGATCTTAGATTTTGTGTAATGTTTTTAATTTGTTAAAAAAAATTTACATTTTTTATAGTCACAGCTAGGTAAGCTACGCAACAAGGATGACTTAGTTAACACTCTCGTGTTTTTCTTATTTTTAAACATCATATACTCTTGCTAACATTTTGTTTCTATAATTTAAACGTTTCTGCAGTATCACTTTGCAGCATTAGATTTAGTATTTCTTCTTTCTTTCAGGGAAATGTCTTTTATTGTCTAAAGGTCTTGTTTTCAAAGAGTATTTCTAGAGAGATGATTATATGCCATTTTCTCTTCTAGAATTCCATTAGCTAATTTAACCTTTTAGAATAGCAAGGCAAATGTAATTTTAGTTTTATTTGCTTATTTTCTATGAGTCAGTGACTTTTTCCTTCTTTTCTTAATGGAATTTGAGTAGTTTGTGGTCAGTGGCCTTATAGTTTTTTAAAAATAATAGTTCCCATATAATTATCTTGATTATGATTTTTGTGGATTCAAACTACTCATTGTAATTAGGGATATATTTCCTTTCTTTCCAAGGAGATATATGTGTGTTTGTTTTTTCCAAACAAAATGCAGTTCTTTTTGTGTAGGTCTTATGATCCAACCTTCTTGGTTCTTTTTTTCCTTTCTTGTTTGCCAATATGTCTTATTTATGCTGGATTTCAGTATTTTCTTTTTCTGATATGGATCTTACCTTTTAATTTTAACACTCAAAAGCCATCTCAACATTTTTAAGCTTTCCCATTAGAATGTAATTACCTTCATTTAGATATACATTTCATTTTTGCTTCCCATTACTGTCTGCTTTAGTACATTGATACCCGTTTTCATAGACCTCGTCTTATGTTGCAGAAGAATTTCATTGTTTAGGCTTAATTTGACCCTCAATGCTGTCACTTTTAAGAGTATGGCAGACCTATGGGTATAGCAGCTCGCAGATGCCATCTCTGAGTGTGTTAGAGATCTTGGGTGCAAGGAGTGATGTGACTGCAAAGTACTGTTGTTTTTTGTTTCTTTATCTTTATTCATTTTGAGACAGGGTGCCACCCTGTCGCCCAGGCTGGAGTGCGGTGGTGGGATCACGGCTCATTACAACCTCTGCCTCCTGGGCTGAAGCGACCCTCCCACCTCAGCCTCCTGAGTAGCTGGGACTACAGGCATGCACCACCATGCCTGGATAATTTTTGTGTTTTTCGTAGAGATGGGGTTTCACCATGTTGCTCAGGCTGGTCTCAAACTTCTGGACTTAAGCAGTCTGTCCACCTCGGCCTCCCAAAGTGCTAAGATTACAGGCATGAGCTACCACCCTGGCCTGTTTTTATTTATTACTATGATGAGCTTTATCTTATTTTTGCCTTCTACAGAGCAAAACCTCTCAAAGCTTTCACCAAACTTTTGATTTTTAAAAACTTAGTTGAATGTATAATGTTCAAGATGGCATCTAAATTTTCTTATATAGCTTTGCTATGAGAAATACAATAAACTATTGCAGTAGTTTTGTCTGCTGCCAAGGCTGTCTGTGAGTAAAATTTTAAAGATAAAAACCTAGAAGTCATTAACTGTTTCCTGAGTAGCATTTGCTCTGCTTTTTAAAAGGAAGATACAGGAGAGGTAGTTGAAGAAACTTGTTTAGCTTAATTTTAAAGTGGAATGTTGATCTTTTAAAAAATATAATTCAGATACTTTAGATACTTATGCTGTGTTTCAGCATCATTTATCTTATCTGGAAAAGGACAATAATTTGGAACCCTCCCTGATTCACAGGGATCAAGAGAATAGGAAAAATTTTAGAATTGTTATATATAATATAAGCAGTAGCATTTTGAAGGGTCTTTGCTGTTTGTAAAGTGCTATATCTCTTTATCTTTTCAGTTATCAGAATTTAAATTCTGGTAAACTGACATAATGCTTTGAGCATTTTCTCTAGTACCTTTAAATTCAGTTCTTCTGGTGATACATATGAATCGTCCTTTTGGGCAAAGTTAACCATTTTAAAAATAGTTCTTTAAAGTAATGCTTATATAATCTCTTTCTGGTTTAAGATATTTTATAATCATCCAGTTTGTCTATCATTGTTTTCCTCAATCTTATAAGTGATTACTCTAGTGTTCAGCTATATAAAGAAAAATATTTTATGCTCTATTTTGAGAAGAACTACTGTTAAAATCTTTTACATAATTTGTTGACTTCTGATAGCTTTATTTTTCTTTTTTGGAGAAAGATAGTCATTGATTTTTTTAACTGTAAAATGTATTTTAAAAGTTACTGCTGTAACGTTGAGTGATAATTCCATGACACAGTTGTAGAGCTATGTAAAACAAGAAAAGGCTGTTTTTTTTTAAATGGTCTTTTAAAGAGGATACAATAGATGACAGTGTTTGTGTTTTAGACTTTATAAGGAAGACTTTGTACTTTTCAGAAATCAATTTCAGTAATTTTTATAGTTGATAATTTTTATAGTTGGTTTTATCAGCTATCCCTTGGAATTGTTTTACTTATTACTTAAACCATGGCCATTCTGAGTTGTAGGTACTACATAAACAAACAAGGTTTTGCTGCTGTTAAAACTTTACTTTTCTTTCACAGAACTATTGCACAGCCAAAACATTGTATATATCTGATTCAGACAAGCGAAAGCACTTCATGTTGTCTGTAAAGATGTTCTATGGCAACAGTGATGACATTGGTGTGTTCCTCAGCAAGCGGATAAAAGTCATCTCCAAACCTTCCAAAAAGAAGCAGTCATTGAAAAATGCTGACTGTATGTATGCTTTTATTATTTATCCCCAACTCCCACCATGAATTAATAAGACAGACTCTTTTTTAAATTTAAAATTGCCTTTTCAATAGCCAATTAATTCTTTACTAATATTTTTGTGGCCCTCTTTATTGTCTCTCTTTTTTTAATCGTAAATCGACAGTATGTGGTCTAGTGAAGCAGTTCTTAACCAGAGTTGGTTCCTTAATGCTCCCAGGGACATTTTGGGGAAATGGGAGATTTTCTCCTTCTGTTGTTACGGTGACTGTAGGGGGTGATGTTGGCTTTGGGTGTCTTGAGCCTGTGATGCTGAATTGAATGTCCTGCAGTGTCCAAGGTAGTTCCCATTCCACAAAGAATTGATCTACCCACAATGTCAAAAAGTACCCCTTTGAAAAACGCTACCAACTAAATGGGCTTTGGCAGGCCTTCCTGAGAATCTAAACACAATTTTTAATGTGGTTGCTCTGGCAGAGACTGCTGTCTCATCAGCCTATTTTTAGACTACCAAAGAAGTATGTTTGAATTATAAATTTAACCTCCACACCCATTTTTCTTTTTTTAACTTTTTATTATGGAGACTTTTCTTTTTTTTTGAGATGGACTCTTACTCTGTCGCCCAGGCTGGAGTGCAGTGGCAGGATCTCAGCTCACTGCAACCTCCACCTCCCGGGTTCAACCAGTCCTCCCTGCCTCAGCCTCCTGAGTAGCTGGGATTATAAATGCCCACCATCACGCCCGGCTGATTTTGTATTTTTTAGTAGAGATGAGGTTTCGCCATTTGGCCAGGCTGGTCTTGAACTCCTGACCTCAGGTGATCCACCCACCTCGACCTCCCAAAGTGTTGGGATTGCAGGCATGAGCCACCACGCCTGGCTGAGACTTTCGAATTTATATAAAAGGGAGAAATGAGCCACCCAGCCTCAACAGGTTTTATCAATTCTGTTTCATTATCTCCATCACCACCAACACCTCTTTGTCTTCTAATTGCTGGAGTATTTTAATGTAAATCTCATCCTATCCTTTCAACCAAAATTTCTGCAATAGTGACTAATACATGCCGTTTTTTTTGAAACATCATTATATGTAACAGTTGACAGCAGCTCTTTAGTGTCATCTAATATCCTATTTCATGTACAGATTTATCAGATTGACCCAGAATGTCTTTTTATAGTTTTTTCGCTTTGTTTTGTTTTACAGTGGTTTGTTCAAACATGGATTCAGATAAGGTCCACACATTTTAGTCTGTAATAGTTTCTTCTCACCCTCTCTCACCTTTGTTTTCCTTCTGTGTCATTTATTTGTTGAAGAAACTGGATCGTTTTTCCTGTTGTGGAATTCCATATTCTGGGTTTGGCTGATTACATGTTTCTCTGTCTCTCTTATTTTCCATGAACTGGTGGTTAGACATAAAGACTTTCAGAACTGATTGGTAAAATATACATTTATTTCCATTGGATTGGAAGTCATAATATCTGATTATCCCCTTTTTTTTTGGTCATGTTAAGATTGATTATAGTAGTTTACCTGTTGTTAGTCTATTCCACCCATAAAGTTCCTCAGCAAACTTTAACCTAATGATTTTAATAGTCATTGATGATGTTTAAATCCATTTCATTAAATGCTGCAAAATGGTGATATTCTAATTTTTTAAATTCTAACTTCTGCATTTGTTAGCTGGAGTTTTTTCTACAAAGAGGGACTTTGCCATATCAGCTATTTGCTTCAATTGTAATATGTAATGAAAAGGCAGGATTAGCTGCTTGTTTACTCATTTGCAGAATAATAACATTCCTTGAAAGTGACCAGTGGGGTTTTAGGGTTTTTGTTTTGTTTGCTTTCTTTTCATTTTGTTTTATTATGAGCTCATGGTTGTTTTTTTTTTGTTGTTGTTGTTGTTGTTGTTTTGTATTGGTTATATTTTAGTCCACTCAGTCCACTAATATCACTTAGTTTTTATTACGGAAAAATTTCAAACACTCTCAAGTAGACAGAGTTGCGCCATACAATGAAACCTCTTATGTTCATTCTCTAACGTCAACAGTGATCTTACATTCAACCAACCTTATCTTCATCTATACCTGTACTCCAGCCCCACTTTCTTCTGCCCTTATTTTAGTTTGATGCATATCCAATCAGTGTTCAAATTTAAAATGGTCTAAAATGTTATTTTAAAAATCAGATTGCTTGAATCAAAATTCAGATCTACCACATAGTACAGTTTATATTGTGACATGTCCTTGAGTATAATCTATGGACACCCCCTCAACTCTTGCAATTTATTTAAGTAAGTTGAGACATTTGGCCACTAGAGATTTCCACGTACTGGATTTTGCTGATTTCATTTATTTGGTATAGTTTAATGTATTTTCTGTAAATTGGTAGAGTCAAAAAGAAATAGAGTGTGGGCGCTAGTTGGAAAGACAGATTTCATTCAGTACTATTGCAATAGGGGAAAATAGAACCAAGTTCCATTTCAGAATACAACAAAGACAAGTGGGGATGAAGCAGAGTGAGAGGGTCAATGGATGGAAACTTTCTAAAAGGAGACATCAAAGGTAGAAGGTTTCTTTCTGACCTGACTTAGGATTCCTGCTAAAGGCAGGCAAAGGTGATCATAGATCCAGAGTAGGGGATAGTTTAGGAGGATTCTTACTATATATAACTGAGCTAAACAGACTGATGACAGGGCTCAAGGACGAATACTAGTTGAATGCTCAGAGCAGCCTGCTTAAAAGTTTGGTCAAGGAGAGAATCTTTAGTCTAGAATGGTGATCAGATTTAAGTTTGTTGTCCTTTGGTTCTTGTTTTCTTTCTGAAAAGCAAGACCTACTTCAAAGGTGGTGGTGTGCTCTCCTGCACTAGGAGGTATATTATGTCTTGTATTCAGGCTATTTGCATTTCAAATTACACAGTTTTATATAACTGCTTTAACTTTGTGTTTGTACTGAATATTAGTTTCTTGATGGCAGAGAACATATTTCACTTTCAGAATATTTTTCTGCTTACATGGATTTATTTTCAAGAAATTTAGAAAGCAAAATTTTCTAAAATCACAGTTTGCAGAGTCATTTACCATCAACTCTGATAAACATCCTTCTGGTCCCTTTTCTATGCATGTATTCTGTGGAATTGGATGCAAACACATATTAAAAATATATACATTTGCCTAATGGAACCACAGCATACAGAGTATTTTATAGTCTGCTTTTCCATTCAGTGATATTCCAGGAAAATATTTTCTTATTAGTGTATTTAGATACACATCCTTTAAATAGGTCATTTAAATTTCTACTGTCTAACATTATTTTAAAAGTAAGTTTTTCTCTAATAATCAGCACCACATTAAACATACTGTGTAGCTTTCACTTTAAAATTATTTTTATGGACATTTGATATCATTAGCTTGACATTATTAATAACAGTTACCTTGACTTTTTGATATCATCTGTACTGTCTTGGAAAGTGAAAATATTTGTCAAACTGTTAAATGATAAGAAAGAATAATTATACACTGCCAAGCAGAATTTCCTTCTTTTGCTCCCTCCCCACCTTCTGCTCCAATCACATAAATAAGAGCTGTTTTTTCTTTGCAGTGTGCATTGCCTCAGGAACAAAGGTGGCTCTGTTTAATCGACTACGATCCCAGACAGTTAGTACCAGATACTTGCATGTAGAAGGAGGTAATTTTCATGCCAGTTCACAGCAGTGGGGAGCATTTTTTATTCATCTCTGTGAGTATAAAAATGTGCATTTAATGTTTTTAGTGTGAAATTGTTAAATTCTTTTGATGAGATACATGGATATATTAAGTTTTGTCATTTGCCTAATCATAAAATAAATTTAAAAAGATGACAATTTGATTTCTTTTTCCACCTACTGTAGTGGATGATGATGAATCAGAAGGAGAAGAATTCACAGTCCGAGATGGCTACATCCATTATGGACAAACAGTCAAACTTGTGTGCTCAGTTACTGGCATGGCACTCCCAAGATTGGTATGGCTCTACTTTTGCTTTAGTGATAATGTGAAGTAAAAATTAATTCCTTAAACAGGAAAGTCACAACATTCAAATGGAAAAACACACCTCAATTTTATACTTTTTAATTTTAAAAGGTATGTTAGTAATCAGTGCTGTTTATAATTGATAGTTATGCTCTACCTTATTTCAGAAATGCTTTAAGGTAATAGCCAGTTTTTACAAGTACATTCTTAATGATTTTTTCTTAAATGATTTCCAATGTATTTTGGTGGCAATTTCCTTTTTGGCTGTTTATCTGAAGATGTTCAGTAGAGGGCACTATAAATTACATTTCTTTTCTTTACTAATGCGGATAAACTGTATTCATTTTTTTGTGGTACCTGCCATATCCCAATGTAGGACCAAGTTTTCAAACAGAAGAAATTCTTATTTCTATTGAAATATAAGCATAATTTTTGTTAACTTACTCTCTCACAAGAAGATAGATCTATTAAAACTGAAATAAAATTGGTATTTCTAACTTTGGGAGAGGGGCATAGGATTTAGGGCTTTTGTTCAATAGAAGACATTGAAACTCGGCCACGCATGGTGGCTCACACCTGCAATCCCAGCACTTCAACAGGTGAAGGCAGGAGAAGGAGAGGTGACTAGCCCTGGCATCACTTGAGCTCAGGAGTTCGAGACTAACCCTGGCAACATGGTCAGACCCTGTCTTTACCACTGGCCCCCCCGCCCCCCCCCCCCCCCAAAATTAGCCAGGCGTGGTGGTGCACACCTGTAGTCTCAAGCGTAAGTGGGAGGATCACTTGAGCTCGGGAGGTCAGGGCTACAATGAGCGGTGATCATACCACTGGACTTTAGCCTGGGCAACAGAATGAGATCCTATCTCAACAACCACAAAAAAGGAGATCTTGAAATTGTAAAAACTACTTTTGTTAGTAAAATGAAAACATCCTCTATAGTGCCACCCCACTCCCAATTTTCCCTCTCCTTTTCTGAAACAGTATAATTTATTTATATTCAAGATGAAGGGGATTTATGAGTTAGTTTGATTCAAGGTCAGACTGAAGAGTTTGGGTGAGTAGAAGAACATTTAGTATTAATGTTCCTAAACATGCCTTCTGTTTATCTTTTTGGTGCAATATTCCACTGGCTTATATTTTCTGGGGCCATTTCAGCGAGGCTGGGTTGATCTACAGTTTTCTAAGCCAGTGATTCATTTCTTTGTTACTGGTTTTATTTGTTTTTACCCTCTGTCATGATTGTACAAGGTGATTTTATTTCCCATGTCAATGCAATAAGGTAAAAGACATGAAGTATAGTAATAGTAATCTGTAAAGCTTTGCGTTTGAGACAAATTATAATAAAAAGGGTAACGTTAGGGAATGAAGGGCATGAAAAACAGAGCAGGAGACAGAAGCAAGCAAAAAATCTGAATCCGCATTTATTCATTTTTTTTCTCTTCTCATTCATTTCCTCTGTTCCAAGGATGATGTTTGTTTGCTTTGGTGTTAAATGCTTGTACTGCAGAAGCACAACTTAGGAGGATGATTCTGATCACCAATAGTTTATAATACAAACCACTTAGAAGACAGACCCAAATTTAGAACAGTGTTTTCATTTACAGTTGTTTGTAAAGTACCAGTAGCCTGCCTTGCTTGAAAGTCATTAATTGAGGTTTTTACACTCAAAACTGTATGGCTTTATATAAAAATGTTGCAATGAAAAATTAACTTATTAGAAACAGTTGCAGTACCATTATTAAGACGCTGATATATAAATCTTTCCAGGGGTTTCATAACTGAGGAATTCTGACATGCAAAGTCAAGGGCCTCTTGTCATGGAATTTACATTTTGATAGGGTGATAAGCCAAATATCCATGTAAAGGATTTATGTAGTGATGAGAAAACAAAACAAGATAATAAAGGGATAGAGATTTGGAGGAGTGCTTAGAGAGGTCAGGGAAGTCTTTTTGAAGTCGCAGTATTTGAAGAGAGCCCAGAATGAAGTCAAAGAACCGCTAATTGAGTGAGGAGCATTCCAGGCAAACAGAACAAGTACAGAACTGAAGGCAGGGGATGTATGATGACTAGTAAAGAAACCAGTGGAGCTGGAGCGGAGGGAGGAGAGGTCAAGTGGCAGGAACTGAATCTGTAAGATTAGCACTAGGCAAGGCCTTGTAGGATCCCTCTCTGTATCTAGGGTGAGGACTTCATATTATCTCTGTATGTTAGAAGGCCACTGGAGGATTTTAAACAGGGCACAATGGCCCATTTTTGTTTAGAAGTATATATGTGGCTGCTGTGTGGAGAAGAGAGCATAGCAATGCGGCTGTGGAAGCAGAGAGATAGGTGCTTGGATTGTTGTCATAGTTGAGGCAAGAGTTGATGCTTAGACCCAGGATCATAGTATTAAGGTGGTGAGGGGTGACAGATTTGTTGGAAAGTGGACCTGACAGAATTTGCTGGCAGATTGGATGGTTGGGTATGAGAGAAAGCAAGGCATCAAGGGTGACTCTTAAGGTTTTTGGATTGAGTGAATGCTGTTGCCATTTATTGACCTAGATGAGTTGGGGAAGGATCAAGTTTAGGAGGAAATCCAAAAATCTGTTTTCGATATGCGAAGCTTGAGGTGCCTGTTAGACATCGTAAGTGGAAATGTTGAATAGGTAGTTAAGTGTACATACAAGTTGAATGCAGGAGAGAAGATAAGTCTGGAGATAATAAATTTGGGAGTTGTCAACCTTTAAATTTTTAAACAGTATAGATTATAAAGAGAGGAAAAGAGGGCTGAGAAGTCAGCTCTGGGCGTTCTAAAGGTCAGTTGGAACAGGTGTGGTCCTGAAAGCAAAATGTGTTGAGAGCTTCTGAGAAAATGAAGTAAAATGAGGACAGAAAAGTGCCATGAGATGCACTGTCTGGAAATCCTTGGTGGCTCTGAAAAGCAGTTGTAGTGGCATCTTTGAGATAAAAGGCTGGAGAGATTGCAGGAGATTGGACAGTGAGGAAGAGGCGTTTGCAGAGAAACAGGTAGTGAGAGGGAGGGACGGAGCATGTAGTCAGTGTTTACTTTTGATTTTGAGATGAGAGATAGTTATGTTTGTATGTTGTTGGAAGTGATCAATAGAAAAGGAAACAGAGTAAAAGTTCTGTGTCAAATTTTGCTCTTCATCATGATCATCTACTTAGCCATTACCTTCTAGGTGTCAAGTGTCATATAGGGTTTGATAGTATTATCTTTCAGCTATTCATGTGTTTTGTGGACTAGTTGGGTTATAAGATTTAGAGATCAGTTGGACAGGCAGCCAGCCCTGGGATCAGGACATATTCTGGTCCTTCAGCTACTAAACTGGTAATTTTGAGCAATTTATCTGACCTTTCTAAGCCCATTTTGTAATCTGTAAAATGAGTTTGATTTTGTTGTTTTTAAATACGTAAGTTTTGGATAACGGATATAAGATGTTTGCACTGACAGTAGCCTTCTAGAGATTTTTCCCTTTGGTGTTGGAGTATTTGTCATTTTATGCATATTATTGGAAAATATCATTAGAACTTGCTATTCAAAATATGGTCTATAGGCCAGCAGCGTTAACATCAACTGGGATTTTGTTAGAAATGCAGAATATCAGGCCCCACAAGAGTCCTGCTAGATCAGAACCTGTGTTTTTCACAAGAACCCCAGCTCATTTGTGTGCACATTAATGTTTGAAAAACACTGATCTAGAAAACAAGTGCCTGCCTGCCTGATTTTTTTTTTTTTAGATGTTCAGGGAAGAGGGTAACAGTTTCTACATTCTGACATGCTTGCAATCTAAAAGTGTTTTTTATTCCTAGCCTTTTTGTTTGTGAATGTTTTTATATATGTAGGCATAGGACAAATAACTGTGATGTGTTATTATGCAGTATGTAACTTCTATGTACTTTTGATGTTTTACACAAGGAAAATCCTTTCCATGTGTGGATGACCTTTTATTTCTTAATTGTTAAATATAGATAATTAGGAAAGTTGATAAGCAGACCGCATTATTGGATGCAGATGATCCTGTGTCACAACTCCATAAATGTGCATTTTACCTTAAGGATACAGAAAGAATGTACTTGTGCCTTTCTCAAGAAAGAATAATTCAATTTCAGGTATGTTTTTAAATTACTGGTGAAATCTAAAATGTACAAACTGTGAGGTTAGCAGCTTGCAAAAATATGAAATTTTCATTTGCTGTTAATTATATACAGATACATGAAGCTATACACAGATATTTATCTCAGGTATGAGCATCCTTAACACACAATCCTCAGACATGCAAGCAATCCTTCCTCAAGGAAGAACTCAAAATTATGAAAATGTTCTCAGAGAAACAGTTAACATCTAGCTCCCGGGTTCTTAATTGAAGAACAAAGAGCCCCTCGGGATATCCAAAAATAGATTTTCAGTGCTCATTGAATCCTCTGAAATTGTGTGCAAACATTGTATAGACGAAGCATTTTTCTGGGTGAAGGCTCAAAATCTCATCAGATTTACGTCGTGGTTTCCCAGGATAGTAATGATGACATGCTTTAAAAGCTAATGTTTTACATTTACTCAGAAGGCTTTCATGAGGTTATGACATGGGCAGATGATTTAATAAGACAGTTATAGTTTCATGTGAAACTCCTTTGCAGAGAGTTGCCCACACACACTGATGGACATGCTGAGTCCCTGGTCTAGGTGTGTTAAGGTAGGGGTAGGGGCTTTGCCTTCCCATCTTGATTCCCTCCCGTGGAACATGCATAAGCTTCTAGCTGTTGCCTAAGCATGAGGACTCCCATTCTCTTTCTTAGGAGTCCCTGAAGAGTTTTAAACAGCCATTTACATCACAGATATTGATCTGCTGTTAATGAAATTGTACCTGCATTGGTATACTCATAATGGTTGTTCTGAAAGGTATTATTATTTAATATGTCACTGAAATAGTTTGTATTATAAGAAAAACTGCTGTCTATGGGGTTTCTGTATTAGCATTCCGTTTGTGTTTATGTAGGGATTGGCAAAGCACCATGCTTTAGAAAGTTTATAAGTTTTTACCGAGTTATCTTCTTATTAACTCTTGTCTGGGGGTTACTTTGGTAAAATTTTCTTATCCTATTAGTACAAACTGTATAAAACTTAGTTTCTAAACTTCTTTCTTTATTAGGCCACTCCATGTCCAAAAGAACCAAATAAAGAGATGATAAATGATGGCGCTTCCTGGACAATCATTAGCACAGATAAGGCAGAGTATACATTTTATGAGGGAATGGGCCCTGTCCTTGCCCCAGTTACGCCTGTGCCTGTGGTAGAGAGCCTTCAGGTGAGAACGCCTAGTCCAAGTTGGCCTTCAGCTCTTTGCAGCTACTCTCAGCTGTGACTTGGCATCATTTCATTTCATGGGAGTTTTGATTTTTCTCCAGTCGTCTGATTAGGGGATTTTTATATACACCATTTGTTGATTAAAAAAAAAAAAACAAAATTAGGAGGAGCGTACTTGCTAGAAAATTTAAATTTAAATAAACTTGTGTGTTATCTTGAAATGTTTTTAGCTAGCTTTGTAATAAAAAACATTTTAATTGCCCTTTTTTTTAAAAAAAATGAAAGTTGAATGAGAATCTAATTTGTGTACTTTAATGAAAAATGAAAAGTTTTCTCAGTGTTGTGATTTTCTGTGAATTGCAGTTGAATGGCGGTGGGGACGTAGCAATGCTTGAACTTACAGGACAGAATTTCACTCCAAATTTACGAGTGTGGTTTGGGGATGTAGAAGCTGAAACTATGTACAGGTACTTGATAAAACTTTTTACATCATCCAGAGGTTGTGAGGGGTGTGGGTACAGGAGATTTTTTCCTGGTATTGATTGTAATGTATTAAACAACCTTGTCTTAAGTCTCATTTTTAACATGTACTTTGCTTTTTAAAGTGTTTTTAAGTGATTTATATTTCCTCCTCAGGTGTGGAGAGAGTATGCTCTGTGTCGTCCCAGACATTTCTGCATTCCGAGAAGGTTGGAGATGGGTCCGGCAACCAGTCCAGGTTCCAGTAACTTTGGTCCGAAATGATGGAATCATTTATTCCACCAGCCTTACCTTTACCTACACACCAGAACCAGGGCCACGGCCACATTGCAGTGCAGCAGGAGCAATCCTTCGAGCCAATTCAAGCCAGGTGCCCCCTAATGAATCAAACACAAACAGCGAGGGAAGTTACACAAACGCCAGCACAAATTCAACCAGTGTCACATCATCTACAGCCACAGTGGTATCCTAACTACCGTCTTTTTGCTAGGACTTAAACTGACTTGAGTGTGGCAAAAAGTTAACAGAAAAGGAGGAAAAATGAACAATCGTTTGTGGTTTCTTGGGAAAACTTTTCATACCAGGTGATACTATTCAAAAACCCCGTTATCTCTCTGCAAGTGCTGATTTGAAATGCAGAAGCCACAGTGAAAAAAAAAAAAAAGAAAAAAAAAAAATCAAAATGTATAAATATTGGAAATCAAGTTTTTCAGCTGTTTTGTTGGTTGGTTGGTTGGTTTTTGTTTGGTTTTGTTTAAATGGGCAAGAAGTAAATAATGTGGCTGGAATACAAGTTGAACAAACTAGAAGACACAAATCTAACATAGTTTTTATGGACCAAGGAACTTGTATATTGTATAAGCTTTAGTAAAAGGTACATTTTCACCATACCTTTTTTTATATCACGGTATTATAGTACACCTTGTTACCAAATAGGTTGTTCTCTTCCCCACCCACCTTTGAGCTTTTGCTCTAAAATACATTCAGTTTCCAAGCCTGACCATGCTTGTTTAATCTAATTATCATACTCTTCCAGGTTTTTTTTTTGGTCTGAGGCTGGAACTTTTTTCTTTTATTTTCAGCTGAAGTCTTATGACTTTTCATGAGTCAAAATTGTTTGGATTTCAGCAAGTCAAATCTTGTAAAGGCCTACATATTTTTTTTAAGATTATATGAAGTCTGTGCAAAAGCTTTAAAAAAATGCCTCTGCCTTGCCTGCAATACATGCAATGTATGTTAACTTAGTCTCTCTTCTCAGACACTGTTGGTAGTTATTTCTGTTTTCCTTTTTTTAAAAAAAAAAATATGGACTTATTGTGGTATCCAAGAGGTTCTAACATTCACATGCAATTTGGTGTGGCCATTTAGCTATTAATGAGTTAATGGCACAGAACTTGTTGATATTTGAAGTTGTCTCTCCCCTTTTCCCATGACGTAAATACATATGTGTGTTCCAGGATTTGTTCAGGTTTTTCCCCCCTCCTAATCTTGTACATAACTTGTATTATGTGTAAGTTAAACATTTTATTTTGAACTTGGAATGTTCCCAGTGATTTCATTCAGCAGGGTATTTTCTGCCTTGTTGGCAAGTGACAAAAAATATGGGAAGTATTTGCTACCAGTTGGTAGATGGTGCCCTTATGGTAGAATGAGGAAAATGTCAGCAAAAGCATGTTTTATTATCTTTACTTTTTTGGGGGGTTGGAGGGGGTAGCCTAGCCAGAACATCATTGTAATCTTAAAACATAAGATGCTTTTATTAGATGATCAACTAAAATAGCTGGAAGACAGTACTTTAGAAACAGATAGTTGTAAGATTATAAAATGCAAATGTAACTTATGTTTTCATTTTTTTCTCTGCCTTTTTTGTTTGTTTGTTTTCTCTTTTCCAGTACTGAGCATCTCCACAAATGTCTCCTAACTCAGAAAATGTTTCTTTTCTTTTCAGTTGAGATTTGGTTGCATTCAGGGTTGTAGGTTGGCCTCGCATGCTAACCCCGCCAGTTTTACCTTGCTTTCATTCCTGAACTTTGTTTATGCCTTTGTTTGGTTTCTTCAAAATTGCAGCAGACTCATTGGGCTACATTTAGTACAGGAACCACGTGTGTAATGTTATACAACACAGTCTAGTAATACAATCATCCCTCTTAGAGTAAAAACTACCTCTAGATTGTGGTAAGCTTTTACTGTCCCATAAAACAGGAGCCACAGTACCTTATGAATGCAAAACTGTAACTTCCTACAGTGTTTCCCTACAGAACATTGTCTTTCTGGTGTCCTGGGCTGTTTTGAAAAAGTTTCCATTAATAGACTTTTTAGAAATTATTATTACTAGCATTTTTTTTTCCAGCTTTGCTGTCTTCATCACTCACTCTAAATGCTCAGACTATGCCACTGTAAATATTCTTCCTAACATCTTTAAATCACCTTTTCCTCGGTTTTCAAGGGGAAAGTCATTTGTAAAGCACGTTAGGTGGTTAAATCAGTTATTGCGGTTTTCTCTTACTGCAAGCCTTTTTAATCACCCCCAGGCTGCATTTTATTCTATATCGCCTTTTTTCTTCAAATCTGCTCCAGTCACTTACTTCTCTCTTATAAGCTAATCCTGCCTCACACCTTAAATCTGTTTCAGTGATCAAGGGCAGAACTCATTGTGGCCTTATCTTTCTTTGTTGTAACTGTTCACCGTCTCTTTCTTACAGACCACTTATTTCTGAGTAGTAGTTATTCCTCTCTATGGAGTCATGGCAGGAGTCATTACACAGTGCTTTTGTTCAGAGCATGGACATGTTCCTAGTGCTGCTTTGCTTTAACGGCCACAAGTTTCCTCCACTTCCTAGGTTTGGTATTTAGTTAAGGAATCATATTAAATTAACCAATAATAAAAGAGATACTTTTGAAGAACAAACTATTCTTTACCCATTTTTGTAGCTCAAAAATAATTTTTCAAGTTCATGACCTTATTAAAATGAACTTGTGCTTTTTAAACAAACGTTTATGTTTTGATTGTTTCTTTCCATAAGATAATATAAATATTATACTGTAAACCCTTTTCTTTTTTTTTTGAAAAGTCCAAGAATGTACTTATACAGGCATTTTTCCCCACCTATTTTTGGCCATTCTCATACCACAGACTAAAGAGTGAAATGATTTGTCCATTGTAGCTTATTGTTTATCAGTAGTTCTTTTGTCAGCTGCTTACATTTTTTCTTTCATGGTTTTGTGAATCATTTTCAGTATGTAATTTATAGGAACCTTGTCCTCTGATTATAGTAGACTCTGTCCCCTCCTCCAGTGATGGCATTATTAGACATGCTGGTCATTTACCCTCAGAAAGACTCTCTTATTAGAATGGTGAGTGCTTCAGTTATAGTATGTTTGAATTTTTAAAAAATTCTGTTTTAGAAATGTATCTTATGCTCTCATGACTCTATGCAATTTCTAAACATACACATAGAAGCTGAGTCTCTGATCCGATATGTTTTTATTTGTTCCATTTAATTTATCACATAGATTGGGAAGGCAAGCTAAAAGCCTTAAAAATGCCCTTTATATTTTGAGTGATTTCAGCGTTGAACACTAGTATACTATCTAAATTTGCTGCTCACTTTCTTTAAACTGTGGCAATTAAAGGCATCCTTATACATGACTTAATCGTGAAATGTTTGTCACTCTTACTGCACAGACTTATCTGCAATCATAACTGGTTAGTTTTTTGTTTTGTTTTGTTTTATTGTTTTTAATGAAACTGGTACCATCTGTGCTTTCACAAAAAACTTCCAATGCCATTTTTGAGAACTAACCTAACTAGTCATGCTAACCAGAAAATCCACTGGGGAGGAGGTTCCTTTTGAAACAAAATGCTGTTCAGTTAGTAACCAAGTTACTTTGATTGCAAAAGCAGCTGTGTTTCTGATGAGTACTGAACAAATGTGTGTAATTTTCTGTGCCAGACTTACGACTTTGTTTTCAAGCACTGTAATGTGGGATGGATGGTTAGAAACAATAATATATTAGGGTTTCTGTTTAACCCTTTCAGGACTGAACTGTATCTCCTTTTGTTAATTTTCCCCTGTGTCGTGATAAATGTTTGCCAGCATTCAGTACTGTGTTGGTCCAGATGTAGGTTTATATGCTCATTTTTAGCTTATTTCTTGTACCTTGCAGCATGCTTTACACATTCAGTCCTTAAGGGGTTTATTTTACAAACTGTGCGCCTGTAAGGTTTATTAGCAATAAGATAGAAAATTGAGCAAGTTTATACCATAATTTTGTAGAAAAAAAAGAATCTGCTCAGTTCCATATTTCATCCATGAAAAACTTGCAATACGAGCAGTTTCAAGGAATAAATAAAAAGGAAATGTAAACCATTGTAAAAGTCTTCTGTCGAATGTGCCTGATGCATGTATTATCGTCTTTGATTTCAGAATACTTCATAAAGATAAAATTAAATTCTATATTATAGTTGGTGTATTTATAGTCTTACCATGTATATCACATCAAAGTGATAGCTCTACTAATTTAATTTCCTTGTCAATGTTTTTAACTATGTAGTGCTTTAAAGAGATTTTTTTTCCCCTGTGTAAGTGGTGAAATGGGCTTTGTCACTCAAGGGTCATATCTCTCAAATCAGAATCATTTAAAGCTGATTGCAACAAAATTGGAGAATATTACTTAGCAATAACTTGCTTTTCCAATATAAGATGGTCATTTTGTCTGGTATATGAAGGAACACATAATAGTTTGCCTTTGGGGGGTGGGGGGTGGGTCCTAGAAGTGGGGATAGTATTCTTTAATATGAAACAAAGTTAAATGGGGAAGTTACCTAATTTTTTTTTTTGAGACGGGGTCTTGCTCTGTCGCCCCTGAGCTGGAGTGCAGTGGCACAGTCCTGGCTCACCACAACCTCTGCCTCCTGAGTTCAAGTGATTCTTCTGCCTCAACCTCCCCAGTAGGTGGGATTACAGGCATGCGCCACTGCGCCTGGCTAATTTTTGTATTTTTAGTAGAGACAGGGTTTCACCGTGTTGACCAGGCTAGTCTTGAACTCCTGACCTCAGGTAATCTGCCTGCCTCTGTCTCCCAAAGTGCTGGGATTACAGGCGTGAGCCACCATGCCTGGCCCATAATTTTTAAATCATAGCAAGTTTAGTTGTTATTGACCCGCCCAAAGAAAGAATCTAAGTTATGAGGATTTTGCAAAAGACATCTTGCTATAAATACTCATTGTTAAGTTAGAAACAAACATTTAGTTGGGGTTTCAATTGTGAGGCCTCCAGAGGTTGAGACTGATAGTGAGTCACTTGATTTAGAATTTAGAATAATCTTGTATTCCTTGCTATAAGTACTGCGTGGTCACTTTAATCTTATTAAAAAAAATTAAATATATTGTTTTTTTTTGGGTCATTGAACCCCTAGATGGTCACCAGTTATGATGATGTGCAAGCCAATTTAGTTTCCAAATCTAGTGAGTCAGCACAGAAGGAAGTTTCCACCTCTAAAATAACAACAGCAACAACAAACTAGAAAGATACACTAAAAAGGGAACCCTAACAGAACGTTTGGTACTAGAAAACATTTAAGGAAGACAGATGAAGCTGTTGTATATAAAGTACAAATAAGACCATTTCATCAAAGAGGTCGAGCTGTAAGCCTCAAGCCCTGTCAGGACCTATAAGACTGAACAGTTATGCCCATGGTTCTTTGTGTTCAGAGTAAGGCTGTCCATATGCCTGGCACATAGGCATTCAACAGAGTTAGGTGCACCTGTAATGTTCACCTATATAGAACTCAGGACTAATCTTGGTTTATAGAAAATGCAGGTAAATACTCTTTAATACAGAAAAATGAAAAGGTTGTAACTAGTTTCTTGTAAGAAGCATACTAAATGCAAATAGGTTATTTTATAACTATTGGAATTTCCATGATGTTTTGCTTTGAGGGAGGCACTTTAAATTCTGATGTTCTATGGAAATTTTTTAAAAAGGTAAGTATGAGGTGTAGGTATATCTACCATTTGTAGCTTTTCATCTCCTTCCAGTCCACTGTCCTGTCATTCAGTGCAGGTGAGCATGTAGGTCAGTCAATTTCTTGCTTCTTTACCTGTTAGATAATGTCTACTGGTGCTGGGCAGAGTCAGGGTGCTCATATTTACTTACATTTCAAACTATCTAGAAATACTCCCACCTTCATCATATAAAGGAGTAAGGAGTGTGACTAGGTTACTGCAGGTTATTCCTGCAGTGGCCTGGGAGCTAGTTCTGGCAGCTTTTCTTTTCTCCTAGAACTTTTTCCTCCCTGCAAGGCTGCCCTTCCCTTTATTCTTCCTCATCACACAACTCAAAAATCAGGGCTTCTGGTTTTCTTCTGCTTGTTAAACCTTCATGACTGAGTTCTTATTGTGGTGGTCAGATATTTATATTTAGATGATACAAAGAAAAGTCTGGGGAAAAAATATGACCTCTTTGCTAACATTCTTAGTTCCCCTGGCCAAGTCTTACACTTGAATATGCGCTAGGTTACACAAAGCTAGGGAGAGTGATCATGGACACCTTAAAGCAAGCTTGTCCAACCCGCGGTCCAGGATGGCTTTGAATGTGGCCCAACTCAAATTTGTCAACTTTCTTAAAACATGAGATTTTTTTGCGATTTTTTTATTTTTATTTTTTGAGCTATCATTAGCGTTAATGTATTTTGTGTATGGCCCAAGACAATTCTTCCAGTGTGGTCCAGGGAAGCCTAAAGATAAGACACCCCTGTCTTAAAGCATTTTTTTCATCTTGAAGGTAATGGATCTTCATCTGTAAATAGAGCTAATAGTCATTTCTAACGTCAGGTTAGACCTCATATTTCTGGACCTCACATTGACTTTAGGAAGACCCAAACTCCAAGGACCAGAGCATGAAATCGTGGCAGAGATTTATGCTCAAATCATAAACACCATTCTGCCATTGATTATCATCTGGTGACTGATTCTGCAGCTCTCCATTGCTAATTTGTTTCCTTGAAGTGGGGGGAAATTATGCATAGTTAGGAGAGGACACAAAAAGCTCCTAGCTGTGTTTCTGTCCTGCCTGTCCAGCCCTAGTTTAGCTTCAACGCCCAAGGATCTGCTTTGGGTGTCCTCAGGTTTAGAGATCATTTTGTCTTGGTTCTTCCAGGAGCAACGGGAGCTCAGTGCTCAGGCCTGACTTTTGCTTGTTCTTTCAAGAAAACAGTGATATGGTTGTTTTGCATTTAATACTTCAAGGTTTAAAAATGTAGACCTTCACTATGATAGCCATTATTGGACACTTCAAAATATTTTCCATCTTAGTTCTGTCCTGCAGGTTGGAAATCTTTTATCATAGGAGTGGCTTATTTAGGGGACTAGAATGCATTCCCTCTTTTCTATCTTTAAATACCTGATCAGGATTCCATTTTGCAGGTGAGAATAACTGGTCATGTGAGCCTGGGTCACTTGCCTCTCCCTGTACATTTTGAAGCATCAGTTAAAAGGAACCCCTAGAGGCTCTTTAGTTTCTCTGGTGAGAGGCCTGGAGGTTGCTAGAATGGGAGAAGTGATGCCAGGGAGCCATTCTAGAGGACTACAAGCAATAGGTTCAATAATGAACTATCTTCTATTTGCTAAGGGCTTTACATGAAGTATTTCTTACTCCTCAAATTCCAGTTAGCTAATAATACACTGGGAAGCTTTTGGAAAGGATGCCCAGGTCCTGAGGCACAAAGCCCTGCCCATCTCTAGCTTGCAGTCTTCTCTAGAAATGTCCCTTCCACGGGCAGGCTTCGCTGCTTTTCTTCCCACTATGACTGATAGACTCAGGGTTGCTGAGGGGCTTCTGGCAGACTCCGCTGGCCACTGGGCAGAGAACAAACTTGCAAGCTCCCGTAGGCATTGTTTTGCCGTGGAACGGAGGATCAAAGCGAACTGGTTTGCAAGGAGAAGAATGAAGCAGACACTCCGCAAGAAGTGGGAGCATTCCCAGCGCCAGTTGCTTCTGAGACTCCACTGTCTTTCCTTCCATTGACATTTGCTGATTCTTGGCGTCTGCCTTTTTGTTGTTATTTTTGAGACATAGTCTCACTCTGTCACCCAGGCTGGAGTGTAGTAGCTTAATCACGGCTGACTGCAACCTCTGTCCCCCGGGTTCAAGTGATTCTTCTGCCTCAGCATCCTGAGAGCTGGGGGATTACAGGTATGTGCCACCACGCCCAGCTAGTTTTTGTATTTTTTTTTTTTTAGTAGAGGTAGGGTTTCGCCATGTTGGCCAGGCTGGTCTCAAACTCCTGACCTCAAGTGATCCACCTGCCTTGGCCTCCCAAAGTGCCATGACTACAGGCGTGAGCCACTGCACTCAGCCTTTTCTTTGTTTGTTTGAGACAGGGTCTTGCTCTCTTGCCCAGGCTAGAGTGCATATCTGGCACAAACATGATTCACTGCAGGCTCAACCTCCTGGGCCCAAGTGATCCTCCCACCTCACCCACCTGAATAGCTGGGACCACAGGTGTGCCTCACTGTACCTGACTAATTGTTTTGTATCTTTTGTAGAGATAGAGTTTCTCCATGTTGCCCAGGCTGGTCTTGAACTCCTGGGCTCAAGCAATTTGTCCACCTCAGTCTCCCAAAGTGCTGAGATTACAGGTGTGAGCCACCATGCCTGGCCATTAGCCTCTGTCTTTGACAAGGTATTAATAACTGTTTGCTGAATTAGTTAATTTAGCTCCTCCACAGCCAGAAACTGTGGATGTGGCAGTAAATAAAGACCTGCTACGTGGAGCTTTCCTTCTAGTGGAGAGAGGCAAGAAACAGTATGGATGCATGTTTACCTATCAGAGGGCTCAGAGATAGATAGAATCTGACCATCAAAGGACCTTAGCAGCATCCAGGGTGAGAATTATGTCCTAAATGTACTGATATGTGATGTGCAGCATAAAACTGCTGCCTCTGATGTCACTGTTTATTGCAGTGGGGGTGCTGTGCACATGTCACAATAAGGTGAAGCTGGTTAAGTAACTTAAGCTTAGCCCAGCTATCTTTCTCTGGGTCTGTTTCAGCCACCTTGAGGTAACCAGCCCCTGGGTATACCATTCATCAGGGTAGAATGACCCCTGTGAACTGTAGGGATCGAGAGAGGAGTAAGAGACAAGGAAATCCCACCAGACACTGACACAGCCGACTGTGACTCTGGGATTCCTATATGCCAAGAAGGCGCTACTTACAGTGTCTCCAAGGAGTTTCCTGATAGAGAACCCCACCTTAGAGTAGAGTCAGACAAGTTGGAGGCGGGACGGAAGAGCCAGGCTGACGAAAGGCAAGGGAACTTGCAGATGGGCTGAGGAAACAGCCTCACTGTCCCTCTTGGTTTGGTTCCAGAGTGACCTCTGTCTACCACAGAATGCAACTAGATGAGTGGCAGGGAAGTCTGAAGCCGGAGGTAGGTGGAAGGAGGAGCAAGCTGGGGGTTGGGAGAGGAAATCAAGAGTTTTCGCTTTGCTCATTTTGAGATCCCTGTTAGACTCCAAGTTGAAACGACAAGTAGGCAGTTGGATCTCCACGTCTGGAGTTTGGGGCGACGTCTGTGCTGGATGGGAACATTTGGGAGTCAGTCACTTGGACATGATATTTAAAGCCATCATCCTGATGAGATCACCAAGGGAGGAGTGTAGGAAGAGTTGAGCCCCAGGGGAGGGTGTGAGATACCAAGTCTGACTCTCAGGTCTTCAGTGTGACTCCCGAGATTCTGCATTTTCCAGCACGCTCCCACATGACACTGATGCTGCTGGTCAAAAGACCCCCCTTTGGGTGGCAGGAGCTTAGTGTGTCCCCAGACAGAAATGAGAGTGATTGACAAGAAGTGAAAGGGTGGCTTTGCTCCATAAAAGTAATTATTTTTAGTGATTGTTACTGTTTTCCAAATAACTATTAACAGTAATTTTAGAATTTGCTGCCTTGTTTTTTAAAACAGAGTTAAAATTTCTCCTTATACTTGAGAAGGCCCATATACCAAATTACAAATGGGATAGTCAGATAATGTGATAATGTGGCCCGTCTGAAAGCCAAAATGTTCATATGCAACTGTAGTCACGATATAGAGGCCTGCATTACCTAACCGTGTGCATAAACCTCAGAGCCTTTTGACATCCAAGGTGAAATTGCTGTATGCAGAAGTTAGAGGACTGTTGGGCAACTCCTGAGTTTAAAAAACCTTTGGTTTGGGGGAAAAGAAACGCCTCAGTTTTAATTGGCGAGCTCCCCTACTCATGAGAGCAGTTCTGCAAATTCAGAGAGGCTAAATTATCACAAAAACCTAATAAGAGGTGTCTGTGCTGAGATTCACAGACAGAGACAATCCTCAGAGCCGTGTCTCCTCACTCAAACTGGCCAGGCATATCTGTAGAGAAACCTTCCTGTGGCCTGGCTCTGGAAGGGCTGTGCTTTCTTTTCCACACTGTGATTTGAGATCTAAATGACACCAACAAAGACACAGGTGCCTTCTAGGGAGGGGATTGTAGATACAAGGTGAGCAGAGAGAAGCAAAGTAGAGGGAGAGGTCCCAGCAATGTGGAGGTCCAAAGACGGGTTGTCAGAAGAGAATTGAGATGTGCACTCCCGTCACTAATGAGAGTTGGAACACACGTGTTCCAACTCCACACTGCAAACCTGCTCTGAAAATGTTTCAACAAAACCAAGGAGTCTCTTTTTGGAATGTGATTTGAACACCGGCCAAGTGTGTGCAAAGAGCAGAGCTTCGGACACAGTTACTGGAATTTGACTCATTGTGGACAAGTGGAGAGAAAGATGACTTTGTAGGCGCCAGAGCACAGGCAAACCCGGGGCTTTGCTTTTGTTTTTTGTGTTTGTTTTAACATTTGTAATAAATGTGGAGATACTTTCAAAGATTGAAAGTGGCATGTTAGGGCATATGAAATACTTTGTTTTCTGAGATGTAAAAAATTTGCAAACTCACATTTTGTTAACTAGGTGCAGATCACTTCATTATAGTGTTGCCTGAAATATTGCACATCCTAGGCTTTAACTCACTGGACACAGCTGATCACTCTCTCATGTTTGAAACTCCACATGGCTTCCTGGACACCAAGCTTTCAGGCTGTTCTTTCTCAGTCCGCCTTGCTGGTTCCTTCTCACCTTCCCAACCTCTGCATCTTGGAGAGTTCCACAACAAAGTCCCATCCCCTGAATTCGGTTAACACAAAATGATGCTATGTGATTATCTTCTCTAAAAGTATTACAAATCCCACCCCCTTTCCATACTGATGGAAATTATCTAAAATGAATTAGGGAAATGGACCATCTATCCTTCCAGTTACTGAGAAGTCTTACCCACTTCCTCTAACCTAATAACAAAATCACCAAAGCGATGGTGCTCCCCACCTGTGCTCCTCCCGTGGTGACCTCTCCCCGTCTCACACTGAAACACCAGCTATATGGAAATGACTCCAGAATTCATAGTTTCTGCCCAGACTTCTCACTTGAACTCCAGAAATGTAGATGTAGCTGCTTATTTGACATCTGAAGGCTATAGGCATTCCAAACTTCTATCTAAAACTAACTCATTATTTCCTTCCCCTTGCCTTCACCTAATCCACCATACCCAGCCAGGCTTCCCACTTGGGTAAATAATGCCTCATTCTTCCAGTTGCTCAGAGGAGAACTATGAAGGTAGCCTTGATTTGGTTCTCTCTTTCACATCCCACATCCAGTCATTGAGTCCTTCAAAACATACTCAGACTCCAGCCACTTCTCATCACCTCCATCACTACCTCTGTGGGCCAAGCCACCATGGTCTCTCACATTGATTATTACAGTATCTTTCTAAGAATTTTCAGAGAATTGGTCTGATTAGATGCCAAGATGGGAGAATTGGTCCATGAGAAACCCATCTGGGCTTGCTAACTGGCACTGGTCTAAAACCGCCCCGCAGCTTCATCTCTTCCCATCTTAGTCTATTCAGACCAATTCTCTGAAAGTATGTCCCTCTGCTGCATAAAGGCCTCCATAGATTTTCTGTCTTTCTCACCAAGATCATCCTCATGCCTCTTACCTCTGCCTTCCTACTTCTCAGTCTTCCTCTTTTGCCCCCCTCCCTGGGTTCACTGTACTCCCAATACACTGACTTTCTTGAACTCTTTAAACTCTCTCACCTTGCTCTCACCTCAAGGCCTTTGCACTTGGGTGTACCTTATGCCTGGAACACTCTTTCATCTGTCCTTCCTGAAGGTTATTTACATAGATGTGCAAAATTATATGTCCATTCCCATAACTTTCTTTACCCTTGACCTGCTTTGTTTTTCTTCACAGCACTTATCATCACCTGACATTTTGTGTAATCACTTGGCCACTTGTTAATTTCTGCCTCCTCCTACCAGCATGAAAGTTCCTTGAGACTGTGGACTTTGTTCTTCACTGTGTCCCAGACCCTAGCACAGTGCCTAGCACATGATAGGTGCTCAATAAATATTTGCCAAACGGATGACTGTTTCCAGGATGGTGCGGCCAATCTACCTTGACAATGCAGATCCCTGCTTTAACTCAGAAGCTTGATAAAGAACAACATACCGTGGAACACGGCAGTGACAGAAGTGTCTAGAAGTGACAGCAAACTACCCAAGATCAGAGATCCAACACAGAGACAATAGAAACATTGGGATTGAAGAGATTCTTGGGACTGTAAAAATCCCAAGAATATGGGATTGTAAAAAACCTGTCATCTTACTGCTATGCTAGATGAAGATTTTGCTTGCCTATACCTTGTTGCTATTCCTCTCTTCCTTTCCTCCAAATATACTTGTAGATATAAGATAGTTTTCCCTTAAATTACTGGCGAGTGCTTACATTATGCTTATGTTTTGCGGTTCATTCTTGACAGTATACAATAATATGTATACTATGTTTCTTTTTTGTACAACCGTTTGTTTTTCTTGGAATTAATTCATCTCTTCTCCTACTCAGTTTTCAATGCACCTAGTCTCTCTTTGTTTTTGAATGGTCCATCAGATTCATTAATTCTAAGTTTCCAGTATCCACCAGGCACTGTTCCTGGCACCAGAGATCAGCACTGAACAAATTACAAAATATCTGCCCTCATGGAACTTATACTTGGTTAAATTCCTATCAGTTATTTTCTAAATACTTTGACATATCAAATAATCATTAATTTTTTTTTATCTTAAAAATCTTCCAGAGACCTCTGCTTTACTGCCATTTGTTCTGTGGGCTTTTTCCTTTATATCTGTTCCCTTACAGTGTACTTATTTGGTTCTATTTGCTTTTTTACTCTCTAGAAGATTTTGGGATTTAAAAAAATCCTTTGTTTCTAAAATTTCACACTGATACGTATGTGCTGTTTTACTTTTTTTTTTCACACACAGGTGCTCAACATTCCACTGGGCTCTTTCAAAACGGATACTTGTGAACTTCAGTGGAGTTTTCTAGTGTTATTTCTTTGAAAGTTTCTTGCCTTTCATTGTCTCTCTCTTTTCTTTCTAGAATTTCTACCAGATGACCCTACCACTCTGTATTAATTCTTTAATTGTCTTATCTTTTATCATCTGTTTTCCATCTCTTTGCTGTTTTTTCCCATATTCAGAGAGTTGTCCTTTAATCTTCCTTTTAGCTCTCCCTTTTTCATTTTGGCTCCCGTATTTTTTTTCGAAAAGTATGGAGGGTTTGGGGGAGAATTGGTCCATGAGAAACCCATCTGGGCTTGCCAGCTGGCACTGGACAGAGACTGAGAGATGGGGGCCCTATTTTTGCGTGTTGACTAGCATAAACTAAGTTTGTTTGGAAGCCTTGAGTTTTCTCAGGCAGGCACTTTAAAGGAGGCTATGGTCATCCTAGGGATGTCATCTTGAGCTGTTAGAAACTGTGTTAGTGTTTCTGCAAATCTTTATAGGCCAAGGTTGAGATCTAGTGGACAAAGGGGTGAGAGGAGCCTGGCTAGAGTTTGGTCAAGGAGAGAATCCTTGTCACCTTCACTTAATCTCTGTTGGCAGCTGTATGTTCATGCCCTCCCCACCCCACCCTTCTCTGAACTTCTTAACTACATTTTAAATAAACCCAAACCTGAGATTCATTGCAGAGGACATCATCAAAGCATATAGTCACCAGACTATCTAAAGTCAATGTGAAGGAAAGAATTCTGAGCAGTGAGACAAGAGTATCACATAACCTATAGAGGAGAACCTCTCAGACTTCTAGCAGACTTCTTAGCACAAACCTTACATGCCAGAAGGGATTGAGGTCCTGTTTTTAGCCTCTTAAACAGAATAATCAGCAGCCAAGAATTTTGTCTCCAGAAAAACTAAATTTCATACATGAAGGAGAAATGATCTTCAGACAAGCAAATGCTGAGGGAATTTGTCACTACCAGGCCAGCCCTACAAGAAATGTTAAACAGAGGTCTAAATCTTGAAACAAAAGGTTGATATGCACCAGAATAGAACCTCTTGAAAGCATGAAACTCACAAGGCCTATAAAACAATAACATAATGAAGAAAACAAAGTATCTAGGTAACAACATGATGACTGGAATGGCATCTCACATCTCAGTATTAACATTGAATGTAAATGGTCTAAATGCTCTACTTAAAAAATACAGATTGGCAGAGCGGGTAAAAAAAAAAAAATCACAAATCAAATATCTGCTGTGTTCAAGAGACTCATCTAATACCTATGGTATATAATAGACTCAAGGTAAAGGGGTGAAAAAAGATATTCCAGGCAAATGGAAACTAAAGGTGAGCAAAAGTAACTATTTTTATATCTTACCTAATATCTGACTTTAAGGCAAAAAAAGTAAAAAATGACAAAGGAGGTCATTATATAATGATAAAAGAGTCAACCCAACAAGAATATATTACAATCCTAAATATATATTCACCTAACTCTGGAGCCCCAGATTTATAAAACAATTATTACTAGACCTAAGAAAACAGCCAGGCACAGTGGCTCACACCTGTAATCCCACCACTTTGGGAGGCTGAGGCAGGCAGATCACCTAACGTTGGGAGTTCAAGACCAGCCTAACCAACATGGAGAAACCCTGTCTCTACAAAAAATACAAAATGAGCCAGACGTAGTAGTGCATGCCTGTAATCCCAGCTGCTCAAGAGGCTGAAGCAGGAGAATCACTTGAACCTGGGAGGCAGAGGTTGCAGTGAGCTGACATCAAGTCATTGCACTCCGGCCTGGGCAACAAGAGCGAAACTTCGAAACTCTGTCTCAAAAAAAACCCAAAGATATACATATATATATATATATATATAGAGAGAGAGAGAGAGAGAGAGAGAGAGAGACAGCAACACATTAATAGTCACATTAATAGTGGGAGACTTCAACTCTCCACTGACAGCAGTAGACAGATCATCGAGACAGAAAGTCAACAAAGAAACACTGAACCTAAACTACGCTCTAAAACAATGGACCTAACAGATATGTACAGAACATTCTACCCAAGAACTGCAGAATATACATTCTTCTCATCAGCAAATGGAACATTCTCTAAGATAGACCATATGATATGCCACAAAACAAGTCTCAATAAATTTTAAATAGAAATCATATCAAGTATCAGACCACAGTGGAATAAAATTAGAAATCAACCCCAAAAGGAATCCTCAAAACTATACAAATACATGGGAATTAGTCTACTTAGGAATGATTTCTGGGTTAACAAATCAAGATGGAAATTTAAAAATTATTCAAAATAAATGATAATAGTAACATAAATTCTCAAAACCTCTGTGATACAGCAAAAGCAGTGCTAGGAGGAAAGTTTATAGCACTAAATGCCTACATCAAAAAGTCTGAAAGATCACAAATTGACAATCTAGTGTCACACCTCAAGGACCCAGAGAAATGAGAACAAACCCAAAGCTAGCAGAAGAAAAGGAAGAACAAATATCAGAGCAGAACTACAAGAAATTGAAACAACAAAAAAATACAGATCAATAAAACGAAAAGTTCGTTCTTTGAAGAAAAGAAAATCAATAGACCATTAGCTAGATTAACCAAGAAAAGAGAGAAGATTCAATTACAATTCAAATGTCAAGGAAACATTACAACTAACACCACAGAAATACAAAAGATGATTCAAAACTACTATGAACATCTCTAGCACACAAACTAAAAACATCTAGAAAAAATGGAGAAATTCCTGGAAACATACAACCCACCTAGATTGAATCTGGAAGTAACAGAAATACTGAACAGACCAATAATAAGCAGTGAGATTGAATCAGTAATTTAAAAATTGCCAGCAACAATAAAAAAGCCCGGGACCACATAGATTCACAGCTGAATTCTACCACACATTCAAAGAAGAATGGGTAACAATTCTCCTGAAACTATTCCAAAAGCTTGAGAAAAAGAATCCTCCCTACCTTATTCTATGAGGGCAGTATCATCCTGATACCAAAACCAGAAAAGGACATAACAAAAAAAGAAAACTACAGACCTATATCCCTGATTAACATAGATGCAAAAAAAATCTTAAAAAAAAAGATATTAGAATACTGAATCTAACAGCACATCAAAAAGGTAATATGCCATGGTCAAGTGGGCTTCATCCTAGGAATGCAGGAATGATTTAACATATGTAACTCAATAAATGTGTTACATCACATAAACAGAATTAAAAACAAAACCCAATAGGTACACAGAAAAAGCATTTGATAAAATCCAGCATCCCTTTATGATAAAAACCCTCAACAAACTAGGCAGAGAAGGAACATACCTGAAAATAATTAAAGCCCTATATGACAAACCCACAGCCAATATCATACTGAATGGGAAAAAATTAAAAGCATTCCCCCTAAGAAATAGAACAAGACAGGGTTGCTCCCTTTCAACATTTCTATTTGAAATAGTACTGGAAGTTCTAGCCAGAGCAATCAGTCAAGAGAAAAAAATAAAGGGCATCCAAATTGGAAAAGAGAAAGTCAAATTATCTCTGGTCTGCCTGCCTGCCTGCCTGCCTTCCTTCTTTCCTCCCTCCTTCCCTCCTTTCCTCCCTCCTTCCCTCCTTCCCTCCCTCCCTCCCTCTCTCCCTCTCTCCCCCCCCCGCCCCCACCCTCTCTCTCAGAGTCTTGCTCTGTCGTCTAGGCTGGAGTGCAGTGGTAGGATCTGGCTCACTGCAACCCCCGCCTCCCAGGTTCAAGCGATTCTCCTGCCTCAATTTTGTATTTTTAGTAGAGACGGGGTTTTGCTATGCTGGTCGGGCTGGTCCCCAACTCCTGACCTTAAGTGATCTGCCCACCTCGGCCTCCCAAAGTATGGTGCTGGGATTACAGGCATGAGCCACCATGCCCAGCCCTATCTCTATTTTCTGATGATATGGTCATGTACCTAGAAAACCACAAGATTCCAAGATTCCTCCAAAAGATTCCTAGATTTGATAAATGAATTCAGTAAAGTCTCAGGTTACAAGATCAATGTGTACAAATCAGTAGCACTGCTGTACACTAATGATGACCGAGCTGAGAATCAAATGGAGAAGTCAATCCCTTTTACAGTAGCTGAAAACCAAAGCAAAAAACACCCTAGGAATATACTTAACCAAGAAGGTGAACTATCTACAAGGAGAACTACAAAACACTGCTGGAAAAGAAACCATAGATGACACAAACAAATGGAAACACATCACATGCCCATGGATAGGAAGAATCAATATCATGAAAATGGCCATACTGCCCAAAGCAATTTACAGATTCAATGAAATTTCTATCAAAATACCAACATCATTTTTCACAGAATTAGAAAAAAAAATCCTAAAATTTACATGGAACCAAAAAAGAGCCCAAATAGCCAAAGCAATCCTAAGCAAAAGGACAAATCTGGAGGCATCACATTATCTGACTTCAATTTATACTATAAGGCTAATTAGTATAAAAGTAGATACACAGACCAATGGAACAGAATAGAGAACCCACAAGTAAGGCGAAATACTTCAACTGATCTTCAACAAAACATACAAAAACATAAACTAGGGAAAGGACACCCTATTCAATAAATGGTGCTGGGAAAACTGGATAGCCACATGTAGAAGAATGAAACTGGATCCCTGTCTGTCATTATATACAAAAATCAACTCAAGATGGATTAAAAAACTTAAATCTAAGACCCCAAACCATAAAAAGTCTACAAGAAAACCTAGGACCCTGAAAGCAAATGCAACAAAGACAAAAATAAATAAATGGGACCTAATTAAACTAAAAAGCTTCTGCATAGCAAAATAAATACTCATCAGGGTAAACAGACAACCCACAGAATGGGAGAAAATTGTCACAAACTATGCATCTGACAAAGGACTAATATCTAGAGTCTTCAAGGAACTCAAATGAACAAGAAAAAAGTCTCATCAAAAAGTGGGCAAATGACATGAGTAGACATTTCTCAAAAGAAGATAATACAGATGGCCAATGAATGTGAAAATATTCAACATCAAAATCAGGGAAATGCACACTAAAACCACAGTGAGATACCACCTTACGCCAGCCAGAATGGCCATTATTTAAAAAAAAAAAAAAAAAAAAAATAGATGTTGGTGTGCCTGTGGTGAAAAGGGAACACTTATCCATTGCTGGTGGGCATGTAAATTAGTACAGCCTCTATGGAAAACAGTATGGAGGTTTCTTTAAAAACAAAAAGTAGATCTACCATTTGAACCAGGAATCCCACTACTGGGTATCTACCAAGTCATTATATTCAAAAGACACCTGCACACATATGTTTAAAGAAGTCATTATATTCAAAAGACACCTGCACACATACGTTTATTGCATCACAATTCACAGTTGATAAGGAACCAATCTAAGTGCCCACTGCCCAATGAATGGATAATGTGTTATATATACACCATGGACTACTACTCAGCCATAAAAAAGAATAAAATAATGTCTTTTGCAGCAACTTGGATGGAGATGGAGGCCATTATTCTAAGTAAAATAACTCAGGAATGGAAAACTATGTTCTGACTTATAAGTGGGAGCTAAGCTATGGGTACACAAAGGAGTGGTAAAATGGACATTGGAGACAGAAGCAGGGAGGCTAGGAAGAGGGTGAGGGCTAAAAAACTACATATTGGGTACAATATATACTACTCAGCTGATGAGTACACTAATCTCAGACTTCACCATTACACAATTCATCCATGTAACCGAAAACCACTTGTACCCCAAAAGCTATTGAAATAAAAAATAATAATAATGATAAACCCAAACCAGAAGTCACAGATTTGGGATGAGATTTTTGCAAGAAAAATCATGGAGAATGTAAATTACTGGGCACATTGTCAAAGAAAAGGCCTTAGCCCTATATCAAAGATCAATTAATATGTATATGTTTAAGTTAAAACTTATACTATTTCCTGTTTTTATGACTATTCCACTTTAGCTGATTGTTTTTTTTCCACTCACTGACTCAAGATACTGATTGAGGTGTGGAGGACAAAAAACAGGGTTCCTCCTGGAGTAAATGTATCATTCTTGTCCCGTAAACTAGGTACTGAGTCAGGGGCTTTACATATATCATCTTATTTAATCTTCCAAACAGCTCTGAGAAGCAGGTATTATTATTTCTATTTTACAGGTTAGAAAATGATGCCTTAAATGATTTACCTTAGATTCCACAGTTGAAAAGCGACAGAACTGGGATAGAAACCAAAATTTGATTCCAAAAGCCTGTGTTGCTCCCCTTACACCTCACAGGTTTTCGTTGTTACAGGGGGAGCTACAGGTGAGGCTTGAGACTCACCTAGGGCCTCTGAGCTGGTCCACAGCCCTGCTGCTGATCAAACCCAGCCTTGCCAAGTTGAGCCGCTCTCCATTCCATGTCTGTTTTAGTTTTGCTCCTGCTTTTGCAAGGGAAGGCCAGTACTCAAGAAGACAGGGGACAGTTAAGAAAACAAAGTTCTCAGAACAGGACCAGATCTGTACCAGGCTGTGGGCTTGAACATGACTTCAGAAATGTCAGGAGTTGCTCCCGGAATGGGTAATTGAGTCCAGGGAGGTGACTCTTTCTCTGTGTGGATTAACACATGACTATCTCCAGTGCCTCCCTGTGGCCCGTAGTGGGGATGGTTGTCAGGAGTGCTGTGTGTCAAGAAGGACCATTCTCAGCAAACTAACACAGAAACAGAAAACCAAACATCGCATGTTCTCACTTATAAGTGGGAGTTGAAAAATGAAAACACATGGATGCAGGGAGAGGAACATCACACACTGGGGCCTGTCGGAGGGTCAGAGGCAAGGAGAGGGAGAGCATTAGGACAAATACCTAATGCATGCAGGGCTTAAAACCTAGATGATGGGTTGATAGGTGGAGGAAACCACCATGGCACATGTATACCTACGTAACAAACCTGCACGCTCTGTACATATATCCCAGAACTTAAAAACAAGGATTCAGAGGCTGCATCTGTGGTTAACTAAAGGGCATTATGAGCAGTGATGCCTGGTGTGTGAGATGGAGACTATGCACAGACACCAGTTATTTTCCTTCCTTGGCCTTAGGTGATGGTTCTCAAACTTGACCCTGCAACAGAATCACCTGAGGGTTAAAACTCAGATTACCCTTCCCCAGGGTTTCTCATTCAGGATGTTTGGATTAGAGCCCAAGAAACTGTTTAAGAAGTTTCAGGTGATGCTGATGCAAATTCAGAGACCCCACTTTGAGAACCAGCAGTCTAGGGGTGTTAGCCTGTAACTACCTTTCCTTTGCCACTTTTTTTTCAATTGTGATTTGTATCTTCCTGCCCTCACCTCCCAGCCCACCAGCCCATACACCAAAAGAAAAAAAAAAGACCAAGCAACCCAGAATACAGCTAGGCAGCTCAGGGAACAGGCGTAAACAGTTTTTTTGTTTGTTTATTTTTCCCAAGTCAGGCCTGCATTTCAGCCCCTGACCTCCTGAGCTTAGGAAGGTCAGCTAGACTCTCTGGCCTCTGTTTCTTCTGTAAAGGGGAAGATTGTGATAGATGGGCTCAAAGGTGACTTCTGGCTGGAAGTTTCTATGAACTATGACTACCATCAAAAGCTTTAATGCTGCTACTAGAAAATAATCGTCATCACTACTTGCTAAACACCTAGGTGCCAGAAAGTGTGCTAAATACTTTACCTGCCTGATTGCATTTCTAAAACTTACAGCAACTCCGGAGAGCAGGACTTCTTATACCCATTTCATAGATGAGGAAACTGAGGCACAGAGAAGCTAAATGATGTGACTAAAGGCACGATGTCAATGATGTGAGAGCTGGGGAGTTGTAGGGGCTGTTGGAGCATGGTATGGGAAAGGAACATGAACCTAAGAGGCACAAATCTTTGGACTTTATCAGATTCAAGCTTCCTCACTCCCAGCTCTGTGGTTTTGGACAGCTCACTTTATTATATTTCTCTAAACTTCAGTTTCCTCCTGTAAAATGGGGTAATATTATCTGCCTCATTGAGGTTGCTGATAAACATAAAAAAACTGAATATGAAAAGTGCCTGGCATGAAGTTGACCCTCAGCTAATTCTAGGTTTGATCTGGGCAATGTGGAAACTCAGCTGTGTTTTGGGGTGGAAGGCAGACCTGCACATGGGAAGGAAGGCAGCTGAATTCTCACCCTACTGAGACTTACCCCTTGGTGGAGGAGGTGAGGGGGCTTCACCCATGTCTGAGCAGCCATCTGTATTCTCTAGTAAGAAGGGTGAATGCTCCCTGTTCTCAGCCTCCCAGAACCCATGTTTATCATCATGAATTAAGCTGCATAAAATTCAGGAAGCTCATGGGGTAGCCGAGAATATAAAAGTTGAGCTGGGGGGAAGTTAGAATAGATCTCTCTGCCTTTGCTGTAGAAACAGACGCCCTGCTCGAGGGAGATTGTGCTAGGAATTTGAATCCCTGCAAAACACCGAGGCATTTCAAGCCACGGAAGGCTAACGAGGGGGATTTTTAGTAGAGGGAATGAATCCTGGGGGGAAAAGATGAAGTGGAGCCTTCCACGATACACAGCACAGACAGGCTGTTACTGCTGGTGATGCAGCCAGAAAGTCAAGGACATAGAATTTAAAGAGCCCTGAGTCAATAATGGAACCAGAATGGAGGATGCATCAGGGCTTATCGCCCCTCCTCCCCCCACCAGCCTTCTCACCTGCCCATTAGGAGGCAGCTTTCCCTGGGGAACAGGTGCGGTCATCAGCAAGCCGTGTTTCTAAACAAGCTCACTGACCCCTTCCTCCCATGGATGTGCCCTAATCAGCGTGAAACAAGTCAGAGTTTGAGGGTCACACAGGTGTGCAGGATCTCACAAATGCGGAACCAGCTAGACTAGAAGGGCCCCTGCGCCGGGTTTTTCTCATGCAAAGCAAGGACAAGCAGAAGCAAATAATGAAAATACATAAAAAGGTACAAAAGCAAATGTTGACGTTAAACGGAAGACTCCTTTGAACCAGAAGAGCGACATGGGTAGCCAAACACAAGCCAGGCTCAAGTTCCCTGTCTCAGCAGGGGAATACGCTGAGATTAGCGGTATTGATTGTTCATTTATTTTTGAGATAATCAAGTTACAGGCTGATTATAAAATTGCATCTCAGCAGTGTGCCTTTTTTTTTTTTTTTTTTTTTTTTTACGTCTCCCATTAGTCTGTCTGGGTCAGCCTGGCTGTGGTCACAGGGGGGCTGCCAGAGGCCCACACAGCAGCATGATGCCCCTGTACCTGTTGCTTCCCGAGGCCACTGAGGTCTCGTGAGTCAGGGCTTGTGACAAAGAGAACCTGCCCCATCTGAGCCTGAACCCTGGCACACGAGGAAGCAGGCCCAGGAGATAAGATTGTCTCCATTCCCTGCTCCAGCCCCTCCTCTGTAGAAGCCCATTTATGTAAACGGATGGTGCTGGACTGTGGATGTGCAGGGGTGTGTGGGCAGGAGCAGGGGGAGCAGGGCAGGCGACTGGACCTGAACATGCCTGCAACCAGGGTAGGGAAGAAGTGCGCTACGAGCGGAACCAAAGCCCCAGGGCAAGGCCACTTGGGATAGGCAGAGAGAGATGGGCCACTTCCTTTTTTTTTTTTTTTTTTTTTTTTTTTGAGACGGAGTCTCGCTGTTGCCCAGGCTGGAGTGCAGTGGTGCAATCTTGGCTCACTGCAAGCTCCATCTCCCTGGTTCAAGCCATACGTGTACCTCAGCCTCCTGAGTAGCTGGGATTACAGGCACGTGCCACCACACCCAACTAATGCACTTCCATTTTTTGCAGCACCTTCTTTATACGTTACAGAGTGAAGGAATGCTTCCTAATCCCACAGCCAAGAGAAATGAAAATATGGGTTCCTGCAAAGAACAGTGGATGTTTAGAGCAGCTGTATTTATAATGTCCCCAAACTGGAAATAACCCAGATGCCCATCAACTGGCAAAAGAATAAACAAACTGTGGCTTATCCATGTGTGGTGGGTGGAGTGACGGCTCTCCCCAAAGTTATATCTGTGTGCTAATTCCTGGAAGCTGTAAATGTGACCTTTTTTGGAAAAGGGGTCTTTGCAGATATAATTAAGGCTCTTGAGATGAGGCCATCTTGGATTGTCTGAGTGGGCCCCAAATCCAATGACAAGTATCCTTGTAAGAGGCCCACAAGGGCAGAAGAGGAGAAGGCCATATGATGATGGAGGCAGAGACTGGAGTGGTGCAGCCACAAGCCAAGGGCCTCCTGGAGCCACCAGAAGCTGGAAGAGACAGGAAACTGAAGTCCCCTCTAGGACCTCTGGAGAGAGCACAGCCCTAGACTTCTTCCTGGACCTGGCACCTGGACTTCCACCTTCTGGTCTCCAGAACTGTGAGAGAATAAATTTTCTGTTGTTTTAAGCCACCAAACTTGTGGTAATGCATCTACAATGTAACGCAACTCAACAATTAGAAGAATAAACTACTGAGACATGCAACAGTCGCACCGATCTCAAGTGCACTGTGCTAAGTGAAAGAAGCCACACACAAAAGGCCATGAGCTCTAATTCCATCATATGACCCAGGAAAGGCAAAACTTGAGGGACAGACATCAGAGCAATGGTTTTCAGGGACAGCGGAGAAGAGAGGATTGAGTATAAAGAGGCTCCAGGGAACTTTTTGCGTGAGGGAAATACTCCATATCTTCAATATGGCCATGGTTATACAACTATATGTGTTTGTCAAATGCATAGAATTATGCACCTAAAACAATTTAATTGTACTTAAATGATACCTCAATTGTGAATGATTCCTCAATAAATCTATTTTTTTTAAGTGAAGGAATGCCAAAACAGGGTTCTCAAATACTGTGTATATTTTAAATGTTTACTTTTTACAAATCAACACTTTTATCACACCCAGTTTAAAAACAATGATGGCTTATATCGTTATTTGGGTGTAGTATCAAAGGCCTACATTGTAGCCTTGTGTGAAAGGGAGATCTAGGCTGACCACCCTGTGACCCCACCCTGTCACAGTCCCTTGCTAGAGGACCTGTCAGTTATGGTCAAGGACTCCTGTTGGATGTCCTGTTCCTTGGAGATACCTGCCTTCAGTCAAACCTTAGTGGCCTCACCTGGATGGCTATGTAAAAACTAGGAGGCAGGAGGGCTGGGCCCTGGGCAACTTCCCCTGCTGATTTGTGTTAGACCGGCATCTTCATGTTCAAGGTTCCTTCTCAAGCAGCTCCTATATGCTTCAGCTTTGCCCTAGGCTTTGAGGTCGGTGTGTGTGTGTGTGACCCTTGTGCATGGCTGTGGCCACTTCTTCTGGGTCTCTGGATGCTGACTTCCACCTGTATGGCCAGTACCCACCACCCTCACAGACACCTCCAGAAGAAACATCAATCTCATTCACTCTCTCTCTTTTTCTCTTTCTTATTTCTCTCCTATTTTGCCAGCCCTGGATCTGTCATCTTTCCAAAAGGATTTAAATGGTGGGTTCTCTTGATTCTCTAGTCTCTAACTGAGTCTTTTAAGGCACTGGGCAAAGCCTCAAGTTTGGGAAACAGAAATCAAACTTCTGCAATTAGATGTCTGGGAGTGATGGGGAGAAGGGAGAATCCTACTTCCATCCTTTGGATCCTGGACCTGAGTATTCTAGCTCTTGGGAATACAGTGGCATGTTGTGGTCTTTGACTCAGAGCTCATGCCACATCCTGAAGGACAGCTCCCCAGCCCCATAGGGTGGGTGCTTAAACTGTCATTTTAGCTCAACCACTACCAGTCCGTGCCATCATTCTATTAGAGCAGCTGTTTCCAGGTGATGAAGTGTTATGGTAGGGCCAGTGGATCCCCTGTTTGGGTACCCACTGCCATGCCTCTTGGCCACAAATAGATCTCTTGATCTGAAGCAATCATAGGCAGGTTCCCATGTCCTGGGTGGTAGTTCCAGCAAGGATACTGTTGGCAGTGAAAGCAAACTTATATCTGATATAGACGTCAATTCCAGAAAAGCAAATCGCAACCTCTTCCAGGGTAAAGAAGATCTGGGGAAATCAACCTGTCACTGAGGTTCCATAATCTCATCCACAGCATCTGCTTTTTATTTTTATTTTTATTTTTTTATTTTTTGGGGGGGACGGAGTTTTGCTCTTGTCACCCAGGCTGGAGTGCAATGGAGCAATCTCGGCTCACCACAACTTCTGCCTCCTGGGTTCAAGTGATTCTTCTGCCTCAGCCTCCCGAGTAGCTGGGATTATAGGCACGCACCACTGCGCCCAGCTAATTTTTGTATTTTTCGTAGAGATGGGGTTTCACCATGTTGGCCAGGCTGGTCTCGAACCCCTGACCTCAGGTGATCCACCCACCTTGGCCTCCCAAAGTGCTGGGATTACAGGCATGAGCCACCACGCCTGGCCAGAATCTGCTTTCTGCTTTTTAGAACCCTTCTGGTCCCAATGGTCTTTAGCCTTGCTTCCCTCTAAAAGCAGAGCCTGAGACAACAGCTAGCAGGCAGTTTATTTTGGGCATGCTCCCAAGAAACAGTAGTGGGAGACTGGGAATAGTGTTTAAAAAAAAAAAAAAAAAAAAGAGAGGCCACATAAAAGTGCATTATCCAGCTGATCGCTTCTATGGGCCACTGAGTTTGACTCCACAGGGAACCACCTTGGGAGACATGTGTAATGCAGCTAGAATTGCCTCCTGGAGGAATGAAAGCGGATGGCATTTACCCACTAGATTTGTCCTCCATTGGCTGAGGGATTCCCCGTGGGCTAACTCCCTCACATCTTCCATTTTGCAAAAGATGTTAGAATGGCATCTCTTCACTCTCTAGAAACAGCCTCCTTGACCTATGCTGCCACGTTGTCACCAGCTTGAGGGAGGCAGGGATATGGGGAGGGGATGCCCTGTGGGCTGCAAAACTCTACAGAGGGGCTGGATAATGAGAGCACATGTGTCTCCAGTGGGGAGGAATTTAAAGTGACGTACTCAGTATGACTGTCTCCATCATCCAAGGAAACACACACACTTCACTGGGGACCCATGTAGACACACTAAGGCACTCGTTTTCCTTTCTCATCAGCTAGTACATGCTCTTCTGAAAGATTATTTTCTATGAGCCCCACAGTTGGAAGGAAACTCCACCCTTCATCCACAAAGACTGGTTTGGTCCTGGGATCCACCCTCCACCTCCTACTCAGTCCCTCCCACCCAACTCTTGCAGGTAATAGGTAGCTCTGGTTTCTTACTATATCCAGGCAAATTCTTTAATAGCCTGGACTCCACAGCCACACTGCCTGGGATCTTTGCTGGTTCTGCCATTTGCCAGCTGGATGACCTTGGACAGGTTACCTAACCTCTCTGAGCCTCATTTCTTCATCTTTAACATGAGGATCATAGCAGTACTTCTTAGGATCTTTGCGAAGATACATTGAGATCACGTATGAAGAAGCACTTTTCTCTGGTTCCTTGAACATGCCAAGGGGCCCTCGTCCCCGAGCCTTCATGTCCACTTTTTGTTTTGCTTGAATTGCTCTTCCCGGATTCTCCTCATGGTGGACTTCCTCACTTCATTCAGGTGTCACCTCCAAAGACAACCAACCTAAGAATTCTCTCTCCTCCAGCCCCCTAGCTCATTCACTCTTCTCTCATTCCCTGCTTTATTTTCTGTGTAGCGCTTGCGGTTCCTGCATTTGTGTCCTTGTTTATTGTCTTTCTCACCCACCAGATGGCAAGACCCAAGAGAATGGAAACATCTGTCTCCACCTCTGTATTTCCAGAGCCAAGAATAGTGTCTGTAAAGTCCCCAAATATATTTACTGGATGAATTTATAGAATAAATAAGTTCCATGAGGACTTCCCAGAAGGTCACTTGGGTTGAGGGGATGAGGGGTTTGTGTTCCTTACCGGTGAGAAATTGTCCAAGGGGCGACCATTAAACACACATACATACACACATACGTACATGCGCACACATACACACACACCGGTTCTTAGGGACAAACATTAATTCTCAGAAAGTTTAAATCTACTTTCAAGGAAAGAGGACATTTCCTGGACTACAACAGAGTCTGCCTGCCTGCCCCTGGCAGAGTGAGCTTTTAGTGATTCTGTGAGTCAGTGGCCACTCTGGTCAGTCTAAAAAAACCCAGCAGCCACGCCTTGAGTGTAGAAACATCAGGGCCCATTCCAGAACCGTCAGCTTCTTGATGGCCGTTCCTGAGCCACACTGGGTCTTGCAAGAATCTTTGAAATTGAAGCTGTCTGTTTGCTTATATGTCTGTGTGGTTTTCTCTGCTGCGGTCTGTGTGTGTTTTCCTTCTGCTGCGCTCAGAGGAAAGTCGGGCCGGACTTTCCTTTAAATATGCAGTGTGGGGTAGGGGACAGTGTGAAGGGAGCTGTTGTTCTCCTCTGCAAGTTCCCATCCATGTCACTTGCAGATATTTAAAAAGCATAGGAAGCACGCGTGTGTGTGCGTGTGCACGCACACACACACACACCAGTTTTTTTGGTGGGGAGTAGGGTAGGGGGACTTCTGGCCTATGCTTTTGAGTGGGCAGTATGCTCTTGAGTGCCAGGATTTTCTGAATCTCCACATTCCAGGCCTGAGCATCTTCAGGAGACCTTCTCCATCTTTCAACCTCAATTTGCTTCTTCCCAGACTCACGGTCTATGAAGGAGTAGCATCAAAGCCAGCAGAAACAGCACATCTATCAAAGGAGGCTGTCACATAATTTATTGGTCAGAAATTTCATTGAGCTCTAGTTTATAATCTAAGTCTTTTTTTTCTTTTTTTTGTAGGAACGTTCTGGGGGGACATATGTATTTTAAAGGACATATATATTTATATAAAGATATATACTCTAACCTTTAAAAACACTATTAATGCAAAAACAGTAGTTTCTGTTCTTTCTCTTGAAAATGGAATACTACGCCAACTCTTTTTTTTTTTTCTTTTTTGACATGAAGTCTCGCTCTGTTGTCCAGACTGGAGTGCAGTAGTGCAATCTCAGCTCACTGCAACCTCCGCCTCCCGAGTTCAAGTGATTCTCCTGCCTTAGCCTCCTGAGTAGCTGAGATTACAGGCATGCACCACCACTCTCAAGTAATTTTTTTTTTTTTTTAAATAGAGACAGGGTTTCGCCATGTTGGCCGTGCTGATCTTGAACTCCTGACCTCAGGTGATCCGCCCGCCTTGGCCTCCCAAAATGCTGGGATTACAGGCATGAGCCACTCCACCTGGCCTCAAGTCTTTACAGTAGATTATGTTTCCACAATTTTCTGCAAATGTTTTCCGTTTTACCCAGGTAGTTAAAATTTAAGCATATGCCGGTAAGGCTAATTTTAAGTGTTGGCCAGTAGATGGCAGTAAGTTTGAACTTGGTCTGGGAAATGGCTTTTCTGTAGTTTGATGTAACAGAGCACACAAGTCAGCCTGAGCGTAGCATAGGCTTAAAGGTAAACAGCTTTCGACAAAAACATGAACTGAAACGTGGCCGCCAGTTATGATCATAATGAGCATCTTTGTGAAGTCCGCTTGCACCTCTATACTTCATGGCATTTATTAAGAAATCTGTACTGAAGGCCCACTTTGTGCCAGGAGGGGCGGTCGTGGCACACAGGATTGTTGCCATTATGAAAGTTACATTTTAGTACAATCACTTCATTTATCATCCCAATACAAATGGTCTCTAAATGACCTTTCGAAGCAGGTGTATTGAGGTGCAAAGTGAAGATGTTACAGAGAGTTTTTAAAAAACGTTCTTTATTGGCTCTCCCAACAATCCCATATGGGTATAGTCATCAAGAATGAAAAGCAGATCCTGTGGCTCACTAAAATGACTTCTGCATGAACTAAGAGAAGAAAGTTTAGTTTCCAGAAGGTTGGATCATCTCTTAGATATGAAAAAACAAACTTTTATGATTCCTTGAGCTCAGAGTTGATGAATCGGCGCGGACAGGTCTGGATAATGTTTCAGAGGCTTGGAAGAATGTGTCCTCTTGTTCTTCTGTCTCTAGGGCTTGTTTATGGGGTGGATAACTCAGAAAGGGAGACACCTTCCACAGTCAGAATCCCATTCTGCTGTGTTTTTCAGGTACAGCAGGTGGTCCAGGAGGATTGCCAAGGATAGAAGGCACCTCTCTCAGGATGCTGTGATGCTGGTGGCCAAGCCAACCAGGCTCAGGTTCCCCTTGTGCGTGATGCCACTGGAACCTCCTAGCCCCAGCTGATTAGTCCAGGGTGGGCATCTGATGGGGTGGCTTTCAATTCACTGGAAGCCCAGCTCAGAGTGGCAGGTGTCTGAAGCACAGCAGATGGATTGGCAGCAAAGTGTGGAGGCCCAAGCACCAAGCCCCAGGGAGGGAGAGGGTTGGAGTTCAAGTGTTCAGGACAGTACGAAGGACACAAGACCCTCGACTGCAGCAGGCTCAACCTACTCTAACTTTCTCCTTGATAAGAATCCCCTGGGGGAGGCCGGACACAATGGCTCACGCCTGTAATCCCAGCACTTTGGGAGGCCAAGGTGGGTGGATCACGAGGACAGGAGTTGGAGACCAGCCTGGCCAACATGGTGAAACTCTGTCTGTACTAAAAATACAAAAATTAGCTGGGCGTGGTAGTGCATGCCTGTAGTCCCAGCTACTTGGGAGGCTGAAGCAGGAGAGAATGGCTTGAACCCTGGAGGCAGAGGATGCAGTGAGCCAAGACTGTGCCACTGCACTGCAGCCTGGATGACAGAGGGAGACTCCATCTCAAAAAAAAAAAAAAATTCCCCTGTGAAAGGTGGCAGTGCTGACTACATATACAGATAACCAGGCCTTTCCCCCAGAAGTTCTGCTTTAGTGGTCTGGGGTGGAGCCTGAGTTTCTTTATTTCTTTTTTTTATTTATTTTTTCCCTTCAAGACAGGGTCTCGCTCTGTTGCCCAGGCTGGAGAGCAGTGTCACGATCTCGGCTCACTGTGACCTCCACCTCCGCCTCCCAGATTCAAGTGATTCTCCTGCCTCAGCCTCCCGAGTAGCTGGGACTACAGGCTCACACCAACAAGGCCAGTTAATTTTTGTATTTTTAGTAGAGATGGGGTTTTGCCATGTTGCCCAGGCTGGTCTCGAACTCCTGGCCTCATGTGATCTGCCTGCCTCGGCCTCCCGAAGTGCTGGGATGGCAGGTGTGAGCCACTGCACCGGGCCTCTGAGTTTCTTTATTTCTAACATGATGGGGCTGGTCCTTGGACCATACCGAGTAATAGGGGCTTTGAGTCCCTTTCAGCTCTCGATTCTACAACAGATTCCTGTCACTGAAATGACTCTGGTTTTCTATGTAGTAGGGAAAGAAAGTTGGATGCCAACATTTCTGTAGGCACTGTCTTGTGACTGCCTTGCTATTGACCCTTTACAAAAGCTATCTCATTTAATCCTCTCCACACCCAACCCTGTGATTGCTGCCTTATCCCCATCGTAGATACAATCAAAAGAGGATCAGACAGCTGAAGTAACTTGCCTGAGTTGAACAGTAAACAGGTGAAGGAGGTGAAGGATTTGGGATTCGAACCAACATCAGGCTGGCCTAATGCTCATTAATTACTTACTTATCTAATTGCTTACTCTCTACCGAATTATTTAAAAATCTGTAGGCTGTGTAGAGGGCGGCTCATGCCTGTAATCCCAACACTTTGGGAGGCCAAGGTAGGAAGATTGCTTGAGGCCAAGAGTTCAAGCATCAACCTGGCCAATGTAGCAAGACGCCATCTCTATAAAAAAGAATCTATGAACTAAATGCTGTAGCAGGCATTGGGACATAAGGTGAACAGAATAGATGAGGCATTGGCCCTTGTGGAGCTACCAGCTTATCAGGAAAGGTGGGCATTTAAATAAGAAATGCCAGCACAGAGCGAAAACAGATCTGAAACCTTCCACTTCTCACCGTGTCCATTGCTGCTGCCTGGTCCTTGCCTCCCTCATCTCTTGCCTAAAGGACTGCAATGATTTTCTCGTTTTTTTTTTTTGTCTAGAATACTCTTCCCCAGATCTTTATGTGGCTGGCCCATTCCTGCACTCCAACCTCACCTGCTCCGTGAGGCAGTGTGTGGGGTAGCAGGTGACAGCGTGACTCGTGGTGCCAATACCTGGGCCTGCCTTCCAGCTCTTCTGCTTTTCAGCTGTGTGAAGCAGGGCGGGTTACTTCACTTCTCTGGGTATCACTTTTCTCATCTGTAAAAGGGGCAGTAACAGCTTCTACTCTGTAGGGTTGCTGTGAGGATTAAATGAGTTAATATACATGAAGTTCTTAGAATGGTGTGTGTCGAAGCATAAGCAGCATAGAAACTTCTGCTGCTGTTATTCCCTACCCACCCTGCCTACCTGTGGCACACCCCCTTCCATTCAAGTGTACCACATCACACTGTTACATTTTCTTCATAGTCCTTGTGATCAAACCACCTGTGTGTTTATTTGTGTGCTGTCTGTCTCTCCACCTCTAGAATCTAAACCAGGAGACCTGGGCATTGTCTTGTACCCCATGCATTTCCAGTTCCTGGAGCTGGGCCTGGTATATAGTAGGTTCTCAAGAACTATGTCCTACAGGAATGAATGAATAGACATGAGAAGTTGGGGTGCTATGAGAGAATGCAGTTGTGTTCTCTAGCTCAGGCCAGGCTGTCAGGGAATGGCTTCCTGATACAGTGCATGACATTGACTCAATTAGACACTGTTCCCCAACCCAAAAGCCACAGCTTCTGCCATTAAGAACAGATGATGGAAACAAATGGATGGACTCTGCTGGCCTCTGCTGACTTCTTCCTTGAGTAGTTTGAGTCTTCCTGGAAAATCTTTAAGAGACTTTAAGCTCAGAAGTCAAAACTTGAAGAACCTCTAGTTATTGAATGTTAAAGCCAACAGTCTGTCTTGGATCGTGTTAGTGTGTGTCATACCTTTGACATTATATTTAAACATGAGTTTTCATATTTAATAAACAGAAGGGCCCTGAGAGATTTCCTGGAGGCTTCTGCCCACATTAATCATCTTCTTGAACACATACTGCCATTTGGACTGGGGATCTGGCCAAACTTTGAGGGGAGGGGTGAAGAGGAAGAGAAGTCCTCATATGCCCAGCTAGAATTGCCAACAGACTTCAACTTTCCCTGAGCAAATGATAGAATGAAACAGATGCATGGCTTTTGCTAAGCCCTTCTTGCAGGATTTTGAGCCTTCCTGAAAAATTAGCTCTATACTGGGGTCTGCCTCACTCTAGGCTGTTAGGAGTATGAAACCAGGGGACCCATAGAAAATATCCTCAGCTTGTAAATGGCATTCTCATAAGACTGCTGATTTCTCAAATCCTAATAGCAAAGTCTTTCTTTTTGCAGAGACAAGACTTGAAAAGCACATACGTTTGGGAGGAGAAAGTCTGTAACTGAAATTTAGTCAAAGAAGTGAAAGCTCAACCCCAGACTTTTAGGTTGAAAAGTTTTGGTAGGGAGAAGGCAGACAAAGACTGGGAGACATGTAGAGAGAGGTGGAAGGAAGTAAAGAAAGGACAGTGTATCAGTCAGCTACCACTACAGTAATGCTGTGTAACCAAAACATCCAGACTCAGTGACATACATTGAGCATTTATTTTTCCCTCATGTGGCCATTGGTTGACTTGGATTCAGCTGATCTGTTTTTGGCTTGGCTCCAAGCTGCAGATAAGAACCTGATCTGGCCCTGGGTCTCTCTTTTCCTTCTTGGACCAGCTTCATACTGAGTGTTTCCACTCATGTCTCTTCAGTCCTAGACTTAAAACTTGCCCACTGTCACTTCAAACCCCCATTCTTTTGGCCAAAGCAAGTCACACAGTCAATCCCAATATCGCTGGGAGAGGGAAGTGTATGCCTCCCATGGAGGTGCTGGCGGTGATGTTTGCTGAGCAATAATTGAATCTTCCACAGGCAGCCTGCATATCAAAGGCCACCTTTACCAACCTCACAACGTATCTTGCGTTACATTCATCCCTTTTAGTTTCCTTGGGTCCTCACAGAATTAGGACATTGAACCTTAACTAAAGTCGAGGGTCTTTACATCATGTTGCCCCCGCCACCCTGTCAATGCACTATAATTTTGTTCTGCAAATAACTCCTCTCTCCTAAATGCTCCTCTATTTCCACTACTCACTTTGAACTCTAGGACACCAGGTCCCACTTACTCTACTTCCTTGGCCTAAAACAGTTCAGATTCCCTTTCCCTCTCTGGACCTTTATATTCTTCGTTTGAATACTGAGGGCCACCCCCTACCCCCATAGAAAACCTAGCTGTCACTCAGTATACTGGAATTTTTCAAAAATCCCCTTAAACAAACAAGGGTTCAGGGACCTGGGAGCTAGAGTTTCAGACTCACCTTAATGAGTTTTTCCTTTCCCTGCAGGAAATTCAATAGAAAGGTTATTTTCATAGTTAATAAGTGTATTTTGTTACTGCCAAGGTAAAAATCAGAAATTGACAGATCAAAACTGACAACAGCAAAACCTAAACACATTTTCCTGTTTGCCCTGCAGCGCACATGTGCAGTGCCTCTCACCTTTGGCTTTGATCTTGCAATTTGCAGGCAGCTGGGTTCACAGGCACCCGCTTAGGTAAACAGGAGGAATGGGAACCCTAAAGGGCTGTGAGGCATGACAGTGGCTTTCTGCTTCCCCGGGTGATGCTGACTCCCGATTACGGTGGGCAAGAGCAGTCTTCGCCCCCAGTGAATCAGCAGGACCCAGCTCACATTGTGCAAATTCACTCAGTGGGAGAGACGTGGGCGGCATGGATACCTGCCCTGCCCAATGCCTGTGAGAAGCGGGAACAGGCTTCCCGTCACCTCCCTTCTTCTCCAACAGCAGATCCAGCCTGGTGCCCTCTGGGGACTGAGTAAGAAAGGAGGGGAGGGCCCCGTGTGTTTACAGGTAGAGTATTCAGGGTAGTGAAGGAGTCTCCGAGTGAGGAATCAGCAACACTGAGTTTCCACTTTTATAGGGAAGGAAACCCTGGAAGCCCACTTTCAAAGAAGGAGAGGAAGGTTTAGGGGAAATGATGTAACTGTCTTATGGGATCTACCTCTATCTGGCTTTTGTTCAAGTGATGTCTGGGGGCTGGTCTGTGACATTGGGACTCACCCTGGGCAAACCCTGGGCTGAGAACCATGGAGAAGATCAAAAGGCAGTGAACCTGCTCTTCCAGCTTTGGACCTAAGCAGGGAGACAGGAAGAACATGCAAGGAAGGTTTACGAACACACAGACCAGCGGGGCACAGGTGCAAATCCATGCACTGCAAAACTCTACCAACACTCTCTGCAAAATTCAAGAAATAGTTATTGAGCATCTCCTCTGTGCCGCGTTCCTCTTTATCTTACCAGAAGCAAAACTGATAATTCCAACCATCCAACCATGTCTTGTCTCATTGACTAGTAATTTTAGTTAGCTAACTTATTTATTTATTTTTTTGAGACAGAATCTCGTGCTGTCGCCCAGGCTGGAGTGCAGTGGAGCGATCTTGGCTCACTGTAACCTCTGCCTCCTGGGTTCAAGTGATTCTCCTGTCTCAGCCTCCTGAGTAGCTGGGATTACAGGTGCATGCCAGCACGCCTGGCTAATTTTTGTATTTTTAGTAGAGACTCGTGAGCCACTGCACCTGGCCCGTTAGCTAACATTTTTGAGCACCTTTGGTATGGTAAGTCCTTTTTGAAAAGATGACATCATTCATTCTCTGTAATTCCCTTTGAAATAGACGCTGCTCTCCTCCCCCAACTTCATAGACAATCAAATGGAGACACAGAGAGGTTATTAACTCGTCTAAGGGCTCACAGCCAGCAAGGGTAAGAATCTGGGAGTAAACTTGGTAGTCTGGCTCTGGAGTCCTCCCTGTAATGCTACCTGTCCCCGTTTCACCACAGGAACACTCTCTAAATTAGCAAGGATAGGGCCTCAGCTTGCGGTGTGCTCTCCCCAGCCACCCCGCCATTACTATGCAGGTCTCGGTGGTTTGGCAATGGGCCCCTTGAGTCCAGCCTGAGAGGGAGAGTCAGAGGCTGGTGCTGAGAATGTGGGTGACATCATACACCTTGTGTCCCCCCAAATCCATGTCACCTGTCTCCTGGGCAATGCCAGCATTCCTCATCTGTTCCATAATGTTTATGGAATAGGAAGGCTGATACTCCTTCCCTGCGCTTGGACCACTGCAGTCCTGGGTCAGTCCCAGTCTGTGACTTGGGGGCCCCTCCAGTGGCTCACAGGCAGGGAGCGGTAGTGAGATCCACAGCCCCATAAATCCTCCTCTTGGGAAACAGGGAGTCAAACCTGCTGAAGAGGCGGGGTGCGGTGGCTCATGCCTGTAATCCCAGCACTTTGGGAGGCTGAGGCGGGTGGATGACCTGAAGCCAGGAGTTTGAGACTAGCCTGGCCAACATGGTGAAACCCCGTCTCTATTAAAAATACAAAAATTAGCCAGGCATGATGGTGCAGGCCTGTAATCCCAGCTATTTGGGAGGCTGAGGCAGGAGAATCACTTGAACCCAGGAGGCAGAGCCTGCCATGAGCTGAGATCACGCCACTGCACTCCAGCGTGGGCGACAGAGCGAGACTCTGTCTCAAAAACAAAACAAAAAAACAAAAAACAGGCAAACAAAAAACTGCTGAGGAGCAGGAAGTTCCAGAACAGGAATTCTGAAAGTGCACCCGTGAACCACCCGCATCCATGTCAGCTGGAAGCTTGCTAATCATGCATATTCCTCAGCCCCACACCAGGCCCTAGGGATAAGGCCCAGCAATCTGAATTTCAGTGAAACCCTTCCTATGCTCCCTCTGCACGTTCATGTTTGAGAACGCTAGTTTTCTTTTGTAACTTTTACCAGGGAGTCCTTGCAATATTGCTTTGGTCTGGGGAAGTAGGGCTATTTATCTAATTATAAAGACCTTCATTTTCATAGGGCAGGGTGGCGTGGCATCTGGGAGTTAAGAATGGCAAATGCCAAGCCATGTGTCCGTGGGTGTGAGGCTGAGGATTGTACTTTCCGCCTATAGGCACAGGTGGAGGTTGCGTCATCGCTGGAGCCTGGCGGCCCCATTCACTCAGGCTTCCCACGTGCCCACTCCACAGTAAATTGTTCCCTGTTTGGCAGCACTTCTTGCACTTCAAAGAATTTGCCAGAAGAGTCCAGACCTAGGTACCTGCCCAGTTCCTTAGAGGGGACTCAGATCCCTGCAAGGATATAGCCTTTGGTGAGTCCCAGTCCTGAGCCTTGCTCACTTGCCCGTCTTCTGGGGCTGGGGACAATGAATACGTGTGTTCCAAAGGTGTAAATTCCTGCTCTGCCCTCACCAGGGATGTGACTCTGGGCAGGCTTCTTGATCTCTTAAAGTCTCAACTATAAAATGAGGTTAATAGTACTCACCAAACTCAGAACCTGGATTTGCTGGCACTGTCTTTGTGTATATCTGGGAGCCATGGAACCTGGTCAAACTGTTTTTTCATAACAGTAGCTTTGACAGGTGGAAAATGTCACAGGAGAGAAACAATGTTGGAAGATAGAATAATGCACCCCCCTGCCAAAGATAACCACACCCTAATCCCCGGAAGCTGCCACTGTTACCATTCTCCAGGCAGGCCAATGTCGCCAATCACAAAGGTCCTTATAGAAGGGAGGCAGCAGAGTCAGAGTCAGAGAGGGACATGGGTAGGTGGAAGCACAGAGAGATAAAAGAAGAATAAGAAGGAAGGAAGAAAGGAAGGAAGGAAGGAAAGAAGAAGAAGGAGAAGGAGGAGAAGAAGAAAAAGAAGAGGAAGAAGAAGAAGGAGAAGAAGGAAGAAGAAGAAGAGGAAGAGGAAGAGGAAGAAGAAGAAGACGACGACGACGGAGGAGGAAGCAGAGGAGGAGGAGGAGGAGGGGAAGGGGAAGGAGAAGGAGAAGAGGAAGAGGAAGAAGAAGAAGAAAAGAAGAAGGAGGAGGAGAAGGAGAAGAGGAAGAGGAAGAAGAAGAAGAAAAGAAGAAGGAGGAGGAGAAGGTGTAGAGGAGAAGGAGGAGAGAGAGAAGGGGAGGAGGGAGAGGAATGGGAAGGGAGGAGGAGGGAGAGAGAGAGATTTGAAGATGCTGTGCTGATGCTGGCCTTGAAGATGAAAGAAGAAGTCACAAGTCAAGGATCCTGAAGGAAGCCTCAGGAAACTGAGAAAGGTAAGAAATTGATTCTCCCCTAGAATTCCTAGAAGAAATGCAGTCCTACTGGCATCCTGAGGTTAGCCCACTGGAACCCATTTCAGACTTCTGAACTATAAGGTCATGAATCTGTTTTAAGCCACTGAGTTTGTGGTCATTTGCTACAGCAGCCAAAGGAAAACGCCACAGCTAGGATTCTTGGACTTGGCTCCAAATGAGGGCCAGAAGTCTGGGAAGGTGACAGAGACTCATTGCCCAGAGGCACTCCTTTCTTTCCTTCCAGATGGGTGCAGTGCCTTTTATGTGACCACCCCGGTCATGTCCTTTGCATGCGCAGCTGTAGTGCGGCCCTCATTCATATGTAATTTCTCATCTCTCGGTCTTTCTTCTCTGCTGTCTTACACCCACCCCACTGATAGCGCCTGGTTAGGGTTATTTTTATTTGTAGAGTTAGGGGTATTTTTATTTGTAGAGTACACAAATAAAAATACAACATTGCCCAAGACATGCTTATACTAAGACATTATTCACTGTTTATCTGAAATTCAAATTGAAATGGCGTTTTGTATTTTATCTGGCAACCTTACACCTGGAAGGTGCCCAAGAAAACACCTGCAGAATTAGGTCTTGGGATCTGTTTGCTCCACCCCTGGAGAATTTTTCAGCTGGGCTAAAAGTCCCTTAGCCATTTCTGTTCTCTCTTGCCCACCTTGTATATTTGCCTCAACTGGCTGTGCTCTTGTTGCAGCTGCTGCCTCTGTGCTTGAGGAAAGTCATTGAAATTAGAGAACAAGAGAGAAAGACAGAAGCAGTTGATGAAGAGATCAAAGAACAGATGTGAGGACTTGGCTCAAGTTTTCAGTGGTTCCTGCTAGTGCCATGTGAGGAGCATTATTAAGGTTCCATCTTCTCTGACCATCTTGGGCTGGTTCTAGGCCTTTGGAATGAGTGGACTTTTGAACCCTGCACCCTTCAGGGAGCGGAGGCACATTAGTGGGTGGCTTAAACAACAGAAATGTATTATCTCACAGTTCTGGAGGCTGGAAGTCCAAGATCAAGGTGTCAGCAGGGTTGGTTTCTGGTAAGGGCCCTCTCCTTGGCTTGCAGTTGGCCACCTTCTTGCTGCCTGTTCACATGATTGTCTCTCTGTGCATGAGTGTGCACGATGCCATCATGATGCCTTCATGTATGATGTTCTGTGCTAGATTTGGGGATTGCTTGTTATTGAAGCACAAGGCAACAAACACTGATGAATAAACCCAGAAACTTCAAGCAGAGTTCTTACATTTCATTGGCTAGAGCCAGTGGTGTTTTAGGGTTGGCTTGTATTGACTTGCAAGGGCCAGTTGTTAAATTTCCAGAAAACTTGGTAGTTGATACTCAAAATGCATCCATATTAGGCCACTCTTGCATTTCTATAAAGGAATATCTGAGACTGGGTAATTTACAAGGAAAGAAGTTTTAATTGGTTCACAGTTCTGCAGGCTGTACAGGCAAAAGCAGGAGCAAGAGAGAGAGAGGGGAAGTAGGTGCCTCACACTTTTAAATGACAAGATCTTGTGAGAATTCACTCACTATCATGAGGATAGCACCAAGGGGATGGTGCTAAACCATTTATGAGAAATCCTCACCCATGATGCAATCACCTCCCACCAGGCCCCACTTCCAGCATTGAGGATTACATTTCAATATGAGATTTGGGCCGGGACAAATATCCAAAGTGTATCAGCATCACTTTTTAATTATTTTACTACAGGTAGCTATTATCCATGCTCTTGTTATTTATGTTTCTTGCATCTGCGTGGTGGAAATACTATAAAATAATGTGCTACAGCATGTCTCTCCCAGCTCCCTGTTCAATGAAGCCATGGTGGTGACTTGAAATTGTCTGTGATAGTATTTATACAATAGAAATCAGCAAATTAGCTATAAATTAGAATTTTTTTTTCTTTTTCAATTGGAGAGCAAGTTGTTAAGCATCCCTGGCCAGACTGGGACACAAACCTACCCCTAAACCAATAACTAGCAAAAGGGAATGAGATTATCATGTCTGGCACAGATTTATCATGATTTATCTCCTGGACGTAGGCTCTTTTTCTCTAAACGTAATGCCATTGTCTCAGTCTGTTTTGTACTGCTATAACAGCATACCTGAGACTAGGTAATTTATAATAAACAAAAATGTATTGGCTCACAGTTTTGGAGACTGGGAATTCTAATACTGAGGGGCCTGCATCTGGTAAGGGCCTTCTTGCTGAGTTATAACATGTCAGAAGGGCAAAGAGAGGGTGAGAGAGCGAGCGAGCAAGAGGGGGCCAAACTTGTCCTTTTATAAGGAGCCCACTCTGAAATAACGGCACTAATCCATTTGTGAGAGCAGTGCTCCCATGACCCAAGCACTCCCATTAGGCCCCACCTACCAACACTGTAGCATGAGGGTTAACTTTTCAACACATGCTTTTTGGGGAACACATTCAAACCATAGCAACTGTCAATACCTGCACTGTACCATTATGGAGTTCATGAACAAACAATAAGGAGTAGGGTGGGGGGACTGAGCTGTTGTTAGATGACAAGAAATATACAAAGACAGCATTATGAGAGCTCAGAAAAAAAAGCCATCTTTTCTGATAGAGAATTTTGGAGGTTTTATGGGGAAGTTAACAGGTAAGCAGAGCTATGAAGAATAAGATTTTATCAGGAAGTGCTAAAGAGAGGAGAGTGCCCCAAATTGAGGGAGGCATGCATGCAAGGAAGTGCTTGGCAACAGCATATCATTCTGTTCTGAAAAGAACAGGAAGAAAAGAAGAGGAAATTGACTGATAGCGAAGGGAGATTGACTCTTGCTTGCTGGGGACCTGGATGCAATGTCCCCTTGCATCCCCTAGGAAATCGAACCACTAAGCACTGGGGAGCCACTGGGCAGGGAGAAAAATGATCCAAACCTTATATTGGTAAGGCCAGTCTGTTACCAGAGAGTGGGGTCAAGTGGACGAGAGAGAGAATTGGGAGGGGGAGAGGCCAACTGGTCAGCAACTGTGACATTTTGGGTTATAAGTAACAAAGTTAATTCTGATTTAGAGTGCTCTCAATAAAAATAAAAAAGACCAGCTGGACCAGGTTAATAACTGAAATTAGTGTCTTAGACATCACTTACAATGGCTATCACTCATTAAGCACCTACTGTTTGTCAGACCCTCTTCACATGTAATTAGTTTATTGAAAGGTGTGGAACAATCAAGAAACAGCTTTGTTTTTCTTCTACCTCTGTCTTCACTCCCTGTCTGTTAGATATTCTGCCCCAGCCGTGATATCTCTGCCCAACCGATAGCTTTCCCCACATCTTGCCTGCCTATTTCATCAGGACAACTTCATCTTCAGGTATTTAGTATGATACAAATCCAAACTTTCATCTCACATTCAGTTTGAAGCCCCTCTCTTTTGCTCTAAATCAGACAAGTCCCAGGCAAGGCATCTGCAGCGAGAAGAAGCTAGTGGTCTTTTCTCTCTCTCTTTCTCTCTTTCTCTCTTCCTTGTTCTGTTTCTTCCTCTTGAGGATGGAAGGAGAGGTCAGTGGTAAAGGGGCAAAAGTGGTGTCATTTGTATTTCTTCAATGGTCAAAGGACCTTTGGCAAATGCTGAGCCCTTCTCTTTTGGGGCAACTTTGTGGTTTTCCAGAGACCACTCTCCCATGCACACACATTCTGTGAAGACCTCCAATACTGCATCATGTTCTGGTGCGAAGACGCATTCCCTGGTCAGCTCCTGCTCTGGCAGAAAAGCCCATGTGATTTCCTTCTGCCCCAGGGTGACCAGGCCTGGCTACTTACTATGATGTCTCCTGGATCCATGGAGCCATCCCTCTTTGCCTCTCTTCTGTGAGCTGAATGCTTGTGTCCCCTCCCAAATTCATATGTTGAAACCCTAATCCACAATTTCATGGTCTCTGGAGGCCTTTCAAAGGTAATTGAGTCACGAGGGTGGAGTCCCCATGAATGGAACCAGTGCCCTTATAAGAAGAGACACTAGAGAGATGATTCCTCTCTCCACCATGTGAAGACACAGCAAGAAGCCATCCTTTTGCAAGCCAGGAAGAGGCGCCTCGCCAGGGACTGAATTGGCTGGCAGCTTGATCTTAGAAGTCCCAGTCTTCAGAACTGTGAGGAATACATTTCTAATGTTTAAGCCACCCAGTCTATATTTTTGTTATAGAAACTCTAACTAAGACACTCTCTATCCTTGGAAACCTGGATCAAGTCAGGCTCTTTCTTAACACTTCACAACACTAGACACCAGAAACAAACCCTGAGTCCAGGAGACACAAGTTCCCTTGGAACTATGTTCCCAAATTGAGGTCCCATGAGGGAAGGATCAATTTTCCCTATGGCAAAAACACCACCCTCTGCAAATGTTTCTAGATGCAAGGTTTGAAAGGTGTGGTTTCATGGTGAGGGAAAAGGAAAATGGCACAGAATTCCCTGCCCATTCAGTTGACAACCCTTGTCAAAGAAATTCTCTCTCTTTCTCCCCTTTATATTTGTAGGGGCAGGAGAAAGGTGAAGGGGTACATGTTGAAGGACAAATTTCATGATCTCTTAGCAATCTTGGGCTCGCATCTCATCCCACTCTTTGGAATGTTGGACAACTTGTCATTCTCTGTCTACAGCCACAGCCTGAGTCTACAACCCCTTCAGTATCCCTTTTAAATTTAATATCATTAAAATCTTTTGATATGATTAATATCACTTAATTATCACAATAACCCTATAAGGAATGTTTATACACTGTCGGTGGGAATGTAAACAGTTCAGCTACTGTGGAAAGCAGTTTGAAGATTTCTCAAAGAACTTAAAACAGAACTACCATTCAACCCAGCAATTTCATTACTGGGTATACATCCAAAAGAAAAGAAATTGTTCTACCGAAAAGACATGCACTCACATGTTCATTGTAGCACTATTCACAATAGCAAAGACAAGGAATCAACCTAGGTGCCCATCAATGGTGGATTGGATGAAAAAAATGTGGCATATATACATCATGGAATATTATGCAGCCATAAAAAGGAATGAAATCATATCCTTTGCAGCAACATAGATGCAGCTAGAGGTCATTATCCTGAGCAAATTAATGCAGGAACAGATCACCAGGTAATGCATATTCTCACTTGTAAGTGGGAGCTAAACATTGCGTACTCATGGGCATAAAGATGGCAACACTAGTCACTGGGGACTACTGGAAGGGGGAGGGAGAGAAGGGGATGAAGGTGGAAAAACTGACCATTAGGTACTATGCTCAGTACCTGGGTGATGGGATCATTCATACCCTAAACCTCAGCAACGTGCAATATACCCAGGTAACAAACCTGCATATGTACCTCCTGAATCTAAAATAAAAGTTGGAAACACAATAAAATAAAAATTTTAAAACCCTGTAAGGTGAGTACTATGGATGAAGAATCTAAGACTTGGGGGCTGAGCCATTTGCTTGCTAATGAAGTCCATTAGCTATGAATTCCAGTCTTTCTGACTCCAAAGACAAAGTTCTTCACCCCTTCCTGATACCACCTTTCAAAAGATGAGCTAGATTTTGAGTCTATGAACCTGGGAGGCTGGGGTACCATTCATAGTTAGAGAGAATCAGGAAGAGAAGTGATACGGGATATGACAACTAGCTCCATTTTAGATATGGTGAGTTGGAAGTTGTGGGGGACATTGAACGTCCCAGCGATGCCCTGTGGGTAACAGTAACTTGCACGTTTCACTAGGGAAAGGCGGATTTGCTCAAAAAGTAACAGGTGAAGGGGAATACCAGGAAGCTTTTTATTGCAGGCTGATGGGTCAGTTGGACTGTATTTGTCTCCTTTCTAATGATTCTGAGAAAACAGATCTACCTTAATAATGCTGATAATTTGCTGAAAGTTCATTTACTGTTACTATCACTTGGCTTCCACGAGACGGCAAAGTATATTATCTTCCTTCTAAAGATAAACACAGGGGCCTGGGTGTGGTGGCTCATGCCTGTGATCCCAGTGCTTTGGGAGACCAAGGCAGGAAGATAGCTTGGAACCAGGAGTTCGAGATGGGCCTCAGCAACATCACGAGACCCCGTCTCTACAAACAATTTAAAAATTAGCGGGGCATGGTGGCGCACACTTGTAGTGCTACTGAGGAGGCTGAGATGGGGGGATTGCTTGAACCCAGGAGTTCAAGGTTGTAGTAAGCCAAGAGCATGCCATTGCACTCCAGCCTGGGTGACAGAGTGATATCCTTTTTTTAATTTTCAATTTAAAAGAAAATTAATAATAAACATAGAGATGGAAGCATCCAGGACACAAGTGCAAAATTCAGCTTTCAAATCCTCCACATCCAGGGAGCTCAGAGAGAGGCCCAAATGTCCACATGGGGAGGGAAGAAAAGAGAACAAGTCCAGGGATTTCTCTTCCTTAGGGCCGTGACAGCATGTGGCCTCAGAACTATCAAGCCTTACAGGAAGCTAAATAGACAGCTCTTGGTTACTTAGCTGGTGGATGCCGGCTAATCCCACAGCAGTCTGGTGGAATGAGGACAGGGCTCACCCCTGCCTCTGTCATTCACTAGCTGTCTGACCCTGGACATATTACCACCCCTCAGAGCTTCAATCCCTTCACCTGTGAAATGTGGAAAATGATGCCTCACACATGTTGTTTGGAGAATTAAATAAGAGACCACATGTAACAGACATTCATTCCTCCCTCTTGCCACTGATCATTGTCACCTGCTGCCACTTGTGACTTTCACGGTGCCTATATAGGGCAGGCTTTAATAGATGTTGGTACCCCTGTCAATCCTAGACCAAATTTGGTTTTAGAGTTGATTTTTTTTTTTTTTTTTTTTTGAGATGGAGTTTCGCTCTTATTGCCCAGGCTAGAGTGCAATGGCACGATCTCGGCTCACTGCAACCTCTGCCTCCCAGATTCAAGCTATTCTCCTGCCTCAGCCTTCCTGAGTAGCTGGTATTACAGGCATGTGCCTGTAATTTTGTATTTTTAGTAGAGACAGGGTTTCTCCATGTTGGTCAGGCTGGTCTCGAACTCCTGACCTCAGATGATCTGCCCACCTCGGCCTCCCAAAATGCTGAGATTACAGGCATAAGCCACCGTGCCTGGCCTGGAGCGGATTTTTATGCCTACATCTTAATTAGAATGAAGCTGGTGTTCCAGAGATGAGCCTCTCACCGGTCGCTCTGGGAAGCTGTGACCTAGAATGGACCGTGAGCCTGGAAACTCCTGTTGAGGCCCCACCTCTTTTCTTGTCCTGGAAGCCTTGGTTCTGTGCCTGGGTGTCAAGGAGCTCCTCTGATTGCAGAGTCAATGGGAAGCAAACGTAATTAAGGGAGGGTGTGGAATAGTAAAAGAGTAGCACATTCTTTTTTTTTTTTTTGATGAGGTCTGGCTGTGTCATCCAGGCTGGAGTACAGTGGCATGATCTTCGCTCACTGCTGCATCAACCTCCTAGGCTCAAGCAATCTTCCCACCTCAGTTTCTCAAGTAACTGGGACTACAGTTGCATGCCACATGCCCGGCTAATTTTTGTATTTTTTTATACAGATGGGGTCTTGTTATGTTGCCCAGACTGTTCTCGAACTCTTGGCCTCAGGTGAGCCTCCCGCCTCGGCCTCCCAAAGTGCTGAGATTACAGGCATGAGCCACTGCACCCAACCAAGGGTAGCGTATTCTGACCCACTGAGTCACACAGTATCAGAGCCACAACCCGTCATCCCTCATTATGTACAAGAAGAAATTGATACCCAGGGAGGGCCTGACTTGCTTGGAGCCACACTGTAAGTTAGTGATAGCTGCTGAGATTGGGATATAGACTTTAGAATTTCCAGTCCAGAGTATATCTGCTTTACTCATAGAAGTGGCTTTTATGGTCAGTGAACTCAAAAGCAAATTTTACCAGACATTACATACAGCGAGGATGATTGGAAATAGAATGCAATTGCCCAATCAACTGCCTCCTTTATCAGGCACTACTGCACCCTCTGCACAAAAGCCCTCTTGGTTGGGAAGGCATGCCCTCCCCAAAGACACCAGGAAAGAACTGGCATCAAGGAACAATGCCATTCAAGTGTATTCATTCATTCACTCATCTACTCATTCCCTGAAATGTTTATTGAGCACATGTTATGTTCTGTGAACAATGCTAAGTGCTGAATAATGTGTAATTGTCTGACTTCTCTTCCTAGGCAAGAAGGAGGATCTGAAATTCCACCTGGGCTGGGTTTCCAAGACCTGAGGTGCGTCTTAGAGTTGTGGGGCTGGCCCTGGGCTGTGGGATCAGGTTTAGGAAACCAGGAGGCTGTATTATACTTGAGGCGGGCCAGAAAGCCAGAGAAGTCAGAAACATCCAATTCAAGGAGGCAGAGGGAGGGGAGTGCCATGCTTGGAGCTGAGAGCCAGCCACGGGGAGTTGGCAGATGTAGCATGGGTTCAGGTGGCCCAGAAAGTCTCCGAGAGGTCCCCATAGAGGCTCTGTGGGAGAGCAGATGGATGGGAGGGCAGGGCCAAGGGAGCCACGTGGCTTTGATAACACTATCACTGCTAATGAGTGAACTGGATACTTTCGTATGAATTAGACACATGGTGATGGTTTTTGACTGTTCTCCTTAAAGGGAATGAGGGCGGGAGGTACTAAGCTGAGGCATACTATAGATATAGAGCACAGGCTCCCAACCCTCTTCTATCAGTGGCTTCACATCATTCACAGATGCAACACCCTCCCATTGGTGACATCGTCTGAGACAGGAATAATACAGGGTTGTCTCGGGAGAATAGAAAATTCCAGGCAGCAGTTTCACATGACTAGCAAAAGGAAACTGTTGAAATAGCCATAGAGGCTACGGGCTGATAAGACCCTGAAAACCAGGGTGTGGACCAAGCTGGCTAAGACTGACTGCATCCAACATGGCGCTGGATCTGACTAGATTTCACCTAGGACCTCATTATTCACTCATTAACATACTAAACACACACCCACCAGTGCCATGACCGTTCTGAGACCACCCATATTTGGTGTAAAAATGGGTGGCATCACAGATTTGAGAGATCGCCACCTTTTTTCCAGGAATCTTCATGAATATTCCACCCCTTGGCCAGGCGCAGTGGTTCACACCTGTAATCTCCTCACTTTGGGAGGCTGAGGGCAGATTACCTGAGGTCAGGTGTTCGAGACCAGCCTGGCCAACATGGTGAAACCCCGTCTCAACTAAAAATATAAAAATTAGCTGGGTGTGGTGGCAGGCGCCACCAGCTACTTGGGAGGCTGAGGCAGGAGAATCGCTTGACCCCAGGAGGCAGAGGTTGCAGTGAGCCAAGATAGCACCACTGCACTCCAGCCTGGGCTACAAGAATGAAACTACGTCTCAAAAAAAAAAATAAAAATAAAAAAATAAAAAAATAAATAAATAAAAAGAAAAAAGAAGGAAAGAAACCCATAGAGTAGAGGTAGCAGCCCCAAACTCCATTGTGTGTCTCTCTCTTGAGTATACCCACACCCCCTTTTCTTGAGTGTGTACTTTTCCCTTTGCAATAAATCTCCATACTGTCACTATTTTCTGACTTGTCTTTGAATTCCTTCTTGTGATGGTGTCAACAGCCTGGACACAAGCTGGGGTTCAGGTCCCACCGGCATTTGGGGACCTCCTCCAGCCCACCGGCATCACTTTGATTACATTCACCCTCTTCCCACACACACATAAAGGAGGAGAGGAAAAGGGAGGCAGTAAATGCTCGCACCTAGAAGCTTGGATGGGGATACACCAGAGTTGGAAAAAGTCTTCTAGAAATTCTGCTGCCATGCCCCTCCACCTCCCCAAGAATGTGCCTTTCCTTGTTGGGAATCACAGCTGTGGACAGAAAGAGAGGGCGCCAGAAGCACAGGTGCACAGTGGAAGTCAGTAACAGCGTTTATTGAACACACAAAGTGCGAAGTACTGAGTAAAACACTGGAAGGAAATACAGTGGAGGTTCGACAGCTGTTGTCAGCCTCATGAAGGTTACATTTGATTTGAATGGTGGGAACACCGGTTAAGCATACACAGACGTGTGTAAACAAGCCACAGAAATACACACATGCTTCTTCACTACTACATGCTTATGATACGAGATTCCCACAGGAGCTGGGGTACAAGAAGCCACTGAGACACGCATTTTAATTGAAGAGCAAAGATACAAGTCTCCATCCCAGGGTTCAGGTTCTACCTGGCTACTCTGGGGATGAGTGGGAGCTACCAGAAGACACTAGAAAATACCAGAGAATGATGATGAATGTGTTTTCTTAGCTCTATTAGCCATTGTATTTCAAACTCAAATTAGCATTCTACTTTAGCATGATATAAAGGCAATTAACAAAGTACTACAATAGAATTATGTCAATTTTTAAAAAAAGAGTAAAATCAGACCCTCTTAAGGACAAAGATTCTAGAAGTTAATGCCTTTTAAAATTCTTTTTAAAACAAGCTTCCATATGTGAAAGACTTTACAATAAATTTAGTGAATAGAGGCATTTTACCACTCTGTATCTGGGAAATGGTTTTTGTTTTTATGTGCTTTTAAAAATTTTGTAACTTTTTTTATGTGCTTTAAAAATATTTTAAAGTAGGGTTGCCAGATAAAATACAGGATGTATTTTAGTGCATGAGATGTGGTCATCCTAAAAGCTATTCATTGCTGATCTGAAGTTAGAATTTAGCAGCTATTTTTAGGTTAACAGGCCTTTGGAACTTCCAGAGCTTCCCAATAACGGGGGGCCTAATTTATCTTCATTTAAATGCTAACACTGCTAGAAAGAAGAACTTATTCTTCTGGCAGGAAAATTGTAGATAATGTAGGATTTACTCAAATATTGGAGAGATTTTCATTTCTTACACCCTTTCTTGTCACCATTTTAGCAGTGCGTGTTTGAGTCAGTTGAATTTTTTACCTTGAAATCTTTGACTGAGGTGGCTAGTGACAGATAGTAAAATTAGATTGCAGTCTGAGGAAGAGTCTGGCTTGAAATGTCCCCTGTACTAGTCACACACTCAATAATTTCTTCTGTTAGCATGTGACAATCCCCCCCTCCAAAAATGTGACACTCACATCTTGTCCCATTACATATCTGTTATGCTATTCATCATCACCTCTTGTGACTCTCTTTCCTTTTCCCCTTTCCACATAGAATTTTTTGGAGAATTGAAATCCTTGTGTGCCACACAGAACATCAGGCCTGGATCAATGGACGGCCATAACCCCATGGAAACAAGAAAAAGCAAAGCTCACTTCCCTGATGCCTATAGGCATGAAACTATGAACGGTGGTTTTGTTTGTTTGTTTGTTTCCTGTTTGCTTCCCACACTAGCAGGCAAACTCGCTTCTGTCAAATATGTTCATGTTAATGTGTGTAAGCGGACAGGACAATGTTGCTCTAAAAAAAAGTAAGAAAGAAGTGTTGGTAGACTGAACTGATACATACTATTCTAGAAATGCACTTCCTGGTATCTGAGTGTACAGCTTGTATCTTATTTGAGATTTCTAAATCAGAGGAGAGATATTTCAACACTAATTTTGCTAAGAAATGAAGTTCGCATGAAACTTTGTCATGAAGGAATGTAAAATTATAATACTAGCTGAATTCCTATACCCAATAACTATTCTTTTTTTTAAAGAACACCAAAGAGTATATTTATATGTAAAGAACATAATTTATGTTTGGGTTTACATTTATACATAAAGTTAGCAAATTATTAGCAAGCCTATAGATTGCATTTAAAGGCATGGACAGCTTTGACATTCAAAAGCTATTTGTTAACTGAGTCCAAGTATGCCAGTTTTAATTCTGGGCCTGATTATACGTGTTTCTACCTTTGGCCAGGTAGATGTAACTTACAATGCTCCTTTGTTCCTGGAGATCTTTTCTGGGAAGAAGGAAATGTAGATGAATATGAGAAATTGAGTTGAGGCAAAGAAGTCGTGAGGTTTAATATCACCATATAAAGGAGAAATTAAGTAATATATATATCATTAAAATAGAAAAAATATTCCCATGCACCTTCTGCCACTTAACATTCCTTAAAGTAAGATAGCATTCCATCCAGCTATTTGCCCTGTACTCTTTTCTCTTTAGAAATGCTAAATTCAAGGCTGGGTGTGGTGGCTCATGCCTTTAATCCCAGCACTTTGGGAGGCCAAGGTGGGAGGATCACTTGAGCCCAGGAGTTTGAGACCAACCTGGGCAACATAGTGAAACCCCATCTCTACGAAATAAACAAACAAACAAACAAACAAACAAACAAACAAACAAACAAACAGCTAGCCAGATGGTAGCACATGCCTGTAATCCCAGCTACTATGGAGGCTGAGGTGGGAGGATCACCTGAGTCCAGGAGGCAGAGTTTGTAATAAGCTGAGATGCCACCACTGCATTTCAGCCTGGGTGACAGAGCCAGACCCAGTCTCAAAAAAAAAAAAAAAAAAAAACAAAAAAAGAAAAAGAAAAAGAAAAGAAGTATTAAGTTCAAACTTCCATCTTTCAGACATTGCTTATGCTATTCTGATGTCAACTAGCTTATGTCTCCGAATGTTCTTGGCCAACCTCAAGATGAAGAAATCAGGCTGCTGTCATACTCAGGACAAAATGGCCAGAGAGGGTTTGCTTCCTGTTCCCTTTGTGGTCACAATGAGGTGGAAGACTACAGCGGATACATGATAGGGTGATGGGCTCCCTGCAGGCAGAGCAGCCGCCACAATTCTGCATGAGCAGAAAAAGCAGAGCATGGAAATGTGTCACAGGAAGAGTGAGAGCCCACCTTAGATGTTCTAGAAGGTTTGAAAGCTCAGTAGGCCCCACATCTCCGTTTTGAACATGTGTTTGGCAACTCCATTTGCAGCATGAGCCCTGCTGGACTCCCGTCTCTGGCCTGCTGAGGTTTTTCTGATGGTGAGTGTTACTTAACATATCCTGCTTTGAACTGCCTAGAAACCAAGTCATGGCCCCACTGGAGCAGTGCTCTGGAATCCAGATGAAGGATGAAAAGCAGATCTTGAAGAGTTCCCACTGGAGATGGAGCCTTCCTTCTCTATCACCTCTGCTTCCTTCTCTTCCTCATCTCTTCTTCTGTTCTTCCTCCTCTGCCTCCTCCCCGCCTTCCTTCTGCAGTGGAGGATCAGGGGACAGCTCACTGGGGTGGCGCTGAGGCACTCATATGGCTGTACGAGAACCTGGACAGAGAGGCTCCTGTGGTCCTGCCTTCCTCCTCCTCCCCCACCTCTCCCCTCGCCCCTGGGGGACCAGGATTGGGGCAGCAGGGGAAGGTGGCCATGAAGCCGAGGCGGAAGCGTTTGTTCATGAAGCAGTAGATGATGGGGTTGACGCAGGAGGAGGTGTAGGACAGGAGGAGGATGAAGGAAATGGGGGTCCCTGAGAGGCGGCGCTCTGCGGAGGCGGTGTCGTAGGCCCGCCAGGCGTTGGCGCTGAAGATGGGCATCCAGCACAGGAAGAAGAGGACCACGATGACGATGAGCATGCGGATCACCCTCTTCTTGGCCATCAGGTTGGCTGCGGAGCTGCTGCTCCGGATGCGGTTGGCCCTGCTGCTGCTGCCGGTGGACAGCTGCCGGAGCTCCAGCTTCCTCGGGGGCCTGGTCTTCTGCAGGTAACACCCATCGCTGTCCTCATATTTGCCGCTGCTGGTGGTGCTGGGTTTCCTTTCTGGGTGGGCAAGAGACATCACTCATTGTTGGGGATGGGTCATGCCCGCTAGAAGGCATGGAGCCCCCACTCCCCTCTATCAAGAAGGCCAAACCAAACAGGAACTGAGAAATGGCAGACAACCTGGCCTTACACTAATATGGGTAAGCATTGATCTATACTAGTTCTTCCTTTCAATGAAAAGCTGCTTAAAATAAATAAAATATATAATAAAAACAATATCTTATGTATGTAGGTTACAAGAAAAAAAATATTAAAGAATGAATATTCACACTCTTCTCCTTCCCTTCATTAGCTCCCCAGAGGGAAGGTTCCTGCTTGCTGGGTAAGATTCCAGATTGCTTTTATGATGAGGAATCTGGATAAGAAGAAAAAATCCCATGAAAACCAAAGAAGCTAGAGAGACTCAGTTATCTATGTAGTAGAGAGCTGAGTTAGGGCGTGGAGTGAGAAGGGAAAAGCTATGTCAACAAGGGTGTCAAGGTCACTTTTCATGGACAGTGGATTGTAATGAATGGAAAAGGAGTGAGGCCTTGTGGCCACTGCAGGGTGAAAATAAAAAGGATGAGAGAGGTTGAGGAGGAGACAACAAAAAGCCAGCTGTGGGTTAGGAATCAAATCCCTTCCAGTGCCTTTGGAGAGACACAAAACAGGCTGGAATTACAAGTAGCTCTGGTTGTGGAAGGGGGTCTGTTTGAATACAGCACTACAGAACAGTTGGCACAGAAGAGGCCTTGGCTTGTTATTGGGTTATATGTGGGTTACATTACTCCACTCAGAATGCTTTTGAAAGGAATGATTTCCCCATTTTACAGATAAGAAAATGAAATACTGGGCCTATGACTGTGCTTCTTGACACAGAGTCTCATAAGAATACTTAAAAAATTTTCCAACAAACTTTACGTACACTCTGGGTATATCTATTTAAATGACAGAAAACAAGCTTTTGTGCTCATTTGGCATAAACACACAGCTACAAGATAGTTACCTTTAGCAGACTTCTTCTGGCTAGCCTCAAATTTTATTCCCTGGTAGAGTTCCAAAGAGATTAATCCATATGCCACCATCATCACAATTCCAGGAATAAGAAAGAGGATGAGTAACAGGAACGTGTGCCTAATGAAATCAAAAGAAATCCAATAACCAGCAACTTTAGGCCTTCAAACTCAAATGGGAAGGAATGAATAGGGTTTATGTTTATTTTTACTGGCCTGAGCAAACACATTAATTACTAGTATTTAATATCCTTGGCAACTTCATGTCCGGCGATTCAGTCATTATAAGTTGTTTACTTCTTTTCTTTTTTTAGATGAAGTCTCTGATGAAGGACTAGTTTAATTGGAAAAGTTTGGCATAATTCTGTGCTTGAAAGAAGTCTATGTATTAAAAAGAATGTAAGCTTTAAAAAATGAGAGTATGTGAATAGCATTTCAATAAAGCTGTTTTAAAAACCCTTAAAAATTACTTACATACATGGAGAATTTCTATGTGCTACATATAGGCTAAGCATTTTACATACATCGTTACATTTAACTCTCATAATAACCATTGAGGTAAGTGCTATTGTCTTAATACCTACAGCAGAGAGGAGGAAACTGAGACTTAAAGAGATTAAATAATTTCTCCAAAGTCACACAGCTGGTAGCAGAGGTGGAATTTGAACATCCAAAATATGATTCCAGAACCTAGAAGCTATGCTTTTAAGCATCATGGTATACCATTTGCCAAACAACAGAGTAATCAAATGCTTAGGCAGGGACAATGGAAAACTTTCTGGGTCTTACAAAACATGCCATCCTGGCTGTTTCCAACCCATAAGCAGCTCAAACATTTACATGGGCGTCCATTCTCCATGACCCCCTGAGGCTAGCATAGTGGCATCACCATTCTAGTGCCTGGCTGGGTAGAGCTATGCTTTCTCTAAACATCTTTGATTCCTGAAGAATCACAGCCTCCTTCTTTATGAGTCTGGCCCCTAAATCACTTCTGCAGTCTGGCATGTGTGAGGTTACACGATTAGGCCATAAAATTGTCAGAGGCTCATGGTGGCTGGGCCATTTCTCGTTTCAATTTGACATGTTTTGATAAGATTCCTTTTCAAGCCTTGGAAATATTCCTCTCATTTGCAACGTAATTCCTTTGTGTGTGTGCTACTTCGTTGAAATGAAAGGAGGAAAGCAAAAAAAGCAGAGATGATCTCAGTTTGGGGCTGTTACTCAATGTCTAGTTCCCTGCTTCTAAAACATCCCTGGAATTGGTAAATATAATACCTTGCAATTTGTGTAGCCTTTTTTATAATGACATTTTTATGAACATATTCTCCTTCGTATCTTACAGCCACCCAATGAGGTAGATTTTTAAAATATCCACATTTTTAACTCCTTATAGAGATAAGGAACCTGACATTCAGAGAGCCTATGTGAATTTGCCCAAGGTGCCTAGTTAGTAAGCAAAGGAACCAGTATTAGAATCTTGCGTTTCTATTTCTGGTAAAATGCTCTGGGTAAGTACCAGAGCTGCTGCAGCTCTAAGAAAAACCATGTGGGATTTGGGACTCATTCCCTTCTCTGTCTTAATTCGTTAGAAAATCATTGCCAGGTGCAGTGGCTCATGCCTGTAATTCTAGCACTTTGGGAGGCCAAGGCGGGAGGATCACTTGAGCCTAAGAATTCAAGACCAGCCGAGGCAATATAGTGAGACCCAATCTCTATTTTAAAGTAAAAATTTTATTAAATAAAAGAAGGCCAGGCGTGGTGGCTCATGCCTGTAATCCCAGTACTTTGGGAGGTCGAGGCGGGTGGATGACCTGAGGTCAGGAGTTCGAAACCAGCCTGACCAACATGGAGAAACCCCACCTCTATTAAAAATACAAAAAAATTAGGCGGGTATGGTGGCGCATGCCTTGTAATCCCAGCTACTCAGGAGGCTGAGGCAGAAGAATTGCTTGAACCCAGGAGGCAGAGGTTGTGGTGAGCCGAGATCACACCATTGCACTCCAGCCTGGGCAACAAGAGCAAAATTCTGTCTCAAAAAAAAAAAGAAAAGAAAGAAAATCATAGCTCTACAATTAATCAGCCTAACCCTCCACTACAGCATTTAGAAGCATACTGCATAATGATTAAGCACAGAGCCTCTGCCTCTTCCTTAGGTTTGTGAACTGGGAAACTTAACCTTTCCAAGTCTCAGTTTCCTCAACTGCAAAACGGACACAATAATAATAACACCTATCTTAGAGTGTTTTCAGAGGATTGATTGAATGAATATATGCATGGCATTTAAAACAGAGCTCACCAGCTAAGTGTTTGCTATTGTGATTATCCTAGAACAAGGCTAGAAAGACCTTCTCAAAACGTCTCCAGGAAACTGATCCCCCAACCACTCTGGGCAAGGCATCTCAGTTTTTCATAATATTGCAAAATTACATCAAGTTGTATTTTTAAAGATAAACAATGCAACCTTACCAGGACTGCTGCATAACATCATTTGGCAGTAGAAAGCGGCACATATTCGCGGTCTGGTTATTATTTTTGGTAAAAGGCACCAAGTTGCTATAAATGGGGTACGGAGTCATGATGGTAAAGGAAAGGCACCAGGTAGCAGCAATCACCTTCAAAGCATGGGATTTTGTTTGCCAGACCCGGGACTGTAAGGGTTTGCAAATCGCACCATATCTCTCTAGAGATATGGCTACCAGATTAAAGGTAGATACACTCACAGAGGTGCCTGGGAAAGGAACAAAGAAGCCGGTTATGTTGACTCTGAAATCCAAAGTTTATTTGCACATTAGCTTGAATATATCTGATCTGCACAGGTTTGATATCAAAGGAAAACGCTTGGAAGGTAAAGAAATATTGTGTATGTATATTTTTAAAAGATGATTTATTCTCAGCTTTGTTTCAGAAAGGGTTTAAGGCAGTTAAAGAAATGGATTTGTAAATACATCTCATTGCCAATTTTTAATAAGTTTATTGAGCTTTGATTACCACCTAACACCTGCTTAGCCTCAAGGTGCTCATTAATTAATAACCAAGGGGATGAAATTTGTTCTTGCCCCCACAGAAGAGGTTTCTCTAAAATCTGAAGAAAAGCTCTAATTTTGAGTATGGTCTGCATAGTTAAGATGATTTTAAAAACCCAAGATTGTCAAGGGCTCTGTGACCCTGAAAGGTCACTGTGATCTGAGCCGGAGGCATGAAGGTTTTTTCTAAAAATTTTAGTACATACTGTTCTTAATAGTGAAACAATCTATATTTCAAAATGCAGCTTTTTGAAAAAATAAGTAGTAAAAAAGATGAGGGAAAATGCCCCATACAGTAACTAAAGATTTCTCTGGGTGGGGGACTAAAGTCTCCTGTCTTATTGTTTTTGTTTTACTGTATTTTGTAGAATGAGCAAGCATCACCATTACGGTGAGGAAGATATCAAATGCACCTCATTTAAAATCATGTATTTCTTGGCTTGGTGCGGTGGCTCATGCCATTAATACCAACGCTTTGGGAGTCCGAGGCAGGCAGATCACTTGAGGTCAGGAGTTTGAGACCAGCCTGGCCAACATGGTGAAACCCCATCTCTACTACAAATACAAAAATTAACCAGGCATGGCTGCACATGCCTGTAATCCCAGGTACTTGGAAGGCTGAGGCAGAAGAATCGCTGGAACCTAGGAGGCCAAGGTTGTAGTGAGCCAAGATCGCACCACTGCACCCCAGCCTGGGTGACAGAGCGGCACTCCATCTCAAAAATAAAATAAAATAAATCATGTACTTCTTGGTCTTAGATGGCCTATGGAAAAAAAAATTAAAATAAAAAATAAATAAAATCATGTGCTTTGTCATTGCCCAAAAAGCTTAACTTCCATTATTTTTGTATTTGTATATGCATACTTATTAAAATGTCCTATTAGTCCCTTAAAATTCCCTGTAGAGTCCTTCTGCTATAAATTCTGTCAATTCTTCTGAATATCTCTTACCAAGATTTCTTAAACCTCAGAATTAATATAAATTTGGGAGCAGAGGTCCTGAAACTGGGATCCTTAGATTCTCCTTATTCTTATGGATATAAATTAATGCTCTGAAACTATATCCAAAAATGTCATTTTTCTAGGGAGCCTAGCTCTAGCTTTCCTTAGAGTCTTAAAAAAGTCTATGACCCCCAAACCATTAACTAAAAACTCATGTTCTGGGGATAGGATTTGCTGTGTTTTACTGGATTTTACCCTAAAGAGTTGATGACATTTAGAGTCAAGAGTATAGCCCAAAACTCTCTAAGACTCAGTTCTGCGTAATGGATCGTCAATAACTATAAACTCACTGGCAGGCAAGCATTCTTTTTCTTTTTGCTACAAATTAGGAGCTAATGAATGTTAATTATTAGTATTGAGGAGACTGCAAAATTAAGAGAAGAGCCTAAATTATTGGAATTAAAAATCCAACAAAATTATTATGCTATTGCAAATCCTTTCAGAATGATGTTGCTTTTCTTTTACCCAATAAAATATTTTTTATGCAGTTGAAATTTACATAACATAAAATTAAACATTTCAAACTGAACAACTCTGTGGCACTCACCATGTTTTCCCACCATGAAAACACTCATTTAAAATCTCGGTTCACATTCTCTGGTTAAGGTTCCCAAATAGTATTACCAGAAGGTATATATGGATGGGCCTCGGATGTCTACAGTGCTAGTTATTATTATTGCTTCCTTATTTAACAATGATCTTTTTCCTTTGTAAGTTTTGCCTTTTTTTTTTTTTTTTTTTTTTTTTTTTTTTTTTTGCAGAGGACTTGGACATGGATTGACACATTCTTGGTTTTTGGTGGCATGAGGGTCAGTAATTCACCATCATTTTGTGAGTGCAGAATCCCACTTCCTCAATTGGGGAAAATGAAGACTTTTAAAGCTTTCTGGTCATTAAAGACTGCCCTAGCCTAACTCAGTTCTGCATATTCTGCAAGGCTTGGGTCAGAACAAGAAATAACTCCCTTCTTATTTCCCATCTCTGCCCTTCTCCCAACTAATTCTCAGAAAGGGCAAGGGACTAGGCAATCTGGCACCCAGAGGGGACCAAGAAATGTGTTTTTGTTCAACTTCAAGAGAACCACAGCAGTTGGCAAAGTGAAGTAGCATGCTCACCACTGTGTGGCTACTAATCTGGACTCAAATCCCAGCTCTGTCGCTTACCATCTGTGTGGTTTTAGGCACATTGTGGACCTCTCTGTGCCTCTGTTTCCTCCTTAGTGAGACAAGGAAGAATCATTGCATTTACTTCATAGAGTGGTTGGGAGATAAGGTAAGATCATGGAAGGCAAAGCACTTAGTACCACATCGGGTGCATAAAAGCAGTAAAAAAATTTAGCTCTTACGATTTTCATTATCATCATTTTTGTTTGGCATAAGCAAAGAGCTACATATCTCAGCCAATCAGGGTCAGCTTAGCGACCCCATAGTCCCCAGGAGCAAATTCAACTTCTCATCTAGGGGCAGAGACCTCTCTCTCTTTCTGCCAGAGATGGCCCCAGCTTTGGGGAGAACAGGCTGGGAAGTGAATCCTGAGAAGAGAATCTGGAACTGTGATAGAACTGGTTTTCAAATAGCCGCTGTTCCCTAAGAAAACAAAAGGAACAACTGCAAAGAACCCTCCTCCATCGTCCTCACCCTCCCTAGAAGCCAGGACTCAAGTTGGGTATAGATCAGGACACAGTCAACAGCTTCCAGAAAGGGATAGAGCAACTTAAAGTCACTTTTGACTTCAAACAGAAGCAAGCAAGTCCCTCTTCCCTTCAAATAGAAGTAAGCAAAATCAACTGCCCCTGTGTTTTCCTATCAATTTATTTTACTCTTAGAAACTGACCTCCGACATGGATGATGGGGACCGACTTGTGGGGAACGTATAAGGATGATTGTCAAGCCAGCACCAATGTCCTTGCACACAGCCATGCACAGCCTGATGTTCTGTGATTCAGCCCTCAGCAGGGCTCCTTTGCTGTGATTGTCAGAGGTTTGGGAAGGTGTGGGGCTGAGTGGGGTCTGGGGCAAGCTCCAGAAAGAGTCACCAGCAGCAACTTACCCATGAAGTAGGTGGTGGTCTTGCAAACCGCGCTCCCGAAGATGAAATCCTTGAGCAGATTGGGGATGAGGTTGAACGGCATGCAGAAGAGACAGAGCATGAGGTCGCTGACAGCCAGGGAGAGGAGGAAGATGTTGGTGACCGTCCGCATCCGCTTGTTCCGAATCAGCACGGTGATGACCAGCGTGTTTCCCAGCACGCTGAGCAGGAATATCAAGGAGTACAAGAGAATCTGCACTGCTGGCTGCCACTCTGCAGAGAGTAACAGGAGCAAGACGGAGGGATGGAGGTGATGAGAACGGAATGCTAAAACCGAAGCCAAGGGTGAATTCCTGCTGATTTACCCCCCACCGGGGTGTACATCACTGGACCCACGACTCCTATCACGACAACATTTTGCAGAAACAAATTGAGGAAAGCAGAGACTGAATTATTTTGTTTTTAGAAGGTTGGTTTGTTAGAGGATCACTCAGGGAACCACTTTTTCTTAAGAACAAAGCTCCTCAAGTGAACAGTGATGACTTTCTTTCCTGGCTGCTAAGCATTATTTCACTTTAATCACTTCATGCTGGGTTTCCCCCCAAGAAAAGAAAACAGCTGCATGGTGACAACACCTTTTCTGCTGTGCTTGTAAGTTCAGGCTTTGACACTTGTACTCCCTCTTGCTTCACTCAGTTTTTCCTCCCCTGCTTTTGTTCCCCCAAGTCCTGTTCATGAATGCCCAACTCTCCCATGGGGAACAATAAGAATATTTGACTCTATTCTGCTTTTTAATCTCTTCTCCAAACTTCTGAACATATGACTTTATCCAGCCTTGTCTCACAATGACTTGGTTATATATATTTTTTATCAGCCTTGCCTTTGCTGATTTCTCCCACAACTCAATAGTTTCCTGAATTAAAATAACAGCTTCCGACACTTACCTTTGGAAGGACGGGGCTGATCCAAGCAGAAAAGCGTCTCATTTTCGAGCCCGAGTTCGCAGGGAGGAGTGATGTTGCTTCCATTCACAAGAAGGCTGTCAACCACATCCATCCTTGCCTGCTGCTTTCCACCAAATGCTGGAGAGCTGGTGAATTGCTCACTCCCGGCTCATTCCTCTAATGACCGAAGCGTCTCCCAGATGCAACCTGCCGTGGAGGAGCAGGGAGGGAGTAATTTCCAGGTGTGGGCTTTTTCAGCCATTCCTAAAGGCGACTTGAGTTCACCACACTCACTCCAGCTGGGCAAGCATTTGCACTCCTGTTGTGGAAAAGGCAGTGAGCGCAAGCCAAGCCCGCTCCACCTTCACCCCCGCCCCACCACCCCCCGGTCCTTTCCTGGGCCAGTCTTAGGGCCCTGAGTACAGACAGCCTGGCTACCCGTTAACCATTCTCAGAGTGTGGCTGCTTTTATACACACATGTGTACACATGCACGGACACACACACACACACAGGCTTCCCCAGTACTCCCCTGTATAGGAACCCGTCACCATCCCAGACATATGCAGAAGAAAGCCCAAACCGGCTGTGTGAGACAGGAGCAATTAACATGGTAACAGATCCGATAATGCAGACCATCAGGCCTAAAGAACACGGAGGGACTGTGTTCTACCTCCTTATAGAAAAGCAATTAGTGCCTTTTTAGCTTTGGAACCATGCCCGGTGGTGTGTGTGTGGATAGAACTGCTGGCTGGCTGTTAAGTTGCTACTAAACACAGTGTTTTTTTCTCGTGGTCTCTGCCCTTGTTAACTAGAATGATTGAGGCACTTTTGAACATAGGTACCTGGGTCCTTATTACAAAAGATGTTAGTAAGATTTCCTCTTCATTCATGAAGTCTTGCGTTCAGCACATCTTCATTGAGAGTCAGTCATTTGCCAGGCGCTTTTCTAGCATGTCAGCAAATAATGAGCAGAATTATTTCAGGTAGTAAGTACTACAAAGGAAGTAAAGCAGGGAGATGTGATGTATACAAACAGATTAGGGGCTGATTTTTTGAGGGGTGGGGGCAGGGTCTTGCTCTGTTCCCCAGGCTGCAGTGGAGTGGTGAGATCATGGCTCACTGCAGCCTTGATCTCCCTGGCTCAAGCAATCCTCCTACTTTAGCCTCCTGAGTAGCTGGGACTACAGGCCCACACCACTAAGCCCAGCTGATTTTTTTAGTTTTAGAAGAGAGGAGGTCTCGCTATGTTGCCCAGGCTGGTCTCAAGCTCCTGAGCTCAAGCAATCCTCCTGCCTCGGCCTCCCAGTGTTGGGATTACAGGCGTGAGCCACTGCACCTGGCCTGGGGCTGCTGATTTAGAAGGGGTAGTCAGGAGAGGTCTCTTAAGGAGGGGACTGTGATCTGAGACCTGAACCACAAGAAGGAAAAAGTCTTTTGAAGATCCAGGGACAGCTTCTCCCAGGCAAATGGAGGAGTATTTTTAGCAGAGGTAACAGCAAGTGCAAAGGCCCTGAGGTGGGAATGAGTGTGGCCCCATTGAGGTACAAATAGATAGAAGTAGGAGTGAGTGAGAGGCAAACAGCAGGACGTGAGATCAGAGAGGGGGGCCATCTCAGGGTCCTGGGTGTTCCATGAAGCTCTGTGGTGCTGGAAAGCCCTTCAACCTCCATTGCACAGATTATGTCCTCAGTTCAGACCCTTTGGAAAGCAGACGACAATGGCTGTGGAACCTGCGTTTCTGACGCGCTGCTTGGCTGTGCTGAGACTTGGTCCATTTGCTAGATACCCGTGGGGCTCCTTGTGTACTGACAATGCTTCCACTGGCAGAGCTGCGTGCTACATCTTGCTGAGTCTGTGCCAGACACAGAGGAACTAATGCATTTTTACTGTCAATGTGGGGCTGGAAAAACAGTGGTGCCTCTTTTCTTTGAAACCATGAAGACCACATGGTTTGGGGCATTTAGTCACAGAAACAAGAGGGGGAAGGGACACTGGAGAAGCTGTGGATGTTATTAGGAGGACAGGCTTTGGCATCAGACAGACTTGGGATCAAATCCTGGCTTCACTGGTTACCTGCTAGGAAATACTGGGCAAGTTAGTTTTCTTTCTTTCTTTCTTTCTCTTTCTTTCTTTTTCTTTCTTTCTTTCTTCATTTCTTTCCTTTCTTCCCTCCCTCCCTCCCTTCCTCCTTCCTTTCTCTTTCTTTCTTTTCTTTTCTTTCTTTCTGTCTTTCTTTCTTTCTCTTTCCTTTCTTTCTTTCTTTCTTTCTTTCTTTCTTTCTTTCTTTCTTTCTTTCTTTCTTTCTTTCTTTCTTTCCTTTCTTCCCTCCCTCCTTCCCTTCCTCCTTTGTTTCTTTCTCTCTCTCTTTCTTTCTTTCTTTTCCTTCCTTCCTTCCTTCCTTCTTCTTTCTTTCTTTTTTTTTTTCTGAGACAGAGTCTTGCTCTGTTGCCCAGGCTGGAGTGCAGTGGCATGATCTAGGCTCACTGCAAACTCCACCTCCCAATCACAAGCAATTGTCGTGCCTCAGCCTCCCAAGTAGCTGGAATTACAGGTATGCACCACCACAACCAGCTAATGTTTGCATTTTTAGTAGAGACGGGTTTCACCAAATTGGCCCGGCTGGTCCCAAATTCCTGACCTCAAGTGATCCAATCGCCTCGGCCTCCCAAAGGGCTGGGATTACAGGTGTGAGCCACTGCACCCAGCCTGGGCAAGTTTCTTAACCTAAGACTCATTTCCGTCTGTCAAATGGGGATCAGAATGATTTAATAGATATTTGTTATGAAGATTGAACGATTGACTCAAGACAGTGTCTGACATACAAAAAATGTTCAATAAATCACAGGCAGCAGTATTCATAGCCTTCCTACAATAATGGCTATTTTCCTTTTACAAATGAGAAGGCTGAGACTCACAGTGGCCACATGCTTTGCTGGTGAGAACCAGTGGTGGATTTCCCCTCGAGGACCCTGCAGACCCCATCCGCACACCACTTCCCATGGCATGTAGCTTTCCATCCCTATTCTAGCATTGTGTAGCCTGTTTGGAGGCAGGGCTGTCATCTCTCCTTCTCCTTCCTGCTATGAGTCCTTTTGTCTGAATCTTCCCTGTCTGCAGATGATGGACTCTGCTCACTGGGCGATGACCCAGAGCAGCTGTGTTCTGATGTGGGAATGGATGAGCATCCAGGGTTTTGGCTGCTGCTTCAACTGCTCCAGCTGGGCAGACGTCACCAGCCATTCAGGGTGCCTCCTGCTGAGGCTCGTCAGGCCCATCAGCAGCTGCTTCAAAAGCTGGGGGGACAGTGGTTCTGTAAGTCCAAGAACTAGAAGAGCAGAGGGCTGGGCATTGACCTGCCCTGAACCAAAATGGACCCCAATTTGGGGCAAGTTCCTCATTTCCCTTCCCTTCCCTTTCCCTTCTTCCTATTCTGTTTCTTCCTCCTGCTCATTGGTTGGCAGGAAGTGAGAGTGGGAGATGTGGTAGATGCTAGTGATTTTGTCAACTCACGGTTGGGGGGATGGCAGCATATTTGAGTGCTATTTTGTACAAACTTTACTGCACAACTGAATTCCCTGGGTTAGTGGCTTAAAAATGGTGATTTCCAGACTTTCCTCCCGGAGATTCTGATCCTCAGCCCCGAGCCTGGAAATCTGCATTTTTATCCAGCATCACTGGGGATTTGGAGACCTGTGATCTCAGGATCACTTGTGGGGAAACTCCCTGGGAACCATTAAGAGGGTGAGGGGAGCTATCAGATGGCAGAAATTGAAGCCTGATCTTCACCCCTGGCTGGCTGGGAAGCATGAACAAAGAAATTCCTTAACCTTTCTGAATCTCAGCTTGCTCATCTGTAAAATAGAGATAAAATAATGCTACTATAAATAAAACAATACATGGAGACAACTCAGAACAATGCCTGGAACATAGTGCTGGATACTATTTGTTATTATTAATGGGTAAGATTAATTCTAGAGATGCTCTATTTATCTCATTTTCATGGCCAGATTAAGGGCTTGTATTAATATCTTCAATACCCTACCACAATATCTGGCATATAGTATGTGCTTGGTAAAAATATGAATGAATAAACAGTAAAAATTAGAGGAGCCAATATTTCATTGCTTATTATACCAATTGATAATTCTATTACATTGATTCCTTTTCTGGCCATCTCTGGATTTTTTACTTTGAATTTGTGAGCCCATGTGATATGCTTTGGCTGTGTCCCCACCCAAATCTCATCTTGAATTGTAGCTCCCATAATTCCCACTTGTGGTGGGAGGGACTGGATGGGAGGTAATTGAATCATGAGAATGGGTCTTTCCCTTGCTGTTCTTGTGACAGTGAATAAGTCTCATGAGAGCTAATGTTTTTATAAAGGGGAGTTCCCTTGCACATGCTCTCTCTTGCCTGCCGCCATGTAAGATGTGACTTTGCTCCTCATTTGCCTTCCACCATGATTGTGAGGTCTCCCCAGCCATGTGGAACTGTGAGTCCATTAACCCTCTTTTCTTTATAAATTACCCAGTCTTGGGTATATCTTTATTAGTGCATGAAAACAGACTAATACACCATATGAACTTAGAGTTCAACTAACCAAAGAGAATTGCAATGAAAGATTCCAATGCACTTTCAGGGGAAAAGCTGATGCACTTCCAGAGTGTCAGCCCTTGTTTCATTCCTCAACGTACATTACAGTGAGTGCATCATAAGTGCCATGTGCCATATTTGGTGCTGGGGATTTTGTGAGCCAAGTGGGTGGAATTTCTGCCCTCATAAAATGTCTGTCCTCTGTGGGACACAGAAGATGGGTAGCCTGGGCAGAGTGGAAATGCCTTCTCACCTTGGAGACAGACCTAACCTGTGATTAAGCACAGTTCCAGGTGAATTGATACAAATGGACTAAATTGAATTGGAATGGCATAAATGCCTCCCCTCTCTCTGAGACACACACAGACACACAGGGCATAAGCCCACATGCCTCCTGCAGTCCGCAAAACTCTTTCAGTATTGGGGACTCTCTTCTATGTCAAACCCTGCCCTGGAAGAAAAAGACATGAGCAATCTCCATGGGTTCCTGGATGATAAAATTATTAACTGTTCTCCAAGCTATTCTCCATGTTAAGAAACAATTGTTCTAAAACACCTAAAGGATTTATATGTACTTTCCCCCTCATGATGACATTAATCACATGCTCATTGCAAATTTTTTAAAAATAAAGAAAAATAAAGGCTGGGTACGGTGGCTAACATCTGTAATCCTGGCACTTTGGGAGGCCGAGGCGGCTGGATCACCTGAGGTTGGGAGTTCGAGACCAGCCTGACCAACGTGGAGAAACCCCATCTCTACTAAAAATACAAAATTAGTCGGGTGTGGTGGCACATGCCTGTAATCCCAGCTACTCGGGAGGCTGAGGCAGAAGAATCACTTGCACCAGGGAGGTGGAGGTTGCAGTGAGCCAAGATCGCGCCATTGCACTCCAGCCTGGGCAACAAGAGTAAAACTCCATCTCAAATAAATAAATAAATAAATAAATAATAAAGAAAAATAGGTATAAATATAACACAAATATATTTTGGAGCCCTACATGATTCATTCTCAATGTGGTGCCACTTTCAGAGAAACTCAGACACTCAGAGGTGGTGAACAGGCAATTTCATGTTATGGGAGACTCAATTCATATGGCAGCCTGACATTTCTTAAAATTCTCTCGCCTCTGCAGTTTCTGCATACACTCTGCTGCTCAGATTGTCATTCCCTGAGTTCCTCATTCCTCACTCTACTCCCAAACTCACTCAGAGTGCCACTTGCTAGGATTTTTCTATTTTCCTTCCTCTAGCCTTCTAAGCCTTCTGGAAATGGCTGACTGGGACTTCTCTTCCTCATTGCACGTGGGCCGAGCTTGGTTGCTCTAGGAAAAGTTAATGCACTGAGGCTCTTGCGCACCCCTGGTGCCCATAGAAGGCAGCTTGCAACCACCCTCTCAAGTTCTTCCCCCACAGCTGCCCTCCTTGGAAAAAGCATAGTGGACCTTTGCTGATGAATAGATCCCTTCTCCTTAAACAGAGGAAAGCCAGTACTGTGTCTACTTGAAGATGTCACTTAGCAAACTGGAGCTGGGCTTTGGGCAAGCAGCCTTGCCTCTCTGAGTCTCCATTTCCTCACCTGTAAAATGGATTTGCAGCGATAATGCACACCTCAGAGGCTGCTGGGATCTTACTTGTCACCAGCTGTGTGTAAAGCACCCAGGAGAGCACTTTGCATGTCATAGGGGCTCAATAAATGATAATAACAAGCGAAAAATATATTGATAGGAACATTAAAACCAACCCCGATACCACTGTCTCAAGATAACCTTTGTTAATGGTTTGGTGATTATCCATTCAGCCTTTTCCTCTAAATACATTCTTAAAAAAAGAGAGAGTTGGGATAATACTCTATATACCATAATTATTCTACTTACCAATTTTTTGAAAATGTAATTTGAAGATAAATTTTTTCTCTCAAAATGAGAAACATGGTTTTTGCAGCATAATGGAAAAATGTATTTTTTCAAAAAAATTTAGATAGACAAGAAAGTAAAAACATCTATAATCCTACCATCCAGAGAATTTAAAAAATGTTTTTTATACATCCTGTTTTGCATATTTATTTTGCATATGTCTTTTCTTCACTTAACATTATTCCATGATCATGGTTTTTTTTTTGTTTTTTTTTTTGAGATGGAGTCTCACTATGTTGCCCAGGCTGGAGTGCAGTGGTGCCATCTTGGCTCACTGCAACTTCTGCCTCCCAGGTTCAAGCAATTCTCCTGCCTCAGCCTCCTGAGTAGCTGGGACTACAGGTGCACGCCACCACGCCCAGCTAATTTTTGTATTTTTAGTAGAGGCGGGGTTTCACCATGTTGACCAGGATGGTCTCGATCTCCTGACCTCGTGATCCATCTGCCTCGGCCTCCCAAAGTGCTGGGATTACAGGCATGAGCCACTGCGCCCGGCCGATATTTAGGTTTTATTGTTAGCTTTTTGTTTTCAAAAGGGAGCACATACACACATATTTTTGTGACATTTGATGTACATTGGTAACTTCAGGGCTGCCATCAGACCAGTTACAGCATTCACATTGAATGCAATGCAAATGTGACCTCATAAAGTTGTCCACACAAGGTGCATGATTCCCTGGAGCTGGTTACCTGGCAGCCCTGGGCAACTGCTTTCCAAAAAAATCATACTATTTTATAAGACTGCTATTTAATAGTACTGGTTTATTTCCTTTTTTTTTTTTTTTTTTTTTGAGATGGAGTCTCACCCTGTCACCCAAGCTGGAGTGCTGGAGTGCAGTTGGGGCGATCTTGGTTCACTGCAACCTCTACCTCCCAGGTTAAAGAGATTCTCCTGCCTCAGCCTCCTGAGTAGCTGAGACTACAGGCACCTGCCACCATGCCTGGCTAATTTTTGTATTTTTAGTAGAGATGGGGTTTCACCATGTTGGCCAGGCTGGTCTCAAACTCCTGACCTCAAGTGATCCGCCCGCCTCGGCCTCCCAAAGTGCTGCGATTACAGGCGTGAGCCACTGAGCCCAACCCACTTTATTTAATTTTTTTAGAGATGAGGGCTCCCTCTGTTCCCCAAGCTGGAAGGCAGTGGTGCATTCATAGCTCACTGTAGCCTTAAACTTCTGGCCTCAAGTTCTCCTCCTGGCTGAGCCTCTTGAGTAGCTAGAATTACAGGCATGCACCTGGCCACTTTTAAAAAATATTTTTGAAGACAGGGTTTTGCTAGGTTGCCCAGGCTGGTCTCAAACTCCTGGCCTCAAGTGATCCTCCTGCCTGAGCCTCCCCAATAGCTGGGATTAAAGGCACGAGCCACTGCACCTTTGTAGTTTATTATACTCTTGTCAGCACTGGACATTTTAACACTTAAATCCAAATTTAACATTTTCATTTTGTTAATAATTGAAAAAGGTACTCATGACTGCTTTAATTTGTGCAGGTCCTTTTTGAGACAGAGTCCTGCTCTGTCACCCAGGCTAGAGTGCAGTGGCGGGATCTCGGCTCACTGCAACCTCCATCTCCTAGGTTCAAGCAATTGTCCTGCCTCAGCCTCCCGAGTAGCTGGAATTACAGGTGCCCACCATCACGCCTGGCTAATTATTTTATTTATTTATTTTTTTGAGACAGAGTCTTGCTGTCACCAGGCTGGAGTGCAGTGGTGCAATCTCAGCTCACTACAACCTCTGCCTCCTGAGCTCAAGCGATTCTCCTGCCTCAGCCTCCAGAGTAGCTGGAACTACAGGCGTGCGCCACCATGCTCAGCTAATTTTTTTTTTTTTTTTTTGGTATTTTTAGTAGAGACAGGGTTTCACCATCTTGGCCAGACTGGTCTTGAACTCCTGACCTCACGTGATCTGCCCATCTTGGCCTCCCAAAGTGCTGGGATTACAGGTGTGAGCCACCGTGCAAGGCCAATATGCAGGTCTTTTATGATCAAAGATGCTCACTATTTCCTGCCTTTGTTTACTAGTTGTATTTCTTCTTTACCAAAACCTAAGATAAGCCAGAGCATCTTTTAGGAACTGTGCTTTGCCCATTTCTTTATACCATGAACAAATATTTATTGAACATCTGCTCTGTAGCAGGAACTGGGGCAGGTGCTGTTCACAGTGGCGAACAAAACAAATTCCCTTCCTTTACCGAGCTCTCATTCTATGAGGGACACACAATAAACAAATAACTGAATAGAGTTTTATGTCAGAGAGTGTAAAGGGCTGTGAAGGGAAACAAAGTGGGTTTAGGGATGGAGAGTGATGGGTCATCAAGAAGGCCTTTCTGAGGGAAAGAGTCTTAGGACAGTCTTGGAGAAGATCATTCCAGACAGGGCAGTTACTGCGGTCTTAACGTTTTTCTCATTGCCTGATACGAGCTCTAAAGAACTGAGAATGATGTTTAATTTGCAAATCACTGTCATAAACTGCAATGTGCGTGTGTGGCAGAAACTCCTTCCCTTCTCTTTTTACACAGTAATAGGGTCTCCCATTTTTAATTGAGTACACAACTGCCTAGCATTAATAATAATATTTTCCTGCCTCGTTTGCAGCTAGATAGGGCCATGTGATTAAGTTCTGACCACTGACAGGTAGGCAGAAATGAACATGCAGCTTCTGGAAAACATCTTTACAAAGAGGGAGTGTGCCTTTTTCTTTCCTTTTCATCTTTCCTCTGGCTAGAATGAAGATGTGACTGCTGGAGCTGGAGATGCTATCTTGTACCATGAGGTGGGTGCCTGTGTTGGATGTAACAAAACAAGACACTTGAGAAGCCTGGATTCCTGACAATCTTCTTTCTTTATTTATTTATTTATTTATTTATTGAGATAGGGTCTCACTTTGTCACCCAGGCTGGAGTGCAGTGGCATGATCTCGGCTCACTGCAACCTTCACCTCCTGGGTTCAAGTGATTCTCGTGCCTCAGCCTCCTGAGTAGCTGGGATTACAGGCACACACCACCATGCCTGGCTCTTTTTTTTGTATTTTTAGTAGAGACAGGGTTTCACCATGTTGGCCAGGCTAGTCTTGAACTCCTGACCTCAAGTGATCCACCTGCCTCGGCCTCCCAAAGGGCTGGGATTACGGGCGTGAGCCACTGCACCCGGCCCTGATGATCTTAGAATTGGTATATTAGCTAGACCTGAACGGCTTACCTTTAAACTTCATTTATGTAAGGAAGAAAAATTGATTTTATTTCAAAAAGCCAATGCTGTTATTGATTTTCTGCCTCGCTCAGCCTAATTTGAACAGAAACACTGCAAATGAGAGTCTGCATATTTTAGTTTCTAGTCTTTTTTTCTCACACTACTCCACAGCTATTAATATAGTCTGGATACATCACGATAGCTTTTGCATTAACACTGGTGATATTTCCAACATTAGTTGGGACACTGGTGATATTTCCCTGGCTCAGTGTGCCTGTCTGATTCCTTGTCACCTCATCAGAGTCTACTATTCCTTTTTAACTTTATTTTTATTTTTGTAGAGATGAGATCTCACCATGTTGCCCAGGCTGGTCTCAGACTCCAGGCCTCAAGTGATCCTTTCACCTCGGCCTCCCAAAGTGCTGGGATTACAGGTATGAGTCACTGCACCTGGCCCAGAGTCTACTATTTTTATTTTTTTTGAGATGTCACCTCTTTCTGTCACCCAGGCTGGAGTGCAGTGATGCGATCTCAGCTCACTGCAGCCTCCGCCTCCTGGGTTCAAGCAATTCTCCTGGCCCAGTCTCCTGAGTAGCTGGGACTGCAGGCACGTGCCACCACTCCCGGCTAATTTTTGTATTTTTAGTAGAGATGGGGTTTCGTCATGTTAGCCAGGCCTGTTTCAAACCCCTGACCTCCAGTGATTCACCCGCTTTGGTCTCCCAAAGTGCAGGGATTACAGGCGTGAGTCACTGCACCTGTCCCAGAGTCTACTATTATTTAGGGCCCAACTCCAATCCACCTCCCAGCAGCCTTCTCCAGTTTACAGCCCTCATTGCTGGGTTTTTTCTCTCAACCTCCACAGCCCTTACCACGAATTCCACTCACTGGGACTTAATCAAGTGGTCTTGTCCTTTCATGGGTTGAAGACAAATTTCTGCCTCATTTTTCCACTTTTGTCTATCTCTCCTGCTGTTGCCCTAGTGCACGTAACCCTCACCTCTCCCAGGGGGAAATGCTGGAGCTCCCTGCTTTCCCTATGACTCCTCCAATCCCTCCTCCATGCAGTAGCCTGTGTGGTGTTTTAAAAATAGCAGCCAGAATGTCATTCCCCACTTGACTTTGCAGACCTTTCTGGTGAGTCCTTCAATGACCTGGATGGCCCCTGCCTCCCTCTGCAGTCTCACCTTACACTCTTCCCCACCCCATTTCCTTTCTGTGTGTGCCATAGACTTGCTTCTCTCCCGTGCCACGCTCTTAGCACACTCCCTTCCTCTCGCCTGGAGTCGTCACACATGTTTTCTCTCTGTCTGGACTGTCCTACCCTCATGAATTCTCACCCACCAATGCCCTTCCTCAGGGAAATCTGTCTTTGGACTTAGACTAAAAGAAGTTTCCCCATTGGCTGCCCACACAGGTCCCTGGTCTTTTCTTTAGCAGTCCTTACTGTAGTTTGTAATATTGATTTGTGTATTTGTGTATTAGTCAGGGTTCTCTAGAGGGACAGAATTAATGGAATATATATACATCTATATACGGGAGTTTATGAAGTATTAACTCACATGATCACAAGGTCCCACAATAGGCCATCTGCAGGCTGAGGAACAAGGATTGTGAGTCCAAGTTCCAAAACTGAAGAACTTGGAGTCCGATGTTCGAAGGCAGGAAGCATCCAGTATGGGAGAAAGATGTAGGCTGGGAGGCTAGGCCAGTCTAACCTTTTCACATTTTTCTGCCTGTTTATGTTCTAGCCGCACTGGCAGCTGATTAGATGGTGCCCACCTAGAGTAAGCATGGGTCTCCCTTTCCCAGCCCACTGACTTAAATGTTAATCTCCTTTGACAACACCCTCGTAGACACACACAGGATCAATACTTTGTATCCTTCATCCAGTCAAGTTGACACTCAGTATTCATCACAATTTGTGTGATTGTTGGGTCACCTGTCTGCACACTAGATGGAAGCTCCATGAAGACAGGAGCAGTGCTTTGCATATCACTACAGTAACTCCTCAATGTAAGTGTTGGTCAGTATTCCTCCCAAAACCACTAGAAAGTAGGTATTATAATTCCCTCTTGCACATGAAGAAAATGAGTCTCAAAGAGATTATAATAGCAGAATCAGCACTCAAACCCAAGTAGGCTTGATGTCAACTCAAACAGCACAAAGTATCACCATAATAATCTCCAGAGTCGGTTCAGAATGGAGGCCAAAAACTGGTTCCCACTCTGGTCTGGTCTTCAGTACAATTGAGGAGGAGGCTTATGAGTCTTTAAGATTCAAGTACATGAATCTCTGAATAAAATTTCATAATGTATGGCAGGCCCTGGGGGAGGTATTTGGAGGTTCTCTTAACTTGGGAGTCAACACAAAGCCAATATAGAATTAGCTTAGAATTTTCTCACTTTTTCTTAGGCTCTCCAGGACCACTCAGAGAAGGAAGCCAAGAGGCACTGCTACACAGTGAGCACATGGAACTCCAGTGTGCCACTTTATTGGGCCATCTTCACTGACCTGACCTCAATTGGGCTCCACCATTGACCTTCGTCCCTTTGCATTTCCAGTTCCTCCTCCACAAAGTGCAGATCATAATATTAACCTCACAGGGTTGCATTAGGAACCCATGAGATGGTGCATGTGAGGGAAAGTTCCGTCTGAGTTCTAGAGAGATGAGGGGGAAAATGCACCATTTTTCGGGCACAAACTCTCCGTCAGATGTTCTATTCTGCTGTCCTATTTCTCACAAAACAGCGTGCTGCCCACCATGAGGCATCCTCCACTCATTTGTGGGAGTCCTCAAGGCAGGCCTCATGTACACCTGCAAGTCACCCTCTTAGCTATTGCTATCTCATGACTTTATCCCCTGCCCTGGATCCCACTGCAGAAAAGTTCTACCTTGAACCACTGGAATCTCATCATGAGAACGCCATGGACCATGGGAAGGACACTGTCTCTGTATCTTTCATGTATTCTCATGAAAGGACACTATCCTGCAGTGGCTCATCCTCCCATACCAGTGTGCAGCAGTGGGGACTGAGCACCAAAGGAGCCCCACTGTGTTAGACCCTAGAAAGCCTCCTGTGAAAACAGTCCCATCAACCCCAGCCCTGAAATCTAGTCCAAGGCCCACCGTGGCCCTCCATCTCTCCGCTATCCTACTGCACTGCCCCATCCAAACCCTTTTTTCCCCTGGAAATTAACAGACAAAAGCCCCCAGGAATATCAGAGGACGCAAAGAGATGGATGAGTCTTCCTGGGGTGGTGGGAGGTCTATGTCCCAGCTCAGCCAGCCCAGTGCCCTACCATACCACTGTTATTATGTTCCCATCATGTCAGGAGGAGGCTGCTGGGCACCACTGGGTCGCTAAAACCCTGAGGATCACATTCCTCAGAGGCGTGGGGAACAAGCTTCGTGGCTTTTACGGGAACCATTTAGAGTTGTGCCCAGTGGCATCTGATCCACCCACAAGTCCACTTGCTATTTTGGGATTGTAACAGCTACCGAATCCATTAACTGGTTTAAAAGTGAAAGCAATTGGAAACACAAGTGCCTTGAAATGTTTAAACACCATAATGCTTATCTGGCTTGATTACTGGGAAGGGAGAGTCAGAATGGAACACTTGATTTCAATCCTTTCATGAACCAGTCAATTAAAGGAGAAATGTCAGGAAAACATGATTTCTACTCCTGTCAATAATAAAAGCTTGGATTTGAAAGTAACTTATCTTAGACAGGCATTTACAGATCACAGAGTAGTTATAGCCCCAAGCACACAGTCTCAGAGCCTACTATGCAGTGATGTCATTGTGCCTGCAGGGTCGGTCTGTCACCACGACGGACCCTGCCCTCCTTGAGAGCAGTGCCCTGTCAACCACATTTGCTGTACTTGTATCTCCATTTATTTCTGCAATAGTTAGTGCATTGTAAGCATATGCTAAATGTTTGTGGGGTAAAAGAATGAGCAGATGGGAGGATTGATATCATTTTATCATTTTTATATATGGAAGAAAATGTAAGAGTCTGAAATTGTAGGACTTTCCAACTGGATAGAATTATCCCTCTATTTTACTTATGATATAACCATTTCAACAATTCAAGTCTCTTGAATGGCGTGATCTTTCCAAGCTATTTAAAATAGCAGCAACAACAAAAGGAATACTAATAGCTAATATTTATTGATTTCTATTTTGCATGCCTTATACACATTGACACACTAAATCTTCACACCGACCCCATGAGGTAAGTGCTATTATGATCCTCATTTTCCAGAGAGGCTGAGTAGCTTTCCTAAGACCACAACAGAACAGGAACATTTGCCACCAAAATTGTCCTTGACCTTTTTTGGGTCTTGGATCCTGCTATAGACTGAACATTTGTGTTGTCCAATATTCATATGTTAAATCCTAACCCCCAAGGTGATGGTATTTGCTGGTGGGGCCTTTGGGAGGTGATTAGGTCATGTGGCTGGAGTGCTCTTGGATGGGATTAGTTCCCTTATAAAAGAGACCCCACAGAGCTTTCTTATCACTTCTGCTACATGAGGATACAGCAAGATGGTGGTCATCTATGAACCAGGAAGCAGCCCTCACCAGACCTGAGTCAGCCAGCACCTTGATCTTGGACTTCCTGGTCTCCAGAACTGTAAGAAATAAATGTTTGTTGTTTATAAGCCATCCAGTCTGTGGTATTTTGTTATAGCAACCCAAGTTGACTAAGACAGATTTCCTTTGGAATCCAATATTGTGAATCTAAGAAAAGATATTTGTACCCCAACATACATTCAATGTGTGCACAATTTTAGAAGTTCGTGAACTTGTTAAAACCTAACCATAAACCATAGGTTAAGAATCAATATAACAACATACTTAGGCTCTGGAGTCAGCCACACATTGTTTCTTTCTCTTTTTAAAAAAGTATTGGCTGGGCGTGGTGGCTCACACCTGTAATCTCAGCACTTTGGGAGGCTTGGGTCGGGGGGGGTGGCTTGAGTGGGGGCGGCATGGAGGGGCAGAGGGGGGCGGATTACCTAAGGTCAGGAGTTTGAAACCAGCCTGGCCAACATGACGAAACCCTGTCTCTACTAAATTAAAAAAATTAGCCGGGCTTGGTGGCAGGTGCCTGCCAGCTACTTGGGAGGCTGAGGCAGGAGAATCAATTGAAGAAGAACCTCTGAGGCAGAGGTTGCAGTGAGCCAAGATCGCGCCACTGCCACTCCAGCCTGGGCGACAGAGTAAGACTCTGTCTCAATTAAAAAAAAAGTATTCATTGTTAGTTATAAGCAATAGAGGACTACATCTTCTCTAGTGAAAATTCAAACATTAGAATTGATGTCTAAATTTCCTTTGACCAGTTATATCCAGATGCCTTCCTAGAAGTAACCATTGTTACCACTTCATTTTATATTCTTTTTCTGTACATTAAATACCTAATTTTGTATCCACAGACATTACTTGCTATGGTTGTGTGTTAATGAGGAGTTTACACAAATGATATTGCATTACATCTTTTTTCCCCCTGCAACTTTCATTTTTTCGCTTAAGAATCATTTTAGAGGTTTTCAGCCTATATAGGTCTTCCATATCTTTTTAAGTTACTGTGTAGTATTCCATAATATAGATGCGCCACACTATTATCATTTTCTTACTAGATGACTTTAAGTTGTTTTTATCAAGTTGGTGCAAAAGCAATTGCGGGTTTTGCCATTTCTTTTAATGGAAGTAGCGGCGAAAACCACAATTGCTTTTACATCAACCTAATAGCTCTTTGATCTCACAAACAAAGCCACAGTGAACACTTTTGTACACCCTTCTCCAGTACTTAAGCAGGTGTTTCTCCAGAAGAAACACCAAAACACTGGAATTGCTGGGACATTGAATATGTGCATTTAAAAAAATGTAAATATACCAAACTTTTGTTAAAAACGGTGGTGCCAACTTGTGTCATCTCTAACAATGCAAAAAACTCACAATTTATGCATGTTAAACCATGACTTTTATCAATTTTTTCAACTTTTCTTCAAACTGATGGATAAAAAATGATATCTCATTATTTTAGTTTGCATTCTTTGGTTACTAGTGAGGTTGAGCATCTTTTTGTATTTTATTGATCATTTGTATTTTTTATTTGGTGAATTACTTGCTCATTTCTTTTGCTCATTTTTCTGAGCATTTTCTTTTCATTTTTGATTTATGAGTGCACTATTATATTCTGACCAAACATTTATTAGCTATGTTACAAATATTTTCTCTCCATCTGTCTCCTGTCCTTGTAAGTTACACACCTAGACTGGAATTCTGGCACTAACATTGACATTCTACACAACTTGCTTAAATACCACTCTGAGCCTTAGAGTCCTTTTTTGTAGTAATATGGAAGTAGTAACAGTATCTACCTTTAGGGTTGTTGTTAGGATTAAATGAGATAATGATTATAAAATGTTCAACCCAGTGCCTGACATACAATAAGTGCTTAAAGGTCATTATTATTCTTCATTGTTAATTTTTAGAAGATTTTTCCATGTATAAGCCAAAATAACTCCTACCTGTTGCTTATAGCTCTATTTTCCACAGGGAAACAAAAATGAAAGTCTGAGAGATCTTTTAAGATAAATGGTAGAAAAAGATCACATCTGATTTTAGTTTATAACTTCTACAATAGGCCTGTTTTATTTTCAGTTGCAGCCAATTTTATAGAAACCAAGTTGTTAGCACAGCAGGGGAAAGCCTGAATAGAAGTAAATTCTGTTTTCATTCAAAAAAACTTTTGAAGCAAATTTTATAGAAATATTTTTCATAATGGCCTCAGCCTGGGGAGATGGACATTCTGTCCTCCTCTTCCCCCTGTAACATTGCCTACAAGATCATTGTTCTTAAAGACACCCATTTGTTCTGAGAGACCAAACAGCTTCTGATTTGGAATCATCATAAACCTATGTAACCAACCATGCTCTCTAGATCACAGACCTTCCTTATGAACTTGATTCCCCCAAAAAGCTTCCAGAATAGGTAAGGACAAGAAAAACTATTTCCTCCAAACTTTCAATTGAGGAAACAGACGCTCTGAGGGCAAAGACATTCTTGACCTTCCCCATCTGAATGGGGTCTCCTTGTAGAAGCCTCCATCCCACCATGTACAAACCTCTATCAAACCATGCTCAAGTCGTGTGTATATGTCTTGGTCTCCTCTATTGCATGAGTTCCTTGTGAGCAGAAACCTTAAGTTTTGTCTGTGCATCCTTAATGCCTGCCTAGTGTGAATGCATGGAGAGATGAATGGATGGATGGAAGAAGGATGGAGGGATGGATGGATGGATGGATGGATAAATCAACGGAAGAGGGAGGGATGGATGCATGGATGCATGGGAGAAGGATGGAGGGATGGATGATGGATGGAAGGATGGGTGGATGGATGGATGGATGAGTGGATGGGTGGGTAAACTTAGTCAAAACCATATCTGGTAAGAAATGGTATCCGGGTCTCCATAAACCATATCAAGCACTCCTTCTTGAGATGTAGTCAAAATTTTAAAATAATGTTTCAAATCATCATACAGGAAAATAGACTTTGGGAAGTGTGTTCGTAGAGTTCTATGAATTTTAACACACACATAGGCTCATGTAATCACCTCCACAATCAAGATACAGAACTGTTCCATCATCACAAAAACTTCCTAATGTTGCCCTTTAGAGTCACACCCTCTCTTACCCCAACCCCTGCAACCATCTGTCTGTTCTCCATCAATATCTTTTATTTATTTATTTATTTATTTATTTATTTATTTATTTATTTATGGAGACAGGGCCCCATTCTGTCACCCAGGCTGGAGTTGATCACCCAGCTATAATCACAGCTCACTGCAGCCTCGAACCTCTGGGCTCAAGTGACCCTCCTTCCTCAGCATCTCAAGTAGCTAGAACTACAGGCACACCACCATGCTCAGCTAATGTTTTTTATTTTAATTTTTGTAGAGATGGGGTCTTGCTATGTTTGGGCCCGGGCTGGTCTCAAACTTCTAGCCTCAAGTAATCCTCCTGCCTCAGCCTCCTAAAGCACTGGGATTACAAGCATGAGCCACTGTGGCCAGCCTTTCATCACTACCTCTTTGTCTTTCAAGAATGTCTTATATGGAACCAAACAGTATGTGGCCTTTTGAGAATGACTTCTTTCACTCAGCATAATTCATTTGAGATCCACCCCTGTTGTTGCGTGTGTCAATAGTTTCTTTTTTATTGCTGAGCTGTATTCCTTTGGGTGATGTACCATGGTGCCTTTATCCATTCACCTATAGAAGACAATCTGGGCTGTTTCCAGTTGTGAGCAAGTATGAATTAGAGCTTCTATGAACAATCTTGTACAGGTTTTTGTAAGAAGCTAAGTCTTCATTTCTCTAGGATATTCCAAAGAGTAGAATTTCTGGGTCTCATGATAAGTGTATGCTTAACTTTTTAAGGAGTTGCCAAACTGTTTTCCAGCAAGGCCATATGAAGCATGCTAACCTTGATACTATGGACCCTATTTAAAAAACTCTCTTCTCTTTTTTCTCTCTTGAGATAGGATCCCTTTCCCAGGCTTCCCTTCATCTAACTCCCCTCCCTGCACCCTTCAGAGTGCCAAGTGCTTCCCTGACATCCAGAGCCGAGAAGACAGCTATCAATCATGGTATGTGTCGGGGGGCACTGCGAAGCACACCCCCCTCCAGGTCTTTCCCTCCTGGCTTCAGAATGGCCTCTGTTCCACAGCACCAGATTCCGTCTTTCCACCGTATTAAAAAACAAATGGTAGGGACTGGCCAGGCGAGGTGGCTCATGCCTGTAATCCCAGCACTTTGGGGGGCTGAAGCGGATGGATCACCTGAGGTCAGGAGTTCAAGACCAGCCTAACCATCATGGAGAAACCCCGCCTCTACTAAGAATACAAAAAGTTAGCTGGGCCCAGTGGTGCATGCCTGTAATCCTAGCTACTCAGGAGGCTGAGGCAGGAGAATCGCTTGAACTCAGGAGGCGAAGGTTGCGGTGAGCCAAGATTGCTCTATTGCACTCCAGCCTGGCAACAAGAGTGAAACTCTGTCTCAAAACAAACAAACAAACAGCAGATGGTAGGGACTGAGAACATATTGGGCTCTTACATATTCTACTTAGAATAAACCACATTCAAGGCCATCCGAGTATAGACTGGGGTATAGGAAGTAGAACAACCAGTAGGGAGTTGGCCATCTGGAGGGACTTAGAGACAGAGGTCCTGAAAGAAAAAACAGAGGGCACCTAACCCTGTCTATGTCCTAGCGCTGCTTTGCTCACTTACACTCCGACTCTTAGTCATGCTTCAGGGTGATCCGCTCTCTTCCCTTCTTCCCTCATATGCTCTACCAATGATCTTCTCATTTCACCATGATGAACATGGTACCACTGGCTCCTTTCATCCAGACTGGCATGCTGTCGTGTGTACAGAGAACCAGGCTAGACACTTTTCTTGCCCCCCACCAACTTTGGAAGAGGCACACTGCCTCTTAGAATAATCTGTGTAATATTTCAAGCCTCATGCTCTTCCTTTTATCTGTGATTTTAAACACGGCTCTGTCAATGAAATGTGGTTATGCCAGACCTTGTAGCCACAATTCGTGATGTTATTTGAGTTGCTTCATTCTTGACAAACTTCCCAAACGCAAGGGATAAGAAGAAAAGGTTCTTTTTGTCTTTGTCTCTGTGGAATCTCGACACAATGCAGATCCACATCTTTCTAACAGGCCTTTGGCCAGCTCAGCAGTGGTGCGATCCGTCTGCGAAGCCCACTCAAGCCCTCAGTCTGGGTAAAGCTGGGAGGGACTTGTGGCCTGGGGCCTGCTGGCGCTTCCTGCTGGAGGTGGTATTTCAGGGAAAACCACCTCACTGATGCCCTCTGTCCCCTCCTCCCCTCTGGCTGGACTGTTCCTCCCAGACTGGCCTGCTGGAATTTTCTCATTTCAGGAAGCAAATTGCTTTCAGGCTTACGCTCAGAGAGTCCATGTCACAGTCTCTCTTGCCTTAACCGGGCAGTAGGCACACAGGAAGCTCTCTTTCTCCCAGAGCTGGGCCTCAGCACCCTTCCCCTGGGGCTTGTAGATTAGAGAGAGCAGTGAAGAAGGAGGACCAGCGGTGGGATGAGAGTATTTCTGGGGTTGGTGGGTCTCATGGGGCTACCATGCAAACATTCTATTGTGGGAGGGTGGAGTGAGGGGGATGCAGCCACAGAATTTACAGTATGCTCTAAATCCCCAGCCGTTCTGAATGACCTCCATAAACTGAGGACCAAGGAAATGGCTCATGCCTCTGTCTGGGGTTGTCCCTACTTCAGTGATACCAACGGCCTGCTGTTCTTACCAATCAACATGGAATCTGGAGGATGACCCTAGCCAGGAAATAACAAAAGCATATGCACAGGTTTTCAGAGCGAATGAAAAAATGTTACACTTTCCTTTAGCTTAGGAGCTTGGGGAAAGGGGTATGGGTGTTCTCGTCTTTCCTTTAATTTCCAAATTGTTTAGAGTATGCATGGGCTGCGTTTATATTAAATAGACTAGCTCTCATTCATTTACTAAACACAGTCCACATGCCAGGACTGTGCTAAGCTGGGGATTGAATTCAAAGACAAGGCTCTCAAAAGCTAGGAAGCACCATCTCCCTTTTAAATGAGAAAAACAAAACAAAAAAGAGGAGGAAATCACTGACATAGAATGCTCTTTGTTGCTTGTAGATCATGGAGAATATCTTTTTTTTTTTTTTTTTTTTTTTGAGACAGGGTCTTGCTCTGTTGCCCAGGCTGGAGTGCAGTGGTGTGACTCTGCTCACTGTAGACTAGACCTCCTGGGCTCAAATGAACCTCCCACATCAGCTTCCCAAGTAGCTGGGACTGCAGGTGTGAGCCATCGCACCCAGCTAATTTTTTTTTTTTTTTTTTTTTTTTTTGTAGAGATGGGGCCTCCCTATGTTGTCCAGGCTGTTCTTGAACTCCTGGGCTTAAGTGATTCTCCTGCCTCAGGCTCTCAGTGTTGGAATTACAGGTGTGAGCCACCATGCCTGGCCACATGGAGAACATTTTATAGGGCATTGAATATTCTGAGCATATCCTCAGTATTTTTGGCACCACAGGAGACGTGGGCAGCTGCTCTCTGGAATATTTACCTTGTTATCCTCTTTGCCCTCCTCCAGCTCCTGTCTTATTGGCAATTTCCCTCACTTGAAGGCACTGGCTCCTCAGACTATCCAGCCTGCTCTTGCTTCTGGCTAGACTGAGAGGAACTTGTATTCATGATTAGTGTTTTCCACACTGTTTCTGCGCTTGGGATGGTTTTCTTCTGCTTTATTAAAACTAGTTGTGCTAACACTGAACAATTTTCATAATTGTTAATATATGGAAAAGTGGCTTGTTATTATAGTTCATTCTTCCTAGGACTCAAGCATGAGTCCTTAAAGGCTAGGTCAAAGGTCAGATTGTGAAAGTGACTGTGGAACCATGGGCTCAAACTTTTCCCCGATGCTAATCCAGCTACATTTGGATCATACCTGTGCACTTGACTCTAGTATGGGATACGTTTTCTCCCAGGAGAATCCTCAGTTCTTTATGCAAATAAGGTCGTGGTCTGATTCTCCCCACTACTCCTCTAGATGCATCTGAATCCTAAACACCAATTGATGTCCCAGCAAACACACTTGCATTCACAGTGTGTGCATGGTTTTGTTAAAATAGCATGGGCTTTTTGGTCAGCCAGACCTGGAATTGAAAGTGACTTCATCATGTGCTTAGTGTGTGACCTTGGCCAAGTTATTTGACCCTTTGGAATCTTAGGTCCTTTATCTTCATGTGATCTGTCACATGAGAAAGAAGAAAAGATATGAGATTGTGAATACTTGCAGTTTTCTAAACACACACACACACACACAAAACACTAGAACACACTTGCAATGAGCAAGGTTTCTTTGCCTGCTTGATCATTTACTGGAGTTTGGCTGGGTTTCATCAAGGTGAGAGAGGTGAAGAGGAGAATTAAATAAATCAAGAGAGGCTGGATTACACTATTTAGGAAAAATATAAGTGGAGGTGATGAGGCAGACAGGAGCAAGGGGGAGCCTCCTTTCCTTGAAAAATACAAAGACATGGGATCATGAAGCTGGGCCTTAGAAGATGTATTATTTTTGATCTTTCAAGAAGCAGATGCCAAGAAGGAATTAGAGAACAAAGATTTATTGGGGGAAGTATCTGTAGGATAAAAGGAAGAGGGAACAGGAGGAGCAGGAGGGAGGTTTGATATCTGTGAAGAAAGAGTGAGAAGGAAGAAGGGCTGGACAAGAAGAGCTTCAGTTTACAGTGCAGCTCTGAGGAAGTCTGCTAGGCTGTTGGGGCACCCAGACCAAAGGCTGCGCCCAGACCAAAAGCAGCCTCGTGGAGAGGAATGGCTGGGCTCTGGTAGCCCCATCTCACTGTCACTGGCTGGGAGGAGCGCAAAGAGGGAAGATATTTGACTCCCACAGGGGAAAAAGACTTGGGAGTGGAGAGGAAAGAGAGAGAGACAGAATTTTAGGTGGCTGAGAAAGTTTGGCGATGTGAAGAGGGAGGAGAGATGAGTTGGGCAGCTCCTTGATTAGTGGAATCTTGAGTCATGGAAAGAGGGTCTGGGTGGGTTCTGCGAGGTAGTTCCTTCTTTCCCATCGTCTACTCAACCTTCTCATCCTGCCCCCACCCCAATACAACCTTCCATAAAGATTTATGTTGTGTTAAGTGCCATGGGGTCTAATTTGTGCTTGTTCTTTTTTAAAAAAGTTTATATAAATATATATATTTTTTATCCACATATAATAATTTTACATATTTATAGGGTACAGAGTAATATTTTGATACATGCATACAATGCTTAATGATCAAGTCAGAGCAATTAGAATACCCATCACCTCAACCATTTATTATTTCTTTGTTTTGGGGCATTCAAAATCTTCTCTTTTAGCTTTTTGGACATATATAATAAATTATTGTTAACTATAATCATGCTGCAGTGCTACAGAATGCTAGTACTTATTCTTCCTATCTAGCTGTCATTTTGTATCCCTTCACCAACTTCTCCCCATCCTCCTGTCCACCTTTCCCTTTCCAGTCTCTAATAATCATAATTGTACTCTCTACTTCTAGAAGTTCATTTTGTTAGTTCCCACATATGAGTGAGAATATGCAGTATTTATCTTTCTGTACCTGACATGTTTCACTTAATATAATGTCTTCCAGTTCCATTCATGTTGCCATGAATGACAGGATTTCTTTTTTATGGCTGAATAGTATTCCCTTGTTTATATATACACCACATTTTCTTTAATCATCTGTTGATAGACACTTAGGTTGATTCTGTTTCTTCATTGTTGTGAATAGTGCTGCCATAAATATGGGGTCCAGATGGCTTCTGTATGCTGATTTCCTTTCATTTGGGTAAATATCCGGTACTGGGATTGTTGGATTGTATGGTAGCTCCATTTTTTGCTCTTTGAGAAACCTCCATACTATTTTCCATAGAGGTTATTCTAATGTACATTATCACAAACAGTGTGTAAGAGTCTCCCTTTCTCTGCATCCTCACTGGTACTTGCTATTTTTTGTCTTTTTGATAGTAGCTTTTCAGATTGGGATGAGGCAATACCTGATTGTGGTTTTGATTTGCATTTCCCTGATGATTAGTGATATTGAGCATTTTTTCATATTGTGATTCATGTTTCTTTTAAGGTGCCTTTGTCTTATTTGGGTTATGTGTAAAATAGCTATAACAGTTACCTTCCAGTATTGTAACAATTAAATGAAGCAATGCAAGTAGCATTGCTTGACACACAGCACACTGAACAGCTAATATGTGTCTGCCACTATTCTGTGTGGTAAGAACGAAGGAATAACTAGGAAAGGAACAGTCCTGGTCCTTATGGGTCTTAATAAAGAGTAATTTTTCTAATTTTCCTTTTCTTAATCTCAGGAAACTTTTCAGTGTAGAAAATAATGCAATAGAAAAGCCCAGTTTAGTCTCATTGCAATCCTGATTTTAGATGGGCAATTTCCCCTAGTTGAAATGATATTGATTAGTTGTAGTAATAATGATCTTAGCTAATATTTTCGCTTGCACTTTAGAGTTTCCAAGTGTTAATTCATTTAATTCTCATACCATACCTATAAAGTGAATATATGCATTACCCCCATTGTATAGATGAGGAAAATGAAGCCCAGAGATGGTTTTGGAGCACTTGCCAAGGTCTTGGTGGAGGCGGGATTTAAACCAGAAATTGGTCTTCCAAGCTGCTACTCCTAATGGAAGCTCCATTCTATCACTGGAGTGAAAAAGGTTGATTGCCTCTGGAGAAATAAGTATTATCTAATGGCCGTGTCCACGCAGCCCTTAATAAGGTAAATGTTGGACAAATGTTTGCTTTTCATAAAACAAACCTTAATGCCTTTATCGTTCCAAATGTACGTAGAGCCAACCCAAGGCCATTCGGGGAACCAGGGAACAGAGGCAGGCCGCGAAAGCCTTTATTTACAGTTGGAGAAGAGAGTTCAGCATCTTCTTGCCTACAGAGTAACACTAACGTCTGTCTTTAGAGGTCATTTTGAGTTCCTGCTGTTCCTGCTGCTGTTTGCTGCCACTGCTGTTTAAAATCTATGGCTGCCAAGACTGAGTGCTCCCCTCATTCTCAGCATACGGAGACTTCCCTGGTTCCTGGTTCCAGATAGACATTTCCTGTGTCAACGTCAGGAATAATTCCTCAGGAAACTGTCATTCTAACCCTTCATCTACTCCCCCATTATCAGCATTCCCCCACCAAAGTGGTACAGTTGTTATAATTGATGAACCTACTTCACGCATCATTATCACCCAAAGTCCATAGTTCACTTTAGAGTTGACTGTTGGTGTTGTATATTCTATGGGTTTGGACAAATGTGAAATGACGTTTCCACCACTGTTTTCACTGCCATGCAAACCCTCTGTGCTCCACCTATTCATCCCTCAATCCCTCTATAACCACTGATGGTTTTACTGCCTCCATAGTTTTGCCTTTTTATCCCTTCGATTTTAAAGTTGTGGCCCAGGTTAATTTATTTCCACTGCCATGTTCATTTCTTTTAGAATGACATAGATTTTTTTCTGGATTCATTTCCTTGTCTTTCTATCTTTTCCTTTGTTTATTTGGATTTTGCTTCCTATCATTCCAGGTCAATAGTGATATTAATATCTTCTACTTGGGTAGTGCCTTCTGAATTATTAGTGACCTCATTGACATTACTGGAATCTTCTCAGTAATTCCATAAGATAGGCATTTTACCCCCATTATACAGATGAGAAAACTGAGACTCAGGTATTTTTGGCAATTTGTCCAATGTGATTGTAGTGGACACTTATTGTGTCTATTACACTTATTGTATATACTTATTGTATACACTTATTGCATCCATCCCCCCTGTTTCTGGTACCATCTCAATATTTATTAGCGTCAATTTCTCTACTCTCGAGATGTGAGGTCCTTGTGAAGTTGAGCCGACCACTGGTTGCAGAAGTGGATATTAGAGTAATACACCACCAGTGAAAATCATTCAGTGACCACTTCCCATCAGAGCCGATCACAGTTCGTCTTGACATGGACCTGGAGAAGGGCCTTCTTTTTACTGGATGTGAAGCTTGAGGAGGGCCCACAGGAGAGGAGTGAAGATGGAGTTGTTGCAAAAGAATGCAGAGCTTATACAAAGTTATCATGTCAGAATCTGGATCCCGCTGGGAGTTTCAGTAGAGAAAGCCACGACATTTCCTTTCTGGCTTTTGCCAGACGAACTGGGTTTCTATCACCGAGCCCTAATCATCCCCCACATTCTCAAAAGCAGCAGAGAGGATGTGGCCCAGCTCACCAGACTCCAGGACTGGGGTGTTTGACTCTGCTCAGAGCCACCTTCCAAAGGTCAGCAACTCTGCCTGTCTGAGTGTGATAAGAAAGACAAGGATGAAAGACCAGACATTGGGTACAATGTGCACTGCTCAGGTGATGGGAACAACATCTCAGAAATTACCACTAAATAACTTATTCATGCAACCAAACCCCACCTATTTCCCAGCCTATTGAAGAAAAGAAAGAAAGACTAAGGGCACATCTCATTATGATATCACCCCTTTCCCTCCCCCAAGAACTTCGTGTTTCTCCTAGCACTTGCATTTTTACTTGTTTAAGGATCTCTCTGATATCTTTCCAGTGATTAAAAACAGAGTAAAAAATGTCCAGCCTGTCAGAACCAAGGTCACCGCCCCCTTTTTTTTTTCATTTTCAGTAGAATGGTGACCTTTTCTCATTTTTTGAGGGCTTCCTTTATTCTTCCAAAGAACTGAAATATAATAGTTAATGGCTTTGCAGTAATATCTTCCCATTCCCTGAGTACCTTAGAATAAATGCCATCAAGCCTGGTTGATCGGAGTAGGTTCAGCTTTTATATACTCTCAGCCATCCTCTCTATTTGGAGAGACAGAGATTAAAGAAAAAACAGTAAAAGCTACTGACCTTAGAGATGATATTTTCTGTCTATTTCTTTTGCTTTTTGTTTGGTATTTTTTTCTCTGTGCTTTTGCTGTCATAAAATCAATACATACTTACTGCAAATTATTTCAAACAATAAAGAACATAAAATTAAAAACAGAATCCTACCTTCCATTAACCCGCCCTTCTTGGCCCAATTCTCCAGAAATAATCACTGTTAAATTACAATGGAATCTTTCTAGATAATTTTAAAAGCATTTCAAACACACTTTTTGAAAACAATAAAACAGTATATATGTATAAAGAAAATATTTCCTCCACCATTACTGAATTTTTACTACCTTACGGTAGTCATTAGGACTATTTTTATATTGTTCTGCAATAGTTTGCTTTTACTTAAAAGCATGTGATAAACACTTTTCGCTCCAGCGGGATCCAGATTCTGACATGATAACTTTGTATAAGCTCTGCATTCTTTTGCAACAACTCCATCTTCACTTTTCTCCTGTGGCGCCTCCTCAAGCTTCACTTCCAGTAAAAAGAAGGCCCTTCTCCAGGGCCTCATTCTTTCCAAAGGCTGCATAATAGTTTTATAGTCAGTTATACCATTATTTATTTATCCATTCTCCAATGATGGTTACTTAAATTGTGCCTATTTTCTATGATTATGAACAATACAGCAATAAATATTCTCATACACATATCTTTACACACTGGCATTAGTATTTCTGAAGGTTCAGGTTCCAAAAGTGGCATTTCTGGGTCATAGGTTACAAATACACATTTTTTTTATTGATATTGTCAAATAATGCTCAAAAAGGCTATATCAGTTTATACTACTGAAAGTGTAGAAAAGTGCCTGTTTTGGCTGGGTGTGGTGGCTCACACCTGTAATCCCATCAATTTGGGAGGCCGAGGCCAGTGGATCACCTGAGGTCAGGAGTTTGAGACCAGCTTGGCCAACATGGTGAAATCCCATCTCTACTAAAAATACAAAAAATTGGCTGGACGTGGTCGCAGACGCCTGTAATTGCAGTTACTCAGGAGGCTGAGGCAGGAGAATCCCTTGAACCCAGGAGGCAGAGGTTGAAGTGAGCCGAGATTGCACCACTGCACTCGAGCCAGGGCAACAAGAGTGAAACTTCACCTCAAAAAAACAAGAAAAAGTGCCAGTTTCTCAAAGTGTTTGCCAACACTGGAGGTAGTCCATTTTTTAAAGATTTTTACCAGACAACAGGTGGAAAAGGGAATCTTGCTGCTATTTTAAATCCTTTCTTTTACTATTATGAAGAGTTTGCTCCTTTTACTATTTATCAGCCAAAAATATGTTTTTCTGTGAATTGTCTTAACATAGCATTTGACCATATTTTGATCAGTTTGTTTTAATTTTTCTTATTGATTTTGTAGAAATTCTTTATATTGTTATATATACCGTGGTAACTCATTTAACTCTAATTGACCAAACAGAAGATTTCCCTCCTGTTTATGTAGTCGGGTTTGTTAGTTTTTCCTTATACAGAGATCTTCTTGATTTCACTTCATGATTAGGAAAATCTTCTCCAGTCAATAATTGACTTTTCTCCAATACATTTTAAATACTTTTTAGTTTACTTTTCTTTTCTTTTCTGTTTTTTTTTTTTTTTGAGACAGAGTCTTGCTCTGTTGCCCAGGCTGGAGTGCAGTGGCATGATCTTGGCTCACCGCAACCTCCACCTCCCGGGTTCAAGTGATTCTCCCACCTCAGCCTCCCGAGTAGCTGGGATTACAGGTGCCTGCCACCACGCCCAGATAATTTTTTGTATTTTTAATATTGACCATGTTGGCCAGGCTGGTCTTGAACTCCTGACCTCAAATGATCCACCCACCTCGGCCTCCCAAAGTACTGTGATTACAGGCTTGAACCACTGCAACTGGCTACTTTTCTTTATATGATGTAAAGTAGGAACTAAATTTTAGTTTTCTAACTAGTAGCTAATTACTCCCAAGAAAATGTATTCAAGAGCAAGTTCATCCTTTTTCTTCTAAGCTGAAATACCACCTTTATCATATTTCCTAAACCTGTCTTTATTCCACTTCTGGATTCCCTGTTCTGTTCCAACAATAATATATTTGTGCATCCAAATCAGCATTGCAATATATGTTTGCTCTACCTTACACATTATAGGTACCATACAGTTGAAAGCACAAGCTCTGGAATCAGACTGCCTGGGTAAAGATCCCAGTCATAACACTTATTAGCTGTGTGATTTTGGGCAAGTCATTAAATCTTTCTTGAGCTTGTTTCTCTCATCTGGAAAATGACAACAATAATGGTATCAGTCTCATAATGCTGCTGCGATTGTTCAATGAAATAAGACATGCTGAGCATTTGATAGACGGCCTGGCTCATTCTAACTGGTGCTTTCCTAGGTAACTTTAAGTCTGAGCACCTACCATACACCACACACTCTGCTTGTGGGTACTTTTTTTTTTTTTTTTTGAGATGGAGTTTCAGTCTTATTGCCAAGGCTGGAGTGCAATGGCGTGATCTTGGCTCACTGCAAATTCCGCCTCCCAGGTTCAAGCGATTCTCCTGCCTCAACCTCCCGAGTAGCTGGGATTACAGGCATGCATCACCACACCTGGCTAATTTTGTATTTTTAGTAGAGATGGGGTTTCTCCATGTTGGTCAGGCTGGTCTCGAACTCCCGACCTCAGGTGATCCGCTCACCTCGGCCTCCCAAAGTGCTGGGATTACAAGCATGAGCCACCGTGCCCAGCCAAGTTTGTTTATTAATCTCCATTTCAAAAAGATAATAAATAAGATTCAGAAATATTAACTAACTTGCCTGATGTGTGATGGGGTGGAACCATGCTTCTAAGCTCTATTTGACTCATTACAAGACATGTGCTCTTTTCATTATATTATTCTCTTCTTAAATAATGAGCACTAGTCAATAGTGGCAATTTGTGACTCAACTTCCTACATTTTCTAACCATCATATTCTTACTACCCAGAAACCATTGCTTTTGATGCTCTCTTAACTCCATGATGAGGAAGGATGCCTGTTTCAAAGTTGGTTCTTGAAAGGGACTTCCCATGCTCTAAGAATTTGGGGAAAACAAACCCTAAAACATAGTAATATATTTTCTATTCTGGTGATTTTCACAGCTGTGTCATCCGAAAATAATATACCGTGTAGGCTGTTGGTCAAAACTTGAAATTATTTTAATTCTACTGAATTTTAAAAATTCAATTCCTGGTAACAGGTTTGTTCAGTGTGACCTTGGTTTGCCCTCTGCTCCGAGTTCCCAGCTCCCCTTATGTCTGCCACCCTCTGCTCTCTTTGGTGATTTGTTGGGCATCCTCCTCACTCAGTTCCAACGTTTCTGGGGTGGTTCCTTCCCAGATCAGGATTCTTCATGTTGAAAACTCACTAGCTAGGTGTTCAGCAGCCTAATTTCCTCTTCCTAAACACATGTGAAGATTATATACCTTAGCTTGCTTGTGGACAGACCATGGCCTTGTGATGAGTTTTAGCCAGTGGAATGTAGTCAGAAGTAATATCTGCCAATTCCAGGACTAACAATAAAGTATACCAAGTGTGACGATTAATTTTATGGGTCAACTTGGCTGTGCCATGGCACCCAGGAAGGTGGCCAAATATTATTATGGATGTTTCCTTGAGGGTGCTTTTGGATGAGATTAACCTTAAAATCAGGGGACTTTGAGTAAAGCAGATATATTACCTTCCATAATGTGAGTGGGCCTCATCCATCAAAGGCCTGGTTGAAACAAAAGACTGGCCTCCTGCAAGCAAGAATTGTGCCAGCAAAAAGTCTTCAGACTTGTATTGCAGCATTGGCTCCTCCTTGAACTCCAGCCTGCTGGCCCATCCTGCAGATTTTGGACTTGCCAGCCTCTGTAATCACATGACCCAACTCCTTAAAATAAATCTCTTTCTCTCTCTCTCCACACACATCCTATGGGTTCTGTTTCTCTGGAGAACCCTAAGGCATGTTGCCATTCTCCATGCTGTTTTGTTCTCCATCTACATGGCAAAGATCTCCAAAGGAGATGGAGTCATATGATGGGAGGAGCTTGGAGCCTGAGTCACCGCTGAAAGCACACTGCCATATAATGTCATCTGACCAGTGTCAGAGTTTGTGTGTGCTAGAGATAAACTTGTTGTTGTTGTTAAGTCACTGAGATGTGACTTACCAGAGTTACTTGTCTTAACTACATCATTATTGTCTGGAAAATCCAGTGATGGATTAACATAGAGACAAGAGCGTCTAGCTCAGCAGATGCGCCAGGGTTTAGTTCCAAGTGGGGAACCATAGTAAAAATCAAGGAGGTAATGCAGAAGGGACCAGAGAATGGAGCACACACAGAGAGGGCTTCTGGACCAGAACTGGCCTGCTGAGTCAGAGCTTTCCCAGGCACAACAGATACCTGTGCCGCCAAACAAATTCCAGACTCCAGCTGCTGGTGGGTGTGAACTGACTGTCTGTTCAGCATCAACTCAGAGGCTGCTTGGGAGTGAGAGACTTGGCTCCTATGGAGCCAAAGAGGCTGGGACCTGATCCAGTTGATTCAGGAATAATTCTCATGGAAGCGGGAGGACAGTTGCAGGTAGCTAGCGCAGCAAACTCTCTCCTCTGCTCGAACTCTCTTGCTCCTTTTGTTACATTCATAGTTCTCCAAGTATCCCTGCCCCTCTTTTGGTCTTGCAGACCTCCCCACATCTCTCTCTTGCCTTATTCCTCTGTGATGAGCTGGATTTCTTGCTCACCTGATTTAACTCTCTGGTCTGACCCATAGCTTGTTTTGTCTTCCAGGCATCCAGATGACAATAGAGGGATGAGGCACTGACTTCAGCCAGGCTCTAGTCTTAGATTTGTCCTTGCCCATTGTAATAGATTGAATAGTGTCCCTCCAAAATTTATGTCCATTCAAAACCTCAGACTGTGACTTTATTTAGAAATAGAGTCTTTACAGATGTAATTAAGAATCTTGAGACAAGATCATCCTGGATTTAGGGTGCACCCTACATCCAATGACTGATGTCCTCATGAGAACTGGAGAAGACACAGAGACACAGAAAGGAAGGTGATGTGAAGGTGCAGCAGAGACTGGAGTGATACACCTGGAAGTCAGAGAATGCCAAGGATTGCCGGCCACCACTAGAAGCTAAGGAGAGAGGCATGGAGTACATTCTCCCTTGGAACCTTCAGAAGAAACCAATACTGCCAACACCTTGATTTCAGATTCCTAGCCTCCAGAACTGCGATAGAATACATTTCTATTGTTTCAAGCCACCCAGATGTGGTCATTTGTTACTGCAGCATCTAGGACACTACTGTACCCCTCAAGACCTTGATGTGGCTCTTGTTTCCTATACAGAGCCTGCTGCCTGAGGCTTCACAGCCAGTGAGTGGTAGAACTGGGATATGAACCTGGTTCTTATGATGCACAAATTAAGACCCTTTTTCCTACCTCTTGAGCTTGAGGCTTGCTAAAGCGAGTTTACATGGGAACACCTGGTTAAAGAAGAGAATGGGGCAGCCGGGAGCAAGGAACCCCTTGCTGGAAGTCAACTCGGACCATTATCCCCTTCATCATAGGGTTACTGGTTAAATATACTTGTTCCTTAATCTCCACCCTTCCTACAAGGAAGAGAGAGAGAGAGCTGTCTACACCACCAGTTCTATACAATGAAATAGAAAAACTCTATTCATCACCCAAATTTTTATTTGCTAGCCTCAAATTGCTAAATAATAGAATTCTCTGACTATAATCAAGATGTTTGCTTGGCACAGGTATGGAGAGGATTAGACATCTCCACAGTTGGCATTGTTTAAAGAAAAAAATTAGAGTGATGACTCAGAATGTAAAAATCACATTACTTTAAACGATACGAATAGCAGTCAAGGCAAGAACACAATTATCTGTGGTTGGAATCAGAAAGCAGAGATTCACTGTCGCAGCTCAGAACAAGGTTTGTAGTCGTCTGCCCTCCTTCCTTTTCCAGACAATTTAACTGACTGTTGATCAATCAAACACAACCAAGAGCACAGAAACTGACCCCTGTGTATTTAAGAGAATAAGATGGCATTTCAAGTTAGTTGTGGGAAAAACAGATTATTATTATTATTTTTCAATGAGCCATGTAGGGGCAATTGATTAGCTATTTGGAAAAACATAAGTTCTTATCTCATGCGTGCTTGAATCAGTCAGTGTTCTTAGTTGCAGACAACAGAAACCTCCCTAGCTAGTGTAACTGGAAAAGGAAATGATTAAATTATTAAAGGATAGGGTAGCCCTGACACTCTGAGAAGGACAGGAATTGGGTCCAAGGATTATGCAGGTAGGACAAAGCCCAAATTATAGAACAGGCCAGCGGTAGTGGAAACACTAAAGCTTCCCTTCTAGATACCAGCCTCCACTCACTCTTGTAGCCAGGCAAAGGGTGGTGCCACAGAACTACTGCTATAATTGTGTCTGAAATCTGGAGGCCTGTGCCACCACTCTCCACAGAATGGATTTCTGGAGGCCCTTGCTTCTGCTCATCACTGGTTTCTTTTTATTATTATTATTATTATTATTATACTTTACGTTTTATGGTACATGTGCGCAATGTGCAGGTAAGTTACATAGGTATACATGTGCCATGCTGGTGCGCTGCACCCACCAACTCGTCATCTAGCATTAGGTATATCTCCCAATGCTATCCCTCCCCCCTCCCCCCACCCCACAACAGTCCCCGAAGTGTGATGTTCCCCTTCCTGTGTCCATGTGTTCTCATTGTTCAATTCCCACCTATGAGTGAGAATATGCGGTGTTTGGTTTTTTGTTCTTGCGATAGTTTACTGAGAATGATGATTTCCAATTTCATCCATGTCCCTACAAAGGACATGAACTCATCATTTTTTATGGCTGCATAGTATTCCATGTGAAATTTTAATTTAGAAATCACTGGTTTCTAAATTAAAATTTCACATGGAACTATCTGATTGGTGGAACCTTTGTCACAGGCCTGTGCCCTTTATGCAAAGGCAGCTGGGACATCCAGTTTCTGGCCTCTACTGTGGAGTTAAGTACAAACCGATAAGGTGAGGACATCCCCTATGACACACACACACACACACACACACACGAAAGATGTATCAAAGTTGTTAGCCCACCAAAAACGTAATGCATGTTAATTACAATACTTTAAAATATATTCTAGCCATTGAAGAGTTAAAGAATTAGCTGTACAAAGGGAACCCTAAATGGACTGGAAGAAGATGTGGGTGAATATTGAATCAATCTTGGGATGAGGAAGGACTTTCTAAGCATAAAAGCAATGGAAGAAGTCACAAAGGAACCGATTCATAGATTTGACTACTTGAAAGGCCAATCCTCCTTCCATCAAGCAAATCATGCACATTGTGACTGATCACCCTTTGGTGTCGTTTGCCCCCTTTAAAATCTGCACATACAAGGCCAAAGTCAATGGAATAAAGTCCACTTGGAAGGTCATCAGGGATCATAAATTTGAGTCCAAAATGATGGGATTTCAGTCCTCTCAAAATTGCCTAAAACTCAGCTCTGATCTACTCCAGAAGATTATTTATATTGCAAAGGAAGAAGCTTTTGTTTTCCCCAGTCTCTTAAGAATTGTTCTTACATATTTGGAAAGTTTAATTATTTTTATTGTCTAAATTACTTTCTGTCTTTTAGAGGAACTTAAGTTAATCCATGTCTAGACTTATGAGATTCTTTTAATTAGAAAGAGGAATGATTTAGGTCACAAAATAGATTCCCAGCTCCCCCCAGCTCCCTCAGCTCTGTTTACAAGGTTATTGCTGAATGTTTCATTGCTAAAGTGGGTGCAGACGCAGGGCAGTTAAAAAGAATCCTCTTTATTCCTTTTCATTACAGCTACTGGAGAATGTTCGGATTTGCTTCTTGTGGCTAGCTAGGGTCTGACAATTGCTCTTCACTGGAAACACAAAATATATTGCTTTTTGATTCCCTGTCAGATTTTAAATGTATCCTTCAGCTAATAATAAGCTGAATCTGCAAAGAAGATGAAGAAAAGATGAAGAGCAAATCAGGGTCTTGGTACAGAGATAAGCTGATGAGTGTGATGCTGGGGGCACTGAGCCAGCGAGCAGTGCAGACTCAGGTGCATCCCTGCTCTGGCTCACTCCAGGGTGAGTGAAGGGATGAGAAATAGGCCATGGATGGGGAGCAGATAAAGAAGCGCTGTCTGAAAAACATGATCTTAATTGTTTTGGGGTCTGTGATTTAAAATTTATCCAAAGAGGGCACTTGTATACAGATATGAAAATTAAGGTCTATTTTTAATCTGTACTTTCCATTCTTTGCCTTCCCACCACTATAAACCTTTCAATGTTCATGTTTCAACCCACAAAACAGTAAAAGTCAGAAAATCTCATTATTGCATTTATATGCTAAGTACTTTGATGGGTAACAGAAAAATAATTCTGTTATTTATAACCCTTTTCTTTTCTTTTTTTTCTTTTCTTTAGAGATGGGATCTTGCTTTTGCCTAGGCTGGTCTCGAACTCCTGGGTTCAAGCAATCCTCCTGCCTCAGCCTTCTGGGTAGCTAGGATTACAGGCATGAGCCCCTTTTTCAAGATGATGGGTGTGGTGGATTGAAGATCGTACAAATACTTTGTCCCTCTTCCTCTTTAATTTAAGCTGGTCTTTGCTTTGACCAATACAAAGTGGTGGAAATTTTTTACTGTAGAACTTTCAAACCTGGGCCTTAAGAGAGTAGCAAGTTCTGTTTTCAAGTGCTTGGAATGCTCCCTCATGGAACCCAGTTGCCATGCTGTGAAAAGCCCAACCAAGTGGAGAGACCACATGGAGAGGTAAGTTGCTCCAGTTCAGCTTTCAGCAGAGAACCAGCTCAAACCGCCAGCCATGCAAGTCAGCCATCTCAGACATTCCAGCTTCCCAATAACTGTAACACCAGTTTACCCCATGTGCAACCAAGGAACCACCAGGCTGAGCCCACCCCACCCAAAGGACTGTGAGAAAGGCAATAAAGGCTTCTTGTTATGTGAAGCCCCTACGTTTTGTGTGCTTTTTTTTTAAAAATGCAGCAATAGTAACCAAGACAGTGGGCCCTGATAAAATAACTGGAGGACCCTTTGTTTGCTAAGTAGTGTGTCAAATATGCATATATGAGTGTAGAATTCAGAGCAGGCTTAGGGCCAAAGCAATACGGTTTGATGGAGTTGCTTGGGGTGAAAGATCTTGGAGGGAGAAGGAGGAGTCTGAAAGCTGAAAGTGTGTAGAGTTGGGGGAAAGTTAAGGGAGAGAAAGAAAAAGAAGTAGATTTTGAGTTTAAACTGCACACTCACTCCATCCCCTTCTGTAGCAGGTTAGCAGAGACGAGGAGTTGGGGAAAAAAACACTAAGTCATTGCTGTGGTGGGGGATAGGTAAATTTCCTCTTCATCTCCTCTACACAATCCTCAGTATAGTCTATATTACTTACAAATGCTTCTGTGCAAGTGTATTCTTTGGGGCAAACTAAAAAGTGATGACTAAGAAGTGACTAAAACATGGGTAAGTGGAGGGCAAGTGGACACAGTGGCTGCACATGGTTATACGGGGGCCAGAGGAAAAGAAAGCAAAGCACAGGGCACAGGCATCGATGTCATGTTTCATCCCACCAGCAACCCTCTGAGACAGGCATTGCTATGCTCATTTGGCAGATGAACAAACTAAGGCTTAGACATGTGAAGTGCTGTTTCCAAAGTAAGGCAGCTTAGAGGTGGCAGCACTGAGATTCACACCCAGGTCCCTCTAATGCCTGTGCTTGAATTCTTTCCACCTTGCCTTTCTCCCTGTGCCTCTTCTCATCCTTTACTTTTCAGGTAATCAATCTTCAAGACTTAAACAAGAGTTTCATATACCTTATATACCTGGGTTTCTCAAACTTTTCATTCTCTATAAATGCAATGCCCAAATAATATTTAGATGCGACCAGACGCAGCGGCTCATGCCTGTAATCTCAGCACTTTGGGAGGCTGAGGCCGGTGGATCACCCGAAGTCAGGAATTCAAGACCAGTCTGACCAACATGGAGAAACCCTGTCTCTACTAAAAATACAAAAAATTACCCAGGCGTGGTGGTGCATGCCTGTAATCCCAGCTAATCGGGAGGCTGAGGCAGGAGAATCACTTGAACCCAGGAGGCAGAGGTTGCAGTGAGCCGAGATCGCACCATTGCACTCCAGCCTGGGCAACAAGAGCGAAATTCCTTCTCAAAAAAAAAAAAAAATATATATATATATATATGTATATATTTAGATGCTGTTTGAGAGCCTGCTTACCTAATGGTTATGTACCTGGACTCTGGAGCCAGACTACCTCGGTGCAAAGCTCTGCCCCACCACTTGCTAGCTTTGTGAGACTGGGCAACTTCCTTGTTCCTTAAACCTTCCATGCCTCTGTTTTCTTCATCTGTTAAATGGGAATAAGGCTTCTGATCTCTTTGGTTTGTTGATAGGTTTCAATGAGTCAATGCCTAAAGTTCTTAGGGCAGTACCCAGCACACAGTAAATGCTACATAAGTATTCACTCTTGTGATTATGTTCCCTGCATTGTTTCATTCCCTGCCTTAAGATGGGAAACTATTTTTTATGAGTTATCTCATTATCCCACAGTATAGTGCTGGTATTCTTGGTTTGGATTGGAAATGAGAGGCAGGGTCCCTTCTCCCTACAATGGTCAAGTTGTCTCCAACAAGTGGAGAGGGAATTCTGTCCCAGGACAGCAAGTGTGCACCAGTGCAGAAATCTATTTAAAACTTCCTTTCTCCCATTCAGATGAAAAGAAATACATTCCTCCCTAATTTAAGGAGACACATATCCCTCAGAAGAACTAATAAAGAGGCTTGCTAAACAAGAACTCTCAACTAGAGATTTGTGGCTGACACTAGTTTTCCTTCATTAAAGAAAAAGAGGCAGTGACTTTGGCTGGCATACCTTGCTAACCTTTTTCGGTGAGAAGAAACCAGTATTAGATTCTCATGCCAAAGGTATCAGATGCAATTTGAGGATTTGTCTCAAGAATTCCCCCATAAGAGGAAATATATAAATAAAAAGTTCCAGAAAACAATTCATCAAAATATTGGATCAACAATCCATAATGGATCAATAATATATATTACTTAAGTCATCTTTAAACACAAACACACATAAAACAAGGTTATATACTGATCAATTGATTAAATTGTTGTGACCAGAGGCCTGCAGGAACCTAACCTTGTAGTTCTCCTAAAAATAGCAGTTGTCATCTCTGAGTGATGGGTTGACAGGCAAGCTTAACTTTTTCCTTTACATTTTTCTCCATTTTTAAAATAAAAGACATGAACATGTGTTGTTCTTACTGTCAATAGAAATAAGACAGCCTTTTAAAGAAAAGTAATGTAATTGACTCAATATTAACTTGGAATTCATGGACTCCCCTAGAAATCTCAACTCTGGTAATAATCTTTGCTATACCAACAGCTCAACCAAAGACAGACAGTCTGTTCACTTATTGGAAGGCTATTTTGATGTTTCTTCCTATTTCCTTGAGGAAAATAACATCAATTTTGTTGGTCTTTTCTCCTAGAGGTGTTTCTTTCAACCCTTTCATCATGTTAACATTTTCCATTGGCAACCCCACAATTTATGGGAAAAAAAAATGCTTCTCACTGACTTCCATCAAAGCAGGTTAACTACACCTTGCAATAGACATTTTGATAGTCTGAAATAAAAGCTTGCCGGATCACTTGTATCTGAGAAAGGACAGCATAAGGCATAAAGACCAAATAGGGCCCTGGAAGCCTGTGGCGATGCCTCCATCTTTATCCACACCTTCAAGTGTGGCTGCAACTCTTACCCAGAGGCAGTTTTAACTTCTATATCACAAGACCTGGGGCCTGGAAGCCAATGTTCCTAATCAAATTGTCCTGCCTTAATAATAATAATAATAATAATAATAATAATAGTTCTGATTGCTATATCATTAATAATACCGAAAACTATTGTTTTATTATTACTATTATTACTGTTGATTCTCATTATTCACCACAGTTATGTTCTATAAAATTCTCATGAACACTGAATTAGCAAATTCTGAACCGCTATTTTTAGGAGAACTACAAGGTTAGGTTCCTGCAGGCCTCTGGTCACAACAATTTAATCAATTGATCAATATATAACCTTGTTTTATGTGTGTTTGTGTTTAAAGATGCCTTATGTAATATATATTGTTGATCCATTAACATTTAACTCACAGTCAACATCAGTAGAACTCACGCCTGAATGAAACTTAGCTAACACATGTTTTTTCTCTGCAATGCAAATCACAGCCTTCTTGTGCTGAGGAAGATTTCAGCACTATGCACGGAAGACACTGTAAACAGCAAAATTAGCAACAAAAAACAAGCACAAAAATGTGGAATAATGCGGTGTTAAACAGATCATGAAAAGGACTGTTGTCTACAGTATTGAGACGGGAGAGTTCCCTTGACTCTGTTGCAGGACTTGCAATAGATGTGTAGCTTGTTTATTTGGCCTCTTGTGGGAAGGGGAGCAGACAGTTGAGTGGGTGCAGGAATCAGGGTGAGCACTTTCGGGCTCTGGCCCCACAGCAGCATTTAGGGGTGTGTTACAATTAATGCTCTTTTAGCTTTGCTGTCCATAGACAGCTTAAGTGTTAAACTGCTCAGTGAAGAGTCAGTGTGACAGCCTTTTTGGATTTCTGCACCCAGCACATCCCGAATTCTTGTCCCGCATCCAGGAAGAATCAGGTCACATGAATGGTTTCAAAGATTATGAATGTGGAGGATGTTATTAAGCAGTAGAAGTGGCTCTCAGCAGAAGGGGAGCAGGAAAGGGGCTGGTGTGGGAAGAAGGTGATCTTTCCCTAAGCCAGGCTGTCTGCAGCCGGGCTCCTCTCCAAAGCCAGGCCATCTGAAATTAAGCTGCGTCTATCCATAGTCTCCGATGCTCAGTTGCTTCTTCTCCTTTCAATGTTCAGCTGCTTGGCTCTCTGCCAGCTGAGGTCTGGGGTTTATATGGGCACAAGATTGGGGACTATAGCAGGCCAAAAAAGTAACACTTGGGCAGGAAAACAGGGATAACTGTTCTCATTTAGAGCTGTGGTTCCAGGCTTGAGGGTGGGGCCTTTGCCAGGAAACCACTTTCTTTTACCCAATATTTCCCTGCCTCCTGTTCGTATCAATATGAGAGCTGAAACTAGAAGGCAGAGCGTTGCTTTGTTCCACCTCAGCTGTGAACATGCACATGGAGTGACACCAATATTTTGCCACTCTGTGCATGTCCACGGATGACTTCAAAAGCACCATGAGTACTATTCTGGGGTTACAAATAAATTTTAGGGAGTAGGTAAATTCATAAATAAGAAATCTGCAAATAATACAGATCCACTGCATATGATTTGTGCTAAAATTTATTTCACACTTTCTATAGGGTAAGCACTATGTCAAGTATTTCATGCACATTTTCTCCTTAAACCTTTACGATAACCCCATTAGGGAAGTGCTATTGTCATTGATAGGGACAGAGAGCAGGGAAATTCTGGGCAGACAAGGGCAGGTCCCTGGCGAGGGCCCTACCCTCAAGCCTGGAACCACACCCCAAAGTGAGAACATACATTCCTGTTTCCCCGCCGAATGTTGCCTTTTCCAAAACCATCCAAGGCCTGCCCCACCCCATCCTGTGCCCATAAAAACCCCAGGCTTTGCCAGCAGAGAGAAGAGAGGAGAAGAGGAGAGGCAGTAGGACATGGGAGACTATGGTTGGACTTCAGAGAGAAGCAGCTTGACTTCAGAGGGATGGCTTGACAGCATAACTTCAGTGAGGAGTCCAGCTGGAGATGGCCAGACTCTGGGGGAAGATTATCTTTCTACTCCATCCCCTTTTCAGCTCCCCTTCCTGCTGAAAGCCACTTTCATCAACAATAAAATCCCCCACATTTAGCATCTTCAATTTGTTCATGTGACCTCATTTCTCCTGGACACCAGACAAGAACTCAGGTGCAGGTGCAAAAGGCTGTCACACTGAACCTCCACTGAGCTGTTAACACTTAAGCTGTTCGTAGACAGCAAAGCTAAAAGAATGCTGACTATTGAACTCTTTCTGAGGCTTCAGGGGGTTGCATGCACCCCACTAGATGCTGCCGTGGGGCCACACAGAGCTTTGCTCCTGCCAGCACCCAAAAGCGCTTGCCCCGCTTCCTGCACCCACTCACCTGTGCTTCTCCTCCTGCAAAGGGTGGAATGCAGTGGGACTGAGTGAGTGGAGTCCGCCCCTGCCGGCACCGAAGAAGCCGGCTAGTTCTAGTGCCCATGCACTCCAATTCCTACCCACAAAGGAGTCAGGGAAACTTTCCTGCTTCATCATCACCATTTTATCTATAAAGCTACTGAGTCTTAAGTAGGCTAAATGACATTATCAAGTTGTACAACTAACACATGGCCAAGCAGGATCCATACCCTGTTGTGGCTGACCCTGAGGCCCATGGGCTTATCACTATGAGCCACAGTCTAGCATGGTGGTGTTGGGGATTCAGGTGAGAAGAGGGTTGCCAAAGATCAGTAAATGGGTAACCGCAGGCTATGACCTTCATGCTGAGTGGCAGTGGATATGGCACAAAGTGCATCAAGGCTTGGAAACAGAGCACTTGGCTTCATATCTTGATTGTATCGTTGTGTGAATGGAGCTTTGAGTAAACAGCCTCTCTTTTCATCAGTGTCTTCTTGTGGCCAGCAACAGAAATGCAACTCAAACATCCTTAAGCAACTCCATTATTCTCCTTAAGCAAGGAGGGTAAGTAAGAGATAATGGCTGGTTCATATAATCTGGTCAAGGGATCAACATCTAATACTCTGGAAAGGCAGGACCCAAGGCAACTTGAGGAAATTTGTGATTCAGCCATTACCCCTGGATATTTGGGGTTCTTTTTTCTAGAGAATCACCAATAATATGACTCAGTTCCAATCACTCTTACTTGGTGTTCTTGGTTCAAAACTTTAAATGGTGTGAAGGAACTGGCAGTTGGAGACCACCTCCAGGGACTTTGGTCAGTTTTCAGGGAAGGAATACATGTTGTTTATTATAAACTGCCTGGGTTTCTTTTTCCTCACTAGCTAAATAGTAGCTAAAGAAATCTCCTTACATTGTCCCTGTAAGGTTGCTAGGAAGATCAAATGAGATTGTGTAAGTGGAAGCAGCCAGCACCAGGGTAGAAAGAGGCTCCTCTTCACCAGACAGCTCCAGGAGACTGCTGGCGGCTGCCTGAGGATTCTGGAGCTGAGACCTGTTACCAGTCCTTGGCTGGCCTGGGAGGCAGGGGTGGATGGCTGGAGTGTCTGCTCACATACTTTATATATGTCATCTCTTGTTCTACCACAGTGCTCTCAAGGCTTCTTCCTCACCCTTGCTGTTTCCCTCCACTGATTGCGGAAACTGGCCTCTCTCCACCCCAGAGAAGCATGCCTCAGATTGGTAAATTTGGAACAATTAATTGTGCATGCTCAGCTGAGCTCCTCCCACTCCCTCTGCTTCTCCACACCTTCATTTTATTGGCTTTCTCCCTTAAGTGGGGAGGCAGGTGGTGGTCCCAGGACATCTGTGGCTGAGGAGGTGTATCTAATTCTGTGGTTCAGAATTAGGAAATCCACCTACCTGCAGACATGTTGCTAGTCTTTTTTTTTTTTTTTTTTTTGAGACAGGGTTTCACATTGTCACCCAGGCATGATTATGGCTCACTGTAGCCTCAACTTCTCAGGCTCACGTGATTCTCCCACCTCAGCCTCCCGAGTAGCTGGAACTACAGGCATGTACCATCATGCCTGGCTAATTTTAAAATTTTTTTTTGCAGAGACAGGGGTGGTCTTGCCATGCAGCCTAGGCTGGTCTTGAATTCCTGGGCTCGGGAGATCTGCTCTCCTGGGCTTCCCAAAGTGGTGGGAGTACAGGCGTGGGCCACCATGCTCATCAGTCGCTAGTATTTATCAGCAATAAAGGCGATACTTGGGCTCAATCTGCCTGTCTCCTTTGTCTCTTTATTTTATTTTATTTTATTTTATTTTATTTTATTTTATTTTATTTTATTTTTTGAGACAGAGTCTTTGTCTGTTACCGAGGCTGGAGGGCAATGGTGCTATCTCGGCTCACTGCAACTTGTGCCTCCTGGGTTCAAGCAATTCTCCTGCCTCAGTCTCCGGAGTAGGTGGGATTCTGTAAACCCGCCACCATGCCCAGCTAATTTTTGTATTTTTAGTAGAGAAGGGGATTCACAATATGGTCAGGTTGGTCTCAAACTCCTGACTTCAAGTGATCTGCCCACCTCTGCCTCCTGAAGTGTTGGGATTACAGGCGTAAGCCACCGCACCTGGCCCTATTGTCTCATTTCTCAATTAGTTCAGAACTTCAGTACGCTGACACAGGACAGGAGCTGATCAAAGCCACTGGAATCTGAAACAGCTAAAATTTCCATCCCTGACTCCTGAAGTTATCTGAGCTGCCCATTTTTCAAACACGTCCAGTTTCCCAGCAAAAGGACACACTTTGTATGGAAAACAGAGTGAGAGAAACCACTCAGTAGGTTCCAGTCACCATTCAGGCTTGGCTTAGGATTTTTGTTGTATTAACTGCATATACCAAGGTTTGGCTTAGCACATCAGGACCACCCGTTTCACTGTCCTCATGTATGCAGACTTGACAGGGCTTCCTGGTTATGTCAGGGCAAAGTACTATCCAAACAATGACAAGGAAGATGATTGCCTGTTGCAAGCTGGGTATATTTTCTTTGTTTTATTTCAGAATATATTATCAGTCTACCCAGGGTACTTTATATTCAGAAAGGATCTTCCCAGAAAGCCGTAGGCAACATTTACATTTTGGTTATGTTTATACAGGACTGGATTATTCAGGAGTGGCTGAAATGAAGTAAAATCTAAATCTCACTTTTGTTCCTGGCTCTTAGTTTACCTTAAATAAGCGATATGCTGCCTACACAGTAAAAGCATCCAACGCAGAACATGAAAGGGAAAGACTGGGCTAGATTTCTAGCAAATTCATCCTCTTGTTCAAGCTACTCTTTAAAGTCATTTGTTAGTTGCAAACATAAATTTAAAACTGTTATTTTATTTATTCATTTGCAATTTGGAAACAGGTTGAACATCTCTGTTCTAGAATAGAAATGAAGGCAGATCTTTCTCGCGGAACGTTTTAAACTGTCTCTATGCATGGTGCTATGCCAGGTGCTTTCGTAAATAATGTTCCATTGAACTCCCACGATAACTCTATGAATTGCATAGTCTTACTTCATTTTACTGATAAAGAAACTGAGGCTCAAACTTGTTCTGTAACCTGCCCACAGCTGCCCAGTTAGGAATGGGATAACTGGAAGGAGAGTCCAAGTTTCTAAGACCAGGAGTAAAATAAGAATTTTGTTTGTTTGTTTTTTGAGAAGGAGTCTCACTCTTTCATCCAGGTTGGATTGCAGTGGTGAGATCTCGGCTCACTGCAACCTCCGCCTCTTGGGTTCAAACAATTCTCTTGCCTCAGCCTCCCAAGTAGCTGGGATTACAGGAGCCTGCCACCACACCCGGCTAACTTGTTTTGTTTGCTTGTTTGTTTGTTTGTTTGTTTTTTGAGACGGAGTCTCGCTCTGTCACCCAGGCTGGAGTGCAGTGGCGCGATCTCGGCTCACTGCAAGCTCCGCCTCCCGGGTTCACGCCATTCTCCTGCCTCAGCCTCCCGAGTAGCTGGGACTACAGGCACGTGCCACTATGCCCGGCTAATTTTTTGTGTTTTTAGTAGAGATAGGATTTCACCGTGTTAGCCAGGATGGTCTCGATCTCCTGATCTTGCGATCCGCCCATCTCAGCCTCCCAAAGTGCTGGGATTACAGGCGTGAGCCACCGCGCCCGGCCCGCACCTGGCTAATTTTTGTATTTTTAGTAGAGACGGGGGTTTCACCGTGTTGGCCAGGCTGGTCTCGAACTCCTGACCTCAAGTGATCCACCTGCCTCAACCTCCCAAAGTGCTAGGATTACAGGGATGAGCCACTGCGCCCAGCCTAAAATAAGAATTTTTTTAACCCCTTCAAAAGAATGACATATTGGACTACATTTTTTAAAAATACAAAAAAAACTTTGCAAAACACCTTAAGTAAAGCAACGTGTCCAGAATCTCCACATTTCAACACGAAGTGCTGGACCATCTATGCAAGACTTACAAAGGATACTTCAAAACACTTGTTATGTGACATCACAGTGGATGATTTGCAGAGTCGAGGTTGAAGATCTTTAGAGACAGTCACATATGCTGTGCATCTGTCTTCCTTCCATGATGATGGGGAGGAGAGGGCTGCCTTCCCACCTCAAGCCAAATGTGAGAGCTTGGCATGTACCCTATGGAGTAAAAGAAACACAGGGATGTATGTTTGTTCCACTTCTGAAAAAATCTGCAGGCAGGTGGTTGGATGAAGTAGCCAGATGTGGTTAAAGTAGAAAGGCCCATACTGGCAGCAAGCTGTACCTCACTGATGGGAGCAGGGATGCCTCCTGGGAGACAAATTAGGAGGATTCAGCTTGGGGTCAGCCTGAACTCCACTCAACTCTCTGGAAGCATAATGTGACCCCAACAGAAGGAGTGGATGCTCAGATGCCTACAGGCTTTGGAGGAATTATAAATAGCCAGCCAGAGTGGGGAATTCTCCACATTAAGGAAGCTGCAATCACAGGGGACATATTTGGGGAATCCCTGACAGCACCCTAACAAGAGAAAGAATCAGCTTTGGGAATCTCCATACAGTGGAGACAATGCTATGCATTCCAACTCCCAGGCACAAAGACCACATTTCCCAGCTGCCCTTGCAGTTCGGTGGGCCTACGTAACTGAGTTACAGCCAATGGGGGATGGGCAGAAGTAAGATGAGAGACACCTTCCCACCTGGCCTGGCCTTAAAGTAGATCATCCTATAGGATCCTCCATGCCTTTTCTCTTTCCCCACCAACAGTAGAGCAGGAAGAGATCCTAGAAAATGAAGACACCACAGGCTGGGGTTTTGAATGAGTGTAGCCGAGTCCTGTGTCCTCTTTCCCACTCAAAGGCTGATGCATGTTGCCTGTGACAAGGGTGAGAATAAACTTTCACTGCGAAGTCACTCTAATTTGGGGTTATTGTTATTACATTAGTGCGAATCTGATTAATACACTCTGACACCTATCATTGTCAGATTCCATCTGTGACAAACAGCTAAAGCCTTTGTTGCTCCTTAGATCTCCTCGCCACACCCACCCTGGCCCTCCAATCATGGAGAAGTCAGAGGTAGACTCTGTGTGGGGCCTGGAGGAGAGGAACTAGCAGAGAAAAGAAGCAGCAGCTAGCCAGGCCCCCTCCCACAAGGCAGATTTCCAGTGAGGTTGTGAGGAGGAGAGAGCTTAATTAGAATAAGAATATGACAATTTTAATATTACTCTGGGCTAGATATTTGGGCTAGTACAATAAGATCAATCTTGTAATTAAAATTACCGAAGGCCTTTTTATTACCGTAAACATCTGGAGAAAAAATTATGAGAGTAGCTTACAATTTTATCCAGGACAGAAAAGAGCTGGCTCCACAATGAGAGGAAAAATAGCATTGTTTTTATGGCACCCTATGGAATCAAGCTCATTTAACATAAAGGTTAGTATGTTTAGATTGTTTCCAGTTTTTTGTTATAAACAATGCTTCGGTGAATAATCTTGCATATACATATTTTTATTTTTGCAGGCATGTTGAGTATAACTGTATAAATTCCTGAAATCGGAACTGCTGGTTCAAATGATATGTCTTGTGTGAAATTTTGATTATTATTGCCACATTGCCCTCTGTGAGGTTGCCCTCCAATTCAGCACCCTGTGGTTGTGTGTGAGAGAATTGGTTTCCCTACACCCTCATCATAGAGTTTTATATTAGTTTGCTATAACTGCTGTAACAAGTTACCAAAAATTGGTGGCCTAAAACAATAGAAAGTGATTCTTTCACAGTTCTGGAGGCCAGAAGTCCAAAACTAAGGTATGAGCAGGGCTGCACTCACAGTGGATATTCTAGGGGGAATCTTTCTTTGCCCCTTCCAGCTCCTGGCAGCCATCATCATTCCTGGGCTTCCTGGGCTTGCAGCTGTGTCACTCCAATCTCTGTCTCTGTCTTCACATGGCCGTGCCCTCTCCTGTGTAATCTCCCTCTGCACAATCTAACAAGGACACTGGTCGTTGGACTGAGGGCCCACTGCAGCCTCAGACTCTGCGGCTCAAGGGATCCTTCCACCTCAGCCACCAGGCTTGGCTAATTTTTGAAGTTTTCATAAAGACAGGATCTCGCTATGCTGCCCAGGCTGGTCTTAAACCCCTAGTTTCCAGCGATCCTTCTGCCTCAGCCTCCCAAAGTGCTGAGATTACACGCCTGGCCTCAAGATTCTTATAAGGTAACATTCACCTGTTCTGGGGATTAGGACATGGACATATCTTTGTGGGAGCCCACCATTCAACACACCACAAGCTTATTAAAACTTTTAAAGATCTTTACCAACCTTAAAGATCAAAAGATAGTATCTCTGTATACAGTTGACCCTTGAACAATGGGTTTGAACTGCATGAGTCCACCTATACTCAAATTCTCTTCTGCCTCTGCCATCCCTGAGACAGCAGAACCAAGCTGTGCTCTTCCTCCTCCTCCCCAGCCTTCTTAACATGAAGAGTATGAGGATGAAGACCTTCACGATGATCTACTCCCACTTAATAAAGAGTAAATATATTTTCTCTTCCTTATGATTTTCTTCATAACATTTTCTTTCCTCTAGCTTACTTTATTGTAACAATGCAGTATATAATACATATACAAAATATGAGTTAATTACCGTTTATGTTATCAGTAAGACTTCTGATCTATAGTAGGCTATTAGTAATTAATTTTGCGGGGAGTCAAAGCTTATATGAGGATTTTCTACTGTGCAGGGTGATGGAGTCCCTAATGCCCATGTGGCTCAAGGGTCAACTCTAGTTTTACACTCCCTTCTTAAAATGCTCTTGTCTTTTGAGTTCTGTGACATCACTCTCTCAGGTTCTTTCCTGGCTGCTCCTTCATCACACCTGCTGGTTTCTCCTTAGTCTTCATGTTCTTCCCCAGGGTTTTCTTTTCAGACCTCTTATCTCCTCTATCCTCATGTGTTGCCTCCATCTGATCTCAACCAGATCTTAAATACCACATTTATGTGCCCACGCTCCTGCCTTCTCTCTCCTGTTCCAACTTTTCTTCTGCACTCCACACTGTATATCCAAATTCAACAATCCTGCTTGGACGCAGTGCCCTTCTGAGCCACATTGGAGCCTGAGACAAAAGAAGGCAAGTGAGCTCCCATATTCCCTTATCCAAATTTCCTCAAGTATTTGAAACAAAGTGGAAAAAGGCAATAAAGCTCTACATTAGAAAAATGAAATAAAGGCTATATGTAAAGCCTTGTATTGCCTAACCTATCGGCATTCCATTGTCAATTCTCACAAAAGAGTAAGGAGATCTCATGGTCTCAGGGCCCAGGAAGCTCAGGGTGATAGAAATGACTGTTCCTGTTGTGCAATAAAAGAGGGTCATAAAACCAACCACAGTCTTGCTTTATTTTAAATTTTCATAGTTTGTGCAACATCAGTTTTTTTACATTAACTTTGATTTTTAAAAATATTACATTCAAATATTACTTATGTCGGTTACTGAGTTTTGGGTGGCCTCTTGTATTTTGTGTCTAAGGCGAGTACGTCATTGGCTTTACCCCGATCCTGGCCCTGCCTGATATGCTGAAACCAAACTCTTGATTCTTCACCCTACCCTAACCCCAGCCTCCAACTTGTTCCTCTTTGTCTCCGTAACTGTTAACTCATTTTTTTAGTTGCTCAGGCCAAAGAGATTTGAATCATTCTTGACCCTTTGCTTTCTCCATACTCCATATCTAATCTATCAGTAGATTTTGTCAGCTCTTCCTTCAAAATTACCCACAGTCTGATCATTCCCTCCACCTCTGCCACCTTCCACATCATCTAAGCCTCCATTGCCTCTCAACAGTATCATTGCAAAAGCCTCCTAAATGGTCTTTCTGCCATTACTCTCTAGTGGCTTCTCATCTCGCTCAAAACAGGATCCAAAGCCATTCTATGTCCTACCAGGCCCTAGGCACCCAGCTACCCCGCCATCTCTCTGACTTTGTCTCCTACTCCTTCCATCCCCTGACCCCCATGATGTAGCCACGCTGGCTTCCTTACTGTTTTGCAAACATGTCAAGCCTCTCCTGCCTCAGGAGTTTGCCCTTGCTGCTCCTTCTTCCTAAGAAGTGTTCTTACAGATATCTTGCATGGCCAGATATCTCACTCCATTCAGATCTCTGCTCAAATATTACTTCATGAAAAGGTCTTCTCAACTATTAGTTTCAAAATAATACAATCCCCCCATTCCCATGCTTATTCTATCACCTGGCTTTATTTTCTTCATAATGATCAATGACCACCTCATGTAATATATGCATTCATAGAGTTATTGTATTTTTGTCTGTCACTTCCCACTAGATTGTAGACTCTATGAAGGCAGGGAATTTCTGTTTTCAGTCATATATCCCCTGTGTTTAAGATAAGATCTGGCTTAAAGTAGTACCTTGGAGCTAATATACTCAAACTTGGCTCCCACCCTAAAAGGTGATTAAATATATTATCTTTTTGTTATTGTTGAGACAGGATCTCACTCTGTTGCCCAGGCTAGGGTGCAGTGGTGCCATTATAGCTCACTACAACCTCAAACTCCTGGGCTCAAGGGTAGCTAGGACTACAGGTGCATGCCACCATGCCCAGCTAGTTTTTTAAATTATAATTATTATTATTATTATTTTGTAGAGACGGAATCTCCCCATGTTGCCCTGGCTGGTCTCAAACTCCTGGCCTCAAGCAGTCCTCCCACTTTGACCTCCCAAAGTGCTAGGCATGAGCCACTGTGCCCAGCTTACATTATCCTCGAATTCAGTTTCCTTGATTGAGCTCCTTTCCTGTTTGTGATGTAATACTTTATTGGCCAGGTACTCATTTGGGTGATTTTTCTTTTTATTGCTATAAGACTCGTTCAGGAGTATGTATTCCCAGTGTCTCTCTGTAAGCAAGATCACGTCTTCCAGGATCTCTCTCGGTCTCTACCTCCATCTCTGTTTATCTCTGTTTCCATGTCTTTCTTCCTTAGCACTGCTTCAGGCAATTAATAAAAATCTGATAATGATTTTCCTCATTAAATCAGGAAGATGAGCTACAAGTAGACTGACAGGTGTTTGAAAGTCACCCTGGAGAATCATGCTGATTGGTGCCCTATGATATAGAGGTTAAAATGATTTAATTCTTATTATGTGGATGAAAACATTTTCAAACTTGTTTATATTGCTTGTTGATTACTCCACCGAGCCTTGTTGTTAATACACTGGGGAAAGTAAATGTAATTCAAAGTCACCTTTATGAAAGAGAAAATGATCCATCAAAAGTAAAAACAAATTTCAAAAGGAAAAAATGAGATAATTTGGTGGGAGGATATAAATGGCCATGTCGTGGGCTGTGAAAGACTTCCCTGTGCCCAGGACAGATGGAGGCATGACATCCATGATAGTATGCAACCCATGCTGGACCCAGTACCATAGGAGGAGGGAAGCTGGCATTCATTGGCCACTTACTCAACAGGCACTATGGAATCCTGTGAGAAGGTAATATTATCATCCCCATTTAACTGATAAGCAAATTGAGAGTCACAGATGCTGGTTAATTGCCCCAGACCACACAGGCTACAAGAGGCTGAGTGCACTTCTCAGTAACCCCCTGGTCTGTCTCAGTGTCTTCTAGCACACCCAATCCGACACTGAACATATCCCTGGGGGAATCACAAGCAAAGGGAAGATGCTCATCTTATCTTGAATTAGAGCTTTGGGTCCTAGTTCACTCTGTTTTAGAGAGGATTTGATTCAACCCCTGAAGGAGCCAAGGAAAATGGTTGAAAGGGTTGAAAATGTGTGAAGAAAGCAGAAAAACCAATCTATTCATGGTAAAGGAGGGGAAGGGTTGAAACAATGTGTTTACTCAACTTCCTGCCCTAACCATGTTATCTTAGTCCATTGAAGCTGCTATAACAAAAACACCACAAACTGGGTAGCTTATGAACAATAGAAATTTGTGTCTCACAGTCCTGAAGGCTCAGAAGTCCAAGATCAAGTCTATTCCAAGGGGGAAGGATGGGTTCCACCTTCTAATATCATCACATTGGGAATTAGGTCTCAACTTACAAGTATTTTGGGGTAGCACAAAAATTCAGTCTATGCCAAATGTGTTTCCTGAAACTTCCTGTTCTAAAAAATTTCTTACTCTATAACAAAGAAAAAGATATGGTGATTGGCTGCTTGATTCAAAACTGTAAATAGTTGTATTAGATAGTATTCTCCAAAGAGACAGAACAACTACTATATATATATATATAGTATATATATATACATATATAGTATATATTATATATATATATTATATATAGTATATATAGTATATATACTATATAGTATATACGATATAGTATATATAGTATATATAGTATATATATAGTATATATAGTATATATAGTATATATAGTATATATATAGTATATATAGTATATATATAGTATATATAGTATATATGTATATATATACATATATAGTATATACAGTATATATACTATATATAGTATATATACAGTATATATACTATATATAGTATATACAGTATATATACACTATATATACAGTATATATATACATATATACATATACACTGTATACCACATAATGATGTTTCGGTCATTGTGGACTGCATATACAACAGCGGTTCCATAAGATTATAATAAAGCTGCTCCATAGAGGTGTATCATTTTTAAGTCTTTTTGTATCATATTTTTGCTGCACCTTTTTAATGTTGAGCTATGTTTAGATACACAAATACTTACCATTGTGTTACAATTGCCTACAGTACAGTATTTAGTACTGTAATATTCAGTACTGTGACATGCTGTACAGGTCTGTAGCCTAGGAGCAATTGCTATACCATATAGCCTAGGAGTATAGGAGGCTATCCCATCCAGGTTTGTGTAAGTACACTCTGTGATGTTTGCAAAACAACGGAATTGCCTACTGACACATTTCATAAGATGTATTTCCATCATTAAGCAATGCATGACCTCATATATATGAGAGAAAATTTACTAGAGGAATTGGCTCTCATGGTCACTGAGGCTGAGATATCCCATGATAGGTCATCTGCAAGACGGAGAATGGGGAAGCTGGGAGTGTGGCTCATTCCAAGTCTGAAAGCCTCAGAACCAGGGAAACTGATGGTGTAAATCTCAGTCCAAAGCCAAAGGCCTGAGAACCCAGGGGGCCACTGGTGCAAGTACCAGAGTCCAGTCCAAAGATCAGAGAACCTGGAGTTCTAATGTGTATCAACTCTAAAAGAGAAGGAGAGAATTCACCTCTCCTCTGCCTTTTTATTCTATCTGGGCTATCAGCCAATTGGATGATGCCCACTTCCAGTAGGTAAGGGCAGATCTTCCTTACTCAGTCCACTGATTCAAATGCCAGTCTCTTCCAGAAACACCCTCACAGACACACTCAGAAATCATGCTTTATCAGCTATTTGTGTATTCCCCAATCCAGGCAAGTTGATACCTAAAATTAATCATCACAATGGGCATACAGTTGAACAAAAAAGTCAATTGTCAGGTTTATTTTTTTAAAGCTTCATTGCATTTTAAAATACATCTTCCACTTGCACACTTACAATAGTGAGAGGACAAACATGATTTAAATACTAGTTCTCCATAACATATAAATGACAAGATGAAATTGAAATTATAATGGCATAGTAGATTACTGTATCCTGTATGTAATTTTGTCATTGCCCTTGTCATACTGTTTTGTAACTACTTCTCGGGTGTTCCCCCTATTGATTGTGTCATAACAGCAGTACCCACTTCTTTTTCATCTCTATAGCTCCAATGCCATATCCTTTGTTAATTTTGCTTATAATAAGTCACAAACACTCATTTGGTTATTAATTAAAGACAAATTAGACCACTCAAAAATTTGTTTGTCACTTGGAACTTACCCAAATGGCCATAAATGATAGACTGAATAAAGAAAATGTGGCACATATACACCATGGAATACTATGCAACCATAAAAAAGAATGAGTTCATACCCTCTGCAGTGACATGGATGAAACTGGAAACCATCACCCTCAGCAAACTAACACAGGAACAGAAAACCAAACACTGCCTGTTCTCACTCATAAGTGGGAGTTGAACAATGAGAACACATGGACACAGGGAGGGAATATCACACACCAGGGCCTGCTGGGGTAGGGGACAGGGGGAGAAAGAGCATTAGGACAAATACCTAATGCATGCACAGCTGAAAACCTAGATGACGTGTTGATAGGTGCAGCAAATCACCATGGTACATGTATACGTGTGTAAAAAACCTGTACATTCTGCACATGTATCCCAGAACTTAAAGTAAAATAAAATCAAATTTAAAAAAAGTAAGAAAAAAAATCTGTTTGTGAATAGGAGTTGAGCCAAGTTAATCAGGATTCTGTCAGTTGTAAAAGGTAGAATCTCAACTCACCTCAAATTGCCTGAAATTAAGAGAACTATGAATCCTATAACTGGGGTAGCTCTCAACATTAAAGCAAATCTTATAGGAATCATGGAAGCTCCAGGGGCATCTGGAATTGGAACTGGGCCCCAATGCTTCAGAACTCTACTTCATCTTTATGACATATTTTCTAATCTCTCTTTGTTATTCTCACTTGTTAAAGATGAGATTTCTCTACTGGACCTGGTGGCTCACACCTGTAATCCCAGCACTTTGGGAGGCCTAGGTGGGTGGATTGCCTGAGGTCAGGAGTTCGAGACTGGCCTGGCCAACATGGTGAAACCCTGTCTCTACTAAAACTACAAAAATTAGCTGAGTGTGGTGGCGGGCACCTGTAATCTCAGTTACTCAGGAAGTTGAGGCAGGAGAATTGCTGGAACCCGGGAGGCAGAGGTTGCAGTGAGCCGAGATCATGCCATTGCACTCCAGCTCAGCAAGACTCTGTCTCAAAAAAAAAAAAAAGATGAGATTTCTCCATGTGGTAGGGAAGGGGATGGGCCACCAGCTGCTTCAGTTTCATATTTTTTATCTCTTTGTCCCTTCAACTCCAAATGGAGAAATCCCAGAGAAAAGCTGTGCTGGGCCCCGCCTGGTCACTTTCCTATTCTGGAACCATTCTCCATGGCCCAGGGCATGGGAGACAATGGTCTTCCACAGGAAAATGGCTGAGGGATTGGGGTGAGGGGTATCATTCGATTGGAGGGGAGGATTTGTTCCTCTACCTAGAGGAGATGTGCTAGATGGGCAAGAACAACAGATAGTCACCTCAGAAATGTTTTGCTACTGGGAAAATCTTACATCAGTAGATACTTGCTGAGCTTCTGAAGCTTGACGCTGAAGGTTGGGTACAACAAAGTTCTGGACCCAATGTCTCTCTTCAAGGAGTTCACCGACCAACTGGGGAGGCCCAAAGCCATTCCACCTGCCAGTTTCACCTACTCATCCTCCAGATCCCAGCTCAAATGTCAGAGCTCCCTTAATCTCCCAAAATAGACATGTCCCTTTGTTATATGCTCTTACAGAAATATGTCCCCCAGCCTCTTTTTTTAAGGTAACCTGTGTTTGTAACAGTTGCCTTTCATGAATACGTTTGTACCCTCCCACTAGAGTATAAGCCCTTTGAGGTCAAGGCCATGTTGATATAAACTCTCCGTCATATCCTCAGCACTGAGCACAATTCTTAGAATAAAGGGTGGATGAAATTGCTAAAGATCTCACCACGACTTTCCTATTTGAGGAAGTGTGGAGAGGAGGTAAAGTTGAGAGCCAATTGCTGAGCCTGGGGGAGGGCTCAAATGAAACTGAGCAAGAAAATAGAGATGAGGAGGGAGATTTGATTGAGCATCATTCTGGCCAAGTTAGGATAAAGTTCCAACGAAATGAAGAGATGGCAGTGTTTGCTGCAGTGAATCAGGAAAGAATAAAAATTTGAAAAATCATATCTCCCAAGGTTTGTTCTAGAAAAGAGAGTTGAGATTCAACCCACTACCGTGATCCCAGATCCATATAGGGACTGGTCTCTCTATGGGTTAGGAAAAGCTCCCCACATAGAACAAACTTAAACACTTGGCCTTGAGCCCAGCCTACAGATTTGATATAGGGTCTTTGCAGACTTTAAGGAAAATGAATAATGTCAAAGCTTCTACTTGTTATTTGTTTTGTTAAAGGTCATAAATTGGGATTCTCTTTTGGTGGATGAAAGGAATGATTATGTCTTTAGCTATGTAAAAGAATACAGTCTTATACTAGAGCAGAAAACCTAAAACAATGAGCAAGGAAGCTAGGACTGCTTTACTCTGCTGCACATTAAATCACGTGGACAGCTTTTCAAATATAAGCCATATGCTAGCCCCAATTCAGAACATGTGAATCAGGGTCTCAATCAGTGCGAATCAGTGATTGCAGCTCAATCACTGGAATTTTGTAAAAGCTCCCCAGGTGACTCTAATGTGTAGTCAGGATTGAGAGCTATTGAACTAAACTATTTTATATGAGGTAAAAGCATGGTCTTCTTTGTAGGGGCAGAGATTGTCTGAGACTTTTGGAAGTTGAGGTTCCTTTGCATGGGGCTAAAGATGAGGCATTGGAACTTGGGAGAATATTAGAAAGGAGTCTTTAATCTGATGGAGGAGTGGGCCGTCTGCAACATGATGGCTAGCCTAGGGCTCAGGCGGTAGACAGCCAATATGGAATTCCCCCTCTTGTCCCAATTCTGTGCTTGCCCACCAGGAAAGGACACACCCAGTGAACTTTAGGGTTGTACAGGTTTGTTATATAGGTAAATTGCATGTCATGGGGGTTTGGTGTACAGATTATTTCACCACCCAGGTAATAAGCACAGCACCCAATAGGTAGTTTTGTTTTGTTTTGTTTTTAAAATTTCATTTAACTTTAAGTTCCAGGATACATGTGCAGAATGTGCAGATTTGTTACATAGGTAAATGTGTGCTCCAGTGGTTTGCTGCACCTATCAACCCATCACGTAGGTATTAAGCCCCACATGCATTAGCTATTTATCCTGATGCTCTCTCTCCCCCCACCACCCTGACAGGTCCCAGTGTATGTTGTTCCCCTCCCTGTGTCCATGTGTTCTCATTGTTCAGCTCCCACTTATAAGTGAGAATATGTGGTGTTTGGTTTTCTGTTCCTGCATTAGTTTGCTGAGGATAATGGCTTCCAGTTCCATCCACGTCCCTGCAAAGGACATGATTTCATTCCTTTTTATGATTGCATAGTATTCCATGGTGTATATGTGCCACGTTTTCTTTATCCATTGATGGGCATTTGGGTTGATTCCATGTCTTTGCTATTGTGAACAGTGCTGCAATGAACATACACGTACATGTATCTTTATACTAGAATGATTTATATTCTTTTGGATATATACCCAGTAATGGGATTGCTGGGTCAAATGCTATTTCTGCTTCTAGATCTTTGAGGAATCACCACACTGTCTTCCACAATGGCTGAACTAATTTACATTCCCACCAACAGTATAAAAGCGTTTCTCTTCCTTTACAGCTGCACCAGCATCTGTTGCTTCTTGACTTTTTAATAATTGCCATTCTGACTGGAATGAGATGGTATATCATTGCATTTTTTTATTTGCATTTCTCTAACGATCAGTGATGTTGAGCTTTTTTCCGTATGTTTTTTGGCCACATAAATGTCTTCTTTTGAGAAGTGTCTGTTCATGGTTTTTGCCCACTTTTTAATGACGTAGTTTTTTTTTTTTTTCAAATTTGTTTAATCTACAATCCTTGTAGATTCTGGATATTAGACCTTTGTTGAATGGATAGATTGCAAAAATTTTCTCCCATTCTGTAGGATGTCTGTTCACTCTGAGGATAGTTTCTTTTGCTGTGCAGAAAACTCTTTAGTTTAATTAGATCCCATTTGTCAATTTTTGCTTTTGTTGCAATTGCTTTTGATGTTTCTGTCATAAATTTTTTGCCTGTGCCTGTGTCCTCAATGGTATTGCCTAGATTTTCTTCTAGGGTTTTTATAGTTTTGGGATTTACATTTAAGTCTTTAATCCATCTTGAGTTAATTTTTCTATAAGGTGTGAGGAAGGGGTCCAGTTTTGATTTTCTGCATATGCATATCCCAGCACTATTTATTAAATAAGGAATCCTTTCCCCATTACTTGTTTTTGTCAGGTTTGTAGAAGATCAGATGGCTGTAGATGTGCTATCTTATTTCTGAGATCTCTATTCTGTTCCATGTTGGTCTATGTGTCTGTTTTTGTACTGGTACCATGCTGTTTTGGTTACTGTAGCCTTGGAGTATAGTTTGAAATCCAGTGGTGTGATGCCTCCAGTTTTGTTCTTTTTGCTTAGGATTGTCTTGGCTATATGGGCTCTTTTTTTGTTCCATATGAATTTTAAAGTAGTTTTTTTTCTAATTCTGTGAAGAATGTCAATGGCAGTTTAACGGGAATAGCATTGAATCTATAAATTACTTTGGGCAGTATGGCTGTTTTCACAATATTGATTCTTCCTATCCATGAGCACGGAATGTTTTTCCATTTGTTTGTGTCCTCTCTAATTTCCTTGAGTAGTGGTTTGTAGTTCTCCTTGAAGAGGTCCTTCACTTCCCTTGTTAGCTGTATTCCTAGTTATTGTATTCTCTTTGTAGCAATTCTGAATGGGAGTTAATTCATGATTTGGCTTTCTGATTGTCTATTATTGTTATATAGGAATGCTTGTGATTTTTGCACATTGGTTTTATGTCCTGAGACTGCTGAAGTTGTTTATCATTTTATGATGCTTTGGGGCTGAGATGATGGGGTTTTCTAGATATGGGATCACGTCGTCTGCAAACAGAGACAGTTTGACTTCCTGTCTTCCTATCTGAACACGCTTTATTTCTTTTTCTCGCCTGACTGCCCTGGCCAGAACTTCCAATACTATGCTGAATAAAAGTGGTGAGACAGAGCGTCCTTGACTTGTGCCAGTTTTCCAGGGGAATGCTTCTAGATTTTGCTTATGGAGTATGATATTGTCTGTGGGTTTGTCATAAATGACTCTTATTATTTTGAGGTATGTTCCACAATATCAAGTTTATTGAGACTTTTTAACATGAAGGGGTATTGAATTTTATCGAAGGCCTTTTCTGTGTCTATTGAGATAATAATGTGGTTTTTGTCTTTAGTTCTGTTTATGTAATTAATTTGCATATGTTGAACCAGCCTTGCATCCCAGGGATGAAGCCAACTTGATCGTGGTGGATAAGCTTTCGGATGTGCTGCTGGATTTGGATTGCCAGTGTTTTATCGAGGACTTTTCATCAATGTTCATCAGGGACATTGACCTGAAGTTTTCTTTTTTTGATGTTTCTCTGCCAGATTTTGGTATCAGGATGATGCTGACCTCATAAAATGAATTAGGGAGAAGTCCCTCCTTTTCAATTGTTTGGAACAGTTTTAAAATAAATGATACCAGCTCCTTTTTGTACCTCTGGTAGAATTCAGCTGCAAATCCATCTGGTCTTGTGTTTTTTTTGGTTGGTAGGCTATTCATAACTGCATCAATTTTGGAACTTGTTATTGGTCTATTCAGTGATTCAACTTCTTGCTGAGTCAGTCTTGGGAGAGTGTGTGTCCAACAATTTATCCATTTCTTCTAGATTTTCTGGTTTTTATGCATAGAGGTGTTAATAGAATTCTCTGATGGTTGTTTGTATTTCTGTGGGGTCAGTGGTGATATCCCCTTTATCATTTTTTATTGTGTTTATTTGATTCTTCTCTCTTTTCTTCTTTGTTAATCTAGCTAACAATCTATCTATTTTATTAATTTTTTCAAAAAACCTCCTCCTGGATTCATTAATTTTTTGAAGGGTTTTTCATGTCTCTATCTCCTTCTCTTCCACTCTGATCTTGGTTATTTCTTGTCTTCTGCTAGCTTTGGGGTTTGTTTGCTCTTGGTTCTCTAAGTCTTTTAGTTGTGATGTTAGGGTGTCAATTTGAGATATTTGTAATTTTTTGATGTGGGCATTTAGTGCTATAAATTTCCCTATTAACACTGCTTTAACTGCACTCCAGAGATTCTGGAATGTTGTCTCTTTGTTCTCATTGGTTCCAAAGAACTTCTTGACTTCTGCTTTAATTTCATTCCCAATAGGTGGTTTTTTTATCCTCCTCCTTCTTTCTACCTCCACCATCAAGTAGGCCTCAGTGTTCATTGTTCCCTTCTTTGTGTTCATATGTACTCAATGTTTAGCTCCCACTTATAAGTGATAACATGCAGTACTTGGTATTCTGTTCCTGCTTTAGTTCACTTATGATAATGGCTCAAGCTGCATCCATGTTGCTGCAAAGGACATTGTCTCATTCTTTTTTATGGCTGCATAGTATTCCATGGTGTATATGTACCACATTTTCTTTATCCAGTCTACCATTTTTGGGCATTTAGGTTGATCCCATGTCTTCACTATTGTGAATAGTGCTGCAGTGGACATACATGTGCATGTGTCTTTATGGTAGAATTATCTATATTCTTTTGGGTATATACTCAATGATGGGATTGCTAGATTGAATAGTGATTCTACTTGAGTTTGTTGAGAAATTACCAAACTGCTTTCCACAATGGCTGAACTAACTTACATTCCCCCCAGCAGTGAGTGTATGTGATTTCCCTTCTTTCTGCAAGCTTGCCAGCATCTGCTATTTTTTCACTTTTTAATAATAGCCATTCTGACTTGTGTGAGATGGTATCTTGTGGTTTTGATTTGCATTTCTCTAATAGTGATGTTGAGCATTTTTTCATATACTTATTGGCTGCATGTATATCTTTTGAAAAGTGTCTCGTTCCACATGAATTTTTAAAAAGTTTTCCCTAATTTTGTGAAGAATGTCATTGGTAGTTTGATAGGAATAGCATTGAATCTGTACATTGTGATGGGCGGTATGGCCATTTAAACAATATTGATTCTTCCTATCTGTAAGCATGAGATATTTTTCCATTTCTCTGATTTCTTTGAGCAGTATTTTGTAATTCTCATTGTAGAGATCTTTTACCTTTCTGCTTAGCTGTATTCCTAGGTATTTTTTTCTTTTTGTGGCTATTATGAATGAGATTGCATTCTTGATTTGGCTCTCAGCTTGGATGTTGCCGATGTATAGGAATGCTACCAATATTTGTACATTGGTTTTGTATACTGAAACTTTGCTGGAGTTGTTTATCAGATGAAAGAGTTTTTGAGCAGAGATTACGGGGTTTTGTAGGTATAGAATCATATCATCTGCAAACAGGGATAGTTTGACTTCCTCTTCTCTTATTTGTATGTCTTTTATTTCTTTATCTTGCCTGATTGCTCTGGCCAGGACTTCCAGTACTATGTTGAATAGGAGTGGTTGGTGAGGGCATCCTTGTCTTGTTCTGGTTTTCAAGAGGAATGCTTCCAGCTTTTGCCCATTCAGTATGATGTTGACTGTGGGTTTGTCATAGATGACTCTTATTATTTTGAGGTATGTTCTTCCAATGCCTGGTTTGCTGAGGGTTTTTAGAATAAAGAGATGTTGAATTTTATTGAAAGCCCTTTCTGTATCTGTTGAGATAATCATGTGGTATTTGTTTTTAGTTCGTTTATGTGATGAATCACATTTATTGATTTGCATGTGTTGAAACATATCCCAGGGATAAAGCCTGCTTGCTTATGATGGATTAGCTTTTTGATGTGCTGCTGGATTTGGTTGACTAGTATTTTGTTAAGGATTTTTGCATCTATGTTCATCAAGGATATTGGCCTGAAGTTTTCTTTTTGGTTGCGTCTCTGCCAGATTTTGATATCAGGATAATGCTGGCCTCATGGAATGAGTTAGAGAGCATTACCTCCTCCTTATGACTGATATTATGTTTGATTTTTCTTGCCCTATGTGATAATTCCTTAAAATAAACTTGTGTTATTAGAGTCATGGGGACTGAGGAAAGGGGCTGTGTCTATACTTGGGAAAGAGTGTCAAGATGGCAAGAGGTACTCAAACGAACAGTCTGGCATAATTATCTTGAGAGAGGTAACTGCCATCAACTCATCTGGAAATTTTCAGCTATATTTGGTAAGAAACGAAATTTCCCTCAGTAATGCAAAATGAGACTAAGTGTTTTTTTGAATATTCTTTTTAAAAGTAACTTAAAGGGGTAATACATTTGTTTGGGGACAAGGAGGACCAAAAAAATACTTTTGGATTTGGCATTAAGATCTGTGGCAACATCCAAACTATCAGTTTCAGAGGCCTGATGTCATATTGTAGGGTCATAAGGACAGGGTCTGAGCTTGCTTGTGCATATTGAGAATGGCAGTGAGGACAAAAAGCAGTGGAGTGCAATTATTCAACCCAAACAGGCATTACTGTTTTGATGACCACTTGGTCAAGAAATTTGGTGACATAAAGGAGGAATCTCAGCTAGAGGAGGTTACAGGATTGAGCAAGGATGCCCTTGTGTGTTTGATTTCAAGACAGGATGGAGGTGCACATGCTTGAATAGCAACAAAGAAGGCACCAAGGGAAACTAAAGATGTTGAAGAGGAAGGGCAGAGGTGTGAACCCCTGGATATAAGAAAAATAGGCATCTTTTTAGGTGACTGGTCTTGAAACTTTTTTGATTGTGCCATTCCTATCAGTAATGTCTTTTTGAGGGTTTATTCTGGATACGTGTATGTTCACTTATTTATAAATTTCTTGCAACCATTATTATATGCATTATGAAATTGTGCAAAAATATGGATATTCTTAAAGGATAACACAAAAATAAAATATTTCAAATAGCTTTATTTATGATATTTATGAAAATTTTGTACTCAAAATATTATTTATAGCTATTATTTTGTATTAGTAACAGTAATATTTATAATTTTAGTGGCAGCAAAGTGACAGTATATGCTTCACTATTTTTGAAAATCTCAATTTAATGTGACCTATTATGGCAAATCAAAAGTCTGTTCTAATTTCAGCTTATTTTGATACTTGATTTTATGTCTGTCACAGTTGAAAAAGATACCTCACAAAGCTATGTAGATCCAACTGGAAGTAGTATATTATTTGCTTTGCTTACCAAATCACGACACTCATTTTTCACTTACACCTACCAATTAAGCAAGAGTTGTTACTGAAATTCAGAGGAAATTTCCATCTTCCCTGATGTCAATTATTTGTTCTTACTAAGTGCAAGGTGTTTCATACCCACATTTTTAACAAATGAGTTTAAAACCTACTGAAATTTTTTGTTTAGAAAAAAGGCTTCTTTATTGAGTGATAATTTGCTCAGTAAAAAATACTGATCATAAACTCAATTGAGAATTTTTAAGCAGTAGAAAATTCAGTTTCCGAAATTTTCAAGTGTATAGATGTGGCTGTGTTTGCAGGTGAGAAATATAAATTGTTGGGAGCAGCGTCATGAAATAATTGTGGAAAAATTCCAACATCGATTCAAAAATGATTCCTCCATAAAATAAATATTAGGTTGGTGCAAAAGTAATTGTGGTTTTTGCCATTACTTTCAATTTATATTTCTAAATATACATTTTAAAAACAATAACTTTTAAGCTCATTGTTAAAATTAATCTTTATATTGAAGGGATCAATTAAATGTATTTACTTATTTTTTGTTATTATTATACTTCAAGTTCTGGGATACATAGCAGAACATGCAGGTTTGTTACATAGGTATACACATGATGTGGTGTTTTGCTGAACCTATCAACCCGTCATCTACATTAGGTATTTCTCCTAATGCTATCCCTCCTCTAGCCCCACCCACCCCCCCGACAGGTCCCAGTGTGCAATGTTCCCCTCCCTGTGTCCATGTGTTCTCATTGTTCAGCTCCCACTTATGAGTGAGAACATGTGGTGTCTGGTTTTCTGTTCCTGTGTTAGTTTGCTGAGAATGATGGTTTCCAGCTTCATCCATGTCCCTGCAAAGGCCATGAACTCATTCTTTTTTATGGCTGCATAGTATTCCATGGTGTATATGTGCCACGTTTTCTTTATCCAATCTATCATTGTTGGGCATTTGGGTTGGTTCCAAGTCTTTGCTATTGTGAATAGTGCTGCAATAAACATACATGTGCATGTGTCTTTATAGTAAAATGATTTATAATCTTTTGGGTATATACCCAGTAATGGGATTGCTGGGTCAAATGGTATTTCTGGTTCTAGATCCTTGAGGAATTGCCACACTGTCTTCCACAATGGTTGAACTAATTTACATTCCCATCAACAGTGTAAAAGTGTTCCTATTTCTCCACATCCTCTCCAGCATCTGTTGCTTCCTGACTTTTTAATGATCGCCATTCTAACTGGCATGAGATGATATCTCATTGTGGTTTTGATTTACATTTATCTAATGACCAGCGATGATGAGCTTTTTTCATATGTTTGTTGGCCACATAAATGTCCTTTGAGAAGTATCTGTTCATATCTTTCACCTACTTTTTGATGGGGTTTTTTTTCTTGTAAATTTGTTTAAGTTCCTTGTAGATTCTGGATATTAGCCCTTTGTCAAATGGACAGATTGCAAAAATCTTCTCTCATTCTATAGGTTGCCTGTTCACTCTGATGATAGTTTCTTTTGCTGTGCAGAAGCTCTTTAGTTTAATTATATCCCATTTGTCAGTTTTTGCATTTGTTGCCATTGCTTTTGGTGTCTTAGTAATGAAATCTTTGCCCATGCCTATGTCCAGAATGGTATTGCCTATGTTTTCTTCTAGGGTTTTTATGGTTTTATGTCTTATGTTTAAGTCTTTAATCCATATTGAGTTTCTTTTTGTATAAGGTGTAAAGAAGGGGTCCAGTTTAAGTTTTCTGCATATCGCTAGCCAGTTTTCCCAACATCATTTATTAAATAGGGAATCCTTTCCCCATTGCCTGTTTTTGTCAGGTTTATCAAAGATCAGATGGCTGTAGATGTGTGGCATTATTTCTGAGTCCTCTGTTCAGTTCCATTGGTCTATATATATGTTTTGGTACCAGAACCATGCTGTTTTGGTTACTGTAGCCTTGGAGTATAGTTTGAAGTCAGGTAGTGTGGTGCCTCCAGCTTTGTTCTTTTGGCTTAGGATTGTCTTGGATATACAGGCTCTTTTTTTGTTCCATATGAAATTTAAAGTAGTTTTTTCTAATCCTGTGAAGAAAGCCAGTGGTAGCTTGATGGGAATAGCATTGAGCCTATAAATTACTTTGGGTGGTGTGGCCATTTTTACGATATTGATTCTTCCTGTCCATGAGCATGGAATATTCTTCCATTTGTTTGTGTCCTCTCTTATTTCCTTGAGCAGTGGTTTGTGGTTCTCCTTGAAGAGGTCCTTCATATCCCTTGTAAGTTGTATTCCTAGCTATTTTATTCTCTTAGTAGAAACTGTGAATAGGAGTACACTTATGATTTGGCCCTCTTCTTGTCTATTATTGGTGTATGGGAATGCTTGTGATTTTTCACATTGATTTTGTATCCTGAGACTTTGCTGAGGTTGCTTTTCAGCTTAAGGAGATTTTGGATTGAGACGATGGGATTTTCTGAATATACAATTATGTCATCTGCAGACAGAGACAATTTGACTTCCTCTCTTCCTATTTGAATACCCTTTATTTCTTTCTCTTGCCTGATTGCCCTGGCCAGAACTTCCAATACTATGTTGAATAGGAGTGGTGAGAGATGCATCCTTGTCTTATGCTAGTTTTCAAAGAGAATGCTTCCAGCTTTTTCCCATTAAGTATGATATTGGCTGTGGGTTTCTCATAAATAGCTCTTATTATTTTGATATATGTTCTATCAATACCTGGTTTATTGAGAGTTTTTAGCATGAAGGGGTGTTGAATTTTATCAAAGGCCTTTTCTTCATCTATTGAGATAATCATGTGGTTTTTGTCATTGGTTCTGTTTCTGTGATGGATTAAGTTTATTGATTTGTGGCGTTGAACCAGCTTTGCATCACCAGGATGAAGCTGACTTGATGTGTTGCTGGATTCAATTTGGCAGTATTTTGTTGAGGATTTTCATATGGATGTTCATCAGGAATATTGGCCTGAAGTTTTCTTTTTATGTTGTGTCTCTGCCAGGTTTTTGTATCAGGATGATGCTGGAGTCCCTCTTTTTCTATTGTTTGGAATAGTTTCAGAAGGAATGGTACCAGCTCCTCTTTTTATCTCTGGTAGAATTCGCCTGTGAGTCCATCTGGTCCTGAACTTTTTTGGTTGGTAGGCTATTAATTACTGCCTCAATTTCAGAACTTGTTTTTGGTCTATTCAGGGATTCGACTTCTTCCTGGTTTAGTCTTGGGAGGGCATATGTGTCCAGGAATTTATCCATTTCTTCTAGATTTTCTAGTTTATTTGTGTAGAGGTGTTTATAGTATTATCTGATGGTTGTTTGTATTTCTGTGGGATCAGTGGTGATATCCCTTTTGTTGTTTTTTATTGTGTCTATTTGATTCTTCTCTCTTTTCTTCTTTATTAGGCAGGCTAGCGGTCTATCTGTTTTGTTAATCTTTTCAAAAAACCAGGTCCTGGATTCATTGAGGTTTTGAAGGCTTTTTTGTATCTCTATCTCCTTCAGTTCTGCTCTGATCTTAGTTATTTCTTGTCTTCTGCTAGCTTTTGAATTTGTTTGCTCTTGCTTCTCTAGTTCTTTTAATTGTGATGTTCGGGTGTCGATTTTAGATCTTTGCCGCTTTCTCCTGTGGGCATTTAGTGCTATAAATTTCCCTCTAAACACTGCTTTAGCTGTGTCCAAGAGATTCTAGTACATTGTGTCTTTGTTCTTATTGGTTTCAAAGAACTTATTTATTCCTGCCTTCATTTCATTATTTACCCAGTAGTCACTCAGGAGCAGGTTGTTCAGTTTCCATGTAGTTGTGTGGTTTTGAGTGAGTTTCTTAGTCCTGAGTTCTAATTTGCTTGCACTGTGGTCTGAGAGACTGTTTGTTATGATTTCTGATCTTTTGAATTGCTGAGGAGTATTTTACTTCGAATTATGTGGCCAATTTTAGAATAAGTATGATATGGTGCTGAGAAGAATGTATATTCTGTTGATTTGGGGTGGAGAGTTCTGTAGATGTCTATTATGTCTGCTTGGTCCAGAGCTGAATTCAAGTCCTGAATATCCTTGTTAATTTTCTGTCTCATTGATCTGTCTAATATTTACAGTGGGGTGTTAAAGTCTCCTAATGTTATTGTGTGGGAGTCTAAGTTTCTTTGCAGGTGTCTAAGAACTTGCTTTATGAATCTGGGTGCTCCTGTGTTGGGTGCATATATATTTATGATAGTTAGCTCTTCTTATTGCATTGATCCCTTTACCATTATGTAATGCCTTTCTTTGTCTTTTTTTATCTTTGTTGGTTTAAAGTCTATTTTATCAGAGACTAGGATTGCAACCCTTGCTTTTTTTTCCTTTGTATTTGCTTGGTAAATATTCCTCCATCCCTTTATTTTGAGCCTGTGTGTGTCTTTGCCCATGAGATGGGTCTCCTGAGTAGAGCACACTGATGGGTCTTGACTCTATCCAATTTGCCAGTCTGTGTCTTTTAATTGGGGCATTTAGCCCATTTACACTTAAGGTTAATATTGTAATATGTGAATTTGATGTTGTCATTATGATGCTAGCTGGTTATTTTGCCCGTTAGTTGATGCAGTTTCTTCATAGTGTCGATGATCTTTACAATTTGGTGTGTTTTTGCAGTGGCTAGTACCAGTTTTTCGTTTCCATATTTAGTGCTGCTTTCAGGAACTCTTGTAAGGCAGGCATGGTGGTGACAAAATCCCTCAGCATTTGTTTGTCTATAAAGGATTTTATTTTTCCTTCACTTATGAATCTTAGTTTGGCTGGATATGAAATTCTGGGTTGAAAATTCTTTCCTTTAAGAATGTTGAATATTAGCCCCCACTGTCTTCTGACTTGTAGGGTTTCTGCAGAAAGATCTGCTGTTAGTCTGATAGGCTTCCCTTTGTGGGTAACCCGACCTTTTCTCTGGCTGCCCTTAAAATTTTTTCCTTCATTTCAACCTTGGTAAATCTGACAATTATGTGTCTTCGGATTGCTCTTCTCAAGGAGTATCTTTGTGATGTTCTCTGTATTTCCTGAATTTGAATGTTGGCCTTTCTTGCTAGGCTGGGGAAGTTCTCCGGATAATATCCTGAAAGATGTTTGCCATCTTGGTTCCATTCTCCCCATCACTTTCAGGTACACCAGTCAAATGTAGGTTTGGTCTTTTCATATAGTCCCATATTTCTTGGAGGCTTTGTTCATTCCTTTTCATTCTTTTTTCTCTAATCTTGTCTTCACAATTTATTTCATTAAGTTGATCTTCAATCTCTGACATCCTTTCTTCTGCTTGATCGATTCGGCTATTGATACTTGTGTATGCTTTACCAAGTTCTCATGCTGTGTTTTTCAGCTCCATCAGGTCATTTATGTTCTTCTCTAAACTGGCCATTCTAGTTAGCAATTCCTCTAAGCTTTTTTGAAGGTTCTTAGCTTCCTTGCATTGGATTAGAACATGCTCCTTTAGCTTGAAGGAGTTTGTCATTATCCACCTTCTGAAGCTTACTTCTGTGAATTTGTTAAGCTCATTCTCCATCCAGTTTTGTTCCTTTGCTGGTGAGGAGTTGTGATCCTTTTGAGGAGAAGAGGCATTCTGGTTTTCGGAATTTTCAGCCTTTTTGCACTGGTTTTTCCTCATCTTCGTGGATTTATCTACCTTTGGTCTTTGATGTTGGTGACCATTGGATGGGGTTTTTGTATGGACGTCCTTTTTATTGATGTTGATGCTATTCCTTTCTGTTTGTTAGTTTTCCTTTTAACAGTCAGGCCCCTCTGCTGCAGGTCTGCTGGAGTTTGCTGGGGTTCCACTCCAGACCCTCTTTGCCTGGTTATCACCAGCAGAGGCTGCAGAACAGCAAAGATTGCTGCCTGTTGTTTCCTCTGGAAGCTTTGTCCCAGAGGGGAACCTGCCAGATGCCAGCTGAAGCTCTCCTGCATGAGGTGTCTGTCGACCCCTGCTGGGAAGTATCTCCCAGTCAGGAGCCACGGGGGTCAGGGACCCACTTGAGGAGGCAGTCTGTCCCTTAGCAGAGCTTGAGCACTGTGCAGGGAGATCTGCTGCTCTCTTCAGAGCTGGCAGGCAGGAATGTTTAATTCTGCTGAAGCTGCACGTATAGCCACCCCTTCCCCCAGGTGCTCTGTCCCAGGGAGATGGGAGTTTTTTCTAGAATTCCTCTAATGGGGCTTCCGCCTTTCTTTCAGAGATGACCTGCCCAGAGAGGAGGAATCTAGAAAGGCAGTCTGGCTACAGTGGCTTTGCTGAGCTGTGGTCGGCTCCGCTCAGTTCAAAATTCCCGGGGGCTTCGTTTACACTGTGAGGGTAAAACCGCCTACTCAAACCTCAGTAATGGTGGATGCCCTTCCCCCCACCAAGCTCGAGAATCCCAGGTCGACTTCAGACTACCATGCTGGCAGCGAGAATTTCAAGCCAGTGGATCTTAGCTTGCTGGGCTCTGTGGGGGTGAGATCCACTGAGCTAGACAACTTGGCTCCCTGGCTTCACCACCTTTCCAGGGGAGTAAACGGTTCTGTCTTGCTGGCATTCCAGGTGCCACTGGGGTATTAAAAAAAACTCCTGAAGCTAGCTCAGTGTCTGCCCAAATGGCTGCCCAGTTTTGTGCTTGAAACCCAGGGCCCTGGTGGTGTAGGCACTCTAGGGAATTTCCTGGTTTGCGGGTTGTGAAGACCATGGGAAAAGCATAGTATCTGGGCTGGAATGCACTATTCCTCATGGCACAGTCCCTCACAGCTTCCCTTGGCTAGGGAAGAGAGTTCCCCAATCCCTTGCACTTCCTGGGTAAGGTGACACCGCACCCTGTTTTGGCTTGCCCTCCATGGGCTGCACCCACTGTCTAACCATTCCCAATGAGAGACGAGCTGGGTACCACAGTTGGAAATGCAGAGATCACCTGCCTTCTGCATTGATCTCGCTGGGAGCTGCAGACCAGAGCTGTTCCCATTCGGCCATCTTGCCCCTCACCCTACTTATCTTAAAAATAACCAGCGAGGTTGCATTCCAGTGGCATTTACTTGTCATCACAGAAAAGGTTAACAAATTTGTAGTATTTATGTTTTTCATAAAGGAAAAATGAAGAAGATATTTGTGTTTGACATTGATCTTACCTTGAGATAACCATATTGTATGTGGGGTACTGAGTTAACCTACTGTTGCTGCAATGATGACAAACAAGATCTCAGTGGTCTCTGGCATAAGCATGATTTCTTGCTCACAGGTCTGGAGCAACTCTGCTTCCAGTTGTGGGTGATTGGGATTGATGCCGGGTGGCAGGCCTGCTGCATTCATCATATTGCAGAGATCAGGCTAATGGTTACCAGCACCCAGGGAATATTCTTCTCATGACAGCTGCAGAAGTGAGCAGAGCCAAGCCAAACTGGCAAGCATATTTCAAGCCTCTGCTCATGCAACAGCCTCTAATATCCCATTGGCCAAAATGAGTCCACACTAAGCCCAAAGTCAAGGGTGGTAAGAACATTCCACTCACCATGAGTCTATGTCAAGGGAATGGAATTTTATAGCAGAAAAATAAAGAACTGAGACCAATAATTTAGTTCACCACAAGTTCCCAAGTATTTTATTGTCACACCTCATCTCACTAAAGCATATTTATATAAATTTCACTAAAGGAATTTATCTTTGTAAACTTTCCTCAAATATGTTCATTTATTCCCATCAAACTCTTACCATATCAGGAGTTACACTAACACAGTGTATTAGTACATTTTCACACTGCTGATAAAGACATATCTAAGACTGGGTAATTTACAAAGAAAAAGAGGTTCAATGGACTCACAGTTTCGCATGGCTGAGGAGGCCTCACAATCATGGTGGAAGGTGAAAGACACATCTTCCATGGCGGCAGACAAGAGGGAATCAGAGTGAAGCAAAAGGGGAAGCCACTCCCATGATTCAATTATCTCCCACAGGTCCCTCCCACAACATGTGGGAATTAAAGGAGCCACAATTAAAGATGAGATTTGTGTGGGCACACTGCCAAACCATATCACACAGGTAACACAGATGTGTTAGTGTGGCATGTTTTTACCCCTTTTTAAATAAAAGTCATTTCTACTGAGTTCACTATTGAATTCTTCTACTGGACAGCTTTCCTTAGAGGTTCACACACTCAAAAGTAGTCCTTCCTATGTTCATTACTGAAACGGAATGCTACAAACTGTCAGGTAAAGCATGATGGCAACATCTGTGTTTTCCCCCAACAGAATAATAAACCTCCCAAACCATTTAGCTTGTGCCAATTCTAATTTGGTCCATTTTATAGCAGTGTTTTTTTTTGTACGTCTTCCAACAATATTTTATGACAGATGAATATGTATTTGTTTGTAACAGTATTATTTTCAGTGCATTGTTTCAGCAGTTTTCACCACCATGGGAAAAATGAGTGTTACTTCCAGTGCTGTGTGGCTTGCTTGGTTTAAGTTTTAAGACATCTCATATGGCCATTCTAAATATTTATCATTCAATTTTGTGAAATGCAGTTATAAAGTACTAGATTGATATCACATGATTTTAAATACTTCTGAAAAGTGGTTGGGGTCGTTAATGTTTTGCCTTGTTGGTTTTTTATTGTGATACAACACATACAAAATTTATCATTTTAACCATTTTTAAGTGCATGGTTCAGCAGTATTAAGTACATTCATATTGTTGTGCAATCATCACCACAGGCATCCATCTCCAGAACTCTTTTCACGTTGTAAAAATCAAACTCTACATCTATTAAACAATAACTCCCCATTCTTCCCTCCCCTAGCCTCTGGCAACTGCCATTTTATTTTCTGTCCCTATGATTTTGACTACTTTAAATACCTCATATAGGTGGAACCATACAGTATTTTTCATTTGGATTGGCTTATTTTGCTTAGCATAATGTCCTCAAGTTTCATTCATGTTTAGCATATGTCAGAATTCCCTTCACTTTTAAAATTAAGTAATATTTTATTGTATGTAGGTACCATATTTTATGTACACATTCATCTGTGAATGAACACTTGAATGCTTCCATGTTTTAGCTACTGTGAATAATGCTGTCAGGAACATGGGTTTACAAATATCTCTTTGATACTCTGCTTTCAATTATTTTGGGTATGTACCCATAAGTTGAATTGATGAATCATATGGTAATTCTATTTTAATCTTTTAAGAGACAACCATACTGGTTTTTACAACAGATGTACCATTTTGCATTCCCACCAATAGTACACTGGGCTTTCAATTTCTGTACATTCTCACCAACACTTATTATTGTGTGTGTGTGTGTGTGTTTGGTTTTTTTTTGGGGGGGGGGAGGATAGCAGCTGTCCTAATGGGTGTGAGGTGGTGTCTCTTTGTAGTTTTGATTTGCATTTCTCTAATTATTGGTCATGTCAAGTATCTTTTTATGTGCTTATTGGTCATTCGTATGTCTTCTTTGGAGAAATGTTTACTCAAAGTCCTTTGCCCATTTTTGAATTGTGTTTTTAAATTTCTTGTTGTTGAGTTTTAGGAGTTCTCTGTATAGTCTGTATATTAACGCCTTAGCAGATATATTATTTGCAAATATTTTCTCCCATTCTGTGAGTTGTGTTTTTACCTGATAATGTCTTTTGACACATAACATTTTTAAACTTTGATGAAGTCCAATTTTCTGTTTTTTAAATATTTCCTATGCCTTTGGTACCTTACCCAAGAAATCATTGACAAATCCAATTTCATGAAGTCCTATGCTTTCTTCTAAGAGTTTTACAGTTTTATATATTACATTTAGTCTTCAATTCATTTTTAGTTAATTTTTGTATATAGTGTTAGGTAAGAGTCCAACTTCACTTTTTGCAAATAGATATCCAGATATCCCAGCATCATTTGTTGAAAAGATTGTCCTTTCTCCATTGAATGGCCTTGCCACACTTGTCCGAGTATTATTTGATTATGTACAGGAGGGTTTATTTCTGGGCTATCTCTTCCATTGGTCTGTATGTCTGTCTTTATGCCAGTGCCACACAGTTTGGTTATTATAGCTTTGTAGTAAGTTTTGAAACTGGGAAGTGTGAGTCCTCCAGCATTGCTCTTCCTTTTCAAGATTGTTTTAGCTATTTGTGGTCTTTGGAGATTCCATATGAATTTTAGGATGAACTTTTCTATTTCTTCAAATGACAGCATTGAAATTCTGATAGGGAGTGCATCATACTGGTAGATCACTTGGATAGTATTGACATCTTAACAAATTAAGTCTTCCAGTCTGTGAATATGATATATATTTCCATTTATTTATGTCTTTTCTAATTTATTTCAGCAATGTTTTATAGTTTTCTTTGTAGAAATCTTTTACCTCCTTGGATAAGTCAATTCGTAAGTATTTTATTTTTTGATGCTATTATTAATGGTTTTCATAACTTCTTTTCTGGGTTGTTTATTGTTAGCGTATAGAAATGCAACTAATTTTGTATGTTGCCTTGTATCCAGGTACTTTGCTGGTTTTGTTTATTCTAACAATTTTTTGTGGAATCTTTAAAGTTTTCTACCTATAAGATTATATTATCTGTGAATGGAGATAATTTAACTTCTTCCTTTCCAATTTGGATGCTTTTTTTTTTTTGGAAATAAGTTTTTCTTCCTGTTAAATACAATAGAGAAAATCAACCAAATCAAATATTTTGTTTAATACAATGGATATATTTGGGGGAAATTTTTTAAAAATTAAAAAGGAGACAGTACAAATAAATATATTAAGATGAAACAGGGAAGATAAACTAAGATAAAGCAGATATCAAAATAATAAAAAGAATCATATGGACTTTATACAAATAAACTTGAATATTTATATAAAGTGAACAACTTCCAAGGAAAATGTAATTTTGCATAACTGAGTCAGGAAGAAATAGAAAACCAAAGGGACCCATAATCATTAAAGATGCTGAATCTATAATTATATAAAACTCTATTCTACCACCCCTAAAAAAGAAGGAAGAGGAGAAAATGGAGAAGGGGAAAGTGAAGAACTACCACCAGGTCAAAATGATTTTAATAGCTAGTTCTACCAAATATTGGAACAGGCAAATCCAGTCTTATACAAATGCTTCCAGACAGTTCAGACCACCCAAATTGTTCTCAAAGATGATTTAACTTTCTTCTTTGAGGAGGAACAATTCTGTTTCTTCTCAATTTCTTGAATTTGCTTTGGTAACTTTTACTGTCTTTTCATACAATGTTCAAAGGAGGGGAACGGGCTGAAAAAATATTATTCCTTTATCTAATGGAAGAACGGTCAATATGAAATCAGAGATACACACACACACACCCATCCACACACACCCCCCCTCCATTTTAAAGGAAGTGTCAATATAGATGCTTTTTATTTCTTTTTCTTGCCTAATGGCTCTGGCTAGAACTTTCAGTACTGTATTGAATAGAAGTGATGAAGGCAGATGTCCCTGTCTTAGGTCTGATCTTAGAGGAAAAGGTTTTGGTCTTTCACTTTTGAGTATTATGTTCACTGTACATTTTTCATATATGACTTTGATTATGTTGAGGTAATTTCCTTCTATTTCTAGTTTGTTGAGGGTTTCTGTCATGAAAGAATGTTGAATTTTGTCAAATTTTTTTCTGTGTCAATTGAGATAATCATTTGGGTTTTCCCCCCTTCATTTTAGTAATATGGTGTATTACATTGATCAATTTTCATATGTTGGACAATCTTCTCATTCCACTTGGACATGGTATATATTCCTTTTAATATGTTGCTGGATTCCATTTTCAGGTATTCTGTTGAGAATTTTTGCATCAATGTTCATAAGAAATATTGGTCTGTAATTTTCTTGTAGTATCTTTGTCTGACTTTGATATCAAGGTATTACTGTCCTCATAGGATGAATTAAGAAGTGTTTCCATTTCTTTAATTTTAAGAAAAAGTTTGAGAAGAATTGGTGTTAGCTCTTCTTTAAATGTTTAATAGAACTCACCAGTAAAGCCATCAGGTCCTGGGCTTTCTTTGTTGGGAGATTTTTTCATTACTGATTTAACCTCCTTACTAATCATAGATCTGTTCAGATTTCTATTTCTTTGTGATTAGGTCTTGGTAGGTTTGTGTTTCTAGGAATTTGTCCATTTTATCTCGGTTATTCAATTTGTTATAATACAGGTGTTCATGTAATCGTTTTTATTTCTGTAGAATTAGTAGTAAAGTCCCCAGTTTCATTCTGATTTTAGTAATTTGAGTCTCTCTTTTTTTCTCTTGGTCAACCTTGCTAAAGATTTGTCAACTTTGTTGATCTATTCAAACAACCTATCTTTGATTTTATTGATTTTCTCCATTGTTTTTCTCTCTCTATTTCATTTCTCTCCACTTGACTCTTACTTCCTTCCTTCTAGCTTTGGGTTTAACTTTTTTCTAGTTCCTTAAATGGTAAAGTTAGGCTGTTGATTTGAGTTCTGCTTTTTAATATTAGTGTTTATAGCTATACATTTCCTCCTTAGCACTACTTTTTCTGTGTCCCATAGTTTTGGTATGCCATATTTTTGTTTTCATTCACAACTAAATCACCCTTGTGATTGCCTCTTTAATCCATAGGTTGTTTGAGTGTGTTGTTGGCCAGGGCAGTGGTTCATGCCTGTAATTTCAGCCTTTTGGGAGGATTGCTTGCAGCCAGGGGTTTGAGACCAGCCTGGGCAACATAGCAAGACTCCATCTCTACAAAAGAAAAAAAAATAACCATGCATGGTGGTGGGTGCCTGTGGTCCTAAATGCTCAGGAGGCTGAGGTGGAAGGATTGCTTGAGCCCAGGAGTTCAAGGCTGCAGTGAGCTATGATTAAGCCACTGCACTGTACTCCAGCTGGGTGACAGAGTGAGACCTTAACTCAAAAAAAGTATGATGTTTAATTTTGAATAATATAAGTTTTCCAATTTTTCTTCTGTTACTCATTTCTAATTTCATTCACTTATAGTTGGAAAACATACTTTTTAGATACCTATCATTTAAAATTTATTAAAACTAATATATGCTGTATCCTGAAAAATGTCTTATGTGCACTTGTGAAGAATGTGTATTCTGTGGTTGTTAGTTAGTGTTCTGTGTATGTCTGTTAGATCTAGTTGGTTTATTATGTGTTCAGTTGTCTATTTCTTTACTTATCTTCTGTCTAGTTGTTCTGTCCATTATTGACAGTAAGCTATTAACTTCCTCAATTATTATTATAAAACGGTCTATTTCTCCCTTCAGTTCTGTCCATTATGCCAGAAAGCTATTAACATCTTCAACTACTATTGTAAAACTGTCTATTTCTCCCTTCAATTCTGTTCATTTTTGCTTCATATATTTTGATAATTTGTTATTAGGTACATAAATGTTTATAGTTGCTTCATCTTCTTACTATATTGAACCTTTTACTAACATATAATGCTCTTCTTTGCTTCTTATAAATTTTTTTGATCTGAAGTCTATTTTGTCTTACATAAGTATAGCCACATTTACCCTCTTTTGGCTACCATTTACATGAAATATCTTTTTCTATCCTTTCATTTTCAATGTATTTCTTTCTTTGTATCTAAAGTGAGTCTCCTGTAGACAGCATATATTTGGATCTTTCAAAAATCCATTTAGCCAATCTATCTCTTGATTGGAGAATTTTATCCATTCACATTTGAAGTAATTACTGATAAGAAGGGACTACTTCTGTCATTTTCCTGTTTGTTTTATATGTGGCTTATAGCTTTTCTTTTTCCCTCATTTTCTGTGATACTATCTTTTTTGTGTTTGATTGTATTTTTTTGTAGTGAAATATTTTAATTCGCTTCTCATTTCATTCTTTGTACATTCTATATCTATTTTCTTTGTCATTACTTTGGGGATTATATTTAATATCTGCAAGTTATAATGCTCTAATTAGAATGTATACCATCTTAACTTCAATAACATAAGAACACTCTGCTCCTTTACAACTCTATTCCCATCTCTTTTAGTTATTGATGTCATGACATTATCTTTTACATTGTATGCTCTAAAACATAAACCAATTTTTTTTTACTTCATTGGACACCTCCTAAATGATGTAGAAAACAATATGTGGAATTACAAACAAAAGTTACAATAATACTTCCTTTCATAACTGCACATGTATTTACCTTTCTTGGGATCTTTTATCTTTACACTGATTCAAGTTACTGTCCAGTGTCCTTTCACTTCACCCTGTAGGATTGCTGCTGCTGAGCTAAGAGCTGAAATTGACTGCAATTTACTGTTCTAACCTTCACCTGGAATTTGCAAGCCTTCAATAGACTCCAGAGTTCCAAAATAGTTATATTGCACAGATTCTGCCAGTGTAATTATTGTCTAGGTGGGAAGATAGATTCTGGTGGTTCCCACTCTGCGGTCTCCCCATAATCTTTGCCTGCTTAGCCTTTAAGGGTCTTGCAAATTGTGATGCTTCTAGACTATCATTAACTAATATCTCACACACAAGATACATTTACAAACAAGATTATCATTTGTGAGAGTGGATATAAACCTATATTTCAGATAGACATTACTATTTTTGAGAAATTTTGGCCAACTTCTAGTCATATATTTCTCTACAACATTCTTTTACGAATTGTCATGTGACTGATAAAGGGCTTGTACTAGGTAGTCACAAAATAACAGATTTGCCATTTTGTGTGCGTCCTTGTATTATTAACGTGATAGAGTTGGTCTATGATTTCTCTGCAACATCTTTTTGTTGTTGTTCCACTTGGGAAGGTTGATTTAACTGAAATTTGAGCATACCTCTGTAAATCTACTTCCCCTGGCTGAAGCCCATGTGCCTCAAACTGCTGAAAGGGAAGTACTTGTGGCTACCACTGTCAGCTCCTCATGGGATTCTTCCACCAGTACACCTCCCATGCTGAGTGGGCAACATGACTAGAGAATAGGTGACTGAGTGTGGACCATGCTTCTAGTAAATAACAATTGTCCCCACCCAAATCTTATCTTGAACTGTAGCCCCCATAATTCCCATGTGTCGTAGGAGGGACTTGGTGAGAGGTAACTGAATCATGGGGGTGGGTCTTTCCCATGCTGTTCTCATGATAGTGAATACGTCTCACAAGATCTAATGGTTTTATAAAGGGGAGTTCCCCTGCACACACTCTGTCTTGCCTGCCACCATGTAAGATGTGACTTTGCTCCTCATTCACCTTCTGCCATGATTGTGAGGCCTTTCCAGCCATGTGGAACTGTGAGTCTATTAAACCTCTTTCCTTTATAAATTACCCAGTCTTGGGTATGTCTTTACTAGCAGCATGAGAACAGACTAATACAATAATGAAGCCTAATTTCATTTTTGTAAGATAAATGCATATAAATAGAACTTCTAATCCTGATCCCACAGTCCTGTTTTGGAGACTGCTAATTCAGGTCAGTAGTTATGCAGTGGTTTAAAAGTTTCTTAATAGAACAGTTTAATTATGTGTTCAAGATTAGGTTTTAGGCTGGACGGGTGGCTCATACTTATAATCCCAGCAGTTTGTGAGGCCTAGGTGGGAGAATCACTTAAGCCCAGGAATTTGAGACCAGCCTGGGCAACATAGTGAGACTCTGTATCTACAAAAACATTAGAAATTAGCTAGGCATGATGGCTACTTGGGAAGCTGAGGTGGGAGGACCACTTGAGCCCAGAAAGTTGGGGCTACAGTGAGCTGTGATCTCATCACTGCACTCCAGCCTGGGTGACAGAGTGAGACTCTGTCTAAAATAAATAAATAAAAGATTAGGTTCTACTAGCAGGGTCAAAAAGGCTACTCCAAAAGGCCAGCTTCCTACACCAAGAAGCCTGCTTCTCTCTCTTGGCTCTTTGCCCCCATGGTAGATTTTCTTCTTGGGCTGGCATCTTCCAGTAAGGTGGGATGTTTTCAGAACAATTCTCATGGTTCAAAACTGCCTTTTCCTTTCTTTCTTAAGTTTATGTTGTCCTTCTGACCTAAACCATATGTAATCTTTATAGTCCCATTAAAAAATTTCTGGCAGCTTTTATGTGTGGCTAAAACTTCTGTCTTTGAAAAATGGACTTTTACTTTTCTTTGCTGATTACACCATAACTATCCCTATTGGGCTACTATAAGCTCTGGCAGTGTCGAGGGAGCCATTTAAAATTAAAGTCATTTTTTCCTTCCTGAGTTTAATAGATACCTATTTATGCAAAGACAGAGAAAGGATCTTTGCATTTCCAGGAAATGGGGAAGATCATGAGACTGTGTAAACATGGTTCGAGGCAGAACTGTGACTAATAGAATTTTCTTCCATTCAGCAAATAAGAAAACAACATGAGGAAGGTAAAGAGCAAATTATGAATAGATTTCTGCTTAATAAAATGTCCAAAGAATTAGACAAGGAACATTAAGCCCCATAAGAAGAAGGAAGAGTAATCTGGCCTGTTGAAGTCACTGGGAAATAGGCCAGGTTTATCTTTAAGCATCCAGTCTTGCCCTGTTATTGGTAATGATCTCTAATACTTTTATAGCCCTTTGAAATTTACATGGAGCTTTTCTCGCTGGTGGCGTCCCTCTTCTTACATTCTTCCCTGGCTCCTGTGGGCTTTCATCGGATCTGATCTCAGAAATGCATTTGCTTAACTCATTCCTAATAAGCTGCTTCAAATCCTTTTTGGAAGAAGACAGGGTCAAATAAAAAAAAATCATTCAACAAAGGAAAGAATGGCTGATAATGTTGAATGTGTGACCTTTCCAGAGGCATTTGTATTTTATCAGAAGATAAATTAAACAGATGAATCTCTAATTCTATGAGTAAGGCAGCAGGAGAGATTTTTCTGGAGGGAAGGGAAAACATAGCACTCGGAAGTGTCTTATTTTAGATCCCTGAAATAATTTCATATTTAGGAAGCCATTTTGCTTACTGGCAAGGTATTTCTCTTTCCAGCTCTGCATAGCTGATAGCATACACTCCTTAGATTGGTTGAATTTAATTTTGAGTCCAGATTTTCAAACCATTCAGAAATATAAAATCTCAGAATTTTAGAGATTTAGGGAATCTTACTGTTACTATGGTTAGACCCCTTATTTTATAGATAAGAAAATTGAGAACAAGAAATTCTAAATCATTCTGATTAGTCAGACCCACAAGATCCAAATGCTTTAATAAGGAAACTGAAAATCGGACGACGAAATGCGTAGTTGACCAAGAAAGTCTCTTGAGATATGTTGTTATTTAGACCTACAGGCAGAGCATAGTATAGTTTTTTTGTTGTTGCTCCATAAAGATAACAGAACTACGTCTGAGCAGTAGGAGATGTTACTACTCCAATGCCTATCAATACGTTATTTCATTTGTATAATCATTACCTTCTGTCCCTAGGTTAATCAGTATTTATTTCATTATTACTTGCATTAATCTTTTTTTTTTTTTTTTTTTTCCCCGAGACAGAGTCTTGCTCTGTTGCCCAGGCTAGAGTGCACAAGTGTGATCTCGGCTCACTGCAACCTCTGCCTCCCAGATTCAAGCAATTCTCCTGCCTCAGCCTCCTGAGTAGCTGGGATTACAGGCATGTGCCACCATGCACAGATAATTTTTGTATTCTTAGTAGAGACAGGGTTTCACCATGTTGGCCAGGTTGGTCTTGAACTCTTGACCTCGTGATCCACCCACCTCGGCCTCCCAAAGTTCTGGGATTCCAGGCATGAACCACTGTGCCCAGCCCCACATTAATCTTTTATATTGTAATTATCTCATATTTATGACACTTAATAGATAGCAGAATACTAGAAAAGTCAACTGATGCTTTTTAATAATGGATTCTTCCATCACATTAGCAAATATCTCCTTTCTTACAATATGGTATTGTTGAGCTGCTGGACTTCTTGTTAGCTTTACAGCATCATAGAGTTTATTTTATTGAGATAGAGTCTGGCTCTGTCACCCAAGCTGGAGTACAGTGGCAGAATCATGGCTCACTGCAGCCTTGACCTCCTGGGCTCAAGTTATCCTCTCACCTCAGCCTCCTGAGTAGCTGGGGCTACAGCTGTGCTACCACGCTCAGCTAATTTTTGTGTGTGTGTGTGTTTTGTAGAGATGTAGTTTTGCCATTGTGCCCAAGCTGGTCTCAAATTCCTGGGCTCCAGTGATCCTCTCAAAGTGCTGGGATTACAGGCATGAGCCACTGCGCCCAGCCCGTCATAGATTTTTGATTGAAGATCTTGAAAGATCATCTTGTCTAGCCACATCTTATTTTCAAATGAGACACAGACCCAAAGGGTTATACCCCTGATTTGCAGCAGAGCTGACATGAGAACCTGATCCCCTTAATCCAAGTCCAGGTCTCTGTCTGCCATATCACAAGACACCATTCTATCAGTTCAGAAGCCTTTGGTGGCTCTGGAAAGACATTTATTCTATATACTTCAAACCTAGGGAATATTGACTAGCATGATTCCTTCAGAATAAATTTCATTCTGGAAGAGGACAGGAGACTTAGCAGTTCTTTTCCCAATCTTCATGAGATCACAGGAAACAATCTTAGATGATGCGTTAGTCTCTAAAAGTTTGATTTTTCCTTTCAGCTCTCTTTTGTTTTGCTTCGCCTCACGAGGAAGGAAAACACTTAGCTGAATGATAAAGCCATTAAAGTCTTAATCATCTATTTGTTTAATGTTTCCTCAGTATTTTCATTTTGTGTTTAAAATTCAGAAGCTCATTTTAAGGAGCAAAGGTTACACGCAAGATTAAGATCAAAGAATTCGTAAGAATACTGACTGAGAAACCAAGATCCTAGTCCTTAGAGTAACTATTCTTTCTGAGAAAAGCTGATGACTCATGCTGATTGTAGAAGTTTGTAATATGCCATGAAAATTGAGCACTTAAAATTCAAAGATTTCCTTGGATGCATCTACTCTGAATCATCTGGAGGAAAATTGAATAAAAACAAAACCAAAACCAAAAAACCAAACCAAACAGTCAATTGTCTGGGTATTTTAGCCACATAATGGTAAACCTATAGCTATTTGTAAATATCATATGACTGCCTGAATTTTTTATAATCGAAATTTCTAGTCATGAACCCAGTAAAATCTGTATTATCATCAAATAACAATTTATTTCTACACGGATTATAATTGAAAATTTAAGCCACTGATATTGATGATTACTGGCTTAATAAATGAGCATAGCTTAGTTAGATATGAAATAGCACAACTCATATAATCAAAAATTAGTTGAAGGGAAAATATCATGTAAAAGAAAGGGCTGAAGCAATCTAGCTGCAACTTTTAATCAGAAGCCAGCATACTGTCAGCATAATGAGATGTATTATATATGTAAATACTCATTACAATAACAATTTTAAAATTTCAGTATAATGGTAGGGTCTCTAGAACACTAAGCCTTGAACTCTACTGATTACTATTAGGAGGGAATATTCACACATCGCTTTTATTTATTTATTTATTTTGAGACGGAGTCTCTCTCTGTCGCCCAGGCTGGAGTGCAGCGGCATGATCTCTGCTCACTGCAAGCTCCGCCTCCTGGGTTCACGCCATTCTCCTGCCTCAGCCTCCGGAGTAGCTGGGATTACAGGGGCCTGCCACCACGCCCGGCTAATTTTTTGTATTTTTAGTAGAGACAGAGTTTCACCGTGTTAGCCAGGATGGTCTCGATCTCCTGATCTTGTGATCTGCCCTCCTCGGCCTCCCAAAGTGCTGGGATTACAGGCGTGAGCCACCATGCCCAGCCCACCCATCACTTTTAGTTTTAAGGATTCACGCTCATCTGTCTGGGAGATTTGCAAAGAAATCCCCGGTGCCCTGAAAAGAGGAGAAAAAAACCCACTAAAGCAGGAGATTGTACCAAATGAGAAAGGTCTGTTTTTGTCCACATTTATTCATCGGTCTTCAGGAGCTTTACTGCTCATAGCTACTCAACCTTTCATCACTAGAACCTGGGGCTTTGTTTTCTTTGTTTTTTATTTATTCACACAAGCAGTAACTACCTTTATGTACATACTATTTGGATGATGAAAATAATTTAATGTGGCTTGGCCCAGCCTTGTTGAATGTCATCACCTCAGAGACAACCCCTGACCATGCAACCCATATATCAGACAACTTTACCCCATCAACAGTTTTCATTTTCTTCAAAACAACCATGGTTATCTAAACTGGTCACCTTAAAAAAAATTCAGTTATGTGTTTACAGTCCATTTCCTCCACAGGGTACAAGCATAATAAGATCAGGTTCTTTGGCCATCCCGTTTGCTGCTGAATCCCCAGTGTCTAGGACAGAGCATGGCACGTGAAAGACACCAAAAAGATATGTGTTAAGTGAATATTTGAGTGTCTAAAGCACATGGCCTTAATTAGATCTCTTTCCTCTAGAACACTAAGTTCAAAGTTGCCATCAAGGGTTACATGGAAAGAAAGTCCTATAAGTATAAGACAGAGACATTGGAAAAAAGAAGACTGAATAAAATAAGCAGAGCCAGTGCATGAAAGGATGTAAAAAATAAAATTAGCACCAAATGATTTTACAGGTAAATATTCAAAGGACAGCAAAAAGATTAAAAAGTAGAAATAAAGTCGAGAGAAAAAAAGTCAGCTATTGGTACAAAGGTTTTAACTGCAGGATTGGGATGCTTCCTGCAATGATCTTTAAGAGTTAGAATCCTGGACAAGTCAGAAGGACAGAGGATAAGAATTTCTGGCACAAGAAATAAGAGTCATTGGAAATAGATGGCCCTGATTCAAATCCAAGTTCTCCCATTTTCTTCCATGTGATCCATGGTAAGTTACTTAGTTTCCTCAGCTGTTGGCTTACTCAGTGAAAACTGCTATAACAAAAATACCTTAGACTGGATAATTTATAAACAACAGAAATTTATTTTTCATGTTTCTGGAGGCTCTGAAGTCCAAGATCAAGGTGCCAGCAGATTTGGTTTCTGGCGACAGCCCACTTTCTGATTCATAGATGGGAACTTCCAGCTGCATCCTCACATGATATAAAGGACAGTGTCTCCCTGGGGCCTCTTTTATAAGAGTATTAATCTCATTCTTGAAGGCAGAGCCCTCATAACCTAATCATCTCCCAAAGGCCCCATCTTTTAATACCAACATCTTGGGGATTAGATTTCAATATTTGAATTTTAACAAGACACAAATAATCAGACTATAGTAGCTGTAAAGTCTAGATAATTCTGAGATAAGGCCTAAAGGAGATATACATGTAAGTGTATTTCTCATTGAATGTTCAATACCGTTACCTTTTATTATGTATTTTTCAATTAATAAACAGGGTGCTAGTGAGAAAAGCTCTCTTGCCTTCCTTCCACAACTAGGTTACTCTTGAAGTCAAAGGAGTGGAAGTTTGTGTAGAATTTCAGCAACAACCTACAGGTACGTCTTGTTCCATCTTTTTTCCTCACTATTAAACAGTAGAGTTTGTATTAGAACCCTACATCTAGAATGGAAAAGAAGAACTAATAAGGGTAAGGAGTTCTACTTATAAGCTCTGACAGAAAAATATAACTCATCACCAAAGGTTCACCTACATCTTGTGCTGTTTTCACCATAATGTCTAGATATTTCATTTGTGACATTTAGCACCTGCAACTGTGTCTATGTGTTTTTATAACCTGTTCTCCTGGGGCAAATTCTTCCAGTGCAGAGGTCTGTCTTACTCATTGTTGTGGACTGAATTCTGTCCTCCAAAGATTCATACATTGAAGCCCCAACCCCCAATATGACTATTGGGAAACAGGGCCTTTAAAGAAGTAATTAAAGTTAAATGAGTTCATGAAAGTGGGACCCTAATCCAATAGGAATGGTGTCCTTATAAGAAGAGACACCTGGAGTGCTCATGCCCACAGGAAAAAGGTCACGTGAGGATACATTAAGAAGGCAGCTGTCTGTAGGCAAGGAGAGAGGATTGAGGAGAAACTAATCCTGATAGCATCACGATCTTAGACTTCTAGCCTCCAGAACTATGAGAAATAAATTTCCATTGCTGAAGCCACCCAGGCTGTGATACTTTGTTATGGCAGCCCTTGCAGACTAATGCGATCATCTATGGTGAATGTGGTAGACTGACACTCAGAATCCCTTCCAACCTCCTTCCCGCACCTGGTTCTGTACTGCCAGAGAGCTTACAATGTTCTTTTTCAGATATCTGCACTCCTGTGTTTACTGCATGACTATTCACAACAGTCAAGAAATGGAATCAACCTAATTGTCTGTCAGTAGATGAATGAAGAAAAAATTTGGTATATATACACACAAGGGAATATTCTTCAGCTACAAAAAAGAATGAAATTCTCTCACTTGTGGCAACATGGATGTACCTGGAGGACATAATGTTAAGGGGAATAAGCCAGGCACAGAAAGACAAATACCACATGATTTCATGCAAAGGTGGAATCTAAAAAAAAGTTGACCTCGCAGAATTAGAGAGTAGAATAGTGGTTACCAGAGGCCAAGGCGGGGAGGCAGTCAAGAGGATGGGGAAAGGTTACAGATACATAGGAAGAAAGAGTTCTGGATTTCTATTGCATAGTAAGGTGACTATAGCAAGTAACAATGCATTGTATGTTTCTTTTTTTTAAAATTTTATTTCCATAGGTTTTTGGGGAACAGGTGGTACTTGGTTACATAAGTGAGTTCTTTAATTGTAATTTGTGAGATTTTTGGGGCACCCATCTCCTGAGCAGTATACACTGAACCCAAAATAGTCTTTTATCCCTTACCCCCTTTCCACCCTTTCTCCCTGAGTCCCCAAAGTCCATTGTATCATTTTTATGCCTTTGCATCCTCACAGCTTAGCTCCCACTTATGAGTGAGGACATATGATGCTTGGTTTTCCATTCCTGAGTTACTTCACTTAGAATAGTAGTCTCCAATCCCATCCAGGTTGCTGCAAATGCCATTAATTCATTCTTTTTTATGGCTGAGTAGTATTCCGTCATATATGTATACCACAGTTTCTTTATCCACTTGTTGATTAGTGGGCATTTGCATTGTATATTTCAAAACAGCTAAAAAAGAAGATCTTAAAAGTTATCACTACAAAGAAATGATAAAACTTTGAGGTGATGAACGTGCTAGCTACCTGTATTGTATCAATTTGCAATGCATACATGTATTGAAACATCACACTGTATCCCACAAATATGTATAATTATTATGTGTAAATAATAAATATTAAAAATTTATAAAATTAAAGAAATTGTTTTCTTCCAGTCTCCAAATGTAAATTAAATCCCCCAATTAGATGACCTTATGTAAGATTTCAAAGGTGGAAGTGAGGCAGGGGCCATCTTCAGCTGCTGCAGGTGTTGCCAGAACAAGCACAGTCATGGAGGTGCTGTGATTTTCTGCAGCAGCATGGCAGTATCCAGTTCCCAGTTCAGAGGGTATTGACAGAGTTGCGGTGGTTGAGGTAGCCTCTTGATCAGTAGGTGGCAGCTAAGGCAGTGTATCCTCAAACTCAGCAGTTCTTGCTGGCTGTCTTCTGACTCCTCCTCCCCCTGATCATGGTGAAGATAGCAGCTGCCTTGGTGGGCCACCTTGGCAGTGTGATTCTGAGAGCTATTTTTGGAAAGGAAGTCTAGAACTAGCTCCCAAGACTTTCCAACTATGTTGTGTTTAGTGGTCTGGATCAAATTTCTTTCTGTTTAAGAAAGCTAGGGTGGTTTTTGTTTTTTGTAACTGAGCCCTAACTGATACATTCTTCTTTGTGTCCTTGACATTAAACAAAATGCCTGGAATATTTAAAAGATGAACAAGTGTTTTTTGTTGCTGATTAAGCCAGCAGTTCTCAATCTTTGATATGTATCAGTATCACCTAGACATTGACACTGTATCCACTTAGAAATCTAATAGAGTCCAAAGTCTCAAGCTCATTGAAATAGACTAAGCCCCTAGTCTTCATATTTTTATCAAGTTCTCTAGATGATTCTAATACTCACCAAAGTTTGAGAAGCACTGATTTAAACATTCACCGAGGCCTACCAAGGACCAGGCATGCCTCTAAGCACTTGACACTCACTGTTTTATTTAATTCTGATAATAACCTTATAAGGCGGGAAGCATTATTATCCACATCTTATATATGAGAAAACTGAGGTGTAAAGAGCCTTAGAAAAATACCCAGGATCATACAACTGGTAAGATCTTGGGTATCTGTCTCTGTCTGTTTTGCATTGCAATAAAAGAATAGCTGAGGCTGGGTAATTTATTAAAAAAAAAAAAAAGGCCAGGCACAGTGGCTCACACCTGTAATCCCAACACTTTGGGAGGCTGAGGCGGGCAGATCACCTGAAGTCAGGAGTTTGAGACCAGCCTGGCCAACATGGTGAAACTCTGTCTCTACAAAAATACAAAAATTAGCTGGGCATGATGGCAAGTTCCTGTAATCCCAGCTACTTGGGAGGCTGAGTGGGGAGAATCACTTGAATCTGGGAGGTAGAGGTTGCAGTGAGCCGAGATCACGCCATTGCACTCCAGCCTGGAGGACATGATAAAACTCCACCTCAAAAAAAAAAAAAAAAAAAAGTTTTATTTGACTTACAATTTCAATGGCTAGAAAGTCCAAGATTGGGCATCTGCATTTGCTGAAGACCTCATGAAGGGGAGCTGGTATGTGCAGAGAACACATGGCAACAGAGGAAGCAACAACCAGCTTTCATGAGAACCAATAAAGAGAGAACTCACTCACCCCCAAGGGAGGGTATTAATCTCCTCATGAGGGATCAGCCCCAAGACCCAGACACCTCTCCATTTAGGCTCCACCTCCAACATTGGGGATCAAATTTCAACATGAGGTTTGGAGGGGATAAGCATCTATACCGTAGCAGTATCTAACCTGTGTCTACCTGACCATAAGCTCCAAATTCATGATCACTATACCCTTCTGCTTGAATCATCTCCACTCTTTGCAGAGCCTAGAAAATGTATCCCATTTACATCTAAATCAGATCCTTCCAAATAATTTTTTTAAACAGAACAATATCCCAGTGTCTCTGACAAGGTCATTTAGTTACTTAAGAAAAAAGTTGGACTCATAACTATCCTTCCAAGGAAACAACAGTGTCCTGGATAAATGCAAAGGTACTTCAAAGTCTAATAAGGCTTATTTAAATCAAGAAATAGCTTGAAGAAATAATTGCTCTCTGATACAAAACTGACAATTCTGTGAATTTTATTATTATCTTTGAAGTGAGAAATAGCAAAACCGACCCTTAGGTCTATCTGTTTATTAAAGAAAATATTATATATTTTCAAAAAGAATAGCTCCAAATAGTATCATCAAGCTGCAAAGCCCCACATTCTTTTTTCCTTATTAATCATGTTTCTGACATTTTAAGATTGCATCTCTAAGATGTAATAAAATCTTATTATTCTTCTAATATCTAGAAATTAATAATGTAGAGGAAGACATTAGATGTCCAGAGGAAGTTTTTCCAGAGATGTGCAGAATGCACAATGGAAAAAGGGAAATATTCTCCTCTTTTATACTTTATAAGCTTTTCAGTCAATAGAAGTTATCGAATTTAAATATAGTCATTGTTAGAAAGGAGGAGTTCTGAAAACTTCTGGAATTGTCAATTTCATCACCAGTTGGGCTTGTTAGAGAAAAGCGAAACCTGAACATTTGTGAGGCAAAAATTACTCTGATTTGTCCCAGAGAAGAAATGTGAACAAGTTGCATTCAAATCCCAGCTGTTATTCTGGACTTTCTTGTGATTTTTGACAAGTTATCTACCTTTCAGGTGTTCATTTTCTAGTCTGTAAAAATTAGAGAAAATAACCACTACCTTGTGAGGTGTTACAAGGGTTAAATGAGATACATTAGTTTCTTTCTGTGGATCTGTGCAGGGAGCAGAAAAAAGAAAAATTAAGAAAAGAAAAGAAAAGACACAGTAACAAGTCACCCACACCAAGATAGTAGAAAATCACAGGACAAACTGTCAGAAAATTTGGCTTTGAACTTGGAACTCTGCCTCCATCTTGTTGTGTGACTTGAAGCAATTCTCTTAATTTTATCCTTGGAAAGAACACATTTCACTCTTGTCAAAAAGAGATGAAATTTTTGACTTCCCAAGTTTGTTCTAATTTTGATGGTTCTTGTTTCAGGAATATAAAAATAATTCTTAAAATTTATAAAAAATGTTACATCTTTACTCACCCTGAAAACCAAAAAATGTACTTTTTAAACATCCACATTTCCTGTCCTCTTTCTTTATTTGTATTGTCAAGTGAAGTTGTTCCAGCGAATGAGTCAGTTGAGATGGAAACATTTATTTATCTGATGTAATGTGTCAGTGGTGCGCTTTTAAAGTGTTTCTAGTATGCTTTGACAGTAAGTAACGTCATTAAAAAATGCTCTGACAAAAATGCTAGTGATAAATCACAGCTATCCTTCCCCTTCTCCCCAGGGGCTGCAGTTTGATTTTGCCATCTTTCCTTTTCCTTAACAAAAGTGCTCTTTGACATATATTTTATGTGTGGTTCCATGAACTAAACTTCATTTTGTTTGGGGAATCTGGAAGGAATCTCACACTTTGAGGCTCTACACAACAAACCACTGGATTGAAATTCCTGCGGGGGGCATTCTGGAAGGGACTTTGGACCCCGCTCAAGAAGTCAGTCCCCAAGAGTGGAGTACAATTCAGCAGAGAATTCACGGACAGAAGAACAACACAGCAGGGCAGAGGGCCACAGAGCCACACATGAACAGAGGGGCCACGGTAAAATAAGACTCTGGGATGAAGGTATGACCAGGACAAGGGCCAGGTATGACCAGGTAAAGGGCTATGTCATGAACCTGTTGTATCTGTTGGGATGGTTAAAATTGTGTGTCAACTTGGCTAGGCTATGGCGCCCAGTTGTTTGGTCAAACAGTAATCTAGGTGTTGCTATAAAGGTATTTTTGTAGATGTGAAAAACATTTACAGTCAGTTGACTTGAAGTAAAACAAATAACCCTTCATAATGTGAATGGGCCTCATCCAATCAGTTGAGGGCCTTAACAGCCAAAACTGAGGTTTTCTAGAGAAGAAAGAATTCTTCCTCAAAGCTGGAACATAGAAAATCTGCCTGAGTTTTCAGCCTGCTGGTCTGTCCTATGGATTTCAGATTCAAGACTGCAATATCAACTTTTTTTTATTGAACATTCAGCTTGCTGGTCTGCTTTATAGACTTTGGACTTGCTAGCCTCCCCGGTCACATGAGCCAAATCCTTAAAATCTCTCTTCTCTCTCCTCTCCCTCTCTCTCTCTCTCTCTCTCTCTCTCTGTGTGTGTGTGTGTGTATTCTCCTATTTGTTGGACTTCTCTTGGGAACTTTGAGTGATACACCTCTCTTGTCATTTTTCGTTTCCAATGCAAGGCTTGGAAGACTCTGCTGGTCTGGAAAGTCATGCTTAAAAGTTGCAAGAACCCAGCCAAACAGTCCCCTCCTGGGGAAAATTGGAAACGGGTTTTCTTTTCTTCAATCAGCACATCTTCAGTACTTGTTACCTTCCAGGCAACATATTGGGTACTAGACAGGTTGGGTTCCCCCAGAAGCGATGCTAAAATAAGAATTTGAGTACGAAGAGTCTATTAGGTAGGGGTAATTCTAGGAAACACTGGTAGGGGAGTGGGGAAGTGAGACAGGGAAGGGAAGGAAGACACAACAGGGCATGTTAAGAAGAAGGGAATGGCTGTGGGCCACTGGATTCAGTGTCACTAGGACTTGTGAGAGACTGCATGGGAGCCTACAGCTGTATGCCTGGAGTGTACTGAAAACCAAGGATAAAAACAGTGCATTCATTTTCCTGATGTTGCATTGTTAAAACCTTTTTATATTATAATAAACACAGGCATATTTTGGAATACATACATAGTTTCATAAATTTTTTAGATAAAACATGATAATTCAAGGAAATTTTGAGCTAAGAACTATTGTCTTAGTGCAGTCTTTGTCTTTTTTCTTCTGTCTTCTCCTTTGTGTCAAACACTTAATTCAGTGTCCTGTTTAAAAGGATTCTCCTTGCTAAGACACCCACTTTGTTCCAGGGTCCATGGTCTTGCTCTGTCCACTACACGGAGTTTGTTTCAGGATTAAGTCTTGGTAACAGGCTTTTGGTCCCTGCCCCAGTCCCCTTTCTTGTGCACAGCATCTACGGTGGGCCTGCCAGTTATGCAGTAGAGCTCCTTGCTGTGCCTGCACATTTGGCTCTGCTCCCAAATTATTGGGCCTCTGACATTTCCAGGCCTATAACTTGATCCTAATTCCCCATCTGTGTCCACATGGACAACTTGCTAACTTCCATAATGGATGGAGACAGGTCCAACTGCAATCTTCAATTTGATCTCAAGGACCAATATTGCAGCCATCCTATTCTCATAACATATGCTTGTCTTGTACATATTGCTAGGCCTTCAAGAAAACTGGAAGAACAAAAAAGACAAAAAAAGATGGCAAAAGGCATGTAAGTTTCCCAGGTGGCAATGGAGGAAAGCCCAAAATAAGAAAGAACCATGAAAAAGGAAACATTCTGGAGTAGAAATGTAAGAGAGAGAGAGAGAGAGAGAGAGAGCGAGCACATGCAATTATGTATGTGTTAGGTGTAGTTTGGAGGAGGTGAGAAGAGAGTAGTGATCAGAGAATTGAGGAGAAAATAGGCCAAGTGAATCCTGCTCTACTGTTAGCTGAAACCTAGAGGAAGTGCCTAGAGAAACTAGAACATCACTTTTTATCAGTAAACCTCTTTTGCCCCAAGTTGTACAGATTGTATTAGAGAATAGACTATTTCTGATGTTCATTTCTGTTGTACAACTCAACAGAGGGAATAATCTCAAATTCCAGTAGAGTGGCTAACAGATATAGGGAGGTCTTAGTTGAAAGCAATTTATGAGCAAGCTGCTTTCTTCACAAGTCATCAATTTTTGTCTTTTTTACAATGACATTTGCAAATATTCTGCTCCTGTCATGTAATCTGCTACTCATAGGCCTTATTTGCAATGGGTTAGCCTTATTTGTGTTTACCTTTCAAAATGTCACCATGGTACTAAGCAAATGCCACCTAGATAAGTACTATAATTTAGATTCTCAGTCTAAATTGCACACAACCAACTCTGTGTGAATGGTAAGTAATCTGGATATTGTCCTAAGTAGTCTATTTGTGGCCCAAATATCATTCACAAGGGTTCATATCCCAGCACCATTCTCACATAGAAGTCATTTTGGACATCATGGCAGAAGTAACCAGACATTCTTCTACTCCTTCATCTCTCTCCAAGAGTTGAGGATGAAACACCAGATCAACTCTTGCCAGACTCTCTTGTAACTAGGGGTGATCATGTGACAAAGCTTCAGGCAGTAAGATTTATGGGGAAGTCTTCTTCGGAGCTTCTTGGAAAAATATTCTTTACTCAAACAGAAATGTATACATTGAGAACTTTAAAAATTTTTCTCCCTTCTTTCCTGCCTTTTTTTTTTTATTTTACTTTAAGTTCCGGGATACCTGTGCAGAATGTGCAGGTTTGTTGCATAGGTATACATGTGCCATTGTGGTTTGCTGCACCTATCAACCCATCATCTATGTTTTCAGCCCTGCATGCATTAGGTATTTGTCCTAATGCTCTCCCTCCCCTAACCCCCACCCCCCAACAGGCCCCAGTGTGTGTTGTTCCCCTAGCTGTGTCCATGTGTTCTCATTGTTCAACTCCTGCTTATGAGTAAGAACATGCGGTGTTTGGTTTTCTGTTCCTGCGTTAGTTTGCTGAGAATGATGGCTTCCAGCTTCATCTTCTTTCCTGCCTTTCAAGACAGTGATAGGACAGGATATTTGGAATTGCCGCAGCCATCTTGAGACTGCGGCGATAAGCCAGGGAGGGAAAGTCAATACGCTAAGCGTGGTGGAATGGAAAAGATGGAAAGAGCTTAGAAACTTGACATTTCTGAGACACTGAACCAACCTTGGGACTCTCCTCCAGACTTGTTGGTAATAATAAAGATCTTATTATTTAAACCACAGTTAGGTTTTCTCCTGTAAGGTTTCCCTTTTGCATAGAGTCAACACGGTCCCTGAGATTACTCATGGAGCCAGCAGCCCAGTCCTCCCCATTCACATGCAATTGTCTGGGACCACAGGAATGAAAGATGGGAAAGTGGAGGAGGATAGCATAGTCTGATACTCAGCCTGGATTCAGCAAAGAGGTATGACTGCCATCGTAATGAGAGGTGGCAATCAGAAGCAGAAGGGGCTTTTTTTTTCCCCCATAAAGGTCTTTGTGAACCTTGGGGTTTAAGCACCTTTGGTGCTTTTGTAGCACCCAGAAAAGCACCCTGGACAGTGACTTGAGGGCATCAGACATCACCAAGGCAGGCAGAGCAGAAGATCATGAGCCAATTTCTTTTTAAGCCACATATATTACTTCCTGAGGACTCCTGGAATGTGAAGAGACTCTGAAGAGGGGCCTGTGGTCTTGTGCCAACAAATGGGGCTAACTATCCAGTGACAGGTAATTGACATCAATATGACCTCATTTGTTCCCAAAGACAGTGAGGCCTGTGACATGTGTGATACACAGAGCACACATCATGATTTTTATTTATTCTAAGTAAATTCCTGACAACAAACAGTTGAATTTATCCTGCAGACATGGCACGTTAAAAACAATCTCTTTCTAAAACAACAGTGGAAAGTATTTTTCACTCCAGATGGTACAGTTTACATGAACCACCCTCATGTGAATAAAGTAAAGATATGTTTCAGTGTACCCTTGAAGGGTGTTTCAATTTTGAGTTAGGCTGGTAGGTTGTTTTTGATGCGTTCCACAACCTCGCCATGTGATACCACTAGTCAGTGGTTTTCAAATGTATCCTCTGCCCCTCCCCAGTGAAAACGGACACAGCATTATATGAAGAATAGATCAAACCAAGCAGGTCTGAGAAAGGCAGGGCTGGGCCCAGAGCCCTACACATGTTGGCCCAGAAGTACCTCTGTCCTAAATTTGAGAGAATTTTGAGGAGATTTCCCTCTGCATCTATTTTAATTTTGTCTCTGTTTGTATAGTTTTAACTATTCAGATAAAATTGCACCCCCTCTTGCTATTCATCTGTTAGTCTCTCTGAAATGTCAGGAATAGAGGATTTTCCCATTCTCTACCCACCTTCGGTACAGTAAGGATTTTCTTTTTTTAAAAATTTATTTATTATACTTTAAGTTCTGGGACACGTGCAGAATGTGCAGGTTTGTTACATAGGTATACATGTACCATGGTGGTTTGCTGCACCCATCAACCTGTCATCTAGGTTTTAAGCCCTGCATGCATTAGGTATTTGTCCTAATGCTCTCCCTTCCCTTGCCCCCATCCCCTAACAGGCCCTGGTGTGTGATATTCCCCTCCCTGCGTCCATGTGTTCTCATGGTTCAACTCCTGCTTATGAGTGAGAACATGGGGTGTTTGGTTTTCTGTTCCTGTGTTAGTTTGCTGATAATGATGGTTTCCAGCTTCATCCATGTCCCTACAAAGGCCATGAACTCATTCTTTTTTATGGCTGCATAGTATTCCATGGTGTATATGTGCCACCAGATTTTCAAGGCCAAGTTCCGCCCTGTGGGATGGAGATGGTAATCTGTACCTTCAGTTTCTTGTGAGACAATGACTTTAAAGTAATAAAATTTCCAGACACGCAGGCGGGAGACTGAAGTAGTCTATCTACCATTATAACTCTTTGTATAGCAGCCACATCATTCCTTTGGGACTGAAATTTCTTGAAAGAAAGGACCATTTCTTACTCATCTTTGTATTCCTTGCCATTTCTTGCCTAGAGCAGGTGTTCTGAAAAGTTTTGCTAAAATGAATTGGAAATAGAGAACAGAGACCATTCTGTAATTAAATTATACTCCGACACATCTGCTTCTATGTATGTAAAAAACAATTTAAAAATATTAGGATTAAGAGACTTTTCTTTTTTGCTTGGACATGCTTTCCGAATCAGAGCCAAACTTCGTAATTGTTGCTTTAAGCTTATAATTGTTCTCTTCTTTAACAAAATTATTTAAGTCTCCATCTGTGCAAGGAATTGTTCTGGGCACTTTCACATATGTTGCTATGTTTATTTAGTTACTTTCTATTCTCTTGTCAATAGTACTGGGCATTATTTTTATTTAATTATCACAGTTTCAATATTTAATTTATTAATATATATTAATAGTCTAATACTTGGTACATTTGTTCCTCATACTATCTCCTTAGTTGGATATTTTACACTCTTGATACAGAGAAGAAAATGAAACTGATAGGGAAAGAGACTCATGCAATTCCCAGGGTACATACTAGGAAGGAAGCCAGAATGTTTTCTGACTCCAGGCACTATCTATGCCTTTTCTTCTGCTCTACAGCTTCATCATTGCCTTCAACGCTCTACTAATCTTTTCAGCTGAAGCATCTTTATCTCTTTGGCAGCTAATCACTCCACTTCTTTCAATCTCAAAGGGACTGTTATGGTAGTGCTCTCTCTCCTCTCTCTGTCTCTCTGTTCAAAGTGAGGTTCATGGTGGGAATTCATGGATGGGTGGAGAGTTGAGATGGAAGGACTATAAAGAGTTGACAATATCTACTTATCTGCAACTTTGAGAAATTCTGAGTTGTGAGAGAATGTTTTGTAAAGAAACTGCATTTTAGAGAGTCTGTCATTAATTGCCTTTAAGTGCTTTGTTTCTTTCCTGCCTGCCTCTTTCTAAACTTGGTTTAATAAACCGACTTTACCAAGTTATTTAGAATTTGTACTTATCATCTCAGTATTCTGGATGGTGGTGTTATAACTGTCAGAGTGTTGTGCATAGAGGCCCGGGTCCAGTCCCTTTGAATTCATATTATTTCCTGCTTTAGTCCTTTGCTATTCAGAATGTAGTCTTTGGACCATCGGCATCATAATTTCTTGGACTTGTCAGAAATGCAGTTTACCAGTTCTCACCAGAGACCTATTGAATTAGAATCTACATTTGATTGAATGAGATCTCTTTATTTCTAGTTAGAGTAGCTTTTGCAGCAATCTTGGTTTGTTTTCTTAAAATCCTACTTTTGCTTTGCTTAAAATATGCATATACACATTTGAACTCAATTTTGATTATTTTTGTGAGATTATTCTAATGTATTATTCACTAGGCCTTTTTTGAGGGGGGAATGGAGGTGCCGTTGGCCTTTGGGGATGTCATTCAATAATTTAAGTCAGTTACTTTTAGTTCTGCTAAAAATCTTTTGTGCATTTCCTTGAAGGCAAGAACCATATTTTATTAAACTTTTGTGCCCACACAGTTCCTTTTATGTAAATGTTCAATGAGTTGAAAGCTGAATGAATTATGCATAAATGCTTAAATGAATGAATATACGGAAAAGGATGAATCTAGATGGTAAATTCCTTGAAGACTGGGACAATGTCTTATTCATCCTTGAATTGCTAATGCTTTGCAGAAAACCTACAAATAATGCCTGTTGGTTAATTCGTAGTTGTTAGATGAGAGGAGATTGTCTACTTATTCCTGGTATAAGACTCCAGAGAATAGAAACGAGAGAAAATGAAGTAAAATGGAGTGCTATAGTACAGTGCTAGGCACCTTCACGATTTTTACCTCAGCTAATCATCACAACATCCTGCAAATTGGGTGTTATTTTACAGAGGCGGAAACTGTAACACGTTTACGCAGGTAGTGTCAGAGCTTAACAATTCGTGGTTGTAATTCGCAGTATCATTGCGTGCCACAGTCCTGTTTCTGCAGAAATTGAGAGGTGGAAGAGAGTGATCCTTTATATAGTAAAACGCACAATTCTCCTTGTCCCCCTTGTGCATCAGAGGCGCTGTGGCTCTGAAGGAATGAGCTTTCTTGCCTTTCAACCATAGACAAGGCAGGAATAATGGTGTGAAAAGCGTCCTCCTCGCCCCGGTCTTTTTCCGCCGGCGGAACGCAGATGCTGTGGCCTTCAGGCGCTGAGGGGACCACAGAGGGACGGACACAAGGCTCGGCAGTTGCCTGGTAACGCCCGCTGGAGGAGTCCCAGTGTAATAAGGTCCCGGAGAAGTGTCACTGGCCCTGAGTGGGACCCGGTAGCCCGTTCGCTCCGCGCCGGCGGCCTGTCCCCGCGGCTTGGCGGGCTAGGGCAGGGGAAATGTTGCAGGAGGAGTCGGACCTCTCTCTCATTATTGCCCAGATAGTCCAGAAGCTCAAGGGCTCCAATTTGTACTCTCAGCTGGAACGGCAGGCCTGGGTAAGTGAGGCCGAGTGGGAAGGGATGGAGACGGGCGGGGCCGCGGCGATGTCTCTTCTTCACCCTCCTCACTCACCCAAGCCAGAGCTCGCCTCTGATCTCTCCAGCTCCGCTCTGGTGCTCAAAAAACAAAAAGACAAAAACAAAACAAAACAAAAAAACCCCACCTCCCTGTCCGGTGCAAGCTGTGCTGCCTCAGCCCCAGGCGTGGTTAATAGATTTTTAAAGAAGGGTGGGGCGCATCACACCTTTTTTTCAGACCAGAGAAACGCTTACTCATTTATCTATTCTTGTAGTCATTTACAGGGTCTAATTTTTTAAGCTGCTGGACTCACTGAAGGTAGCTTGGACCATGCCTTCCCTCACTTTTTCCGTCCTGTGGGTGGACTTGGGCCCCCAAGTACCTTTCTGCTTTCTCGTCAATGTATCACTTTCTTGCACTTTACCCTCCCTGCAATTATTCCTTGTCTATCCGTCCACCACCTAGCATTTATTGGATATTTTATAACATGCTAGGCACTGAGGATGCACAGATTGTTTGAGATCTTTGCCTTTTTGTGACTCATATAAATGAAATCATACAGTTTGTACATTTTGTGCCTGCTTTCTGGCATTTAACACAGTGCTTTTGAGATTCATCCATTTTGTTGATATTTCAGTAGTTCTATTCCTTTTTATTGCTGAGTAATATTTCAGTGTTTGAATGTACAATGGCTTGTTTATCCATCATTGTGTGAAGCGCATTTGGGTTGCTTTCTGGTTTTAGAGATTATAAGTAAAGCTGATATATACATTCTAGTATACGATTTTGCTTGGATATTTGTTTCTTTTTTTCTTGGATAAATACCTAGGGTTGGAATTGCTGACTTGTATGGTAAGTGTAATTTTCATTCTATGAGAAACTGTCACACTTTTCCAAAGTGGCTGTATCATTTTCCATTCCCACAAGCAATTCTGAGAGTTCCAGTTGTTTTGCGTCCTTGATAGCACCTGATGTTGCCAGTCTTTTATTTATTTTTATTAATTAATTATACTTCTCTAGTAGAAGTGTAATAGTATCTTATTGTAGCTTTTATTGCATTTCCCTAATGACTAATGATATTAAGCATTTTCTTATGTGCTTATATCTTTTTTGGTGAGGTAGTCTTCAAATCTTCTGCCCATTCTTATTGTTGAGTTGTAAGGATTCTTTCTCTATGATGTAAGTCTTTATCAGATGTGCGTCTTGCAAATATTTTCTCCTAGTCTGTGGATTATCTTTCTTTTTTTTTTTGAAACGGAGTCTCCCTCTGTCACCCAGGCTGGAGTGCAGTGGTGTGATCTCGGCTCACTACAACCTCTGCCTCCCAGGTTCAAGTGATCCTCCCGCCTCCACCTCCTGAATAGCTGGGATTACAGCCATCCACCACCACGCCCAGCTAATTTTTTATATTTTCAGTAGAGACGGGGTTTCACCATGTTGGCCAGGCTGGTCTTGAACTCCTGATCTCAAGTGATCTGCCTGCCTCAGGCTCCCAAAGTGCTGGGATTACAGACGTGAGCCACTGCACCCTGCCCAGTCTGTGGATTATCTTTTCATTTTCTTAACTGGGTCTTTGAAAGAGAAAAATGCTTAGTTTTGGTGACATAAATTTTTATGAATTGTTTTATGATTTGTGCTTTTTGTTCCCTACCTAAAAATGTTTGCCTAACTCAAGGTCTTAAAAAAGTTTCTACTATGTTTGTTTGTTCTAGAAGTTTTATAGTTTTAGCTTCTACATTTAGGTCTGTGATCCTAAATGTAGAAGTGTGATCCATTTTGTAATCCATTTTGAGTTAATTATTGTATATGGTGCAAGGTAAGCTTTTTTTTTTTTTTTTTTTTTTTTTTTTTTTTTTTTTTGCATATGGATAGCCAGTATTTCCATTACTGATTTGTTGAAAAACCTATCCTTTCTCTGCTAGTTTCCTTGGCACCTTTGTCAAAAGTCAATTACACGCACACAAAATTTCTGGCTCTCTATTTTGTTCCATTGATCTATTTGTTCATCATACAATACCACACTATCTTGCTTTTTGTAACTTTATAGTAAGCCTTGAGATCAAAGTCCTCCAAATTTGTTCCTTTTTTTCCCAAAATTATTTTGGCTATTCTAGGTCCTTTGCTTTGTTATATAAATTTTAGAATCCTCTTATAAATTACTACAAAAATTGTTGAAAATTGGATTGGGATTATGTTGAATCTGTAGATCAATTTGGGGAGAATTGAAATTTTAGCAATATTAAATTTTCTGGCCCATGGACATAGTTTATCTTTTCATTTATTTATGTTGTTTTTATTTTCTCTTGTCAGTGTTTTGTAGTTTCAGCACACAAATATTGCACACTCTTTGTTAAGATCTTCCTCTTAAGTATTTCATGGTTTTTGATGCTATTATAAATGGTGACTTAAGTTTTAATTTTTTATTTTTAACATACAGAAATGTAATTGATATTGATCTATTTACTATGTATCCTGAGAACTTGCTAAACTTATATATTGGTTATAGTACCTTTTCTGTAGATTACTTAAGATTTTCCAGGTACATGTATCATAATGAACTAAAGACAGTTTTACTTCTTCCTTTCCAATCCATGTGCCTTTTATTTCTTTCTCTTGACTTATTGTACTGGATAATGCCTCCAGTGCAATGTTTTGCAGATGCTTTTTTGCAGGTTGAGGAAGCTCTATTCTATCCCTAGTTTTCTGAGGGTTTTATCATGAATGGATGTTGAACTTTGTTAAGTACTTTTTTTATGTCTGTAGATATGTTCATATTATTTTTCCTGCTCATGTTGATATGATGAATAATACTGATTGGCTTTGAATGTTGCACCAATTTTATATTCCTGAGATAAATTCCACTTGGTTATGATGCATTATCCTTTTTATATATTTCTTGACTCAATTTGCTAACATTTTGCTGAAGATTTTGTAACTGTGTTTATGAAAGATACTGGTTTGTGGCCGGGCGCGGTGGCTCATGCCTGTAATCCCAGCACTTTGGGAGGCCAAGGTGGGCAGATCGCTTGAGCTCACGAGTTTGAGACCAGCCTGCGCAACATGGCAAAACCCTATCTCTACAAAAAATACAAAAATTAGCCAGTGTGGCAGTGTGCACCTGTAGTCCCAGCTACTTGAGAGGTTGAGGTGGGAGGATGGCTTGAACCTGGGTAGCAGAGGTTGCAGTGAGCAGAGATCGCACCACTGCACTTCAGCCTGGGTGATAGAGCCAGACCTTGTCTCAAAAAAAAAAAAAAAAAAAGATATTACTTTGTAGTTTTTTTTTTTTCTTGTAACACTTTGCTTGTCTGCTTTCGATACCAGTTAATGATGATCTTATAAAATGAGTTGGGAAGTGTTCCTTATTTTCTGGAAGAAATTTATGTAGAATTAATATTATTTGCTCCTTAAATATTTGGTAGAGTTCCCAGCAAAGTCACTGGGGCCTAGAGTTTTCTTTATGGACACATTTTTAATTAAAAAAATTCAATTAAAAATATATGCAGGCCATTCAGGTTATCTATTTCTTCTTCTGTAAGCTTTTGTAGTTTTTATGTTTCAAGAAGTTGCCGCACTTAATTTATTTTAATGAATTTACTGGTATAAAATTGTTTATATGATCCCCTTATGTTCCTTTTAGTGTCTGCAGGATTTGTAGTGATAGCCCCTCTTTCATTCCTTATATTGTCATATGTGTTCTTTTTTTTTTTTTTTTTTTGAGATGAAATCTCGCTTTGTCACCCAGGCTGGAGTGCAGTGGCATGATCTCGGCTCACTGCAAGCTCTGCCTCCCAGGTTCACGCCGTTCTCCTGCCTCAGCCTCCTGAGTAGCTGGGACTACAGGCACCTGCCACCATGCCCAGCTGATTTTTTGTATTTTTAGTAAAGACGGGATTTCACTGTGTTAGCCAGGATGGTCTCGATCTCCTGACCTCGTGATCCACCCGCCTTGGCCTCCTAAAGAGCTGGGATTAAAGGCATAAGCCACTGCGCGTGGCCATGCGTTCTTTTTTCTCTAATTAATCTGGCTAGAGCTTTATCAATTATATTAATACTTTCAAAGAAGTAGCTCTTGGTTTGATTGTTTTTCTGTTTTCAGTCGCTCTGATTTTTTTCCTTAATTTTTTTTTCTGCTTGCTTTGGATTTAATTTGCATTTTAAAGCTATTTAGGTGAAATTTAGATATTTGATTTGAGACCTTTATTCTCTTCTAATTAAATGCTCTAAATTTCTTTCTATGTACTGGTTTATCTGTGTCTATAAATTAGGATATAGTCTATTGCCATTTTCACCCAATTAAAATTTAAAAAAATTCTCTTGTGATTTTATGGGTTCTAATAACCCATGGGTTATTTATAAATGCGTTGTTTACCAGTATCTTTCTTTGATTGATTTCTAGTTTAATTCTCTTATGGTCAAGAATAAAATATGTATGATTTTAGCTGTTTACTTACTTTTATGATCCAGAATATGTTTTATCTTGTTTGTTTCATATGTACTTGAAAAGCATGCTTATTCTGCTGTTTCTGTTCCGTAATTGTCAATTAGGTCTAGTAGACAATTTTGTTTCAGTATTCTATATCCTTACTGAGTGTAGGGGCTTCAGTCAATATAGACAAGGATCAAGCTAGGTTTGGGTTTTGTTATTGTTGTCATTACCTTCACTATATCACAGGCTTCAGATTCCCTTGAAACTAGAAGTAGTTAGGAGGCTGAGGCGGGCAAATCACTTAAGGCCAGGAGTTTGAGACCAGCCTTGCCAGCATGGTGAAACCCTGTCTCTACTAAAAATACAAAAATTAGCCAGGTGTGGTGGTGCATTCCTGTAATCCCAACTACTTGGGAAGCTGAGGCAGGAGAATTGCTTGAACCCGGGAGGTGGAGGTTGCAGCGAGCTGAGATCGTGCCACTGCCCTTCAACCTAGGGGACAGAGCGAGACTTCATCTCAAAAACGCAAACAACAACAACAACAAAACCCAGTAGTAGACTGCTGTTACTTTGTGCTTGGCATAGATCTTAGGGTACTATAGAGTTTTTCTCATTGTTTCTACTACATCCTTGACTTTCTTCTGTCTCCTTGCCTGTTTCCTCAGGGGGAGATCTCTCTCTATGCTCTTGTCCCCAGCAGAAGTCTGTTGCTTGTTATTCAGTCCTGGGCTCATAGTAGGTGCAGGAGTCATCTGTTTTTCTGACTCAGTCCATGTGCTTTATCCTTGGGTGTGGAGCTTTCCCAGCTTTGGCATGTTCCATCCCCTTATCCGTTTGGCAGCCCAGTTCTGCCTTGTATCTGTGCTAAGTATTGAGTAAAAGACCCATACCTGCCCTGCCCTAGTGCTAATTTACCTCTGCTTTGTACTGTTGTAGGATCCTGGGCCCAAGAGAGTTTTCTTATTTTCCTATGAGGTTGAGGGTTTTTGTATCTATCCCACCCCCAGAAGCAGTGAATTACTGCCTTGTCTTCAGAATGGGAGGGTTTCTGAACCTTCCTCAGTGTTTTTAGTCCTTTGCTTCAGATGAGAGGAGAGTTTGGCCAAGGTGGCAGTTTTATGCTTGTCCTGCAGTGGCAGCCTATCTCATTTTGCACACCTGTGCCACCAGAGTGCTCTTTGTAGATTTCTGCTCTCAGTCTTTTGTATGGGCACCTGGCATAGACCTATGGAAAAGAGTATGCAAATGTGTGTGAATTCCCCTTGCATTTTGGGTTCCAAAATTATTCCAAACGGACACACTAGCCTACATCTTGTCTATGATAGTTAACATTTTAGTTCATTTCTTACTGTCTTGTATGGTAGCTTCCTTTTCCTCCTGTGCTCTGCCAAAGGTGAAGTAGTTTAGAATCTCATATGTCCTTGAAGGAGTTTGTTACTACTTGGAATTTAATTCACTTGGTTGTCTTATAGCTTCAGTTTAGATGGGTTCAAAATGTATGATTTTTGAATATTGTATGGTTTTCTTATTATTTGGCTGGGGGTGACATTCTTTTGTAGTGGCTTTCTACAGTGGAGCTAACAGAACTCCAGGAATTAGGGTATAAATATTGCTATAATGTCGTGAGAATGATTGGTATGTAATTTTCCTTCCTTGTAACCATCTTTGTCAAGTTTTATGTCAAGGTTATGCTGGCCTCATAAAATGAGTAGGGAAGTGCTGCCTCCCTTTTAAAATTTTATTTGACATAAGAGTGTTATAAGATTTGTCATTTTTTAAATGTTTGGAAGAATTCTTCAATGAAGCCTATGTCTGGAGTTTTCTATTTGAGAATATTTTTAAATTAATAGACTTTAGATTTACAGAAAAATTGAGCAGAAAGTAGTTTCCATTTATCCCTCTCCTTTGCATAATTTTCATCTATTATTAACATCTTGCATTAGTGTGGTACATTTGTTTCAGTTGAACTAATATTGATACGTTATTATTAACTAAAGTTCATGGTTTACATTAAGGTTCACACTTTGTCTTGCAGGTCTGTTTTTGTTTTTTTTTTGCGAAACAGTGTCTTGCTATGTTTGTCTCGCTAGGCTGGTCTCAAGCTCCTGGGCTTAAGGGATCCTCCTGACTCAGTCTCCTAAGTAGCTGGAATTCCAGGTGTTCACCCCTGTACATGGCTACTGTGGGTTTTGACAAATACATGGTGTCCTGTATTTATGTATTCACAATTCCAGTATCATACAGAATAGTTTTAGTGTTCTAAAAATCCCCTGTGGCTTACCTGGTCATTCCTCCCTTCCCCCTGAGACTCCAGCAATCACTTTTTACTGTCTCTGTAGTTTTGCTTTTAAGAATGTCATATAGTTGGAATTATATGGTATGTAGTTATTTTACTGGCGTCTTTCACTTAGCAATATTCATTTAATGTTCCTCTCTGTCTTTTTGTGGCTTGATAGCTGATTTTTTTTCTGTTTAGTAATATTCTATTGTATGGATGTACCACAGTTTGTTTATGCATTCACCTATTGATAGACATCTTGGTTACATACAAATTTTAGCACTTATAAATAAAACTGCTATAGTGAGCTGAGATCGCACCACTGTGGAACAGGAATTAAAAGAAATTAAAGAATGTGTAAGCAGAAACTCAGTTATATGTAAGAAACCCGATTCCCCTTGAGAAAGAGAAAGAGCTGGAGTCCTTTAAAAATTAACTGCCTGAACTGAAGGAAATAGAGACACAAAAAAACCCTTCAAAAAATCAATGAAGCCAGGAGCTGGTTTTTTGAAAAGATCAACAAAATTGATAGACCGCTAGCAAGGCTAATAAAGAAGAAAAGAGAGAAGAATCAAATAGACACAATAAAAAATGATAAAGGGGATATCACCACTGATCCCACAGAAATACAGACTACCATCGGAGAATACTATAAACACCTCTACACAAATAAACTAGAAAATCTGGAAGAAATGGATAAATTCCTCGACACAGACACTCTCCCAAGACTAAACCAGGAAGAAGTTGACTTTCTGAATAGACCAATAACAGGCTCTGAAATTGAGGCAATAATTAATAGCTTACCAACCAAAAATAGTCCAGGACCAGACGGATTGACAGCCAAATTCTACCAGAGGTACAAGGAGGAGCTGTTACCATTCCTTCTGAAACTATTCCAATCAATAGAAAAAGAGGGAATCCTCCCTAACTCATTTTATGAGGTCAGCATCATCCTGATACCAAAGCCTGGCAGAGACACAACCAAAAAAGAGAATTTTAGACCAATATCCTTGATGAACATAGATGCAAAAATCCTCAATAAAATACTGGCAAACCGAATCCAGCAGCACATCAAAAAGCTTAACCACGATGATAAGTGGGCTTCATCCCTGGGATGCAAGGCTGGTTCAACATATGCAAATCAATAAATGTAATCCAGCATATAAACAGAACCAAAGACAAAAACCACATGATTATCTTAATAGATGCAGAAAAGGCATTTGACAAAATTCAATAGCCCTTCATGCTAAAAACTCTCAATAAATTAGGTATTGATGGGACATATCTCAAAATAATAAGAGCTATCTATGACAGACCCACAGCCTATATCATACTGAATGGGCAAAAACTGGAAGCATTCTCTTTGAAAACTGGCACAAGACAGGGATGCCCTCTCTCACCACTCCTATTCAGTGTAGTGTTGGAAGTTCTGGCCACGGCAATCAGGAAGGATAAAGAAATAAATGGTATCCAATTAGTAGAAGAGGAAATCAAATTGTCCCTGTTTGCAGATGACATGATTGTATATCTAGAAAACCCCATCATCTCAGCCCAAAATCTCCTTACGCTGATAAGCAACTTCAGCAAAGTCTCAGGATACAAAATCAATGTGCAAAAATCACAAGCATTCTTATACATCAATAACAGACAAACAGAGAGCCAAATCATGAGTGAACTCCCATTCACAATTGCTTCAAAGAGGATAAAATACCTAGGAATCCAACTTACAAGGGATGTGAAGGACCTCTTCAAGGAGAACTACAAACCACTGTTCAATGAAATAAAAGAGGATACAAACAAATGGAAGGACATTTCATGCTCATGGGTGGGAAGAATCAATATCATGAAAATGGCCATACTGCCCAAGGTAATTTATAGATTCAATGCCAACCCCATAAAGCTACCAATGACTTTCTTCACAGAATTGGAAAAAGCTACTTTAAAGTTCATATGGAACCAAAAAAGATCCTGCATTGCCAAGTCAATCCTAAGCCAAAAGAACAAAGCTGGAGGCATCACACTACCTGACTTCAAACTATACTACAAGGCTACAGTAACCAAAACAGCATGGTACTGGTACCAAAACAGAGATATAGATCAATGGAACAGAACAGAGCCCTCAGAAATAATGCCACATATCTACAAGTATCTGATCTTTGACAAACCTGAGAAAAACAAGCAATGGGAAAAGGATTCCCTATTTAATAAATGGTGCTGGGAAAACTGGCTAGGCATATGTAGAAAGCTGAAACTGGATCCCTTCCTTACACCTTATACTAAAATTAATTCAAGATGGATTAAAGATTTAAATGTTAGACCTAAAACCATAAAAACCCTAGAAGAATACCTAGGCAATACCATTCAGGACATAGGCATGGGCAAGGACTTCATGTCTAAAACACCAAAAGCGAAGGCAACAAAAGCCAAAATTGACAAATGGGATCTAATTAAACTACAGAGCTTCTGCACAGCAAAAGAAACTACCATCAGAGTGAACAGGCAACCTACAGAATGGGAGAAAATTTTTGCAATCTACTCATCTGACAAAGGGCTAATATCCAGAATCTACAATGAACTCAAATTTACAAGAAAAAAACAAACAACCCCATCAAAAAGTGGGCAAAGGATATGAACAGACACTTCTCAAAAGAAGACATTTATACAGCCAAAAGACACAAGAAAAAATGCTCATCATCACTGGCCATCAGAGAAACACAAATCAAAACCACAATGAGATACCATCTCACACCAACTAGAATGGCAATCATTAAAAAGTCAGGAAACAACAGGTGCTGAAGAGGATGTGGAGAAATAGGAACTTTGACACTGTTGGTGGGACTGTAAACTAGTTCAACCATTGTGGAAATCAGTGTGGCGATTCCTCAGGGATCTAGAACTAGAAATACCATTTGACCCAGCCATCCCATTACTGGGTATATACCCAAAGGATTATAAATCATGCTGCTATAAAGACACATGCACACGTATGTTTATTGCGGCACTATTCAGAATAGCAAAGACTTGGAACCAACCCAAATGTCCAACAATGATAGACTGGATTAAAAAAATGTGGCACATATACACCATGGAATACTATGCAGCCATAAAAAATGATGAGTTCATGTCCTTTGTAGGGACATGGATGAAGCTGGAAACCATCATTCTCAGCAAACTATCGCAACGACAAAAAACCAAACACCGCATGTTCTCACTCATAGATGGGAATTGAACAATGAGAACACATGGACACAGGAAGGGGAACATCACACACTGAGGCCTGTTGTGGGGTGGGTGGAGAGGGGAGGGATAGCATTAGGAGATATACCTAATGTTAAATGAGGAGTTAATGGGTGCAGCACACCAAAATGGCACTTAAAGTATAATTTAAAACAAAAATTAACTGCCTGTTTTTCTGTGACTAGTGAGCCTTATCTCTCCCTTTCTCAGGCATTGTAAAGACCCTGTTTCTCTAGCTGTGCAGCTGCAAGGTCACTAGACAGATAAACTCAAGCCGTAAAACATGTTTTTCCTTGAAAAGTAAGAAATGATGTAATGCATGTCTCAATTAATTGAATAACTGTCTTATTTCTTGCTTCTGTTATATGCTTCTCCCTGCACAGATCTCCCCCTACCTCATGAAGTGCTAAGGTAACTTAACTCTTTGTTCACTTAACTCTTTGTTCAGGGCTCAGTCCTTTGGATGTTAATCTGCCTGAGCTGGTGCACCTAAATAATAAATATCCTCCTCAACCCCTCGGTCTCTCTGATTCCCTAAAAAATCCCGCTACAACTGCAGTCCAGCCTGGCGAAAGAGTGAGACTCCATCTCAAAAACAACAACAACAACAACAACGAAAACCTGGTATAAACCTTCATGTGTAGGTTTTTGTGTGGACATAAATTTTCAGCTATGTTAGGTAAATACCAAAGAGTGAAATTGATAGATTGCGTGGTAAGAGAGTGGTTAACCATCAGAAACTGACAACCTGTCTTCCAATGAGGCTGTGCCATTTTGCATTCCCACCAGCAAGAAATGAGAGTGCTGGTTGCTCCACATCCTCCCCAGCATTTGGTGCTATCACTGTTTTGGATTTTAGCCATCTTAATGTGTGTTGTGATATCTTATTATTTTAATTTGCAATTCCCTAATGACATATGATATTAAGTATCCTTTTATGTTTATTTGCCATCTGTGTGTCTTCTTTGGTCAGGTGTCTATTTAGATCTTTTGCCCATTTTTTAATTGGGTTGTTTTCTTGTCATTGAGTTTTAAGAATTTTTTGTATATTTGGGTACAATTGTTTTGCAAATATTTTCTTCCAATCTGTGGCTAGTCTTTTTATTTTCTTCAATAACTTTCTAAGAGCAGAAATTTTTAATTTTAATGAAGTCCAATTGATCAATTGTTTTCTTTTATGGATTGTGCATTTGATATTGTGTCTAGAAATTAATAGCTAAACCCTAAGGTCATCTAGATTTTCTCCTCTGTTATCTTCTAGGTGTCTTATATTTCTGTGTGTTACATTTAGGTCTATGCTTCATTTGGAATTAATTTTTGTGAAAGGTCTAAGGTCTGTTTCTAGATTCCATTTCTTGTCCCCTACTCCTAACACCCACCCTCTCTTTCTCTTCCTCCCCCCTCCTTTGCATGTGGATGTTCCAGTACCATTTCCTGAAAAGACTGTCTTTCATCCTTGTATTGCCTTTACTCATTTGTCAAAAATGAGTTGGTGATGTTTATGTGGATCTGTTTCTAGGTCTCTATTCTGTTCTGTTGATCTATTTGTCTATTCTTTCACCACTACCACACTGGCTTGATTGCATACCTCTGTAAGTCTTGAAGTTGGTGGTGTGAATTCTCCAACTTTGTTGTACTTCAGTATTGTGTTAGCAAGATTTTTAATACAGATTTATTTATTTTTAATTAAAAAAATTTTTTTTGAGAGAGAGTCTCACTTTGTCGCCCAGGCTGGAGTGCGGTGGCATGATCTTAGCTCACTGCAACCTCCCTCTCCTGGATTCAAGCAATTCTCCTGCCTCAGCCTCCAGAGTAGCTGGGATTACAGGTGCCTGGCTAATTTTTGTATTTTTAGTAGATACGGGGTTTTGCCATGTTGGCCAGGCTGGTTTCAAACTCCTGGCCTCATATGATCCATCTGCCTCGGCCTCCCACAGTGCTGGGAGTACAGGCATGAGCCACCGTGTTCGGCCCATACAGATTGCATTTTGATAGATATAGAAGTGTTTGGATTTTCTATGCTTCTATTGTCTGTTTTGATAGGTTGCATTTTTCAAGGAATTTGTTTTTATTTAAATTGTGTAAATTATTGGCCTAAAGTTGTTTATAGTAAACCTCTATTTCTTTTTAATGTCTGAAAAAATCTGTTACCATTTCTGATAATGGTAACTCGTGTGTGCGTGTGTGTGTGTGTGTGTGTGTGTGTTTGAACAATTTTGCTAGGGGCTTATTAATTTTATTAGTCTCATCAATGAACCAGTTTTGGGGTTTACTAATTTTCTCTTAATTTCAGATCAGTTCTTTATTATTACTTTCCTCCTGTTTTTTTTTTTTTTTTTTTTGAGATTGATTTGCTGTTCTTTTTCTAGTTTCTTAAAATGGAAGCTTGTGCCATACATTTGAAGTCTTTCCTCTTTTATAAAACATGCATGCAAGGTTATAATTTTTCTTCTGAGCACTGCTTTGACTGCATTCCACAGTCCTAATTAGACATATTTTTATTATCCTTTTGTTTAAAATGTTTTCTAATATCTTCTACAATTTTTCTAATATTTAACTCAAGGGCTATTTTGAAGTATATTGCTTAATTTCCAAGCAATTGAGATACTTTAAAAGATATTTTTGTTATTGATTTCTAGGCTGAAGCTTGCTTTGCTGATTTGCTTGATTTGCTAAGGGTTGCTTTATAGCACAGAATATAGTCAGTTTTGCTGGATGTTCTGTGTGACCTCATAAAGAATGTTTATATTGCCATTGTTGGATTAGATTACCTATATGTGTCACTGAGGCCAAGCTGGAAATTATGCTGTTCAGCTCTTCTATAATCTTATTGGATTTTTTTGTTTGTTCCATCAGCTATTGAAATAAATATGTTAAAATCTCCCACCATGATTGTGTATTAGTCTATTTCTCTTTTTAATTCTGTCAGATTTTTGCTTATGTATTTAAAGGCTATTTTTAGTGGTTATATACAGATTGATCTTATGATATTTTCCTGTTGGTTTAACCTCTTAATCGTTCTGAAGTATCTCTCTTTATCTCTAGTGAGGCTCTTGCCTTAAAGTCTGTTTTGTATGGTGTTATTATAGCTGCATTAGGTTTCTTTTGGTTAGCAGTTGCATGGTATGGCTTTTTCTATCCTTTTATTTTCACCTTCTTTGTGACTGTATTTAATGTATATCTTGTAAAGATGTCATATAGTTTTCTTAAAAATCCAGACTGACAGCTAGAGTCTTTTTTTTTTTTTTTTAGTAGAGACAGGGTTTCACCATGTTGGCCAGGCAGTCTGGAACTCCTGATCTCAGGTGATCCTCCCGCCTTAGCTTCCCAAAGTGCTGGGATTGCAGGCGTGAGCCATTGCACCTGGCCTTTGTATTTTTTTAATAGTCTTTTAATTGTATTAGTCTATTTACATTTAATAAATGTACTGATCTATATGGTTTTATAACTCACATCTATATGGTTTTATAACTCACATTAATGTTTGTTTCTTATTTGATCTACTTCATATTCTGTTTTCTCTCATTTTTGCATTCTTTTGGATTATTCAAATTCTTTATTACGTTTTCCTCTTCATTAGCTTGTTGTACTGTTCTTTAGGTAGCTACACTAGAGTTATAGCACTTATTCCTGATTAATTATAGTTTTATATAAATTATTACTTTCACTATTTTCCTGTAATATAATGCTAGAACTTAGAACAATGTACTCACCCCTTTCTTTGTGTGACATATTTGCCATGCATTTTAAATCTGTATGTATTTTACATTTCTTATGTATATATTTCTTATGTATATATTTACATAAGACATTGCTATTTATTGTATTGCAGTATTAATATTTAGTCAATATTATTCATTCTTAACCATATTTTAATCGTTTTTGCTCTCATGAAGAGATGATAGTATTACAAATAAGTATATACAGTCCCCATACATTCCCTTGTGCAAAATCTAAGGACCAGATATTAAGGAATTCATATTATTTTTTAAATTATAGAAAGGTAATTCATGCATATTTTATGTTATTTAATATCCCTATCAGGATCTGGCAGTACCTTGTAATTGTATACATTAATATTTCTGCAGCAAAATGCATGAATTTTTACACCATGTATGATAAATGACTAAATATTCTTCTTTTATTTTCTTGAGATGGACTCTTGCTCTGTCGCCCAGACTGGAGTGCAGTGGCACGTTCTCGGCTCACTGCAAGCTCCGCCTCCTGGGTTCATGCCATTCTCCTGTCTCAGCCTCCTGAGTAGCTGGGACTACAGGCACCCGCCACCATGCCCAGCTAATTTTTTGTATTTTTAGTAGAGACGGGGTTTCACCATGTTAGCCAGGATGGTCTCTATCTCCTTACCTTGTGATCCGCCTGCCTCGGCCTCCCAATGTGCTGGGATTACAGGCGAGAGCCACCGCGCCCGGCCTTAAATATTCTTCTGTCAATTTAGTATCACATGAGTTCAAGTCAGGACAGATTTTGCCACTAATTCAGTTTTGAAAAAACTTGGTTTGCAAAGCTTTTCAGGATTCAGGATTTCAAAAAAGGATTATGGATATGTACGTATAACATCAGGAGGTGAATCCTTGAAGTAACAGAAAGTTGGGCAAGGATAGAAAGAAATAGAATGGAGACAGGAGGGAGCCAAGACGGCCGAATAGGAACAGCTCCGGTCTACAGCTCCCAGCGTGAGCGACGCAGAAGACGGGTGATTTCTGCATTTCCATCTGAGGTACTGGGTTCATCTCACTAGGGAGTGCCAGACAGTGGACACAGGACAGTGGGTGCAGCACATCGTGTGCGAGCCGAAGCAGGGCGAGGCATTGCCTCACTCAGGAAGTGCAAGGGGTCAGGGAGTTCCCTTTCCTATTCAAAGAAAGGGGTGACAGACGGCACCTGGAAAATCGAGTCACTCCCACCCTAATACTGTGCGTTTCCAACTGGCTTAAAAAACAGCGCACCAGGAGATTATATCCTGCACCTGGTTTGGAGGGTCCTACACCCACGGAGTCTCGCTGATTGCTAGCACAGCAGTCTGAGATCAAACTGCAAGGCGGCAGCGAGGCTGGGGGAGGGGCGCCAGCCATTGCCCAGGCTTGCTTAGGTAAACAAAGCAGCCCGGAAGCTCCAACTGGGTGGAGCCCACCACAGCTCAAGGAGGCCTGCCTGCCTCTGTAGGCTCCACCTCTGGGGGCAGGGCACAGACAAACAAAAAGACAGCAGTAACCTCTGCAGACTTAAATGTCCCTGTCTGACAGCTTTGAAGAGAGCAGTGTTTCTCCCAGCACGCAGCTGGAGATCTGAGAACGGGCAGACTGCCTCCTCAAGTGGGTCCCTGACCCCTGACCCCCGAGCAGCCTAACTGAGAGGCACCCCCTAGTAGGGGCAGACTGACACCTCACATGGCTGGGTACTCCTCTGAGACAAAACTTCCAGAGGAACGATCAGACAGCAGCATTCGTGGTTCACGAAAATCCGCTGTTCTACAGCCACTGCTGCTGGTACCCAGGCAAACAGGGTCTGGAGTGGACGTCTAGCAAACTCCAACAGAGCTGCAGCTGAGGGTCCTGTCTGTTAGAAGGAAAACTAACAAACAGAAAGGACATCCACACCAAAAACCCATCTGTACATCACCATCATCAAAGACCCAAAGTAGATAAAACCACAAAGATGGGGAAAAAACAGAGCAGAAAAACTGGAAACTCTAAAAAGCAGAGCACCTCTCCTCCTCCAAAGGAACGCAGCTCCTCACCAGCAATGGAATAAAGCTGGATGGAGAATGACTTTGACGAGTTGAGAGAAGAAGGCTTCAGACGATCAAACTACTCCGAGCTATAGGAGGAAATTCAAACCAAAGGCAAAGAAGTTGAAAACTTTGAAAAAACTTTAGACGAATGTATAACTAGAATAACCAATACAGAGAAGTGCTTAAAGGAGCTGATGGAGCTGAAAGCCAAGGCTCGAGAACTACGTGAAGAATGCAGAAGCCTCAGGAGCCGGTGCGATCAACTGGAAGAAAGGGTATCAGCAATGGAAGATCAAATGAATGAAATGAAGCGAGAAGGGAAGTTTAGAGAAAAAAGAATAAAAAGAAATGAGCAAAGCCTCCAAGAAATATGGGACTATGTGCAAAGACCAAATCTACGTCTGATTGGTGTACCTGAAAGTGACGGGGAGAATGGAACCAAGTTTGAAAACAGTCTGCAGGATATTATCCAGGAGAACTTCCCCAACCTAGCAAGGCAGGCCAACATCCAGATTCAGGAAATACAGAGAACGCCGCAAAGATACTCCTCGAGAAGAGCAACGCCAAGACACATAATTGTCAGATTCACCAAAGTTGAAATGAAGGAAAAAATGTTAAGGGAAGCCAGAGAGAAAGGTCGGGTCACCCTCAAAGGGAAGCCCATCAGACTAACAGCGGATCTCTCAGCAGAAACTCTACAAGCCAGAAGAGAGTGGGGGCCAATATTCAACATTCTTAAAGAAAATAATTTTCAGCCCAGAATTTCATATCCAGCCAAACTAAGCTTCATAAGTGAAGGAGAAATAAAATCCTTTATAGACAAGCAAATACTGAGAGATTTTGTCACCACCAGGCCTGCCCTAAAAGAGCTCCTGAAGGAAGTGCTAAACATGGAAAGGAACAACCGGTACCAGCTGCTGCAAAATCATGCCAAAATGTAAAGACCATCAAGACTAGGAAGAAACTGCATCAACGAACGAGCAAAATAACCAGCTAACATCATAATGACAGGATCAAATTCACACATAACAATATTAACTTTAAATGTAAATGGACTAAATGCTCCAATTAAAAGACACAGACTGGCAAATTGGATAAAGAGTCAAGACCCTTCAGTGTGCTGTATTCAGGAAGCCCATCTCACGTGCAGAGACACACATAGGCTCAAAATAAAAGGATGGAGGAAGATCTACCAAGCAAATGGAAAGCAAAAAAAGGCAGGGGTTGCAATCCTAGTCTCTTTAAACCATCAAAGATCAAAAGAATCAAAGAAGGCCATTACATAATGATAAAGGGATCAATTCAACAAGAAGAGCTAACTATCCTAAATATGTATGCACCCAATACAGGAGCAACCAGATTCATAAAGCAAGTCCCGAGTGACCTACAAAGAGACTTAGACTCCCACACAATAATAATGGGAGACTTTAACACCCCACTGTCAACATTAGACAGATCAACGAGACAGAAAGTTAACAAGGATACCCAGGAATTGAACTCAGGTCTTCACCAAGCGGACCTAATAGACATCTACAGAACTCTCCACCCCAAATCAACAGAATATACATTTTTTTCAGCACCACACCACACCTATTCCAAAATTGACTACACAGTTGGAAGTAAAGTTCTCCTCAGCAAATGTAAAAGATCAGAAATTGTAACAAACTGTCTCTCAGACCACAGTGCAATCAAACTAGAACTCAGGATTAAGAAACTCACTCAAAACTGCTCAACTACATGAAAACTGAACAACCTGCTCCTGAATGACTAATGGGTACATAACGAAATGAAGGCAGAAATAAAGATGTTCTTTGAAACCAATGAGAACAAAGACACAACATACCAGAATCTGTGGGACACATTCAAAGCAGTGTGTAGAGGGAAATGTATAGCACTAAATGCCCACAGGAGAAAGCAGGAAAGATCCAAAATTGACACCCTAACATCACAATTAAAAGAACTAGAAAAGCAAGAGCAAACACATTCAAAAGCTAGCAGAAGGCAAGAAATAACTAAAATCAGAGCAGAACTGCAGGAAATAGAGACACAAAAAACCCTTCAAAAAATTAATGAATCCAGGAGCTGATTTTTTGAAAGGATCAACAAAATTGATAGACCGTTAGCAAGACTAATAAAGAAGAAAAGAGAGAAGAATCAAATAGACGCAATAAAAAATGATAAAGGGGATATCACCACCGATTCCACAGAAATACAAACTACCATCAGAGAATACTGTGAACACCTCTATGCAAATAAACTAGAAAATCTAGAAGAAATGGATAAATTCGTTGACACATACACCCTCCCAAGACTAAAACAGGAAGAAGTTGACTCTCTGAATAGACCAATAACAGGCTCTGAAATTGTGGCAATAATCAATAGCTTACCAACCAAAAAGAGTCCAGGACCACATGGATTCACAGCCGAATTCTACCAGAGGTACAAGGAGGAACTGGTACCATTCCTTCTGAAACTATTCCAATCAATAGAAAAAGAGGGAATCCTCCCTAACTCATTTTATGAGGCCAGCATCATCCTGATACCAAAGCCGGGCAGAGACACAACCAAAAAAGAGAATTTTAGACCAATATCCCTGATGAACATTGATGCAAAATTCCTCAATAAAATACTGGCAAACCGAATCCAGCAGCACATCAAAAAGCTTATCCACCATGATCAAGTGGACTTCATCCCTGGGATGCAAGGCTGGTTCAATATACACAAATCAATATAGGTAATCCAGCATATAAACAGAACCAAAGACAAAAACCACAGGATTATCTCAATAGATGCAGAAAAGTCCTTTGACAAAATTCAACAGCCCTTCATGCTAAAAACTCTCAATAAATTAGGTATTGATGGGATGTATCTGAAAATAATAAGAGCTATCTATGACAAACCCACAGCCAATATCATACTGAACGGGCAAAAACTGGAAGCATTCCCTTTGAAAACTGGCACAAGACAGGGATGCCCTCTCTCACCACTCCTATTCAACATAGTGTTGGAAGTTCTGGCCAGGGCAATTAGGCAGGAGCAGGAAATAAAGGGTATTCAATTAGGAAAAGAGGAAGTCAAATTGTCCCTGTTTGCAGATGACATGATTGTATATCTAGAAAACCCCATCGTCTCAGCCCAAAATCTCCTTAAGCTGATAAGCAACTTCAGCAAAGTCTCAGGATACAAAATCAATGTGCAAAAATCACAAGCATTCTTATACATCAATAACAGACAAACAGCCAAATCATGAGTGAACTCCCATTCACAATTGCTTCAAAGAGAATAAAATACCTAGGAATCCAACTTACAAGGGATGTGAAGGACCTCTTCAAGGAGAACTACAAACCACTGTTCAATGAAATAAAAGAGGATACAAACAAATGGAAGAACATTCCATGCTCATGGGTGGGAAGAATCAATATCATGAAAATGGCCATACTGCCCAAGGTAATTTATAGATTCAATGCCATCCCCATCAAGCTACCAATGACTTTCTTCACAGAATTGGAAAAAACCACTTTAAAGTTCATATGGAACCAAAAAGGAGCCCGCATTGCCTAGTCAATCCTAAGCCAAAGGAACAAAGCTGGAGGCATCACACTACCTGACTTCAAACTATACTACAAGGCTACAGTAACCAAAACAGCATGGTACTGGTACCAAAACAGAGATATAGATCAATGGAACAGACCAGAGCCCTCAGAAATAATGCCACATATCTACAACTATCTGATCTTTGACAAACCTGAGAAAGACAAGCAATGGGGAAAGGATTCCCTATTTAATAAATGGTGCTGGGAAAACTGGCTAGCCATATGTAGAAAGCTGAAACTGGATCCCTTCTTTACACCTTATACAAAAATTAATTCAAGATGGATTAAAGACTTAAACGTTAGACCTAAAACCATAAAAACCCTAGAAGAAAACCTAGGCATTACCATTCAGGACATAGGGATGGGCAAGGACTTCGTGTCAAAAACACCAAAAGCAATGGCAACAAAAGCCAAAGTTGACAAATGGGATCTAATTAAACTAAAGAGCTTCTGCACAGCAAAAGAAACTACCATCAGAGTGAACAGGCAACCTACAAAATGGAAGAAAATTTTCACAACCTACTCATCTGACAAAGGGCTAATATCCAGAATCTACAATGAATTCCAACAAATTTACAAGAAAAAAACAACCCCATCAACAAGTGGGCGAAGGACATGAACAGACACTTCTCAAAAGAAGACATTTATGCAGCCAAAAAACACATGAAAAAATGCTCACCATCACTGGCCATCAGAGAAATGCAAATCAAAACCACAATGAGATACCATCTCACACCAGTTAGAATGGCAATCATTAAAAAGTCAGGAAACAACAGGTGCTGGAGAGGATGTGGAGAAATAGGAACACTTTGACACTGTTGGTGGGACTGTAAACTAGTTCAACCTTTGTAGAAGTCAGTGTGGCGATTCCTCAGGGATCTAGAACTAGAAATACCATTTGACCCAGCCATCCCATTACTGGGTATGTACCCAAAGGACTATAAATCATGCTGCTATAAAGACATATGCACCCGTATGTTTATTGTGGCACTATTCACAATAGCAAAGACTTGGAACCAACCCAAATGCCCAACAATGATAGACTGGATTAAAAAAATGTGGCACATATACACCATGGAATACTATGCAGCATTAAAAAATGATGAGTTCATGTCCTTTGTATGGACATGGATGAAATTGGAAATCATCATTCTCAGTAAGCTATCGCAAGAACAAAAAACCAAGCACCGCATATTCTCACTCATAGATGAGAATTGAAGAATGAGAACACATGGACACAGGAAGGGGAACATCACACTCTGGGGACTGTTGTGGGGTGGGGGAAGAGGGGAGGGATAGCTTTAGGAAATATACCTAATGCTAAATGACGAGTTAATGGGTGCAGCACACCAGCATGGCACATGTATACATATGTAATTAACCTGCACATTGTGCACATGTACCCTAAAACTTAAAGTATAATAAAATAAAATAAAATAAAATAAATAGAAAGAAAAAATAGAAAATTAGAAAGTTAGAAAATAGACAAAATAGAAAGTTGGGCAAGAATAGAAAGAAGAATAAAGCAGGAGTCAGGAGATGATTACACAAGAAACTCAAAAAGATATTTGGCTGGTTCTTAAGATAAGATCAGATCTATATTTATATATATATGTGTATTTGTAAAATCAATGTAGATTTATTAGACAGATCTATAATATTATAGATTCATACTTTAAAAGAATATAATTATGTATCTTTAAAAATAATCTTGGACTTGTAAAAGAATCTGTGATACCAACTTTGCCTTAGTTTATATCCATTGGCACTGACATTTAATAGAAATAACTCTTTAAAGGCAACTTTACAATCAGCTTTAATAATATACTTTTAAACAACTGGTGGTTTGTTACAAGCCTTTTAAAATTTAATCAAGAGGGCATTTTCCTGCCACTAGCATCTTCTGTACTGCCTTCGTTTTATCTGTTTGGGTATATCCAGAAAGTGCTAGAGCAGTGTTGGCCCAACTTAGTTGGAAATATAAAATCACACAGAATATTTCGCAGCCGAATATAAGTGATTTTTAGATTTCCCCAGCCCCCACCATTAGCTCTTCTCTTAAACGTTGATTGTATTTTAATATATCCCTTTATATGTTGAAGTTTGTTAAAGAGAGTGTGGAATTTTGTGCTCTGTAGAAAAGAGCTATGTTTTTTGTTTTCTGAGTTACTTTATGAAGTCAACCTGCATCTTAAAATTGAATTTGCTGGTCAAGTGCGGTGGCTCACGCCTGTAATCCTAGCACTTTGGGAGGCCAAGGGGGGCGGGTTGCCTGAGCTCAGGAGTTCGAGACCAGCCTGGGCAACACACTGAAGCCATGTCTCTACTAAAGTACAAAAGAAATTAGCTGGGTGTGTTGGCGTGCATCTGTAGTCCCAGCTACTGAGGAGGCTAAGGCAGGAGAATTGCTTGAACCCAGGAGGCGGAGGTTGCAGTGAGCTGAGATTGCACCACTGCGCCACTGCACTCCATCCTGGGCGACAGAGCAAGACTGTCTCTCCAAAAAAAAAAAAAAAAAAAGAATTTACTCACTCATCTTCTAGATGATGGGGTGATTAGCACCAGATCAGCAATGTTATTTTATGTTATCATGGATTATTTGTATTTAAAATGGATGTTATGTAATACCCCAAATGTTATTTTCATTCCATTAAGTGTTTAATGTATTTTGTTGCTCAGATTGTCATTATAAATAATAGAATTGCAAAAGGAAGGAACCTGAAAGAAGAGCTTTGAAGAGAGAAGGAATAATGCAACTAATAGGTTGTTGTCCTAAGTCAAGAACCCTGATTACATTTGGTGTGAATCATGGAGTGCTGTGATACTTACCCATATCTATTTTGGCTGCTGTTTGTCCTTTAATCCTGAAAAGTTAAAACAGTAAAGAAATGAATAATGGTGTACAGGGTAATAAAATAAGAAAGTTCCTGTCTCCATAGAAAATACATATGTAAGGGATAAGAGAAGTACTAAAATGTGGGTTTGCTTGGTTTAAGTACATCTCTTCATGTTTTATTTCAGCTTTTAGAGAAAACTGAGTTATTTATAGAAGGTCTTGTAGGGTTGAATTAGGTAAGACCAAGTTGAATGAAAGGTAGAAAATTGGTTACTAAATGTGAAGTGAAGACTTTCAGGCATAAAGTATACCATGAAAGGAGGCTAAGAATAAAGATGCGGATGAATAGGGGACAAGACAGCCAATGCTGGAAGAGAAGGGGTTCAGCTTGGGGATGTCAGCAAAAGAAAACCAATGAGGGATCCATCCTCAGGTGACAGAAACCAGAGCAGGGCTGAAATTATACAGTGCGGATTGAGTATAAGGCATGGTCAGCTTTTGCAGAGCCAGAACTTTCCATTTGAAACTAGAGCTTATTCCTGGCTACAATGTGTGTCCACTGGGGTGACTAGGATTACAGAAACAAGTCTGGTCTACAGTTTTAGAAAGAACCAAAAGTATTAGGAAGAAATAAAGATAGTAGTAATTCAACATATTTTAATTGAGCCTCTCATCTGTGGTAGGATGGGCTCTTGAGAGAAATTAGAAAAGTACAAAACAATTAAGCTCATGATAAGGATATTTTGGGGATTGATGTGAGAAAGGACATATCCTTTTAAAATATCACTTCTGTTTTAGCTTTTTGTTTATATATTTTATATATATTGTGTATATCTCTCTCTATATATACATATATATATATAGACATATATAAGCAATAACTCTCCTTCTCCCCCGCTCCCACCAACCTGTAGTAACCACTGTTCTACGGTCTGTCTCTATGAATTTAACTACTCTAGGTACCTCATACAAATGGAAACATACAGTGTCTGCCTTTTTAAAAATTCATTTCACTTAGCTTGATGGCTTCAAAGTTCATTCATGTTGTAGCGTGTGTTGAAATTTTCTTCCTTTTTAAGGGCTGAATAGTATTCCATTGTATTTATTGAACATTTCCTATGTGCCAGTTACTGAGTATATTGAAAGAAGAATGCAAATGAATAAGGTATAAATATACTGAGAGGAAATGGCTAGAGATTGGGGAAGTCTTGGATAGCACTCAAGGTGACAAGATGGGAGTGAGTTCCCAATGTAGGAACAATAAGAAGGCTAAGCAGAGGGTCTCTTTTATAGGGTATTTCCAGAGAAATAAGCTTATCTAGGTTGAGTGGAACTAGAGTTTTAGAGGGATGTAAATACTTGAATGAAGTATTCTGAGGAGGGTGAAGGCATGGAGTTGGTTTTTAGGAACATTAATCTGACACAGATGAGCAGGTTAGATAGGAATCGGAGTGAGTGCTTTAGCTTCACCTTCTACTCTTTTTAATTCTTACATTCTATTGGATCTTTTGCTGTTCCATAAACTAACATTGTACAAAACCATTTTCATGCCTTTGCTCAGTCTGTTCACTCAGCCTGTATTGCTTTGCTCCTGTTTTCCAGTTTCTTTAATTAGAATTGTTTCTTTTTCTATAGGAGGTACCTCTGTTGTGACATCTTTTCTTTCTTATAATGGCTTTTTGGTGTGTTTTAAAATTGGCTATCTTCCTTACTGGACAATAAAAACAAGTCCCAGAGAACAAGGACAATGTCTTATTCTTCTTGTATTTCTCATGGGGTTTTGTAGTTTGTAGGTTGAAATCTTTCATGCATAAAAGAAGGGACAAATACATTAATTAGAAGTACTTACCATGTGATAGCTCTTGTGCTAGATCTTGGGATACAGAGATGAAAGAAAATTTTTCTCAAGAAGCTTATAGTCTAATGCAGTGGTTCTCAAAGTATGGTTTGTAGGCCTCTGGTGGTCTCTAAGATCCTTTCAGGTCAAAGCTTTTATAATAATACTAAGACTTCTTTGGGGGGCTTTATTTATTGTGCAGACATTTATACTAATGGCACTAAAGCAATTGTGATGTGTTAGAACTGCAGGTGACTTAAACCATATCAAGAAACTGATACCAAACCCTATTGTATTCTTTTTTTTTTTTTTTTTTTTGAGACGGAGACTTGCTCTGTCACCCAGGCTGGAGTGCAGTGGCACGATCTCAGCTCACTGCAAGCGCCGCCTCCCGGGTTCATGCCAGTCTTCTGCCTTAGCCTCCTGAGTAGCTGGGACTACAGGCTCCCGCCACCATGCCCAGCTAATTTTTTGTATATTTAGTAGAGATGGGGTTTCACCGTGTTAGCCAGGATGGTCCCAATCTCCTGACTTTGTGATCCACCCTCCTCAGCCTCCCAAAGTGCTGGGATGACAGGCGTGAGCCACCACGCCCGGCCAGCTCTATTGTATTATTTTCCACCACACACTGACAGTGAAAAAAAAAAGAACCAGTTTTACTTGAGTGTCTTTGAAGAAACAGTAAATAATTATTACTTTTATTACATCCCATCCCTTGAATACACATCTTTTTAATATTCTGTTGGATGAATGGAAAGTGCACATAAGGCACTTCTCCTGCATACAAAAATAAGATGGTTATCTAGAAGAAAAGCAGGTATGTGATTATTGGAGGTATGAGCTCAAATGCTTTTTTGTTTTTTTAAATCAAACATTTGGAAGAGTGACTGACAAAAAATTATTGTTATTTATACTTGGGTCATTGGGACGTATTTTCTCAAAAATGGCAAAGTGAGCCTCTCATTTCAAAGAAAGCCATTTTATGTTGCCAACGATAAAATTTAAGCTTTAAATAAAAATTAGTTTTGCAAAACTTGTCTCTGCCACTGTGAACTTGATGGAATCGCAATACTTACAGACTTCTCTGATGATATTGGTGGTGATATTAATGAACATTACTTTTTATTTAATGATATGTTTTCACTTTATAACTTAGTTAACCAATATATTTGAAAAGACCAGTGTGTAGTGTTACAAAATTATGTATGATACGTAAAAAATTAAGTCACAGTGCAAGGCTGATCAATGCATTTTTATGTTATAAAGTATGCAAAGTTTATTGATGGTCAGATTCTACATCAAAACTAATCTTTAGGAAACTACTGCTTGTAAATTTTGGTATACTATCAAAGGAGAATATCCCCATTTATCTGAAAAAGAATATTAAAATACTCTTCCTTTTTCCAGTTACATATATGTATGAGGGTGGATTTTTTTCATGGACAACAACCAAAACAACACAGTACCACAGACTGAAAACTATGGCAGGTGAAACAATCTAGGGGTCTTCTTTTAAGACAGACATCAAAAGAGATTTGCAAAAATGTAAAACAGTGACTCTTTTCTCTTTATTTTTGAAAATACAATTACTTTAAACAAAAATAAGTTAGTATACAATGAGTTTTTTACTGTTATATTAAAATAAAGTGAACAATTTTTTTGTGGTAAAATATACATAACATAAAAATGACCATTTTAATCATTAAGTATACAGTTCATTGTCATTAAGTACATACACATTATTGTGCAGCCATCCTCACCATCCATCTCCAAAACTTTTTCATCATTCCAAGCTGAAACTCTGTACCCATAAATAATAACTCTGCATTCTCCCCATCTTCAACCTGTAGTAACCACCATTGTATGGTCTGTCTCTATGAATTTAACCACTCTAGGTACCTCATATAAGTGGAATCATATGGTATCTGTTTTTTTTGACAGATTTATTTTACTTAGCTTGATATCATGAAAGTTCATCCATGTTGTAACATGTGTCAGAATTTTCTTTTTCTTTTTCTTTTTTTTTGAGACGGAGTGTCGCTCTATCACCCAGGCTGGAGTGCAGTGGCGCGGTCTCGGCTCACTGCCAGCTCTGCCTGCCGGGTTCACGCCATTCTCCTGCCTCAGCCTCCCGAGTACTGGAACTACAGGCACCTGCCACCACGCCCAGCTAATTTTTTGTATTTTTAGTAGAGATGGGGTTTCACTGTGTTAGCCAGGATGGTCTCCATCTCTTGACCTCGTGATTCACCCGCCTCAGCCTCCCAAAGTGCTGGGATTACAGGTGTGAGCCACCGCGCCCGGCCAGAATTTTCTTTTTAAGAGCTGAATAATATTCCATTGTACTAATACATATGTACATATGATTTTTGTTTATCCATTTATCCATCTATAGACATTTGGATTGTTTCCACCTTTGGCTATTGTTAATAATGCTACTATGGGCTGGGCATGGTGGCTCATGCCTGTAATCCCAGCACTTTACTTTGGGAGGCCAAGGTGGGCGGATCACGAGGTCAGGAGATCGAGACCATCCTGGCTAACACAGTGAAACCCTGTGTCTACTAAAAATACAAAAAAAAAAAAAAATTAGCCAGGCATGGTGGTGGGTGCCTGTAGTCCCAGCTACTCGGGAGGCTGAGGTAGGAGAATGGCGTGAACCTGGGAGGCGGAGCTTGCAGTGAGCAGAGATTATCACGCCACTGCACTCCAGCCTGGGCGACAGAGCGAGAATCCGTCTAAAATAATAATAATAATAATAATGCTACTATGAACATTAGTGTGCAAATATCTGAATATCTGTTTTCATTTCTTTGGATATGTACTCAAAAGTGGAATAATTACTGAATCATATGAACTCTATGTTTAATATTTTGAAGAACTACCATTCTAATAAACAAATATTTTAATTGTTTTTGTTTTAATTTCCAATGCAAGTATCAATAGATGTCATCCACATAAACAAAAGCATTCTTGGGTTCTCAATAATTTTTTTGAGATGCAGTCTCACTGTGTTGCCCAGGTTGGTCTCAAAGTCCTGGGTTCCAGTGACCCTCTGGCTTCAGCCTCCCCAGTAGCTGGGATCACAGGTGTATACCACTATACCTGTCTCCTCATCAGTAATTTTTAAGAGTGAGGGTCCTGAGACTGAAAAGTTTGAATATCAGTGGTCTAGTGGAATGAGTGAAATAGAGAGGCCGGTTAAGAAACTACAACAGTGGAGAACAAGTTGGACTGGACCTTGCTCAGAGAGGAATGGCCAGGGTGGTAAGAAGGCTCTGTTATATGAAGAGAACTTGAAGAACCCGGGAATATATTGTGGACTTAAAAGGAGAAGCCTTCAGAGAAGACACAATAGCTATCTTCAAATAGGAAGCTATCTTCAAATAGGAAGCTCTCTCACAGAAGAGACATTAAGCTTATTTCTGTGACCCCAGGGTGGAGTGGTGGAGGGGAGGGGAGTAGTGATGGTAAATCTTAAGGAGAATTAATCTCATAATAAGAATTTTCCAGTAGAATAGTTCAGAGATGGAATTGACTAAGGTAGGGATGTAGACAGTTTCTAAGTTAGAAAGGTAGAATTTTAAATTTAGAGTTTTGAAGCCAGAAAATCATTTGGAGAGGATAATCAAGCATTAAATGGTTAGTCAACATAGAAGAATTCTGTAATCACTTCTAACCCTACAATTCCATGGGACATAGAATGATGAAGTTCAGGATTAGCATGATAGCATAGTGAAAAGTAGGAAAGATGAGGTCTCTTCAGAGGGAATTAAAGGATCCTTGGAACCCTTTCTGTAGAACTTCCTATGCCCTCATTTGTACTTAATGGAGATTTAGCCTCAGCTTACTTCGCAGCTTCTTTGGCCCAGCTGCTATTTTAGCTGCTTTGCTTCTCCAGTTCCCTTTGTTCACCAAGATTAGAAATTTAAGATTGCTAGTGGCCAGTACTTTGGACTAAGACTATTCTAGTAGGAATTGAAAGAAACTGGATTTGTGTATGTGTGGGAAGGGGAGAGGTTTGGTCATGTGTTTCTAGGAGTGCAGAAGGGTGGAGGATATCAGAATCAGCATAACTAAATGGATGAAGGATGTATGCAGGACCATACCACAAATGTACTGTACTCTCTCTCACTAGATTATATTTTTGAGCATAGTCTTCACTAGCTCTTAAAGTGAGCGAGAGGCATTTTGTTTAAAGAAGACTTAACTTTTGTCATAGATATTTGAAAAGCCGCTACTTCTAGCCCCCTTCACCCACCTCCCTGACAGTCTTTTATAAATATTTAGTCCATTGTCATCTGGGACATATTATATTTTATTGCACAGCAACTTTAATTTATATTGGACTTCACGGCCTAAAAATAACTGAAAAATTTTCTATTTGAGATTCATAATAACTCAGTTAAGGTATTATTTTTCCTACTAAATAAAGAAGAAAACTGCCATACAGAGAGGTTAAGTGACTTGAACAAGCTAGTAAATTAGGCTGAGAGGTGATTCCAGATCTTTTGATACCAAATCCCATTCTCATTTAGTCCCAAGTGGTTTTCACACTGTGTTCTATTATACCTAAGGATTCTGATAAGCTATATTCACTTAAAAATACTTAATTAAAAAATTACACTAAGAAACAACACTCTTTCAGATGCACTAAATATCAAGTGTTTAGCACATAATCCACTACTGTGCTTCCAGATTAACTTGTTTCTGGGTGATCCCAGAATAGAACCTGTTTCTCTTGTGTTTGGGACACTTCTTACAAATGCATGCTTGATGATAAAGATATAATTCTACACCGGTCCTTTAAAATATCTGGGCTTGCACATGTGTGCTTATGGAATGTTGTTCAAGTGATGAACCTTAATGCAGTGGGTATGCTGTGTTTGGGGATGGTTGGGCAGACAAAGCACAAGTGCTTCTGTTCAACACAGGCCCCTAGTGATGGTATACTGCTGAGATGTAAGGCAAGTGAACTTGTCATACCACATCATGTAGTAGTAAAACCATGTTACGCAGAATTTTAGCAGTATTGGAAGCTCTTTGTCTGGTTTTTGCCTTTGTGATAAATTTTAGGATTTATCTCAAAATAAAAATTTCCAAGTCTGCTTCTTTCAATTTCCTACGTCATTTTAATTTGGGAGTGTGCTGAGATGACCAGGAAATCTATTAAAAATGCAAACATGTCTTTGATCGGGATTTTTCTCTATGCTAAGCCACTAAAACAAAATACAGAAATTGGATATTGAGGCTATATCAGAATAAAGCTGTACCTTTTTAATGTTAATCATAACATTAGCAAACAAGAAAAGGCTCATTGTTCTTATTGTTTGGTAATATCATTTTCAATGTGTTTTATATAGGATTCCTAATAGGATTTCGATTTCATTTGCAAAATAGGTTCTGTTGCTAAATCATGTTTGAGAACCACTGTGCCTTACCATGTTATCACTGTCCTGCTTTTGATCCTCAAAAACTTGAAGATTTTTATAATTAGTTTGGGTGCAAAGTATATCTAGGAGGTCTAGCAACCTTAAAATACTGAAAGTGTTTAGAAAAAATAACCAGTTTTTAAAAAATTCTTTAAATTGTCTTCTCTCCGAATCATTTTCAAATGCAGGCTAGTACAAGACAGCTTATTTACTTTTGATTTAATATATTTGAATAATTAGCAGGGTTTTTGCAGCTTTTAAAAATCTTTTCTAGGAGTAACAGATTGGAAAACAGTCTCTTCACTTGAACATATTTTTTATCAAGTTCCTTGTTTTGGGGGGGAGGAAATTGGGTAAAAATAGAATCATGCTGCTATAAAGACACATGCACACGTATGTTTATTGCGGCACTATTCACAATAGCAAAGACTTGTGGAAACCATCATTCTCAGCAAACTGTCGCAAGGACAAAAAACCAAACACCACATGTTCTCACTCATAGGTGGGAATTGAACAATGAGAACACATGGACACAGGAAGGGGAACATCACACTCTGGGGACTGTTGTGGGGTGGGGGGAGGGATAGCATTAGGAGATATACCTAATGCTAAATGAGAAGTTAATGGGTGCAGCACACCAACATGGCACATGTATACATATGTAACAAACCTGCATATTGTGCACATGTACCCTAAAACTTAAAGTAAAATAATAATAATAAAATTAAAAAAAATAGAATGTGGTTTGGTCAATATAATTTTGTCAAGCAATAATTAATGCCAGGGTGATACTTGGGATGCAAAAATAAAGACCTATTCCTTGCCTTTGAATTTATAGTCTAGTCAGAAAGATAAATAGGTGAGCTGAAAATTACATTGTAATCTGATAATTGCTGAAACAGAGGAACGTAATATTCTATCCTTGCTGCCTGGCCTAGGGAAAGGAGGTGATATTTGAAGGATGTCTTGGAAGCTAGCAGGTGTTTGCTAAGGTAGTGAGAGAGCACTTCCATCTGAGGAAATATGAACAGCCCTTAAAGGACTGACAGTTGGGAAATCAGTGAATATAGTTCACTGTGGCTAGGGTGTGTGTGGGGAGGAGGTGTGAGAAGAGGATGTTGTTAACTTGGTGGAGCAACAGCAGGAGATGAATTTGTAGAGATAAGTTGGGTCTACATTGTGAAGGACCAAGTATGCCCTGTTAAAAAATGTAGACTTCTTGTGTAAGCTGTGAAGAGCCACAGCTGGGAAAGACTTATGTTTTAGAAAGAAATGCTGGAAGATAGATTGGAAAAGGGAAAAATTGGTTCATTTATTCAATAAACATTTATTGAGCACCTACTGTGTGAAAACAACTTAGGTTCTAGGCACTTGGGATACAGATAGTAAAAAAAAAGGCAGAAATATCTGCCCTAATGGAGCTTTCTGCTTGCAATGTAATGAGATAGATGATATACCAATAAACATAGTAAATAAATGAATCATACAGTATAATAGAAGGTGACAAATGCTAAGTAAGAAGAAAAAATAGAGTAAGGGAGTTTTGAGAATGCTGGGTGGAAGTGGTCACAATTTAAGTAAGGTGGCAAGAAGCCCAATTTAGAGGTGGTTGCAGTAATTCAAATGAGAAAGACTTGTCTTAGACTAAATGTGGGACTTTAAAATGGAGAGAAAATACAGATTGGGAGGACATTTTTTCCTGTCTTTTTTGAACCTTTTTAGCCCATAAGTATATAAATTTATATTTATATTATAGATATAAATCTATAATGTATTGTTATGGGGTGAAGGACTTTATAATGACCACCCTATAAGTGAAACTTTGCCAGCCACACTGGAAACCTCTCCATTTGCCCCATCCCAATCACAAACCCCTCCGTTTCTGATAACATGATATTTATGGTAATCACTTTTCTGCATTTCTTTTTTTTTTTCTTAGCTGTTCTGTTAGATATTTTATTATTCTTAACTTTTAGTTTCAGGGGCATATGTGCAGGTTTGTTATATAGGTAAATTGTTTGTCACGGGGGTTTGGTGTACAGATTATTTCGTCACCCAGATAGTGTGCATAATACCCAATAGGTAGTTTCATTCCTCATCCTCCTCCCACCCTCTACCATCAAGTAGGCCCTGGTGTCTATTGTTCCCTTCTTTGTGTCCATGTGTACTCAATGTTCAGTTTCCACTTATAAGTGGGAACATGTGGGTTTCATTTTTCTGTCCCTGCTCTTAGTTCACTTAGGATAATGGCCTCCAGCTTAATCCATGTTGCTAGACGTGATCTCATTGTTTTTTATGGCTGTGTAGTATTCCATGGTGTATGTGTACCACATTTTCTTTATCCAACCTACTGTCGATGGGCATTTAGGTTGATTCCATGTCTTTGCTATTGTGAATAGTGCTGCAATGAACATAGGCATGCGTGTGTCTTTATGGTAGAATGATTTATATTCCTTTGGATATATACCAGTAATTGGGATTGCTGGGTCAAATGGTAGTTCTGTTTTAAGTTCTTTGAGAAATCTTCAAACTGCTTTCCCCCATGGCTGAACTAATTTACATTCCCACCAGCAGTGTATAAACGTTCCCTTTACAGCCTCCGTGGCATGTTATTTTTTGACTTTTTAATTGAAGCCATTCTGACTGGTGTGAAATGGTATCTCATTGTAGTTTTGATTTGCATTTCTTTAGTGATTAGTGACATTGAGTATTTTTATATTTTCTGCATTCCTTGATAATTTTATTAATCAAATATGTCTCTAGACACTATAACTTAGTCCTGCCTATTTTTTAAATGTCTTTGTCTTTTTTTTTTTAAGCTATAGGTTTTCTCTCCATCCTTTCTTTTTCCTTACAGTTTATCAGCTGAAGAACTAGGCTATTTGACTTTAGAATTTCCCATAGCCTGGAGACCTTTCTTGTTGTAAACTCATGGTATAGCTCAACATGTTCCTCGGCCCTTTGTATGTCTTGTAAGTTGACAGGTGGACCCAGAGGCTTCATCAGATTCAGGTGTTATCCCTTTGGCCTGACAATAGCAGTAGAGTGTTCTTTCATTGAAAACCACATAATGTCTGATTATCTCTTTTGCAATGGGAGTAGCTGTTTTTGCTCAATGCCTAGAATTAGTAATTCATTGGGGATTGCAAAGTTGTGATATTCTAATTGTCTCATATCTGTTTTAGTTATTAGCTAGAATTCTTTTGCAAAGAGTCATTTCCCCTCATTTACTGTGTGGATATCTAGTGGTATAGTGCCAATAGGAAAGGCAGCATAAATGCCTTTTTCATTATTTACCAGTGTTTAAGGTAATGAGTTAGTTCCCTGTCATTCTCCTTTTTTTATTACTCTATCAACATTTCCAGACTTTGGAAAGGGAGCCTTGATTGGTCAGTTTTAAGAATTTATAGGTACTAGATTGCTCCAGTCTCTTCAGATATCACCTGGCTATATTTGAATTAGGCAAAACCCTTCCCTGTTTTAACTTCTGCTCTAAAGTTGGCTCATCATGTGTTCAAATGTATGTTTGTTGACTACTTTGGGGTTCGTTTGTTTTCACTACATCAGATAGCCAATTGCTTTCTTCTGCTTCTTCCTGTACAGATGTTGATATCTTACAGGTCTTGTGGCAGTTGGTTTATCCTCAGCTGCTTGTATTTCTGGGGGACAGCTTATCATCTAGTTTTGTTGTGAATATTTTCCAAGGGATTTGGCTTTGCTATCTAGTTGCTTGGTCTGTTTTTATGTGGAAATCAAGGAGGTTTTTAAAAAAATCTCACTGCCACCAGTGCCATCTCCCAGAAAGGGATTGAATCATGGAAGAGTTAGTGTGGAATTGAGAATAAATTTGAAGTTTCTAACTTGGAAGATCTGGTAAATGGTAATTTTATTGATGAAGATTTAAAAAATGTAAGAGAAGGAACAAGACAGTAAGTGGAGGATAAGACCAATTTTTGATTTCTTAGGTTTGAAATACTCTAATTTAGATCCTTTAATAGAAATTTCTTCTGAAGAAGTATGTTGCTAGAATTTGAAAGAGCTAGATGATGGAACATCAACACTTTGAGAGTAATCAAAGCCATTACAAGTAGGAAAAATTATATTTTTGGTAAAAATTACAGTGTGAAAAACCAGTAGAATAGGAAACATGCACTTGAAGATAAAACACTAATAACACACATTTATGAACTAGTAGTTTTATGTATTTTCTACAAATATACACAATGCATTTACATTGAGAAGCAATCCAAAGAGGAAGACACTGTGCAAAGATCCATTTACATGGATGCAACTGGTTTTTTCGTCATTGGGTACAGGTGCCATATTTATTTAATATAATATCAAGGCAATGAATTTATAAAATCTGAGTATTTTTCCAACTTGAGACCCTAGATAAAGATGATAAGGACTCATAATCTCCAAGTTTTTATAATTTTAGTAGACTTTAGTATACTATCACAGATCCTTTAAGAGTTAGTGAGAAAGTCTTCTTTCTTATAAGCTATTCTAGATAGTTCTAAGCTCTATCTTCAAAGAGGATTTTTCAAATAGTATACATTTTTGGACACTCCTTTTTAAACATTTCCTTTGTTCTAAATATCAACCCAAATGATTTACTTTGGATGTCTTTTCCTTCCTTATCTTTCTTTTTTATTATTATTATTATTCTTAGGCCAGTCTTCAGAGACCTGAGATTAAACTTGAATCACTGAAAGAAGATATTAAGGAATTCTTTAAAATATCAGGTTTGTAAGTTTTTCCTAATAACTTAAGGCAAAATAATAAAATGTTTTATTTATTCCTAATTCTTTAAGCCCTCAAGCTTGTACAACCACCTTACTTTGTTGTCGTTGTTCTGTTTTGTTTTGTTTTAGGCTTTTAGCAGCCTGAAGCCATGGTTTTTGGTTTCTGTCTCTAGTGATAAGCAGAAAAGAGAGATGAGGAAAGGGCTTTACTGGCCCAATCAGAAACAGAAACTAAGAACCCATGACTGTATTCTCTCCCTTGGATACCCTTGCAAGGCAAAATAAATAATATTTTATCCCCAGCCTTCCAATTACTCATTCAAAATTGTGAAAACTATGGCCAAATAGGTTTCTATTTAGGGAGAATTAGAACTATTAGACATTTTAACAAAATGGTGCAAAAATTCAAGAACTCTATGAGAAAGACTCCTTTGCATTAGTTGGTTTTAAATACTGTTTACCTTACTGGTAATATCCTGATGGATAAATACATCCATAAGGTATTAAGTATCTCCTTAGTTAAGTAATTTTTCATTTTACTTTTCAGTTGTGACTTTTTCCTTTTATGCTTTCACAGAAAATAAAAAGAAAACTCTAACTTTTCATAGAGCAAGAGGAGAGAGAGGTTCCCTAGTCCAACATCTGCATATGGGAACTGAGATGTTAAATGGTTGACCCAGATAGTTAGCTTCTGAGCTAACTGGTCTGACTATTGGCAACTCACAATAATCTGCCTCTGTCATCCAGGACTTTGCTGACGAGTGAATTATAACTAGATACTTGTCATCTGTCTTCATCAGGTGGCTGTTTTTTTGCTGTTCCCTTGGCACATTCCTTATAGCTTTAGCAGTACAACATGCGAAAATTTTGACATTCATTGAGCACTTTGATAGTGAAAAAGGAAATGTTCCTCCCAACTTGATAAAATGGTGCAATAATGATATTATTTTAAAATATCATGTTGATGACTTTGCTACTCAGTGTTAGCCAAGGGATATGGTAAGTGTATAGGAAATAATCTTTAATAACACTTTACATAGGGATTGGCAGTTGACAAAATTCTTTCATAAATAAATATGATGCCAAAGTTTTATTGAGATAAATTTAATTATGATGTATGTTTATTAAAAAACTGGTATGTTCATATATTTTATTCTTTTTTTAAAAAACAGGTTGGGAGAAGAAACTTCAGAATGCTGTTTATAGTGAACTGAGTGTGTGAGTTTTCCCACCTATTTTACAATAGTGTTTTGTTTAGCTATATTTACTTTGTGAGGGATAAAACCAGTATTGTTATATATACTTGTTGTATTATTATTTATCATTAATATTTATACAGCATTTCAAGTAAGTTGATACAATTAAAAATTACTACCGTCTTGCCTGACAAATAATAAGAAATAGGTTTTTTTTGTTGTTTTTTTTTTTTACCACCCACTATTTAATTTTTTTAAATTTTCTTTTTGAGATGGAGTCTCACTCTGTTGCCCAGGCTGGAGTGCAGTGCAATGATCTTGGTTTAACTGAAACCTCTGCCTCCCAGGTTCAAGTGATTCTTGTGCCTCAGCCTCCCAAGTTGCTGGGATTACAGGCCCCTGCCACAACACCTGGCTAATTTTTGTATTTTTAGTAGAGATAGGGTTTCACCATGTTGGCCAGTCTAGTCTCGAACTCCTGACCTCAAGTGATCCACCTTCATCGGCCTCCCAAAGTGCTGGGATTAGAGGTATGAGATACTGTGCCCAGCCCCACCCATTATTTTATATTAACAATTCATTTATCTAGTGTAATTAGGGAATAAGATGTTTCTCTGAAGTTAATATTTCAGATAACTGAAGCTTACTAATATTCTTTTCATCGTTGTCATTTTGGGTATTACACTTTTTTGTGTCTTTATAAACTATCCATTCTAAACTGATTATCTTTTTTGTTCTTTGGCAAAATTGTTGTCATTATTAAGAATATCCATGTTTCTGTTTATTTAGATTTAACATCAGGGTCTATTAAGGTATATAGAACTGTTTGCCATTTAAAAAAAATGTAGATCCAGAATGTTAGCTTTTGTAGTTTCTCCAACGTTCTGTTACTTGTCAATTATTTATTGAATACCTACCATGTGGCAGCACCATACTAAGCATTGAGCATATAGTATAGAACAATAAACAATTTCTGCCCTCATGGAGTTCATAGTCTAACAGAGTTCCCAAGTCTAATTGCATTCCCATGTCTGCTTTTTTTTTTTTTTCCTTTACTGCTATCACTGTATTTATGTCTGTAGCATTCTCTAGTGTTTAACATTCCCATTTTCAAGTTGACCTTTCCAGTTCGTTAACTGGGAAATGACATAATGCAGCTTACCAGAATTGTTTCTAAAATAAAGAGACTCAGATGAACCCCTATGCACATGTGCTTTAGATACAATTTTTAAAGAATTAGCATTTGCTTCTTTGCTTTGCTCAAATCCATATTCCCAGTTGGATTTGAATTCTTAAATAATGTTAGATATAAGTGCTATCTAATAATTGAAGTTGACTGTGACCATACCTTTAGCAGTACCGTGACAGTACCTTTGGCAGTCACCAAAGGAATAGACATTTATCATGACAAGTAAGGTTTTAAATTTACAATATGTACTAAAGGGGCCTGTTGTGTATAATTCCAAACACTGGATTCTCAATCTGAGGTGATATTACTAATATTCCCGAAAATTGTTCTGTGTGACAGACTGACCTTTTACTTGATAGAGGAGGGACTGTGGTTTATTCGTTATCATATTATTGGCATTCTGTACAATAGAACTTTAAGTATATATTTTCTGAATAACTCATTGGGATTTTTTTAAAGGAGTCCAGTGATATTATTTTTATTCCTCACTTGGGTTCTGAACAAATTAAGAAACAAGATAAAACAAAAAAGCAGATGGGAGATCAAAATTACACTTTTATTACTGATAAAGACTAGATAGGAGGACATAGCTTAGTATGAGAACAAAATTAGTCTTTCAACTGAACTCCAGAATTAAATGGATTTAACCTTCCAGTCAAATAGCATTGGATCAGGGGCAGTATGTTCAGTTTATTCTTCTTAAATTTAAAAGTTGAATAAGGCGTTAAACCTCTTCTGTGGTGTATTGAGTTAAGCCTTAGAGAGAGTCCAAGAATGTTACAGTAATGGAATTCTTTTCATATGGAAGTGCACATCAGGGGTGGGGAAGAAACATTTCCCCTAACATAAGTCAAAAGAATAAAGAAGACTTAGCGTATTCTGTTGCATTTTTCATTGGCAGCAACCATTAGATGGATGAATAAGGAAAGCAAAAAGGAAAGTATGAATATTCATTAGGTAATATTAAACAATGGGAGATAAAAAATACACATCCTCATGCCTAATAGAGGTATAGAACACATGAGCTATACAGACTATACAGACTGAAAACAGCACGCTTCGTTTTACTTGTTTTAGTAAGCATTACAAAGATTTTAGTCAGTTTCTTATTTAACAAATACACTAGAAAATTTCCTGTATTTTGTTATTTACATGAAATTTTAAACTAGGTTAGCACTCTCCATTTCAGATTGTATACTTTAATTATCTTTTCCATTCATTTAAAAGAATTAGTTATATATTTATTATTGTGTTAATAATTATTTAGTATTATTAATGATAATTTACAGTGATTGAATGCTTATTTTATGCCAAAACTTTATATGCATTGGCTTATTCCATATAATCTTCATTACAACCCTATGAAGTAAAATTTATTATGATCACCATTTTACAGAAGAGAAAACTAAGGCTTAAACCATGTTTTAGTTTGTCTTGTGATACTGTAACAGAATACCTGAGATTGGGTAATTTATAATGGACAGAAATTTATTGGCTCACAGTTCTGGAGGCTGGGAAGTCCAATATCAAGGTGCCAGCATCTGGTGAGAGCTTTCTTGCTGCATCATCCCATGGCAGAAGGTGAGAGGGCAAGAGGGGGTTTAACCCACCCTTTTATAATGGCACCAATCCCACCCATGTAGATGAAGCTCTTATGGCCTAATCACTTCTGAAAGATCCCACCTCTTAATACTGTTACAATTGCAAATTTTAACATGAGTTTTGGAAAGGACAAACATTCAAACCATGGCAGAAAACTTAAGTAACTTGTTGAAGATCATATAGCTAGCAAATGTCAGTGCTAGGGCTTAACCTCCAGCTATATAATTCCAAAGCCCATGCATTTTACTACATCTCACATAGGTCTATGTCTTATCTCTTGACTGGATTAAAAATGTTCTGGAACAAAAATTGTGTCTTACATTTCTTTCATATTTCCTATAGCATCAAATAAATGACATTGAGTCAGCAAATAGTTATTGAGCCACCTACCAATGCTAACACATGACAAATATTTGTTGAATTGAGGAGACAGTGCAATTATTAGTCTTAGCCTTACTGTATTTAAGACAATCTTTACATGCAAAATGAAAATAGATCAATTTATTTCTGTGTCTTAGTCTTCATTGTACTTTGTACAGAGCAGTTTATAAGAAATTAGATGACCTATTCTTTTTCCCTCGAAGAACATAAAGAAGTAAATAAACCTTAACAATCTTATTCTATATGTGCATGTTATAAAAACATATAGCATAGTTTGCTGTTATAGTAGATATATGCAAATGTCTACCATACCTTAGAGAGTTACAAGCGTCAAACGGTAGTGGGCCTAAAATGGAAGGATGTTAGATAATGGATACCTTACACTAGACCACAGATTTGGGTAAGTCTTCGTACACATTCATGGCTTTCACTGGGAGAGTGCTCAAGCAGTAGACCTGGGTACCTCTGAAATGTCCTAAACATACAGTTCTTCTTTACCCTCTTAGTTTGAAATGCTACTGTATGTTTGCTATTGTGCACAGAGCCAGGTGCTGTTGATAATGAACAGGCTAGACAGTCTTTGTCTCCTGGAACTTACATCCCAGTTGGGCATACAGACTTTAAAGAGGCAATTACAGTGCAGTAAAATAAGTGCAATGATTAGGGAAATACAAGGAACACATAAGGCCAGCATTTAACTTAGATTTGGGGATGCCATGGTGGCTTACCAAAGGAAGCAATATCCAGGCTGAGATCAGAAAGCTAAGCTAGAGTTTGTCAGGGGAAAGAGTGGAGAAGAAAAGCACTTCAGGCAGAAGGGAATAGCAGGCTCAGAGATTTAGAAGTGGAAAAGAGTGTGGTGCAAACGTGGTACAAAAGTTTGTATGGCTGAATGGTAGCAGGTGAAGGGATCATGGCTAAGGAGGATTCTAGATTTATAAACAGGATTGTGCCTCTTAAGACTTTATAGACTGGATCCTAAAAGCATTTGGGTGCCATTTAAAAATTGTAAGTAAAATAGTAACATGATCAAATTTGCATTTTATTCATTCAACAATATATTGGTTATCTACTATGTACCAGGCATTATGCTAGATGCTGGAGTTACAATTACTGGTGCATAAGGAAGACATCACTTCTGGCCAACATCCAGGCAAATTGGTGAATAGGTTGAAAACAGTCTGGAAGCACTTAGGAATCTGCTGGATAAATGTAGGCAAGGAATAATGGTTGCCTAAAACAGTTTACTGTCACTGGGTAGAACATCTTAAGTTATTTAGGGAGACTTGGGGGACAAGAAAAAATAGAGTCAAGTGTGCTGTATAAGTTTCTGTGCATTTTTCCTATCTGGCAACTCTTATCTCTGCATATTACTAAATGTAAGCTCCATGAGGGCAGATATTTTAGCTAGTTTTGTTCACTTCCGTGTCTCTTTTATATTGAGTAGGTTGTCATTAAATATTTCTGAAAAAATAAATATCTAACTTGATTTTGATCTTAATATGAATGACTTTCAGGTTGTCTCCTCTTGTTACCTACATTTTGGATACATTTCTTTGACCATTAAATAACTATTAAGATCATCAGTAAAGTCTCAAATTTTGATCCTAAATTTCTTTTTTTTTTTTTTTTTTGAGACGGAGTCTTGCTCTGTCGCCCAGGCTGGAGTGCAGTGGCGCAATCTCGGCTCACTGTAAGCTCCGCCTCCCAGGTTCACGCCATTCTCCTGCCTCGGCCTCCCGAGTAGCTGGGACTACAGGCATGTGCCACCATGCCCGGCTAATTTTTTTGTATTTTTAGTAGAGACGGGGTTTCACCATGTTAGCCAGGATGGTCTTGAGCTCCTGACCTCGTGATCCACCCGCCTCGGCCTCCCAAAGTGCTGGGATTGCAGGCATAAGCCACCACGCCCGGCCTTAATCCTAAATTTCTAAGCTTTATTAAATTTAGACATAATTACCATTAAAAGTGGAAGCAAATGGTATATTGGACAATATGAGATAGTTTTTAAACTGTCTTACATATAAGACAGGAAATATCAAGGTATCTAGAGACTTAACTTTTTTTTCATTTGTGAATGCGAAAGGTACATGAAATGTAGACTTTAGTAGAAAAATAATTTGCCAGAAATAATCAATTTGTGAAACTGTCTTATAGATTAGGTTGGATAGGTTGCCTTTCTCTATTCCAGCAATGTTTCTATGGACAGTTTAGCCTTTTACATGTAGGCTCCAGGACAGATGCAAGTGGTTTCCAATGTTATTAACCTTTTACATGCTTTTGTCCCACTTTGGACCAGGAATTTCTTGAGAATTCAGTCTATGGTTCTTGATTATTGGAACATGACTGTTTTGCTGTAGGTACAAGTCTGATGACTAATTTCAAGAGGAGTTATATATTGTCGTGAAATGGATTGGAATCTCCAAATAAACATTGAACCATCATGTCTTCCTACTGCCTTTTCTATCTGTGATTTCATACCACTCTGCACTTGAGTCATTATGTTCCAGTGGCCCTGACTTTTTCTGATCCTTAAACATTTCAAGCATTACCTCCTCAGAATTCTTGTGCTTGCCATCCCTCTGCTTGGAATATTCTTCCTCCAGATCTTTGCATGGTTGGCTCCTTCACATTCATGTCTTGGTTTAAATATAAAATCCTCTAAGAGGACTTCACTGACCTCCAAATTTATTGTGTCTTATTACCCTGCTTTCATTTTCTCATGGCACTTACTACAATCTGATATTATTTTATTTGTATGTGTTTGTGATTATTGGCTTTCTTCACGAGAATGTTACGTCCATGAGAACAGAGAATGTTATCTCAATCACCACCTTATACTTAGTACCTAGAATGGCCCAAGTATTTGTTGACTACATCAATCTATTTTCTTAATAAAAATGGTACATTTTGAATATAAAATGAAATGTTACTGGGAAAACAGTTTATAACATGGACTACAGAGGTAAGTAATATCTAACCAAGAGAATAATGTGTGATATTTAGCTGCCTCTTTTTGCTCCTAGGTTTCCTTTACCTAGTCATCCTGCTGCACCTCCTGAACATCTTAAAGAACCTTTGGTATACATGAGGAAAGCACAGGTTGGCTATTGTTCCATTTCGTTTTATTTTTTCATGCCAAGTTATATAATACAGAGCAAAAGATCATTATTGATGTCAGGAGTATGTATTATTAATTATGAAATACAGGGAAAGAACCACTAAATTTATGTTAATGGTATTTGTATATTCTCCCATTTTATTTTCAGTAACCAAGGATCATACCTATTTAACTATGGCAACCCTGGAAAAAATGGGGTAGAAGGGGAAAAAATCATCTACTATACTGGCTTGCAATTTAAAATATGGTACAAGTGTAATGTGGCAATTTATTCTTCATGGCCTGTGATATTAAAGGAATGAAATGTGAATGAACTGACACCCTCTTTCCTTAAAATTTTGGCCTTTGAAGCCAGTGTTATTAAAAGTGTATTTAAAATGTATTTGTTCTCACAGTGGGCTGTCACCTATTAATTGTATGCTGTTATAGAACTCTGATAAACCTGCTATCAAAATGGGTTGGCAAAAAACTAAGAATAAAATGACAAAATAATTTAAGCATGAAAACTATGAATAGTTGTTAAAATGGAAGCTCAATAAGTTCTAGCACATGCCCCTAGCTCTTTTAACTGTCCTTCATCTCAGCACAGCCTCACTCACCTCCCCTCAGTCCAGTCCTGTCCGTAAGCCTTCCTCACAGTGCTGGTTGAGTAGGACTCTGTGACTGCCACTGCTGAGGCACGTAATGAGCACCACAGTCAGTCGACCCTCATTCTTCAGCATAGCCTCAGAGATGGATTTTTAAAACCTTTTTTGGTATGGAATATTTCAAAGGTACCTCAAAGAACTCCCACAAACCCATCACTCAGCTTCCACAGTTATCATCATGGTTCTTCTGCTCTTGAAAATTTTCTGCAGAGTCATCACATTCCACAACAGTGGAAATTAGGCACTTTTTTTCAACTTTTATTTTTATTTAAAAAAATCATGAAAATTAGATGGTGAAAAGAAGCAATATAAATAAAAACCTTGGAGATATTTGAGGAAGTATATATTTCTATCTCTAGGTGGTATCTTTTAGGGCTGGAAATCAGTTAATGTTTATTTATCAATTTGTCATAAAGCATAATAAATAATACATATATGAAAGAATTGTGGGGATTTTTTGTTTTAAAGATTTGGAACCAATCCAAATGTCCAACAACGATAGACTGGATTAAGAAAATGTGGCACATATACACCATAGAATACTATGCAGCCATAAAAAATGATGAGTTCATGTCCTTTGTAGGGACATGGATGAAACTGGAAACCATCATTCTCAGCAAACTATCGCAAGGACAAAAAACCAAACACCGCATGTTCTCACTCATAGGTGGGAATTGAACAATGAGAACACATGGACACAGGAAGGGGAACATCACACACCAGGGACTGTTGTGGGGTGGGGGGAGAGGGGAGGGATAGCATTAGGAGATATACCTAATGCTAAATGACGAGTTAATGGGTGCAGCGCACCAACATGGCACATGTATACGTATGTAACAAACCTGCACGTTGTACACATGTACCCTAAAACTTAAAGTATAATAATAATAATAATAATAAAGATTTAAACTCAGTAAAATAAAACTAAGAAGGTTGGGCCTGAATATTTTTTAGTGAAATTGAAAATTTCTAAACAGTATAGAGAAAGTATCAGTTTTAACATACTAGGTATAAGAAACAAAACATAAAGGTTTTTTTTTTTTAATCATGACTGGAAAGAAGAGATAGAGAGGTAAATAATAAGTCAACTCTTAGAGCTTACTGCTAGTTGCTGAGAATATATATGAGTGATAGGTACATGTATGATACTCCTCTCTTTTCTTTCTGGACTTTCCCATGTATATCAGGGATCTGCAAACGACAGCCCTTGGGCCAAATCCAACCTGCCACCTATTTTTATAGGGCTGGCAAACTAGGAGTTTTATTTTTACTTTTTACATTTTTAAGTGGTTGAAAAATCAAAATAAGGAATATCTTGTGACACATGAAAACTATATGAATCACTAAGATATGTTTTATTGGAAAATAGTCATGTTCATTCATTTGCATATTGGTTGTTGCTGCTTTTGCACAACAGTGACAGCCCAAAGTGGTTGCAATAGAGACCCATGGACTGCAAAGCCTAAAATATTTACTATCTTCCCTTTCATACAAGGTTTGCCAATCCCCGTACTAAATTATTCATTCTTCAATAGCAGGGATTGTGCTTTTTATCGTCAGCACCTAGCATAGTACCCAGTCCACAGAACACTCTTGATAAGATTTGCTGAGCTAATTGATTCTTTAACCATGGCCATACTGATTACCTCCCCTATCAGTAAGTGTCTACCTGTCTTTCTATATTTGTTCTTTTTGAGACACTTAGTTGTTTAGCTCCCTATTTTAGGGGGCAATTCTCTCTTCTTTCCATGAAAGCTACCTAGTTTGGATCACATGACTTGTATTGCATCATGTTCTTCCTTACGTTTCATAATCTCTTCCCCAACAGACTTCTGTTCTGTCTGCCATTCTACTCCTTAGTCTAAGGCTACTTTTACTGTTTACTTTCTCTCTTCTCCCAAACTTTTGACTACTTCAAGAGAAAATCATGTAATTTCTGTGTTAACCATTATCTAGTCTCAATTCATTTATTTAACTTCCAGTGGATTCTTTTTGCTGTCTGCCAATATTGTATTTGTTATTCATTGTCTGTCTTCCATTTAGGTTGTTCTAAAACTTTTTCATGCTTGTGTGGCCCCTAATTCAACCTCTGTCTCACTCACTTTAAGCATTTCTCACTTATATTTTATAAACAATATTCAGGTTATCTCATTCAAGCTTCCACAGTTTCCTTCTTTTTTGTTGCCACATCTCTTTTTGCTCCAATCCTCTAAGATCAACTGTCTGCTGCACATTTTTTTCTGTGAGATCAAACTTAGCATGTCTAAAACTGTTTATGTTCTTTTTAAAATGACTATCTCTTTCTGACCTTCTTGTTTTTGTTACTAGTAATTAAGTGCTATATATTATTTCTTCCCATAGTCTTATAATCTCCTCTTTTTTTCATTACCAAGGCTGTTACCATAGTAGTCACAATAATGATGATGATGGTGATAATGCTGATAATGTTGCCTTTCATTGTTTACTTTATTTTAGACATTGTGCTTTAATTCACATCCTTATCTTATTTTTATACCTCCCAACTTTCAGTCTATCTCTCCCAATCTCCTTATGTTCTCTCAATACTATTAACTTTGATTATAAGCAGACAAACCCTTATAGCTCACTGCCTTTTAACAAACCTTCAATGTTTATTCCCAGTTGCCTAAAAAATGAAGTTCCGATTCCAGAGCCCAGCATTTAAGAATTTTTACTATCTGTCCTCAGCCTTCCCTTCCACTTTGTCAGTCTCTGCTGTCTTATAACTATCCTATGTGCCTGTCCAAGTGAATCATTTTGCCTTTCCCTCTTGCATCATTAACACTTGTTTTCCTGTCCTGGAAAGCCCTTTCTGCCTGTTTTGTGTTACAAAAATCCTATCTATTTTGTGAGGGTCAGCTCAGATGGCATCTCTTCTCTGATGTTATTATTGATTACCCCTGTTGAAAGGGATCTCTCTCTTGAACTCTGTTGAATAGCTCCCTGTTGTTTTATGGCCCTTAGCACAAATTGCAATTTATTATAGTAATGCTTTATTTTTATTTTTATTTTTTGAGACCGAGTCTGCTTTATCACCCAGGCTGGAGTGCAGTGGTATGATCTCGGCTCACTGCAACCTCAGCCTCCCAAAGTGGTGGGATTACAGGCGTGAGCCACTGTGCCCGGCCTATTATAGTAATTTCTGTATACATCTTTCTGACATTTATTATATGCCTCTTGAAAGAAGTAACAGTTTAAAAACATTTTTACATAACTGCTACATCTAGTACACTGGACTTTATGTAGCAGAAGCTTAGTACTTTATGTTGGATTGATAGTAAAGGAGTTAGCCATCTATTTTCCCAATTATTACACTATTTATTTTAAGGATATTTACTGAATACCTACTCAGTAGAAGATTCTATGCTGCAGAAATTCAGAAATAAATTAGATAGAGATTCTGCCTTCAAGTAATTGCAAGGTTTAGTAATTGAAATAAGACTTGGACACTAGATGTAATACAAAGTAAAAAGTGCTGTGTGACTAGCGGGAAGTGACCATGAGGTTTCGTCTGCGCACTGGGAAGGAGTAGTATACAGGTGGTTTCCTACCAGGTTCTTCTTTGCCCTTTTTAATGAAAAAGAAGCTTTAAAACTCCAGTTAGTGTTTCTTTTCACTTTGTATTCAGTAAAACACGGGCAGAAAATATTTTGAATTGTACCCTGGAAAAATTCAATTCATTTTTTTTTTCAATCAAAGTTTTATGAATTACTTTAACTTCACTTAGCTCTTGATTGTGTCTTCAGAGTTGGGTTATAAATCAGCTTCCTGCAGTTTCTGGCAAGCTACACTGGTACTTAATTTTCTGGGCTCATGAGGTTATGAAGCTTCTTATTCTGTATCAGCATTTCCCGGAATGTTTTCTGCTAAATACTAACCTTGAGAGATGCTCCACAAAAAAGGGTTCCTTGGACAAGGAAGTTTGCAAATTGAGGAACACTGCTTTCCTCTTGATGACTCACAATTTGTTTTTACTGTTTTTACTGGACTTCATATTTTAGAAGAGTTTTGAGAAGTTAGCACAGAGAGTTCTCATAGATCTCATACCCAGTTTCCCTCATTATTAACATCTTAACATTAGTATGGTACATTCGTTATAATTAATGAGCCATATTGGTTGATACATTGTTATGAACTAAAGTCCATAGTTTATTCAGACTTCCTTAGTTGTAACCTAATGTCCTTGTTCTGACCCAGGATCCCATCCAGGACATTACATTACATTTGGTTGTCATGTCTCTTTAGACTCTCTTGGCTATGACAGTTTCTCAGACTTTCCTTGTTTTTGATGACTTTGCCAGTTTTGAGAAGTACTGTTCAGATATTTTGTAGAATATCCCTCTCTTGGAATTTATCTGATGTTTTCTCATGATTAGACTGGGATTGTGAGTTTTTTGGAGGAAGATCATAGATGTAAAGTGCCATTTACGTTTATCACATCATATCAGGGTACATACTATTAACATGATTTATCGCTGTTGGTGTTAACCCTGATCATCTGACTGAGGTGGTGTTTGTGAGGCTTCTCCACTGTAATGTTACTCTTTTTCCCTCTTTCCATACTGTACTCTTTGGAAGGAAGTCACTACGTATAGACCATACTTAAGGAGTGGAGAATTATGTTCCACCTCTTTGAGGGAGGGGTATCTACATAAATTATTTGGAATTCTTCTGCATGAAAGAGTTTCTCTCCTTCCCCATTTATTTATATATTCAATTATTTATTTACATCGGTATGGACTAATGGATATTCATTTTCTTCTTTGAATTTTAATATTTTTTAATTTTGTTGCTCACAATTTATTTTGGCATGTTAAAGGTTTGGAGAAGTTCTGCAGGAAAGAAACCTGTTTAATTTTATTTAATCCAGTGTTGTTCAAGCTTACTGATCATGAAACCCTATTTCCATGTAAAATACCTTGGGAGCTACTTTGCTACACCCTTCAGTGAAAGCTATATTTGAAGATATACAGTGTGACATATATAAGTGCATGAGTTTTCTTGTGAAAAAATACTAATAAGCATACAGATCCCTAATTATATCCTAGGTACCATTCTAGTGCTATACATGCACTCACTCATTTAATATTCATGATAACCCTATGAGGTAGGTTACTAATGTGGTCTTAGGTCTCACTTTACAAAATGAGAAAGTGATAGAGCTGAGATATGAACCTGGTCAGCCTGGCTCCAGAATTTACATTACCTGATATTCAGTCTGTTTATCTAGCTCAGAAATGCTCAAGCAAGCTCAAGATGTACTATGTGGTTGAATTTATTCTGTTCTCTATCAATCTGGTAACCTTGGCAAAAATGATAATTTTGTTAATTTTGCATTACTTCAGTTCTCATCCCCTTCCTAATGGTCTTTTTGCCTTCTATACTGTCACTCCGTTTCCTAAAATTTCCAATACCTTGAGGATAGAGCTCAAATTCTTTATTATGGCTTACAAAGCTAGAAATGATCTTGACCTCTTTAGTTCCAGTCTCATCTCTTGCCTTCTCACACCGTTCTTCCCCAACCTGCCATGCACATACTTTCTCTAATCATACTTGACCTCTTCCACTTGTTGCAATAGGAGAACTTTTGCTTATGCCACTGTGTCTATTTGAAACTGCCTCTTCTCATCCCATATATTTCTGGCTATACTTGAAACTGCCTCCTCTCATCCCATATGTTTCTGGGTATACTTGAAACTGCCTCCTCTCATCCCATATATTTCTGGCTAGCTTCTGCACATCATTTATGTTATCAAGTGAGATGATAGATTGTTTAGGATGGCTCTCTGACTCCCAGATCTCAGATACTCAGGTACTTTTCCAGTCTCGTCCATCCTCCACATGAAAGGCCCCCTATACTTCTCTACTATAATACTTGGGTTGTTTGTATCATCACTTAGATTCTTTAGTCTCTGTGAAGTAGGACCTGAGTCTCTCTTTTCACCACTGTATCTCCAACATCTGGCACAGTCCCCAGCCCATGGTAGATAATAGATATTTTTAAATAATTACGAATGAATAGCATAGACAAAAAATAGAGAATATTCCTAGAAAATATTCAGACCCTTTGACTTAGTAATTCTACTTCTAGAACCTTGTATAAAGGAAAGAATCAGAAACACAGAAACTTATGTTCGTAATAATAGTAAAAGATTTAAAAGAATCTAAATGAATAACAATAGAGCTTGCTTAAATATGGCATGCTGTTTCCAAAAGAAACAATGTTATATAGGCATCAAAAATGTCCATTTTTGAAGAATTATAATGAATAGGAAAAGGCATACATTATAATTTTACATGGAGAAAGCAAAATATAAAACAATATAATTTCACTTTAATCCAAAATATGTGTGTTTTTATGTCTCAATTACACACATATACATGCATAGAAAAATGAAAGAAAAAATATTAATATTGGTTGTTTTTGTTTGATATATTATTTTTATAATCAGAGAATTACTAAAATGTTTTTCTATTAGATAGCTGGGTTATAATTAGTTTTTTTTGTCAGAGTGAAGAAAATAGTTTCCTGATTTTATAATTTCATAAGTTTTTTTTATGCTATTTGTTTAATATATGGTTTAAAAGTCATTTTATTTACCTTCATTGTTATTAAAAAGTAGTAATGCTATACTAATTTAAAAAAATTAGTATAATCATGAATCTTTTATAAATTTTTTGCTTCTCATACCTAGAAATTTCTTTATTTATGAAATTCCTAAAATCCTTTGAGTCAATACCATAAATTCCAATTATTAGGGAAATTTACTTGAAGGCAACAATAATTTCATTTAGAGAGGATATAGGTTTGGGTAAAAGGTAGATGTCTTCCTATCTGAACATTTTAAATGTTAAAAACCATTCATTTTCCTTTTGAATAACATGAAAGCTTTGAATTTATTTTGTAAGTCTTTTGGGTAGAAACCATCTATTTATTTATTTTGGGGTGCTAAATGTACATTGAAATTATTATATAATAGCACAGGCATAATCATGATTTTTTTTTGGCATTTCTTCTAAGACTTAGGGCCTAATTATCCACCTCCATGAATAGGACCTGAGAAAAACTGTGTCTATAAAACTGGAGCTAGAGTGGACCTCAAGTTTATCCAGTCCAACTCTGGCAAGTGTTCACTTCTCATCTCCTTTTGCTCCAGGACTTCTGGAAACAAGGAGCTCATAATTTCACTGAGTTAGGTTATATTTGAGGTAAATATTTCAACTTGTTGCAAAGTGTCTTTTTCATATTAAATGGTCATCTGCTCCTTACTACATTTACTCACTGGTCCTCGTTTTGTGATTGGCACATAGACAGCATTCAGTATATTAATATATTAGTGAGTCAGCGAGTGAACAAAGGAATGAATGGATACCATTTAATTAAGATTAGAGTTCTTGAGGAAACCTAAAGGATGGCCAGCTTGAAAGCAGCTGCTTGCTTCTTCATCTTGGATTTCCCCTCATTGTCAGGAAATTCTATTCCTGTTTCTGATAACTATGGAACTGACTCCTTTGACCATCCAAGATTTCAATGGAAATGACTTCACTTACCATCTGACTGAAGTTCTTGCAAGAGATACCTTGGAAAAGACCTCTCCACCTTAACATAGTGTTATAGATATGGGACAGAGGATAGACATGGCCAGCAACTGGGGTCACTTTTCTTTCCTTATTTTTAGGATTTTCAAGGAAGTGGTATATGTTCAATTGACAATGTTCAAGTTTAGCCATATCTAGGTTTTCTGTTTGCTCATTCTTTCATGTTTTTTCTGTAGTTTATGGCATATGGACTGATACAGATCTTATGAACTTTTTGCAAACTATCTCTGTCCCATATTATTTGTATATCTGTCTTATTCTCCTGACTTCCACCACAAAAGTGATGTGTTTCTTAGTGACAGGAATGCTGTTTTATTCATCTTTAGTGGCATGTATTTAATAGGTGGCTAATAAATATTTGCTAGATCAATGTATTTTCATCATTTAAAAACTCAGATAATATACCTCATTTCCCCCTGTTCTAGTTATTAAAAAACCCCACTTTTCTGAATTGGACATACTCTTTTTCTTTCCTCAATGCTTAGTCATAGTATTTCTCTGTTTCGGGTCATTTCTAAGTTCCTGCTTTAATTGTATAGCTCAGAAAAAAATGGTACTCAAATAAGTTTTAATCAGCACTTCTTACATTCGTAATAGTCTTTCTCATTGTGCTTTCATGTGTTATTTTTTAAGTTTCCTCATTTGTAAAATGATAGTAATGATACACATCTTATAGGTTAGTAAAATAACATACATAAACACATGTAAATCACATAGTTGTGTTTCATCAAGTAAAATAACACATGTAAACACATGTAAATCATATAGTTGTGTTTCATCAACTCTTTCCATTCAGAATACTTTCTTATGATGTCTAATTTCTTTTCTGTGTAACTTTTTCTCTTGACTGTTTTCTGTATATATTACATCTAATGTTAAATTTAGAGTTGGTAAATTGAAATTCTTGGTACAATGGGGTATCTATTTGGAGAACTGTAATTCATCACTTTACAGAAAATATGTGAGTGAGCTGTTTTTGCCAAAATAATTATTTAAAGGATAATTTAACAAAATATTCAACATCTTGTCTAGGTGTCATTCCAAAAGTTATCTTTCTATTTTGAATGGCTTTCATGTTTGAATTTTTAGTAAGTTTTATGCTGTTTTAAAATCGTGTATTGCAGTCTTGAAAATTTATATAGTACAGCTGACCCTTAAACAATGTGGGGTTTAGGGGTGCTGACCCTTCATGCAGTCAAAAATTCACATATAACTTTTGACTCCCCCAAAACTTAACTACTAATAGCCTACTGTTGACCAGAAACCTCACTGATAACATTAAGTGGATTAACACATATTTTATATGTTATATATAATATACTATATTCTTACAATAAAGAATGTGAGAGAAAGGAAAATGTTATGAAGAAAATCATAAGTAAGAAAAATATATTTACTATTTATTAAGTGGGAGTAGATCATCATAAATATCTTCATCATAAATGATCATAAATCATCTTCACGTTGAGTAGGCTGAGGAGGAGGAGGAAGAGGAAGGGTTGGTCTTGCTGTCTTGCCTGGCAGAGGCAAAAGAGGTAGAGGAGGTGGTAGAGGAGGTGGTACAGGAGGAGGTGGTACAGGAGGAGGTACAGGAGGAGGTACAGGAGAGGCAGGCACACTTGGTGTAATTTTACAGAAATACATTGTAACTCCCATCTGACATTTTTACTTTTTCATTTTTCTAAAACTATTTCTATATGGTTCCAGTCCTCTTTCACTGTTTGCTTTAGTTTCAAGGGTCCATGTTGCAAAATGGACCCTACTATGATATGGACACTGAAGTCAAAAGCAGTCTTGAATAATCAGAACTCTTCTGCCAGACTGTCTAAATGTCAATTTGTTTTTTGGCACCACTTCTTCTACGTGTTCTTCCTCATTATCTGACAGTGGTCTGGAAGCATTCATCTCCGTCAAGTTGTTTTTAATTAAATTCCTCTGGTGTGGTGTCTATTAGCTGTTGAATTTCTCTAAAATCTGTATCTTGCAACCCTTCACTCCCAACCTTTTTTGGTCATATCTACAGTCTCTTTCATTATTTCCTTGATTGACCGTCTTGTAAATCCTGTGAAGTCTGTATAACATCTGGAAACAGTTTTCTCCAGCAGGAATTTACTGCTTTGGGCTTGATGACTTTCACAGCTTTTTCCATAACAACAATGGTGTCTTCAATGGTATAAGTCTTCCAGACTTTCATGATGATCTCTGTATTGGGTTTCTCTTCCATAGCACTGGCAAATCTTTTCCATAGGGTGCTGTATATAATGAGCCTTAAAGGTCCGTATGACCCAGACCCAGAGGCTGAATTAGAGACATTGTGTTTGAGGGTAAGTAGACCAATTTGATATCTTCTGTGTTGAACTCGTGGTGTTCTGCGAGGCGAAGGGCATTGTCCAATATCAAAACAGCTTTAAAAACAGTCCTTTACTGACAAGGTACTTCCTGACATCAGGGACAAAGCATAAATTGAACCAATCCAGAAAAAGGGTTCTTGTTGTCCAGGCCTTCTTGTTTTAAAACCAAAAGCCTGGCAATTGGTGTTTATCTTTTCCCTTCAAGGCTCAGGGGTTAGCAGCTTTACAGATAAGGCCAGTCCTGTTCCTAAACCCAATTGCATTTACAAAAAATGGTAGAATTAGCCTATTTCTTCTTGCCTTAAATCCTGGTACTTGCTTCTCTTACTTACTAATAAAAGTCCTATGTGGCAATTTTTCCCCCCTAGAATAAGGCACTCTCTTCTGCATTAAAAACCCGTTCAGCCAGATATCATTTTTCCTCAATGATTTTAATGGCATCGGGAACTCATCTTCTGCCTCTTGGTCAGCAGAAGCTGCTTCTCTTGTTATCTTGACATTTTTAAGCCAAACTGATTTTGAAAATTGTCAAACCATCCTTGGCTGGGATTAAATCCTCCAGCTTTAGATCCTTTACCTTTCTTTTGCTTTAAATTGTCATGTAATGACTTCACTTTTTCTCAAATCATATTTGGAGTCTATAGGTATGCCTTTTAGTAACCCTGCACCCACATAAAAGCTGTATTTTCAATACTAGATAAAAGAGTATTTTGCAAAAAAAAATGCAAGATTTTCACCTCTGGTGGTGTAGCTACAGCAATGGCTTCATGAGTTTCCTTTTCTTTTTTTACAATGGTCCTTATGCTGGATTCATTTCTCTTGAAGTGATGGGCAACTGCACCTGCAGACCTCAATCTTCCGTACATATCAAGCAATTCACTGTTTTCTTGCAATGTCATGACTTTTCTTCTTGGGAGCATTTCTAGCATCACTAGTGGCTTTTTGTATGGGTCCCATGGTATTATTCAGGGACAATATTGTGCTCAACACAATAAAAATATGTGAGACTGTGAGAGATCACTTTTTACTGCAATACACAATTTACAGGCCTGTGGAACTGCTCACATGGAGATGATTAGCATCACTCAGGGTTTCAAGCAGATACTCACAGCACTTGAATTCACTGTGAATTCAATAGCAAGAGGAGGTGGCTACAAAATTGTTACAGTAATATAGTATGTGCTACAGTTAATTTTATGCAGTTGTGATTTAATACTGAAGCTTTATGTTTGTTTATATTTCTCTCAACTTCAAGTGGTACCATGTATAGTCTGAAAGTATATATACGTTTTTAATAAAACTTAACTTTTTATAATAGTTTTGTGTATACTTTATGGTAGGAAATGATAAAATAGACTACTAGTATCTACATATATTTTATGCATTCAGAACAAACCCAACTTTTCTTAAAATTTTCAGTATGTCTAGGCTATATGGTTTGTCTGTGAGGTTTTTTGGAATTGTTGCTGATCTCCAGAATTTTTTCCAATATATTTATTGGAAAAAATTTAAATATAAGTAAACCCACACAGTTCAAGCCTATGTTATTCAAGTGCCAACTTTGTATATTATGAGTTGCACATTAATGTCTATTGTATTTAATAACTTTAATTTTGTTTTTATGTCTGAGAGTTAATGCCTTTTTATCAATTCTAGAGCTGTTTGCATGAGTGATTGAAAATGAGAATATTTGTAACCATAATTTAATAGCTAGCAATTTGGTTCCTTATAATAGGATAAATAAAAATCCAGGGATTGGATTTTTAATATGTATGCAAATTTTATTTTATTGTGATCATTTTATTAGAAGTATTTTTTAATAAGCTTTTTCTTACCTGTTTCCTCCACCATTTGGGGTGGGAGGCAGCAGGTAACAGAAGGATTGTTAGAGGAAATGATACTTAATCTGACATCAGAAGGGTGAATGAGATTTATCTAAATAAGGTGGGTGTAAAGATATTGAATGTGGAAGGTAGGTTGTATCATTATAATTAATGTTTGCTCATTAACAATGTACCCAAATAAGAGGTACCAAATAAGTCTTGGATCTAAGAGAATTATTTATAGTTAAGGAGAGAATTAAAATAAGCCAATAAATAGAGTTAATTTGGGAGCTATTTCATGTAACGTATTGAGTATGCTTTTATTCTTGAAAATCTATTTCTATAAATGTAGTAAACCGAACTTTATACATTTCACATAGCTTGATATTTATTCTTCAGAAGAATTTTTTCTGTTCATTCACTGCTTGGGCCATTGCATTAAAATTTTTAAAAATACTTGCAACATTACTTAGGGTAGAAATATGTTTAATTATTGAGCATCTATTATGTGCTAGACACAGTGTGATTTGTACCATGATAGGTGGAGGACAGGGTGTTATGAAAGCCCATAAGCAAAGTCACCTAATGCTATCTTGGTTGGGGACCAGGTGAGAAAAGTTTTAATGGAGGAAGGGATATTTAAGCTGATACCTAAAAGGTGAATAAGATTTATTTAGACAAGAATAAGAATGTTGGAGGTGGGAGTTGAGCTTGGAGAGCAAATTTCAGATAAAGAGTAATGTATTTGAATGTGTGTGTTGAAGAAGCTATGAATAATGATAGCTGTAGTAAAAGCCATCACTTATTGAATGATAGTTATCACATTATGCCACTGTTTGAGTCAGTTTACATGTATTAACATCTTTAATCTTTGTAACAGCCATATAAGGGAACTGTTGTTATTATTCCACTTTCATTAATTGATTATTGAGTATTAATTGTTCTTTATGAGTAATATACAGTTCTCTCCTTGTTTCCTTGTTAGGTCTGAATTTTGGGACTTTGGTATTATTTTATTTTGGTTTCAGTGAGCCAGAAGTGGTCTGTAGGCACATTTAGTAAAAAGACAAAAAACATTATTATGGCATTTTAGCTTGTCATTGAAAAGAATATTATATTAAAATATGGTATTTATGTGTGATCAAACCTAGGACTATTAAAACTTAATTTCCATGTTATAAGAAATAGAAGAGATAATGAAGAAGGTAATCAATACTATGAAAAATAGTGAGACAAATCCAGATTGTGACACATTCTAAGAGACAACTGGTCTGGACCTTTCAAGAAAGTCAGTATCATAAAAAAAAAAAAAAAAAGAAGAAGAATAGAGAGATTCTGGATTAAACTGCTCTGAAAGGCAGAGACATAACAACCAATGAAATGTAATGCATGAATTTTGAATGGATCCCAGATTTTAAAAACTATAAAAGATATTTTGGAGACAACTGGAAAATTTGACTATATATAGACTAAGTATGACATCATGAAATATTAATTTTCTTAGGTATGATAATGATATTGTGATACGTTGGAAAATGTCCTTATTCTAAGAATATACATGCTGATGTATTTAGGGGTAAAATTTCATTTTTGGAAAAATTACAATGTAATAATTTCTGTACATTTTTACCTTTTACTAGGTCATTAATGAGATTCCTAAGTATTAAACATTTATAAAATGCTTAAATTTAACTTATCTTTTTATCTGATATTTTCCATATAATGTTTATTACCATATGACTTCTTGACATTTTAAAAAATCTGTCCTTATTCCCATCCTCAACTAAAATATCAGTTACTTGAGGACTGAGGCTTTCTGTTATTCACTGCTTAATTCATAGCACAAAGGATAGTATCTGGCATATAGTAGGCAGTAGTCAGTATTTGTTGAGTGGACTAATAAATAAGGATAACCAATCTCAACCAGCCTTACCGTTTCTATATAATTTGTAATATCTTTAATTTTTTTATTAGTTTTAGTATTGTTCCTGGAAAAGATAATTGATTGTTTTTTATGTTTCAGGGAAGTTGGGAAAAAAGAATTTTGAAGAGTTTAAATAGTATGTGCACTGAACTAAGTATCCCGCTGGCACGAAAGGTACTTTTAAACATTTTTCTGTTTAAGTATTTCATTGTGAATCAAATACTAGAAAGTATCATGAAGTTATATAACTGTTAGGCACATTTATTTATTTGTTTATTTATTTATTTAGAGACAGAGTCTTGCTCTGTCACCCAGGCTGGAGTGCAGTGGCGCGATCTCGGCTCACTGCAACCTCCGCCTCCTGGGTTCAAGCAATTCTCCTGCCTCAGCCTCCCAAGTAGCTGGGACTACAGGCACCCGCTACCAGGTCCAGCTAATTTTTTTGTATTTTTGATAGAGACGGGGTTTCACTGTGTTAGTCAGGAGGGTCTCGATTTCCTGACATCATGATCTGCCCACCTTGACCTCCCAAAGTGCTGGGATTAGAGATGTGAGCCACTGTGCCTGGCCTATTTATTTATTTTTACTAGTATATCACCTTGGTTTGAAACAAAAATCTGTAAAAGGCCAATTATGTGGGTATATTCTATATAGATTTCTATTTTGTGTGCTATAATAATTATTATAACAAACCTGTATCTTTGCAAATAGATAGAAATATGAATCTGTAGTATAGATGAGTTAGACATTTGGCTGTAAAGATTAGGAATATGCTTTAAAGATTTTAATTACCTTTAGTCTCCTTACTTTTTGGCTAATTAGCACAATAGCCATATTCCTTGAATCACAGAGTTCAGGCATACTGTGATCTTGTAATAGGTAATACAGTACCATCTTTCGGTATTAACATAGGAAACAAAAAGGATAATTTGTCATCTCTTTGTAGAACTGGAATTCTATTTAGATCTAATACTCAACATTTATGTTACTCTGGGCATTGAGGAGAAAAGATGAGAAAGAAAAGAAAAAATACTTGAGGGATGTTCTGTATTCTTTGTAGCTACTCAGAAGTAGGAGAGAGTCAGTTTCCCTTTACTTCATTCTCCCTACCTGCTATTTATTCCCTGTTGTTGGACAGGATGTAGTGGGTATACTTTGGATAATACCCAGGGAAAAATTACTGAAGGCACCAGAAGGATGGTGTTTAAAAAGGGATATATTTATATTAAAAACTGTCTAAATATGTAGTATTGTATAATATACTGCCTTTCTTATAGGAAGATGATGCTACTGACTCTTAGTCACACTCTCTTGGCCAGTCCCCCTTGTGATCCTTTTCTGAGACTGCTGGATGGGGATGAGAGATGTAGTATGTGGCCGAGGAGCAGTTTTTCTTTGTGAAATTTACTGGCCAATACAGATCACTTACCTTCTTTTACTGGACTCATTAGCACCATGTTCTAACTAAGCCATTGAGACTAGATATAACATAATAGTTAAATAATAATTTAAATGCAGTTACCCCCCAAATTCAACATGTTTAATGAAATTATACTGTTATGGTCGTTTATTTAGCTTTTAAATAAGTTATTGATTCTTGTTTTTAGTTGTATTGCTAGACTTCAAAAAATGAAATGAAACCAGTTTCAAAATTACCTTTTCCAGAGGCCAGCTGGAGAACAGAAAGAACTTCTTAATAAATGGAATGAAATGGGAACTGATGAACCAGGTATGTGAACAATTTTTTCTGAGTGTAGTAGTGGAAAAATAATTGCCTTCTTAACTGTGGATCCAAAATAACATAATTAACAATTCTTTGGGGAAGATTGCAATTTTCCTTCTCATTAATTTTCTATCATCTGGAAAACCAGAATTAGACTGGCCAACTCAAACTCCCAGACACCACATGCAACTAATAAATACAGATATCAGGAGCAGCTTTTTGTTTGTTTGTGTTTTTAGAGACAGGTTCTTGCTCTATTACCCGTGCTGGGGTACAGTAGCATGATCACAGCTCACTTTAACCTCAAGCTCCTGGGCTCAGAGGGTCCTTTCACCTCAGCCTCCTGAGTAGCTAAGACTACAGGCACACACCACCATGCCTGGCTAATTTTTTTATTTTTTGTAGAGATGGGGTTTTGCTATGTTGCCCTGGCTCTTTCTGTTGAACTCCTGGCCTCAAGTAATCCTCCCATCCTCCCACCAGAGCCTCCCAAAGTGCTGGGATTACAGGTGTGAGCCACTGCACCTGGCCTTATTTATCCTTTTTTAAAGCAGCCTTTTAAAACATTTTTATAAAATTATAAATTATCCAGTGGATTTTTGAGATTCTTGTCTTTTAGTTAAGGTAAATATTGTGTAAGCTTAATTATATTGGGTTGTTAAAAATAGGATAAATAGTGAAAAATACGTTCGAAGACTTTAAAATGTTTTAAAGAATTTATTTTTGTTCATTTTAATATTTAAAATCTAGTCAATTTTGTAAATATAAAATGAATAACAACTATATTTCATTTACTATGATAGATGCCTATAATTGTATAGACAGACATGTACATAACCCTTCCTCCTCCCCTTCCTTTACCACTGCTAAAAATACATGTAGGGGACTAGGTAAGAGATAAATACCATAATAGAGTTATTATATATAGTTATTTGAGTTCAAAAGGGGGAATAGTTTAATACAACTAGAGGAATTCACTAAGAATGCATTGTTTGTATTTTAAGTACATTGAGAATTCTCATATAGAACCTTTATGTTACATTGACATTGTTTGGCCAATTCAGTTATAAGTAATTACAATTTGTGAATAGGATGCTCTTAATTTCTTGTGGAATATGTCATCTAGGACGTTAAGGGCAGAAATTGTCTTTTCATTTTAGTGTTCTCTGTACTTAATGCAGTGTATGCATTCTCAAGAAATGTTTGAATTAATCTATCTGTATGATAACATGTGAAAGAATGATTAATGTTTATTTAATAAGGCTTCATATATTATTAGCTGAAATTTTGTTTATAATCTGTCTTATTCTAGATTTAAGCCTTTTCAGACCTGTTTATGCACCTAAGGATTTTCTTGAGGTAGGTTCTATTGGATAAATACACATATATTAATGGACGAATAATGTGAATAAATGATGATGTAAAAATACATCAAGGCAGAAGGATTAGCATGTAAAAAGTCCCAGAGTCATTGAAGCAGTAGAATGACATGATCAGATCTGTGTTTGAAAATTACCCTTGGAAAATATACTGGAATATGGAAAGATTAGCATTGAGTAAATCGGTTAGGATAATTTTGATTAAAAAATAGTGACTGTAGGAAGTGGGTTCCAAGATGGCTGGATACGAACAGCCCCAGTCTGCAGCTCCCAGCGTGATCAACACAGAAGATGGGTGATTTCTGCGTTTCTAACCGAGGCACCTGGTTCGTCTCATTGGGACTGGTCAGAAAGTGGGTTTAGCCCACGGAGGGTGAGCCGAAGCAGGGAGGGGCATCGCCTCACCCGGGAAGCACAAGGGGTCGGGGGATTTCCCTTTCTGACCCAAGGGAAGCCATAACAGATTGTACCAGGAAAATCAGGACACTGCCAACTAAACACTGCACTTTTCCAACAGTCTTAGCAAACGGCACACAAGGAGATTATATCCCATGCCTGGCTCAGCAGGTCCCATGCCCACAAACCCTTGCTCACTGCTAGTCCGAGATCAAACTATGAGGTGGCAAGCCTGCCTGGTGGAGGGGCATCCGCCATAGCTGAGGCTTGAGGAGGTAAACAAAGTGGCAGGAAGCTCAAACTGGGTGGAGCCCACCACAGCTCAATGAGGCCCGCCTGCCTCTGTAGACTCCATCTCTGGGGACAGGGCATAGGTGAACAAAAGGCAGAAGAAACTTCTGCAGACTTAAACATCCCTGTCTGACAGCTCTGAAGAGAGCAGTGGTTCTCCCAGCACAGTGTTTGAGCTCTGAGAACAGACAGACTGACTCCTCAAGTGGGTCCCTGACCCCCGTGTAGCCTAACTTGGAGACACCTCCCAGTAGGGGCCGACTGACACCTCATACAGCCTGGTGCCCCTCTGAGACAAAGCTTTCAGAGGAAAGATCAGGCAGCAATATTTGCTCTTCTGCAATATTTGCTGTTCTGCAGCCTCCGCTGGTGAAATCCAGGCAAACAGGGTCTGGAGTGGACCTCCAGCAAACTCCAACAGACCTGCAGCTGAGGGACCTGACTGTTAGAAGGAAAACTAACAAACAGAAAGGAATAGCATCAACATCAACAAAAAGGACACCCACACCAAAACCCCATCTGTAGGTCACCATCATCAAAGACCAAAGGTAGATAAAACCACAAACATGGGGAGAAACCAGAGCAGAAAAGCTGAAAATTCTAAAAACCAGAGTGCCCCTTCTCCTCCAAAGGATCGCAGCTCCTTGCCAGCAATGGAACGAAGCAGGACAGAGAATGACTTTGACGAGTTGACAGAAGTAGGCTTCAGAAAGTTGATAATAACACACGTCTCTGAGCTAAAGAAGGATGTTTGAACCCATTACAAGGAAGCTAAAAACCTTAAAAAAAGATTAGACGAATGGCTAACTAGAATAAACAGCATAGAGAAGACCTTAAATGACCTGATGGAGCTGAAAACCATGGCATGAGAACTACATAATGCATGTACAAGCTTCAGTAGCCGATTCGATCAACTGGAAGAAAGCATATCAGTGACTGAAGATCAAATGAATGAAATGAAGTGAAAAGACAAGTTTAGAGAAAAAAGAGTAAAAAGAAACAAACAAAGCCTCCAAGAAATATGGGACTGTGTGAAAAGACCAAATCTACATTTGATTGGTGTACCTGAAAGTGACAGGGAGAATGGAACCAAGCTGGAAAACACGCTTCAGGATATTATCCAGGAGAACTTCCCAAACTAGCAAGGCAGGCCAACATTCAAATTCAGGAAATTCAGAAAACACCACAAAGATACTCCTCGAGAAGAGCAACCCCAAGGCACATAACTGTCAGATTCACCAAGGTTGAAATGAAGGAAAAAATGTTAAGGGCAGCCAGAGAGAAAGGTTGGGTTACCCACAAAGGGAAGCCCATCAGACTAACAGCAGATCTCTCAGCAAAAACCCTACAAGCCAGAAGAGAGTGGGGGCCAATATTCAACATTCTTAAAGGAAAGAATTTTCAACCCAGAATTTCATATCCAGACAAACTAAGCTTCGTAAGTGGAGGAGAAATAAAATCCTTTACAGACAAGCAAATACTGAGAAATTTTGTCACCACCAGGCCTGCCTTACAAGAGCTCCTGAGGGAAGCACTAAACATGGAAAGGAACAACTGGTACCAGCCACTGCAAAAACATGCCAAATTGTAAAGACCATTGATGCTAAGAAGAAACTGCATCAACTAATGGGCAAAATAACCAGCTAACGTCATAATGACAGGATCAAATCCACACATAACAATATTAACCTTAAATGTCAATGGGCTAAATTCCCCAATTAAAAGACACAGACTGGCAAATTGGATAAAGAGTCAAGACCCATCAGTGTGCTGTATTCAGGAGACTCATCTCACATGCAGAGACACACATAGGCTCAAAATAAAGGGATGGAGGAAGATCTACCAAGCAAATGGAAAGCAAAAAAAAAAGCAGGGGTTGCAATCCTAGTCTCTGATAAAACAGACTTTAAACCAACAAGGATCAAGAGACAAAGAAGGCCATTACATAATGGTAAGGGATCAATTCAACAAGAAGAGCTAATTATCCTAAATATATATGCACCCAATACAGCAGCACCCAGATTCAAAAAGCAAGTCCTGAGAGACCTAAAAAGAGACTTAGACTCCCACACAATAATGGGAGACTTTAACATCCCACTGTCAATATTAGACAGATCAATGAGACAGAAGGTTAACAAGGGTATCCAGGACTTGATCTCAGCTCTGCACCAAGCTGATCTAATAGACATCTACAGAACCCTCCACCCCAAATCAACAGAATATACATTCTTCTCAGCACCACATCGCACTTATTTCAAAATTGATCACATAGTTGGAAGTAAAGCACTCCTCAGCAGATGTAAAAGAACAGAAATCACAACAGACTGTCTCTCAGACCAAAGTGCAATCAAATTAGAACTCAGGATTAAGAAACTCACTCAAAACCACACAACTACATGGAAACTGAACAACTTGCTCCTGAATGACTACTGGGTACATAATGAAATGAAGGCAGAAATAAAGATGCTCTTTGAAACCAATGAGAACAAAGACACAACATACCAGAATCTCTGGGACACATTTAAAGCAGTGCGTAGGGGGAAATTTATAGCACTAAATGCCCACAAGAGAAAGCAGGAAAGATGTAAAATCGACACCCTAACATCACAATTAAAAGAACTAGAGAAGCAAGAGCAAACACATTCAAAAGCTAGCAGAAGGCAAGAAATAACTAAGATCAGAGCAGAACTGAAGGAGATAGAGACACAAAAAACCCTTCAAAAAATCAGTGAATCCAGGAGTTGATTTTTTGAAAAGATCAACAAAATTGGTAGAATGCTAGCAAGACTAATAAAGAAGAAAAGAGAGAAGAATCAAATAGATGCAATAAAAAATGATAAAGGGAATATCACCACCGATTCCACAGAAATACAAACTACCATCAGAGAATACTATAAACACCTCTACGCAAATAAACTAGAAAATCTAGAAGAAATGGATAAATTCCTCGACACATACGCCCTCCCAAGACCAAACCAGGAAGTTGAATCACTGAATAGGCCAATAACAGGCTCTGAAATTGAGGCAACAATTAATAGCCTACCAACCAAAAGAAGTCTAGGACCAGATGGATTCACAGCCGAATTCTACCAGAGGTACAAATAGGAGCTGGTACCATTCCTTCTGAAACTATTCCAATCAATAGAAAAAGAGGGAATCCTCCCTAACTCATTTTATGACACCAGCATCATCCTGATACCAAAGCCTGGCAGAGACACAGCAAAAAAAGAAAATTTTAGACCAATACCCCAATGAACATCGATTTGAAAATTCTCAATAAAATATTGGCAAACCAAATCCAGCAGCATATCAAAAAGCTTATCCACCAAGATCAAGTCAGTTTCATCCCTGGAATGCAAGGCTGGTTCAACGTATGCAAATCAATAAAAATAATCCATCACATAAACAGAACCAAAGACAAAAATCACATGATTATCTCAATAGATGCAGAAAAGGCCTTCGACAAAATTCAACAGCCCTACATGTTAAAAACTCTCAATAAACTAGGTATTGATGGAACGTATCTCAAAATAGTAAGAGCTATTTATGACAAACCCACAGCCAGTATCATACTGAATGGGCAAAAACTGGAAGCATTCCCTTTGAAAACTGGCACAAGAGAGGTATGCCTTCTCTTACCACTCCTATTCGACGTAATGTTGGAAGTTCTGGCCATGGCAATCAGGCAAGAGAAAGAAATAAAGGTTTTCAATTAGGAAAAGAGGAAGTCAAATTGTCCCTGTTTGCAGAAGACATGATTGTATATTTAGAAAATCCCATCATCTCAGCCGCAAACCTCCTTAGCCTGATAAGCAACTTCAGCAAAGTCTCAGGATACAAAATCAATGTGCAAAAATCACAGGCATTCTTATACACCAATAACAGACAAACAGCCAAATCATGAGTGAACTCCCATTTACAATTGCTACAAAGAGAATAAAATACCTAGGAATCCAACTTAAAAGTGATGTGAAGGACCTCTTCAAGGAGAACTACAAACCACTGTTCAATGAAATAAAAGAGGACACAATCAAAAGGAAGAACATTCCATGCTCATGGATAGGAAGAATCAAAATCGTGAAAATGGCCATACTGCCCAAAGTAATTTATAGATTTAATGCCATTCCCATCAAGCTACCAATGACTTTCTTCATAGAATTGGAAAAAACTACTTTAAAGTTCACGTGGAACCAAAAAAGAGCCCGCAGTGCCAAGACAATCCTAAACAAAAAGAACAAAGCTGGAAGCATCACACTACCTGACTTCAAACTGTACTACAAGGCTACAGTAACCAAAACAGCATGGTACTGGTACCAAAACAGAGATATAGACCAATGGAACAGAACAGCGGCCTCAGAAATAACACCACACATCTACAGCCATCTGATCTTTGACAAACCTGACAAAAACAAGAAATCGGGAAAGGATTCTCTATTTAATAAATGGTGCTGGGAAAACTGGCTAGCCATACGTAGAAAGCTGAAACTGGATCCCTTCCTTACACCTTATACAAAAATTAATTCAAGATGGATTAAAGACTTAAATGTGAGACCTAAAACCATAAAAACCCTAGAAGAAAACCTAGGCAATACCATTCAGGACATAGGCATGGGCAAGGACTTCATGTCTAAAACACCAAAAGCAATGGCAACAAAAGCCAGAATTGACAAATGGGATCTAACTAAACGAAAGAGTTTCTGCACAGCAAAAGAAACTACCATCAGAGTGAACAGGCAACCTACAGAATGGGAGAAAATTTTTGCAATCTACCCATGTGACAAAGGGTTAATATCCAGAATCTACAAAGAACTTTAACAAATTTACAAGAAAAAAAGAAACAACCCCATCAAAAAGTGGGCAAAGGATACGAACAGACAGTTTTTAAAAGAAGACATTTATGCAGCCAACAGACACATGAAAAAATGCTCATCATCACTGATCATCAGAGAAATGCAAATCAAAACCACAATGAAATACCATCTCACACCAGTTAGAATGGCGATCACTAAAAAAGTCAGGAAACGACAGGTGCTGGAGAGGATGTGGAGAAATAGGAACGCTTTTACACTGTTGGTAGTGTAAACTAGTTCAACCATTGTGGTAGACAGTGTGGTGATTCCTCAAGGATCTAGAACTAGAAATACCATTTGCCTCAGTGATCCCATTACTGAGTATATACCCAAAGAATTGTAAGTCATGCCACTATAAAGACACATGCACAGATATGTTTATTGTGGTACTATTCACAATAGCAAAGACTTAGAACCAACCTAAATGTCCATCAATAATAGACTGGATTAAAAAAATGTGGCACATATACACCATGGAATACTATGCAGCCATTAAAAAGGATGAGTTCATGTCCTTTATAGCAACACGGATGAAGCGGGAAACCATCATTCTGAGCAAACTATCGCAAGAATAGAAAACCAAACACTGCATGTTCTTACTCATAGGTGGGAATTGAATAATGAGAGCACTTGGACACAGGGTGGGAAACATCACACACTGAGGTGGGGGAATAGGGGAGGGATAGCATTAGGAGAAATACCTAATGTAAATGACAAGTTAATGAGTGCAGCAAACCAACATGGCACATGTATACATACGTAACAAACCTGCACATTGTACACATGTACCCTAGGAACTTAAAGTATAATAAAAAAAAAAAGTAAAATAATGAAAAAAAAATAGTGACTGTACATCACGTAGCCTGCTGCCTGGCACATATACATACTCAGGAAATCTTTTTCTTTTTTATTCCGTTCCCTGTTCTAGTAGTCCAGAAGACATGATGAGTGTCTGAACTAAGAGAACAACACTGGAAATGGAAACAATTTGATGGATTTGAAGGAGATTTTAAGGATGATTTGGGAACTGATCAGATATGGGGTCTATGAGAAAAAGAAAAGATAATGATCGCCTTCAAGTATCTAGGTTGTGTAATTGGCTGGAAGTTACTTGACGTGAGATAGAGGATACAGGAGGCGGAACAGGGCTGTTAGTGAAGGTGATAAGCTTAGTTAAGTTACAGAGACATATCAAATATTCAAGTGGAACCCTTCAGTAGACACTTGGAACTCATTATTTTAATTCACACGTTTGATTTCACTCTTTCTCTTGGACTTCACATGTAATCCTATTATATTTACCTTTGAAATATATCCAGAATACATTCAGTTTTTGTCACAACCACTGCTATATCCAAGCTTCCCAACTGGTCTTCCTACTTCTACCTTTGCCCATCTAGAATCTGTTCTTAGCACAGCTTCCGGAGGAAGGCCTTTAAATGCAATTCAGAATAAGCCACTCTTCTGCTATCCAGTGGCTTCCCATCTCATTCTACTTATTAAATAAAAGCCCATTTGATTTGATATCCCATTACCTGTCTGAGTTCATCTCTGGTTACTGTCCTTCTGACTGGTCTTACTCCAGCTACTTTAGCCTCCTTGCTTACCCCTGGCTTCCTCCCAGCTGAGTGTCTTTGCTCTTTGTTTTATCTGCTGGCAACGATTTTTCCCTAAATGTCTACCTGCATGTTCCCTCACTACTCGTGTGTTCGCTTAAATATCACCTTCTTAGTAAAGGTTTCACTGGCTCTTCTGCTTGGAACTCCTTATACCCTTTCCAGCTTTGTTCTCCTCCACAGCATCTATCATGACGTATATAACATACTATTGATTTATTTTGCTTATTGCTTGCCTTTTTCCATTACAAAGGAAGCTCCACAGGGGCAAGAGCTTTTCATTCTGTTTTGTTCCCTGCTTCAACAGTCACACAGGGTCAAATAATTGACAACACTCACAAGACTTCTCAGGGTACACCCACATGTGGCTTTCTTTCAGCAAGAGAAAGAACGAACCTGCAAACACAAAGAGATCCACACTTCTGACAGAGCTCTCAGGGCCCTTTCTCAGTTACATAGGATGTGTTTAGATTTTCAGTTATAAACCATCAAGATACATGTGAGATATCTTGGTCTAGAGAGCCAAGACACAAGTTTTTGAGGGGTCGTTTCTACCCCAACTGGTTATATCAGATGTAAACCACCAATCTACATTTTCAATAAACAATGTAAATAAACAGATGTGGAATGCCTCCAGGTTAGTTTTGGTCATGAAAATAGCGTATTGCAACTGACTAGTTAGTACATGTCGCTGCATCTTGGCCAAGGGTCACTACCAGACTTCCAGGTATTCCTGGAGATTAGCATAACACTACCACAAGTCAGCTGTAAGTTAATCCTGTCTTTGACTGCACTGTCCCCAAGTAGAATAGTGCTTAGCACAATCTGCTCAATAAATATTTACTGAATGAATGAATAAATGAGTCAATGAATGAAGGTTTCACATTTTATCTCTTTACATTTGCTAAAGTAAAACTTGGTTAGAAATTATTTCAGAACTTTTGGAATTGTAAACAGTTTACTTTTAATGTTGAAGAGACAGGTTAGTAAAAACCTGCCTTTATGATGATGGCTTTATTTCTCTTAGCTTACTAAAAGTTTCTCCCAAACTCTTCCCTTTTCTAGCACTTAAAAGCTAAAACTTTATGTAATTTTTATATTCTTATTCTTATTCTTATTATGTTTTCTCCTTAATAGTTCATAACATTGTTTCTTTGAGGACAGTTCCTTAATTGATCCTTTTATTACTCATGCTGAGATCTTTTTTAAATTACAAATATTTTAAATAATTATTTCCTTAATTACAGTTTCTACATTTCTAATATTTTTATTTTTCTGTTACTCATGTATTTACAGTTTCTTCTCCTTTTTCTATCTTTTATGTTTGTCAGTTTCCCTTGCAGTATGATTCCTTATTTATGTAATTAGGCTAAAATTGTGCTGTTAGGTAATTAGGCTAAAATTGTAGATTCTTTGCTAATTTTTTTTTAAAACAAATACTATTGATATTTTTAGTGTCAATATAGTGTTTGCAATTTTAGGAAACTTTTTTGGTATTATAGCATATATTTTATCAGCTGTTAGTATTCAGTTCATTAATGTCTTCCTCAAATATGATAGCGTTTCTGTCATCATAATCTCCTCCACTAGATTCTTTTTTTTCCCAATACCCCCAGCATTTTTGACAGCTTTATTGAGCTAGAATTTTTACAGCATAAATTTCAGCCATTTAAAATGTACAACTCAAGTGGTTTTCAGTATATTTACAGAATTGTGCAACATCACCACATTTTTAGAACATTTTTATTACCCAAAAAAGAAACCTTATGCCCATTTGTGGTCACCCTTCATTCTCTTCCCCATGCAGCCCTAGGCAACCACTAATCTACTTTTTGTCTCTATGAATTTGCCTGTGCTAGACGTTTCATAGAAATGAAATTATACCACATATGGTTATTGTATACCCAATGACTGGTTTCTTTTACTTAGCCTACTGTTTTCAAGGTTCATCCATGTCGTGGCATAATATCTCAACATTTTAACTTTTTTTTTTTTTATTATACTTTAAGTTTTAGGGTACAAGTGCACAACGTGCAGGTTTGTTACATATGTATACATGTGCCATGTAGGTGTGCGGCACCCATTAACACATCATTTAACATTAGATATATCTCCTAATGCTATCCCTCCCCTCTCCCCCAACCCCACAACAGGCCCCAGTGTGTGATGTTCTCCTTCCTGTGTCCATGCGTTCTCATTGTTCAGTTCCCACCTATGAGTAAGAACATGCGGTGTTTGGTTTTTTGTCGTTGCGATAGTTTGCTGAGAATGATGGTTTCCAGCTTCATCCATATCCCTACAAAGGACATGAATTCATCATTTTTTATGGCTGCATAGTATTCCATGGTGTATATGTGCCACATTTTCTTAATCCAGTCTATCATAGTTGGACATTTGGGTTGGTACCAAGTCTTTGCTATTGTGAATAGTGCTGCAAAAAACATACGTGTGCATGTGTCTTTATAGCAGCATAATTTATAATCCTTTGGGTATATACCCAGTAATGGGATGGCTGGGTCAAATGGTATTTCTAGTTCTAGATCCCTGAGGAATCGCCACACTGACTTCCACAATGGTTGAACTAGTTTACAGTCCCACCAACAGTGTCAAAGTGTTCCTATTTCTCCACATCCTCTCCAGCACCTGTTGTTTCCTGACTTTTTAATGATTGCCATTCTAACTGGTGTGAGATGGTATCTCATTGTGGTTTTGATTTGCATTTCTCTGATGGCTAGTGATGGTGAGCATTTTTTCATGTGTCTTTCGGCTGTATAAATGTCTTCTTTTGAGAAGTGTCTGTTCATATCCTTCGCCCACTTGTTGATGGGGTTGATTGTTTTTTTCTTGTAAATTTATTTGAGTTCATTGTAGATTCTGGATATTAGCCCTTTGTCAGATGAGTAGATTGCAAAAATTTTCTCCCATTTTGTAGGTTGCCTGTTCACTCTGATGGTAGTTTCTTCTGCTGTGCAGAACCTCTTTAGTTTAATTAGATCCTATTTGTCAATTTTGGCTTTTGTTGCCATTGCTTTTGGTGTTTTAGACATGAAGTCCTTGCCCATGCCTATGTCCTGAATGGTATTGCCTAGGTTTCCTTCTAGGGTTTTTATGGTTTTAGGTCTCACATTTAAGTCTTTTTTTTTTTAATTATTATTATACTTTAACTTATAGGGTACATGTGCACAATGTGCAGGTTAGTTACGTATGTATACATGTGCCATGCTGGTGTGCTGCACCCATTAACTCGTCATTTAGCAGTACGTATATCTCCTAATGATATCCCTCCCCCCTCCCCCCACCCCACAACAGTCCCCAGAGTGTGATGTTCCCCTTCCTGTGTCCATGTGTTCTCATTGTTCAATTCCCACCTATGAGTGAGAATATACGGTGTTTGGTTTTTTGTTCTTGCGATAGTTTACTGAGAATGATGGTTTCCAATTTCATCCATGTCCCTACAAAGGACATGAACTCATCATTTTTTATGGCTGCATAGTATTCCATGGTGTATGTGTGCCACATTTTCTTAATCCAGTCTATCGTTGGACATTTGGGTTGGTTCCAAGTCTTTGCTATTGTGAATAGTGCCGCAATAAACATACGTGTGCATGTGTCTTTATAGCAGCATGATTTATAGTCCTTTGGGTATATACCCAGTAATGGGATGGCTGGGTGAAATGGTATTTCTAGTTCTAGATCCCTGAGGAATCACCACACTGACTTCCACAATGGTTGAACTAGTTTACAGTCCCACCAACAGTGTAAAAGTGTTCCTATTTCTCCACATCCTCTCCAGCACCTGTTGTTTCCTGACTTTTTAATGATTGCCATTCTAACTGGTGTGAGATGGTATCTCATTGTGGTTTTGATTTGCATTTCTCTGATGGCTAGTGATGGTGAGCATTTTTTCATGTGTTTTTCGGCTGCATAAATATCTTCTTTTGAGAAGTGTCTGTTCATGTCCTTCGCCCACTTGTTGATGGGGTTGTTTGTTTTTTTCTTGTAAATTTATTTGATTTCATTGTAGATTCTGGATATTAGCCCTTTGTCAGATGAGTAGGTTGTGAAAATTTTCTTCCATTTTGTAGGTTGCCTGTTCACTCTGATGGTGGTTTCTTTTGCTGTGCAGAAGCTCTTTAGTTTAATTAGATCCCATTTGTCAATTTTGGCTTTTGTTGCCATTGCTTTTGATGTTTTAGACATGAAGTCCTTGCCCATGCCTATGTCCTGAATGATAATGCCTAGGTTTTCTTCTAGGGTTTTTATGGTTTTAGGTCTAACGTTTAATTCTTTAATCCATCTTGAATTAATTTTTGTATAAGGTGTAAGGAAGGGATCCAGTTTCAGCTTTCTACATATGGCTAGCCAGTTTTCCCTGCACCATTTGTTAAATAGGGAATCCTTTCCCCATTGCTTGTTTTTCTCGGGTTTGTCAAAGTTCAGATAGTTGTAGATATGCAGCATTATTTCTGAGGGCTCTGTTCTGTTCCGTTGATCTATATCTCTGTTTTGGTACCAGTACCATGCTGTTTTGGTTACTGTAGCCTTGTAGTATAGTTTGAAGTCAGGTAGTGTGATGCCTCTAGTTTTGTTCTTTTGGCTTAGGATTTACTAGGCGATGCGGGCTCCTTTTTGGTTCCATATGAACTTTAAAGTAGTTTTTTCCAATTCTGTGAAGAAAGTCATTGGTAGCTTGATGGGGATGGCATTCCTCTATAAATTACCTTGGGCAGTATGGCCATTTTCTTGATATTGATTCTTCCTACCCATGAGCATGGAATGTTCTTCCATTTGTTTGTATCCTCTTTTATTTCATTGAACAGTGGTTTGTAGTTCTCCTTGAAGAGGTCCTTCACATCCCTTGTAAGTTGGATTCCTAGGTATTTTATTCTCTTTGTAGCATTTGTAAGTGGGAGTTCACTCATGATTTCGCTCTCTATTTGTCTGTGATTGGTGTATAAGAATGCTTGTGATTTTTGCACATTGATTTTGTATCCTGAGACTTTGCTGAAGTTGCTTATCAGCTTAAGGAGATTTTGGGCTGAGACGATGGGGTTTTCTAGGTATACAATCATGTCATCTGCAAACAGGGACAATTTGACTTCCTCTTTTCCTAATTGAATACCCTTTATTTCCTGCTCCTGCCTGATTGCCGTGGCCAGAACTTCCAACACTATGTTGAATAGGAGTGGTGAGAGAGGGCATCCCTGTCTTGTGCCAGTTTTCAAAGGGAATGCTTCCAGTTTTTGTCCATTCAGTATGATATTGGCTGTGGGTTTGTCATAGATAGCTCTTATTATTTTGAGATATGTCCCATCAATACCTAATTTATTGAGAGTTTTTAGGATGAAGCATTGTTGAATTTTGTGAAAGGCCTTTTCTGCATCTATTGAGATAATCCTGTGGTTTTTGTCATTGGTTCTGTTTATGTGCTGGATTACATTTATTGATTTGCATATGTTGAACCAGCCTCGCATCCCAGGGATGAAGCTCACTTGATCATGGTGGATATGCTTTTTGATGTGCTGCTGGATTCAGTTTGCCAGTATTTTATTGAGGATGTTTGCACTGATGTTGATCAGGGATATTAGTCCAAAATTCTCTCTTTTTGTTGTGTCTCTGCCAGGCTTTGGTATCAGGATGATGCTGGCCTCATAAAATGAGTTAGGGAGGATTCTCTCTTTTTCTATTGATTGCAATAGTTTCAGAAGGAATGGTACCAGCTCCTCTTTGTACCTCTGGTAGAATTCGGCTGTGAATCCACCTGGTCCTGGACTTTTTTTGGTTGGTAAGCTATTAATTATTGCCACAATTTCAGAGCTTGTTATTTTTTTTTCCTTTTTGTGGAGAACAGGGTCTCGCTATATTGCCCAGGCAGGTCTCGAACTCCTGCGCTCAATCTATCCTCCTGCCTCTTGCCTCCCTGAGAGCTGGGATTACAGTCGTGAGACACCGCGCCTGGCCAGAGCCTGTTATTGGTCTATTCAGAGATTCAACTTCTTCCTGGTTTAGTCTTGGGAGGGTGTATGTGTCGAGGAATTTATCCATTTCTTCTACATTTTTCTAGTTTATTTGTGTAGAGGTGTTTATAGTATTCTCTGATGGTAGTTTGTGTTTCTGTGTGAACAGTGGTCATATCCCCTTTATCATTTTTTATTGTGTCTGTTTGATTCTTCTCTCTGTTCCTCTTTATTAGCCTTGCTAGCGGTCTATCAATTTTGTTGATCTTTTCAAAAAACCAGCTCCTGGATTTATTGATTTTTTGAAGCGTTTTTTGTGTCTCTATCTCCTTCAGTTCTTCTCTGATCTTAGTTATTTCTTGCCTTCTGCTAGCTTTTGAATGTATTTGCTCTTGCTTCTCTAGTTCTTTTAATTGTGATGTTAGGGTGTCAATTTTAGATCTTTCCTGCTTTCTCTTGTGGGCATTTAGTTCCATAAATTTCCTTCTACACACTGCTTTGAATGTGTTCCAGAGATTCTGGTATGTCGTGTCTTTTTTCTCATTGGTTTCAAAGAGCATCTTTATTTCTGCCTTCATTTCGTTATACACCCATTAGTCATTCAGGAGCAGGTTGTTCAGTTTCCATGTAGTTGTGTGGTTTTGAGTGAGTTTCTTAATCCTGAGTTCTAGTTTGATTGCACTGTGGTCTGAGAGACAGTTTGTTATAATTTCTGTTCTTTTACATTTGCTGAGGAGAGCTTTACTTCCAACTATGTGATCAATTTTGAAATAAGTGCGAGGTGGTGCTGAGAAAAATGTATATTCTGTTGATTTGGGGTGGAGAGTTCTGTAGATGTCTATTCGGTCTGCTTGGTGCAGAGCTGAGTTCAATTCCTGGATATCCTTGTTAACGTTCTGTTTTGTTGATCTGTCTAATGTTGACAGTGGGATGTTAAAGTCTCCCATTATTATTGTGTGGGAGTCTAAGTCTCTTTGTAGCTCTCTAAGGACTTGCTTTATGAATCTGGTTGCTCCTGTATTGGGTGCATATGTATTTAGGATAGTTAGCTCTTCTTGTTGAATTGATCCCTTTACCATTATGTAATGGCCTTCTTTGTCTCTTTTGATCTTTGTTGGTTTAAAGTCTGTTTTATCAGAGACTAGGATTGCAACCCCTGCCTTTTTTTGCTCTCCATTTGCTTGGTAGATCTTCCTCCATCCGTTTATTTTGAGCCTATGTGTGTCTCTGCACGTGAGACGAGTCTCCTGAATACAGCACACTGATGGGTCTTGACTCTTCATCCAATGTGCCAGTCTGTGTCCTTTAATTGGAGCATTTAGCCCATTGACATTTAAGGTTAATATTGTTATGTGTGAATTTGATCCTGTCATTATGACGTTAGCTGGTTATTTTGCTCGTTAGTTGATGCAGTTTCTTCCTAGCCTCGATGGTCTTTACAATTTGCCATGTTTTTGCAGTGGCTGGTACCGGTTATTCCTTTCCATGTTTAGTGCTTCCTTCAGGAGCTCTTTTAGGGCAGGCCTGGTGGTGACAAAATCTCTCAGCATTTGCTTGTCTGTAAAGGATTTTATTTCTCCTCCACTTATGAAGCTTAGTTTGTCTGGATATGAAATTCTGGGTTGAAAATTCTTTTCTTTAAGAATGTTGAATATTGGCCCTCAGTCTCTTCTGGCTTGTAGAGTTGCTGCCGAGAGATCTGCTGTTAGTCTGATGGGCTTCACTTTGTGGGTAACCCGACCTTTCTCTCTGGCTGCCCTTAACATTTTTTCCTTCATTTCAACTTTGGTGAATCTGACAATTATGTGTCTTGGCGTTGCTCTTCTCGAGGAGTATCTTTGTGGCGTTCTCTGTATTTCCTGAATCTGGATGTTGGCCTGCCTTGCTAGGTTGGGGAAGTTCTCCTGGATAATATCCTGCAGACTGTTTTCAAACTTGGTTCCATTCTCCCCATCACTTTCAGGTACACCAATCAGACGTAGATTTGGTCTTTTCACATAGTCTCATATTTCTTGGAGGCTTTGTTGACGTTTCTTTTTATTCTTTTTTGTCTAAATTTCTCTTCTCACTTAATTTCATTCATTTGATCTTCCATTGCTGATACCCTTTCTTCCAGTTGATTGAATCGGCTACTGAGGCTTGTGCATTCGTCATGTAGTTCTCATGCCTTGGTTTTCAGCTCCATCAGGTCCTTTAAGGACTTCTCTGCATTGGTTATTCTAGTTAGCCATTTGCCTAATGTTTTTTCAAGGTTTTTAACTTATTTGCCATGGGTTCAAACTTCCTCCTTTAGCTCGGAGTAGTTTGATTGTCCGAAGCCTTCTTCTCTCAACTCGTCAAATTCATTCTCCATCCAGCTTTGTTCCGTTGCTGGTGAGGAGCTGCATTCCTTTGGAGGGGGAAAGGCGCTCGATTTTTAGAATTTTCAGTTTTTCTGCTCTGTTTTTTCCCCATCTTTGTGGCTTTATCTGCCTTTGGTCTTTGATGATGGTGACATACAGATGGGGTTTTGGTGTGGTTGTCCTTTTTGTTTGTTAGTTTTCCTTCTAACATCAGGACCCTTAGCTGCAGGTCTGTTGGAGTTTGCTGGAGGTCCACTCCAGACCTGTTTGCCTGGGTATCAGCAGCGGCAGCTGCAGAACAGTGGATATTGGTGAACAGCAGATGTTGCTGCCTGATCGTTCCTCTGGAAGTTTTGTCTCAGAGGAGTACCTGGCCGTGTGAGGTGTCAGTCTGCCCCTACTGGGGCGTGCCTCCCAATTAAGCTACTCGGGGGTCACGGACCCACTTGAGGAGGCAGTCTGTTCTTTCTCAGATCTCAAGCTGCGTGCTGGGAGAACCACTACTCTCTTCAAAGCTGTCAGAAAGTCTGCAGAGGTTTCTGCTGCCTTTTGTTTGGCGATGCCCTGCCCCCAGAGCTGAGGTGGGCTCCACCCAGTTGGAGCTTCTTGGCTGCTTTTTTTTTACCTAGTCAAGCCTCGGCAATGGCACGCGCCCCTCCCCCAGCCTGGCTGCCACCTTGCAGTTTGATCTCAGACTGCTGTGCTAGCAATGAGTGAGGCTCTGTGGGCGTAGGACCCTCCGAGCCAGGCACGGGATACAATCTCCTGGTGTGCCGTTTGCTAAGACTATTGGAAAAGTGCAGTATAAGGGTGGGAGTGACCCGATTTTCCTGGTTCCATCTGTCACCCTTTTCCTTGGCTAGGAAAGGGAATTCCCTGACCCCTCGCACTTCCTGGGTGAGGCAATGCCTCTCCCTGCTTCGGCTCATGCTCAGTGCGCTGCACCCACTGTCCTACACCCACTTTCCGACAATCCCCAGTGAGATGAACCTGGTACCTCAGTTGGAAATGCAGAAATCATTCGTCTTCTGCGTCGCTCATGCTGGGAGCTGTAGACTGGAGCTGTTCCTATTTAGCCATCTTGGCTCCACCCCCTCCACTAGATTCCTAATAGTTTTTTTCTCTTGAGAGTTTTACTTAAAAATATTTTAAAAAATTATTAGTATTCTTTCTTGAAAAATGCATGTTATTAGAAAAATAAGAAAGCATATGTAAGAATAAAATTTGAAATAACGCACAATGTTATTGTACAGCAATAACTACTCTTTTATTCTTACTATATGTGAGAATAAAATTTGAAATAAAATAACACAGAATGTTATTGCACAGCAATAACTACTATACTTTTAAAATAATAATATATTATGAACATTTTTCATGTCATTACCCATATTAATTGAGGCATATTATACTGTATTTTATTATATGAATTAACCATACTTTATTTAAATAATTCCTTCTAATGGGTTATTTAAGTTGTTTCATATGTTTCCAATGTAAGCTGTACTTCACTAACATTATTTCTTTATGATCCTAGCAAACATATTTATTTTCCTTAGAATCATATTCTATATTTATACTTACAGAAGTAGGATTCCTACATTAAATGCTATGTCAGTATCTAAGTCGGCTTTTATCTGCTTTTTTTTTTTTGAGATGGAGTGTTGCTCTGCCATCCAGGCTGGAGTGCAGTGGCACGATCTTGGCTCACTGCAAACTCCCCCTCCCGGGTTAAAGCAATTCTCCTGCCTCAGCCTCTCGAGTAGCTGGGACTACAGGAGCACACCACCACACCCAGCTAATTTTTTGTATTTTAGTAGCGATGGGGTCTCACCATGTTGCCCAGGCTGGTTGTGAACTCATGAGCTCAGGCAGTCTGCCTACCTTGGCCTCCCAAAGTGCTGGGATTACAGGCATGAGCCGCTGTGCCCAGACACTTATTTTTGAAAATTATATAAATGACCTTTTTTAAGCTCTGTTTTTCAAATTTTTTTTCCTTGTGAGTTTGGTTTAGAGGAGATGCCCTGCAATCTTTCTTCTTCTTCTTCTTATTTATTTATTTATTTTTATTTTACTTAAGTTCTGGGGTACACGTGCAGAATGTGCAGTTTTGTTACATAGGTATACACGTGCCATGGTGGTTTGCTGCACCCATCAACCTATCACCTGCATTAGGTATTTCTCCTAATGCTGTCCCTCCCCTTGCCTCTGACCCCCTGACAGGCCCCAGTGTGTGATGTTTTCCTCCCTGTGTCCATGTGTTCTCATTGTTCAACTCTCACTTATGAGTGAGAACATGCGGTGTTTGGTTTTCTGTTCTTGTGATAGTTTGCTGAGAGTGATGGTTTCCAGCTTCATCCATGAACCTGCAAAGGACATGAACTCTTCCTTTTTTATGGCTGTGTAGTATTCCATGGTGTATATGTGCCACATTTTCTTTATCCAGTCTATGATTTATGGGCATTTGGGTTGGTTCCAAGTCTTTGCTATTGTGAATGTTGCCTCAATAAACATACATGTGCATGTGTCTTTATAGTAGAATGATTTATAATCCTTTGGGTATATACCCAGTAATGGGATGGCTGGGTCAAATGGTATTTCCAGTTCTAGATCCTTGAGGAATCGCCACACTGTCTTCCACAATGGTTGAACTAGTTTACAGTCCCACCAACAGTGTAAAAGTGTTCCTGTTTCTCCACATCCTCTCCAGCATCTGTTGTTTCCTGACTTTTTAATGATCACCATTCTAACTGGTGTGAAATGGTATCTCGTTGTGGTTTTCATTTGCATTTCTCTAATTACCAGTAATGATGAGCATTTTTTTATATGTTTCTTGGCTGCATAAATGTCTTCTTTTGAGAAGTGTCTGTTCATATCCTTTGGCTACTTTTTGATGGGGTTATTTGTATTTTTCTTGTAAATGTGTTTAAGTTCTTTGTAGGTTCTGGATATTAGCCCTTTGTCAGATGGATAGATTGCAAAATTTTTCTCCCATTCTGTAGGTTGCCTGTTCATTCTGGTGATAGTTTCTTTTGCTGTGCAGAAGCTGTTTAGTTTAATTAGATCCCATTTGTCAATTTTGGCTTTTGTTGCCATTGCTCTTGGTGTTTTAAGACATGACGTCTTTGCCCATGCCTGTGTCCTGAATGGTATTGCTTACATTTTCTTCTAGGATTCCTATAGTTTTAGGTCTTATGTTTAAGTCTTTAATGCATATTGAGTTTATTTTTGTATAAGGTATAAGGAAGGCGTCCAGTTTAAGTTTTCTGCATATGGCTAGCCAGTTTTCCGAGCATCATTTATTAAATAGGGAATCTTTTCCCCATTGCTTGTTTGTATCAGGTTTGTCAAAATCAGATGGTCGTAGATGTGTGGTGTTGTTTCTGTGGCCTCTGTTCTGTTCCATTGGTCTATATCTCTGTTTTGGTACCAGTACCATGCTGTTTTGGTTACTGTAGCCTTGTAGTACAGTTTGAAGTCAGGTAGTGTGATGCCTCCAGCTTTGTTCTTTTTGCTTAGGATTGTCTTGACTATGCGGGCTCTTTTTTGGTTCCATATGAAGTTTAAAGTAGTTTTTTCCGATTCTGTGAAGAAAGTCAGTGGTAGCTTTGGGGATAGCATTGAATCTATAAATTACTTTGGGCAGTATGGCCATTTTCACGATATTGATTTTTCCCATCCATGAGCATGGAATGTTTTTCCATTTGTTTGTGTCCTCTCTTATTTCCTTGAGCAGTGGTTTGTAGTTCTCCTTGAAGAGGTTCTTCACATCCCTTGTAAGTTGTATTGCTAGGTATTCTATTCCTTAGTAGCAATTGTTAATGGGAGTTCATTTATGATTCGGCTCTCTGTTTGTCTGTTATTGGTGTATAGGAATGCTTGTGACTTTTGAACATTAATTTTGTATCCTGAGACTTTGCTGTAGTTGCTTATCAGCCTAAGGAGATTTTGGGCTGAGACGATGGGGTTTTTTAAATATACAATCATGTCATCTGCAAACAGACAATTTGACTTCCACTCTTCCTATTTGAAAACCTTTATTTCTTTCTCTTGCCTGATTGCCCTGGCCAGAACTTCCAATATTATGTTGAATAGGAGTGGTGAGAGAGATGCCTTGCAATCTTACTTCCTCATCTTTCTACAAATATTGTCAATTTCTGTTTTTAAATGTGTTAGAATTGATTCTAAAATTTTTCCTGATAAATATTACAATCAAGCAAGATTTTTTTCTTATTATCTTCTCTGGTAAAGTGTTATAATCAAGCAATTTTTAGTTTTTGTAACCACCAAAAGGTTTTTATTTTTAAGTAAATTCTTAACTTGGTAGAGTTTTGTATTGTAGATCATTCATTGGAATATAAAACCATCCTAATTAAAGTATATTTATCACATTATATTTTAACATTTCAATATACTTTTATACTATTTTAGAATGTAATTGAAGTATGTGCATCACCCAAATAGTAATTAATTTTGTGGTGATACACTAAGAATATCCCTGCTAATTTTATAAGTGTAAACATCCTATAAAGAAACTAACCAATTTTGTTGGATTTGTTTTTAAAGGTATTAATTAATCTTCGCAACCCAAATTATGAAAACGGTGATTCTCTTAGTTTCAGGACTCATTTGGGTTTAATTCAAGTTCCACTGAAAGTAAAAGACATCCCTGAATTGGTAAGTATAGAAACTTAAAAATAAACATCATTTAGAAGATAACCATTAGAAAAACGTTTTAATACAGCAAGTATGTAAAGCAATAGGGTAATCTACTCATTAAACAAATTAATAAAGTGACGTTGATTCTTTTATTGCAAATATGTATATAGAGAAAGCAAGTTGTTTTGCTAATAGGACTAAAAATGAGTTCGCATTGGCATATAAATGCTTTTGCTTATTTTGTATTTTAATAAGCAGCATAGATTTATGAGACAGCTTGTTGGGATTCAGTTGCCTGGTGGATGGTTATAAAACTGGGACAAATTGTGAGTTTTATAAAATTATTTTTAAAAAAGTACATTTTATTTAATTTCACAAACTTTTATGGAGCTTGTAACAAGATGAGGCACTTAGGGAGATGGAGAACATAAGAATTAATTAGAGACTGGCTTTGCTCTGGAGACCATAATATTTTTGTGAGGAAGCTCATTTTAAAATGAAAGGTAGGGAGATTTCCTATGGTGGAATTAAGAAATTATCACTCCTTCTTTCAAAGTCACCCTAAAACAATAAGGAGCATAGAACTATAAATACTGTCTTTGGTGAAACTAGGAAGCCACTTATAACTCTGGGCATTAATGTATTAAGATAGAGCACTGATGATAAATGACTTAAACAGGGGAGAAGGTCAAACCTAAATGTCTCTAGAAGATAGAAAGTGTGAATGAGATTAAAGTATATTTATGGCATTATATTTTTTGCCAGTCATCAGTTTATTATTTTTCAGCTCCAAATTCTCTTTTCTGCTCTGCTTTATCATGCTGGAGCTGGACCCTATAAACATTTCCCCTTTGCCAGCAGGCCTGATGTTAGGGTTTGTCAATAGAAGGTTCTAGAGGGACACTGCAAGGCCATAGCAGAAGGAAGGGGCTTCCATTTCTAGTTCCCGTATGTAGGAGTCAGCAGATTGGGATGCAGGAGGCTCAATAACACTCACCTCAGTAGTCCTCAATAGTCCAGCTCTAATCTGCCCCTTGACAAGTTTTTCCACTACCCCTGGTCTGCCTTTGTGTGGCAGCTACACTGCCCCTCTACAGAGGTATGAATCTCAGCATTCAGGGCCAGGGGACCCTTTTCTAAGTTCTTAGTTTCTTCTTTGTTTACTTTCCTTTAGCCTACAAGTCATAGTTGCTTTCTGCATTTGCTTCTTCTGTTTTTCCCTGTTCACATTTCTGGTATGACCTATTTCCTGACTAGACACTGACTGATGCAAGAAGCAATATGATTTTCTCCATAGAGCCTTAGAAATGTTCAAGAATTGGAGGTACCACATGTCAGAGGAAACCATAGTGAGCCATAGGGCTGAAAATGGAGATTGTGTGAAAGTCTGGATCAGGAGAAGTTAGTCCCCCAGATTCCCATCACCGTGCATACTCAGATGACTCCTCCTCCCCCACAGAAGACCAGAGGTGTATTCACTAGAGATCCAGATGCAGAAAGACTGTGCACTTGGAGGCCTCAGACATAGAGCAGGACAGGAATGAGGTATTGAAAACAGCGATTAAGTGAAAGTCTGCTGAATGGTGAGACTAATACTCTCATTCTTAACACCACTACCCTACTTTCCCCACCCTCCACCTTCTTCTTCCTTACCCTCAACCAACTCTAGAATGCCAGAGAAAAGACTAACAGGGATTCAGAGAACCCTTACAAAAAAGAGGTTGGCTGGCTATAAAATTGCCTCACAGTGAAGCCTACTGCATTCTATGCCTGACCCTTGCCGACAGAGCTTCCAGTCAGTTTTTTATTACCTCATTTCTAAATCAGAATGACCAACCTAGAAACCCCAGACTTTTGAATTCTTCCGGTATGAGAGGCAGAGACCAAACTAAAGCAAAACCAAACAACAACAACAATAACAAAACCCAAATAGCCAAATTAGGGAATGACCACTAATAGGCATTTCAGGTTCTGATTTACATTCACACTCACAGGATGCAATAGACGATAACCTGGCCCCAGATTCACTTAAATTTGTGAATGAAACAGAATGGAAAACAGCATGACAGTATACTAGCATGCCATTAGCAGGTACATCATCACAGAGAGTCCTTACAGCCATCCAAATGCTACTTCCCAACCCTCACAAGGAATACTGAAAATGACAAGTCACATAGGCACAACATAGGGAAGTCTCACACAATAGGAATCATTTCTTGTAATGCACATAAGCATAGCTTCTAAGTCCTCTCAAGAGATACCACACAGGTGGCTAAGGCCTGTGTTTTCCGGTCAGTTTTTATACTCTACTCACAGTTTTCCATTTCAGATGTCATTTACCAGTCAAGGATGGTATGTTTTCAGTAAATAACATTACTTAGCAATATAGTGGGAACATTTCTCTTCGAATTTTTTTTTGTGATTCAGTACATTTTTAGGGCAACAGTGATGGGAGAAGGTAAACCCAATGTCATCTTCAAATGGACATGTTAACCATTTATTCCCAGAAAGAGACTTTAATGAAACCATTAATATTCTCAGAAAGATAAGATATTACTCAAAACAAGAACAGAATTTCATTAATGCAAGAAAACACTTGAGAATGAAAAGGAGGTTTTGGGATTAAGAATATAGTATGCCAAAAAATACATATCAATAGATGAGTTGAAAACAAAGCTGAGGAAATCTTTATCAGAAGATGAAGCAAAAAGCCAAAGAAATGAAAAATAGGAGGGAAAAGATTTCTTAAATTACAAGATCAATCTACAGAGATTAACATCTGACCAAAAGGAGTTCCAGAAAAGGGAAACAGAGGGAATATAATTAAGTTTATAAGAATTTAAGCAAGATGTGGCTCTCCAGTGAAAAGGCTTACCAAGTACCCAGTGCCGTGAATGAAAGAAGATCCCCACCAAGGCACTTGAAAACGAGAAAACTGAAATTTTTTTATAAAAGAAAAGCAGATTATATACAGTGTCAGGAATCAGAGTGACATCTTACTCTCAGCAGCAACACTGGAAGCCAGAAGATTTTGAAGTAATGTCTTTAAAAACCTGAGTGATTTCAAGCCTGGAATTCTATATGTAACCAACAATCAATCAAATGTTAAGGAGGAGTAAACATTTTCTGATGTACTGATCTAAAATATTTACTCTTATTTAGGGAGCTCTTGGTAGAAGTGCTTCAAACAAGGTCATAAACAAGAAGCAAAACATGAGACCCAGAAAACAGGATCCCAACCAAAGAGAAAGAGAATTTCCACAAATGATAGTGAAGAGAAGTTCCAGGACAAAGGCTGTACAACTGGACTGAAACACAACAACCCTAGATTGGAGCAGGAGGTTGGAAGGTTCCAGGATGGATGCCTGCAAGAAAAACACCCAAAGTACAGATGATCTCACAGGCTTGACCACATGCGAAATTATATTAAGGAGGGTCTTTTCAGAGTTGTTATGGGTTTAAGAAAAAGACGTAAATGATTAGAGAAAATTGTATAAGTGAAAAATCAGTTTAATTATAAACAGTGTGGAAAAAAGTATAAGAATGAAAACATTGATAAGTACCACATGCCTCACCAGGGAAACATTTACATAGTCACAATAATGCAAACTCTTAATATGGATTTAATTAAGAATTAATGATGACTGAAGGACGGAAAGAGAATGTGCATGAGCTAAAATCCTCATTTTCCATATAAAATCAATAGATGATATCTGAAACTGCCGCATGTAGAGGCAATTTCATATGAATATTAGGTGATGACACTCTGAAACCAGCCAACTTGAAGGAGTTTGCTAGGTAAAAAAGCAGGGAAAGGATAATTTAGACAAAGTTTCAGCTTATGTGTGAATGAGACTACTGTGTATTCTGTCCGTCTGAAGAGATCCTAAACTGATGCGAATGCATTCTTAGCTATTGGAGAACCAAAAGCTTGTAGCTAATTTTCAAGAAATTGTAGCTATATGATTAAGAGTATAGTTAGTCCTTTTATTCCTCAGTCATTATGGGTAGTTGTCCCTGCCTTGCCTGTATCATGCAGCCTGGCAATATAATGAGTCTGACTCCAGGATGCATGGTTTATCTGTGACTCTGGTCTGCCTGTACGAGTATTGAACTTGGTGAGGCTCAGTGAGTCCTGTGATCCTGTAATGGATAGCCCTTAAACCTAATTACAAGGTTAAGTAGACTCATACATATTAAACAGAAATTCCTTATAACTGAGATGTATTAACTCTAAAGTGTAGTTGTGATAAATTCCTATTTACTAATTTGGTTATGTGGAGGCAGCTAGTTAGGACTACAGCTAAGTAGTGTGGTTCAATATTTATTGAACTGTTTTGTTACGTCAGGCCCTGTGCCAAGTAGTAAAGCAGAGTGCAAATGTGTGTAAGAGACAGTGCTTGTCTTCCAAGAGCTGCAGGCTAGTGGAGAGGTGTGCAGTAAAAATATAGTTTCAACATGATGTGATTGTGTGCTTGGATAGAGGTTGATAAAGGATAATATATGTGCATAAAAAGTTGCTTATATCAGCCTGGAATGTCAAGGGAGGCTTCTCTGAAGATGTGATACCTGAGGTGAGTTTTGAAGGAAATCTGAGATTAGGGTCCATGTCTGTTGACATTGAGTTAAAAATAGTCCAGAGCAATGAAGTAGGAAATGGATGTCCAGAGTTCTGTTTATGCTTTTTAACATGTCCTAGCCTAAGTAAAACTCTCCATTTTAATTATAGAACCTAATATTAAAGCATTTGTTGGGTATAAGTCCCTTTTGTAGTATGAAGATTAAGGTTATTTTTAAAAAGAAAAATACAAATGATTTCAATTACAGAAGAGTGCCTTAAAATACATGGCAGTCTTAAAAACCATTGTTTAATGGTTGAAAATGGAAGAATAACACATTTTTATCTCTTCAGTCATTAGAAATTGGTAACATAAGATGCAGTACTTTTTTTTTTTTTTTTTTTGCAGTTGCAAGATTTAATAGAGTGAAAACAGAGCTCCTACACAATGGGAGGGGACCCAAAGGGGGTTACCCACTCCCAGCTCGAATGCCTGGGTTTATATCCCGATCATTGTCCCTCCCACTGTGCTCTCAGGTGATACATGATTTGACTATTTCTTTACCTCCTGCTTTTAGCCTAAGTTGTATTTTAGTGAGCCCTCTTTACTACCTGATTGGTCGAGTGTGAGCTGAGTTACAAGCCCCGTGTTTAAAGGTGGGTGCATTCACCTTCCCAGCTAGGCTTAGGAATTCTTGGTTGGCCTAGGAAATCCAGCTAGTCCTGGCTCTCAGTCCCCACTCTCAACAGGAAAACCCGAGTGCTGTTGGGAAGGTTGGCCAACGATGGCTCTAACTGCTTCCTGCTTAACTGGGGCATAGTAGGGGTCGTGCAGTTGAGATTTCCTCGGGAGGGGTGCCTTCGATGTCATTAACATCAGAACATGGGCTAGCAGGCCAGTCCAGGGGTCTGCGGTAGATCTTAGTCATGGACAAGATGCAGTACTTTTTAAAGGGTAGATAAAGATTAAAAATTGAAATATAGTAGTAGTTATTTAAAATCTATACAAAATGAAATGTGTATATGTGTATGTTAGGCTGAATAACTGTCTTGTAAAGGACATTAATAAATCACTAACTTAAGTAATAATAGATAATTAGTAAGGATTAAAACTAATTCCATCTTTTAAAGGACAAGGAAGTATGGGTTTAGCAATTAGAATAGTTAACAAAATGCTGAGGAAAATATTAATAGAAATATTTAATTACTTAGGGCATAAAAATGTGAATAATGTGAGGTTTTTATATATTTAAAAAATACCAGACAAACATTATTATTTTTCCTAGACATTACTAGATAAGTAGAGGAAGTCTGGAGAATAAATCTGATTTATCCTTATTTTAGCAGAGCACTTAATGGTCCAATTGTACTTAAAAATTAATTTAAGTTGTTTTGGATATTTGCGGTGTTTAGTTGATTAAGATCTCAGTGAAGTACAGTACCACAGAAAGCACAAATACAGGATCATAATGGTAATTTTAGACAATGATTTTAGAAGATAAAATTGGTAAGTCATACGCATACTGAGTGTTTGTATGTGTGTGTGTATGTTTCAGGAAAGGTTTAAAGTTAGTTTTTTGCTGAAAGGATAATTATAATTCCTTATGTATGTTTCAGGAAAGGTTTAAAGTTAGTTTTTTACTGAAAGGATAATTATCATTCCTTACCTTACTGAGTAGTCTGTTACCTAAAAAGGCAAAATCAAGAACTGTTTTTGGAAAACAGTTCTTTTAAACAATGGCAGCACTCATTGGTCAAAAGGCAAGAAGTAAAACTTTTATTAGGTAGGAAAAATTAGGAGAAAGAAAAATATTGCTAATGGCTCTCCATTTGGGTAAATATTATATGTTTGTGTCTTTCCCAAATAATAAATATTATATAGTAATCACTGGTTATTCTGTTCCTTAATTTTGGACTAATGCCTTATTATTTAGATGTTTAATATGTCCTTTTCTTTTTTAGGTATTTGAATAAAGCAAAGCCTCATTTCACACTGTGATTTTTATTCAAGCTAATGTTAAGGCAAAGGTGATCTTTTAACAATGTGCAGCAAAGTCTGAGGTCTATGTTAATTCTACATATGTTATTTTTCAGAAAGAATGCTTCGTGGAACTTGGCTTAAATATAGGACAACTGGGTATTGATGATTCTACACAAGTGCCTCCTGGTTCGTATTTTTCCAATGGCATATAATTAATGATAAATGAGAGTGAGCCTAAGGTTTATATTGCTATTTCCAAGTTAATCTAGCAATTTTTTTATATCTGAAAACTAAGCATGCTTTTGCCTCTCCTTGGTTACTGTTATTTATTGAATAGAATCCTGTATGTTGTAATTATTAGAGTTCAACTAAATTTTGTCTTTTTATTTGAAAGTCTTTAAAATGATTTTGAAAAGTCATTAGACATATATAAGTCATTTTTGTTGTCAGAATCTTTACTGGCAACATCCTTTCCTGGCCATCAGCATCTGTTTTTACTTTTGTATCACCAAGTTAAGTGAACACTGACGTCTACCTTGAGTCAACTTAGGCTTTAAAAATAGTGTGTTTTAAACCTTAATAGTCCAAGCAGTTTTCCTAACTTTTCCCTTTTTGTGCATAAATTCAATGTACTTTTTATTAAATACTACACTGGTATTTAGCTATAATAAAAACGAAGTACAAATTTACTTAAAGTATAGGAGCCCCGTATTGTAGTGGAAATAATACTAGATAGGGGTTAGGAGACTATTCTAGTCTTTCCTCTGCCACTGGCTAACTGTGTAACTTGCACAAGTCACTATACATCTTTGGACTTGTTTCTTCCTCTATAAAATAAATAAGTTGGCTCTTACCACTATTATAATAGCAATATTACATAATTATTACTATTATTACTACTATGTAATCAGAAATAATCATTGAGCACGTACTATATGTTGCATCTATATTGTCTCATTTTAACCTCTCAGCAACTTTATATGGTATCAATTTTCATTTTTAAATACTTTATTAATGTATAATGCATATAAAAGAATACATCTATAATAAGAGGACAGCTTAATGAATTTTTACAAATTGAATACACCTATTAAAATACCCAGAACACTAAACAGAAGCCCTCCTCCTACCCTCTTTCAATCTTTAATCCCCATTACAAAGATTACTATTCTGATTTCTGGCAGCACAGATTAGTTTTTCAAATTCTTGAACTTCATATGAATAGAAGCATACAGTGTGTCTCTGTGATGTTTGACTTCTTTTGTTCAAATTATATTTGTGACATTTGGCCATATTGTTATATGTGTTTATAGATCATTTGCTTTCCGGTGTTCCACTGGATGCATATACCACACATTTATCTATTCTACGGCTGATAAATATTTGGGAAGTTTCAAGTTTGAGGATAGTACAGATAAGGCTACTATGATCATTCTAGTATGTGTTTTTTGGTGAACGTATCTATATTCTGCTGTGGAGTATATACCTGGGAGTGCATTTTCTAGGTCCTAGAAACATTCATTCATTCTTTCATTCATGTTCATATTTGTATATGTTCATTTTTAGTAAATAACTGCCGGTGAGTTTTCAAAAGTGTTAGTACCAGTTTATACTTCCACCAACAAGGTATGAGAGTCGTAGTTTTGCTGTATGGCCTCACTAATGCTTGGTGTGTTTCATCTTTGTCTTAGTCAGTCTGGCAGTGTATAGTGGTATTGCAATATGGTTTTAATTTTATTCTATAATGTGATGTAGGATTATTATTTCCATATTAGAGTTGAAGATGTGGAGATGTTAAGTAACTTGCTCCAGGTCACAAAACTAGTAAGTGGTAGAGCCAGGATTCAAAACTAAGCAATCTGTCTCCAAAGTCTGCTACCCTGTGCTGCCTCCCTCCTGCCACCTTTGACAGCTTTTTCTTATTTTATAAGAAGATGTAAAACATCTTATAAAATAAAATATACTTTTATTAATGGCAAATGATAGTCATATAAGAAAAGGAAAGGAAGTAGTAACACAGCCTTGAATTATATTTTTATTTTTTACTTTTGAAATAATCTTTGAGTTATTTAAACTTATTCTAAATCTCATAGTATCTATGCTTTAGAAGACTTAATATACTGTATTTTTAAACTTACAGTGCAGATTTTCCTTCTTTGATTCATTCATAATATAACAAATGTGTTTTGAGACCCTGCTGAGGGCCAGGGACTGGTGAATACAGAGATATACATAGAATACATAGACATAAGACATAATCTCTGCTTTTAGGGGAAAAAATAGTGGTAAGTGACAGATAAGATACAATGTGGTATTTGCTATTATTACATTTAAAGGGCAGTTGGAGCATAGAACACTAAGCCTGCTTGGAGGCCGACGACCTCTTATTTTATATTTTAGTCTGTGTCTTTCACTTTGATTAAGTTGGAAATGTAATGCTAATGTTTGAAAATGTTGCTAATACTTGTGTTTGGCTAGAGGCAAGTTTTTTATATTCAGAATTAAGTTTAAGCATGGCTTAAGGGAATTGTGTTCTTACGCATCTTTAAAACCACTGTTACCTATGTTTTATCATTACTGCTATTCAATTATTATATTTGAAATGCACTTCTTACTTATGAGCTTTTATATAAAAGTCAGGAGAAAAAGTCCTTACAATTATACTATAGAATCCTTATTTAACAATAATAAAAAAAGTCGTAGCCATTATTTCTACAAACTCTCATGAACATGCATTGCATTTATTTTAAATACACACACACACACAGACACAGACATTTACTATGGAAAACATTTATAAGACTGATGTTAACAGAGTGAGCAAGCTCAGCATTCTTTCATAAGCCTTCATGATAAAGGAGGTCATATGTCTGATATTATTGTCTGAGTGTACGTAATAATGAATCTTATTAGATGAGGGTTCTACTAAATAGACATTTTCTTTCTAAAAGAAAAATTCATACTCAGTGCAGTATTTCCTGAAGTGTTATACTCAGGAGCACTCATAAGATGCCCTGTGAAAAAGAGAATCTTGTTGTCAAATAGGGTTGGAGAAGGGCTGTATTGTATACCTTCTTAAGATACACAGTGTATGTTACTATCTTATAAAGACTATGAGAAGTCTTAACTAAATTATTTTAGCTTTGCATCTTCCAAGATCATTTTAACAGAAGTTGTTTTCCTGAGCAAGATCTATTAATATAGATGCATCTGTTAACATAATGGTCCTCAGGGCACTCTGAAAAACACAGAATTCGAGTATAAGTTGGAGATTTTGGTTCTGACTTTTTAGGCTTCTTATTCTTAGTACAGAAAATAGCATTTAAAAAGCAAAATTATTGTATTTCACATAATTGAATAGTTAAATTTTTTAAAGAAGTCTGTTTGATTATTGTTATTTCATACTACTTTGGGTAATAAAGCACTGTTATCATATAGTAATATCCTCTGCTTTTATTAGAAAATGAGAATTGGCTGGCAACTAATTTTTACTTGATTATTCAACTGTTCTTTATTCATTCAGTGAAAATTATGAATATAAAACATTTCTTGGCATATTATGAGAAGAAAATCTTGAACTGTATAAACTACATTGATTGAAATGAACATAAAGGATTATAATTTGAATCTTAAGAGAAATTTTAACTTAATCCTTAGTCAAGGAGGATGAAAAAAATTGAGTTGTTATGGGCAGTTTTGTGATGTGCTTATCAAGATAACTGAGAAGAACCAGTTATGGGGTTCTATGTGAAAACTATCTCCAGTGCCTGTAATATACTGTTTGTTATTTTCTGAAAGTTTACTGAACTTTGCCCCACTATAGTATGCTGCAGTATTACATCTGCTGTTTCATGCTATTATAGTGTTCACTGAAGCATTGTCTTCTTTAGTCACTAAGTCTCAGAAATCATAGCTGATTAAAATGAAACTGTATTGTTACTATATACATATATATGTAGACTATATTATTTATATATATAATCATTTTATATATATAAATGATTTATGTTATGGATCCCAGACACTTTCCTTAGTCATCGTATAATCTGTTCAACTAATTACTTCAGAAATATTAGGACTACAATAAACTAAAAGAATAAGGCATTCTGGCTGAAATACTGTAGTGAAAAAACAGCTTTATGGATTATTTTTTAAAACTAAAAAATTATCTAATACTGAAAATGTACCACACATACATTAATCTTTCTTTGATTAAGAGAATTCTTCTGATTTTTCCTTAGTGTTGCAATTTTATATTTCAAAACTAGAGTTTTCAAGTACTGCAGGTAATAGAAAAATGACTGCTAATGTTTAAATAACTTTTATAGAAGTACAACATACATACTGGATAGTATACAAATCACGTATATACAGATCAGTGAATTTTTACAAGGTGAACGCACTTGCTTAACCTCCAGCTAGACCAAGAAACAGAATATTACCAGCATCTCAGAAGCCCCCTTAGGCACACATTCAGATTCTGTCACTCTCATGGGTAAAAACTATTCTGCCTTCTGACATCATAGATTAGTTTTGCTTATTTTTATACTTTATAGAAATGAAATCATATAGTATATACTCTTTTGTGTTTGGCTTCTTTTGCTTTTCTTTATAATATTCAAGGTGTTGTAGAGAATTATAAATCATTCATTCTCATTGCTGTATTGTAATCTATTGTATGAATATGCCACTATCTAGTATCCTGCTGATGGTATTGTTTACATTTTCAGTTATTATCAATGGTGGTGCTGTGAATATTCTTGTACACGTCTCTTGGTGCACATATGTATGCATTAGGGTTTATAACTGAGAGTGGATTGCTAATTATCATAGGATATGCACATATGTTCAGTGTTAGTAGGTATTGCTGGACACTTTTCCACAGTGTTTGTACCAAGTTCTACTCCCACTAGCTTTGTATGAGAAATTCATTTGCTCCACATCTTTTACACTTAGAATTGTCAGTCTTTTCATTTTAGCTATTGTGGTGGTTGTGTATTTCATAGTGGTTTTAATTGCATTTCCCTGAAGACCAATGTGGTTGAGCAACTTTTCATATGTGTATTGGTCCTTCAGGTCACTTCTTTTGTGAAGAGCCTCTATTTAAGTCTTTTGCCTGTTCGTGTCTGAGAGTCATCTGTCTTTGTCTACCGGGAGTTCTTTATATATTCTGAATAGGAGTCTTTTGCCAGATATATGTACAGCAAATATATTCTTCCATTCTGTTACTTACACTTTCGCTCTCTTAACAGTGCTTTTTGATGAACAGAAGTTTTTTTTAAAAAAATGTAATACAGTCTAGTTCATGAATCTTTTTCCATTATGATTGGTACTTTAAAAAATCTCATCATAGAATCTTTTAAAATGGCATTTGTAGAGTGAGATTTTTCCTATATAGTAGTAAGGCTTTTATCAGATATGCTTTTATTAGACAGCCAATGGTAGATTGGAGTGGAAGCAGGATTTTGTAAATGAAGCTGTCAATAAGTTTTGTTTTTCTTTAAGAAAAAAATTAAAGGTGAATGAATAGGAACATTTTTGTATTATGAGAAGATGTTTTAACAAAGGGAAAATTGATTCATAAATTTTTTGTTTGATTAAATGCTCATAACTTTTAATTTTAAACAAAAAATTGTTTAGCTTTATTATGAGATGTTTTAACAAAGGGAAAATTCATTCATCAATTTTTTTGTTTGATTAAACGCTCATAACTCTGTTTTAATTTTAAACAAAAAATTGTTTAGCTTTAAACAATTTAGAAAAAACTTTTTTACATATAAGATATTCTTGTAGTTTTCTGTAGAGCCATCTGGCTTTAAAAATCATTAAATGTGTCAATACCAGAAAAATGTATCTAATGTTGTTCTAAATGTGATTGTTCATACTCATGTCTAATAATTTTATTTTTTTTAAAATTTTTAGAACTTTTTGAAAATGAGCATGTACGTATTGGGCAAAAAGGTAAGCTTTTAATTATAAATGTTATTATTTCTGAAAAGTGAGACAGTCCCAGGTAAATGTCTGCCTCAAATAACCTCCAAGTGAAATTTAATCTCTGAAAAGTGAAAAACCTGAAGAGGGGTAATATTTAACCATGTAGATTATATAATGAGAATCTTTATAAGTAGCGAAAATGCATCATTTGGCTTTATCAATAAATGTCAGAGAAAGAAGTACACAGCTGGTTCACTAAAAAGGAAATGTAGACACATGTTCCTCAGGGATGTTAGCTTAATCCATTCGGCAGTAGAATTTCATTTTAAAATCAAAGAGGCAGGTTCTGTCTTTGATGCACCCACACACCTCTCATTAGAGTTAATGGGAATATGCTCCCGCATCAGGAGAAAATATAACTGTAATGGTTCCCAGTGATCATTCACAGTGGTGTGGCTTAATAACCAAAGTGGCTCTTAGTATTCTGGGGAATAATTTTTCCCTATCTTTTGAAGTTTCTTTTCCTTGTTTTTATAAATCCTTTTTTGTCTTTGAGATATGAAGTACAGATTGGTCTTTGTGTCAGAATGAACCTTCTATGGCAATTATATTGTCATGTACCAAATCCCTACTTCAATTTTTAAAAATTGTATTTATTTAGAATTTATTTGTATGATTTGACACTTTTATTAAGAGCAATTTCAAATTAAAGAATATGCTTCATCTCTTTTTTATTTCATGATTCCTTTGTTTCTTCTGCTCATGTCATTTTCATTTAATATAATATTATTTTTTAAGAAGAAAATATAAGAAAACAATACTGGTTAGATAAACATTAGCAGTTGTTTTGGTATGTCTTTTTTTGGTTTTGCTTCATTTTGTTTTTTTGGTCATTTATTTCCAGACTGAATAGCTGACATTTTTATTAAAGAAAATAAATATTAAAATGAAAGCAAAAGATAACATATTGATTGTGTGAACTTGGCTTTTTAAGAATAATTTGAGCCTTCTTACAAGATTATGAGATCTTTGTTTCTACGTCTTTAAAAATCCCTGTTTTCTGTTGATTTTGGCAAATAACTAAGAAGTCATTTAATAGAACAGATAGCTAACATTCTTATATATTGTAATTCTTAGCCATGAAACTTCATGTACCATACATTTCCAAATATTAGAACATTCATGATGTAGTAGAATATGCATAAGAAATTTGGGGTTTCCGTAGCTATGAATTAACTTGATAATGGAATCTAAAAATTATTTCATATACACACACACACACACACACACGCAGACACACACACACACACAATACTAGTTTCAGATCCATGGAACTATAGTTAAAGCAAAGTGATCTCAAAGTCCTTACATTAAGTCCCTCCTTATCCAGACTGGGTAGGAGGTGGAAGAGCTTAAGGCTTGCAACTGGGAGGGCTGCAAATAGGGCTGTATTGAAATCCACAGAATAAATTTTAAAAGGTAAAGATATGGTGTAATTATGTTAGATAGAAAGACTGAATATCAGCTTCCCAAAAGATTTATAATTGAAGATTTCAGTGATGTTTCTTACATTCTGAGTTTTCAAAGGAGATTTTCATATACTTTTGGTAGTTCTAGCAGAACAAGATAGTGCTGCTGCTCAACAGTACATCAGACAAGGAAGTCCCACGGCACTGAGAGCTGAATTGTGGGCTCTCATTTTGAATATTTCCAGCCAACCTGAGGTAAGAAGAAAAAAAGGGTGGGTCAGATTTTAGCTTTAGGGTATTTATTTTTCAAAGACAAGTTATTCAAAATTGAAAAAAGTTTTGTTTCTTAATCTATTATTAACCCCCTTTTTAAATTTTCAAAATCACTATAGTTTTAGGTTCTAAAATAAGATTTAACATATAATTTAATCATTGTCTGCTTAATATTGAAGTTTTTGTTATTAATAATTAATGAAATGGTATGACCTTACATATACAACAAAACAGTAAGTAAAATTTTGAGAAGTGGAGACTGACAATTTAGATCCGTGAAGATGTGTGGTTGAATACAGATGTTAGACTAAGGAGAAATAAAGAAAGGCAACTCAGGTTAAGTAAATGGATTCTTTGTCCCTGTAGGTACCTTTGAAATATGCACTATTTTTATGGTTCTAGAAATTGACAGATTAAGTGGGAATGTTATTTTTCTATATGTAAGAACATTTTATTTTAGGAAATATGAATATGAAAAGAGATCACCAGCAGATGGGTAATAGATTAAATAAAGCAAAATTATGTAAGACATTGATTCTTGAAATATTCTTAGTGGGGATTTTTTTGTTTGTTTTTTGCTTAAGCCCATTAATCATAGAAGTTATCCATTTAAAAAATTTTAATGAATAGCACACTAACAGTTTTCTAGCCTGGAGTTTAAAAACATGGGTTTTGGAATCATACAGACCTGGTTTCAACTTCTAGCTCACCCAGCTTACTAGAAATATATCATTGAGCAAGTACTTAAATTTCTTCAAACCTCAGTTAACCCACACTTAAATATAGGTAATAATATTTATATCACATAATCGTCAGAATTAAATGAAATAACATACATGTACTTTTAACATAGTGCCTGGAACATAAATGATCACCATAAATAAAAGTAATCATAAGAGTTACATATTACATTTAATTGTTATAAATTAATTATAATTAATAATGATGTTTTTAAAGAAAATCAAATATTATTAATATTGTTATAAAAACTGTACCTCTAACCCTTGCAAACTATGTATATGTGCATGTGTGTATACTGTGTTTTAAATCTCCCTCTGAACAGTTCTGTCAAAAATCACTTGCTTCCTTTGTGAAACAATAAAGCTTGCAATTTATTTCAGAGCAGTTTTAGACAAATGATATTGCTAACTTTTTATAGTGACACTTTAGAGAAAATAGTTTATAAAATAGATTTGAGTATATATTGGGCCTTTTTTTGGTGAGTGTATCAATTCTTGTAGAAGAAGATACAACTCTTGTTCTGATCTAACTTTGTAGATGCACTGCCAACTTAACTGTATAGAAATTGGATTAACAAATTCTATCTCTTTGGAGAAGAATCACTGCCATTTCTAAAACAAATTTAGAATATTTCCAGACGTATCATCCTAATAACCCCACATAATAATAAAATAATAATCCCAGGTAATCATTTTTTACAGTGTTCAAAAGTCGTTTTTACTACTTGTAGATATTTTCTTGTAAAAAGAAAAAACTTTTCAGGTGATTTTTACCCTTGAATTTTGGAGCTAATAGCCATCTGAGTTTTCTAATTGCAAAGTGACAAGTCTATTCAATATCTGTAAATAGAAATTAATATTTTCAGACAAGCAACCCTGATTTTTTTATTAAAGCATCTTTTATCATTGACAGTTAATTTCAGCTATAAAAGTGTGACCCCGATGAACTATAGCAGTTCCAAAATAATTGTTGTAGGTGGTACTTTAGAGAGACAGAAAGAGAGAAGGAAAAAGAATACTACTTCTTATTAGGAATACCTTATTAGAATTTTTTGTTGAATCGCTTTTCAATCACATAAAATAAGCTGCACATATAATTGTAGTCATAGTTGAGGAGTTAGATGTAAATGGAAGATTCTACATTTCACAAACATAAAGCTATTCTTTAAAATCTATTTCAATACAAAGACTTTGGATATAATACTTGTGGTTCCTAGTAGTTAATTATTTTCATACTTTGAATAGAATATTATCTAACTTTCATTTTTTAAAGAAAATCTATGATACGTTTAAGAAGATTGCTTTTATATATTTCCTTTTCTACACATTTCTAGGTATGTGTCAAAATATCCATATTTAGTAAACATTGTTCATATTTTAAAAATTTTTAAATTTCAGTTTGCTAATTAAAGACAGAAAATATTCCTCTACTTTTGCTCTAGGTACTTGCTTACCGATAACAATAGCCAAGACTAATATTAACATTTAAGATTTTCTTTAATAATTTCTTAGGAAGGTTCTTACAACCTTACATTGGCTCTTAACGACGCCTGATCTGCCTAGATTTTTGTGGTCAGCTCACTTAGTCTTCATGGTGCCTGTTTCTGACCTTTACTCTCTTCAGTCCCTTCTCTTTAGTCTTAGCAAAATACTTCACCTCCTGATACTTAGAGAAAACAGAAGTCATCATTAGAAATTCATTCAAATTCTTCCTGCCAAACTTGTCAACTTAATCGCATCAGTACCTGGTCCTTTCCTCAACTACTTTTATTTAAATGGAAGAAATGTCAGGCTGGGCACAGTGGCTCAGGCCTGTAATCCCAGCATTTTGGAAGGCCGAGCCAGGTGAATTACTTGATTTTGTGAGTTTGAGACCAGCCTGGCCAACGTGGAGAAACCGTGACTCTACTAAAAATACAAAAAATTAGCCAGGCATGGTAGTACATGCCTGTAATCCCAGCTACTTGGGAGGCTGAGGCAGGAGAGTGGCATGAACCCAGGAGGCAGAGCTTGCAGTGAGCAGAGATCACACCACTGCACTCCAGCCTGGGCAACAGAGCAAGACTCTGTCTCAAAAAAAAAAAAAAAGAAAAGAAATGTCTACCTCTTATGCGTGTTGTCAGTGTTTAACCTCATTGACTATTCCTTTATTGAAATATTCCTTTGCTTTTGTGACACAGTGCTCTTTCTGGCATTCTTCATTTGTGGAGGGTCTTCTTTGTCTTATCAGTTAGGATTCTTGAGGGTCTGTCTCTTTTCATACATTCCTTAGCAAATACTACAAACTCCCAAAGCCTCAGTTACCAGTTACCTCAAATCTATATGCCTTCTTCTCAGATCTCTCTTTTCTAAACTTCAAATGCAGCTGCTTAGTGAACCTAAGTACTCGTATATCTCACAAGCACCTCAAATTCAAGATGTCAACACTCTTCCTAAATTCCTTTTTCAGTACCACTGTCCATCAAGGTACCATAGCCAGAAACCTGGTGTCATCCCTCGCTCCTGAATATCATATTGTATTACTCAATAATTATATTACTCAATAATTCCTTCTTGATTTAACTCCTAAACATGTTTCACTACCACTCTCATTTCAAAATACCATCATTTCTTGCCTGGATTAAAAAAAAAAACCAAAACCTACCTTATCTTTCTGACTTCAGCCTTGTTCCCTATAAATCCTTTTTTTTTTTTTTTTTTTTTTGAGGCGAAGTCTCACTCTGTCGTCTAGGCTGGAGTGCAGTGGTGTGATCTTGGCTTACTGCAAGCTCCGCCTCCCAGATTCACGCCATTCTCCTGCCTCAGCCTCCTGAGTAGCTGGGACTACAGGTGCCCGCCACTACGCCAGCTAATTTTTTTTTTTTGCATTTTTCAGTAGAGACAGGGTTACACCATGTTAGCCAGGATGGTCTTGATCTCCTGACCTCGTGATCCACCTGCCTCAGCCTCCCAATACCCTGCTTTTTTAAAAACTGAAATCTGGTGATATGGTTTGGCTGTGTCCCCACCCAAATCTTGAATTGTACTTCTCATAATTCCCACGTGTCATGGGAGGGACTAGGTGGAGAATGGACTCACATAGTAAATTGGTACTGCAGAGAGTGGGGTGCTGCTATAGATATCTGAAAATGTGGAAGTGACTTTGGAACTGGTTAACAGGCAGAAGTTGGAATAGTTTGGAGGGCTCAGAAGAAGACAGGAAAATGTGGGAAAGTTTGGAACTTTCTAGAGACTTGTTGAATGGCGTTGACCAAAATGTTGATAGTGATATGGACAATGAAGTCCAGTCTGAGATGGTCTCAGATGGAGATGAGGAACTTGTTGGGAACTGGAATAAAGGGGATTCTTGTTATGCTTTAGCAAAGAGACTGGCAGCATTTTGTCCCTGCCCTAGAGATCTGTGTAACTTTTGTCAGTCGAGAAAAATGACAAGACAAGTCTCAATTATTTTAGGAGGTTTGTTTGCCAAAGTTAAGAATGTGCATCCTGGAAACAGGTCTATGCCTTCTCCAAAGATGATTTTGAGGGCTCCAAATTTAAAGGGGAAAGAGCGAGGTATTGAGAAGTACACAATTTTTATGTAAGGGGTGGGCAGAGAAAAATAGTTATTCATGCCTTTGCCTGGCTCAGCAAAACTGCTTTTTTTTTTTTTTTTTTTTTTTTTTTTTTTACCTCAGATGACATAGCCAAATGGAGCGAGGAAAAATGTGGGGAATCTGCATTTTTATATGAGATAACATAGAAAAAAATGGGGCAGGGAAACAATCAGATATGCATTTGTCTGGTGGGCAGGGAGGTGACTGCACCTGTAAAAATAAGCTATCAATTTACATTGCCATAGTGAAATTTTAACAGAAACACCTTACGGTAAAGATCTTCGAGCTCACTAGGAATTTCCTTGTGGGTAAAATATGGGGGAGGTATGTAGCTTTTCATCTTATAATCATCTTTTTTAGGAAACAAAAGGGGAGGCAGTTTTGCATGACCCAGTCCCTAGCTTGACTTTTCCCTTTAGCTTAGTGATTTGGGGACCCCAAGATTTATTTTCCTTTCACACTTTGCACTTGAGAGAGATAATTTAGGGTAAGTATCTGGTGGAAGAAATTTCTAAGCAGCAAAGCATTGAAGAGGTGACAGAGCATAAAAGTTTGGAAAATTTGCAGCCTGACAATGTGGTAGAAAAGAAATACCCATTTTCTGGGTAGAAATTCAAGCTGGCTGCAGAAATTTGCATAAGTAATGAGGAGCTAAATGCTAATTGCCAAGACAATGGGGAAAATGCCTCCACGGCATGTCAGAGACCTTGACAGCAGCCCCTCCCATCACAGGCTCAGAGGCTTAGGAGGGAAAAATGGTTTCCTGAGCCAAGCCCCAGGCCCCCCCACTCTGTGCAGCCTCAGGACATGGTGCCCTGTGTCCCGTGCTTCAGCTCCAGCTATGACTAAAAGGGGCCAAGGTACAGGTCAGGCCACTGCTTCAGAGGGTGCAAGCTCCAAGACTTGGCAGCTTCCATGTGGTTCACAATAGGGTTCACACTCCTCTGAGATTCTAATGCTGCTGCTGATCTGATAGGCAGTAATGCTTCCTGGCCTACCGTTCACCTCCTGGCCCAGTTCCTATAAGGCTACGGACTGGACTGGTACCAGTCTGCACACTGGGGACTGGGGATCCTGGCTAGAGAACTCCGTTATATGTTTCATATATATCAGACTCAAAAATATATCATATGTCTAAAAGAAAAATATATCATGTCTAAAAGAAAAGGCATAATCTATACCTCAATATTTTCTACAAGACACGTTGAATTGTCTTTGCACCATGTTGTTCTCTCCCTGAAATGCCTTCTCTGCCTTTTGTCTACTCATCTTACAATTAGCTATAAACTGTTAGGAATTCTGTGGGTTTTTTTATTTCCCAAGAGCATATTTGTTTTTCTTAAGTTAAGACAGTGTAAATTTGTGTAAAATACCAAAAAAGTACTGAAATTAAAATATTCTCTGATGCTAAAAATTGGGCTACTTTGTTTTTCAAAGATTGCTTGTTATAATCATGATTTATTACTCTTACATATATATACATTACCAGAACTTATATCAAATAGCCTTTTAAACTATTCTGTTTATATTGGTAATCATTAAATTTTATAGATCCTTATATGTTTTATTGGATAAATTAAAATATTAACATAAAAAATTTGTCTCATTGATTGTAAGCATATGGTGTAATTTTGACTTTCCTACCAATGTTTTCTCTCATGTTATATGGATAAATTACACTAAAAACTATTGAAATCAAATAGCATAGACTGAGGATTATGGAAACTATTTCAGTCACCAGCTATGACAGTTAACTTGGCCAGATCTGACTTTTTAAATGTGAAAATTCAGAAAAGAAACTAGATATTTCCAAAGTCTTTTTTAGGTCTCAGATTCTCCGATATGTTTTTTCCCTCCAGAATTGAGAATAGATTTTTGTCTAAGCACTGTTATCTGTCTAAAGTCATAGATATTAATTTATTTATAGCATTTAGATTGTGTCTAATCTTTCAGGAAACCATCTTTAGTTATTCAAATTGGTAAGTGGGGATCCTTGTATGAGTACAAATTATTAACTCCATAGTCTCCTGCTATTCAGGCAGCAACCAGCCCCATAACTGGTTTAGATGCTTTTACATCTTTAAGCATTATAATTGGGTGGGAAAATAATGTGTTTTACTTAATTCAGCTTACTATTTGCATCCATTTGTGAGAAAACTAACAATTTAAAATCCACATAAAAATTTTGTTTTGAAAAAATAAAGGGACCATGAGGTATATGATTTTGTCCCTGTGTCAGTAAAATATACTGCACAATCGTTGATAAAGAACAGCTGAACTCTTAAGAACTCTGTCCAAGCTTATGCCTAAGTCACCAGATAACAAAGGCCTTGATTTAGTCTAAAGCTCTGTGAGGTTAGGTTACTTGTCTATCTGGATTACTGCTATACTTCTATCTTCTAGCCAGGAATATTAAACATCCAACAAAATTTTAAATAAAATATACTAAAAGTTGAGTTAATGTCCTTTGCAAGGGACATGGATGAAGCTGGAAACCATCCTTCTCAGCAAACTGTCACAAGAACAGAAAACAAACACTGCATGTTCTCACTTATAAGCGGGAGTCGAACAATGAGAACAGATGGACACAAGGAGGGGAACATCACACAGCGGGGCCTGTCAGGGGGTAGGGGGCTAGGGGAGGGATAGCGTTAGGAGAAATACCTAATGTAGGTGACAGGTTGATGGGTGCAGCAAACCACCATGGCACATATATACCTATGTAACAAAACTGCATGTTCTGCTAATGCAGTTTTAAAATATGATTTAAAAAATATATATATATACTAAAGATTTAATATTGTTAAGCTATGTGATACGTTATTCAAGAGAATAAGGAAAAGTATAAAAAATAATTATTATGTATATAGTATCTTTGTTAGATACAAATATCAATGTTTTTAAATTTACTTTATATTTTATTAGACATTAAAAGGGTTATATTAGGGAAAGCCAATATATTTTAAGTAGTTACAATTATGTCAGTAGTTGTCAAGTGACATTAATAAAACTCAGCAGCCATTTGTAATCAAATCTTTAAACGAACTACTGAAAAATAATACAACTATTTCCCCAAACCAATAATAAATTTAAACAGAAATGTTGAAGCTCTTTTCATTAGAATTGGGAGTAAGGCAGTGATTATTCACCAGTATTATTTGTCATAGTTTTTGAGGTTCTAGCTGAAGATGTGGAAATGAGTTGGTTTATGTTTGGGGAAAGAAGAGATACAGTCATCTTCTTTGCAGATGATCATGACTGTATACCCAGAAAACCCAATAGATTTTTTTAAAATTACAAACAGGGATATGAAATAAATATACAAAATCAATAGTTTTTTCTCTATTATCAATAATGAATTAGAAATATAACAGTGAAAAAATACCTCACAATAGTAGAAACATTAAAATATCTATAAGACAAATTTAGCAGGACGGGATCCATATGAGGAAAATTATAATACTCTATAAAGAGCAATAATGTTTAACTCTTACATAGCACTTACCCTGTGCCAGATACTATTCAGAGCATATTACATGTATTAATTCATTTATTCCTCATGTCAACCTACAGAGAAGTTGCTGTTATTTTCATCATTTTACTGAGGCTGGGAAAAGCTTGTTAATTTACCTAGGGTCACACAGCTGAGATCTGAATCATTCTTGAGTGGAGAGCCTTAATGTCATTCATGAAAACAGGAAAGTCTTAATATTATAAAATTTGTCAGTTTTTCCAAAACAAATTTATTAGAGAATTATTTTTATTTTTAACTGGATGAAATTATCTTAAAGTTCTTATGGAGATTAAATGTTTAAGAATAGCCCAATAAATTATGAAAAATAATGAATGGTGAGTCCATAAATAGATCCAGGTCTAGCATTTTATTTCAATTGGAAATGCATGGTTTATTTAATAACTGAGGGCCTTCTGAAAGAAAACAGACCTTTTGATAACTAGGTAGAAGAATAAATTCCACGTGAATTATAAATATTAAAAAAAATTTTAATTGATAATTGTAGAAATAAAATTAGGAAAATATTTATATAAGCATGTGGTGGGGGAGCCTTGCCCAAAGCAAGTAAGAAAACCTAAAGCCATAGAGTACTTTTGAAAAATTGTCAATGTATGTTGGCAAGGATGTGGAGAAAAGGGAACCCTCCTTCACTGTTGGTGGGAATGTTAGTTAGTAGAACCACTATGGAGAAAAATTTGGAGGTTCTTCAAAATACTAAAAATAGAGATATCATATGATCCAGCAATCCCACTCCTACATATATACCCAAAAGAAAGGAAATAAGTATATCGAAGAGATAGCTGCACTCTCATTTTATTGCAGCACTATTCACAATAGCCAAGATTTGGAAGTAACCCAAATGTTCATCAGCAGAGGAATGCATAAAGAAAATGTAGTACAAATATACAATAGAATACTCTTCAGCCATGAAAAATAATGCGATCCTGTCATTTGCAACAACATGGATGGAACTGGAGGTCATTGTGTTAAGTGAAATAAGCCAGTCACAGAAAGACAAACTTTGCTGGATCTCACTTACTCGTGGGAGCTAAAAAGTAAAGCAATTGAACTCATGGAGATAGAGGATAAAACAATGGTTACCAGTGGCTGGTAAGGGTAGTGTAGGTGCAGAGGAAGTGGGGAAGGTTAATGGTTACAAAAAATAGAACAGGTGAATAAGGCCTAGTATTTGCTAGCACAACAGAGTGACCATAATAAAAATAATTGTACCTTTAAAAATAACTAAAAGACTATAATTGGATTGTTTGTAACACAAAAGATAAATGCTTGAGGCATTTACCCTGATGTGATTATTACACATTGCATTCCTATATCCAAATATCTCATGTAACTCATAAGTATATATATCTACTATATACCTACAAAAATTAAACATAAAAATAAATTGTCAATCTATACCATAAACCAAAATCAAGTAACACATTTTTGCAATACAAATGACAGTTAATCTTCCTTATAAACAACAAATCTAACAAATTATTAAGAGAAAGATAATCTAATAGAAAAATAGGTATATGTTATGAATGACAAATCATTGAAATGGAAATTCAAATGGCCAATAAATATATGAAAGATTCTTCAACTATATTGAGTTGGGAAAGTGCAAATTAATACAACAATGAGATGTTTCTCATGCATGAAATTGTTTAAAAGAGGTGAGTACATAGATAAAATGTGCTCTCATGTTGCTGGTGGGAATTTGAATTGATTTTTTTTCTGAGATTAGTCAGGCAATTTGTGGCCCAGTTTAAGATACATAGAGCCTTGGCCGGGCGTGGTGGCTCATGCCTGTAATCCCAGCACTTTGGGAGGCCGAGGCGGGCAGATGACCAGGTTCAGGAGATGGAGACCATCCTGGCTAACACAGTGAAACCCTGTCTCTAATAAAAATACAAAAAAAAAAAAAAATCAGGCGGGTGTGGTGCTGGGCACCTGTAGTCCCCGCTACTCGGGAGGCTGGGGCAGGAGAATGGCGTGAACCCAGGAGGCGGAGGTTGCAGTGCACCGAGATCGTGCCACTGCTCTCCAGCCTGGGCGACAGAGTGAGACTCCGTCTCCAAAAAAAAAAAAAAAAAATACATACAGCCTTCAGTCTGTAATCCTGCCTTTGCCAATTTATTCTGCAGATATAAAAACATAGCGCCTAAGGATATTACAACATTATTTGTAGAGACAAACAACCTGAGTATCCATCTATAGGGATATGATTAAACAAATTGTGACAAATCTATACCAGAGCTTTAAAAATATTTAAATGTATGTAACTATTAAAAAGAATGAGTTAAATGTGTATTGTTTAACAAGAATGAAAACCATGATATAGCATTAGGTTAGAGAAGCTGAATAATGAGTATGGTATGATTCCATTTCATATTGAAAAACGACAACACAAAACGCCCAACTGTGATTACATAGTAATATAAGCATGGAGATAGATATAAGCATGGAAGAATACAAATTACAAATAACACCACAAATACAATACCAAATACAAATAATATTAGTTATTTTGGGATGGTTGAATGGAAGGAAAAAGGATGTTTAACTTTTTCTTTATTTTACTTTAGATTGTTTCACTTATTTTAATGGTCATATATTAGTTTGTAATTTTAAACTTATTTTTAAATAGAGGCAAACCCCTAAACATAGCTTTTGCGTTACTCTACTTATGCCAACTGGCAGGAATTGATATTTGAATTAGGTGCTGTTTCTACCATTAAGGAGCCTGCATTCTAGCCAGAGAGATAGATTCAGTAGATACAGTGGAAGATAAATAAAATAGTAAAATAATTTTGCTTTAGTTAAAAAATGAAAACAATGAGGACCAATTAAGGCTTTTTAATTAAAATTTAAATGACTAAAAATAGCCAGTAAATGCCCAGATCATCATTAGGCAAAAAGCACTTTGACTCAAGCCAAAGAACTATGTATTAAACATCTTTTGCAATGAAGAAATCATATTTCAGGAAACATAGAGTCGGATTTTATCCTGGCAAGGCAGCTACATGCAGTAAATATTCCTCCTTGTCTCAGACCCCTATCCCACATCCCTTCTGTGAGGTCAGGAGGAGTCATACAGATCCGCATGTGCTAAATTGCCTTTGGGTTTGAGAGGAGGCTAGGGCTAAAGTGCCTGAGAGGTGAAAGGAGGGATTTGGAGGAATACACAGGTCAGCTAAAGCAACGAGATACTATTTCCATCTCTTGTTAGCATAACTATTACCCAGTTGATCCCTACCTTCATCCTTAATGCCCTGACCAACTATGAACCTGATGCTTAACTTGATTACTGTTTCTAGTCCCTCCTCCCCCTTCTTCCTTTCCTCCCTTATTCTCTCCACTTTCCATTTTCCCTCTCTTCCACTTCTTATTCTCTATTATATTAGCCTAATCTCATTGTTGTGCAGTTAATCAGATTTTATAATATTATGTGGCCATATTCTTGTATTTATTTATTTATTTATTTTAGAGAGTGGGTCTCAGTCTGTTGCCCAGGCTGGAGAGTAGTGGCTCAATCATAACTCACTGTAACCTCAAACTCCTGAGCTCAAGCATATGGGACCATATTCTAATATTAAAAGCTGACTTTATATCCTATATGATTGCTTTTACTACCAGGAGTTCTTTGTTATGCTTAAACTTTTTATTTTGTAATAATTTAGATATTAGAAAGGCAGTATAAAGTAATCCTTCTGAGTTTTTTGTATAGGTTGTGGGGCCAGGTTTCTTGAGGTTAAATCTTACTAGCTTTATGGCCTTGGATAGCAAGTTACTTTTCTCTCTTGGCTTCAGTTTCTCAAGCATAAATGGGAATAATAATCACTGACCTAATTCATTTTGTTGGTTTGGGATTAAATGAGTTAACTCATGTAAAGTGGGTAAAATAGTGCCTGGCACCTATAAGTACTTAATAAATACTGTATTTGCTATTAAAGTTAAATTATAGTTAACTTAGCAAATATTGACGGAATACTCACCAGGAGCCAGATATTATCCTAAGTGATAGAAGTAAGTATATTTATTGAACATCTACTATTAGTCAGGCATGAGGGTTACGGTAGTGAATAACACTGAGTTCCTGCCCTTCTTAGTGTTTAGAGTACTATTGATTATTATATGAGTTTGAGTCTGACTTTATAAATGTGATTGACCTTTAATTTTTTTGTTTTACTTTTAAATTTAGGATGTCTTGTATTATGAGCAGCTTAAGACCAATGTGATACAACATGACCTTTTGGTGGACAGTCTAATCTATAAAGTAAGTAAAAGTCAGCTTAGTTTTTCCTTTCATTAATATAATTTAAAATTGAGATTCTTCAGTATGCAGAGCCTGTGCTATGTATAATGATATATATTAACCTTGAAAAGTAATTTTAAGTGATTAGATTTATACATGTAAAGTTAAAGTTGGTGTTCAAAATTTGCAGTTTGCATTCTCTGTTATCTTCTTTCCCTTTGAAGCTGTCTTCATGATTCTTTCCTAGTTCTCCTATTTTTTTATTAAGATAAGCATTTCTTACATCTCTAAATTCAAGCTTTCGACACAAACCAAGTAAAAAGCAACTGAAAAGCAAAACCGGATAATAATATTTTTATCTTATGATTCTTTAGGGCCTACTTGTTTATTTTCTTTATATTGAAGTCATTTTTAATTTTTTTTTTTTTTTTTTTTTTTTAAGATGCATATTATGTTCATTTATTTATTTTTATATAGTTTAAGTTCTGCGATACATGTGCAGAACATGCAGGTATGTTACATAGGTATACACATGCCATGGTGCTTTGCTGCACCCATCAACCCATCATCTACATTAGGTATTTCTCCTAATGCTATCACTCCTCTATCCCCCAACCCACTGACAGGCCCCAGTGTGTGATGTTCCCATTCATATGTCCATGTGTTCTCATTGTTCAACTCCCACTTATAAGTGAGAAAATGCAGTGTTTGCTCTTCTGTTCCTGTGTTAGTTTGCTGAGAATTATGGTTTCCAGCTTCATCCATGTCCTTGCAAAGGACACAAATTCATCTTTTTTATGGCTGCATAGTATTCCATGGTGTATATGTGCCACATTTTCTTTTTTTTTTTTTTTTTCTTCTTTTATTATTATTTATTATTATTAAACTTAAGGTTTTATGGTACATATGCGCAATGTGCAGGTAAGTTACATATGTATACATGTGCCATGCTGGTGCGCTGCACCCACCAACTCGTCATCTAGCATTAGGTATATCTCCCAGTGCTATCCCTCCCCCCTCCCCCCACCCCACAACAGTCCCCAGAGTGTGATGTTCCCCTTCCTGTGTCCATGTGTTCTCATTGTTCAATTCCCACCTATGAGTGAGAATATGCGGTGTTTGGTTTTTTGTTCTTGCGATAGTTTACTGAGAATGATGATTTCCAATTTCATCCATGTCCCTACAAAGGACGTGAACTCATCATTTTTTATGGCTGCATAGTATTCCATGGTGTATATGTGCCACATTTTCTTAATCCAGTCTATCATTGTTGGACATTTGGGTTGGTTCCAAGTCTTTGCTATTGTGAATAATGCCGCAATAAACATACGTGTGCATGTGTCTTTATAGCAGCATGATTTATAGTCCTTTGGGTACATACCCAGTAATGGGATGGCTGGGTCAAATGGAATTTCTAGTTCTAGATCCCTGAGGAATCGCCACACTGACTTCCACAAGGGTTGAATTAGTTTACAGTCCCACCAACAGTGTAAAAGTGTTCCTATTTCTCCACATCCTCTCCAGCACCTGTTGTTTCCTGACTTTTTAATGATTGCCATTCTAACTGGTGTGAGATGGTATCTCATTGTGGTTTTGATTTGCATTTCTCTGATGGCCAGTGATGGTGAGCATTTTTTCATGTGTTTTTTGGCTGCATAAATGTCTTCTTTTGAGAAGTGTCTGTTCATGTCCTTCGCCCACTTTTTGATGGGGTTGTTTGTTTTTTTCTTGTAAATTTGTTGGAGTTCATTGTAGATTCTGGATATTAGCCCTTTGTCAGATGAGTAGGTTGCGAAAATTTTCTCCCATTTTGTAGGTTGCCTGTTCACTCTGATGGTAGTTTCTTTTGCTGTGCAGAAGCTCTTGAGTTTAATTAGATCCCATTTGTCAATTTTGGCTTTTGTTGCCATTGCTTTTGGTGTTTTAGACATGAAGTCCTTGCCCATGCCTATGTCCTGAATGGTAATGCCTAGGTTTTCTTCTAGGGTTTTTATGGTTTTAGGTCTAACATTTAAGTCTTTAATCCATCTTGAATTGATTTTTGTATAAGGTGTAAGGAAGGGATCCAGTTTCAGCTTTCTACATATGGCTAGCCAGTTTTCCCAGCACCATTTATTAAATAGGGAATCCTTTCCCCATTTCTTGTTTTTGTCAGGTTTGTCAAAGATCAGATAGTTGTAGATATGTGGCATTATTTCTGACGGCTCTGTTCTGTTCCATTGATCTATATCTCTGTTTTGGTACCAGTACCATGCTGTTTTGGTTACTGTAGCCTTGTAGTATAGTTTGAAGTCAGGTAGTGTGATGCCTCCAGCTTTGTTCTTTTGGCTTAGGATTGACTTGGTGATGCGGGCTCTTTTTTGGTTCCATATGAACTTTAAAGTAGTTTTTTCCAATTCTGTGAAGAAAGTCATTGGTAGCTTGATGGGGATGGCATTGAATCTGTAAATTACCTTGGGAAGGATGGCCATTTTCATGATATTGATTCTTCCTACCCATGAGCATGGAATGTTCTTCCATTTGTTTGTATCCTCTTTTATTTCCTTGAGCAGTGGTTTTTAGTTCTCCTTGAAGAGGTCTTTCACATCCCTTGTAAGTTGGATTCCTAGGTATTTTATTCTCTTTGAAGCAATTGTGAATGGGAGTTCACTGATGATTTGGCTCTCTGTTTGTCTGTTATTGGTGTATAAGAATGCTTGTGATTTTTGCACATTGATTTTGTATCCTGAGACTTTGCTGAAGTTGCTTATCAGCTTAAGGAGATTTTGGGCTGAGACAATGGGGTTTTCTAGATATACTATCATGTCATCTGCAAACAGGGACAATTTGACTTCCTCTTTTCCTAATTGAATACCCTTTATTTCCTTCTCCTGCCTAATTGCCCTGGCCAGAACTTCCAACACTATGTTGAATAGAAGTGGTGAGAGAGGGCATCCCTGTCTTGTGCCAGTTTTCAAAGGGAATGCTTCCAGTTTTTGCCCATTCAGTATGATATTGGCTGTGGGTTTGTCATAAATAGCTCTTATTATTTTGAGATACGTCCCATCAATTCCTAATTTATTGAGAGTTTTTAGCATGAAGGGTTGTTGAATTTTGTCAAAGGCCTTTTCTGCATCTATTGAGATAATCATGTGGTTTTTGTCTTTGGTTCTGTTTATATGCTGGATTACATTTATTGATTTGCGTATATTGAACCAGCCTTGCATCCCTGGGATGAAGCCCACTTGATCATGGTGGATAAGCTTTTTGATGTGCTGCTGGATTCTGTTTGCCAGTATTTTATTGAGGATTTTTGCATCAATGTTCATCAAGGATATTGGTCTAAAATTCTCTTTTTTTGTTGTGTCTCTGCCAGGCTTTGGTATCAGGATGATGCTGGCCTCATAAAATGAGTTAGGGAGGATTCCCTCTTTTTCTATTGATTGGAATAGTTTCAGAAGGAATGGTACCAGCTCCTCCTTGTACCTCTGGTAGAATTCGGCTGTGAATCCATCTGGACCTGGACTTTTTTTGGTTGGTAAGCTATTGATTATTGCCACAATTTCAGCTCCTGTTATTGGTCTATTCAGAGATTCAACTTCTTCCTGGTTTAGTCTTGGGAGGGTGTATGTGTTGAGGAATTTATCCATTTCTTCTAGATTTTCTAGTTTATTTGCATAGAGGTGTTTGTAATATTCTCTGATGGTAGTTTGTATTTCTGTGGGATCGGTGGTGATATCCCCTTTATCATTTTTTATTGCATCTATTTGATTCTTCTCTCTTTTTTTCTTTATTAATCTTGCTAGCGGTCTATCAATTTTGTTGATCCTTTCAAAAAACCAGCTCCTGGATTCATTTATTTTTTGAAGGGTTTTTTGTGTCTCTATTTCCTTCAGTTCTGCTCTGATTTTAGTTATTTCTTCCCTTCTGCTAGCTTTTGAATGTGTTTGCTCTTGCTTTTCTAGTTCTTTTAATTGTGATGTTAGGGTGTCAATTTTGGATCTTTCCTGCTTTCTCTTGTGGGCATTTAGTGCTATAAATTTCCCTCTACACACTGCTTTGAATGCATCCCAGAGATTCTGGTATGTTGTGTCTTGGTTCTCGTTGGTTTCAAAGAACATCTTTATTTCTGCCTTCATTTCGTTATGTACCCAGTAGTCATTCAGGAGCAGGTTGTTCAGTTTCCACGTAGTTGAGCGGTTTTGAGTGAGATTCTTAATCCTGAGTTCTAGCTTGATTGCACTGTGATCTGAGAGACAGTTTGTTACAATTTCTGTTCTTTTACATTTATTGAGGAGAGCTTTACTTCCAAGTATATGGTCAATTTTGGAATAGGTGTGGTGTGGTGCTGAAAAAAATGTATATTCTGTTGATTTGGGGTGGAGAGTTCTGTAGATGTCTATTAGGTCCGCTTGGTGCAGAGCTGAGTTCAATTCCTGGGTATCCTTGTTGACTTTCTGTCTCGTTGATCTGTCTAATGTTGATAGTGGGGTGTTGAAGTCTCCCATTATTAATGTGTGGGAGTCTAAGTCTCTTTGTAGGTCACTCAGGACTTGCTTTATGAATCTGGGTGCTCCTGTATTGGGTGCATATATATTTAGGATAGTTAGCTCTTCTTGTTGAATTAATCCCTTTACCATTATGTAATGGCCTTCTTTGTCTCTTTTGATCTTTGTTGGTTTAAAGTCTGTTTTATCAGAGACTAGGATTGCAGCCCCTGCCTTTTTTTGTTTTCCATTTGCTTGGTAGATCTTCCTCCATCCTTTTATTTTGAGCCTATGTGTGTCTCTGCACATGAGATGGGTTTCCTGAATACAGCACACTGATGGGTCTTGAGTCTTTATCCAGTTTGCCAGTCTGTGTCTTTTAATTGGAGCATTTAGTCCATTTACATTTAAAGTTAATATTGTTATGTGTGAATTTGATCCTGTCATTATGATGTTAGCTGGATATTTTGCTCGTTAGTTGATGCAGTCTCTTCCTAGTCTCGATGTTCTTTACATTTCGGTATGATTTTGCAGTGGCTGGTACCGGTTGTGCCTTTCCATGTTTAGCGCTTCCTTCAGGAGCTCTTTTAGGGCAGGCCTGGTGGTGACAAAATCTCTCAGCATTTGCTTGTCTGTAAAGTATTTTATTTCTCCTTCACTTATGAAGCTTAGTTTGGCAGGATATGAAATTCTGGGTTGAAAATTCTTTTCTTTAAGAATGTTGAATATTGGCCCCCACTCTCTTCTGGCTTGTAGGGTTTCTGCTGAGAGATCCGCTGTTAGTCTGATGGGCTTCCCTTTGATGGTAACCCGACCTTTCTCTCTGGCTGCCCTTAACATTTTTTCCTTCATTTCAACTTTGGTGAATCTGACAATTATGTGTCTTGGAGTTGCTCTTCTCGAGGAGTATCTTTGTGGCGTTCTCTGTATTTCCTGAATCTGAATATTGGCCTGCCTTGCTAGATTGGGGAAGTTCTCCTGGATAATATCCTGCAGAGTGTTTTCCAACTTGTTTCCATTCTCCCCGTCACTTTCAGGTACACCAATCAGACGTAGATTTGGTCTTTTCACATAGTCCCACATTTCTTGGAGGCTTTGCTCGTTTCTTTTTATTCTTTTTTCTCTAAACTTCCCTTCTCGCTTCATTTCATTCATTTCATCTTCCAGGGCTGATACCCTTTCTTCCATTTGATCGCATCGGCTCCTGAGGCTTCTGCATTCTTCACGTAGTTCTCGAGCCTTGGTTTTCAGCTCCATCAGCTCCTTTAAGCACTTCTCTGTATTGGTTATTCTAGTTATACATTCTTCTAAATTTTTTTCAAAGTTTTCAACTTCTTTGCCTTTGGTTTGAATATCCTCCCGTAGCTCGGAGTAATTTGATCGTCTGAAGCCTTCTTCTCTCAGCTCGTCAAAGTCATTCTCTGTCCAGCTTTGTTCCGTTGCTGGTGAGGAACTGCGTTCCTTTGGAGGAGGAGAGGTACTCTGGTTTTTAGAGTTTCCAGTTTTTCTGCTCTGTTTTTTCCCCATCTTTGTGGTTTTAACTACTTTTGGTCTTTGATGATGGTGATGTACAGATGGGTTTTTGGTGTGGATGTCCTTTCTGTTAGTTTTCCTTCTAACAGACAGGACCCTCAGCTGCAGGTCTGTTGGAGTACCTGGCCGGCCGTGTGAGGTGTCAGTCTGCCCCTGCTGGGGGGTGCCTCCCAGTTAGGCTGCTCGGGGGTCAGGGGTCAGGGACCCACTTGAGGAGGCAGTCAGCCCGTTCTCAGATCTCCAGCTGCGTGCTGGGAGAACCACTGCCCTCCTCACAGCTGTCAGACAGGGACATTTAAGTCTGCAGAGGTTACTGCTGTCTTTTTGTTTGTCTGTGTCCTGCCCCCAGAGGTGGAGCCTACAGAGGCAGGCAGGCCTCCTTGAGCTGTGGTGGGCTCCACCCAGTTCAAGCTTCCAGGCTGCTTTGTTTACCTAAGCGAGCCTGGGCAATGGCGGGCGCCCCTCCCCCAGCCTCGCTGCCGACTTGCTGTTTGATCTCAGACTGCTGTGCTAGCAATCAGCGAGACTCCGTGGGCGTAGGACCCTCTGAGCCAGGTGCGGGCTATACTCTCCTGGGGCACCGTTTCCTAAGCCCGTCGGAAAAGCACAGTATTCGGGTGGGAGTGGCCCGATTTTCCAGGTGCCGTCTGTCACCCCTGGAAGGGGAACTCCCTGACCCCTTGCGCTTCCCGAGTGAGGCAATGCCTCGCCCCTGCTTCGGCTGGCGCACAGTGCGCTCACCCACTGACCTGCGCCCACTGTCTGGCACTCCCTAGTGAGATGAACACGGTACCTCAGATGGAAATGCAGAAATCACCCGTCTTCTGCGTCGCTCGCGCTGGGAGCTGTAGACCGGAGCTGTTCCTATTCGGCCATCTTGGCTCCTCCCTCCGTCATTTTTAATTTTTAATTTCTTTTAGTTTCTAGACATATGGCTAAGTATATCTCAGGTTTTAAGGCAGAGACACATTGAGTTTTTGCCTCCAAGCATCTGATAATCAAGTTGAGAGCTGAGTTAATGCTTTCATCACTGAGCCAAACAGGGTCCGTTTTCCAGTACACAATAGAAAGCCAAGCACCAAAGCACTGGGTTTTTGTAGTTAGAAAGGTTTGATTGGACTGGATCCTGCCATGGGGTGATGCCAGGGCTTGATCTGATTAAATCCTGGATACTGCCATGTGATGTCCACTTCTTAATTCAGACCCCACTCTTTAGTCCTGTCACATATGTTCCACCTGTGGTTGCAGGCTTGGTTCATCTGGCCATGCTCAGGTTACGTGACCTTCAACCTGGAGGTCCACGGCAACTGAAAAACAGCTCATAACTCTGTTACATAGAAGTTGAACCAGATTGGTCTGGTGTAGCTAACACTTTATGTGTAATATAGGATATGAATAATTCTGAATTAATATTAGGCAGTTTAAAAGTCTTAGATTTAAAATTTAGATTTGAAATATAAGGGAGAAAGTCATGTTATTATAGGTTTCAGAAATGGGAAAAAGAAGATTACATATTGAGGACCTGAAAATGTGTCTGAGTAGAACATGGCCAGGGGTAATAATAACTATTACTAACAAATGACTGCTTACAGTGCCATATAGTATTCTAAACCCTTTACATAGATTACTATTTAGTGCATACAACTACCTAAGAGTAGCAGATACCAACATTTAGGCTATGCATTATGAATGCATTGTTTTTCTGCGGAAAAACTTGCATTCTGTAAAACCACACATTAAAAATAACAGAGCTTATGGGCAAAACAGGGTTGGGGTAGACCCACTCAAAATTTTTGCAACTTTGTAATCAGAGTACTAACAAAAGCAATCATTGGTGGCCTGGGAGAATAATCAGACAGCTCAGGCAGGCTGCTCTGGTAGGAGCTATTAAAAATGTATAAAAATAATAAAACAGAAATGCTAAAATAATGCAAGTGGAAGTGGTGCTCTGGGCCACTGGGGCTACTGTTAAGGTGAGCACAAGAGAACAGCAGTGAAGAAATGTGCTGGGCTGGGAGCGTGCCTCTCTCAAGAGGGAGCCCCAGTGCCAATGCCTGTTTTTAATGTTCTTAAAAAGCAACTATAAAGTCTCATGCCTATGCAGCAGCAGCTGAGCTGAAGACATTTTTTTTTCCTGCTGTTGGTTATAATTCTCCTCCCTCTGCTCCAGCTCCTCTTGCTTAAGAAAAATTGCATCTGAACCAATACAATTTCCATGTTATACTAACATCATTTCCTTACTTACCAACAACATAGTGACACATGTGTGATAACAAAGCAGAAAGTAGTTATGGAAATTGAGATAAAGAAAGAAATTTGTTTAAATTAACATATTAAGTAGTGAAGCCAAGATTTAGACCTAGCCAATCTGACTTCAGAACTGTATTCTTAACCACTAAGATCTACAGTAAGTGGAAATGAGAGTTGAGAGGATACAGTCCTTTGATGGAAAGTCTTGTATCTCACAGAGGTTTTTCACTAGATTTGGATCACAGGTACTACTATTAAGTTTGAGGTCAAATTATTATGCTCACTGGATTATTTTATCAAAAATGTAAGAGATCTTTTGGCCTGTAAGACCGTTAGCCTCTTTTCTAATCAAATGAGAGGAAACTCACACGTGAAAAAGCTAAAAAAAAGTAAGGAGTGCTAGGATGAGAGTTCTCTTTGTCACCAAAACAAATTTCAGTTTGAGTCAGTAAAGAAAATCTGTTCCAAGAAGGAAGTAATTTGTGCCTGAGGAATTGAATGAAAGTTTTGATGGCATCTAAGCTGTGCACAACGTGAATGTTTTTAGGAAGATATCTGTCTCTGGTTATTTTTGACTTAGTTGGGCTCTGCCAATCACTCCAAACATTATTGAAGTCAGCCGTTAAGGGAATGATCATTTAAAAAAAAATCCGTGTTATTACAGCTCCCTATAGCAAAGACTTATTTTAAATTTAACTGAAAATACGGTGGAATTCTTTTTAACCTTTAAAAAGAACAAGGCAATGTTCTTTAAAATGGAACAAGGCAATGTTATAAAATCCATGGTCAAATAGCTCAGTCTACAAAATTCAACCAGGCTGTTGAGCAAAGTAGCAATCGGGGAGGATGGAAAGTCATAGATATTCTGAGCCAATGATGTTGTGAGTACAGAACATCATTGAACCCTCCCTAGGCTAATTTATTAAATGGTTCTGTTTTTTTTTTTTTATTAACAAACTTGCCTTGTATCCATACTTTCTATAGTTTTCAACCATTTACTATAATCTGATAATTTATACTAGTGTTTTTCAACCTTTCTTCATTATCATGCTCCTGGAGAGAAAGATTAATTAACTTCTCTCTAATAAGAAAAAGTAAATAACAAAAAATAAGATTTGGATGGGTAGGGATGAGCTCTGGTCGGCCACATACCATTGTAATATGTAAAATTTGTTGACCTCCAAGAACCAGTTTTCATGCCCACAGAGGCAATAGTATCCCCCTGTTGAGAATGCATGATCTCTACCTTTGTCTAGGTTGTCTTCTGACACAGAAGGCTGGACCGTTTCTTTCTCCTTAATCTGTGTCATTATGGTTTTTTCAGAGTTAGCACACATTTGCTACCCCCAGAGACATCTATGACCCTTTCCATCCTCCCCTGATTGCTACTTTGCTCAACAGCCTGGTTGAATTTTATAGACTGTTAGAGCTATTTGACCATGGATTTTTGTAACATTTCTTTGTGATTTTCCCATGTTTTTACTATCTTGCCAGTGAGATTGTAGACTTCTTGATGGTAAACATTTATTGTTTGTCTTCTTTTTTTTTTGTTTGTTTTTTGAAGTTTTGATTTTCGTATCCTTCATCCCAACCAATCAATCAGTACTTGTTGAATTGATTATATATTGGGTCTAAAAGCATGGTATACTTACATCTGGAGATTTTGGATACATGTAAGGTTTGGGATCTATATTTACTTGTAAATAGATGAACACTATTATAAGTAAAAGGGCTTTTGGTGAATTTTTTTAAAAAAGCTTTCTGGATGTTTACTCTTTATCTGATACTGTGCTAGGCATTTACCCATCCTTTCTGAAGTAGGGGGTGGTATCCTCATTTATGGATATGGAGATCTAGGCTCAGAGTTACTGACCAAAGTCATACAGCTAAAAGTAGTAGAACTGGATTTCAAATCTTACTTAAATCTGTTGGAATTTTATGTTCTTTACACTGAAGCACACAAGCAGCAGGTTCCAACTCTGGACATAATATTCAGAGACAATCCAGGGGGAAACACAAATGTTTTAGTTCATTTTTCTAGACTTTTGTTCATTTGTTTGCTTGTTATTGGAGAGGGGTACCTATATACTGATGAATTATATCACAGGAAAAGATAATTAATTTCTATTAATAATTTTATCATATTTATTTTTACTCACTCATCAAACATGTATTGGGTATTTAGGTGCTAAGCACTGTGGTGGTACTACGTATACAAAAATCATTTAAGATGTTGGAGCTCAAAGTGGCTAAGTGTCATAGGGAGGCTCATAGAAATCATTAAGGTAGACTCAAGTCAGAAAGTGAGAATAGGAATATATTTAAAGAAGGAAACTAATATGCTATCCAGGGGAAGTCAGTGAACTGGCCCTTAAACTCATAATACAGAAAATCAACGTTCTTGCTCTCTCAGTAACAAGTGGTGACTTGCAAATGAATAATCACAAAGACATGGAAGCTATTTGGTCTTTTGTGGGAATGGCAAGAATTTGGACTTGAACAGTGAGAGTGGAACAGTAATTTGGGGCCAGATCGTTATGGTTGCTTCTGGATGTTATGATTGCATCCGCTTTTCTTTTCTAGCTTTAAGCCATCTAGATATTAGATTAAAAGGAGATAAAATTGAAATAAATATTAAAGAATTACTAATGGGACCTTAAAAAGTATGAGGAATTCAAGGTCAAATCATGTGTCACATATATTAGTTCAGTAAATACATAGCAATGATAAAATATAATTGAGAACTTTATAATCATAAAGTAATAAATTTATTGCAGTAGTGCTTCTAAATATGTGTGTATGCTATAGTACTACAGACAGATCCATTTGAGTTCTTTTCAGTACTGTCTACTTTTAATTATAGGATGTGAAGTTGACAGCAAGCAATGATGATTATTATTTTGTATTTGAAGATTATTTATATCAGGTAAGTTTAAAAATTAACATATATAGTGTTCTTGTTTTAGGTTCTCTATATCATGATACTTTAGGAGATATCTCTGTTGTTGACTAAATCTTTTTGTAATCCATGGCATGCTTGTCAGATGAAATGTTCTAAGTTTGGGATAAGATTACCTTTTGTTTTTACTGTGAAATTAGATAGGAGAATAAGAGTTCCCAATTGTTTCTTTTTGTCATATATGGTACAACAAGGAGGTATTGGCAGGTAAGTTTTCTATCTTTGTTATTGGCACAGATGCTTAAATCAGATGTCAAATTCGTATTTAAGCCATTCCAAGATGTTTGGAGAAAGCATTTTGCATTATACTTTTAAAATTAAAGATATTGAAAAAATAATGTTTCAAAATCAATTTGGAGTGTCATGATTATCCTTTGATCATTTCATTTGCAGATATTGTGGATGCTTGGATTCTTACTTTTTCACATCTAGAATAAAATCATTTATCATAAATAGAAAATATGTAATTTATATAGAATTGCCTACATGATGTTCTTTTTTAAAAAGATTATATGTACATATTAATAATTTGATTTTGAATGAATGTCAATACAAATGTCATAGAGGAAATACCTAGATTCTACACAGCAATTTCTGCTTGATTAAAGGTAAATTGGTCCCCACTGTTTGTATGAGCAGGTTTTTGTTTGATAATGGTGTTGTGGTGTATATATGTTTAAGAGAGAATATAAACTTAAATAAGCATCTCTCAAGAAGGTTTATCATATGTTCCAAGAGCTAAAGTATAAAGACTTTATAAGACTTATTTATAAAGCTAAAATTTTAAATAAACCCAGAAACAATTTTAAGAGATTCTTGTGATTTCAAATGCATAATTAAAATTTTTTATTTTTTTAAATAGTGGACTTAAAATTCCATTTTAATATAAAGTTAGTTATTAATTAAAAGTTGGAGAATACAAAAATCTTCTTCTAAAAGTTTGTTTATGTAGCTAATATGTAGCCCTGTACCTAATTCTTAGTACTCAGTAAATGTTTGAATATACAGGTATATCTCACTTTATTGTGCTTTATTGTGCTTCACAGATATTGTTATTTTTACAAATTGAAGGTTTGTGGCAACCCTGCATTGAGCAAGTCTATCAGCACCATTTTTTTCAACAGCATGAGCTTGTTTCATATTTCTGAGTCACATTTTGGTAATTCTTAACAATATTTCAAACTTTATTATTATATTTGATTAGTAATCTGTGATTAGTGATCTTTGATGTTACTACTGTAATTATTTTGGAATGCCACAAACTGCACCCTTAAGATGGCAAACTTAATTGATAAATGCATGTGTTCTGATTGTTCTACCAACTGGCCATTACCCATTTCTCTCCCTTTCCTCAGGCCTTTCTATACCCTGAGACACAACAATATAGAAATTAGGCCAATAATAACCCTGTGGTGGCCTTGAAATGTTGAAGTGAATGGAAGTTACATGTCTCTGGCTTTAAATCAAAAACTAGAAATGATTATGCTTAGTGAGGACGGCATGCCCAAAGCCAAGATAAGCCAAAAGCTAGGCCTCTTGCACCAAACAGCCAAGTTGTAAATGCAAACGAAAAGTTTTTGAAGGAAATTAAAAGTGTTACTCTAGTGAACACGTGAGTGATAAGAAAGGAGAACAGCCTTGTTGATGATATGGAGAAAATTTTAGTAGTCTGAATAGAAGATCAAACTAGCCATGACATTCCCCTAAACCAAAGCCTAATCCAGAGCAAGGCCCTAAATCTCTTCAATTTTATCAAGGCTGAGAGAGGAGAGGAAGCTGGAGAAGAATAATTGAAAGCTAGCAAAGGTTGGTTTATGTGGTTGAAGGAAAAATGCCATCTCCATAACTTAAAAAATGCAAGGTGAAGCAGCAAGTGTTGATGTAGCAGCTGCAGTAAATTGTCCCTGTCTAGCAAAGATCATTGATAAAGGTGGCTACACTAAACAACAGATTTTTCAGTGTAGATGAAACAGCTTTCCATTGGAAGAAAATGCCATCTAGAACTTTCATAGCTAGAGAGGAGAAGTCAATGTTTGTCTTCAAAGCTTCAAAGGATATGCTGACTCTGTTGTTTGGGGTGAATGCAGCTGGTGTCTTTAGGTTGAAGCCAGTGCTCGTTTACCATTTCAAAAATCGTTGGGCCCTTAAGAAATATGCTTAATCTACTCTGCCTGTGCTCTATAAATGGAACAAGAAAGCCTAGATGACAGCACATCTATTAACAGCATGGTCTACCTAATATTGTAAACATACTGTTGAAGCCTACTATTCAGAAAAAAACATTCGTTTCAAAATATTACTGCTCATTCACAATGCACATAGTCACCCAAAAGCTCTGATGCAGATGTACAAGGAGATAAATGTTGTTTTCATGCCTACTAACACGACATCCATTCTGCAGCCCATGGATAAGGGAGTCATTTTGACTTTCAATCTTATTTAAGAAATACATTTTGTAAGGCTATATAGTGTCATAGATAGTGATTCCTCTGATGGATCTGGGAAAAGTAAATTGAAACCTTCTGGAAAGGATTCACCAATCTAAATGCCATTAAGAACATTTGTGATTCATGAGAGGAGGTCAAAATATCAACATGAAAAGGAGTTTGGAAGAAGTTGATTCTAACCTTCATGGATAACCTTGAGGGGTTCAAGACTTCAATGGAGGAAGTAACAGTCACTGTGGTGGAAAAAGCAAGATAATTGGAATTAGAAGTAGAGCCTCAATATGTGACTGAATTGCTTCAATCTCATCATAAAACTTAAATGAATGAAGAGTTGCTTCTTGAGGATAAACAAAGAAAGTCATTTCTTGAGATGGACTCTTGGTGAAGCTACTGTACACATTGTTGAAATGACAACAAAGTGTTTACACTATTACATAAACTTAGTAAAACAACAGCAGGGTTCAAGCGAATTGGCTCCAATTTTGAAAGTTCTACTGTGGGTAAAGTGCCAACAAACAGAAATATTTTGTGAAAGGAAGAGTCTATCAATGCAGCAAATTTATTGTTGTCTTATTTTAAGAAACTGCCACAGCTGCCCCAATGTTCAGCAGCCACCACCCTGGATCAGTTAGCAGCCATACACATTGAAGCAAGACCCTCCACCAACAAGAAGATTACAGCCTGCTGAAGATTCAGATGGTCATTAGCATTTTTTTTAGCAAGAAAGTATTTTTAAATTATGGCATGTATATTTTTGGGCATATGCTAGTGTACTTTAATAGGCTATAGTGTAGTATAAACATAGCTTTTATACATACTGAGAAACCAGAAAATTTGTGTGATTTGCTTTATTATGATATTCACTTTATTGTGGTGGTCTGGAACTGAACCCACAATATCTCCAAGGTATGCCTATATAAATAAAATTAATTTTTCATTTATACAATAATACTAGTTTGCCAATAACCTCTGTACTTCAGAAATACAGAGTGGAAATTATCAGTTCCTAAATGGTGGTCTGAGGGAAGCTCCACAGAACCATCCTCAGCAGGAAACCATAACTAGTGAAAACTTTTTTTTTAAAGTATTTAAAGTCTCTGGTAATTATCCTAAGGTTACATAAAAAGTCAGCAAACAAGAAAACATTTATTTGAGAAAAGCTAGTAAATCTCGGTAAAAATAATTTGTGGCCCTTGAGTCATGACCTGCTTTTTGCCTCCCCTCACCCCCAGATTAGCATGACAGAAGCTTCAATTCAGCCATGTGTGGCCAGGAAGATGGGGCTCCATTTCCCTCTAGCTTCTAGTCGAGGGTTACAGTATCTCCATAGGAGGGGCAGATGGCCAGTATTTCTTATCTCCCTCACCTCTGTGTTGCAGATGCTAAATTCTAGAGAGTACCATCAGGAAGTTGTCAGATTCCTTCCCATAGGGCAGAGATCTGGCCCAAAAGCTCTGACTCCACTCAGCAGGCCAAAAATACTAGGGCCTCAACTGCTTTCACCTCGTTTTGTTTATAGAGGGGAGAGAGGTACCACATGGGAAAGGCAAGCTGAGAATACCAGAGGCTACCACCCTCACCAGTGTCTTTCTCACAAAGCAAAAGTGTCACTCCAAGAGAAGTAGGCCACTGTCCACAACCCGGCTCCAGGGCAATGACTCAGAGATTTTGGCTAGAATGGGAGACAGCCTTAACAACAGTAACTCTGAAGCTCTCCTCAAAGAACTAACTTTATATGGAGTACAGGAAAGTTCCAACCTAATGGGGCTCTGAACAATGAAGATTTTAATGGTAAACACTGAAGAGTAACAAGCTAAAAGCATAGCAGCTGGTTTACCAGAGAAAGCCAGAGACGGAGATAACTAGGAGGAGTCCTGGTGGGATAGGACAAACCTCAAAGACTGGCCCCAAAAATGACCTCACAAAGGACTGTACGTTTAATTGAATCAGACTGTGGTACAATTTATGCATGAGGACATTGTTGAAAACAGTAGAATAATCAGCTGGCAATTAGAGGAACCTAATATTTGGCTGTGATATCGAGAAAGACAGAAAACTTAACACAGAGATCAGGGGAAGAGACAGCCTAAGTTAGCCAGGCTTGGTGGTGCATGCCTGTAGTCCCAGCTACTCAGAAGGCTGAGGCAGGAGAATTGCTTGAACCCAGGAGGTAGAGGTTGCAGTGAGCCAAGATCGCACCACTGCACTCCAGCCTGGGTGACAGAGCAAGATTGTCTAAAAAAAAAAAAAAACCCTGCTAAAGCCAGTGTCATTGAAGGATGATTGTGTGTATGCTCAAGGCGGCATACTCTGAGGTACATCAGAGGCTTCATACTTTGGGAGAAACAGACTTAAATGAAATATTTAAACCAAGTCACTAAACAAATAAGCAAATAACAATCATGAGCTCCAGCTGCTTGTAAGATGGCCTAGATGTTTCACTTAACCAAATAAAACTTCAAAGCAGCCATTATAAATATATTCAAAGAACTAAAGGAAGCCATGCTTAAAAAAGTAAAGTAAGGCCAGATGCAGTGGCTCACACCTGTAATCATAGCATTTTGGGAAGCTGAGGCAGGACAGTCGCTTGAGCCCAGGAATTTGGGACCAGCCTAGGCAACATGGCAAAACCCTGTCTCTACAAAATAGAAAAAAAATTAGCTGGGTGTAGTGGCATGCGCCTGTTGTCCCAGCTACTCAGGAGGCTGAGATGCAAGGATCACTTTTGCCCAGGAGGTCAAGGCTGCAGTGAGCTGTGGTTATGCCATTACACTCCAGCCTAGGCAACAGGTGAGACCCGGTCTAAAAAAAAAAAAAAGGTAAAGTAAGGTGTGATGACAATGTCTCCTTTAATACAGAAGGTTTTAAAGAGATAGAAATTACATTTTTAAAGTACCAGACCGAAATTCTGGAGTTGAAAAGTACAATAATTGAAACGAAAATTTTATTGGAAGGACTCAAAAGTATATTTGAAAAAGCAGAGAAGAATCAGTGAACTTGGGAGACATCAAAAGAAATTATGTCATTCGGCAGTTCCAAGATGGCAGAATAGGAACAGCTCCAGTCTACAGCTCCCAGAGTGAGCGACGCAGAAGATGGGTGATTTCTGCATTTCCAACTGAGGTACCGGGTTCACCTCACTGGGGCTCATCGGACAGTGGAGGCAGGACAGTGGGTGCAGCCCACTGAGTGTGAGCCGAAGCAGGGTGAGGCATCGCCTCACACAGGAAGCACAAGGGGTCAGGGAATTCCCTTTCCTAGCCAAGGGAAGGGGTGACAGACGGCACCTGGAAAATCGGGTCACTCCCACCCTAATACTGCACTTTTCCAAAGGTCTTAGCAAACGGCACACCAGGAGATTATATCCCGTGCCCGGCTCGAGGGTCCTACGCCCACAGAGCCTCTCTCTTTGCTAGCAGAGCAGTCTGAGATCAAACTGCAAGTCGGCAGCAAGGCTGGGGGAGGGGCGAACACCATTGCTGAGGCTTGGGTAGGTAAACAAAGCGGCTAGGAAGCTCGAACTGGGTGGAGCCCACCTCAGCTCAAGGAGGCCTGCCTGCCTCTGTAGACTCCACCTCTGGGGGCAGGGCATAGCCGAACAAAAGGCAGCAGAAACCTCTGCAGACTTAAATGTCCCTGTCTGACAGCTTTGAAGAGTAGTGGTTCTCCCAGCATGGAGTTTGAGATCTGAGAACGGACAGACTGCCTCCTCAAGTGGGTCCCTGACCCCTGAGTAGCCTAACTGGGAGGCACGCCCCAGTAGGGGCAGACTGACACCTCACATGGCCGGGTACCCCTCTGAGACGAAGCTTCCAGAGGAATGATCAGGCAGCAACATTTGCTCTTCAGCAATATTTGCTGTTCTGCAGCTTCTGCTGCTGATACCCAGGCAAACAGGGTCTGGAGTGGACCTCCAGCAAACTCCAACAGACCTGCAGCTGAGGGTCCTGACTGTTAAAAGTAAAACTAACAAACAGAAAGGACATCCATAACAAAATCCCATCTGTATGTCACCATCATCAAAGACCAAAGGTAGATAAAACCACAAAGATGGGGAAAAAACAGAGCAGAAAAGCTGAAAATTCTAAAAATCAGAGCACCTCTCCCCCTCTAAAGGAATGCAGCTCCTCACCAGCAACAGAAAAAAGCTGGATGGAGAATGACTTTGATGAGTTGAGAGAAGAAGGCTTCAGATGACCAAACTGCTCCGAGCTAATGGAGGAAGTTCGAACCCAACACAAAGAAGCTAAAAACCTTGAAAAAGATTAGACGGGTGGCTAACTAGAATAACCAGTGTAGAGAAGTCCTTAAGTGACCTGATGGAGCTGAAAACCATGGCATGAGAACTACATGACAATTCACAAGCTTCAGTAGCCAATTCGATCAACTGGAAGAAAGGGTATCAGTGATTGAAGATGAAATGAGTGAAATGAAGCAAGAAGAGAAGTTTAGAGAAAAAAGATTAAAAAGAAACAAACAAAGCCTCCAAGAAATATGGGACTGTGTGAAAAGACCAAATCCACATTTGATTGGTGTACCTGAAAGTGATGGGGAGAATGGAACCAAGTTGGAAAACACCCTGCAGGATATTATCCAGGAGAAATTCCCCAACCTAGCAAGGCAGGACAACATTCATATTCAGGAAATACAGAGAAGGCCACAAAGATACACCTCGAGAAGAGCAACTCCAAGACACATAATTGTTGGACTCACCAAGTTGAAATGAAGGATAAAATGTTAAGAGCAGCCAGAGAGAAAGGTCGGGTTACCCACAAAGGGAATCCCATCAGACTAACAGCGGATCTCTCGGCACAAGTTCTACAAGCCAGAAGGGAGTGGGAGCCAATATTCAACGTTTTTAAGAAAAGAATTTTCAACCCAGAATTTCATATCCAGACAAATGAAGCTTCGTAAGTGAAGGAGAAATAAAATCCTTTACATACAAGCAAATGCTGAGAGATTTTGTCACCACCAGGCCTGCCCTACAAGAGCTCCTGAAGGAAGCACTAAACATGGAAAGGAACAATCGGTACCAGCCACTACAAAAACATGACAAATTGTAAAGACCAGCGATACTAGGAAGAAACTGCATCAACTAACGAAAAAAATAACCAGCTAATGTCATAATGACAGGATCAAATTCACACATAACAATATTAACCTTAAATGTAAATGGGCTAAATGCTCCAATTAAAAGACACAGACTGGCACATTGGATAAAGAGTCAAGACTCATCAGTGTGCTGTATTCAGGAGACCCATCTCACGTGCAGAGACACACATAGGCTCACAATAAAGGGATGGAGGAAGATCTACCAAGCAGATGGAAAGCAAAAAAAGGCAGGGGTTGCAATCCTAGTCTCTGATAAAACAGACTTTAAACCAACAAAGATCAAAAGAGACAAAGAAGGCCATTACATAATGGTAAAGGGATCAATTCAACAAGAGAGCTAACTGTGCTAAATATATATGCACCCAATACAGGACACCGAGATTCATAAAGAAAGTCCTTAGAGATCTCCAAAGAGACTTAGACTCCCTCACAATAATAATGGGAGACTTTAAGAAAATGTGGCACATATACACCATGGAATACTATGCAGCCATAAAAAATGATGAGTTCATGTCCTTTGTAGGGACATGGATGAAATTGGAAATCATCATTCTCAGTAAACTATCGCAAGAACAAAAAACCAAACACTGCATATTCTCACTCATAGGTGGGAATTGAACAATGAGAACACATGGACACAGGAAGGGGAACATCACACTCTGGGGACTGTTGTGGGGTGGTGTGAGGGGGGAGGGATAGCATTGAGAGATATACCTAATGCTAGATGACGAGTTGGTGGGTGCAGCGCACTAGCATGGCACATGTATACATATGTAACTTACCTGCACATTGCGCACATGTACCATAAAACCTAAAGTATAATAATAATAATAATAATAATAATAAAAAGATTTAAAAAATATATATATATATATATGCACCCAATACAGGACACCGAGATTCATAAAGCAAGTCCTTAGAGATCTCCAAAGAGACTTAGACTCCCTCACAATAATAATGGGAGACTTTAACACCCCATTGTCAACATTAGACAGATCAACGAGACAGAAAGTTAGCAAGGATATCCGGGAATTGAACTCAGCTCTGCACCAAGCGGACCTAATACACATCTGCAGACCTCTCCACCCCAAATCAACAGAATATACATTCTTCTCAGCACCACATCGCACTTATTCCAAAATTGACCACATAGTTGGAAGTAAAGCACTCTTCAGCAAACGTAAAACAACCGAAATTATAACAAACTGTCTCTCAGATCACAGTGCAATCAAACTAGAACTCAGGATTAAGAAACTCACTCAAAACAGCTCAACTACATGGAAACTGAACAACCTGCTCCTGAATGACTACTGGGTACATAACGAAATGAAGGCAGAAATTAAGATGTTCTTTGAAACCAATGAGAACAAAGACACAACATACCAGAATCTCTGGAACACATTTAAAGCAATGTGTAGAGGGAAATTTATGGAACTAAATGCCCACAAGAGAAAGCAGGAAAGATCTAAAATCAACACCCTAACATCACAATTAAAAGAACTAGAGAAGCAAGGGCAAACAAATTCAAAAGGTAGCAGAAGACAAGAAATAACTAAGATCAGAGAAGAACTGAAGGAGATAGAGACACAAAAAACTCTTCAAAAAATCAATGAATCCAGGAGCTGGTTTTTCGAAAAGATCAACAAAATTAATAGACCACTAGCAAGACTAATAAAGAAGAAAAGAGAGAAGAATCAAATAGACACAATAAAAATGATAAAGGGGATATCACCACCGATCCCACAGAAATACAAACTACCATCAGAGAATAATATAAACACCTCTATGCAAATAAACTAGAAAATCTAGAAGAAATGGATAAATTCCTGGACACATACACCCTCCCAAGACTAAACTAGGAAGAAGTTGAATCTCTGAATGGAACAATAACAGGCTCTGAAATTGAGGCAATAAGTAATAGCCTACCAACCAAAAGAAGTCCAGGACCAGATGGATTCACAGCCGAATTCTACCAGAGGTACAAGGAGGAGCTGGTACCATTCCTTTTGCAACTATTCCAATCAATAGAAAAAGAGGGAATCCTCCCTAACTCATTTTATGAGGCCAGCATCATCCTGATACCAAAGCCTGGCAGAGACACAACAAAAAAAGAGAATTTTAGACCAATATCCCTGATGAACGTTGATGCAAAAATCCTCAATAAAATACTGCAAGCCAAATCTAGCAGCACATCAAAAAGCTTATCCACCATGGTCAAGTGGGCTTCATCCCTGGGATGCAAGGCTGGTTCAACATACACAAATCAATAAATGTAATCCAGCATATAAACAGAACCAAAGACAAAAACCACATGATTATCTCAATAGATGCAGGAAAGGCCTTTGACAAAATTCAACAGACCTTCATGCTAAAAACTCTCAATAAATTAGGTATTGATGGGACGTATCTCAAAATAATAAGAGCTATCTATGACAAACCCACAGCCAATATCATACTGAATGGGCAAAAACTGGAAGCATTCCCTTTGAAAACTGGCACAAGACAGAGATGCCCTCTCTCACCGCTCCTATTCAACATAGTGTTGGAAGTTCTGGCCACGGCAATCAGGCAGGAGAAGGAAATAAAGGGTATTCAATTAGGAAAAGAGAAGTCAAATTGTCCCTGTTTGCAGATGACATGATTGTATATTTAGAAACCCCATCGTCTCAGCCCAAGATCTCCTTAAGCTGATAAGCAACTTCAGCAAAGTCTCAGGATACAAAATCAATGTGCAAAAATCACAAGCATTCTTATACGCCAATAACAGACAAACAGAGAACAAAATCATGAGTGAACTCCCATTCACAATTGCTTCAAAGAGAATAAAATACCTAGGAATCCAACTTACAAGGGATGTGAAGGACCTCTTCAAGGAGAACTACAAACCACTGCTGAACGAAATAAAAGAGGATATAAACAAATGGAAGAACATTCCATGATCATGGATAGGAAGAATCAAAATTGTGAAAATGGCCATACTGCCCAAGGTAATTTATAGATTCAATGCCGTCCCCATCAAGCTACCAATGACTTTCTTCACAGAATTGGAAAAAACTACTTTAAAGTTCATATGGAACCAAAAAAGAGCCCGCAGTGCCAAGACAATACTAAGCCAAAAGAACAAAGCTGGAGGCATCACGCTACCTGACTTCAAACTATACTACAAGGCTACAGTAACCAAAACAGCATGGTACTGGTACCAAAACAGAGATATAGACCAATGGAACAGCACAGAGGACTCAGAAATAATGCCACACATCTACAGCCATCTGATCTTTGACAAACCTGACAAAAAGAAGAAATGGGGAAAGGATTCCCTATTTAATAAATGGTGCTGGGAAAACTGGCTAGCCATATGTAGAAAGCTGAAACTGGATCCCTTCCTTACACCTTATACAAAAATTAATTCAAGATGGATTAAAGACTTAAATGTGAGACCTAAAACCATAAAATCCCTAGAAGAAAACCTAGGCAATACCATTCAGGACATAGGCATGGGCAAGGACTTCATGTCTAAAACACCAAAAGCAATGGCAACAAAAGCCAAAATTGACAAATGTTATCTAATTAAATGAAGGAGCTTCTTCACAGCAAAAGAAACCACCATCAGAGTGAACAGGCAACCTACAGAATGGGAGAAAGTTTTTGCAATCTACTCATCTGACAAAGGGCTGATATCCAGAATCTACAATGAGCTCAAACAAACTTACAAGAAAAAAACAAACAACCCTATCAAAAAGTGGGCAAAGGATATGAACAGACACTTCTCAAAAGAAGACATTTATGCAGCCAACAGACACATGAAAAAATGCTCATCATCACTGGCCATCAGAGAAATGCAAATCAAAACCACAATGAGATACCATCTCACACCAGTTAGAATGACGATCATTAAAAAGTCGGGAAACAACAGGTGCTGGAGAGGATATGGAGAAAGAGGAACACTTTTACACTGTTGGTGGGACTGTAAACTAGTTCAACCACTGTGGAAGAAAGTGTGGCGATTCCTCAAGGATCTAGAACTAGAAATACCATTTGACCCAGTGATCCCATTACTGGGTATATACCCAAAGGATTATAAATCATGCTGCTATAAAGGGACATGCACAGATATGTTTATTGTGGCACTATTCACAATAGCAAAGACTTGGAACCAACCCAAATGTCCAACAATGATAGACTGGATTAAGAAAATGTGGCACATATACACCATGGAATACTATGCAGACATAAAAAATGATGAGTTCATGTCCTTTGTAGGGACATGGATGAAGCTGGAAACCATCATTCTCAGCAAAGTAGCACAAGAACAAAAAACCAAACACGACATGTTCTCACTCTTAGGTGGGAATTGAACAATGAGAACATTTGGACACAGGAAGGGGAACATCACACACTGGGGCCTGTTGTGGAGTGGGGGTAGGGGGGAGGGAAAGCATTAGGAGATATACCTAATGTAAATGGCAAGTTAATGGGTGCAGCACACCAACATGGCACATGTATGCATATGTAACAAGCCTGCATGTTGTGCACATGTACCCTAGAACTTAAAGTATAATAATTTTAAAAAAAGAAATTAAAAGGGGTAAGAAAAAGAAAAAAAAATTATGTCATTCAAAGAACAAAGAAAATAACAAACAGAGCCTCAGAGAAGTTTAGGACAACATGCTCACCAATAAATTTATAACAGGACTATCAGATGGAGAGGAGAGAGAGAAAGGAGCAGAAGTATTTGAAGAAACAATGGCTGAAAATGTCTCAAATTTGATGAAAAACATTAATCTACACATCCAAGAAACTCAACAAACTCAGAGTAGGATAACCACAGATATCCATACCCAGACATATCATAGTCAAACTGTCAAAAGCCAAAGGTGCTGAAACAATCTCAAAAGTGCTGAAATAAACATTGAATGGCATTTTTTTTCTTTTATTTAACTCATGTTTCAGTAGTTCTGTCCTCAAATATCTTTGTGGCCTTAGGCAATTCACCAGATCTTCATGGGCCTTCATATTCTTATCATTAAGCTGAGAGTTTAGACTAAACTGTCTTTATGTAGATATCAGAGGTACAAAAAAAAAGTTTATGTGATTTGCCATAAAAGGAACGATTAGATTTTTTCCATAAAAGTATTGATTACAGACTGTTTATTCTTTTTAAATGTGGATTTTAAAATTCTTTTATCTCAAGAGTTATTAGTTAGTGGGATTTTATCTGTTGAAAGTTTCATAATTTGTTATGCAGGAAAATTCTATTGGTTTTGTCCTAAAGAAAGAATAGTTATATTGTCTTTAATCTATGGGTATTTTATTACATTTTTTTACTGCTACTAAAAAGTAAATTGACCTTCCTATTTTTCTCTCTTGCTGAATGCTGGCCACCCCACCTTTTAATCCATGTTCTACAGTAAAGTCAGAGTGGTCTTCTAAAAACACTAATCAATTCACGTCACTTGTTCGATTAAAACCAAAAGACCCAAATTTTTCACAAGAGTCTACATGACCCTGCATTACCTGGCCCACCTCTCCAGGTGGATTGTTCACTTCTCTACCTGACACTCTGGCATTCTATATTCCAACCACCCTGATCTTTAGCTTCATAAGTTCACCATAGTCCTTTCTACCTCAGTGCCATAAGATCTGCAGTTCCTTTTATAAGCAAGACTGTTACCCTCCCCTCTTCACCTAGTAAACTCCTATTTTTACTTCATTTCTCAATTTTGGACTTAACAGACAAAAACTTCGAGGCAGCCATTATAAATATATTCAGAGAGCCAAAGGAAACCATGCTTAAAGAAATAATCATTTACTCAGATACACCTTCCCTGACCAACCCATCACTCATCTGCACAAACACACACAAAGTGATGGCTATCTAATATGTGCTTTTGAAGTACTATGTAGTACTTTCCATACTTTTTGTTTATAGTGCTTATCAGTTTGTTTGATTATTTTATAATTGTCTCTCCTGGGTAAATTCTTAAGTGTTTTGGTTCTTATTGTTAATTCTAATGCCTAGTGTACTGTAGATACTGAGTAAAAATTTTCCTTAACATCTTGTACTTGTTTTCATTGATGGGGTTATCTTTTTCATTATTGAGAAGGAAGCTTTCTTCTTTTATCTAAAAGCTTAATGTTAGTAATTTATAGGCTAATTGATATTTTACCATAATTTTATTGGGCTCTAAATTTCCTTAGATTTTAGTATAGTTGTAATGAATCCTTTTTTATGAACTGACTCATAAACAGATTACTTAATGTCACACAAAGATATAAAACAAAACCACATAAACTAAATATCTAGCACTTGGCAAAAATTTAACTAACTCGCTAAAAGTTTTTGGTCCTTCTTAGGCCATTTTGATCCAGAACATGAAACTGTTGTGACACCAAACATATGAACACATAAATTATAATATCAGCCAAAGGCCAATAATGGCATGACTCATAGTAATCTGTGACTATTCTACTTCAGTGTGTGGGTAGAGAGAGTGTACATTTGAGAAGTTTGTCCCATTTGGTCACCAGAGATAAGAGGATTGCCATTTTTAAGTTACAACTACAAAGCCTCTTTGGTGGTGGTAAAAAGGGGCTTGACAGGTAATAAATCTGCCTCATTTGGTAAACAGAGTAAGTGAGGGTATCTGTTTTAAATGAGAGCAGTAACAAGTTCTCCAAATAATGCCAGAACTAACCCTTCAGGGAGCATTCATTTTTATCTTTTCCACATGTAAGTGACTTATATGTGAGAAAACTTCTAAGAAAACTTATAAGTAACTGAACTAATAAGTGGATACATATTTTGAGAAAAAGCAGAACGAGCATCAGTAAATATTTATTGATCTACCTCTGATGAAACCTGTGTTGGTGGGGACATCTGAGAGTGTTGATGAATGCCAGTGACTCTGATAGAAAAAAAATACTGATCCTTATACTATGTGTAAATGATACCACCTTTGATGGACTTACATTCTAGTTAAGGGGGCAGGACACGAACATACAAAATATTCTGAAATTGTTTTAAAGTGTTTATGTAAAGCATTAGGTGCTAAGTCAGTATCACAAACAGTAAGTACTATAGGAGTATGCTTTAACCTTTATTTTCCATTTCTATTAATATTTTAGTCCAAATTGTATTGTTTTTAGATTTTACATAATTTTTTCAGTCATAGGTCTAATGACTTCTCCTGCTTTTAGTACTTTGGAAATGACTAAATAAGCCTCTTTTAAATGCTGTAGTAAGAACACTTATCACAAGGTCTATCCTCTTAATACCTTTTTAAGTGTACAGTATAGCAGTATTAACTATAGGCACAGTGCTGTACAACAGATCTTTAGAATTCAGTCATCTCCCATGACGGAAACATTATACCAATTGAATAGCAGCTCCATATTCCCCCTGCCCCCTGGGCCCAGCAGTCACCATTCAACTGCTGCTATATGTTTGACTGTTTTAGATACCTCATATAGTAGAATCATGTAGTATTTGTTCTTCTGTGACTGCCTTATTTCATTTCATATAATGTCCTCCAGGACCACGTGGCCTCATGTAACTCATTTTCTTCTTTATAATGACTGAATAATATTCCATTGTATTGTATATACTACATTTTCTTTATCCATTCATCTGTCTAAATAAGCTTTAATGTGGATCTGTATCCCCATAACATAAATAGATGGATAATTATAACATCTAAGCATCTCTCTTTGGGAATTATGTAAAAATAAATTTTCCTTATATGGATAATTACTAAGAAAACACTTTCATGGTGATACTTTTTAATTATTCATTTTACAATTAGTCTGAATTATTAGAAATTTATTTTAACTAATAAAAACATATGTAATTTTATGCATTGTAAATATTCTGTTTTCAGAAATTGAGTTCTGTTTTTTTCCTTTCAGAAAAAATTGTGTGTGCCTGTGTGTGTGTGTGCATGTGTGTAATAAGACAGAAGAAAGCCTGTTCTTGTCATTAATTACAGGCATTCCTTTAGCAGAGCTGCCTAGCAACACACTTGCTGTATAGGAAAATTGTCAATGTATAGCAAATTTAATATTCCTGGCCATGTTCTTGGTCATAGCCCATTTATTGGATTTTGTGACTACACTGCAAAATTAGATGTCATGTGGCATTGCTGTGTTTACATACAGATGAGAAAATATCCAGTAATCCTTCTTTAAAGAAAATCTGGGCCTATGTCCGGGCACGGTGGCTCATGCCTGTAATCCCAGCACTTTCGGAGGCCAAGGCAGGTGGATCGCGAGGTCAGGAGATTGAGACCATCCTGGCTAACACGGTGAAACCCCGTCTCTACTAAAAATACACACACACAAAAAAAAAAATTAGCTGGGCGTGGAGGCGGGCGCCTGTAGTCCCAGCTACTCGGGAGGCTGAGGCAGGAGAATGGCGTGAACCAGGGAGGTGGAGTTTGCAGTGAGCCAAGATTGTGCCACTGCAGTCCAGCCTGGGCAAAAGACCGAGACTCTGTCTCAAAAAAAAAAAAAAAAAGAAAAAAGCAAATCTGGGCCTGTGTTACAAGGATATGCAGGCACTTGTTCCTGAGTACCTCATGTTAATGTTACCTAAATTTTACAGGCAACAATGCTGAATATTATAGAAATAATGTTTTTAGTAATAAGCCAATCCTTTAGTATTCCAGTGTTAAGTTAGTTTTATTTTGCATGAAATTCTTAAAGTACCCATTTTTAAGTGTTGTAAGTTTTAAATTATGTCAGAGTTTCAAAATGTATTCAAACAGAAGACAACTCTTATTTAATGGAAGTAAATTGAGTAGTTTGACAGTCAGACTTCAATACTGAATGGAATTTTCACAAACTACGTAAGTTAACATATTGTCCAAAGTATATAAAATATTCATAGGAAAGAATTCATATATAGTAAAAGGGAAGACATGGAGATTTACTCTTTCTGTTGTATGACGAATCTTCCATCATATGCTTGGTTTATCTGGCATATACTTAGTAGTAGTCCTGAGATACTGAAGTGTGACATAGTTATAGATATTTTAACGCTATTGAATGGAGTTTAAAACGTCCAAATGTGTCAGATATTCTTTGTTCATGTATCTAGTTAGATTATTTGGTGTATGTTCTGATATAGGCACTGTGTTAGGTGCTAGCAAAAGAAGACATTTATTAAGCTCACAACTTAGTGAAAAATGAAGAGAATGACAAATTCATAGTTATAATTTGGTAAATCCCCCAATAGAAATATATATAAATTCTGTGCAAATATAGATAAAGGGAAAATAAATTCTGGGAGTAGTGCAGAACTCAGTGATGGCTTCAGAATAGAAATATAATATTATAAGAAATGAATTTTATTTCAACTTTTTGAGGAACCGTCATACTGTTTTCCATAGTGACTATACCATTTTATATTCCAACAATAGTGTACAAAGTTTCCAGTTACTCCACATCATCGCCAACATGTTACTTTCTCTTTTTTTGATAGGAGCCATCCTAATGGGTATGAAATGATGTTATCTTATTATAGTTTTCATTTGCATTTCCCTAATGATTGATGATATTGAGCATCTTTTCTTGTGCTCATTAGTCATTTATATATCGACTCAGGAAAAAAATGTCTATTCAAGTCCTTTGCCCATTTTTGGATCAACTTGTTTTTTTTGTTGTTGTTGTTATTGTTGAGTCTTAAGAGATCTGTAAATATTCTGATTATTAACATCTTATTGAAAATGTGATTTGTAAATATTTTCTCTCATTTGTGAGTTGACTTTTTACTCTGTTGATAGTGTCTTTTGATGCACAAAATTTTAAAATTTTTATGAAGTCCAGTTTGCCTATTTTTTGTTGTTATCATCTGTGCCTGTGGTATCATATCCAAGAGATCACCAAATCCAATGTTGTGAAGATTTTGCACTATGTTTTCTTCTATGAGTTTTATAGTTTTAGAACTTGCATTCAGGTCTTTAATCCATTTTAACTTAATTTTTGGATATGGTGTTAGATAAAGGCCCAGCTTCATTCTTTTGCATATAGATATCCAGTTTTCCTAGCACCATTTGTTGGAAGACTGCACTTTCTCCCATTGAATGGTAATGGGAGAAAGGACAAGCGCAAACCCTTGTTGTAAATCATTTGACCATATATTCAAAGTTTTATTTCTAGTTCTGTTCTATTCTGTTTGTCTGTACATCTGTCTTTATGCCAATAGCACACTGTTTTGATTATTATAGCTTTCTAGGAAGTTTTTAAATCTGGAAGAAGTAGGAATCTTCCAGATATGTTCTTATTTTTTCAACATTGTTTTGGCTATTTGGGGTTTCTTGTAGTGTCTTTGATGTTGGTATCAAGGTAATGCTGACCTCACAGAATGAATTAAGAAGTGTTTTCTATTTTTTAATTGTGTGGTAGAGTTTTTGTTTTGTTTTGTTTTGTTTGTTTGTTTGTTTGAAAGACAGGATCTCCGTATGTTGCCCAGGCTGGAGTACAGTGACTATTCACAGGCTTGATCATAGCACATACACTGTACCCTTGGACTCCTGGCCTCAAGCAATTCTCTTGCCTCAACTCTGAGTATCTGGGACTGTAGTTGCACATCACCATGTCCAGCTCAATTTTTTGAAAAGTTTGAGAAACATAGGTGTTAGCTCTTCTTTAAATGTTTAGTAGAATTAACCAGTGAAGCCATCAGGACCAAGGCTTCTCTTTGTCAGAGTTTTGATTATTGATGAATATTTTTACTAGTTACAGATCTGTTCAGATTTTCTATTTTTTTGTGATTTAGTCTTGGTTGACTTTGTGTTTCTAGAAATTTGTTCATTTTATCTAGGTTATCCAATTTGTTGGTGTACAATTGGTCATAGTACTCTCTTATAATCCTTTTTATTTCTGTAGAGTCAGTAGTAATATTCACAGTTTCATTTCTTATTTTAATAATTTGAGTCTTCTATCTTTTTTCTTAGTCTTTCTAGCTCAAGGTTTGTTAATTTTGTTGAACTTTTTGAAAAGCCAACTTTTGGTTTCAGTTATTGTCTCTATTGTTTTCCTATTCTCTATTTCATTTATCTCTGCTCTACTTTTTATTATTTTATTTTCTTTCTTCTGCTAGCTTCTAGCCTAGTTTTTCCATTTTTTCCAGTTGCTGAAGTTGCAAAGTTAGCTGTTGATTTGAAACCTTTCTTGTTTTTTAATCTAAGCCTCTATAGCTATAAATTTTCCACTTAACATCACTCTCACTGAATCCCGTAAGTTTTGATATGTCATGGTTTTGTCATTTGTCTCTAAGTATTTCTAATTTCTCTTACAATTTCTTCTTTAATCCATTGGCTGTTTAAGATTGTGTTGTTTAATTTCCATAAATTTGTGAATTTTCCAGTTTTCCCTCTGTTACCGATTTCTACCTCCATCTCTGTGGTCAGAGAAGCTACTTTGTATCATCTCTGTTTTTTAAAAATCTGTTGAAACTTAATTTGTGACCTAATATATGATCTATCTGGAAAATGTCCCATGTGCATTTACATAGAATGTGTATGCTATAGTTCTTGGGTAAAGTGTTCAGTATATTGTTAGATCTAGTTGGTTTATCATGTAAATACTCTAGTTGGTTTATCATGTAAATACTTTATTTCCTTATTTCCTGTCTAGCGGTTCTATCCATCACTGAGAATAGGGTATTGAAGTCCACTGTTATTCTAGAATTGTCTATATCTCCCTTCATTTTTTGTCAGTTTTTGCTTCATACATTTTCAAGTCTGTTGTAGGTACATAAATGTTTATAGCTGTTGTATCTTCTTGCTGTATTGAAACTTTTATTAATATATAGTGTCTTTCTGTCCCCCATAACCTCTTTTATTTAAAGTCTATTTTGTGTGATATAAGTACAGTCACCTTGCTCTCTTTTGGTTACTATTTGCATGGAGTGTCTTTTTCCATCCTTTAACTTTTAATATATTTATGTCTTTAGATCTAAAATGAATCTCTTATAGATCACATGTAGTTTTATCTTTTTAAATTTATTCTGCCAACCTGTCTTTTGATTGGAGAGTTGAATGCATTTACATTTAAAGTAATTGCTGATGAGGAGATATTTCTCTCATTTTTCTATTTGTTTTCTATGTGTCTTATAGCTTTTATGCCTCTCATTTTCTGTATTACTGTCTTCTTTTGGGTTTAGTTGGGGTTTTTTTGGTGTGTGTGTAGTGAAATGTTTACATTTCTTTCTCATTTTCTCTTCTCTTTTGTGTATATTCCATAGCTATTTTCTTTGTGGTTCCCGTGCAGATTATATTTAACAACCTAAAATTGTAACACTCTAGTTTAAATTAATACCAATTTAACTTCAGTAACATACAAAATTTGTATTACTTTACGGCTCTATCCTCACCCCTTTCACTTGATGACATCACAATGTTACATCTGTGTACAGTGCATACACAAACCCAGAAATCAGAAATTCTTTTAAATGCACTGATTTCTTAAATTATGTAGAAAACAAAATGTGGAGTTGCAATCCAAAGTTACAATAATACTGATTTTTAAATAATGACTTTTCAAATGTATGAGTTTCTTAAATCATATAGAAAGCAAAAAATGGAGTTACAAACCTTTGTTACAATAGTATTATTTTTATAACTGCCCATGTGTGTTTTTTAAAGATCTTTCTTCACTCAGATTCTAGTTACTGTCTTGTATCTTTTCATTTTACTCTGCAGGACTCCTGTGAGCATTTCTTGAAGGTCAGGTCGCAGCTTTCATTTATGTGAAAGAGTCTGAATATCTGTCTCACTTTTGAATGACAGTTTGCTGGATATAGGATTCTTGATTAATGGCTTTTTTCTTTTACCACATTGAATATGTCAGCCCATTGCTTGTGGTCCTTAAGTTTCTGATGAGAAATCTGCTAATAATTGTATAGAGGATCCCTTATATTTAATGAGTCGTTACTCTCTTGCAGCTTTCAAAGTTCTCTCTTTGCTTTTGACTTTCAACAGTTTGATTATAATGTGTCCTAGTGTGGGACTCTTTGAATTCATCTTACATGGGGTTTATTGAGTTTATTGGATGTTTATATTCATGTCTTTCATCAAATTTGGGAAATTTTCAGCCATTATTTCTTCAAATATTCTCTCTACCCCTTCCTCAATTTCTCTCATCTTTCTGAGACTCCTACCTTGCATATCGGTTGGTTTGATGGTGTCCCATAAGTTCCTATGGCTCTGTTAACTTCAATTTTTTTTTCCTTTCTGTTTCACAGCCTCAATTATTTCCATTTCCCTATCTTCAAGTTTGCTGATTCTTTCTTCTACCTGCTGAAATATGCCTTTCAATCCCTCTACTGAGTTTTTATTTTAATATTATACCTTCCAGCTCCATAATTTCCTTTTGGTTTCTTTTTTGGTTTGCTATCTCTTTATTGATGTTTCTGTTTTGTTCATATATTTTTTCTTGATTTTCTCCACATTTATTTAGTTTTTTGAGAATCTATGGACAGTTGTTTTAAAGTCTTTCTATAGCAAATCTGCCGTCAGGTCTTTTTCAAGGACAGTTGTCAATTTTTTTTTTTTTTGGCCCTTTAAATGGGCCATATGTTTCAAGTTCTTTGTATTATTTGTGATTTTATTGTTGTTGTTGAAAATGGGACATATAAATCTAATAATGGGGAATCTCTGGAAATCAGATTCTTTTTCTTCCCAGGGTTTTTGTTGTTGTTGTTATTGTTTTAGTTTTAGTTTTTTTGAATGTTGTTTGTTCTCCTTCTGCCCAGGATCAGCCTGAGGTATAAATCTAACATCTTCTTGGGTATTTTCTTAGCCTTCACTTTTCATTGAGTGTATGTGGTCACTTTCTAATTTCCCCCTTATACACAGTTGTTTTTGAATGACCTAGTCTTTAACATCTGGCTCCCAAAGGGAATAAAAGAGAAAATGAAGAGGAGGGAGAGCATTGTTCCTTTAAATCTCCTGAAAGTTACTTCAGCCAGAGGGGAAGGGGCTTGCAACAATCAAGGGAGGTTCAACGACAGTGTTTCCTTCCTGTGATCTTCACCCTTACTTCTTTGTTTGCACCTCTCTGGTCAGAAGAAGCAATCACAGTACAGATACCAGATATTTGGAGGATGGGGTGCTTTTTTCCCTTTCTGGGTCCTTTAAGCTGCTTGTAAGCTGCTCCTGGAACTCATGCATTCCTGCCTGTTGAGGGGATTGGGGTGGGGGATGCATATATGCGGCTATGCTAGAAGCTGACATTGATCAAGATTAACTGAAATTTACCATCCAAGCTTTCTCCTAAAAGTTGCAAGACTTCAGTAGACTCCAGAGTTCTAAAATAATTACATCAGACAGTTGCTGCCAGTGCAATTTTTGTCTAGGTGGGGAAACAGATTCTTGGTGCTTCCCACTGCACCATCTTCTCAGAATCCACTTTATAGATGATTCTTACAACAACCTTAGGAGGTAGTTTTATTCCCCTTTTATAGATGAAGAAGCAGAGGCTTAGATCCCAAGCCCATACAGCTATCAGGACCCCAAGCCAGGGGTGTCCATTTTCAAAGCTAGTAAGTCACATTGCCCTTTATTTTTTGAAAATTTATATCAGGGCAGAGTTTTTTTTTTTATTTTTATTTTTTGTTATACTTTAAGTTTTAGGGTACATGTGCACAATGTGCAGGTTTGTTACATATATATACATGTGCCATGTTGGTGTGCTGCACCCATTAACTCGTCATTTAGCATTAGGTATATCTCCTAATGCTATCCCTCCCCCCTCCCCCCACCCCACAACAGGCCCCAGTGTGTGATGTTCCCCTTCCTGTGTCCATGTGTTCTCATTGTTCAATTCCCACCTATGAGTGAGAACGTGCAGTGTTTGGTTTTTTGTCTTTGCGATAGTTTGCTGAGAATGATGGTTTCCAGCTTCATCCATATCCCTACAAAGGACATGAACTCATCATTTTTTATGGCTGCATAGTATTCCATGGTGTATATGTGCCACATTTTCTTAATCCAGTCTATCGTTGTTGGACATTTGGGTTGGTTCCAAGTCTTTGCTATTGCGAATAGTGCCGCAATAAACATACGTGTGCATGTGTCTTTATAGCAGCATGATTTATAATCCTTTGGGTATATACCCAGTAATGAGATGGCTGGGTCAAATGGTATTTCTAGTTCTAGATCCCTGAGGAATCGCCACACTGACTTCCACAATGGTTGAACTAGTTTACAGTCCCACCAACAGTGTCAAAGTGTTCCTATTTCTCCATATCCTCTCCAGCACCTGTTGTTTCCCGACTTTTTAATGATCGTCATTCTAACTGGTGTGAGATGGTATCTCATTGTGGTTTTGATTTGCATTTCTCTGATGGCCAGTGATGATGAGCATTTTTTCATGTGTTTTTTGGCTGCATAAATGTCTTCTTTTGAAAAGTGTCTGTTCATATCCTTTGCCCACTTTTTGATGGGGTTGTTTGTTTTTTTCTTGTAAATTTGTTTGAGTTCATTGTAGATTCTCGATATTAGCACTTTGTCAGATGAGTAGGTTGCAAAAATTTTCTCCCATTCTGTAGGTTGCCTGTTCACTCTGATGGTAGTTTCTTTTGCTGTGCAGAAGCTCTTTAGTTTAATTAGATCCCATTTGTCAATTTTGGCTTTTGTTGCCATTGCTTTTGGTGTTTTAGACATGAAGTCCTTGCCCATGCCTATGTCCTGAATGGTATTGCCTAGGTTTTCTTCTAGGGATTTTATGGTTTTAGGTCTCACATTTAAGTCTTTAATCCATCTTGAATTAATTTTTGTATAAGGTGTAAGGAAGGGATCCAGTTTCAGCTTTCTACATATGGCTAGCCAGTTTTCCCAGCACCATTTATTAAATAGGGAATCCTTTCCCCATTGCTTGTTTTTGTCAGGTGAGGGCAGAGTGTTTTAAAAAGTGATTCTTGAAAATTTATCATTCGAAATTTTCTAAATTTGGATAAAAATGTAACAGCATCACAAATGAAAAAAATTTTGTAATAGTTTTACATTAAAGTGATTACCCAATTGATATGTCATTTCTTATGTGCTTTTTATTATAAAAATAATTTATTTCTCAGAAACACTTACCATAAATATATTTTCTAGAAGTAAGAGAATGCTTTAGGACAAACTAAATCTTTTGTGGCTATATGTAGACATTTTAGGTATAATTCTGCCATATTAGCATAGTTCAGACTTACACATTCAGTTTCTTATAACTCTTCTAAATGAAGTAAATTGCTATCATGTATAGCTTCATCCTGATAAAGTTTAATTTTTACTTAATTAGTAATTAATCCCGGTTAGATTTTCTAGTTAATTTGACTGAAATTGTCATCTTCATATAATCATACCATTTTCTAGCAGATTTACAATTGGACTGTCATTTCCATACAGATACAAAAATTAGAATCTCAGAAGTTAAAACAACTCAGGTTACAATAAGAGTTGGCAGCTCTTTGCTTGTATCACAGGATTGCGCACCAGTACGTACTGTCTAACATACCACTTCTGGCATTATCACCTTACAATCGCCAATATTCTCCTTAGAGCAGTCTCAGATAGCTTGTCTTCTCTAGGGCAACAGGGACTCTAGGGAGATATATTTAATCATAGAGCTTCTTCTAAAATTACTGTGCTTCTACAAGTCTGCTAAACTAAGGGAAAGTTAATACGAATGTTTCTTTAGGAATTGTTTTTCCTCTAGGCAATAGTAGAAAGTTGTTTGTAAGTGTATTTTCTTGTTGTATTATTTTACCCTAATTATAAATGTTTATTGTTGTATTTGTTGATTGGTTCTATTAGTTTATTATTGCTGCCATAAATTTAGTTGAGTTTGAAATGGGTTTCACTGGGGGGCTTGAATCAAGGCATTGGCAGGGCTGTGTTACTTGTGGATGCTCCAAAGGAGAATCTGGGTTTTTCTTGCCATTTATAGAACCTAGAGTGCCCTTTATAGAACCTAGTGTATTCCTTGGCTTGTGGCCCCTTCTTCTGTCTTCAAAGCCAGCAGAGAGCATCATCACATCTCTTTCTGACTTTGACCCTGCTGCTTCTCTCTTTCATGTATAAGAATCCTTGGTTACATTGAGCCCAGCCAGACAATCCTAAATAATCTCCCCATTTAAAGATCTTCTATTTAATCACATCTGCATAATCCCATTTGTCACATAAGTCACATTTTGTGTGACTATACCAGAATACCTGAGGCTAGGTAATTTATAAAGAAAAGAGGCTTATTTGGCTCATGATTCTGGTGGCTGGAAAGTCTAAGATTGAATAGCCTATCTAGTGAAGGTCTTATGCTGCTTCAACTCATGGCACAAAATGGAAGGGTAAGCAGGTATATACAAAGAGACCAAACATGAGAAGGAGCAACCTGCTTTCATGGCAACTAGTCCTGTCCCACAGAGATACATTAATCTATTCATAAAGGATCTGCCCACATGACCCAGACACCTCCCACTAGGCCCATCTCCCAACAGTACCACATTGGGAATCAAATTTCAACAGGAGTTTTCATAGGGACAAACCATATCCAAACTGGTAGCACACAAATTTCAGGGATTAGGATGTGGACATCTCTGGGGACCATTATGCTACCGACCACAGTGGTATGTGAAAGTTTGGCAGGAGAAGAGATTAATATTTATAAGTTTAGAATTTTTAGAGCCTAATGGTTTTTCTTAATTATTGGAAAATATTTATTATATTAATAGGTCAAAAAATAAAATTCACCTGATTATCTTAATAGATGCCAAAAATTTATTTGAGACCGTATTTGATAATATCAATTTTAAAAAAGTATTTAATTGTAGTAAAACAAATCACAACATAAAATTGACCACTTAACCATTTCTAAGGTACAGTTTAGCACTGTTAAGTATATTCACATTGTTTTGCAACTTAATATTCATTTTTATACTTTTTATACACTAGAAATCAGGTATTAATATATTTTCTTGACATAATAGTATTTATCTGAAACCAACATTTGCAATATTAATGTAAGTTAATGTTACTCATTAGTGAAATACTAGAGATGTTCCCACTAAAGGAAGGAAATAACATATCATTTTGGAATTTCTCAACAATGGAATAAGAAAAATAAAATGATAAAAGAAAGGACACAACATTATTGTTAACTATAGTTATTTAAAAATTCAAGGGATTGGACTGAAAGCCAGTAGAACTAATAAGATGATTCAGTTAACTGCCTCTTTACCAAATAAAATATTAAAATCCCTTACTCTTTTAAATATGAGTAATAATCATTTAGACTATGTAATAGAAAATAGAGTTAGGCAACATAAGGGATTGAGCTTATTCACACAGCTCCCTTTTAGACTGTAAACGTATAGAAATGCTGGAAAAAGAAAACAAGGGATATAAATATACAGCCAAATAGCCATCACATTTTTCAATGTGTATACTCTCTGACTGGGCAATTCTATTCCTATGTATTTGTTCTACAGAGACACTCATATGTGTAAAATGATACAGTAAAAAGCTAATTGTTTTGGTATTGTCAGAAACAGCATAAAGTTGAAAATGAATGTTGATATATTGGGGAGTAACCCATTAAATGAATCATGGAGTACATATTCAGTCAAACATGATACAGCCCTTTAAAAATGAATGCAGCGGGTCAAGCACAGTGGCTCATGCCTGTAATCCCAGCACTTTGGAAGGCTGAGGCAGGAGGATTACTTGAGCTCAAGAGTTCAAGACCAGCCTGGGCAACATAAATAGACCCTGTCTCTACCAAAAAGATTAAAAAGAATGAGGCAGCTCTGTATATACTGATATGAAAAGATCTCTTTAATGCATTGTTTGTTTGTTTTTTCTTTTTTTTAATTATACTTTAAGTTTTAGGGTACATGTGCACAACATGCAGGCTAGTTACATATGTATACATGTGCCATGTTGTTTTAAGAAGCAGGTACCAAACATTGTGTATGGTGCTTCTACCACTTGAACTGAAACTACTCTTGTCAAGGTCATCAAGAACTAAATCCAATGACCAATTATCCATCCTCGTTTTAACTAATCTCTCAATAGCATTTGATTCATTTTTGCTGTTTCTTCACTGGGGTTTCAAGACACCACATTCTTTTTAGTTTTCCTCTTACTTTTCTAGTTACCAGTGGCAAATTCAGCATTTTGCGGACCTAAAGCTTATAAAATTTGGAGGGCCTTCTTTGAGAAAAAGAGTATCATATTATAAATACAAAACCAGATAAGAACAATATTTTTGTTTTGAATGAGGAAAAATTTGTAACAGATTATTAGAACTATAGAGATTCAGGTGTTTCTCTTCTGAGATCTTATTAAACAGTTTACTAGAAACGCATACATAGAAATGCTTTCTGATTACACACTGGCTTACTTTCCTTGCCTAGGACACTCTGCATCTCCCAGCAACTTGCAGCACTCACAGACCATCATGGTAAATCCACCTTTGATGGTTACTCACTACTCAGTTGTCTAGGCTGGTTCCTTCTCTTTTCTCCAATGTCCTAGAATGCCTCAAGTCTCAGTTCTTGGTCTTCTTTTCTCTAGTTACACTCACTCACTTGATGATTCCACCAAGCTCACCTATTTTGTGGCTTTCAGTACCATCTATATGTTGATAACTCTCAAATTTATATCTTCAGTTTAAACTTTTCTTCTATACTCCATACAAATATCTCCAATTACCTCTTCAATTTTTCCATTTAGATGTCTTGCAGACATCTCAAATTTAGCATGTTGAAAAATGAACCCATGATCTCACTCCCCAAACTGTTCTGCCTGCCACTTTCCCTGTCTCAGTTAAAGGTGTTCCACTTGCTAAGATCAAACATCCTTCTACTTTCAACTTCCACATGTTACTCTCCTTGACTCCTGTCTTTCTCCAAAATATTATCTCAATCTATCAGTAACTCCTGTTGGCCCTGCCTTCACAGTGTATTTAGAATCTGACTTTTCCCCACTTTCACTGTATTGTAAGATGGGTTCCCAGGGAAGCCAATTTAGATGGAGACAAGCATACCAAAGGTTTATTAGCGAGTGCTCTTGGAATCAACACATGTAGAAGTGCAGTGAATGGAGCAGGATTGAGCATAAGGACAATTCTAGCTGCAATACAGTTTAAATGAAACCCTCAGCCAATGCTGCAGAGAGTTCTAAAGATGGGATAAACTGTCAGACCCATCCTGAGCTGGGGACAAGAATTTCAGACCTTTTTCCCTTCCATCCTCTTCATCAGATATAGGCCATTTCAGGAAAAGGGTGTGACCTTGATATTTGAGCAAAATAGCTCTCTCCAGCAGAGGTAGTCCATGAAAAGAGCTGGCTGCTGAGGGCTATTTGCTACAGCACTACCAGCTGCTATAGTCAGTCCTTCATTCCTAGAGGACGATCTCTGGGTGGTGTGTCATACATCTGCCACACACTGCTGCCATCTTAGTGAAAGCCACTGTCAATAGTCTCCTAACAAGTCTCCTGGAATGCTCTTGCACATATATCCACATGCTAAGTTTCTCAACTCCTTTCAATCTTTGATTAGATATCACCTTCTCAAGGAAGCCTACACTGAACAGCCTCTTTAAAGTGTCACCCACTCTTTCTCTGTTCCCCTTTATCTTGTTTCCATAGTACTTGCTACCTAATATACTATATAATGTAATTATCTATCATATTTGCTATTTATCACACACATTCTGCTCCATCATAATTAAACTCCATAAAAGAGGTGTTTTGTTTGTTTCCTTTTATGTATTCCAAACACAAGGAACAGTGCCTGGTGCATAGTAGGGGCAGAATAAGAGAATTAGTGAACTGACTAAAAAATAATCTGAGGAAGTCATCCAGAATGGAACAGGGGGGATAAAAGTAAGTAAAAGGTATGGCAGGTTGAATACGTGTAGGTAAATCTTATATCTTACAGGAGTCAGGTAGAAGTAAATAGAGAAAATGTGGGAGAGGCATCGTTCAATTAAAAATGCCCAAAGCAATTGACCAGACAGGTGGTCCAGTTTTTGGAATTTAAATAACTAAAGGTGTACATATTTAGCCATAAGTAAATTCACTCTAGTGTTGTTTGTAGTTGGGGAAAAGTGGAAATAATTAAATGTTCAACAACAATACAGGTTAAATAAATTATTGTTCTTTCATACAGTGGAATATTTGGCAACATAAAAATGTGTAAGAAATATTTATCTTACAATAGTGAAAGGAAACTACGTATAATCCTGTTTGGTTTGAAAAAATTATATGTATGAGTATGTTAAAAAGCAGTCTAAAAGGATATACCTCAAATTATTAAGACTGATGGGATTATGGCTGTTTCCCCTTTTGTTGATCATCTGTATTTCTTTATTCTTAAAATTAATCTTTTTTTTTTTTAAACAGAGATGAGGTTTCACCATGTTGATCAGGCTGGTCTTGAACTCCTGGGCTCAAGTGATCCTCCTGCCTTGGCCTCCCGAAGTGCTGGGATCATAGGCATGAGCTACCATGCCCAGCCAATACTCTGTATTTCTAAATTTGTCATTAACATGTACCACTTATGTAGTCATTTAAAATATAATGAAAACAAAGCAGTGGCAGTGGTTGATACGCATTCCACCAGTGAACCTGACTGATGCCCAATCTCCATTACCTATCCTTTTTTCCAAAGCTGTATCCCCTTTCTTGTGTCTTGGACACAAGGATTTTTCCTCTCCCTTCACTCTTGTTGCTAGTTCAGCCTGACTCTGTGCACCTGTTCTGCCTTTTCAGTTATCTTGAGTTCTTTTCTTGGTAATATTTTTAGAATCCCAGGTCTTCTAATACCGAGACCCAGGTTTCCTGTCACTAATGGCCTTACTGGGTCTTGGACTCCTGCTGCCAAATTCCAGGCTGGTGTCCTCAATCTAGTACCTCCTAATGGACATCCTTGATCCTGACTTTCTACCGTGCCTATTTTCATCTCCACATAGAGTTGACATACTCTACCCTACTGGTCAGGACCGCTAGCTTCTACCCTTTATTAGGCAACCACTTGTTCTACTGCTGCTGCTATCCTTTCTAAGTACCACGAGTTGCCTTCCCTCCCACCCTGACATGCCTAACTGCCTGATGCATCCCAGTATGAGTCAAGTTCATTTCCTGCACTTCCCAAATTGCTCTATGTCACAGTAGTTACTCAGGGTCTTCTCCGTACATTTTTCATCTGTTAAATTTCCCCCAGGTGTTTCTCTTGTCCAGATAGAAAACACAAGAGAAGAGTCAACGTTAGTTAGCAGTTTGCATTTTCTGCTCTTCAAAGTTGAGGTAGCAAATGGTGAGAACTCTTTGGAAGAACTTGGCATCCCACTGTAATGCTTACCAAAGGTATACCAATAAAGGGCATTCTTCCCACTGCAAGGCATGGTACTTGAACTTGAAGGATGCCTCCTGAGTAGGAAATAATGAATTACCTGGTTTTATAATAGTGCTTAATTTCTATTTTTTTTCCAATGTTATATTCAGGTATTACTTTGTTTTTCCCGGGATACATCTGTGTTGAGTCACTTTGCATTCAACAGTGCCTCGCCACCAAAATCATACATAAGAGGTAAATTTTTAATAATTTTAAGGAAGTATTTAAGACTTACATAATCATGCCAAGAATATTTGTTTTATTTTTGGAGATAGTGGTGTTGCCAAATTATTTTATTATAAATTACTTAAGATTTCTCTCAGATGACCGTAATCGTCCTTTCATACCTCAAATCAGTGCCCAAGTAATTTATCACAAATCACGGGAAAGTGGTTCCTAGAAGCAGCATTTCAAGTTACTTTCTCTGTCTTCCCTGTGTGCTCTACCCTTTATTGTTGTTTTTATGTCATAACTGTTGACTTTTCTTTTTCTTTCTAACTATAAGTTTATAACACAGATTTGCTTTTTCTACTTTTTTTAACAATCTATACTTCTCTCAGAATGCTCCACCACACTCAAAACTTTGATACAATTTATATGCTTTTAGCTCTCCAATTTCTAGTTTAGTTATTTTTCTCCTCTTTATCACCAGCTGCTTATAAAATATCAATATCCTGCCATCATCTGAAGATACAATTAACTTCAGCTGAATGCCCTTCCCAACTTTTCCTTTTTATTAAATGGTGAACACCCAACACTGAAAGCTCAGACTTCATTGTGTATGGTCATTCTGCCATTTCCATGAAAAAACAAACTGTTTCTCCTGTATCTCTTATGTCTGAACTATCTGCCTGATTCCTCCACCTCTTACCCTAGGAGAGGCCACATAACCTTGTGCTGGATTTCAGCTACCCCTAACGTAAGGTTTTCTTAGGTCCATTGCTTCTAAATTGAATTTATGGAAATCTTTTGTTTGTTTCTTTAAGTCTTCTGCTGAAAAACTGATTGTAAACTTAATTATCTACTGAGCTCACCTCTAAACTCAGCCAGGATTTTAAGGCCTTTGACCAGTTGATACTGTCCTAACCTAACTAACTTTGCTTCCCTGATTATTCCACAATACCCCATATTCATTCTAGCCTTCCTATAGTCCCTGCATGTGGAAGGCTTCCCACTTTCCAACCTTAAAAATCATAGGTCCTTGAAGAACTAGCCAGTACCTCACCATGTCCACCAACCCATCATCCATTTCTCTCTCCTCTGAACTTCTAAACACTTAAAGTCTGTGCTAGAAAAGTTAGCAAATATACCCTAATGTTTCATGTTTAGTCTAGACTATAAACCACATGGTTGAGGGAACATATATATGTTTGCCTCTCAGCACCTAGCCCAGTAATCAATTTTATCTACCTACCTACCTACCTATTCATTATTCCATTCTCTTCTTGCTCACAAGATCAATCCTTTTTGTCTCCACCCTAACCTGAACTGCTCACACTTCTTATTCTTCATTTCATCTCTGTCACCACCCCTAACAAGAATAAAAAGAACTTTTTTTTAACTAAAAATATTACTCTTAGCCCAATATAAAAATACAAGTGACTTTTCAATAAACTCCAAAGTGTTAGAAAAACTGTCAAAGTAAAAGCTATTTAAAGATATTCAGTGGAAGATGGAAAAAACTGAGAACTTTTAAGAGTTTTAAAGGAAAGATACTTTTTAAAACTCGTTAAATATTTGACTATTGTGAATATACTTTACTTTTCTGGGACAATTCTGATTTCAAATATTCAGCCCCATTCTGAAATCATGTGAACTGTTTTGGTATTCAGAAAATATGACCACCAGACAGCTAGTCATTTAATTTTTAACTTTCAGCACATTCCATAAAAGTGTAAACACAGTATTAAAAAGCTTAAGACTTGCTTTAATGAATAGATTAGACTTATTTATAATTAGCAAAACAATTTTATGCATAATAAATAGGTACTTCTCTTCTTAAGTGCCTAAGGAACTTGAAAGCGTTTGTTCTTTTGGTTGTTTTGTGTCGCTTCCGTTGTGCTTATGTTCATGTTACTTTAATTGATGAAAGGGTTTGCTAATATCAAAAGATTGGCTGGTACATTTTTAAGTTAATTCCATATCACGAAATGACATATAAGTTTATAGTAGTTTTTAAAATTCTGTTGTTAGAACATTCACAAAATAAGTTGATTTTTAAAGATTTATTTACTTAATCATATTGAAATCCTTTATGGTTTTCTCTTATAGGAAAACTAGGACTGGAAGAATATGCTGTCTTTTACCCACCAAATGGTAAGAGTAATGCTATTGCTTCCTCTAGTGGGAAGTGAAAAAATTACAACTTTTATAATCAAAATCTGACTTTCTTATTCTCTCTTTAATGGATAATCATTTATTATCTAAAATAAACCTTCCATAGAATGTATAATTTAATGAAATCTTCCACATTTGTGGTAGGTTTGTGCTAAATTATGCATACTGTCTCTGATTCTCCCTGAGACCAACAGTAAACCTGTGAGAAAGCTGAGTATGCTTCGATCTAAGTCCAAGGCACTTCGTTTTCCTGTGAAGAACACCAGCTAGTCCAACGAGGACCTTCCTTTTGGGTTTGTTGGAGCTGGGCTTTACTCAACTGAGTGGATTATCTTGTATTGCACCTTATTGTTCTCATAATTTGACCAATGTAGTATTTATGAAACAAAAAGATTATTAAAAGGTATCACTGAAATCACCTATTTTGATGTTATAAAGTGATCAAATATATAATGACCTCATTAGATATAAATATTCTTTTGAGATAACTAGACAGGTTTTAAGATATGCTTTTTGGAAAAGCAATATATAGCAGTCCTTATGATAATATTAAGTTGCATCCTGAAGAAGTTCTTTTACTCCAGCAGAGTTAAGAACATGGATTTTTGTAATCCAGCAGACTTGGGTTCAGATCCCAGTTCTGCCAGCTTACCCTATGACCTTAGGTAAGTTACATGACTTCTCTGAACTTCAGGTTCATCATCTGTACCATGTGGATAATAGATGAAATGATATACGGTATATAAAACCACAAAGTGCCTGACGTAGTGAGTGCTCAGAAAATGTAGCTGTTATGAGTGCGTTTAACTTTACTGATCACTATATCTAAAACTCATACATGGCTTTGGCTTTCATGGCGCTGTTCTCTCCGTGTATCTCTCAATATGGAATCTCAGTTTCATGGGCCATCTACCTCTGTCCCTCTTTTAATATCTCACTCTTGTTCTGCTGCTCTTCTCTTCTCTTACTTTTATCTAGGGGCTGCCATTTGCTTTTATGATTCTGTCTATTGTTAATTACTCTAAAATATATCCAGTTCGTACCTCTCCCATAACTACCTCAAGCTTAATATGTCCCAGCCTGAACTCACTGTTTTATCTTCTTATGCCCACCCCCAAAAGAAAAAAGAAGAAACTAAATTAAAAAACAAAAAACAAAAACCCACCTATTTCTCTCTCAGTTAATTGAATTATCATCTTCCTAGTAACTCAAGGCCATCCTAGATTTCTCTCCACCTTGTCCCCAACTAATCTAATAAGTCACCAGGACTTTCCAATTTTATCTTCCAAATACATCTGGAACCCTCTCTTCCATGCCATCCCCGCTGCCTTGTCTGCTTTCAGTTCTTACTATCTCTAGCTTGTTAATTGCAACAACCATCTAACTGGTCCCTCTTCCTACAGTCTTTTCTAGTTTTGCTGTCTTTTACACTGCTCATTTGAGTTATACATCTAAAGTGAAAATCTGCAAATTGCCATTTTTCTCAAAGTGTTCTTAATGGCTTCCCATCTCTTAACAAGTGATATTCAAGCTTCTCAGCATGACATATGAGGACCTCTTGAGTCTGATCCCTATAGTCTACCTCCTAGCTTCATTTCCCACCATTTCCCATCTCATTTTTAATTACAGCAGTATCAAACTATTTATTATTTATACCCACAGCTACATACTCTCACGAAAGCACTATGCTGCTTCCTGTCTCCTCACTTCTCATGTTTCCATGCTTAGAATAGCCCATCTAACCTTTCTTCACGTGGCTGTCATCGAGCTCAGTTTAGGCACGATCCTCTTTCAGGAAGCTTTCCCTGAATCCCCAGGCTAGGCGAAGGGCCTTCCTCTACACTCCCATAGCACCTGGTCTAAACTCTTTGATATCTCTAGCTATATTATCTTGATATTGTTTGTTTATACTTTATCTCCTCCTCTGAATTGCAAGCTTCTTGTAGTTCAGAACTATATCATTCATTTTTGTTGCCTCAGTATCTAGCATGTAATAGGACTGTAATGAATATTTATTTGAACTCAATTGGAGGTTTGTTAATTTTAACTTTATGTATTACCATTGTTACATCTATTATCCCAGAAACTTACTTTTATAGTAACTTTTTATATTTTATCTAAGAAGCAAGAAACAATAACAAAATACCTCTGAATAGCCAAAAGAGTTGTCCATGGACTCAAGTTCTTCTCTCCATCCATAGAAGTGTTTTTTCAACTTAGTTTAGAATATATTAGCTTTTACTTAACACACATGTCTAACAAATTGGTTAACTCTTTTTTATGCCTCCTGCAAAAATAGAAGCATGGAAAAGGCTGATATACATATGAAAAAATAGCAACAACAGTGAGAAGTAAAAAGGGGACTTCACAAAGGAAAATACAGGAGCTATAAAACAGCGTATTAGACCACTCCAGCAAATCAGTCTGGGGCCATTTTATGTAAAAGCTAGTAACGCTGCGCCCTTTAAGAAGGTATCACTAAGTTGCAGCATATTATAATTTAACATCTTTATAATGAGCTCAAGACACCAAAAAAAATCTTGCTATAGTAATAATTGTAACAGTATAGTTATAGCAGCAGCAGCAAACATTTTCCAAGCAGTACTATATCCCAGGCAATGTGTTAAGTATATGACATATATTAATTCATTTAGTCCTTACAAGAACCTATGAGGAAGGTACTAATATTATCCCTATTTACATATAAAGAAACTGAGGCATAGAGTGTTAACCTGCCCAACAGGTGAGTGACAAAGCCAAACTTTGAATCCAAGCTGTCTGGCTTCAGAAGCAACATTCTTATCAGGATGCCCTACTGCCTCAGAAGATGTTGCTGAGCTCATTATAGTGAATTTGGGAAGAAAGGAAAGTAGTTAATGTAATAAAAAGGTAGAGGATGTATATGATAGGTTCTAGAAAGATTTTTGTGTAGAATGAAAACTGTTTAATCCTTAGTGAGATAAGCCCACAGCTGTTCATAAATTTAGTTCTACAGAATCATTTCTCCTCTCAGGTTGTTTTAGAACTTGCCAGAATCAAGGAGGACACTTTTCTCTGGGCAATGATTCTGAAGTTTCAGAACAAGAAGAGACAAAGACCAGTGAATCTACTGTCCCCCGCTTTTTTTTAAGCTCAAGGCAATACTTAGCAGCATTTTTATGTTACCCACCCTGTTTTGAACCTCTGCCAAAGATAGTATTACTTTGAAATCTTGACACCTCTGTCACTACTACCACCAAAACTGTTCTGGCTTTCTTGGTCTCAGGGGACCACACATAGAGGTTAGCCTGCAGTTCACTGACACACTCTCATTCCCTGACTAGGCCAGTGCTTACAGGGGGGCAGAGGTTTTCTCACCACTATCCCCAACATGCCTGTGATTACCTTCCCTGGGAGGGAAATGACAGGCTATGGTGGCATCAGACATTTTGTTCTCTCACATCATTTGAAGAATCACCGATGGACAGATTTCCTCTAGTAGATTCACCAAACAGCTAGTGAGCAAAATTTCTGAACTGAGGGAGACTTCTCAGAAGAATTTTATAAGCTTTTAAAATTTTTTGTTGTTATTCAACACATATAAATTGTCTTTATTCGTTTGATAAATATTTATTTAGCCTAGGTCACTGTTGTAGGAGGGTGATCCACAGTAAATGATACAAATAAAGTACCGGCTGCCAAGGAGCTTACCTTCTAGTAAGGGGAACATAAAATCAATCAATCATCAATCAGTCAACAAAGGATGAATGAATGAAAGTAATTTCAAAGAATGATGAACTTAACAATGAAAGGGAGCAGAAATTGTTGGGATGGGCATAGCCATTTTAGATCAAGTAGTCAGGAAAGTTGCCTCTGAGGAGATGGAATATGAACAGAGACAGACTATGTGGAGTACGCTATGCAATGAAATGGGAGAACATTCCAGAAGAGAGTACACAGCATGTCTGAAGGCAGGAATAAGCTTGATGGTCTGAAGCTCACCAAGATGGCCAGTGTGACTGGCAATAGTGAGCAAAGCATTGACTGATACAAGGTGAGGTAGAAGACGTAGATGGAGCTAGGTCAGTTAGGGAGATAGTTGATTTAAAGTCTTGTCTAGTAAGTCCAATGTCTGGGCTTCCTCAGGGATTTTTTATTAATTTTTTTCCTGTGAATGGGTTATACTTTTTTATTTCTTCACATGCCTAGTAATTGTTTTATTGTTGAAAATGGAATAATTTGAATATTATACTGTGATATCACTGGAAAGGGGAGTCTCTGTGTCCTCCTCCCCAAGAATTCATTGTTGTTGCTTGTTGTGGGTTCTAGGTGTTGTTTAGTGACTTTTCTAAATTATTTTTATAAAGATATTTTATACAGATATTTTTGTAGAGATATTTTTCATCTTGTATGCTCACTGAAGTCTTTATTTTACTAGAGTAACAGTCAGCTAGTGATTTGACAGAGGTTTTCTTAAATATCTAGAACCAAAAATAAAAAACACTCTTTCAGTCTTTGCAGATTGGCTGGGTATTGGGGCACTCCTTCAAGGCTTAACCAGGCCGTTTACAACTCTATGTTAGCCTTCACTTCCTGCTTGCACAGAGCCTAAAAGGCAGTCAGAGGTGGGAGCCTAAGGTCTTCTCGGGTATTTTTTAGATTCCCCTGTATACACAGATGCTTTCCAAAGCCCTCATGCCCCAAGTAGCTCCTTCCCCGCCTCTTTCTTCCCAGGCTTTTCAGTCTGTATACCACCACTCCCATCTTTTATTCCTTCTCCTAGGTGGCTGCAGCTAGTATATATTTCCTTTAAATGCTTTTGACAAATGCCTCTTGGCAGGCCATGTCAGTCCTGAAAAAACTCAGAGATGAGGCAAATAAAATGAAGGCAATCTCCTGAGCCAGTCCCTCAGTTAGCTACTATATAGGTCAAAACACACAACCACAATTTTTTGATACAAGATCCCCCTGGTACCAGCAAGCTGCATCAGGAATGTGAGCCATGGTCTTCATGGCTGCTGCCAAGTTGGAGAGTAGGGTATGGTAGGTGGGCAAATTAAAATGCCATATGCTCTCTTACTAAAATTCTTTCTTCATTAAACATTCCCCTGGTGGTTGTAAGTTTTTATTAAATTCCAGAGTTCAAAAAAGTTGATTCTAACAGTTCCTGCCAGCTTAACCATTGCTTTAATGGAGGAATGGAGTTTGGGAGTTTCCTACTCCACTCTTCTCAGTGACATCTCTCCTCCAATTCCTGATTAATGATTTTTCTTTTTTTTTTTTTCTCCCCCCAAGACAAAGTCTTGCTCTTCCCCAGGCTAGAATGCAGTGGCCCGATAATGAACTACTGCAGCCTTGACCTCCTGGGCTTAAGTGATCCTCCCACCTCAGCCTCCCAAGTAGCTGGAACTACAGGCGCACACCACCATGCTTGGCTAATTTTTTTTGTATTTTTCCTATAGACAGGATTTTACCATGTTGCCAGGCTAGTCTTGAACACCTGGTCTCAAGCAATCCGCCCACCTCAGCCTCGTAAGTTTCTGGGATTACAAGCATGAACCACCATGCCCAACCCTGATTAATACTTCTAAACGATCATCCTGTCTACTGTGTAGAATAAAAGTGTCACTAGAATGTAAGCTCCAAGAGAACAAGGACCTTAGTAGTTTTGGTGACCAACATATCTAGCACCTAGAATCATGCATGACATAAAGTCTGTGCTCAGTAAACATTATTGAATAAATGAGGGAATAAATAAGAGAATGAACATAGAATACAGAGGAATAAGAGTAGAAGCAAGGAAACCAGACTTGTAGGAAAAATACACATATATCTGACTGACTTAATTACAAGTGATAAACAACCATCATAAATTTGTTAATACCATTTGTTTCCTACATGACAGAAGAAAACAATTGTCAGTGAATATTGGGTAGGGCAGTTTCAGTACTCTAGAGCAGTAATTCTCAACCAGTGGCAATTTTCTCAACACACACACACACACACACACACACATCAGGAAACATTTGGCAATGTCTGAAGACATTTTTGGTTGTCAGCCAGGGGAGAGGGATGCTGATAAACATCCTACAGTACACTGGACAGCCTCTTACAACGAAGATTAGATAAGGCTCTTAGAAGAAAAATAATCAAAGTACATCATTTTAAATCTTCTTGCAAGTGTCAAATTAATAAATAGCAATGTACTTTGTCATCCATATTAATTAAATAAAATATCTCATATTCTAAAATTCATTTAAGGTATAACTTTAGACTTCAATGAAAACCTCACTAAAATTTTATAGTAAGATTTTCAGATTGATATTTAAATATGGTTATGTTCCGATGTTTTGTGAAATTTTAACTACTGAAATAGAGTAACAAAACCATAATGTGACATTCTAATTCAGAAAAATAATGGAAATAACTAGAAAACAATTTAATCATTGTCCCAATCTCTATTCTTACTGACCTGTAGGCTACATGTGGAATGAGAATAAACAGAGGAAATGATTACTTCAACAAATGAATTAAATAAACTGTACTAAGTAATAATATGCTTTCAGCTGGAGTGAAGTTGAAGTGAATCAGATGGGCGAGTTATGGTACAACGATAAATGCTAAGTATTAATAGAGACAATGAGGAAATGAAGAGAAAATATTTAATAAGTGCAAAGCATGTTAATATTTGGGGTATTTTCTGAGTCATATTTACTATTTATATCTCGTCTAGTTTAAGATTTATTTTAGTTGACAATGTTTGCCATTCTGAGCTTTGTCAAAGGCCCATAAATCATCACTTTATAAAGTTATTCACATTGAGTGGAATAGGCAGTTAATATTTTAGACTTTCTTCAGATGCATAAGGAAAGGCTAGAATCTGAAAATAATTACTCATAGCAGACTTGTAGAAGAACTCTGAGGCCAGATATGAGATGTGCCCCAAGCATCCTGACGCCTGCTGGAAACATGCTCTTGGGTGGTAGCCAGGTGAATGAAACTTGACCCTTGAAAGGCTGAAGTGATGAGAGGCAAAGGGAAGGATTTCGAAAAACTAGCCAAGAACATAACAACCTCTAAGATTAAAGAAATGTTCTAGGTGGTATGCACCCTACAGTGTTAATGGATTCTTCACTGCTTCTTATGCCTCCGGATTTTGTTTGCCAGAATCTGACTTGTCCTTCAACAAAGCGGACTGTGTAGCCTTTTTTTGGAGCCTTAAGCCCAGGCTAATCTTGGCTAAGCTGAAGTGTGCCTTTATCTGATACTGACAAAAAAAGATTTTCTTAGGTTTAAGCTGATATGTTAATGTGGCACTTTCCCTTCTGAGAGCATAAAATAACTATGGGTTATTGAGCATCCACTGTGGACTGAACACTACACTGGCACACTTTAAATAAATTAACTCCGTTGTGCTTTGTAGTGCAACCCAATGAAGTTGATCTTGTTTATCTCCATTTTCAGAAATGAAAATATGGTTTCAGCAAGGGTTCGTAACTTGCCCAGAGTCACACAGGATTCAAATTCATGTCTGTATGACTTCTTTGGTCATTTGTTCTTTCAACATTGAGTTATCAAAAGCTTTCTGTCCTATATCTTAATTACTTATTTATAAATGAATTTTATATTTTAGTATTTTATTTATAAGCCTCGATTATATTTATAAATGCTCAAATTTCCATCATTAACATTTACTGGGCATCTCACTTACGGAAGACACTGTGCTGGATGCTGAAGATAATACACAGTATGAAATACAGTTCTTTCTTCAAACAGCTTGTATCCTAGCTACTTAAAGAAAAGCTATAGATTTCAGAACTTGGGGGAAATGTAGTAAAAGTGGTTAAACCTGACTCATCTTAATACTTGCATCCCTTTTTGCTGCTTCATAGTTCACTAATTAATTTATTGTAAGCTTTCTTATTAAAAGTGCCTTGTCCTGACTAGGGTATTCTTACACTTAGCAGATCCTTAATAAACATTTTTATAAGATGAAAATATTAATAATGTCTTCATTTCTGACTACCTTAGCCACTTGTTGAAATGTTTCCGCAGTGCAGTGGCTTAAAAGAGGAAGGCAAAAGTGTTTTTTAAGTAAGGCTGTCAGGTTTTTATATAATAGCAATCTGCTTTGAGATTTAGTATTTAGAAAGATATAATATGTACTTACACTTTTATAAGGCATCAAAATATGCCTTCTATTTATTAACTTATTTTTTTCTCTGAGTTTTTCTTTCACATGTCAACATGTTTATTGTAGAAAAGTTAGAAAAGACAGATAAACTTTGTAATTATTTGTTAAAAGTTTATAATTAGTAAAGGAAATAACATGAAACAGCAGAGGCAGTAGGAAGGTAAAAAAAAAGACAGGCGGAAGAAAAAGAGACTCAACCAAAGAATATAGAGAAAGTCTTGAAGAAGAAATGTTTTTTGAGCTCTCCTTCCAGATGGTCCCTGGAACTGAAGCTGGTGGCTATAGTGTCATTGGGAATATTGACCTTCTAATCTGGTTTTTAATTTTTTTAGTTTCTAGAATGCAAAGGGCCTTTAAATTGTTAAAGAGTCTTACTATTGGCCGGGCACGGTGGTTCACGCCTGTAATCCCAGCACTTTGGGAGGTTGAGGCGGGCAGATCACGAGGTCAGTAGATTGAGACTATCCTAGCTAATATGGTGAAACCCCATCTCTACTAAAAATACAAAAAAAATTAGCCGGGCATGATGGTGGGCACCTGTAGTCCCAGCTACTCAGGAGGCTGAGGCAGGAGAACGGCCTGAACCCGGGAGGCGGAGCTTGAAGTGAGTTGAAATCGTGTCACTGCACTCCAGCCTGGGCGACAGAGCGAGACTCCATCTCAAAAAAAAGAAAAAAAAAAGAGTCTTACTGTTGGAAAGTCTTTATAGGTACTGTTTTCTTCAAGTCTCACAATTTTTTTCACATTTCCTCTAGACTTAATTGTTAACCTCTAATTTTAGAGTTAGATGATACATCAGAGGCAATCATAGTCCCCTTGTGTGTCAGGCAGGTTACTGAAGCTCAGGAGGTTTGATGATGTTCCTAAGGTTACCCAGCTGGTTTGTGTTAAGCCCACAATTAAACTTTGATCTCCTAACTAGAGACCAATACTTCTCTTGCTGCTTCTGTATCTATGATTTACTCATCTCTTCATTCTGCAAAGATGTATATCATCAACTATGTATGTGGCACCATGAGTTGTATACTCAGATGAATAAAATATATTTCCTATCCTCAGGAACAACCTGTTAAACAGCTAATTATAACACAAAACATAGTGAAATCATAGGGTTGGAAATATGAGCTAAGTGCCATGAGAATGCAGAAGAATGAGCATTTAATTATGATTAAGAGATCAGGAAATGTTTGTCTGAGGTTATAACTGACCTTAGTAAGGTTTTGATGGCTAAATAGAATAAAAAATTATCAAGTTCAGAGTTATCAAACTGTAGGGATACTGGTGACGATAAATAATCTAGTGTGACTATACCACAGAGTATATGGAGTTAGGATAGTATGCCAAGGGGGAGGCAGATGTAGCTCAGGTTGCAGGACATAATCATGAATGTTTAAGGCCAGATCAAAGGTCTTGAATTTTATTGTGTATACACTTAGCCTATATTACAAGGCTAGAGTGTGAGCTCTATAAATACAGGGACAATGTCATATTTATTTTAATATCTCCAGAGGCTACAGAGTAGGTTTTTAAATATTTGTTAATTAGATGAGTAGGAGCTCAGCAAATATTTGGTAGATGGATAAATAGTGGAAAATCCTCAGTGGAGGTAGAGAACTCCTTCATGGTCTCATTAATATTTTTGAAAGATAACTTGAGCTCTCTAATTTCAACAACTAGTTAGAGAACTGAGAGTTTGGAGGAAAGGATACCAATTAGGAGACTCTTACAGAACCATAGGTAAGAGTTTATTAGGGACAGAATTCTGATCATGGCAGTAGGGAAGGAAATAAAAGGTTAAAAAAAGGGACAGAATTCTGATCATGGCAGTAGGGAAGGAAATAAAAGGTTAAAAAATGATAGAGGTAGACTCCCTACAGATGCATATATTCATTCTGCAAGCATTTAATGAGTACCTGTTATATTCTGGGCACTGTGCTTTGTCTCTGGATATAGAGATACATAAATAAAAAACAGTTCCTATGCTCAAAGGATTTATTCTACTGGGAGAGAAAAAAATAAAAAACTATTAAAAGACAGTAAGATAGGGAAAGGAATGCAATTCTTAAGTACTGACTTTGTATCAAATATTGTGCTAATCATATTGCATATATTATAATATTTAATCCTCACCACCTCATTGGTATTGTTCCCACTTGATTGTTGAAGGCAAGTTTCTCTCCAACCTTTGCAGGGCCCAGAGCAGAAGAACGAATAGAGGTCCACCTACCATAGGTCAAAATATTTAAAAGTTATAAATTAGACTCATAAACTGATAAAGTCTACGCTATTTTCTTTCCTTGACACATATACTTTGATAACAGTCTGGAAGGCCAGGTTTGAATTCAGAATTATCAGACTCTTCATCCTTCCCTAGCCTGTGGTATCCACACCCACTTCTCACCTACGGCTCCACTTCACACCTTGGACAGGCTTCATGGACAGAAGCCTGGTCCAACCTCTGTTCACAGTTTCCACAAATAGCCAGCCTTTGGCCACCTCTCTGTCCTGAGGTATACAGGTGTATCAGGAGGTGTATACCTTCTCTTCTCTTCTCTTCCCCACCAAAGAGAACATGCAGGCCCTGGAAGCTGTCTTAGGAGCCTTTGGGCTCAGAATTTCAGAGTCTTGGGTACCTCGGATGTGGTCTGGAAGGAGAAACATTGGCTCTGGGTAAGGAGTACAGCCGGAGGAGGGTCACAGAGCCCTCAGCTCGAGCCCCTGTGCCTTAGTCTAAAAGCAGCTTTGGATGAGGAAGCAGGTTAAGTAACGTACATAAGCGTACACAGGTAGAAAGTGCTGGAGTCAGAATTGCACAGTGTGAAGGAGTAGTACCTCAATCAATGAGGGCAAATCAACTGAAAGAAGAGGACTGATTAATGAATTGCTTAGGGGGAGGGATCAAGGCTATCAGGGAGATCTTTCTAGGAAGATTATTGTTTAAAATTATGAACGAGTAGAGCAGGGCCAGGGCCAGAGGTAGAGGAGAACATTGCCTACAGCCCTTGTCTTGCACCCAGAGGCTGAAGGGGTGGCGATCAATTTGGAGGGATTAGAGCAGTGCTTGTGGGGTACAGAGGAGGAATGAAGACTGAAGAGTTAAGTGGTCATTATCCAAAAGAGACAGGAGAGGTACGTAATCACATTTAGGTATAAGGGCTAAGGGAGAACTAGAGAGCAAAAATGACTCAAAAGTTTCTTCCCTGAATGACTAGGGAGGTGGTGAGTCATTTACAAAAATAGAGACCAGAAGGAGCCTGAGGATACTAGGCTTTTAAGGTTGGTATTATGCATTAATAATGAGAATACTGGTAGAGCGAGAGAGAAAACAAGTATACAGAGTCTCAGAGCTATATCAAAGGAGTGCGCAGAAGAGAGAACTGCCAGAAACAAAACAAACACTCACAAAAAACTGAGCAGCAAAAGTTTCTGTGGGACAAGAAGCCCAATCTGCATCGTGTCATCAATGCCATGGTAGACTCAAGTTTGACTGTGAGGCTATTAAGTACAACATACAAAGAAGGGAAACCCCTGGATTTGGCAATCAGAAGTTACGTCCGTAGGGATGGGAAACCATTTGTGAGAATTTGAGGATACATAATAAGGAAGTAAAGGAAGTGAATATAGTTTAAAAAAAAATTAAGCCTGGCTTCGAGAAAATGAGCAAGATTAGAGATTTGTTTGATGGGAAAGTAGGGTCCGGGAAAAAAAATTGACTACTTCTTCTTCCTTCTTCTTCCTTCCTTCCTATTTTTTCTTCTTCTTTCTTATTTCTTCTTCTTATTATGTGTAAGAATATTTATAACATCCTTGGCTGAAAGGATGCAGTGAAATACGAAAGACTAAAGATATGATTACTTTGATAAGATACACCCACTCCTTGCTTCTACTCTGCTTTGTTAGAGGAGTAAAGAGCAGATCCCACCACTATCCAGCTGAAGACCAGTTGCCCTTAGTAAAGGTAACCCTGTTTATGACAATCATCACATGAAGCTAGGGCTTCCACGTCACCCTTGTCAGATGATTCTCACCTCCACAGCTTCAGGGCTCTTTATCAGTAAGTCCTCCTCCACCCTAGCCTGGCCTTGTCCTCCTTCTCTCCATTATTTTTCTTCATAGCACTTATTACTATCTGACATGTATTCACTTATTTTTATTATGATTGTTTTGTCCCTAATCAAATGGCAGCTACAGTTCTTAGAACAGTGTCTGGCACATCACAGGGACACAGCACATATATGTGGAATGATGCACATGCAGCAAGGGGGAAGGGATGGTTGATGGGGCAGGAGTCCACAGCAGTGTTTGGCAGACTTTTCATTTAACCAGCCAGATGGTAAATATTTCATGTTTTGCTGGCCATAAACAGTCCATGTCCCATATTATTCTTTGTTGTTTTTGAAGTAATCCTTTAAAATATGTAAAAGCCATTCTTAGCTCACAGGCCACACATAAACAAGCTGCAAACCTGACCGCTCCTTGCCAGTCACTGTGAAAGTCAAGGAAACACGATTGAGAGCACAGGTGAAGATGTTGGGTGAAAAAGAAAAAGGATACATCCTCCTCTGGGCTGTAAGTGAGAAAACAGATGAAATATGAAGAACAGACAAAGGAAGGAGTTCATGTCAATGGCATCAGCCTCCTAGTGAGGAGAAAGTGAAGTCTACAATTAAGTGTTAAACACTTGAAAAGGGAGGAAATTTTTAAAGAATGTGGTGGCTAATCATAGAGAGGAATAAGAAAATTGATACACAACATAAAATTCAGCAGAAGTTGGAGAACATGAATCTGTGTGCTAGAAGACTAGAGAAAATGTCGATCCTCAGAATTTTAACTTGTGAGCTTAAAGCAGTGCTGCACAAAATTCTGAAGATGGTTGGCCTGGCATACCAGTTCAGAATAATTTGGCTTTTCTCATACTATTTTTGATAAAATGGCTTCTAGAAACAACAAAGAAGTACGAACTAACTTGTAAATGATAACATCAACAATTAACATTTGCTTATTAATAAATAATAGCCTAAGCTCTTTAAATAAATAGTATAGGCCCTAAGCTATTTATTAATGGCTAAGCTACAACTGTTATCTCATTTAATCATATTATGTGAGTTCTGGCGTTATCTCTGATTTACAGATGAGGAAGCTAAAGCTTAGAGAAGTTAAGAGACATATGCAAAGACACACACACACACACTCACACACAAACACACTCTTTAAGTGATAGAACCGGATGAACCCAACCAAGTCTGTCTGACATCCAGTCCATGCCCTTATCGCAACAGGTTGCTGATTAATGCATTGATATCAATATGAAAGGAGTTTCTACTGATAATTCTAGTCTTCACCCTATCATGTTCAGCATTTTTATATTGCTTTTGATGAGGACATAGTATACTTATCAAGTTTTTCAGTTTTGTAGAATCGGGAGAACTAGAGAATGCATTAGATAACAGAATAAGAATTCAGGATTATTATCTCTAACTGGAGTGGTTCACCAAAGAAGAAATGTAATAGAGATAAAAATATAACCCTTTACTGAAGTCCAGGAACAACTGTCCAAGAACACTGTCTTAGCTGTTGGGTGTGTAGGGAGGGAAAATGATTAGAAGTTTTAGTCACCTTACTTTAAGGACTGCAGTGAACTGTAACTGGTTAGAAGAAAATAAAATAGGGAAGCTTTTCAAGACCACCTCATCTCAGGAAAAATTGAAGAAACTAATAAAGTCTTGGAGCAAGAAATCCTGATGGTGATGGGGCAGGAGAGAGAACAGCGTCTTCAAATATTTCTGAACATTTTCACATAGAAGATAAATTAGATTTGTTCTGTGTGACCTTTGTGGTCAGAACTAAGGATACTAAGTAGAAATTTCAGGGAGCCAGAGTTTGGCTCACTATAAGAAAATAGCTCCTTCCAAATTAAACCCATTCAAAATTGTAATGAGTTGCATTGGGAATTAATGCTTCTATCGCTGGACATGTTTTAAACTAAGACTGAACTATCATTTATTAGAACTCACTCTATATGACCGCCAGCACAAAATTTTTGCCTATGAACATGTCAGATGAATAAAGCATTTCTATATTATTTTTCAAAAATGTAACTTAGCAGCTTTCTTCTGTGCTGTGTTTGCAACCTGATTTAGTAGTGTTAGCTATATGGTGGTATATATTACAAAACTTCTGTTTTGAACTAAGCTGTACAAATTCAAATTTTTTACTTGGAATGTGAGAAGACATTTAGCACACCAAGTTAGGTTTTGAGTATTTCTTTGAAAAGGATGTGTACTTTACTTCTGTGTAATTATTGCCAAAGATTATACTGAATTTGTATCGTATTTCTGCCAATATTTCTTCTAAAGCCATTATCCCATGATTAATTTTCAGTTAGTTTACTTAACACCCATAGTGTTTTCTGTAAAGCAAATGTTTTCAAGAAGTGCCTTGAAAAGCTCACTTATCTTTTAGCATATTCGATTCTAATATACATAGTGAAGTTGTTTCAGGAGGGACATAATCTATTGACTTTCTGAGACCATTATAATTAGTTCTTAAACTTAATTCTGTGATCTGTCTCATTATGTTTTTGTCCTGTTGTTTTGTGTGTGTGTATATGTATATGTATGTGTGTATATATACACACACATATGTACACACATATGTGTATGTACATATGTGTGTATATACACATATGTATATATTATATATGCATACACATGTGTGTATATATGTATACACATATGTGTGTATGTGTATATGTATGTACACATATATACACACATATATATACACATATATATATTCCAAGCTTTGATTTCTCAGTATTAATAGGATGTTAACTGGATATATGTTTTAAAGCCTCTAGTTTACTTTTCTGAAGGTATTAAAAATATCTTTTTATTGTTTACTATCACTAAGTCTTTCTGACATTTATGAACAAAGTTGAAACAAAAATAGAAAACCTTTTTATTTTCAGTTTTAATCTTTTAAAGCTTACCTAATAATCAGTAGGCCTACTACTTATTGAAAAGAAATACCTTTTTTTTTTTAGGTGTTATCCCTTTTCACGGATTTTCAATGTATGGTAAGTTGGGCTTTAAAAACATCATAATGTACACAATAAAAACATACAATGTTATCTGTCAATTTAAAAAATAATGACTGACAGATATAATTGTTTTACTATAGTAAAACAATAAAGGAAAAAATAAAGTGAAATGCATGCTAGTTCCCCATAGGGGCTTAATTTTTTAAAATTATTATTTTTATTACACATTAGAAAATTAAACAAAAAGAACACCACTTTATTTCTAATCAGCCACAAGTTATTATGAACATTTTAAAATGTTGAGTTTAATAGTCCAAGCGTGGTGGCTCACGCTTGTAATCTCAGCATTTTGGGAGGCTGAGATGAGAGGATCACTTGAGGCCAGGAGTTCAAGACCAGCCTGGTTAACATAGCGAGACCTTATCTCTAAAAAATAAAATAAAATGTTGAGTTTAGTATTTTTATATGTCCAATTTTAAAATATTAAAAGTAAGAGGTCATCATAATTGGTTAGGTGGTGATTGCTTGTCAAATTAGAATTAGAACATACTGTGAAAATGGTCCTGTGCTTTACCATTTTTTAGTCCAATGGAAACTAGAGATACACATTAATATTTAGCTCTAATAGGTGTAAAATCAGATTGCTTAAATTCCTAAAGTAATTCTCTTAAGAGTTTTTTGAAAATAATAGGTCAGAAAGAATGCTAAGGAAGGGATAATACTGAGTTTGAGCTCATGATTTCTCCAGGCTACTTATATGCACAGCAACAATTACATCAGAGCATTCAGTCACCTGAGATACACGTGGGAGATGCATGTGCAGGCTTGAGAGCTCTGAGTGTCTCTGAGGCCTCATGTGTCATTAAATGAGGAATGCAAGAAGCTTATGAAGATTAGCAAAAGGAAGAACTCTCTACACCTTAATGCCACTTAATTTTTAAGTTTTCAAGTGTTACGTATAAACTTATTAAAGATTGTTGTACACTTTATTTCTACCCCCTACCTTTAGAATGAACAAAAATACATTAATGTTTTGCCTTTGTACCAAGAATCTGCAATAAACACTTTTTTTTGTAAACATCAGTGTTCAACATCAGATGGTCATGGTGAATGACATAATATAAAACTATCGTTCAATGAAAAAGAGTCAAAGTACCTAGGGACTTTATGCTATGCTTGATGTTAGTCACAGGCTTGAATTATAGGGTACTCAGCTTTATTCTCTTGGGCAACCAAAATTTCATAACATAATACATAACGTTATAGAGACCTTACAGCATATTTATCTTATATATGTGAAGAATTTAAAATAGAAAACCAAAAAAGATTAATAATATAAATTTTTACATCTAATAATAAAAATGTTCACTTTTTATCTTTCTACTTTAATAGTTTCAACTGTAAAAATTTTTCAAGTAAATAGTTTTTGGAAGTTGTACTTGAATGATTTGGAGGATACTTGATGTCATGAAAGTTTAAATCTTCTAGCAAGATCTTCTGGTGTTTAAAATATATCATTGACTCAGCCTCTGCCTATTCACATTTATGGTCATTTAAATAGGCTACAGTTTATACACCCAAGGGGAAAGCATTTGCTAACAATGATGCAAAATGTTTGATATAGAATTTATTTATACTATTTTAGAAAACTATTTTAAACATCCCCAAAAACTTTACCAGCAACCACTTATTTAGAACCAGTATACAAAAATAATCACAAATCATCCCTAAGGAACTCTAGTTAGTACTTTGCCATTTCAGTTTTAGTTACTATATTTCTTTAAAATTATAATACTTATCTCTTTTCAACATTGTTACAGATCTTTAATGATAGGCTGTCATTAAAAAGGAAACCAAAAGATAGTAATTTATTTAAAAATTTACTCAGAACTCTTCTCTAATTTAAAATACCTTCTGCTCTTCTATTTATGCAGATTAATGAAGTTTTATTGTAGGTGTATAGTATATTATGGTGTCATAAATTCCTACAGTATAGTCTTTCATGGGTTTAAAAGATAATTGGCTAAATTTATTTTTATGGAAGAACCAAATAGGAAAGGATGCTTAAAATTAAAAATTAAGTCATGTAGGATCTTTTTTACATAAAATCTCTAATGGACTAAAGCTTTTCCATTTCATAGCTATATAAAGGAATTCAACATAAACAACTGTGATATCTTGAATAAAAACTAATTGTAAATTTCTTTTATATTGCATATATTCGTAGAAACGTGCTTATTTTAAAATTCTTTTTTCATTTATTCACTGGAAATTTTCATTAATAATTACTGAATCCATAACATCTTCAGATTCAGGTTATAAGTTTTCACATATCAATATCTAAGAATTGGAGGAAAAAATATGCATCATTTTTTAAAAATAAAGAAGTTCCAAACCTTAGTCTTAGATTTATAATAATACCATATATTTGTACCACACTGTTGTTTCTTAGGTTGTTATTGCAATTAGAGCATGAGTTACTATTTGTAAATATATGAAATATCCTAATTTGGGCTGTTTTTATAAGTAGCAATTTATTTAATAATAAAATAAGTTTTAAAAATTAGTCTTGAAATAGACATACCTGTCTTTTTTAAATTTTATATACAATACATATTGTATATACATTTTTCTATATATATACAAGTATTTATTTTTATATGAATTTAGATATTTACCCCCAAAAGTGATTTCTCTTTTGCCCTTCAGAAAAAATAAAAATTCTCACTTGCAATGCTCATTTTTAATGACTTATTTATCAGTAATACTGTGCATTGCCCTTTATCCCAGAAAATTGAACTTTTGTGTTTGAAAGAATTTAAAATATTTTACTATTTTTCCTTTTACTTTGTCAAAAAGAAGAGAGCTCAACTGGCCCACTGACTTCCTTGCTTACTTAGTGCTTACTGCCCTCAGAGCATTACCAACAGGTTATAGAGCCCCAGAAATTCTTACTTGTCCAATACATATTGTTTGAAATTACCCTGTAAGGCATTCTTTGTTAAAATTAATATTTAGGTAACGCAGTTGTATCTATCTGCATTATAAATTTATCTCTATGCTGCCTAAAATACTTAAGGCTTGAAAAGATGGAAAGCATGACCACCTTTGTCCATGTAGAATAATCACATGCTCAGGTAGGTCGCCAATCCAAAATTAGGACTTTCTGACATTCGACTGTGGGATGTCTGGTTGAGTTGACCCAGCTGTGCTTAATTGCGACAAACTGGGGGCACTCAATTCTACATTCATTAGAGAAATAAATCCTTTCTGCCTAAGGATTGTTTTCAGTTGATGAATATATATGGGGATATAGCGATAAAGACCAGTAGTATACAGCTATTACTCAAAATCTTTACTTTCAAATTGAATTAATTGAAAACCATGATTCTAAAAGTCATAAATCATCTATTTTACTTACCTGACTTCCAAAATTAAACATTTTGAAATGTGGCCTGAATCCTTTGTGAGAGAAAGTAAAAATAAGCTGCCTGGTTGTTATTTTCTTATTACTTCAATTAAAAAAAGGAGAGATTTGACTTATGTAGTTTTTATAAGTTACTTGGAACTTTTCATATTTCTGTATAATTCCATAATGTCATTCTTAGGCATCTGTTAAATTGGGATTATAATAGTTTGTAATATATTCCTTTCTTTGTAATATTTAATGGCTGTTTGAACTTTACATATATTCCCCTCTCAAAATGAAAAAAAGTAGTATGATTTTAAACTTGTCTGTGAGTGTATATGATTACTATAAAATAGTGATTTACTATGACATATTTTATAAATTTATCTTAACATTTTAGTAGTTCTGCAGTATTATAAATTAATTTTTTTCTTTCAGTTGCACCACTTTGTTTTCTATACCATGAACCTTCCAAGTTATATCAGATATTCCGTGAGATGTATGTGCGTTTTTTCTTCAGACTCCATTCCATCTCTTCTCATCCTTCTGTAAGTTCATAAGAAAAACTCGATCAAATTAGGTTGGACTGTAATCTATTCTTTCTTTCCGTTAAGAAAAAGTCTTCTACTCAAATTCTAACGCAACAAATTTTAATTTGTGATGTCAAGCAATGTGTTTTTATTGCAAAAATGACAGAGAAGATGAAATTGATATTTAAATATTTTGGTAATAATTTAAACAGAAAAAGTCTCTTGTCAACTAAATTTAAATGATTTTTTCTTTTACATATTAAAAAAATTAGAATGTCTGTATTATTATTCTTAGCAAAGATGCCTACCTTCTTTTCTGATTTCTTATCTATGAAATGAAGTGAATAATATATTATCTCTAGTGCCATAGAAAAGTCTACAAAGCACTCAGTGTAGTTAGTGCTTGGCTTCTCACAGGTGTTCAGTAAATAAATGGCCATTGTTGTTATAATTATCATCATCATTCTTCTTTGTTAATGAAAATCAAATATTGATTTGTCACTTGTTTGCCAATTTCATATTTGGCTAATTATCAGTTATAATAGTACATATTTTCTTTGTATTCAATAAAATGATCCTTTGGCCTACAATATAAGAATCAAGGAAAAGCATATATTTAGGAGTTGAACATTTTAATCTGTTTTATTTTGGCTGTTCCTTTATCATATCTTTTTTTTTCCGTTCCCATAAACCTGACTAAGAGCAGTATTTATTTTATTTCAGTTATGCTTTTTTTCCCCCTTTGGACCTGCTGTGGGTAACATGACTGCTACTCCAGGTGAAACATTCAATTGGAATATATGTCAGGGCTACTAAATTTCCCCAAAGAGGCAACTATATTATTGCTATGAAATTAAATAGCTGTTCTTTATCCCCCCATTGTAAGCGTATATATTCCTATTTCACCTTCCTCCATCTCCAGTTTTGCTCTCATACATTGCTAGTGAAAGTTGGCAAATCACAGAATTCCAGGATGTTACAGATAAACAAATGAAGCAACACCAGTTATCTTGGGTTTCTTATCTCTAAGAGAACTTCATTTTGTTCTTATCTTACTTTAATATTTAATCTGGAATAATCAGAAATATGACCAAGAATTAAGATTAATAATTCTTTTCTAATATTCAATTCTAAGTATCATATTTCTACACTCATATTCTATGCCATTTTATGCTTCAGAGTTTAAAAACCTGGCTGCATAGTACACACCCATGGTGTTCTCCCTGTGCAGAGCACTGAAGCCTGGCACTGGGCAACTCTGGGTATTTCTTGTCTATCTCTATGCTGGTGGCCCTGGGTATTCTTTTTCAGCAAATTGATTGAGCCAGGCCTGCCTCTGTCCTTTTTTATTTTTTTGATTCAGTGGAGTAAAAACTTACAGGCAGTCACCTCCTTTTTTGGCTTGCAGCCAGACTGAACTATTTGGAACCATGACAGTCTTTTTTTCTTTAGAAACGCAAAAAGAGGATTAATACTTCCTTACAAAGATAAACTCTGAGGAATGCTAAGCTGCAAGAAAGACTTTATTCAGAATTGTCAAATAATAAACATACTTGAAAAACTATCTGCTTAAATTGGTTTTGTACTTTACAAATAATGCCCTTTTAAAAACAGTAGATTTTAGTTTTAAAAAATATGTGTATACTAAGTAATCAAACATTCTTGTTCAATAACTTCTGATGCAAATTTAAAGCAGCTAGCTGCTAGTCTTTTCCTGGGGGTAGATTTCAAAGAAAGAGTGAGAAAAGCAGGCAGTATTTTCCCTAGTGAGTGAGGCTGGAGGGGAAGGGACATATGGAGGGAGAGTGAAGGTGGCTATATAGCACTAGGAAATAACTGGAAACTGGAATGCATTCAGATAAAAACTAATTTTGCTGGGGCTAAGTAATAATACGTGGCTTGCAAAGTAATAAGTTTTCTGTAAGGTGATGTTTTCCTTGGACTCTCCAAATATTACATACTGGTTTATGTGGGGAGCATATTGTGTAAAAAGGGAGGCTCCTTAGCATATCTGTATGTGTGAGTATACATAAAGAGGATAAAGTTTATCTCTAAACACAATGTTAGAGATCCATTAATACATTTCCTGTTTTTGACTCTTAAACAGTATAAAGAAAAATTATGTTGATAGTTTCTCATTTTCCATTTGAATAATTTGTTGGCATAGTTAATTTTTAAATATTAAAATATCTATTTCTCTTATGATTCATTATTGTATCCAGGGTATTGTGTCACTCTGTCTGCTGTTTGAAACTCTTCTTCAAACTTATCTTCCCCAACTCTTTTATCATCTACGAGAAATTGGGGCTCAACCGTGAGTACTTTTCTCTCCTAATTGAAGAATAGATAGTTTCACAGAAAGCTCTTTTTTCCTCATTGCAGAGCACTTGCAAATATGTAATTTTTCAGAGAAATTAAGCTAACAGTTTTCCTAATAAAACTATAATTATCAAGTAGTAAATTGTAATAACATTGTGCCAAAAATTCTTGAAACAATTGCCAAAATCCTAATAAAGTCTTATTTACCAGGATTTTTGTGTCTGGTACAAGAATCACCAAAATGAACCAATTTCTATTCATAATGAAAGGTGTCAGCCAAAACTGAAGCAAACATTTGTGGAAACAAATACTACCTGAGAAACATGATCATACTAAACTTAATTCAATATAGGCCACATTTATCAGAGAATAACCTATGAAAACTATAAAAGTTAAAGTTGGCTGTCTTTTGTGAAAGGAAAGCAAATCAGGTACCTATCAATGGTTGTGCACTGTGATTTCTCCTTCCTAAAATTTGAGTTTTGTTCATTGGTCTCAGTATGACTTATAAGTGAATATGTATAGTATCTCTGGACTTCAAGATTATTGGTTCTATCTCTCTCTTTTAAAAAAAAATGTCTAAAGCAAGAGAGATTTCCAAATGGTTTATCAATGTTTTCTTCCTGTCTTCTCTGTGCAGCTATTTTCTCCTATTAAGGAGGGCATATTTGAAAAAAGTATTAACTCCTTGAGGCCACAAAAGAAGGTAGTGGGAGATAGAATAGTATAGTATTTGTCTTCTCCACTCTTGAATCCGTAGCAAATAGATAGCTCAGTGGGTGGAAATTTAATCCAGACTCAAATTCCATTTCTGTTAAGCTTTGTAATCCTGGTGAAGTTTTTTAATTTATCAAAGCCTCAATTTCTTTACGTTAATATAATTCAGTTTGTTTATCTTAAAAATCAAGAGAATTAGTACCTTGCAGAGTTGTTTCAAGATTGAATGATTATAAAGATGGAGATAGCAATCAAGATGGAGATAGAGATAGGTAGATATATAATCTCCTTTTTATAAAGTACCATTGAATTTCAGACATCTTAGAGATGGCCTTTATAAAATAATACCTCATATCATCCATTGATAATACTGAGTTGAGTAGATACCCTTTCCTTTATAGCCATTAAAAAACAAAATTCTATTCATGATTCAGAAATATTTTACATTGAGCATAAGACTTTTATTCTTGTAGTAAATTGACTTCTTTTTGCTATTGTGAAATGACACCATTGGAGTATAAGTAGGGTGTTCTTTACTAGGATGAAGACATTTAGTTCATTACTAGAAACTGAAATAATATTTTTTTCTAGCCTGTTTATATACTTTACTCATTAAAAGAAATAAATTTATTTCAATGACATGATAAACATTAAAATTCCTATATAGGAAAACTCTAAAAATTCTAATTGTCAAGGTAGAAATCAATTTTTTAAAAACTGAAGCTTTTGGAAGGTTTTTTAATTTTGAATTTAATTTCTTTAATAGATATAGGACTACTTGGGTTATCTATTTCTTTTTGAATAACCTTCAGTAGTTTATGTCTTTTACTAGGTTATCATATTTATAAACAGAAAGTTATTCATAATATTCTCTATGCTTAGTCTTTTTAATATTTATAGGGTTAGTAGTGACATCATCTTTGTCATTCCTGAGATTAGTAATTGTGTTATCTCCCATTTTTTCTTGATTATTCTGGCTACAGGTTTATCAATTTTATTCATCTTTGAAAGAATCAGTTTTTTGTACCATTGATTCTTTTTCTCTGTTGTTTTTCTACTTTAATTCTATTTATTTTTACTCTTATATTTATTATTTTCTTCTTTTTGCTTGCATTAGATTTATTTTGCTCTTGTCTTTCTGCTTGTTTAAGGTAGAAGTTAGACCATTGATTTGGGACCTTTCTTTTTTTCTAATATAAGCATTAATGTCACAGATTTCCCTCAAATTACCTATTTACCTCCACCTAACAAATTTTGATATGTTATATTTTCATTTTTATTTAATTAGAAATGTTTCATAATTTCTCCTGTGGTTTCCTCTTTGAATATGGGTTATGTAAAAGTACATTGTTTAATTTCTAAATATTTGGAAAGCTATCTTTCTGGCGTTTATTTCTGTTTTAATTCTGTTGCAGTTAAACAGCATGCTTCACATGATTTCAGTTGTTTTAAAAGTGTTGAAGTTTGTTTTTTGATCCAGAACATGATCTGTCTTGGTCCATGTGCACCTGAAAAAAATTTATATTTTGCAAGTATCAGGCAGAATGTCATATAAATGTCAAGGAAATCAAGTTTGTTAATAATGATGTTCAAACCTTGTATACACTTACTAATTTTCTGTCTACTTTTCCTATTAATTGTTGAAAGAGGAATGTGAACAGCTCTAATTATAATTGTGTATTTTGTCTATTTCTTCCTTTAGTGCTGTATTTGTCGTTTTCTTCACGTATTTTGATGCTTTGTTTTTAGGAGAATTGATCACTTTATTATTATATAATGTCCTGTTTTATTCCTAGTAATAAATCTACTATGTCTGATATTAATATAGCCATTCCAGCTTTCTTTTGATTATAATTGCATGATACATTCTTTTCTATTCTTTTACTTAACATATTGATTATCAATATCTTTTTTTAAGTGGGTTTCTTGTCGAAAGTTGGGTCTTCCTATGTGGCAGTCTGTTTCTTAATCGGTGTGTTTATACCATTTATAGTTAATGAAATTGATATTATTGAATTGGAATCAACTATATTGCTAAATTTTTTTAGTTGTTCCTTGTTCTCTTTATTCCTTTTTTCTCATTCTCTGCCTACTTTTGAACTGAACATTTTTTATGCCATTTTATCTCCACTATTAGATTTTTATACTTTTAAAGTATGTTTTTGATAGGTGCCATGAGGTTTACAATATACTTCTTTTTTTTTTTTTTTTTTTGAGCTGGAGTCTCACTCTGTCGCCCAGGCTGGAGTGCAGTGATGCGATCTTGGCTCACTGCAACCTCACCTCCCTGGTTCAGGCAATTCCCCTGCCTCAGCCTCCCAAGTAGCTGGGATTACAGGTGCATGCCACCATGCGCAGCTAATTTTTTTTTTGTATTTTTAGTAGAGACGGGGTTTCACCATGTTGGCCAGACTGGTCTCGGACTCCTGACCTCAGGCAATCTGCCTGCCTTGGCCTCCCAAAGTCCTGGGATTACAGGTGTGAGCCACCGCACCCAGCCAATATACTTCTTTAATTAATCACATTCTACCTTCAAATAAACTTCAGGCCTAGATGGCTTCACTGGCAAATTCTACCAAGCACTTCAGGAAGAAGTGATATCAATTCTTATTTTTCTGTGGCTACTGTCAAGATTTTTGTTTTCAGTTCTCACCACTTTCATTATGATATATCTAGGCATAGATTTCTTTGGATTTATCCTCTTGGGTGTTTGCTAAGCTTGAATTTATAAGTTTATGTCTTTTGCCAAATTTGGCAGTTTTGACCCGTTATTCCTTTAAATATTTTTTTCTGCACCATACTCATTCTTCTTTTCTTCTGGCAATCCAATGACACAAATGTTGAAACTTTTGATATAAAAGAAAAAAAGAAGATGAAGAAAAATAAGGTTTGTTATTTTCTCACAGGTCCATGCAGGTCTATTTTTTTTTTTTTCCATAGAGACAGGTTCTTGCTTTGTTGCTCAGGCTGGTCTCAAACTCCTGGCTTCAAGTATTCCTCCTGCCTCAGCCTCCCAAAGCACTGAGATTACAGCCATGACCACACACAGCCCTTCACTTTTTCTTAATCCTTTTTCTGTATGGTGTAGATTGGACATTTTCTACTGATCTATAGTCAAATTCTCTGGCTCTTTCCTCCATCATTTTCATTTTACTATTGGATCCTATCTAGTGAGATGTTTTTGTGTGGTTTTTTGGTTATTGTATTTTTCAGTTCTACAATTTTCATCTGGTTCTTCTTCATACAAAACATATTGAACTGTACACTAATAAGGGTAATTTCTACTATACTGTAGTGTCCCCTTATCTGTGGGAGATACATTCCAAGACCCCCAGTGGATGCCTGAAACTGTGGATAGTACTGAGCCCTGTATATACACCATGATGTTTTTCCCTATATATGAATAACTATGATAAAGTTCAATTTATAATTAGGCACAGCAAGAGATTTACAATAACTAATAATAAAATAGAACAATTATAACAATATGCAAGCATCACTACTCTTACTCTTTGGGGCCATTATTAAGTTAAAAAAAAAAAAAGGGTTACTTGAATACAGGCGCTGTGATACCAGGACAGTCAACCTGATAACCAATGTGGCTTCTAAGTGACTAACATGTGGGTAACATGTACAGCATAGATACACTGGACAAAGGGATGATTCATATCTGGAGTGGGACCGTGCGAACTTTCACCAGGCTACTCAGAACAGCACACAATTTAAAATTTATGGATTATTTCTGGAATTTTTCATTTAATATTTTTGGACTGTTGGTGACCACAGTTGGCTATGGGTAACTGAAACCACAGAAAGTGAAACCGTAGGAGGACAACTATACATAAATTATAGTACAATAAGCTTTATTTCTAAAAAGCTATGCTGTGTTATTTCTATATTGGTGGGTGGGGATGTGTGGCACTATTCCCCAAATATGACACTATGAGAATTTGAGTAAAATGAAGCGAGCTGAAGTTAATAATTTTGACTTTAAATTCGAATGTATTTTGTAAGTTATTAAAATATCCAGTGGCCCAAAGTTTCTTTTGTATATATAAAGAGATATTCTAAAACCACCCAAAAAGCTTAGTCAATACTAGTGCCTACATGTCCTTTGTTATATTAGAACAATAGTTATGCAGTATTGAGGAATTTCTGAAACTTGAGGATCTTTTTCAGTCTTAAGATAATTAATACAATGACACCAACCAAGGCAACCTCTGGGTCCTTTTCTGTCTTTTAAGAGAATAGCACAGATGTTTATTGACAAAATATGATAATTCCAGCAAACAGTTTGGCTAGCACCTGTCAGGGACAGTCAAGTGATATTAGATGCTAATAGATAATACAGAAATGTGAAGAACTGGTTGATCTCTTAAGGCACCAGAGCCAAAGAGTTCATTTCCTGATTTCAGAGATAAATTGTTATTGTAACATAACCTAGTTATAAGTAGTAAGATCTCATACATCTTAGAATTGTTTCAGCAAAATGGAATTTAATTGAATTTTCTGGCTGATCTTTCAGAGTTCTATAACCTCCTAACTAAAATGAAGGGTTTGAAATCAGAAATCTATTTCTAATGTCTCATAGCTTTAAAACTATTTTTGTCCTTGTACTCATACTTGTTATTTTATTTTATTCATCCTATATAGCCATTTGACTGAAATGTAGAAAATAATTTATTAAATTGAGAAAATATGCAGGCATTGAACAATCTTTCAAGTATTTTGAATAAAAATTCAAATTATTATGGATTGCCTGCAATTGTTAAGACTATCAGAAGGTCAGCTCATTGATAGCTAAGTAGTATACACTCTGAAAAACGGAATGTAGAAGTGAGTTTTATAAAGGCTGACCTCTAGAATAAAAGAGGACCCAGCATGTGTAATTCTTCCTCTTAATACTTTAAGACCACTAATTTGAGGACTTACAGTTTCTCACCACTGCACTCTTGCAGCTTTCAAGAAAGTACTTAAGTTTTAAATGCCCAGGTGATTTCTAAGACTCTTGAAGGAGTTACCTTAACAATAGAATTGGTTGGGTTCTTCTGATACTCCATTTTCATGAGAAAAAATTTCAGTGGTACATTAATTTTTATTTTTCCTTGCTTATAGACTTCGCATATCATTTAAGTGGATGGTTCGAGCTTTCTCTGGATACTTAGCTACAGATCAGCTCTTGCTTTTATGGGATAGAATCCTAGGATACAACTCTCTGGAAATTCTCGCTGGTAAGAGTAAATGCTTGTTTGTAGAACACATGCTGTTTCTATAATAAGGCCCCTTTTCTTCCTAACATTCACCATCTGTAACTGGAATTTATTTGTCACTTCTAATTCATGAACAATTAATAGATATATCCGGCTTTGAAGATAAGTACCAACAAAAACTGCAGTCTTGATACTTTTATGTAACTGCACAATACCAGCCTACTTCTAGTCTTTCTTCCCAGCTCCCAGGAAAGTTCATTTTCCCTTCCCTTTCCCTCTCCCCTTTTAGTCCAGCTAGGTCTCACTATCTCCCAGCACCTATGAGGTCTGTGCAGCAGAGTGTAGATATACTTCCCTTCTAGTCTGGACTCCCCTGGCTACCTTAGCAGTCTGTTCTATGCCCCATCTCAACACCTAAGATCCAAACTGAGGCTAAGCCTCCCTACGTGGCTGAAACCTCAGCTCTTCTGTGTCTGTTTATAAATGAAGTTAAAACCTTTTCCTTTTTGCTAACAGTCTCTGACTTCCTCCCTGTTGGCTGAGTTTTCCCTTTTATTCTCTCAGGCCAAAAACTATTTCATCTTTTTTTCAAAGCCACAGATTTATCTTTTATTTAATAATTAAGCAGTTCTTACAACAGATGTATGCCCAAGGCAATTATATGATTACAAAGAGGGCATATATTTCTTATTAATTATATTATTTTGCTTCCCTTGTGCACAATAGACTTAATTATTTTATTAATGAGATTACCAGGAAATTCAAATAATAATTACAATGTTTTCACAATAGATAGGGATCAGAAAAGTTGGCACAATGTTTCCATACCTTACATTGATAGCATTATAAAATCACCTCTCTGGGCTGCTGTGGAAATAAAGCTTAGTTGAAGAAGAATATGATAGGAAGATTCTCTAGGTACCATATTAACATATTCGGGTTTTTTTTTTTTTTTTTTTTGAGACACTCTCACTCTGTGACCCAAGCTGGGCTATAGTGGCACGATCTCGGCTCACTGCAACATCCACCTCCTGGGTTAAAGCAAGTCTCCTTCCTCAGCCTCCTGAATAGCTGAGATTACAGGCGCCTGCCACCACACTCAGGTAATTTTTGTATTTTTAGTAGAGACGGGGTTTTGTCATGTTGGCCAGGTTGGTCTGAAACTCCTGACCTCAAGTGATCCACCCGCCTCGGCCTCCCAGAGTGCTGGGATTACAGGTGTGAGCCTCCAGGCCCAGCCTTAACATATTCTTGAATGCTGAGAAGTCTATAGTTATAGTTACTGGGTAGCATATGTCCCTGGGTGGCAATTACCCTGCTATAATCAGAGATATCACTGATTAATGTTTTTAGCCACTTCTAGTATTCTTCTCTCTCAATTTTTTTAAAAACCTATATAAATATGAGTTAGGAAATAATGGTCTGCCCTCATTTCTTTTGGCTGAATGGCAGTAACATATATAATCTAGCAAGAGAAGGAATCCGCAAGGGTGTTGAGTATAACTTTTTCTAAACATTGTTCACAAGCCTTTCTTATCCTCTGTTGGGACACTTCAGTATTGGGCAATCCCTGCCTTACCTGGTGGCCCATTTCATTTTTGGATAATATGGCTCGTTACATGTACCCCTATTAAACCAAGGGTAATTATCATGTTTTCTCTACTCTCACATTTTCGCCTCTCCCCAAAGTCTTCTATTTTCCAAGCTAAGTAGCCTTGTTTTCTACTGTCATTTCTCAAGTGAGAGAATTGTAGACTTTTAACCAAATGTCTGTCCTCTGAGTGTGCCAGAAAATTTGAAGAGTACTGTGTATAGCTTTCGGTATCATTTTAAAGAGACATTAAAGCATGTTAAAAAGGAGGGTTCAGTATAAGAAAATACTTTCTAATAATTAGGACTTTCAAAAAGTAGAATGGGTTCTTTAACTGTTATGTGAAGGATCAAGAGGTTTCATACCTTGAAAGAAATGTTGAATTAGAAAACCTTCAAGCCCTCTTTCAATTTAAATTCTCTCATTCTGTGCTTTATCATCCATTAGCAAACTGAAGGAAAAGAGAAATAAATGTATGTTGAATACTGTATTTGCTCTAAGCCAGGCACTCTTCTCTGAGCTCAATAATTAATAAAAAGGTTACTGAAGGATAGATAGAAATGTAGTCTGCATTATTGCTTCCACCCATTTTCCCTGAGTGCTTTAAAAAAATCTACAGGGAAGAATTCTGGAACATCTAGAAATGGAACTAGACTGAAGGAAGCTCCTCTACCATGGAATTCAGATAAAGAACCACAGGGTAGATAATTTCATGTAAATGTATACAAATTAGTTTTGATTATTTCATATACTTTTGGTATGAGTATTTTGGAACCACCTTTTTGATCAAGTGGGTTACTATGTAGTCTTGAGAAATATTTTCATAAATGTCACTGGCTTTAATTGTGAATTAATTAGAGCCTTTTGAAGAACAGTTTAAAGCAAAGTTTTCTTAATGTTCTTGATAGAATTGCTTAGAATTAAAGTAATAAGACCAAAAGAAAATATTAGAGCCTCTATATTTCATATGAAGCATAATTTCAGTTGAAAATATCCCAAAGTGTAGACCTTTCCTCCCTGGCAAACAAACCTGTTCTGTGGAAGGGCTGGGCAAACCAAACATGAGGCAGATGGAAAGGAACTTCTGTGATGTGACACCAAGATAAATAAAGGTTATGAGCGCATAAGCATTTTGGATGCTGAGGTCAATTAGTGAACTGCTCTTTTTTTCCCCTTCTTATCTACCTTTGGAGAAACAGTTTCCCACTATGTAAAACTCTTTCCTGCTGGAGCAGAAATTTGGCCAGCCTGTCAAGCTTTCAGCAACTATGTTCAATTATATACATAAAAGGAAGTAGTAATCATACTCTTTAACTGCTAAAATGCCTGCACTATATAAAATATGATTCCAGATATTAGGAATCTGTAAAAAATTGCTGGTCTACAGAAATAGTTTTCTTTGATATTCTTGTAAACATGAAACTCAGTGACTTTAAAGAATTCATGTTTTCTCCATTTCAGTTAAGGAGTAAATCCTTTGTTGCAGATCTCTTGTATCTACTGTTACATATTCACTAACTCCAGCTGACTTGACTTTTAAAATTTTACCATTCTCATCTTTTTCTCCAGAATTTTTCTGTCTAACGAGTTCTAATGCTTTTTTGTCTGACTGTCCAAAATCTCTAGTCCCCTAGAAAAGTGCCTGTGCTTCCCAGTCACTGGTTGTGCTTGGCCTTTATCTGGGGAAATTAAGAGGCCTGGCTGCTGACTTCTGTTCCTCAGGCACAATGACCAGGACCACTGTAGCAGCATCCTTCATGCCATCTCTGGAAAGCCATTCTGATAGACAGCAGAGCCAATGATTTTTAGGAAAGCACACAGATTTTCATGTCAGAGATGAGTAGTTGCTGCTTACTTTCAGTCTCAATAGTATCTTCACATAGTGGTTAGAAGCACAACTCCAGAGCCAAGGTTGAGTATTGGCTTTACTATTTTCTACCTGGGTGCCTCTGAACGTGTCACCCCACTTACTATGCCTCACTCTCTATATTAGTAAAATGGGCTATTAATAGTATTTAACTCACAGAATTGGTATGAGAATGACTTATTCTCTTTGTAAAAATGTATTTTAAAAAATATATGTGTTTGCATTAGGTATGCAGTATACCTAGGAACCAGTCTTCCAAATGATTTTGAATATTTCTTTTTCTTTTTTCTTTTTTTTTTTTTTTTTTTGAGACAAGGTCTTGCTATGTTACCCAGGCTAGAGCACGGTGGCACAATCATAGCCCACTACAGCCTAGAACTCCTGGGCTCAAGCAATCCTCTGCCTCAGCCTCCCGAGTAGCTGGGACTACAGGAATGCACCACCGTGGCTGGCTTATTTTTTAAATTTTTTGTAGAGACCAGGGTCTTGCTTTGCTTTCCAGTCTGGTCTTCAACTCCTGGGCTCACACAATCCTCCTGTCTCAGCCTCCCAAAGCACTGGGATTGCAGGCATGAGTCATTGTGCCCAGTATTTTGAATATTTCTTACCATTAATTTCCTAAACTTCAATGACTTGTTGGGTAGAGAATCCACTACCATCACTCGTGATGGAGAGAAAAGGAGATAAGTCAAGAGTTAGCTCCAAGCAGTACCATCTCCTTATCAGGGTCACCTGCCTTTCAAATGGGTCCTTCTGTTGTTTATGACTCACTCCCTCACATGGAGTTTTATGGTAGGTTATATAAGTTTTGCATGTTAGCATTACTCTTTTTCCATGTGCGCTATGTTTAATGGAAACAATAATCCAAATGCTGTTTTTAATTTTTTTTTAAGAGACGGGTTTTTGCCATGTTGCCCAGGCTGTCAAACTCCTGAGCTCAAGACACTTCTCCTGCATCAGCTTCCCAGTTAGCTGGGACTACAGGTGTGCACCACCATGCCTGGTCTCCAGTGTTGTTTTCTACTTAATGTATATTACTGACCTTTAAGTTGTCCTGTAATGTTTGGATTTTTTTGAAGTTTCACTTCTTTTTTCCTGTAGCCAACATTAAATTAAATGTCAGGATCAATCCCACAGCAGCCCTCCCTACAGATATATCCATTTGTGACACTCTAAGAAAGTCAGTGGTGTGTATAAAAATGTAACAAAAAATTATAAAAATATTTTTTAAGAAAAGACTTTAAAGCCATGTTTCTATCAGGACACCTCCTTGGTACATATGAAACATAATCTATTTAAAAATTCAGCCTCCATATAACATTTCAGAAGCCTGTCTACTACATTAGTAAGAAATACCTGCACCAAAATAAACCTTAATCAGTAAGACAGTCATTAGGCCAGGCATAGTGGCTCACCCGTGTAATCCCAGCACTTTGGGAGGGTGAGGCAGGACGATTACTTGAGCACAGGAATTCAAGACCAGCCTAGGCAACATAGTAAGACACCATCTCTACCAAAAAACCAAAACAAAAACAAAAAAACAAAAAAAACCTCATTAGCTCTTCATGCCATTTTAAAACGGTTTAAGTTGTAGGTCTGAAAGAAATAACTTATAAAATGGCTTTTTTTTAAGAACACTGAATTTTCCTTTTTCTCAAAACTGTGGTATTCAGTTTGTCTGGCCATCAGGCACTGTCCTCTAGAGCAGACAATTTCCGTTCATCGCAAGACCTTAACTCAGAATGCGGGGGTGTGGTCGGTTGTGTAAAGCGCTAGTTCTGAGTTTCCGTGCAGTGGATTTTGGGCATAGCATAGCAGTAACCGTGCCGGGCTGATGAGAAGGCCAGCAGTTGAAGTAGTGTGCATTCTTTTCCAGTGCTGGCAGCTGCCGTGTTTGCTTTCCGAGCAGTGAACCTGATGGAGGTGACATCATTGGCTGCAGCTGAAGTAAGGATAAGTTTCACTCAGATGGGATGGAAATAGTTTCTGAGAGATTGCCAGGCTGTCATTTTAGTGTCTGTTGCATAGGACACGCATTACTTGTAGCCAGATTTTTTAACTCGGTTAAAACCTGTTAAGTTCTGAGCTAATAATACTTAAGGATTCAAATTTCTTTAATTACTTGAGAAAAGTCTTCTTATGAAGGAGTAATAAACAAGATTATTATAGGAAACCATTATAACCATATGGGAAACCAGATACCTGGTAATTTTAATGGAAACAATTGGGGTTTATGTTGCATTTTTTTATTGTTCATGTCCATGCATTATTTTCACAGAAGAAAAACCACTTGAGAGAATTAAAGAGCATGTATTTGGATGATATAGTGAAGATACATGGGCTTTTTTGGTTATTTTAAATTGTGAGTTAATTATTTAAAGCTGATTTCTTTTCAGTGGTATAATTTATACCTGAAATATGGTTCAATTAAATAGTGCTTACTGTATTATTCTATTTGTTATCTTTCACAGAAATATAAATTTTTCCTTAAAATAGCTGCCTGCATTTTTGTTTAAAGGGAAGAGGATGTTTATGCATCTTGCAACTGAATAAACATTAGTTCCATCTCAAAATGATTTCCTGCAGTCAGTTACTCCTTACACTAGAATAACAGGACTAGGATTCATAATGTATGCTTATTTATAGAAGCAAGTTGAAATGTTAAACCTGTTATAAACTCATGCTACCTTGTATATTTGAAGAAGACTGAGGCTAACATCCAGGTTATTTTCTACAGCACATTTTAGCATTTTGCACATGTACTAACATTAAGATATTCTGAAAAGAGAAGGAAAGTTGTAGCTTTAGTACTAAGATTTAGGACAAATCCGAAGAAGGAGCTTAGTGTCAAAATTACATTGTAATTATGTTTACCTTATTTCATAGACTTCGCTTTGCTATTAATAATTCTTTTTATTTTTTGTTTCAGGCAGTTCTTGCTGACCTTTCTACTTTAAAAGTTATGCCTCTTCTTCAAATTTTTCTGTTTGCTACTGTCACCTGATCTTCACAGTCACTGACAACACATCTAGTTTTTCATTAGAAACAAATCATGAACTATGCAAACTCTGCATAAAACCAAAATGAAACTTTGCATATAAGCCAATAAAGATCATGTTCCCTCTTCAGTTAAACCTAAGTAGTTTCTCACTTTTTGAAACAATAACTCTGCACCAAATATTGCATCGCATGCTGCTGATTTTCAAGAGAGAAGCAATAAACACAACTTCTGCTAAATTGAGCATTATATATATAATATTATAATATATATAATCCTGACTTATAAATGGCATGTAATAATATATGCAATAAGAACTAAAGATAGTGTAATAAACTTCAAGTGGTAATGTAGCTTCCTGGATAATTCTTTTATGTCAGTTTATAAATTTATCTCTAGATAATGTATTGTTTTGTCCCATAAATTGCTCCTCACTAAGAGCCAGGCGTGGGGTAGGGTGTGAGAACACTTGAAAAAGATAATGTTTTTAAGTAGGAATTCAAAAGTTGCTTAAATGATGTTTTAAGCAACTTTTTACACCCCAGGGATTTTCTACATTTCTCTCCATTTTATTTCTCTCTTTAAACATCTCTACTGGGGAAGGTCGAATGCAATTGTCTCCATCTGACAATATTTTATGCTTGACTCTCTGAAAGTCAGAAAATTATAGGTGATCCCTTTTCACTTCTCAACCTTCCTTCTCTTGCTTAGAAGACTTGACATTGCCGAGGCTTGTTGCCAGCTTCTGTTACTTTGTAACTATACAAGGAAGACACCCAAGAGAATGAGGAGTCAAAACCACATTCACTTTTGCTGAGCTTGATTTAACAAGATTTACTTCTAGGGCAGAGCAGCTGAGAGAGATTAAAAGTAGGTAGTAGGCATTCATTCTAAACTGCAGACATTATGCAAGGCATCAGCCTTATTTTGGGCTTTATTGTAAGTGAAGGGTCTTATTTTGTATTACTTCCTAAAGACCTACCATTTCTGTAATAGGGAATAATAGTATGTGGGGGAAAAAGTCCAAAAACTATTGTCCTTTGATTTTAGTTTCAAATTTAAGATGCTGTTCACTTCACTAAAACTGTAAATCAGTAGACTGATACTCTTATTGATTGCCTAGAATTTTATTAAGTTTTACCCAAATGTATTTTATGAGTCTTTTATTTTGGCAGTATATATTAGGAAAAACGCTTGTTGATTTACTAAGAGCTGAATAATAATTTATTCCATGATTGATTCTTAATAAACCCCATTTTATTGCTTTTGAAGGTGATGCAGTTTGCTTTGCCATTCTTTGTTTGCAAATGCACATTAATTGACAGGACAAGCACACACCCATGACTATTATCTACTCTGAGAAAATGGCTAAATATTAGGAAGAGAGTGAGTTTTAAATGATCTGGTTCACATGCATTCAGATATGCCCATCTTTGGCTTTTTTCTTTAGGAGAATATGCATTAGCTTTTTTAAAAGAGGCAACGTAATAGTCTAGTACACTAGACTGGAGAATTCTGGTCCTCAGATGAGGAAATTTTGGTCCTCCTGTAAATCCCTAGATAATGTAAGCTTTCTTATCTGTAATTGGGGTTGAGGGGCTGGCAATAAATGGTAGGAACTTATTGTATCTTCTCCGTTTACCTTACAGGTAGGTAAGGACCTGTAGGACCAAATGAGATAATACTATATTTGAAAGTAATTTTTTAAACTGCAAAGCACCAAGCAAATGAAGGATATTGTTGGTACTTAGTTTGTATATGACATTTTAAGGTCAAGCGGTAGAAGATGATTTATGAAGAATGCACAACTTCATTAGCATTTCTATCATTTAACCTGATAGTTTAAGACTATGTCTGTAAAGATAAATGGACCATGCCATAGCAGATCCTTTCATTTGAAACAGGTGGCTCTAGGCAGTAGATCCGAATCTGAATCCCGATGCCAGACCTGGTTGACAACCACCCACTTTGCTGCTTCTGAAGAACCCTCTCTGGCAAGCTGTGCTCTTGGCTGCTTGTTAAAACACTGCACTGAGAGTCATCGGGCTGCCTTACCCATGCTATTTTTTTTTTTTTTTTTTTTGACGCAGTCTGGCTCTGTCACCCAGGCTGGAGTGCAGTGATGCGATCTCGGCTCACTGCAACCTCCACCTCCTGGGTTCAAGTGATTCTCCTGCCTCAGCCTCCCAAGTAGCTGGGACTACAGGCATGTGCCATAACACCTGGCTAATTTTTTGTATTTTTAGTAGAGACAGGTTTTCACCATGTTGGCCAGCCAGGTCTCAAACTCCTCACCTCAAGTGATCCACCCACCTCAGCCTCCCAAAGTGCTGGGATTACAGGCATGAGTGACCACACTGGACCTGTCCGCTCCATCTTTAACCACGCCTCCTTAGGCTCCCTCATTTGGCTTTCTTCCTCTTGCATCCTCCTGTGCCATCTCCTCCCAACCCATGCACCCCCTTCACATCTGCTCTGCCAGTGATTACAAAGATTGGAGTGAACAGTGATACATTGGCATTGATGTAGCCTAATAGGCAAATTATATTTGGTTCTTCAGGATGTCAGTTCACCCACTAATGTGATATATTATGACTTTATAGTATGGAAGAGTTTATTGAATAATGGTTTTGTTGAGAATGCTTTGGTAAGGCAGTGTTCTGGCTAATTGAAATTTCCAGCTTGTCTTAACTTCACAACACCCCACACTCAGCATGTGCTCTCTTCTCCTATTTTGCAGGGAAAATAGAGGCCATTAAGCTTGAGTTGTCTCAGCCTTCTACTTCAGAATTTAGCTTCTTCTCTCCCCCCAGATTTATCTCCTTCCTTCTTGCATTAGGAAGTGTCTAGTCTAGTCTAGTCCTATAGTTCTCTGAATGCAGATTTGATTGTGCCATTTCTGTGCTTGAAAAACTCAACAACTTCTCATTTCTTAAAGGATAAAGGCTAGGCTCTGTAGCATAACAGGAAAAATTCTTCACCGCTTGGTCTTTTGATTCCTATGTTCCCGCAATGATCCATTATCCTGTACTTCAGCCTCACCAGGTTCCATGCTGATTCTCAACCATATATGGCTGTTTATTTTGTCTCCACCAAAATCTTCTCCATTTCTCAAGGCCTCCCCCAAAAATTTTTCTCTGTTGTGAAGATACCATGGAGCCTATAAGTTAAATTACTTATGCCCTTCTCCTTGTTCTCATAAAACTGTTCATCACTCATATGATGCTTATGGTATTAAGTGATAGCTTTTTGGATATGTGTTCTGATTTTGTCACTTTATTCTCAAGGCAGTTTTCATTGCCTTGTCTGTCCTAAATGTGGAAGATGCAAGCAGAAATTTGTCCATATATGTCTGTATCCCTTGACCTACTCAGAAATTGTTGGGATCTGTTTTCTATAAATCAATTTCTCCTTTGTATCTAGTCTTCCTTCTTCCACAAATGCTCTGATTTTTCTTTAGTGATCTACCCCTTCCCCATGTGCATCAGGTGAGGCTGACTTGCATCCCCAGGACCTCTGGGTCCTAGCCAAGTAGTCACATGTACTGTTCCTCTGGCCATGGGGATTGCTTCAGGACCAGTGCAAAATCGAGACCAATGAGAGCTAGTGAAACTTAATTGGGAAGCTTTGGTTTAATCTTTCAGGGAAGCTGGATATGAAAATGAAAGAATGTAGGGTGTGTAGCTGCTGCAGTCTAGGAATGGAGAGAAGGAAAAGCTGCTCTTTTGGCCTTGTTGATCCCCAGATCGTGCTGCACCAGTCTACCTCTGGACTATTTTTTTACAAGACCCAAAGCGTTTTCTTTGCGACAGAAAGGATCCTAACTGATGGCAGTTATTTTCCTTTTAGGTGATGCACAGTAATAAGGAGTATCATTATTTGGCATAGAACCCCTGTCTACACACTGCTCAAACTAGAGTAGTATATTTTAACTTCTTCTAATCAAGACACAACCATGACCTTACAAGGATAAATTGTATATTTCAGACCTACTGAACCACTCGAAGTACCTAATACAAGGTACATATTTTGCCTTTGGCCCTTTGCCCTTACAGCTTCCTCTGCTTAGAATGCCTTCTTTTCCCTCTTTACCTAACTCTTACTTGTACATCAAAACACACCTCAGGTGTTGCATCATCAGGGAAGACTGCTTCTCTTATGAATCCTTAACCCCTACATATACATAAGATGTGTTATAATCAAGTTAGCTTGTCTTTCACTCCCACTAGACTGTGACTCCTTGAGGACAAAACTGGATTCTTTTTCAGCCATATATCTCTAGAATCTAGCATTGTGTTTGCCCCATAATAGACTTTAGTAAATATTTATTGAATGAACGAATGATGTCATCTATTCTAATTCACTCATTTACTGATAAAGGAATTTGTGGAGTTGCCTTTGGAAGTCCAAAAGGAAAGAATATTTTCAGAGGAAAAAATGAAATGGTTCAGTCACTCTTTTTTTTTCATTTAAGTTAACTTGATTAAGTATAATTTATGTACAATAAAGTTATATGTATATTTTATGTAAAATAAAATGCATTTTAAGTGTACAGTTCTATAAGGCTTAACAAATGTATATACCCATGTCACCAACACCACATCAAAATATAGAACATATCCATCACCCAAAATAGTTCCTTTTGTGCCCCTCTCCATCCAATCCCCCATACACGCATTCACTCCAACCACTCATCTGCTTCTGTCCCTAAAGATTAGATTCATCTTTTCTAGAGTTTCACGTAAATGGAATAATCCATACGTACTTTTTTGTGTCTGGCTTCTTTTGCTCAGCATGTTTTGAGATTCATCCATATTGTGTGATAGTAGTTCATTCCTTTTTACTACTGCCTAGGATTTCATTGTATGAGTATTTCACAATTTGTTTATTTACCATTGTTAATGTACATTCATGTTGTTTTCAGTTTGGGTGTATTATGGATACATCTACTATAAACATTTGTGCACAAGCCTTCATGTGGACATATATCTTCATTTATCTGGGGTAAATACCTTAGGAGTAGGATTTCTGGGTTATGTGTAAGCACATGTTTAACTTAGAAGGAGGCCTCCAAACTCTTCTGAAGTGGTTCTACTGTTTTATGTTGCCACCAACAGTATATGAGTTCCAGTGTTTCCCAATCCTTACTACCAACACTTGGTGTTGTCATATTAGTCATTCTAATAAGTAGTTATAATTTGTATTTTCCTAATGATATTGATCGTATTTTCATACTTATTTTCCATTTATACATATTCTTTTGTAAAGTATCTGTTTAAATCTTTTGTCCATTTTAAATCAATGATCTTACTAAGTTATAGGGTAGGTGTGGTGGCTCACACCTATAATCCCAGCACTTTGGGAGGCCAAGGCAGGAAGATGGCTTGAGCCCAGGAGTTCAAGACCAGCTTGGGCAACATGGTAAAACCATGTCCCTACAAAAAATACAAAAAAAATTAGCCAGGCATGGTGGTGCACACCTGTAGTTTCAGCTACTGGTGGGAGTGCTGGGGATGCTGAAGTGGGAGGATCGCTTGAGGTTGGAGGTTAAGGCTGCAGTGAGCTGTGATCCCGCCACTGCGTTCCAGCCTGGATGACAGAGGGAGACCTTGTCTCAAAACAAACAAAGTTGTAAAGAGTCTTTATTCTGGATGCAGCATATGGTTTGCAAAAATTTCTCCCAGCCTATAGGATAGTTAATTTGCTTAACCATGAGATAGTTAATATTCTTAACTGTCTTTTAAAGAGAAAAAGTTTTAATTTTGTTGAGGTCCAATTTATCTATTTTTTCTTTTATGGTTTAAATTTTTGGCTTCCTCTCCAAGAAATCTTTGCTTAAGTCAAAGTCACAAATATTTTTTTCCCTATGTTTTCTTCTAGAAACTTTAAGGATTAACTCATACATTTAGGTTTATGATTCCTTTTTTTCCAAGTTAATTTTTGTGTATGGTGCAAGTTAAGGGTTGAGGTTTTGTTTTTGCACATGGATATAAATCATTTGCTGAAGAGACCGTCTTTTCCCTTTTACATCAGTACCTTTGTATAAAATTAACTGATTATGTATATGGGCTGGTTTCTGGACCCTCTATTCTGTTCATGAATTTTTGTCTAACCTAATTTTAATATTGCACTCTTCTTGATTTTTGTAGTTTTATAGTAAATCTTGAAATCAGGTAGTGTAAGTCCTCTAACTTTATTCACGTATGTTAAAATTATTTGGCCATTCTAACTTCTTCGCATTTCTAAAGAACTTTTTAATCTGCACCAAAAGAAGTAAAAAGTCTGCGTTAATTTTTATTGAGATAGCATTGGCTTAATAGATCAGCCTGGAAATAATTGATATCTTTAACAATGTTGAGTCCCCCAATCCATAAACATGGCATATCTCTCCATTTATTTAGATCTGCTTTAATTTTACTCAGTAATATTTTGTAGTTTTCAGTGTACAGTTCTTGCACATATTTTGTTAAAATTATCCCTAATTCTTTCACATTTTTTGATGCTATTGTATTTAAATAATGGTATTTTTATTTCAATTTCCAATCTTTTGTTATTAAGATGTAAAATACAATTGATATTTTATATTGACCTTGTATCCTGAGACCTTGCTAAGCTTACTACTTCTACTATCCTTTTTTGTAGCCTCCCTGGGATTTTCCGTATATACAGTATGTCAACCATAAATAAATAAAATTTTGTTTGTTTCTTTCAAATAGCTATGCTTTTTTTTCTTTTCTTATGCACTGACTAGAACTTGCAATTGAATACAGAAGTGTTGCAGCTCACCTAATTTTAAAGGAAATGTACTTATTTCTTGAATAAGTTTAACAAATATTTTTCAATATTTATAAACAGTAGTTTGGCCAATTTAACTATAAAACAGTAGGGGAGGATGGGCACGGTGGCTCACGCCCATAATCTCAGCACTTTGGGAGGCCGAGGTGGGCGGATCACTTAAGATCAGGAGTTCGAGACCAGTCTGGCCAACATGGTGAAACCCCGTCTCTACTAAAAGTACAAAAAAAAGAAAAATTAGTTGTGTATGGTGGCACATGCCTGTAATCCCAGCTACTCAGGAGGCTGAGGCAGGAGAATCACTTGAACCTGGGAGATGAAGGTTACAGTGAGCTGAGGTTGCGCCACTGCACTTTGGCCTGAATGACAGAGTGAGACTCTGTCTCAAAATAAATAAATAAATAAAAACAGTAGGGGAAAGTGAGACAGATTCAGAAGGAGGTGGGGAGCAATATTGACATACAGAGAAGATAGATTAAGTTTTATGTTGCTGATCATTCACATGGCTTCTTAAAATTATCCTTTTAACTTAAACAGTTGGCTTCAGGTATTATCAATGCGTTTGTCATATTAATTGGAAAATGGTTTTTAATTACTTATTCAACTATTCTTTATCCTTAAAACTTTTTTCTTAGATATGTGGTGTACCTATACTTACTCAACAAACATTGAATACTTACTCTGAGCAAGGTACTGTGCTGGACCTTCAATGTATACAGGTATTCGTGTGATTGCTTTTTCAGTATCAAATGTGGTAAGAGACAGTACCCCCTATGACAATAGAATCTTAGCACCTCTTTCTTAAAGTAATGGCGCCATCCTTCCTGTGATACGAAAAATAATGGTTCCTCAAAGATATTCATGTTCTAATTCCTGAAAACTGTATATGTTACCTTACCGGCAAAAGGGACTTGCTGATGTTATTAACAGTTTTGAGATGGGGAGATTATCCTGGATTATCAGGTGGACCCAATGTAATGACAAGTGTTCTTATAATTGAAAGTGAAACAGAGAAACAGGAGGGTATGAGTCACAGAGGGATTTGAAGGTGTCACACAGCTGGCTTTAAAAATGGAGGAGGGGGCCATGAGCCAGGAATACAGGCAGCTTCTAGAAGCTGGAAGGAAATGGAGTCTCCCATGACCCTCCAGAAGGAATGCATCCCTACTGACACCTTGATTGTAGGACTTTTGACCTCCAGAACTGTAAGATAATAATGTTGTATTGTTTTGAGCTCCTATGTGGGTCATAGTTTGTGACAGCAATAAGAGACAATCTGTCTCCTCGCAGCTAAATTAAGTTTACTGTATTAACTGTAACATATGAAAATAACAAATTCACATTGTTTTAATAACCCTTTTTATAAAATAGTTGATTCTGTCTTAGTTTCTCTTGTGTGATTTTGATAATGATCGAATGTAAACCAAAAATAAAATTCTAAGACCTCCCAACCATCTAAATGGACTTCCTCCTCAGCCAGGGCTCTTAAAATTTAACTTGAAAGACTGGTTCAGGCCATAAAGGGAAGTGGGGGTCGGACATGCCTCACTATACCTCTCCAGCATTAAAATCAACACAGACTTTAAGTCTGATGAGAAACATTTTACAGCCTGTTCTCCCTGAAGCCCACTAGCTAAAAGCTTCGTCTGCATGATAAAACTTTGGTCTCCACAACCCAAACATTCTATTGATCCCAGGTTTTTAGACAAACTCAGCCATCAACCAGGAAATGTTTAAATTTACCTATAGCCTTGAAGCGTCCCCGCCTTGAGTTGTCCCACCTTTCTGGACCAAACCAATGTCTTTCTTAAATGTACTTGATTGATGGCACATGCCTCCCTAAAATGTATAAAACCAAGCTGCATCCCAACAACCTTGGGCACATGTCATCAGGACTTCCTGAGGCTTTGTCACGGGCATACATCCTCAACCTTGACAAAATAAACTTTCTAAATTAACTGAGACCTGTCTCAGATTTTCTGGGTCTACACAAGTAAGATAAAATACATAAAAGTATCTTGAATACAAACTTCTGTTCTGGTGCTGACAGGGAAAAGACCACAGAAAGTTGGGCAAGTGTGATAGAGGAAGAGGGGTGTTAGGGGAAGTATATCACCAAGTCCTAATGTTTTCTTCTGTGTGGAAGGAGCTCGCTGGTGTAATTGACCTTGTGTCCTGAGACTTTGCTGAACTTACTACTTCTACTATCCTTTTTTGCAGCATCCCTAGGTGACGTACAGTATGTTATCTATAAATAGGCAATTTTGCTTCTTTCAAATATGTATGCCTGTTCTTTTTCATTTCTTATTTGCTGACTAGAAGTTGCAATCAAATATAGAAGTGTTACAGTTCACCTAATTTTAAATGAAATGTACTTCTTTTTTGAATAAGTTTAACAAGTATTTTAAAATATTTATCAATGTAATATTTTGGCTGATAGCTGGCCCTCACTCCCTCCTCCCCTGGAGAAGAATGAATTATATTATTGATGAGGTCGGGATATGACAGTGAGCATTTAAAGCCAACCTCCTTCTCTCATCTTTTTCACGGAATCCAGCTGCCCACAGTGAACGGTTCTGCACTGCTCCTCTATTCCCTGAGCTTTACAGAGTCCAGATCCCATGGTATGGAATTGGGGATGGGGGAGGAGATGGCTGTAGTTGTTCAGGAGCCTGTATCTAACTCAGTTTTTAAAAGCTGAGGAGCCCGTGACTAACTCAGTTTTTAAAAGTCCTTGCTGTAAAACTAAGTCATATTCCTTGGGATTAACTTTAGCAGTAAGAAAGATGATATATCATCTTCATCTGCTTTCATCAGCCTAGATTTTAATTTTCTCTCTCAAGTACTGCTGAACTCAGGCAGGAAGAAGAGTGCAGTTTATTGGATTCCAAATCTCATTCAACAGAACAAAGAAGTTGAGGTTTGCAAGGAAGAACCTATAATGATGGGTCATGGAATATAAACTAGAAAAGAAGAGAAATAAAAGGTAAGGAGGGTTTGGTGATGGATATGGATAAAGAGGGGTGAATGGATTAAAGGTTACACCAAAAAAATAAAAGCACTTCTGAGAGAAGGGTAATTTTGAAGGCACATAACGTGGAAGGTTAATATTGGTAGTCAGAATGTGATATTTGCATTTGAAATTTTGGAGATGGTGCCATTTTTGTTGATGTAAAAATGTAAGGCATATGGATAGCTGAAATAGGGTAGAAGAAAATATCATTGAAAATATGAGGAAGTCAAAAAACCAAGAGTCCATGATGTTAGATGAATCATGAGCATACATGTTGCAGCCACAAAGGACAATAGGAGTAGGGTAGGAATAAAGAAGAAAACTGAGTTGCAAGCTCACTTCCCTGAGAATGAGGAGGAAAGACCCAGAGACTACTAGTAGGCGACAGCAGCGTGGAGGCGGAAGAGTAGTAGAACCAGATGGCATGAGCCTCAAAGGAGCAGAGGGGGTTTGCAAGAAGGAAGGAGGAATAACACTCTAAAATTGGCATTGAGGAGTAAGGTTGGTGCTGAAGCACTTTCGGGGAGGAAAGAAAAAAAGTTTGAAAGGGTTTCAGAGAAACCATGTCCCCAAGATATAGCCTGCTTTTAGTTAAGTGAGACTGTGAATAGATCTCCAGAAAAGAGACTGAAAAACCCAGGATTTTAATGAACTCATATTGGGGGTTGGGAATTCCAAACAGGTAGGGGGAGATGGTTTATTAAGGAGGGGAATTTGGGGATGAGAGAAGTGGGGAGCAAATTAGGTCAGATTAAGGGAAGAAAGTTTTTAGGTAATTGATGCCTAGAGAGTAAGTTCTGATAAGGAGTAGAATAAACGGGGATGTGTAGATGAACCATCTCCTCAGAGGTGACTGAGCAATAAACTTTACTGCTGTGGTCTAGATCATTTGTCTCTGGGGAGGGGCACCTACTGCCTCAGGCAGCCTGATATGGTCTAATCAAAGTCAGCTGCTTCTTAGCAGGAGTTGTGCTAGTCTCTGCTCTATCACTACACTAGTTTGGTGACTCACCTATTTTTTCTCATCTGGTGAATTTGGTTCTCCTCTCTTCTGACTTCTGCCTATTTGTTGTTTCTACTTACTTCGGGCATGGGGAGGGATTATCTTCAGACAAAATAATTCCTCCTTTATAAATGGAATCACTGCAAAGTTTTTTTGAAATATAAAGCAACAAATTCTTTTCGATACACAACTTAATTTGCACCCATAACACATGCACGATACACTGCCAAGACTTGGGTGATGGACTGACCCATAGTGGGGAGGTGGGGAGAGTGTATGTTGAAAACAGAGATATGGAGAGAGGCATACTGTTTTTTATGTTGATGGATTTCCTCCCCTAGTGTAGGAGAAAAGTAGATGAATGAGTATTTCATGTGTGAGAGCCTAAAGAAAGAGGAAAGAACTGAATACATGTCTGGAAAGAAAGATTTGAGTCTGAGGATGGCAAATAGAACTTCACCCTGAGAGTGCTCCCCAACTCTGTCAGAGGTCTGAATAATGCCAGGCTGGTGGCCAAATACAGAAACGTTGTAATGGAGCACTGTATGAGGAACAGGAACTATACTCTCCTCAACAGAAGGCCAACCCAGTGTTTCAGCCCTAAGACAAGTTGAGTGGCCTCAGCCAGAGAATAGGAACAATACCTTGCTTGACCTTCTAGACTTCTCTTACCAATATAAATACGCAACCACTGTGTGAGGACACCTTCCAGATTCTCAGGTCTTTCTCCACTCCTAAGTAACCACCAGACACCTATGCCATGTGAGGGAGGTAGTTGAAAGAGGAGGGGAGAGTTTCTACACCCATGCTTTGTAGAGAACTATGCATATTAGTAACACCTGGACTGGAGACAGAAGGAATAGTCACTACTGTTGCAAACAAATATTTTCACAATATACCCATATTTTTTGTTTAGATTTTACCAGGCATGGACTTGAATCCCAGCTCCACTATTTACTAACTGTGTGACATTGGTAATATTACTTAACCTTTAAGCCTTGATTTCTTCATCTGTAAAATGTAAATCAGTACCAAATAGGTCTGGTTACTCTAAAGGTTAAATGAGATAATGCATATAGAATATTTAATACTAAACACTTTACGAAGAAGAAGGAATCTATTCTTATCATCAAGGGACATACAATTAATAGACACGTAGTAATGCATAAAATAGCAAGCTCAGAACAATAAGACGCATCAGAAATGCTCTGCCATTTTTAGGGTTTCATGAGCAATAAATCTGCGAGACCAGGCATGGAGGCTCACATCTGTAATCCTAACACTTTGAGAGGCTGAGGCAGGAGGGTTGCTTGAGCCCAGGAGTTCAAGGCTGTAATGAGTCATGATCATGCCACTGCACTGCAGCCTGGGTGACAGAGTGAGACTCTATCTCAGTCAATTGATTAATAAAAAATAAATAAATGAAATGTTTTGTGCTGCATTTTTCTCATGGAGATTTATACTACACATTAGTCCATTATATACTCTGAGAATTCCTGCAATAAACAACCTGAATAACTCTATTTATCCCACAGTTTCTCAGCATTGCATATACACAAACTATTAATATCTTACAGAGATAGTCTTCCTCAAAACACCATTTGAATAGATTTCCATTTCTGTCCGAGATGGACTGAGTGTTTGTGCCCCACTCCCGGAAGTCATATGTTGAAGGCCTAACCTCCAATGTGATGGTATAGAAAGCAGGGCCTTTGAGAGGTAATCAAGTCATCAAGGTAGAGCCACCATGATGGAACATAGCTCTCTCCCCTCTCACTCTTCTCACACACAAGGAAGAGGTTATGTGAGCGCACAACAAGATGGCGGCACTAGAAGGCAAGACTAGAGGTCTCAGCATAAATTTTACCTTGCCAGCACATTCATCTTGGACTTCCCAGCCTCCAGACTGTGAAAAATAAATTTCTGTAGTTTAAGCCACCCTGCTGCTAAATGTTGTTATAGCAGCTTGCACCGATTAAGACAATGGAGTAACCAGAATCAAATTTACCCATTTACCCTTCATCTGAAACAACTCAAAATCTAGACTATACAAAATAATAGTTCTCAAGATATGGGACATCAAGCACTAAGGACAGTGAGCCTTACAGTTGCCCTAACTTGCTGCTTGTGGAAAGTTTCCATGATGCAACATAAGAAGGAGGAACCTGGTTTTCTTGCTGAATTGAAGAGATGGGATTGGGAGTTCCAAGAGGCCAAGACAGGAGTTCACAAGACAGAGTGCCAGAGAGGGGAGAGATGCACAGAGAGGGAACTCTTAAGGATCTGCAAAAGATCCCCTCAACTTTTGAGCTGGGAGCTTTCCTCAGAACATGTACATGAGGAACCTATCCAAGGCTGAAAAAGAATTACTCAGAAGGATTAAAGGGAGTAATCTCTTGAGCTCACACAGGCCAGGAAGAGTGGCTATTCCTACCAGCATTCATGGGTAGAATACTCAAAAGGGTTTTGCCTCAGGAAGGAATATTAATCCTAAACTAGATGCTGTTCTGGTCCTACCTAGCAAAGCTTAAAAGCAAGGCTCAGGAGGATTAAATGACTGCCAAGTAACTTAACCCCATATCAGCACAGCTCAAGACTATAAGAATACAAATATATCCAGCATTCAAACAAAGTAAAATGTACAATACTTGGCATTTGATAAAAAATTACCAGACATGCAAAGAAGCAGGAAAATTAGACTCATGATAGGAACAAAATTAATAAATCAAAAGGGACTGTAAATGACACAGATGATAGAATGTATAAGCAAGAACATTACTTTTTATAACTTTGTCCTATTTGTTAAAGAAGCCAGAGGAAAATTGGCCATGTTAAGTAGAGACATGGAAGATATTAAAAAGCTTCTAGATTTAAAAAATAGTGTCTAAGATGAAAAGGAACTGCTTATTTTAACAGCAGATTAGACAATTTAGAAGAAAAGATTAGTGAATCATGAAAATATTGCAATAGAAACTATCCAAAATGAAATACAGAGAGATTAAAAACTAAAAATAAAATAATAAAAAGATAGTCAATTAGCTGTATGTCACCTTTAAACAACCTAATATACTTGTAATTGAAATCTCCAAAGGAAGCAGGGGAGGATATCTCAAAAAGTATGGCAAAAATGTTCTAAATTTGATGAAAATTAAAACTCTCATGTCCAAGAAGATCAACAAGCCCCAAGCAGAAGAAACATGAAGAAAGTTACAAGAAGACACATGATAATAAATTTAGCTAAAACTAGTTATGAAGAGAAAATCTTAAAAGCAGCCCAAGAAGTCCTGTCCTGGAGAGAGGAACAGGATTAAGGATGACAACATATTACAAGCTAGAAGACAGTAGACCGATGTCTTTAAAGCACTGGAAGAAAAATGTTGTCAATCTAGAATTCTTTATCCAGTGAAAACATCTTTCAAAAATGAATATGAAATAAAGATTTTTTCTCACACCTACAATAGCTGAAAGAAATCTTTGCTAGCAGACATGCCTCAAAAGAAATGGTAAATGAAGTCCTTCAAGCAGAAGAAAAATGGCTCTAAAAGGAAATGTGTATTTACATAAAAGAATGAAGAGCACTAGAAATAATAACCATGTGGGTAAATAGAAAGGCTTTTTTCTTATTATTTAAATCTATTTTAAAAATAAACAATGTAAAGCAAAAATAATAAATCATGAGATTTATATAGAAGTACAAGTAAAACGTATGACAATAGCACAACAGCAAGTAGAATTAGAAAATGTAAATATATAGTTTAAGGTTCTTTTTTTTTTTTTTTTTTTGAGACAGGGGCTTGCTGTCACACCCAGCCAGGAGTGTAGTGGTGTGAACTCAGCTCACTGGAGCTTCAACCTCCTGAACTCAAGCAATCTGCCCACCTCAGCCTCCCAGGGAGTAGCTGGGACTACAGGTGTCCGCCACCATACCTGGCTAATTTTTGTATTTTTTTTGCAGAGACTTGTTTCACCATGTTGCCCAGGCTGGTCTCGAACTTCTGAGCTTAAGCGATCCACCCTCCTCAGCCTCCAGAAGTGCTGGGATTACAGGCATGAGACACCAAGTCCAGCCATAAGGTTCTTATTCTATATATGCATGGTATGATATCACCTGAAGGTAGACTGTGAGAAGTTAAATACGTATATTTTTTGAATCTTCAAACAACCACTAAAATAAAAGAACAAAGAGTTACAACTAATAAAGGAGATAGAATGGAATCATAAAAATATGTTTTCAAAAGATGGTGTAAAAGGATAAAAAGGAAACAAAAAACAGATGGAGAAAAATAGAAAAAAACAACAACATGGTAGATTAAAACTCAACCATATCAATAATCACATTAAATAAAAAATCTAAATACAAAAATTTCAATTAGAAGGCAGAGATTGTCAGATTGGATTAAAAAAGATGAGACCTACCTATATACTCCCTTCCAGAAACCCATTTTAATATAAAGGCACAATTAGGTTAAAAGTAAAAGGGTGAGAAAAGATCATGCTACCACTAATCAAAAGTAAACTAGAGAGATTTCAAAGCAGCAAGCGTTATCATGTTAAAGGTGAATTCATCAAGAAGGCATAGTGCTAAACATTTATGCACATAACAGAGTTCCTAAATATATGGAGCAAAACTGATAGAAGTGCAAGGAAAAACAGACAAAGCTATAATTAATCAGATTTCAACAACCTGTTTAAATTATTAGTAGAATGAGTAAGTAGAAAAATCTATAGTTCTTATTTCTTCTAGATTTTTCTACCTATTCCACCAATAATTGATAAAGGGGTGTTGAAATCTGACTAATTTTCGATAACAGAAGAACAACATTATTAACCAACTACGTCTAACTGCATTTATAGAACACCCCACCCAACAACAGCAAACTATACATTAATCTCAAGTGCAGACAGAACTTCTGTGAGTATAAAATATATTTTGGGCCAAAAAACAGGTCTCAACAATTTTACAAGGATTCAAGCCATATAAAGTATGTGCTCTGATTACAATGAGTAATATTAGAAATTGATAACAAAAATATCTGGAAAAATCTTGAACTATTGAGGATACTAATGATTGCTAAATAACACATAGATCAAGGAATAAATCAAAAGGGAAGCTCGAAAGTATTTTGAACTGAATGAAAATGGAAATAAAACATCAAAATTTTTGAAATTCAGTCAAAGCAGTATTTACTAGGAAATTTGTACTATAAATACCTATATTATTATAGAAAAGGGGAAAGATCTCACATCAATGATCTTGGTTTCTATTAAAAAACTAAAAGACATACAAATGGTCAACAGACATATGAAAAGACACTCAACATCACTAATCATCAGGGAAATGCAGATTAAAACCACAACGAGATGTCACCTTCTACTTGTCAAGGTGTCTATTATCAAAAAAAAAAAAAGATTAGTGTTCGCAACGATGTTGAGAAATTGGAACCCTTGTACACTGTTGGTGGGAATGTAAAATAGTGCAGCTGCTTGGAAAACAGTGTGGAGGTTCCTCAAAAAGTTAAAATAGAACTACCATACAATCCAGCAATCTCACTTCTGGATATTTATCCAAAAGAATTGAAATCAGGATCTCAAGGAGATTTGAACACATGTTCACTGCAACATTATTCCTAGTAGTCAAGATATGGAAACAACCTAAATGAGTGAATAGATAAAGAAAGGTGGTATATACATACAATGGAATATTATTCAGCCTTAAAAAAGAAGAAAATCCTGCCATCTATGACATGAGTAAACCTTGATGACGTTATACTATGTGAAATAAGCCAGTCACGGAAAGACAAATACTGCATGATTCCACTTATATAAGGTATCTAAATAGTCAAATTCAGAAGTAGAGTGGCGGTTGCCAGGGGATGGGGGAGGGTGAAATGAAGAATTGTTTTTCAATAGTATAAAGCTTCAGTTATGCAAGATAAATAAGTTCAAGAGATCTGTTTCACAACATTGTGCTATAGTCAACAATACTGTATTATACACTTAAAATTTTGTTCAAAGGGTATGTCTCATGTTAAGTGTTCTTATCACATTTTTCAAACTAGAAAAAAGTGAGAAAATTAAACCCCAAAATAAGTAGAATAAGGAAATAATAAAGATCAGAACAGACATCAATGAAATGGAAAACAAAAACAATAGTGTCATTGCAACAAAAATTTGGTTCTTCAATGCAGTCAGTATAATTAGTAAACCTCTATCCAGACTGATTAGGAAAAAAAAGAGAAAAGATAAATATTACCAATATCAGAAATGAGAGAGATAATATAACTACAGAAAATACTATGGACAACTTCATGCCTGTGAATTTGACATAAGGTAGTTTTAGTCCTCCAACTTTTTTTTTTTTTTTTTTTTTTTGAGTAATTATGGCTATTGTGGATTCTCTGCATCTCTTTATTAAGGAGTCTGGTTCCTGGCCAAAGTCTACATGTGATTTCTCAGGTCCTACTATAGGCAATTACAAAGGCTTTACCTCGCAGGTCTCAAGGGAGGAAGCTGACTACCCCCACATCAGACTTGGTGCACAGCCAGAGCATTGTAGTCCTTGAAGGATCTTGCAGTCACAGACTCAGGCCCATCTGGCTGACCATGCTCTTACACATGCCTGCATTCCTCACCTAAGTACCTCCATTTGGAGCCCTCTTTATTTTTTCTGGGTGGGGGGGAGTCATCTTTTTTTTCCTTCAACTTTTAAGTTCAGGGGTACATGTGCAGGATGTGATGTTTGTTACATAGGTAAACGTCTGCCATGGTGGTTTGCTGCACAGATCATCCCATCACCTAGGTTTTAAGCCCAGCATTCATTAGCTGTTCTTCCTGATGCTCTCCCTCCCTCATCCCCCACCCCCAACAGACCCCAGTGTGTGTTGCTCCCTGCTGTGTGTCCATGTGTTTTCATTGTTCAACTCCCACTTATTAGAACATGCGGTGTTTGGTTTTTTGTTCCTTCTTTAGTTTGCTGAGAATAATGGCTTCCAACTCCATTCATGTCCCTTCAAAGGACATGATCTCATTCCTTTTTATGGCTGCATAGTTTCCATGGTGTATATGTGCCACATTTTCTTTATCCAGTCTATCATTGATGGACATTTAGTTTCATTCAATGTCTTTGCTATTGTAAATAGTGCTGCAATGAACATATGCATGAATGTATCTTTATTATAGAAAGATATATATTCTTTTGGGTATATACCCAGTAATGGGATTGCTAGGTCAAATGGTAGCTCTGTCTCTGGGTCTTTGAGGAATCACCACACTGTCTTCCACAATGGTTGAACTAATTTACACTGCCATCAACAGTGTAAAAGCATTCCTATTTCTCCACAACCTCACCAGCATCAGTTGCTTTTGACGTTTTAATAGTCACCATTCTGACTGGCATGAGATGGTATCTCATTGTGGTTTTGATTTGCATTTCTCTAATGATCAGTAATGTTGAGCTTTATTTCATATGTTTGTTTGCCACATGTATGTCTTCTTTTGAGGAGTATCTGTTCATGTCCTTTGCCCACTTTTTAATGGGTTTGTTTGTTTGTTTTCTTGTAAATTTGTTATGTTCCTTGTAGATTCTGGATATTAGACCTTTGTCAGGTGGATAGATTGCAAAAATTTTCTCCCAATCTGTAGGATGTCTGTTCACTTTAATAATAGTTTATTTTGTGTGCAGAAGGCTTTTAGTTTAATTAGATCATATTTGTCAATTGTTGCTTTTGTTGCAATTGCTTTTGACATGTTTGTCATGAAATCTTTGCCCTTGCCTATGTCCTGAATGGTATTGCCTAGATTTTCTTCTAGGGTTTTTATAGTTTTGGGTTTTACATTTAGGTCTTTAATCCATCTTGAGTTAATTTTTATATAAGGTATAAGGAAGGAGTCCAGTTTCAATTTTCTGCATATGGCTAGCCAGTTTTCGCAGCACCATTTATTAAATAGGGAATCTTTTCCCCATTCCTCGTTTTTGTCAGGATTGTCAAAGATCAGATGGTTTGTAGGTGTGTGGTCTTATTTCTGAGTTCTCTATTCTGTTCCATTGGTCTATGTGTCTGTTCTTGTACCAGTACTATGCAGTTTTGGTTACTGTAGTCTTGTAGCATAGTTTGAAGTTGGGTAGCGTGTTGCCTGGAGGCCTCTTTATTAGAAGCCTTGCACAGGGGCTTTCTGCAGAGGCCTTCCTCAGGTGCCTCTGCTAAGATCTCCTTATCTAGGTAGAAATAGGGGACACTTGATGCTTTTCTCCACACTAACCCAATACTCAGTACTTTTTTTCTCCTACCCCTTCCCTTCTCTCACCTCCTGGTCCCCAGGTCCATAATACATCAGGAGCCTTTTGGGAGGCAGGGCTCCTTTGGGATTGAGACCATTCCCCACAACTGCACTGATCCGCCTGATCCTCAACCAGAGCTGTTTTACAGGGAAAATAAATGAAAGGGAGGTGGCACACTGCTTATACCATCATAGTACAGCAAGTGACTAAAGGCTTGACTCTTATTTTTATTTTAGTTTTTCGCCTCAATCAGCTATTCTGATTCCTGGCAGATCAGCACTCTCTTAGTTCAGCTTTTGACACATGATTATAGAAGCAGTTTGTCAATCTCCACAATAAAGTCTAATCCGTTTAATAATACTGAATCTTCCAATCCGTGAACATGGTATATCTCTCTATTTAGATCTTTTTCCATTTCACTTAGCAATGTCATCATGGTATATCTCTGCATTTGTTGTCAGTGTACTGGTCTTGAACATTTCTTGTCAGAATTTTCCCTGGGTTTCATATTTTTGATGCTATTATAAGTACTGTTGTTTAATTTCAATTTTGGATTGTTATACTATATAGAAATACAATTGATTTTTGTATATTGGTCTTATAACCAGAAACCTTGATAAGCTTACTTATTAGTTCTAGTAGCTTTTTTTATAGATTATCTAATATTTTCTACATAAATGATAATATTGTCTGTTGATAAAGGCAGTTTTACTGCTTCCTTTCCCATATCAATACCTTTTATTTTTTTCTTGTCTTTTTGCATTGCTAAAAGTTCCAAGAAAACATTGAGTAGACATTGTAAGAGTGACATCCCTCACAAATTCTTAATCTAAGAAGGAAAGCACTTATTCTTTCTCCACTACATATGAGCAGCAGGCTTCAACCTTTTGTAAGGTTAAGGAATTTCCTTTCTATTCCAAGTTTGCTGAGAGTTTTTTTATTAGGAACTAAGGTTGAATTTTGTAAAAATGACTTTTCTGTATCCATTGAGAATAACCATATAAGTTTTCTCTTTTAGTATGTTAGTATTGTGAACTGGTAAATTGCATTTTAATAATTTAGGGCAGTACTGCTATGATTTGAAAGCTTGTACCCTCCAAAACTCATGTTGAAATTTAATTGCCAGGCCAGGTGCAGTGGCTTACACCTGTAATCCCAGCACTTTGGAAGGCTAAGGCTGGAGATACACTTGAGCCCAGGAGTTTGAGACCAGCCTGGGCAACATAGTGAGACCCTGTCTCTACAAAACATTTTTAAAAATTAACCAGATATAGTGGCACACGCCTATGGTCCTAGCTACTCAGGAAGCTAAAGTGGGAAGATCACTTAAGTCCAGGAAGTGGAGACTGCAGTGAGCTGTGATTGTGTTACCACACTCCAGCCTGGGCAACAGAGCGAGACTCTGTCTCAAAAGAACGAAATAAAGAAATGTAATTGCCAATATAATGGTATGGGAGGTGGGGGCTTTAAGAGATGATTAGGCTATGAGGGCTCCAGCTTCATGTGTGCCTTACTAAAAGGGCTTTCAGGGTGGCTACTCTTTGCCCTTCCACCATCAGATGACACAGCCAAAAGGCCCTCTCCAAATGGCAACACCTTGATATTGGATTTCCCAGCCTCCAGAACTATAACTTTCTGTTCTTTATAAATTACCCAGTCTCAGGTATCCTGTTATAGCAGAACAACATGGACTAAGACAAATACATACAGGAAAGCCAGGATTTGCTTGATCCTGACAAATAAAGGGAAAGCCCTTTATTTGTCAGTTTTCAAGGCAATGAGTTGGTATCTTATTATTCTTCAGAGGTGGTCAGTTTTTTTTTAATATCATTGTGAACTTATGTAGTTAAACATGATATGTTATGGGTTTCATTCCCATGCAGTTTTTATCCTTATTGAGATTCAAGGTTTCCCATCTTTAGTCAGTGACAGCCATTTCAAGGAGTAAAGTTTTTTTTGTCATGACTCTAGTCATCATTGAAAGCTTACTTGCCATCAGGTATGACAAGATGTTCCAAGTTTATCTTATACACTTTCTACCCAAAACCTGAAATTAGTCAATTCTCGAAGAAGTCATGGTATCTTTTAGTAGTAAACAATATTTTAAGGCCACAATCTGATCGTTAGGGCTAATCATTGCTAGTAGGTTGGTCATTGTTATTAGGCCTTTTCAGGTGCTCAGAGGTAATTTCAAATTCAAATACAGACTTTGTATTTTTACTTAAGCTTTCATATATATATATAATTTTTTTCTGCATACTAATAATAGTTTTCAAGAATACAAGAGGTGATGGGATAAAATATCTATAATCATTCATTTGCTTTATCCAACAATTCACGTATAATAGTCTTAAGATAACAAAACTCACCCCAACAGAAGAGTTTGTAAATGTCTGTATTACATGTTTTTCCCATTTTTGCACTATGTCTACATTGTCAGAGCATATAGCCAGAGCAGACTATATCCTAGTCCATTTAACCCCTTAGTCTTAGTTCTACAAGTAATTATATTGAATACCCACCATCAGTACTTATGTCAATGTCATCCTAGTCATTTTGGTTGTCTGAAGCTTGTTTTCTATTTAGATACCTCAAGAAGGGCTCATGGGAGAAAATAATCTCTTAAGTTTATATGTTGATAACAGCTTGTATGTACTCTTTTTCTTGAAAGTAAGTTTAGTTACATGTAAAATGCTTGGCTCACATTTTCTTTCCTTGTGTATCTTAAATATGTTATTCTATTTTTCTCTGGCTTAAAATTAGATGGTCATCTAATTTTCTTTCCCTTATAAATCACTTGCAGTTTTTGCCTAGATTTTGTAAGGATTTTTTTTCCTTTTCTTTAAGCCAAGTAATAACTAAAATATATCTTTCTGTTTGTTGTTTTGTGTTCATATTTTGAAGTTCATTGTGTGCTCTTTCAATATGTAATTTCAATTTTTTTTATTTCAAGAACGTTTTGTTGAATTATAGCTTGTAGAGCTATGGTTGTAGAATTTATTTTATTTCCTTGTTTTGGTGTTATTCTACAGGAAACGCTGGCACAGGCCACTTTATATCTTTACATAGCTCTATTAGGCATCTCTCTCTCTCTCTTTTTTTTTTTTTTTTTTTTTTTACGGAGTTTCACTCTTTTTGCCCAGGCTGGAGTGCAATGGTGCAATCTTGGCTCACTGCAGCCTCTGCCTCATGGGTTCAAGCAATTCTCCTGTCTCAGCCTCCTGAGTAGCTGGGGTTACAGGCGCCCACCACCATGCCCAACTAATTTTTGTATTTTTAGTAGAGACGGGGTTTCATCGTATTGGTCAGGTTGGTCTCGAACTCCTGACCTGAGGTGATCTGCCCACTTTGGCCTCCCAAAGTGCTGGAGTTACAGGTGTGAGCCTCCGCGCTCTGCCTGTTTGTTTGGTTTTGGTTTTGTTTGTTTGTTTGTTTGTTTAGACAGAGTCTCTCTCTGTCCCTCAGGCTGGAGTGCAGTGGCGCAATCTTGGCTCACTGTAACCTCCGCCTCCTGGATTCAAGCGATTCTTATGCCTCAGCCTCCAGAGTAGCTGGAATTGCTGGGATTACAGGCGTGTACCACCACAACTGGCTAATTTTTGTACTTTTTAATAGAGACAGGGTTTTGCAATGTTGGCCAGTCTGGTCTCTAACTCCTGGCCTCAAGTGATCTACCAGGCTCGGCCTCCCAAAGTGCTGGGATTACAGGTCTGAACCACTGCTCTTGGCCTCTTACCCCCATTTTTAAATTGAGGACACTGATAATCAGAAAGATTTTTTGTCCGGACTTGGTGGCTCATGCCTGTAATCCCAGAACTCTTGAAGGCCAAGGTGCAGGATCGCTGGAGCCCAGGAGTTCAAGACTAGCCTGGGAAACATAATGAGACTCTGTCTCTACAAAAAATTAACAGGGCGTGGTGGTACATGCCAGTGGTCCAAGCTACTGAGGAGGCTGAGATGGGGGGATTGCTTGAACCCATGAGGCTGAGGATGCAGTTGTGTCTCAACCTGGGCAACAGAGCAGGGCCGTGTAAGAAAAAAAGAAGGGGAGGGGAGGAGGGGAGGGAGAGATGGTGGGGTGTGGAGGGAGAGAGAGAGGGAAGGAAAGGAAAGAGGCTGGACGCAGTGGCTCACGCCTGTAATCCCAGCACTTTGGGAGGCCGAGGCGGGTGGATCACAAGGTCAGGAGTTCAAGACCATCCTGGCTAACACAGTGAAACCCCGTCTCTACTAAAAAATAGAAAAAATTAGCCGGGCATGGTGGCGGGCACCTGTAGTCCCAGCTACTTGGGAGGCTGAGGCAGGAGAATGGCGTGAACCTGGGAGGCAGAACTTGCAGTGAGCCAAGATCGTGCCACTGCACTCCAGCCTGGGCAACAGAGTGAGACTCCATCTCAAAAAAAAGAAAGAAAGGAAAGAGAAGGGGAGGGAAGGGGGAAGGGAAGAAGGAAAGGAAAAAGGAAAGGAAAGATTATGTAATTTGTTCAAGATTCCACAGGTGGTAGGGGAAGAACCAGAACCGAGGTCTGCTCAACCATGAATCTTTAGGTCTTTTTTCCATATTACCCTGCCGCCTGGGTCCTTTCTGAGTTTATTTCACTGCCTTTCCTTCAGATGGTCACTCTCATATGCCTTACAGTCTTGCTTCTCAAAATCTAGCCTTTGGACCGGCATCATTGGCATTACCAGAAACCCCATTAGAACTGAAGAATCTCAGTTGCTCCAGTCCTACTGAATGAGATTCTGAATTTTTATAAGATCTCCAGGTTATTTCAATCTCCATTACAATTTAAGAAACACTGGTCTAGAGAAAAATCTAAAGGTATTTTAGGCTATAATTCTCAAATTTTATGGCATACTGATATCCCTTGGAATAATTTTTAATTCCTGATACCCAAGCCACAACCCCTGTCAATTAAATCAAATCTGAATATCTGGGGATGGAGCATAGCGTATGTTAAATCTCCCAAAGTGATCCAAAGTATAGCCATGTTTGGGAGCTAGGTCTTAAAACAGTACGGTTAGTCTTTCATGTTCCTAAGAATACTGGGAGCTTCTCATCTTCACATGCTGATTCAGTAGATCTAGTGTGGGGCCTGAGATTCTTCATTTCTAACAAGTTCTTGAATGGTAGTTTCTGCTGCTCCTAAGAGTTTCTGGAGTTAAATGAAACTACCGGAAGCCTCCTTCAACAATGTCAATAAATACAAATAGCATCTAATCAAGGAAAGCTTCTCTAAGGTACAGCCCTGGCCTTCTAACTCCACCTGAGAGCAAAAAAGAACTCCGGGAGAAGGGGTGGAGGTGCTGCAGGCTCTTACCAGACTCTCCAGGTTACTTCACACCTGGTGCTGGGCAGACCCACCTAGGTGTGCCAGACAGTTGGGATCAGGCTGCTGCTTGCAGCCCCAAGGCAAGAGTTCTTGCAAACACATACTTTTTTCTCATTGCCTGTGCCTTCACCATCTGTCTACCTTTCTTTCCCCGGGTCCTTCTCTTTCTTTTCCCTGGGTTCCTGTCTCCAGGCTTCCCAGCAGCACTTGGGGCGCTCGCTTGGTCTGCTAGGTGCTTACTTGGGTTTTGGACTAAGTCAAAACTGCAAAATCTCAGGCCATAACACAGAGGAGCTTAAGCCAGCAGAATAAGAAGGGCCCTGGGGATGAGTGCCTAAGAGATATGGCATGATGGAACTTGATTTGTTTTTCATCACAGATCCATTCATGATACGCAATATGTGGTCTGATAGCTTGGCAGGACTGAACATGAACTATTCTCACTCCAGCTTATAATTTACATATTTTTCCCTTGGCAAGACCCAAGCAACTGTCATCAGCAGGTTGTGTGGGACTTGTCGAGTGTGGTGGCAGGTCCACGCTGGGTTTGGCTGTATCCCAAAGTTTTGACTCATCCCCTGGCCTGTGGCAGAGTGGGAAATCTTGCTGGTGTAGCTAGGTAAGGGCTTCCCTCTGGACGTGCCAGGGCTAAGGAATCCCCAACAGCCTTAGCTGACCATTTCTGAGATGGCGAAACACTTACCCAGAATTCCACTGGGCCAAAAGTTAACCTCTACAGAAGAGCAAACTAATTCACTTTGTCTAGGTTTGACAGGAAAGAACAGAAAGGGAAGGGAAAAACTGAGACCTTAGGATATTCAACATAAAGGCAGCCAAGTAGAGGATTCTTAAAATCTGTTTCTAAATTAGGATCGTCCCACATTTATTTGGGGCTTATTCAATGACATTTTCCTAAGCTCTAGTTAACAAGGCATCTTACCACATGCCAGATAAAACTGGTCATCAGAACATAACCTTTTTACCCTGTGGAATAACACTTTTCACCCAGATTCTTGAGACTCTTTAATTTCCTTACAGTTTCCAACCATTTAGGGAAAGCTACTCTGGGAACTGAAAGAGGCAATGTGGCTCAGAGATTGAGCAGGTTTCTCCTCCCTACTAATAGCATCAGACGATAATTAATCCTCATTGTTTCCCAAAGGACAGCCAAGGAAAAACTTCATTTCCCAGATGAGGTGGCGCAACAAACTGCCCAAGGCCAGTGTCCCGGCTAGCAAGTAGCCAAGTACCCACAGTGCAATCTGTGTCAGCCCTTGGGACAGGCCTCTGGTCTCCTGCAACTGGTCTGAGTAGACTTAAGTTCCTCTCTTCACTTGCCCCAGCCTTGTAGCACCTCCCTTGAGAGTGCTATTTCTATGTAGGCTTTTTAGGGCTGAAACGAGAGAAGACATTTCCTGGCCCTGAAGTGAGTCATTGGCCTAGTAAAACTTCACCTAAGGGGCAGCTGACTAGCCAATAGAGGACAGTGGAGGAAGCCTAGCACCTCTGGAGGGAAGTTCCTGATGTGTGGAGATTTACCATCTATGAGACAGGAAGGCTCAGCGGCTACACAGGCCCTCCGGCAGCCTTAAGCATCAAATAAATTACATAAATACTTAGGGCCTCTAGGATCCAGGTCTTGAACTATGTGCCTTGGAAAGTCCAGAGTGGTCCCTGGGAAGCAGCATCAGCAACACCTGGGAACCTGTTAGAAATAATTGTCAGACACCATCCCAGACCTACTGAATCAGAATCTCTGGTGCTGGGATACAGAATTCTGTGTCTCACCAGCTCTCTAGGTGATTCTGGTGCAAGTCCAAGTTTGAGGACCGTTGCTCTTATCAAATCATTATTTGTGGAGCCCCTTTAAATCAGGTTGAATTGGGGTTCTCTAGAGGTAAGGGGAGCTGGGTAACAAAGTGAGGCTCTCAAGTCAGGTTACCTGGTTCTCTGCAACTTCCTAGTGATGTGACCTTGGATGTCAGTTCTCTCACTTCTAAGATGGGGGAAATAAAACCTCTTCCACTGGGAGGTCATGTGTGTCTGGCCTATATAGTTTCTCTCTTTTCGCCACCCCCATCTATCTAAAAGGAAATTTACAGAACAGGACCTACTGTTCCTAGGGTAAAAATCTGCAAGATTGGCCACATGCAGGATGCTGATGTTAATACCTTTTTAATTAACATTTTAAGTGGTTCTAGGTTGAAATGAGTTTGGTTCAGCCTTTAAGTCCTGAGGATAATGGTATTTTTAGCAGAAATATGTTTTCCCATGCTGACTTACATCCAGATAGTTTCAAAGATTAGATTACAACTTTACTAAAAAGTGAAACTTAACTTCTACTTAGGTTTCCTTTATTTTCTTTTTAAGAGAGAGGAAGAATAGATCATCAAGGTTGATTTTTTTTTGTATTTGTAATTCAGGATTAGGCAAATGTTTAAAAACTAATAAAAATGATTTGAGCATTTTAATTCTTTTCTCTTAAGGCAGAACATTTTTTACTCACTTCCATGTTGCATTGATTTCTGCTTATAAAAAATATACCTTTATAGCAGAAATTTTAGAAAATACAGAGAAACATGAAGAGGAAAGCAAGCACACATATCCTACTGCCCAGATAATCACTGTGAATGTTTTGGTATATTTCTTTGTGGCTTTTCTTCCTGCTCACATGTGTGATGGTTGATATGTATCTATATTTAAGATGTTTTAATGAAATCACACTCTGCTGTTTTTATCACCCTGCAGAGGCAGGATGGACTCCCCCCAACCCAAAATTTGGTTCAGATGTCAAAACTGATGATGTCACACATACATCTCAAGAGGGTATGGAAAGGTTTCTTGCATAATGAGGCTTTCTAGAAAGAGCAGAGTAGGATCCCAAGAAAGTCCATAAATGGCTTGAGAAAGCAGGGAAAGGAGACTAGCTTGGAGTTTTTATCACAGTTAGAGTGTGGGGCTGAGTGGAGGGCTCCTGCACACAGACTGGACACTGCATGGTTTGAACTTCTCACTGGTGCACTGGGGTTTTCTTATCAGCTTGTCCAGATGTGGAACCAAAAGGAAAGGGCAGTCGCGGGGCTTGAAAGTTGTCAGCAGCCAAACGTCAAAACTGGAATTAGACTCTTAATTACATGTAGTTTTGTGTCTTTCTCTTAAATTTAGCATTGTACTTTCTGTGCTTAAGAGACAAAGCTTAAACCAAAAGCTTTACTGTCAAACTAGATTGCTTTTGACATTGGCATCTTGTGGCTATGCCAATGTTTCTTGTAACTAATCATTTATTTATTCATATTCTAGAAGAAAAGGATGTATGGATTAAAAACAACATTGACTTTTTTTATAAAACAAAAGAGTGTGCAATAAGAAAATAGAGCACACTATATATCCCAAAAGTGATATATCCAAAAGTTTTCCTTGAGAAAAAAAAAAAAACAGCTTGCTCAGGAAAGAGAATACAGATTGTTTTCTCTTTGTAAGTATATTTGAATTTTTTATGATCAAACATGACTCTCAATTTACTGCAAAATACGACTGCAGAATGTGTGAGTCATGTATCTAATCTGCTTTTAAATATTGTTCCTAAAGAACATAGGTACTTATAATCCTGTACAATCCACAGTTGGAGTCCACACCTTGTGACAACAAAAGAAAACTCAAATCAGCTTCAAGCATGGATCATAACTAACCGCGGGGCTATTTTTTCCATCTGTAATAAAGAATGTTCCAACATCTTTAATAACCGAAGATAATCCTCTGTCGTCATCTTGAGCATCTAGGTTATAAAAATACATACAGTGCTTTGAAGAAAGGTTCTGGTCCTCTGGTGTCACGTGAAGGTCAGATTATGGAAAACTGGCATTGTTACAACAAGAAATGAAGCCTGCTCATGTTTTCTCTGGGTATTTTGAATAAAGTATCTTGTAGTTTCCAACTTGAAGATTTAATTAAAGGCATAAGGAGTGATTAAGTCTTTTTTTTTTTTTTTTTTTCTTTTTTTCTTTTTTCTTTTTTTTTTTCTTTTATTATTATTATTATTATTATTATTATACTTTAGGTTTTATGGTACATGTGCGCAATGTGCAGGTAAGTTACATATGTATACATGTGCCATGCTGGTGCGCTGCACCCACCAACTCGTCATCTAGCATTAGGTATATCTCCCAATGCTATCCCTCCCCCCTCCCCCCACCCCACAACAGTCCCCAGAGTGTGATGTTCCCCTTCCTGTGTCCATGTGTTCTCATTGTTCAATTCCCACCTATGAGTGAGAATATGCGGTGTTTGGTTTTTTGTTCTTGCGATAGTTTACTGAGAATGATGATTTCCAATTTCATCCATGTCCCTACAAAGGACGTGAACTCATCATTTTTTATGGCTGCATAGTATTCCATGGTGTATATGTGCCACATTTTCTTAATCCAGTCTATCATTGTTGGACATTTGGGTTGGTTCCAAGTCTTTGCTATTGTGAATAATGCTGCAATAAACATACGTGTGCATGTGTCTTCATAGCAGCATGATTTATAGTCCTTTGGGTATATACCCAGTAATGGGATGGCTGGGTCGAATGGAATTTCTAGTTCTAGATCCCTGAGGAATCGCCACACTGACTTCCACAAGGGTTGAACTAGTTTACAGTCCCACCAACATTGTAAAAGTGTTCCTATTTCTCCACATCCTCTCCAGCACCTGTTGTTTCCTGACTTTTTAATGATTGCCATTCTAACTGGTGTGAGATGGTATCTCATTGTGGTTTTGATTTGCATTTCTCTGATGGCCAGTGATGGTGAGCATTTTTTCATGTGTTTTTTGGCTGCATAAATGTCTTCTTTTGAGAAGTGTCTGTACAAGAAATGGGGAAAGGATTCCCTATTTAATAAATGGTGCTGGGAAAACTGGCTAGCCATATGTAGAAAGCTGAAACTGGATCCCTTCCTTACACCTTATACAAAAATCAATTCAAGATGGATTAAAGACTTAAATGTTAGACCTAAAACCATAAAAACCCTAGAAGAAAACCTAGGCATTACCATTCAGGACATAGGGATGGGCAAGGACTTCATGTCTAAAACACCAAAAGCAATGGCAACAAAAGCCAAAATTGACAAATGGGATCTAATTAAACTAAGGAGCTTCTGCACAGCAAAAGAAACTACCATCAGAGTGAACAGGCAACCTACAAAATGGGAGAAAATTTTCGCAACCTACTCATCTGACAAAGGGCTAATATCCAGAATCTACAATGAACTCCAACAAATTTACAAGAAAAAAACAAACAACTCCATCAAAAAGTGGGCGAAGGACATGAACAGGAGTGATTAATTCTAAATGCTTATCACTGACAATGACTTGCCATGTGTTAGACAAACACCTATTGAAATGAATGAGGGAAAAATGTTTGGTTTCAGATTGAAGGTCTCCTGAAAAACGTTTTGAGCGTTCAAACATTTTGAACAGAATAATCAGAACAATTTGGAATGTCTTATTCCAAGATAAAAAGCACATTTAAAAAAAAAAAAGCTATTTGGTAGAAATATTAGCCAATCCTATTTTTCCACTTTTGTGCAAAAGAACTTGTCATCTCTGAGAAATAAAGGGGGTATGCTTTTTGAACTGAAGTGTAAAGATTGGCAATACAGTGTCAAAATAATAGCTAGATGGGGGGGATATAAGACAGGAGGATGGGTGTGGGGATGAATCAGTTGAGAAGAAATGCTCTTCATGGTTTTGCATTTGGAGAAACATGTGCTGCTCGTACTTCCCCTACAATGCCTGGCAACCATGCATCTTAGGCCACCATGCATCTTAGGGAAATTATGAGCAGCACCCAAGTATGTTCTCTAAATTCAAAACATTGGGAATGGTCCAGAGGTGCCTCTGGTGGTTGCCATATCCAGAACTCCCCCTTCAAGTTTCTTTATTGGTCACCAGGGAACCAGGTCAGAGTTGAATTTATCCTCCATCCTCCTGGGAGCCCTGTGTACTAATCTTGTTGAAATTTTTGGCCACTCAATGGCTTTGGCTTCAAATTGCCTCTCCAGTTTTTCACCCTTCCCAGGCATACAAAAAAACTTCTTCATCCTTCCCAGGCATACAAAACAACCTGAATGAACTTGTTCACACTAAGGTAGGGGTAGAGAAACTGTGCAGACTAAGACAAAGGCTATGGTGACTGACAGCATTAGAGCAAGGGTTACCCAGAATCCCAGGAGATTCCCCTGGGCTTCTTCCAAGTGGGTCTCCTAGTAAAGAATCTTGGAGACTGGGTCTTTACTACCATCTCTTTGTTCCATAAGTCCAGTATCGAGAAGGCAGTGAGAGATTAAAAATTATTGTGTCAGCCTCTTATCTTTCAGGCCAATAGCCATCTTGTGACTGCCCAAGGCACTTGGCAGGAGCCCTGGAGCCCAACCTGAGATCTTAGGCTATGGCTAGCCTCATCATCACCTTGCTTCTTCAGGCTACCAGTGTATGCTGGGCTGGTGAAACGCTGGGCAATCCACCCAGTTGCCCATCAGAAACCTTTATTATGGACATTCCCAAATCTTCTCACAGTTTCTTCTCACTGTTGACATACCAAAGAGACATTTCCAAGGCTGTCTACTTCTGCTTTCCTCCGCCTACAAAGCTCCTAAGGCCTCCATTGACAACATGTTTGAGTATCCTTACATCTCTTGGAGAGCAGGTTCATGTTCTGATACTAAGTACTTTCTGAATTTATGAGAAGAAAAGTAGTTATCTGCCTTGGGGAGCACTGGCTAATAATTTTTAGATAATTAAAAACTGCCATGACGTACATTCATACTAAATCCTAGCTTATATTACTCTCCAGTATCAAAGGGTGAATGTTGACCATGAAAATAATGGTAACAATAACCACAATTTATTACTGTTTATTATTGGTGCCACACGCCATGCTAAGTAAACATTGGGCCTAGGTCCTCCCTAGTTCTCCCAATATCCACCAAAAGAAACCACTTCATATGAGTTAAAACTGAGGCTCAGAGTGGTGTGGTGACTGGCCCAAAATCACATAGCCATTTGAAATGTTAGAAGCCATTTCAGATCTAGGTATTAGATTAGGTATTAGAGTGGGTATTAGACCCACTCTAGCTATTATTTTGACATGGCATTGGTAGTTTTTACAATCCAATTCAAAAGTGTCTCTAGGATGACAAATTCAATAAAGGGAAAAAGTAGGGATAGCCTAACATTTCTCCCAAATAGTTGCTTCTTTTTCTTTTTAAAATAAAACTTTTAAAAAATTAAATAAAAGTAAGATAGACCTTGCTGAAATATGCAAAGGACTTCAGAGAACAAAATGGCACCCAAGAACTGTAAGAGCACAGTGTTGTTTTGGCAGGATGAAGTCCAACAATGTACATAGAAAAGATAACCATGTCAATAGTTAGCAGTGACATATGTTAACTATTACTACAATGACAATGATGACGATGATGATGACATAGTTATTCCTCTCAAGAAGTTCTCCGTCTAGTGGAGGAAGTATTCAGGTAAACAAAAGATCATAGTACAGTGTGGCAAAAATAATGCAGAAAGTGTGAGCAGGACTAGAAAAAGGAGAACTCAATCTGGTTGGGCAGGTGTGTGGGTGGGGACCACAGCATTGCATGCACACACAGACATACACTGTGTGTGTGTGTGTGTGTAGAGATGACCGTAAATACAACTGCTTGTCTGTTCATATATGTGAACAGGAACAGATTCAGGTTCAGACAACTGCTGCTTTTATCATTCCTTTTCTTTGTGCCACATAGCACTGGGGTCTTTAGGAACTTTTTACAAATACCACTTTGGCTGCTATTGAAGAGTATTTTGGATTTGTATTCCACTCACCAGAGGCTTCCATTGTAATACACAGGGGTAGGCAGGCAGAATGGAAAGAAAAGGAATAATGGTTTCTTAGGAAACTGAACACTAATTTCCTGTGATTACAATCTCAAGGCTAAAGCTCCATGCTCATTACAGGATTTTCTTGACAGCAGTGTGTCCCTGTCAAAAGGTTTTGAAAGAGTTTGAAATTGGGGTTTCTTTGGGTTCCAGGAGGCACTGGCTCAGGACTTTGGCAAAAGATCCTTCACCTGCTGACATTTCTTGAATGGCCTCTTTTAAGCCTAGCCACCTTGCCTCTTGCTCGTGGCTGCCCATAAAAGCAGGGTGAGTGCTCAGTCATTAGCCAGTTGTCAGTGAGCATTCAATGTCGCCAAAGTGCTGGGCTAGGCTTTGTGAAGGACACCAGATCCCAGTTCTTAGAGTTTCCAGTCTAGTTAAAGAAGTAGTACCAGCCGGGCACGGTGGCTCACACCTGTAATCCCGGCCCTTTGGAAGGCCGAGGCAGGCAGATCACGAGGTCAGGAGATCGAGACCATCCTGGCCAACACGGTGAAACCCCGTCTCTACTAAAAATACAAAAAATTAGCCGGGCATAGTGGCCAGTGCCTATAGTCCCAGCTACTCGGGAGGCTGAGGCAGTGCCTAAACTAGAAAAGGAGAAGTATTTCACTGGGCCAACATCGGGGGGTGGTGCTGCAAACACTGAGTGTCACAGGACTTTGAAGGTGGGAGAGAGCTGTCTTGCTGCATGTAGGTTTTTGGGGACGGGCAAGTAAATGGGTAGATGGCCAGTTGAAAGGATGGTAGCATGAACAGGTGGGTGGGTGAGTGAATGGATGGATGGATGGAGGGATGGATGGATGGATGGATGGGTGGAAGGATGGAAGGATGGCAGCCAGATGGGGCTGAATGGCTGGATGATGAATGGGTGGGTGGGTACATGAGTGCAGCAGCATTACACAGTATCTTTGAAGTCAATTAGACAAGAGTTGCTGTTCTGCCATTTACTAGCTACATGACCTCAGGAGATTTAATTAACCCTTTCAAACACAATCGCCTCACTTATAAAATAGGAGTGATAATACTTGCCTTGCAAGTTTGTTGAGAAAATTGAATGTGATAAGGCTTGTGAAGCACCTGGCATGTGGTAGACACACAATAAAGAGGAACTAGTTTTTTTTGTTTTGTTTTTTGAGATGGAATCTTACTCTGTAGCCCAAGCTGGTGTGCAGTGGTGCAATCTTGGCTCACTGCAACCCCTGCATACCGAGCTCAAGCGTTCTCATGCCTCAGCCTCCCAAGTAGCTGGGACTACAGGCACGTGCCTCCAAACCCGGCTAATTTTTTGTATTTTTTGTATTTTAATAGAGACAGGGTTTCACCATGTTGCCCAGGGTGGTCTCAAACTCCTGAGCTCAGGCAATCCACCCACCTCAGCCTCCCAAAATGCTGGGATTACAGGCGTGAGCCACAGCGCCTGTCTGAAACTAGGTTTATTAATATGAGTAATGATCTAGAAAAGTTTCCAGGTGGACATGGGATTAGAGCCAGGCCTGAAGAAAGGACTTGATGGAGATGGATGGAAAAGAGGAAAAGGGCGGTCTCTGACGAAAGGGCAGCACTGAGAGTGTGTGCCTGGAAAAGCTAGAGTTGCATCTGGTGTCACTGAGGGGGCTCCCAGAGCCACAAGTTTGTGGGGCTGGAAAGGCAGATTGAAGCCTGAGTGTAGAGGACTTGACATGCTTTTCATGTCAAGTCATGAGATTTGGCTTTTCCCTGGAGATTCGTGGAGGTTACTGAAGGTTCAGAAGGAAGTAGGAACGTTCCCTCTGGACCCCCTTTCCTCTAAGCCTGACCTTGACAACATCCGGACTTCCTTTGAACTTGGAAGCTCCTGGCTTCTTACAGTATTTATAGTTCCCCTTACCTTTTACAAGAAGCTGTGGACTTCCTGTGCCCAGGACAGCTGCAGGACTCTGGCAGCCAGCACTCTCCTCCCTCCCCAGGGAGCAGCTGAAAGACTGCTGCCTACAGAAACTCTCGGCTGACAGTTAAGAAGCAAGTGATTTTTAAAGATTAGATGATACAAAGGGAAGCAAGTCCCCTTAAACCTCCTTTGTCAAATAAATGCTACCTGTGAGTCAGAGGAGCGATCTGCTGTGAGTCACCCTTTCACAAGCCTCTGCAGAGAAGGCCGGCTGCCAGCTGATTTTCAGGGCATGGTTCCAGGTGACTATGGGATCCCAGGGGCCCTGGGTTCAGGGGAGGGGCTGTGCTTTACCACCAAGCAAACCACACAGGGAGGCTGAGACAGGAACCAAGAGGGTGCCTGGAAGCTTTCCTTCCATAGGAGGCAGCAGAGTCAAGGGGAGCAGTTCTGTTTTGCTTTTGGAAAGCAAGAGCATTACAGCTGAAAAGTGCCTAGAATCCACCTCTTCTTAATGGGAGGTTCCTGGATACTCATCAGGAAGTTTGTAAACTGCAAAATTAGGTGGGTATGTGCATTTTGTGCAAAGAGGGCACATAGTTTTAATCAGATACTCTTGGTTCTAAGATCCTCTCTATATTGTGACACCTAAACTCCTCATTTTGCCCACAGAGCATGATTCAGTGATTTGTTCAAAGCCACACCACCAGTGGATAACAGAGAAGGAGAGAAAGCAAAGTCATTAGGCCCCTTTCTGATGCCCTGGCCCCATGAGAGAACCTACAATAAGCGATCTGCTGTGACATTCTGAACATAGCCCCCTAGACAGAAATTAAATGTGTCAAGAAGGACCACTTTGAAAACCTTTGTGCCACCAGCCCCTCCCCTCCTTCCAATTAGCCTGCTCCCACCCCATGACCCTACCCACCTATCAAGTTGGTTCCTGTTCAGAGGACAACATGCTCTAGAGACAAGTATTTGCAGTTGGAGGATCCCTGAAGCTGCCTCTCAAATTCTCAAGCACTTAGGGTGGGAGTCGCTGAGCTACTGGCCTTCTTGGCTGAACATTTCAGGGGAAACAGCAGATTGAGAGTAAGCAAGTAAATGGGAGCACCCTGGGGGTGCTGGAAGTCATTGTTACCTTTTTTTTTCCCTTTTTTCATTTATGTGGATGAGTAGTTGTCACCTCAAATTGACCTTAGTGTATCTTCAACATAGTTGTAATGTAAGGAACCCACAGTTTGAAGACTAATAGCTTGGGTTTGAATCTTAGCTCCATCATTTATTGCTAATTTAACTTTGAGCAAGTTTCTTACCTTGGTGTTCCCATGTGTAATTGAGTACTTGGCCTTTGGCAGAGATTGATAAGTGCCAATTAAAACCAATTCCTGGCCAGGCAGCCAGACTGCTCTTTCCAGCCCAGCCTCCCTTGCCGTTAGACTTGCTGTGTGATTAAAGTCTCTAGCCAATAGAATGTGGGGAGAGGATGATGTGTCACTTCCAGATCTGGCCCATAAAAATTTTCTGGGTTGGGCAAAGGACATGAACAGACATTTTTCAAAAGAAGACAAAACAAATGGCCAAGAAGCATTTGAAAATTTTCAACATCACTAATCATAAGAGAAAGGCAAATGAAAACCACAGTGAGATATCATCTTACACCAGTCAGAATGGCTATTATTAAAAAGTCAAATATAGCAAATGTTAGCGAGGATGCAGAGAAATGGAAATGCTTAAACACTGTTGATGAGAATGTAAATTAGTATAACCTCATGGAAAACAGTATGGAGACGTCTCAAGGAATGAAAAATAGATCTACCATTTGATCCAGTAATCTCACTACTGGGTATCTACCCAAGGCAAAAGAAATCATTTTACCAAAAAGATTTGTTTATCACAGAACTATGCACCATAAGAAAGTCATGAGTCAAAGTGTTCATCAATGGATGGCTGGACGAAGAAAATGTGGAGTATACATACCATGGAATACTATGCAGCCATAAAAAATAATGAAACCATGTCTTTTGCAAAAACATGGGTGGAATTAGAGGCCATTATCTTAAGTGAAATAACCCAGAATCAAAAATTCAAATGTTGCATGTTCTCATTTACAAAAGGGAGCTGAATAATGTATAGACATACAGCGTGAAATAGTAGACATTGGAGACTTGGAAGGGTGAGAGGGTGGAAGGAGGGTGAGGAATGAGAAATTACTTAATGAGTACAATGTAAACTATTCAGGTGATGGGTACACTAAACACCCAGACTCCACTAGGCAACATATCCATGTAACAAAACTGCACTTGTACCTTCTCAATTTATGATAAACAAAACTTTCTGGCTGATCCTCCGTACTCCCTCTTATTCCATCTGCTGGCTGAAGTTACTTCAGAGGACTCTGAGGCCCTGGGGGATGATGGTGCCATCAGATAAGAGGAGCCTTGGCCTCTCAATCACCATGTGGAAGGCTGCCTTCCAAACACCTCCGCTGAACTGTTACTTGAGTAAAAATAAATTTTATTGTGTTAAGATACTGAGAAGTTAGGGTGAGTTTTTTACAGCAGTCAACCTGCCTCATAGGTTGTTATAAGAGTTAAATGAAGTCACATATGTGACTGGAACTAGAACAGTGTCTGGAACATACCTGATGAGCTGTAACCATGATTGATATTACCATAATGGATGGATGGATGCATAAATAGATAGATATTGAGAGAAAGAGAGACAGAATTATGTTTAAGGGTTGCAAAGGCAGTTGGCCACAGAGTTTTATTTCTTAGATTATCACCAAGATAATATTAAATTTTACTGTACAGCTGTAAAGTTTGCATTCTGGAGGCAAGAGATGGCATTACAGAAAAATATGTTGAGCCATTTATTAGTACTTTCCTATGTTTCTTGAAGAAAAACAAAAATCTAACACTTTCCTCGAAGAGATATAGTCTAAATGAGACAGACAGCTTAAACATTTTTTTTCAGCCAAATGGGGTTTTATGCAAAAATATTTTCACTTTTCTATTCAAATAATTATTAAAATAATTTACTTCTATGGGAAATGATAAGGTGATACTGACATTTATTTATGGTAACTGAGTCTGCCTGTGGGTAGAGCCTGTTCGAAATGTCGGGTGTCCCTTAAACTCCAAGGTCATCTTTAGCTCTTTTCTTGACAACTACAGTGACCTCCTACTGGTCAACCTGCTCCTAGTTTTCTCTGCATCCTCTCTGTGCACTCCCAAATCCATTCTCCACACTATCCCCAGAACAACTGCTCTAAAACTCTTTGTCACCAATCTCTTCCCTGCTCCAAACCCTGCATGGCCCTTGACTGCCTCTCACAGAGAACCTCAGACTTTTCTAGAGAAGGGCCACCGTGGTGGAGGAGAATAAACGGCACCATTCATCCTGCAATCATTGATTCACTTCATTCAAACATTTTTTGAGCACTTGCTATGAGCCAGGGGATACAATGGTGAACAAAATAGGCAAAAAGGTCCCTCACAGAGCTGACCTGTGAATGAGCAAGGAGAGTCCAGCTCAGTGAGGCCTTGAGGACCAGCTGGCTTTTCCCTGAAGTGGAAGCCACTAAAGGGTTCTGAGCAGAGGCGTGGCATGATCTGACTTCTGGATTGAAAGGATCACTCTGCCTGGTAGCTGGACAACAGCCTGAAATGGCAAAGGCAGAAGTCAGGAGACCAGTCGGGAGCCCAACACAGTAATCTTGGCAAGAGATGATGGATGACGGCGACTTGGGCCAGGGTCGCACCAGGGAAAGTTCTGGATATATTTGGAACATAAAGCCAAGACAATTTTCTGACTGATTGTAGGGTGTAAGAGTAAAAGAAGAATCAATAAAGACTCATGGCTTGAAGCCTAACAATAGATAAGATAGAGCTGCCATTTAATGAACTGGGACAGGAGCAGTTTTACTGAGGGAAGATGAGTTTCCTTTTTGAGTGTATTAAGTCTGAGATGCATATTAGACATCCAAGTGGGGATGTCAGGTATGCAGCTGGATCAGGGGAAAGGTCCAGGCTGGGGCTATCAATTTGGAAGTTGTCAGCCTATAGATGGCATTTAAAGCTGTGAGACTGACTAAGATCACAGATCAGAGCATGTGGGTAGACAGAGCAGCCATCAGAGGGGACCCTCATACTAAGTGGTCTGGGAATTCAGAAGAACCAGCAAAGGAGGCTGAAAAGGGGTGACCACTGTGAGACAAGACCTAGCAGAATGTAGGGTCCTGGAAGCCAAAGAAGAGTATTCCAGAAGAGGTTTATACATTCTTTTTTTTTTTCTAGGTTAAGAATAAACTCTTTTTTTTATCCTGGTTGTTGTGTGTAACGTAATTAGTTCATTTCCATTGTTGTATAATATTCCAGTATATGAATAAACCATACTTATTATTAAAAAAAAAAGAAGAGGTTTATACATTCTGTCAGTTTCTGCTGCTGAACAGTGAGCTGAGGGCAGATAAGTGAGCATTGGATTTGGCAACGTGGAAACTACTAGGGACTTAACAGAAGTGAAATCGGAGCAAAAGACTGATCGGGTGGATTCAAGAAAGAATAGGATGAGAAGAAATGGCGATGGCAAATTTAGACACCACTTTTTGAATGAGTTTTGCTATAAAGGAATCTGATGAAACAGGCCCAGCTGGAGACGAATATGGGGTCAGGAAAAGGCCTTAAGGTGGGAGAATTATATCTTAATTGTATATCACCAGAACATCTGGGATGCATTGGCTGAAGCAACCTGCGTAAGCATACAATTTCTTTGAAGTCTTAAAGATGCACGTGAATTTTTCCTTTTATTCTGAAGAATATCTGTTTTAATTTATAAGTACTCTATTGTCTCCAAGTCCTTGAGTAAAATGGATCCCCCAGAAGAAACATACTGCATTTGTCCTATTTCCCTGCAGTACTGCAAAGGCTATGCATACACTAGTCTGAGAAGCTGGTTTCCAGCCAGGCCTTCCAGGCCTCTGCTCCTGAGCACAGCTCCTTCCTGTCCTCCTTCCTCTACCCTGGCCAGGCTGGGCTCTTTGCAGCCTTCCTGTTTTTCCAGGAAAATGGGCCTATTAAGGATGTGGTTCTGTAACCAAAAAATTAAGCAATTCTGCCTTTCTCCCGAGTCAAAAGTTCAAACTGCATCCAGCTTTTAATTAAAAGTTACTTTTTCCCCCCGGATATTCTTAAAACAATACCAACATCTAACAGACAACCAGAAGACTTGGACAACCAAGTAATGTGGAAGTTGCAGTGCTGAAGAGGCCAAGGGATGGGCACTTCCAAGAAGGAGGAAGTCAGGAAAAGTGAGGGATGCAGCTGGGAAAGCCAAAGAGGTGCGACCTGAAATGTCTGGGGTGACTAGTCCCTCTCGGCCAGGAGACTCGCTTCTCATGGCAAATGGAACCAGGTGGTCTGTGTCAGTCAAAATTCATCCTATGGTGTGTGATAGAAACCAAATTCAAACTCACTAAACAAAAGTGGGAGTTTATTTGCCCACATAACTAGAATGTTCAAAGGGATCAAATCAGCTCCAGACATGACAACCAATGGTACAGTTGATGTCATTAAGAATCCATCTCTGGCTGGGCACAGTGGCTCACGCCTGTAATCTCAGCACTTTGGGAGGCCAAGGCGGGCAGATCACTTGATGTCAGGAGTTCGAGACCAGCCTGGCCAACATGGAAACTCCGCCTGTACTAAAAGTACAAAAATTAGCCGGGCATGGTGACAAGTGCCTGTAATCCCAGCTACTCAGGAGGCTGAGGTGGGAGAATCGCTTGAAACCGGGAAGTGGAGGTTGCAGTGAGCAGAGATCGCACCACTGCACTCCAGCCTGGGAGACAGAGTGAGACTTCGTCTCAAAAAAAAAGAATCCATCTCTTTCTCTCCTGTTCTATGTTGGCTTTATTCTCAGACTTCATTCTCAGACTGGTTCTAATGGCAACAAAGACAGCCTCTGACAGTTCCGTATCAACTTACTTCTTAGTGCTTGAAACCTCTGAAGAACAGAGGGACCATCTTTCCAATAGTTCTAGCAAACGCTGGGAAGAGATTTGATTGGTCCATCTTGGGTCATGTGACCATTGGCTGAACAGATACAGAACCCTGATTAGCTAGTCCTGAGACACAGGCCTGTACTCGGAGCTTGGAGGTGGCATCACGTAGACTGAGGATGAAGGAGAACAATTTCCCAAAAGGAAATTGATGTTCAGTTGCCAAAAACAAGGAAGATGCATATTACAGGAGCAAAAAGAAATATTGATATCTGTTCTATCCTACTAATCCCAATTTACTTTTAAAGAAAAAAAATTCTTATTTTAGCCAAGAATTGCTGTTATTTATATTTTGAGGTTTATTTCATTAATTCTTTCAAACTTGAAATTAAATTTTTTAAAAGTAAGAAAATAAGCCAGGAGAAATTATAAGGTGAAATTAGTGAGACAAAATCTAACATTACTGAAATATAAACCAATAAAAATAATGAAAGAATAAATGAAAATAAACTATTTGAAAAGATAAATAGATTAAATGAACTTCATCAAGGGTAAAAGAGGGTAAAAACATGTAAGTTTAAAAATAAAAAAGGAGATACAACCATGTTACAGAAGAAATTAAAAGTCATAAATCGATACAAAGTGAAAACAAAAAAGTATGATCTTTTAAACAATGTACAAAATATCAAAATTAATCAGAAAAGAACTGGGAAATTTTTTAAAAAACATTAATTACCATAGAGAATATGGAAAAGGTGACTTTAAAACTAACATTGCAACAGACAGTAATACCAGATGGTGTCATAGTCGAGTTTTAACTTTTACAAACAGATAGTTAAAATGCTACTTAAATAATTCTAGGCCATAGAAAATTTTTTTAAAGTTCTGTAATTCAGTAGTAAAAGAAAAAAACAGCCAATTAATTAAATATAACTGCAAAAATAAAAAATCAGCCAATCAGTCAGAAAATTATCTTGGCTTTGCATTCCAAATATATCCAGAATGTTCCCTGGTGCGACCCTGGCCCAAGTTGCCGTCATTCACCATCTCTTATCAAGATTACTATGTTGAGCTCCCAACCGGTCTCCTGGCTTCTGCCTTTGCCACTTTAGGCTGTTCTCCAGCTACCAGCCAGAGTGATCCTTTCAATCTGTAAGTCAGATCATGCCATGCCTCTGTTCAGAAACTTACAGTGGTTTCCACCTCAGGAAAATGCCAAACTCCATATGCTGGTCCTCAAGGCCTCACTTACCTGGACTCACCTTGCTCGTTCCAGCTCAGCCGCGCTGGACTTCTTACTGCCTTCACACACGCAAGCTTGCCCTTGCCCAGATTTCCTCGTCCTGCGAATGCTCCTCCCGGCTCTGCACAGGCTCTGCTCCCTCACCTTCTCCTGGCTTAAATATCACTTTCCAGGGAGCCCTTTCCTGATCACCTTATTTAAAATGGCATCCCCCTACTCCAACTTGTGGTAGCTACTATTACAATTCCCTGATTCATTTTTTCCTTATGTTGATCACCATTTAATGCACCATGATTTAACTTATTTATTCACTTACTCTCTATCTGCCTTCACTCTAACATAAGCTCTGTGAGGGACCTTTTTGCCTGTTTTGTTCACCATTGTATCCCCTGGCTCATAGCAGGTGCTCAAAAAATGTTTGAATGAATTGAGTCAATGATTACAGGATGATTGGTGCTGTTTGTTCTCCTCCACCAAGATGGCTCTTCTCTAGAAAAGTCTGAGTACCTGAGGAAGTCCTGGGCACAGAGGGATGACTGTCATTTAAAACTTGATCCTCTCAAAATTCAGATATAAGTTTGATGTGATTATTCTTGTAATGCCAATAGTGTTGGGAAGGTGAAAACTGAATAAAATTGTCTTGGAAGTTATGTGGAAAAGTCAATGCCTAGGATACCTAAGAGAAAATAGGTAAATTTTTAATATAAAATTAAAATTAAGTTACAGAAACATACAGTGAATATTTTTCTTCTTTGTCCCACATCTGCCCAGTTCCATCTTACCCCCCACCATATGTATCCCTCCAGAATTTCTTTATACATAGACAAGCAGATATGAGCACAAAAATCTTTTTTCCATTGTTTTTTACACAAAGGTTAACACTGTACACATTGAATCTTGCTTCTGCTTAATATGCCTCTAAGGTATTTGTAGTACAAAAAGAGCTTTCTTGTCCTTTATTATACAGCAGTCTCATGTCTCCATCGTATGAATATACTATAATTTGACGAGTCCCCTAGGACATGGTTTCTAACATTTTGTTACGAAAAGCAATGTTCCAAAATATGTACTTTTTTCCTTAATGAAAAAATATATATAGAATAAGCTTCCAAAAGTAGAGCTGCTGGGAATATGCATTTGAAATTTGGCCAAATTGCCCAGGGCTTAGGCTCTTACCGGCAATGTGTAAGAATGTGTTCACCCAAAACTCATCAGCACAGTGTGTCACTAAACTTTTGGATTACTGCTGATATAAGAGGTGAAAAATGATATCTTAGCATAGTTTTCATCTGTACTTCTTATCAGGAGTGAGGGTATCTTTTAAGAATAATGTGTATTTTTTTTCCCAAAAACTATTCATGTTCTTTGCTCATATTTCTATTAAGTTGAAGGATAGACAAAAGACTCAATGGGAAAAAATAGAGAATCCTACCCAGGAGTGGTGGTTCATGGCTGTAATGTCAGCACTTTGGGAGGCTGAGGCAGGATGATCGCCTGAGCCTAGGAGACCAAGGCTGCAGTGAGTGATGACTACACCACTGCACTCCAGCCTGGGCAACAGAGCAAGACTGCCTCAAAAATAATGAAAATAAAAGTAAACATTTAAAAAGAAAATAGAGAATCCTGAACAGATGTAATAATATATTTATGTTTCAAATAGGATGAAAATGATTTTTCATGTCTAGAAAAGGCAAATTTACAGACACAGAAAGCATATCTGAGATTACCTTGGCTGGAAGGTAAACAGGTAAACTTTTGGGGGTGATAGAAATGTTCTAAAATTGAATTGCGATGATGGTTGTAAAACTATCAACTTCTTACTAAAATCACTTAACAAAAGTTAAATTTTATGGTATATAAATTATACCTCAAAAAAGCTATTTTTAAAAAATTATTTTCGGAAGTCATAGAGCAGTCAGGCAAGAGAAAGAAATAAAAGGCATCCAAATTGGAAAAGAGCAAGTGAAATTATCTCTGTTCACTGATGACGTGATTGTATACCTAGAAAACCCTAAAGGCTCCTTCGAAAGATTCCTACACTTGATAAACAACTTCAATAATGTTTCAGGATAAAAAATCAACACAGGGAAATCAGTAGCATTTCTATATATCAATAATATTCAAGCTGAGAACCAAATCAATAACTCAATCCAAAAAAAAAAAAAAAAGAACTCAATCCCCACAATGGTCGCAAAAGAATAAAATAGGAATACATTCAACCAAAGAAGTAAAAGATCTCTACAAGGACAACTACAAAACACTGATGAAAGAAATTGTAGATGATATAAACAAGTGGAAAAACATCCCATGCTCATGGATTGGAATAATTTATATCATTAAAATGACTATACTGGACTATACTGCCCAAGGCAATCTACAGATTCAATGCGATCCCTATTAAATTACCAACATCATTTTTAACAGAATTAGAAGAAAACAATCCTAAAGTTCATAGGGAACCAAAAAAGAGCCCGAATAGCCAAAGTAATCCTAAGCAAAAAGAAGAAATTTAGAGGCATCACACTGCCTGACTTCAAATTATGCTACCAAACTATAGTAACTGAAACAGCATGGTGCTGCTACAAAATTAGACACATAGGTTAATGGAATAGAACAGAGAACCCAGAAATAAAGCCACATATCTACATGTAACTGATCCTTAACAAAGTCAACAAAAATAAACAACAGAGAAAGGACGTCCTAGTCAATGAGTGGTGCTGGGAAAACTAGCTCAGCAAATGCAAAAGAATGAACCTGGATCCCTATCTCTCACATAAAAATTAACTCAAGGTATATTAAAGATTTAAGTATAAGACCTGAAACTATAAAAATCCTAGAAGAAAACTTAGGGAAAACTCTTCTGGACATTGGCCTAGGCAAAGAATTTATGCTGAAGACCTTAAAAGCAAATGCAACAAAAATAAAAATAGTCAAACGGGACTTAATTGAACTAAAATGCTTTTGCGTAACAAAATAAATAATCAACAGAGTAAACAGACAACCTACAGAATGGGAAAAGTATTTGCAAATTATGCCTCTGACAAAGGACTAATATCCAGAATCTACAAGGAACTCAAACAGCTCAACAACAAAAAGACAAACAACCCCATTAAAAATGGCAATCCTAGCCGTGTCTACAGGAGCAGACATTTCTCAAAAGAAGAAATACAAGCAGTCAACAAACCATGAAAAAATGCTCATCACTAATTATCAGAGAAATGCAAATTAAGACCACAATGAGATATCATCTTATACCAGTCAGAATGGCTATTATTAAAAAGTCAAAAGCAACAGATGTTGGTATGGATGTGGAGAAAAGGGAATGCTTATACACTGATGATGGGAATGTAAATTAGTTCAATCCCTATGGAAAATGGTATGGAGATTTCTCAAAGAACTAAAAACAGAACTACCAGTTCTACCCAGCAGTCTCACTAGCAGTGAGACTAAGGAAGAGAAATCACATTATAAAAAAGTCACCCGCATTCATATGTCCATTGCAGCACTATTCACGATAGCAAAGTCATGGAACCAACCTAAGTGTCCATCAACAGTTGATGGGATAAAAAAATATATACCATGGAATACTAGATAGCCATAAAAAATGAAATCATGTCTTTTGCAGCAACATGGACGGAGCTGAAGGCCATTATCCTAAGTGAACTAACTTGGAAAAAGAAAACCAAATACTGCACATTCTCACTTATAAGTGGGAGCTAAACAATGGATTCATATAAACACAAAGATGGGAATAATAGACACTGGGGATTCAAAAATGGGAGAGGGTTGCAGGGGGGATGAGGGTTGAAATAAAACTTATCTGGTACAATGTTCACTATTTAGGTAAGGGATACACTAGAAGCCCAATTCCCACTAGTATGCAATATGCCAGCTAACAAACATGCACATGTAACCCCTGAATCTAAAATGAAATAAAAATAAAGAGGAAAAATGATATTTTTAATCCCATGAGGAGGAATTAGGTATTAAGTAAAGATGCTAGAATGATTATCCAGTCAGAAGAAAGTTCAAATGGACCTTTCCAGCCTGGAGAACATAAAGAGATACCCCATCTCTACAAAAAATAAAATTAACTGGGTGTGTTATTGGGTGCCTATAATCCCAGCTACTGAAGAGGCTGAGATGGGAGGATCATTTGAGCCTGGGAGGTTGAGGTTGCAGTGATCAAGCCACTGTACTCCAGCCTGGGTGATGAAGCAAGACCCTGTCTCAAAGAGGAAAAAAACAAACAAACAGAAAACTAAGGTGGGTGAGAGCTTTTTAATTAAGATTGGAAACTCAGAAGGTATAAAAGGACAGATACACATATTTGACCAGAAAAATATGAAAAACTTTTGTATGGAAAAGATACCAGAAGCTAAGTCCTACGATCTGAATTTTAAGTGTCCCCCCAAAATTAATATGTCGAAACCTAATCCTCAAGGTGATAGTATTAAGAGGTGAGGCCTTTGGGAGGTGATCAGGTTATAAGAGCTCTGCCCTCATGAATGGGATTAGTGCCTTTATAAAAGAGGCTTGAGGGAGCTTGTTCATCACTTCTGCCATGTGAGGACACAGAAGGTGTCATCTATGAGGAACAGGCCTTCACCAAACACCAAAACTGCTAGCATCTTAGTTTTGCACTTTCCAGCCTCCAGAATTGTGAGCAATAAATTCCTGTTGTTTATAAATTACCTACTCTAAAATGTTTTTTTGTTGTAGGGGCCCAACCGGAATAAGATGCTAAGTCAACAGGTAAACACTAGCTTGGGGAGCAGGGGAAGACTGTCAACTCAGAGATCAGATAGAGGGTGAATAGCTATAATATGCAGAGAATTCTTACAAAACAAACAAGACAGGGATAAGTACCACAACAGAAAAGTGGTACTTTTCTGGATGTGAATAGGCAATTCACAAAAAAATCCATGTGACCAACGCATATGTGAAAAGAGGTTCAAATTCATGTGCAATCAGGGAGCTACCAAGTAAAGTTACAATGAGACAAGAATTTACTCTGATCAGGTGAAAAAATGAGAGAGATTGATAATCTTTACTGCTAAAGAGAATGTGGGGACTTTAGTACATTTGTGATTGGAAATACAGTATTATTATACTGTATTGGAAAGACTGTATTAATGCAGTCTTTTTGGAAAGAAATCTGGGCCGCATTTGTTATGATTAAAATATATACACCTTTATCCAGAAGTCACACTCCTGAAAATCCATCCCATAGGAACAAAAGCTTCAAAACCAAAAAGCTTAGATACACAGAAGTATACTACCTTGTAAACAGGCAAAAAACAAACAAAAAAAAACCCAAAAAAAACAGAAAACAAAGTATCATTTACATGGGAATAGCTGAAGAAATTATAATAGAACTGCACCAGAGTTATATGTGGCCATTTAAAAGTATAAATTGAACCTGAACCAGGTGAATTAAGAGTGATTTCCTTGGCCCAGCACGGTGACTGGCACTTGTAATCCCAGCACTTTGGGAGGCCAAGGCGGGCAGATAACTTGAAGTCAGGAGTTTGAGACCAGCCTGGGCAACATGGTGAAACCCCATCTCTCCTAAAAATACAAAAAATTAGCTGGGTGTGGTGGCAGGTGCCTGTAATCCCAGCTACTTGAGAGGCTGAGGCACCAGAGTCGCTTGAACCTGGGAGGCAGAGGTTGCAGTGAGCCAAGATCCCACCACTGAACTCCAGCATGGGCAACAGAGCAAGACCCTGTGTCAAAAACAAACAAACAAAACCAAAAGTGATTCCATTAGGTGCTAGAGGAATAAAGCAAGATACAGAAAAAATACATATAAAATAATGGCATATTCTTTATATATGTATCTGTATAGATGCACACTGATGTTTGTAGGTGATCATATTAACACGGAGAAAAAATATTAGACTGATAATGTATTAGCTCAAACTGCTGAAACAAAATACCATAGACTAGGTGGCTTAAATAACAGATACTTATTTCCCACAGTTCTAAAGGCTGGAAGTCCAAGATCAAGGTGCCAGCAGATTTGGTTCTGGCGAGGCCTCTCTTCCTGGCTTGCATGTAGCTACCTTCTCACTGTATCCTCATGTGGTGGAGGCAGGAAGCTCTAGTGTCGGTTCATCTGATAAGGACACTAATCCCATTTATGAAGGCTCTAGCCTCATGATTTCATTTTTTCCTAAAGGCCCCACCTTTTAATACCATCACATTGGAGGTTAGGGCTTCAACATATGAATCTGAGGGGAACGCATGCCATCCCTAACAGTGTAGTACTCACTTCTCTATACAGATTTCCTGGGTGCCAAGGATGCATTGGGGGTACTACAGAATAACTGAAAGGGAAAAGGAAGAAAAAAAAATAAACCAATACTTTTATGAAGAGATTTCAGTGCACCTGACAAATAGCTGTCACATGGAAGATTTCTCACTGTTATCAAAATGGAGAAATGCAGGCTCCGGGAGGATTATTTCCTGAGCCAGGGCCCCACAACAAGGCAATTACTGAACCATAAATACCACCCAAGTCTCCTGACTTTCCCATGGCTTGAATCGGAACCATTCCCAGATAAATATAACTAAATCATCAGCGTAAAATCGATGAGCACAAACATATAAATGACAAAGGCTTGGCTTCACAGACTGGAACTGGCCCTGTGACTAGAGTTCTCAAGTGTCACTTCGCTGAGCAGAATGGAGGTGGCTGCCTCCCTGCATTTCAGAGAGAAACAAAACAAATGAGAGTGGCTGGAGCCACATGAATCAGCCCTGAGGTCGCGCTGCCAGTTGTCTCATGCCCATTTGTGGCAAACGGTGCATTTGGAGGGATTAACAGGGAGTAGGAGTGAGTGAACAGATGCAACAGATTAGAGAGGAAATCTGTTCCTGGGTGGCTCCTGGCAAGCTGGTGGGGTTTCTGGCACAATAAGGAGGGGGAGAGGACGGCTGGGGAAAGGAGAGGGAAATGTCTCTTTTTCATTTTTGATTTTGCAGGGCCTTCTGAACAAGAATCTTTACTGCTGGTATGTCTTGGTAAACTGCAGCAAAGAGAAGGGGATGGGGGAGGAGGCGTGGAGGTAGGAAAGAGGAAATTTTCTGGAAACGAAATGGGATTCAATAGGCAGGCAAACTCAGCAGTCTCCCTTCCTCACTGAGACAATTTGTCTCTCAAGGATCCAGGGACCTAACTCCTTAAAAATAAAGAAAACAAAACAAAACAAAAACAAAAACAAAAAAACAAGCAGCTGAGTCTGTGTTTTTTCTTTTAAATTTTTATTTATTTATTTATTTATTTATTTATTTATTTATTTATTTATTGAGACAGAGTCTAGCTCTGTCCCCCAGGCCGGAGTGCAATGGTGGGATCTCGGCTCACTGCAACCTCTGCCTCCCTGGTTCTAGCGATCCTCCTGCCTCAGCCTCCCGAGTAGCTAGGATTACAGGCGCCCACCAACACATCCGGCTAATTTTTGTGTTTTTAGTAGAGACGGGGTTTCACCACGTTGGCTAGGTTGGTCTTGAACTCCTTACCTCAGGTGATCCACTCGCTTCGGCCTCCCAAAGTGCTGGGATTACAGGCGTGAGGCCACACGCGCGCGGCCCTGTCTGTGTTATTTAAAAGCTGGAAGCTTGGTGGTGGTGACTGTGGGCCTGAAGTCAGTCTGGGACGTGGCCCATCGCTAGCCTTTCACCTGGAGGGAGCCAGTAGGACCTCGGCTAAATGAAAAGGTCAAAGAGCCCGGAAGCGAAAGGGGTCCTCACGCCGCAGGCCCAGACCCCACCGGGCTCAGCCCAGGACGGCGCAGCGCAGGCCCAGCGGGCGGGAGCAGCTGCGGAGGCGGCGGGCCCGGGTTTGCCAGGACTCCCTCCAGCTGCTCTGTTCGCAGGTGTCAGTGATTTGAGTGCTGTGAGCGATAAATGGAGCTCTCCAATAAACGGGAAGCGGCAGACACAGTCCAGAAGGCAAGATTTATTTTTATTTAGAAAGGTTGAAGAGGGAAAATTTAAATTCGATTTAAATATTTACTCAAAGAGGAGATGGGCAGACAGCTGAGATATTGGAACCGAGACTCAGGAGCAAGCGGAACATGGCTTTTCTGAAGTCAGCCCCGGACAATAAAGAAATCTCCGGATGGAAAGGAAGCAGCGTGAAGATTCAGGAGATGCCTGGAATCCGCTTAGAGTTTGAGATCACGTGGCTCAGCTCCTCTTCCCACAGATGCTGGAACTTGCTGTGAGACTTTGAGCAAATTACCCAGCTGCCCTGAGCCTTCGTGTGTTCAGCTGCAACATGGGTGGGGACATGGATCTAGCTCGCAGAATTCTTATGAGATTAAAAAGATCCATAAAGGAAGTGCTTAGTAAAAGTAAGCTATTGCTACATCATTCTAGGCCTGTTGAAACTACGGGTTCCTGGACCCTCGTATGTTAAGTTTCGGTCTGGGATGAGGCCCAGGAATCTGTATTTTGAATATGCTCTCCAGGGGTTTCTACTGGGCAGCCAGCTTTGGGAACCCCAGCCCCTGCCATGGTTACCAGCAGGATTCTCAGCCCCGGCGTCCTCATCCAGATTCAGTCCCGCGGCTTCAGGGACCACTGGGTGCCTAACAGACTTAGTCTTTGACTTAGTCCTTCCTCAGGCCATGCCTCTTGCCCCATCCCATCCTTCCCATCTTCCTCAGGGTATCCTCATCCCTCAGTCACTCAGGCCTAACGTGAGTGATTTCTCGTTCCCTTTCACCCTTCACATCCATCAGCAAGTCCTGCTAGGGATAACCGAGACCCCATCTGGCCTCCCCACCTCCACCCTTACTCACGGTTGTCCATTCTCCATTCCCAGCCAGAGAGACTTGTGCAAAGAACAAATCAGGCCGGGCGCAGTGGCTCACACCTGTAATCCCAGCACTTTGGGAGGCTGAGGTGGGTGGATCACCTGAAGCCAGGAGTTTGAGACCAGCCTGTCCAACATGGTGAAACCCTGCCTCTACTAAAAATACAAAAATTAAATTAGCCAGGAGTGCTGGCGTGCAGGAAAATCGGTTGAACCTGGGAGGTGGTGGAGGTTGCAGTGAGCTGAGATCGCACTACTGCCCTCCAGCCTGGATGACAGAGTGAGACTTGGTCTCAAAAAAAAAAAAAAAAGGAAAGAAAAAGTATCAGACCCAGATTTCTCACCATGGCCTCAGAGGCCCTACTTCTCTAACCTCACCCCACTCTGCTGCCTGGCACTGGCTCCAGCCACAGGTGCCTCCCTCATCTCCCTGTGCCTGCTAAACTTGAGCCTGACTCAAGCTTGCCAAGCTTGGCATGGCTTTTGCCTCTGTCTGGAACGCTTGCCTACCCCATCCGCCCTCCAGCCTTCCTATAGTTGCTGTTTTCTCCTGATCCAAGTCTCTACTCCAATGCCACTTCCTCAGAAGAGCCTGCCCTGACTTCCACAGGCAGGGAGACCAGGTTTGTGACCTGTGGCAGGTACTCATCCTCCCTGAAACTCAGCCTCCTCCTCTGTAAAATGGGGATAATAGTACTACATACCTCTAGGGTTGCTATGAGGATCATGAGTTTAAATGTACACTGAATAGTGCCAGGCACTTAGAAAAATTTCAATAAATGTCAGATATTAGCTCATGCTAATCTCATGGAATTACAGTGACTCACTATGTGTCTGTCTCCTCAGTAACTGTCAGATTGTGGGGTCTTACTCATCTTCACATCCAGGCCAGCTGGCAGGGTGCCTGGCATGAAGAAGTCACCTGTCCTGGGTTGAATAGTGTCCTCCCACCAGCCCCCTGCCAAATTCATGTCCACACAGAACCTTAGAATGTGACCTTATTTGGAAATAGAGTCTTTGCAGATGCAATTAGTTAAGGTGAGGTAATACTCCATTACAGTAGGCCCTAAAACCAATGACTGGTGTCCTTGCAAGAAGCCACGTGAAGACACAGAGACTGAGACACAGAGGGAAGAAACTCGTCTGACGGCAGATGCAAGATTGAAGTTAGTAAGTGCAAGCTGAGGAATGCCAAAGATGGCTGGTAAATGCCAGAAGCTAGGAAGAGGCAAGGAAGGGTCATTTCCTAGATCCTCAGAGGGAGGCTGGTCCTGCAACCATGAGGGAATAATAAATGTCTGAAGGTTTAAGCCACCCAGTTGTTACCACAGTCCTAGGAAACTAATATAACACTCAATCACTGGTGAGAGAGTGAGTGAGTGAGTGAGTGAATAAATCAAAGACACCCCCTTCCCACGGCACTCTCTGACTCCCATGAAAAGGCAAGAGCTCTCCCTGTCCTTTCCCCTGTAGCATCACTACGGAGTGTGTTAGGGGTATTGGCAACTTTCATTCTCTCAGGAGACGCAGCAGGGATCCAGAGTCCCCCATCCTCAACTTAGAAGTGAGGAGACCAGTATCCGACCTGGCTCAGCCAAGGTAAGCCCAACAGAACCTGAGCCTCCATAGCCGCCACCCACAACAAGACAATGTCCTCTGTCCAAGGAGGGAAGAAGGCCTTTCACAATGAAAGCCGTTGAAACCCATCCACTGGTTGGATAGTTCTGAGTGTCCCCCCATGGGCCAGGTGCTGGGCCTGACACTGAGCCCCACAGCCCTTTCCCTCCCTCTCTAGGGAAATCTCTCACTTCCTCTCCCAAATGATGGTTATTTATATAGATCGAGCTGCTTCATTTTCCCAAGGGGCTCATTTGGCAAAGACAAAAATGGCTCAGAGAAACCACAGACCAAAATATATTTTCTACTAGAACCGCCCACCCCTCGGCATGCCACTTGCTTGGTGAGTTCATCTCTCCCATCCGCATGTGGCATTATCAGTTTGCCCAGGCACGAAAGCACCCAGCCCCTATAGGTCTCTCTCTAGGTCCTGGATTCTTGGCCTTTTAAGGTCACCCCCTACATTCTCTAGGCCAGGCCATGGGTTGAAGACATACTTATTTACAAACATATCAGGTTGATAGGACAATGCAGACATAAACATCATTACAGTTGATCTTACTGAGGTGACTATGCTATGCGAGACACCGTTAACTTCATTCAATGTTTATTACAAGGGTAATGACTATTATGGGTAAGGAGTATTATGAGCTCTAATTTGGTGACAGGGAAACTGAGGCACGGGAGACTGAATGAAGCGAGGTTACCTAGTGAAAAAGTGATAAGTCACAAGCCAGAGGCTGATGCCAGGCAGTCTGGCTCCAGAGCCCCGGCTCCCAGCCACTGCTGACTGCAAAGCTGAAGGACACATTTTTGCAAGAGACATCATCATGCCATCATTGAGGACCCAAAAAATGATTCCTCTGAGTGTGCTGATGCTTGTTTGTTGTGTTTCTACAAATAGCAAGCATGGATTTTCTTAGCCATAATCCATTAGCAACCTTTATTGACGCAGAAGAATATGGAATGTGGAGTCAGATGATACTATCCATCTGCAAAGTGATGACGTACACAAGTTCCCTGGCACGTAGTAGGCATCTAACGATTTTAGTACTGTGAGTCTCCCTCTGCGTAAGTAGATTTTACATAGAACTGCACAGTTATGGAGCTAAGATATTCCCACTTTGGGTCACCTCTAAGATGACACATTAAATCAGATCATTATTATATTAAGAAATTTGAAGCTGGCCGGGTGCGGTGGCTCACGCCTGTAATCTCAGCACTTGGGAGGCCGAGGTGGATGGATCACAAGGTCAGGAGATCGAGACCATCCTGGCCAAAAGGGTGAAACCCCGTCTCTACTAAAATACAAAAAGAATTAGCTGGGTGTGGTGGCATGCGCCTATAGTCCCAGCTACTCAGGAGGCTGAGGCAGGGGAATAGCTTGAACCCAGGAGGCAGAGGTTGCAGTGAGCTGAGATCGCGCCACTGCACTCCAGTCTGGAGACAGAGCAAGACTCCATCTAAAAAAAAAAAAAAAAGAAAAGAAAAGAAAAAGAGAAAGAAATTTATAGCTAAGAGGGACCTCTAGAAATCATGGCTTCGGTAACTGACTCCAAGTACCAACTAAGCTATTTGAAAGATGTCATAGTAAAGATGAATAATGTGGTCATTGCTGAGTAGCATTGATTTTCAGTTTCTTGGGAAGACATGGTGTAAGAAAGAGAACGCTGGACTCTGAATCCAAAGATAAGATTTGAACACTTGGCTCAACAGAGAGCGATATTAGCACCTGCTCTGCCCAGCTGATCAGTTATTTTGTGGCAAAAGGAATACAGGGTCAGTGAAAAGTGATTGTAAATGGTAAGGTGCTCACAAATAAAAGACATTGTTGGGTAAAGTTGTGCTTTGCCATGAAGTGATGAGTTTTCTGGCAGTGTAGAAGCTGGTCTGAATAGGGTAGGTGAAAAGCTACTCTGCTGTGGGAAGGGCGTGTTGGGTCTTCTCCATCTACCCCTCCAGGTGAGCTCTCCACTTCTCTCCCAGCCCTGTGCCCTGCAGACGCTTCTCTCGGGACAGACCATGTTGCTAGGGCTTCCTTGGCCTGTTTTTCCGTTCCTATGGCTGAGGGACTGGACAAGAGAGGGGACACTGTTTCCGCCTTTGGTTCCTGCCAACAAGCTGTAATTTGGCAGGGCTGCAGTTTTCCACCTAAGACCACACTCCTGTTGGGCAGGAGAAAGAGGTTGTTGGGCAGCCTCTTTCCCTTTTTCCCTCAAGTTCCCTCAAAAAGGTTCCCTCTTTCCCTCAACTCTGGCTCTCACCCTATTCCATCAAGTAGGTTAATTGGGAGGTGATCCCAGGAAGGACTACTTAGGGTAGTAGGGAAGTCGATCAGGAAAAGGAAGGAGCAAATGTAGCCAATACAGGGTGTGCTGATGAGCAGGTGTATGGCTGAGCAGCTCAGCTGAGACCGCTGGGCAACGGTGGGGAGCCAGCCTCAGAGTTATCACACCTGAGCGGTGAGAAGGCTGGGTTCCCTCCTCTTGGGGCCTAGAAGGATTAGCTCCTGGTGCTTCCCCCGCCCACACCTCTGTGAATCGTCCCTTCATCAAACTCTCTTCCATTACCCCCTTGAGCGTGCCACCTCTTTGCCTCTTTCTGGTCCCGACTCTCATAGCAAGAGCCAATAATGTTTTTCCACATTATTCTATCTGCATAACCGGATGTGGCAGATGCTGAGCCCCACTGCACCCTATCACTTACTGTTCTTGTACATGGCCAGGGGCCAGGGCTTCTTCAGACACCCAGGGCTCTCTGCCTGTGTGTTCTCTCCAGCTGGCAGCTCCTTCTTGCCCTCACACAGGGCAGGCCACAGTGATGGGGAATAAATGCCCCTGAGAGCAGTCCCCAAACAATGGCTCCTCCACCCTTGAGTGGGATGTCTCTGAAGCATGTCTTACAGTTTTCCAGCAATCTGAGCCGAGGTGCTCACAGCAGCAACCTACTGATCAATGCACCCTGTATCAGCTGCCTTCTTTTTCCTGGCCCATTTCCCCTCACTCCGCCAGTAGCTCTTGGGATCATCTCCCAATGAACCTACTTGCACTTGAATCTTTGTCTCAGAATCTGCTTCTGTGGGAACTCAACCTCAGATACCAGGTAACTGTACCTTGACCTGTGACATAACTGAGTGCCTCATCTATCCAGGCCACTTACAAGGCACCATGGACTAAACTGTCTAATTCTTTAGCAAGGTTTCCAAGACCCTTTATGATCAGGCCTCTGCTCCCCATCCAGCTTGACCCTTCTCTGGTCCTATCTTTGCCACATTCTTGCTTGACCTTCATATAGCAGCCACAGTCAGTTCATTGCAGTTCTCAGGACACATTCTGATCCTCCAACTGCTTGCCCTGTGCCATGCTGTTCTCCGTGCCAACAGCATCCTTCACCCACCATTCATTAACCCACCTCCCACTTGTCCTTGAAGATTCAGCCTTCCCTGACCACACCCTATGAACACACACCAAGGCTGGATCACACGTCCCTCTTCTGTGCTATCAAGCCATTCTGTTCTGATGCTGCCTATTTTCTCCCACTAGACAGTAAGTTCCAGAATGCAGGAACTCTATCTTCAAATCCCAAGCCTAGCACCATACTGCACGGGGTAGGTTTTTAACTAAATTCTTGATGAATTAATTTTTTTGAAGTAAGTGAGTAGTGTAAATTAGTTCCACCACTGTGGAAGACAGTGTGGCGATCCCTCAAAGATCTAGAACCAGAAATACCATTTGACCCAGCAATCCCATTACTGGGTATATACCCAAAGGATTATAAATCATTCTACTATAAAGACACATGCACACATATGTTTATTGCAGCACTACCTACAATAGCAAAGACTTGGAACCAACCCAAATGACCATCAACAATAGACTGAATAAAGCAAAGGTGGCACATATACACCATGGAATACTATGCAGCCATAAAAAAGAATGAGTTCATGTCTTTTGCAGGAACATGGATGAAGCTGGAAGCCATCATTCTCTGCAAATTAACACAGGAACAGAAAACCAAACACTGCATGTTCTCACTCATAAGCGGGAGCTGAACAATGAGAACATATGGATACAGGGAGGGGGACATCACATACTGGGGCCTGTCGTGGAGTGCTGGGTGTTGTGGGTGCCAGAGTGGAGAGAAGGCGGCAGTTACTGCCTCGTGAAGGAAGTGAGCATATAAGTGAGCAGTGGAATTGGAGGTGACAAGGAGCAGGGAGAAGAGTAGTCCAGAGACAGTGTTACCAGAAATGGGTCCGGATCCATACCCCTAGAGAAGGTTCTTGGATCTCGCACAGGAAAGCATTCAGGGTGAATCCATAAAGTGAAAGCAAGTTTAGTAAGAAAGTGAAGTAATAAAGAATGGCTACTCCATAGGCAGAGCAGCCCCGAGGCCTGCTAGTTGCCCATTTTTGTGGTGATTTCTTGATGATATGCTAAACAAGGAGTGGGTTATTCATGTGTCCCATTTTTAGACCATATGAGGTAACTTCCTGACATTGCCATGGCATTTGTAAACTGTCATGCGCTGGTGGGCGTGTAGCAGTGAGGACAACCAGAGATCACTCTCGTCGCCATCTTGGTTTTGGTGGGTTTTGGCCGGCTTCTTTACTGCAACCTGTGTTATCAGCAAGGTCTTTTTGACCTGTATCTTGTGCCAACTTCCTAACTCATCCTGTGACTTCGAATGCCTTAACCATCTGGGAATGCAGCCCAGTAGGTCTCAGCCTTATTTTACCCAGCTCCTATTCAAGATGGAGTTGCTCTGGTTCAAATGCCTCTAATGCTTCAGAGCCCTGAGCACAAATGTCCTGAGGAAGGACATTTCTGAGTCAACCTGGGAAATGAGGAATGATCTGGGCCAGCAGGAACACAGGGACCTAGCAGAGCCTTGGGAGGCAGCGAGGAAGATGTGAATGGGGGTGCTTCCTCTAGCCACCTAGACTTGGTCCCAAGGCACATGACTTTGCTCATTGTTTAATAAGGCGGACCCTCCCCCAGCACTGCCATCTTTCCTTCCTTCCTCAGCTTCCTCTGTTAGTGGGTGAGGCTTCCTGTTAAGTCGTTCTGAGAACTGCAGTTTTCTGAGCTTTGGAGACCAGGAATGCCTGCCAACACAATTACCATGAACGATCCCCACGGAATTCCAAGAAACGATTCCTCACGCTGCTCACCTGGGCATTCTGGAGAGTGCCAACCCTTCAGATGGATGGAGCCCCAGAGATGTTCTCTTCACTTTCAGAGACCCACCCTTTATTAACATAGCAGTCAATGCCACACAGGAAAAGGAGTGTGCAACTCTGCTTTTAGTCAAAAACAAAGCCACATTGTAACTACCAGTGTGCTTACTATTTAGAGGAATGCTGCTATGAATCATTTCCAGGACAAATCCTCTTTTTGCAAAGTAAATTGCCATCCTCTTTTATCTTTTAATTAATAATATTTAAAGCCATATAAGGTAAATACCCATTTTTCTGGTATTCAGAAAAGGATATATATATATAAAATACATATATACATATATAAATATACATATATGAATGTGTGTGTGTCTATATATATATACAATTTGATAGTAAAAGAAAGACTATACAGGGACAACCAGCATTCATAATAATGACAATAAAATGCCATAAAATCCTAGACTATCAGGCCAGGTGTGTTGGCTCACATCTGTAGTCTTAGCACTTTGGGAGGCCCAAGGTGGGAGGATCCCTTGAATCCAGGAGTTTGAAACCAGCCTGGGCAACATGATTAGGCCTCAACTCTAGAAAAACTTTTCAAAAATTAGCCAGGTGTGGTGGCTCATGTCTGTAGTTCAAGCTTCTTGGGAGGCTGAGGTGGGAGGATCATTTGAGCCTGGGAGGTTGAGGTTGCAGTGAACAGCCTCACTACAGAGGCCTGAGATCACATAACTGCACTCCAGCCTGGGTGACAGAGAAAGACCCTGTCTTAAGCAAACAAACAAACAAACAAAAAAAAAAAAAGAAAAGAGAAATCCTTGAATATCTTTTGAAAAATAGAAAACTGTTCAATAATCTCTTATCCCTCCTCCACAATTCCAAAATCCTAAAAATTCTGAAATCCAATTTTTAGGGGCAAGTTTAGCACCAAAATTCATGTAATAGCAATTACTGACCTAAATTAATGAGAAGTTATTTATAGTTATTATTTATCTCACTTACAGTACATAAATGTGAATGTGTTTTTTAATAAAGTGCTGTCTTAGACCCTGCTGGGGTGTGCTACATAATATATAGTTTATATCCATGGTTTTCTTCTTGGAATACAAAATATTATGAATTTTAGAACACATCTGGCCCACAGAGCTTCAGATAAGGTACTGTGGGCTGACCCTGTACAAATTATGTTTAACTGAATTTTGTGTTAGGTATTTTTCAGGGTTTTCCAGTTTTGTGGAAGCCAAAGTGCCAGCTCTTCCTTTTTACAGCCCCACTCCTTCCCCACGCCTCTCCTAGATTCTACTCCATTGCCCAGGGAGGCAACCCACGAGGATGGCCTCATGCCAGCAGGCTTCCCTGATGGCCAGTGGGAGGCTCTGGCTGAAGAACTGAGGGCCAGGAGAACGGTAAGTTGGGGTGTTTCCTCCCCACTTCAGTGCCTATCACTGGAACTGCCTGTCTCTCTCCTCATGCCAGCTCCTGCCAAGCAGCCCGACTTCACACCCCAACACTCAGCAAGTGGGGAACACCATCGCTCTTAGGGGTAGTAACTCCTCCCCACTCTTGCAGGCCTCTGGGCACCTTGATCTTTGTTTGTTCTCGGTACCCAGCCCATACCTCGTAAGCAGCCCCTCCATTTGAGTCTCTCCGTTTGAACCAGCGACACCTCCAACAACAGATACATTGGTAGACCACAGTCCGTGTAATGCCCTGTAAAACGCACTGATTTTAAATCAAGAGGCTTGAATTGAGGATTGCCTAACTTTAGGCAAGTCACTTTACTTTTCTGTTTTCCTATCTGTAAAAAGGAGCTAATAATTCCTATTTCAGAGTGTGCGGTGATAATAAACAAATTGATATCTGTGAAAATGTCTAGGAAACTCTTAAGAAATGCAAAGAATTCAAGAGCGCTTGAGAAAGTAGAATATTTGTTATTCTGATTGTCCCCCAACTCTTCTGGGTAAAAGGGTGTTTGCTTTATTTAAAGGTAAGTATCACAATGCCCTACTCTGAGACCAGATGTGGCTACAGATGACCAGAAAAGGAAGGTCGTCTCTTCCTTCCAGCTGTCCTTTGCTGCCTGTGCTTAATTTCTATCTGCCTTCTGTGAGTGCCTTGGGCAGAAGCACAGTGCTTTAGTCTTATACTGATCAACTTACTTTTCCTTTTCCATCCTCTGCCATTCTGGAATCATCTGGGGCTTCATCTTTATGTCCTTCCAAATCTTTAGCATTTTGTCCAGTATTTTCATAGCTTTATCTGCTTTAGAATTTCATGCAGCCAGGCATGGTAGCACATACCTATTATCCCAATGCTTTGGGAGCCTGAGGTGGGCAGATCACTTGAGGCCAGGAGTTCAAGACCAGCCTGAGCAACATGGCAAGGGCCTCATCTCTACAAAAAAAAATCAGAAAGTTATCTGGATGTCGTGGCACGCGCCTGTTGTCCCAGCTATGTGGGAGGCTGAGGTGGGAGAATCATCTGAACCCAGGAAGTTGAGGCTGCAGTGAGCTATGATTGCACCACTGCACTCCAACCTGGGTGACAGCGTGAGACCTTGTCTCAAAAAAAACAAATAAAGTCACATTCTTCCCTAGAGCATAAAGCAATAATTTTTAATAACAACTATATCACTCATTAAAATTATCTTCTCCTTCTCATCCCAACACTGTGTCAAACAGGAATCTGCTCTGGATGGCATTTGCCAATAAGAAATTGCGGCTTTGGCTTTAGAAAAATCCAGATCAACTTTTTGTGGCCAAAATTCACTAGAAATATATTTAACTCTCTCCTTTCCTTTAATCACAGAAGCTTGGCCCAGAACGCTGATCTTTCCTGGAGCTGGCCATTCTAGCATTACATGGGTGTTCCTCATAGAAGAGAACAATCAACAAGATTAAGTTACTCTTGAGTTCTTAATTGATTTTCCAGAACTTCCTCTTCCTACCACAAAACACAGCTTTCTGAGCAACACGTTCAGTTGAGCCTAATCCTGTTGGGAACTTTAGTGAACAAGACACATTCTGGAAATAAACATGATTTCACATGTAAATAACTGACACTCTTAACCTCCCCAATAATCCTTACCAGCCTGGTGCCAAAACAGGTTCTGTGTTCATGTTACACATTCTGAGGGTGGTTCAAATGCTCTTCCTCTCCAGAGTTTTGTTGTACAAAATACGTACCAGAAACAAAGAGTCCATTCTGACAGGACTTGTCAGTGCCTTGACGTGAAAAGATTTTGGTCAGGCTAATTACAATAATTGTATTTAGTCACTCTGACTTGGTATAATTTCCTTTCTTGTTGGTAAAGTATAGTTACACCTAAACAAAACAGAGTTAATCTCTTTTAAGTAAGAGATGGCATGGCACCTTTGTAGTGTGCGTATTAACCTAAATGGGAAAGCCTACATAGGACTAGGTTCTAGTTCAGGAACACTCCTGCCTTGGAATACCCCCGAGGGCCTACAGAGCAAATGAATGCTCCCTGTGTGTGAGTTCCACAGAACTGAAGCACCATTCAGAGGAGTTCTCTCCACAGGCCTTGTATCAAGGGTCAGGAAACTTTTTTCTAAGGGCCAGGGAGCAACCCTGCAAGGCTTTGTGAATCACGTGCCTTTGGTTATACCTCTCAACTGCCATTGTAGTTCAAAGGCAGTCACAGACACTAGGTAAGTAGAAGATGGGCATGGCTGTGTTCCAACAAAACTTTACCTATAAAAACAGGCGTTGGCCTAGATTTTACCCAGGGGCTTGTAGCTTGCCATCCCTCAGTTTACTTTTTTTTAATGGAGCAATTGCTACGTTACACCGCAATTATCTGCGATTTGTCTGTTTCCTCCACAAACCTACGAAGATTCTCCACTGTGAAATGTTTTCACAAAAGAAGTCCAATCATTGGGTAACCCATTGTAAAAATAACTGATTCTGGCAGAGATTTTCAGTGGATGAGAAAACAAGTGGGAGAGTTTAATGAAAAACAGGATATTTGCATAATCCCCAAATATCACCCCACAACATGCATACAAATTCCAAAGGGGGGAAATCGTAAATTTACAGTGGAAAAACCTGGCCGAAATCCCCTCAATCAAATGATCAAAGTTAATATACCTGATAATGTGATAAACCAACACCAGGTACCTCTGTGGGATTCCTGCTAAAAATAACTAACCTGGATTCAATCACGAGAAAACACTAAACAAACCCAGGTTGAGGGGCATTCTATATATTAGGTTGGTGCAAAAATAGTTGCGGTTTTTACCATGACTTTTCATGGCAAAAACCACAATTACTTTTGCACCAACCTAATACATGTCAACATCATGAAAGACAAAGAATGAGGAACTGTTCTAGATTAAAGAATGGAATAAAAGCTGGGTGTACTACATTTTAGTAGTATAAAAGTGGTGCCTGCCTGTTCAAAAATATTCCAATCATACGAAATTTTTTTAAAGTTAAAAATAAAAATCCCCACTCTCTAAGACAAAACCGCTGAAAGTAACTTGAATTTTGGGCTTCCAGATTCTAGGTGCTTCTGGGTCCCTCCCTACGCTACTTTAGTAGGAGCAGAGCGATGTACTATCAGGCATTTTAACAAGTTCACCAGGTGATTCTTATGCTCTTTACTCTAAAGCTTGAGAGACCTCTTGTCTTTGACCTTTCTGTTAGCACAAATTGTGTGTGTATGCATATAGTTTTGCACATACACTCTTGTAGAAATTAAACTCATACCCACATGCCTAAATGGAATCCTACAACCAAACTGAATGCTGCCTGGCTATCTTGACTCAACGATCAGCCATTGATACCCCCTCCCCGGCACCCCGCTGGCAGCTTAGGCAGCAACAGCTCATACTTTTACACAGCTGTTTAATATTCCCCAGAAGGGATCAACAAACGTCCTTTAACCCCCACTAATAGGTATCAGTGTTGTTTTCAGTTATTTAGAGCTGGTTTTGGATCCCATCTTGCCCACTTGGTAGTTGCGTGCCGTTGGAGGAGCTGTTCAACTTTTTTTTATGACTCACTTTTTTCCTGCATCTGTGAAGCGAGGCAGTCTCCCCCAGGTTGCTGTGGGGTTTGGAAGTGTTTAGCTGAGGGAAAGTGCACAACGTGGTGCCCAACACAGAATCAATGAGGGATTCAATAACAGCTGAATTTCACTCATTTTCTGACTGGTCTCATACGTTGTTTAGGGTCTAAAATATGGTATTCTAGGCTGGGCATGGTGGCATACGCCTGTAATCCCAGCACTTTGGGAGGCCAAGGTGGGTGGATCACCTGAGGTCAGGAGGTTGAGACCAGCCTGGCCAACATGGTGAAACCCCGTCTCAACTAAAAATACAAAAATTAGCCAGGCGCGGTGGTGCATGCCTGTAATCCCAGCCACTTGAAAGGCTGAGGCAGGAGAATTGCTTGAACCCAGGAGGCAGAGGTTGCAGTGAGCCGAGATCACACCACTGCACTCTAGCCTGGGCAACAAGAGTGAAAACTCCATTTAAAAAAAGAAAAAAAAAAAAAAATATATATATATATATATATATGTATGGTATTCTAAGACAAAGTCCCAGTTCTCCAGCTGGGATACTGTGGGGGTATGGTTTGAAGTTCAGGCACCCGCCATGTGAATAACACTTCACAATCTAGGGGCTACACTTTTTGTAGTGCCAACTCTGGGCCACTGTGTGTACTGCTGCGACACAAAAAAACAAGTTCAAAGCTGCTTTAGAGAACACATCTTCAAACGGCATTGGAATTTTTTCTTTCAACATTTATTTTTATTTTACTTGTTTATTTACTTTTGAGACAGGGTCTTGCACTGTTGTCCAGGCTGGAGCGCAGTGGCACAATCAGTGCTCATCGTAGCCTTGTCCTCCTGGGCTCAAATGATTCTCTTTCCTCAGCCTCCTGAATAGTTGGAACTACAGGCATGCACCACCATGCCTGGCTAATTTTTTGTATTTTTTGTAGAGATGGAGGCGGGAGTTGCCAGGGAGAAGGGAAGGTCTCGCCATGTTGCCCAAGCTGGTCTCGAACTCCTGGGCTCAAACAATCCGCCTGCCTTGGCCTCCCAAAGTGCTGGGATTACAGATGTGAGCCACCGCGGCTGGCCTCGATTTATAATTTTGACATAATTTCAGACATATAAAAGATGCAAGAATAGTACAGATTCTTTACTCTATTCCCCAAATGTTAACATTTACCACACTTATTTTATATCTACACACACAAACACACATTTTTGTCCTGAACCTTTTTAGAGTCAGTTGTGGCTACAATGACCAACTCTTCTCAGTTTGTCTGGGACTTTCCTGATTATAACATTGAAAGTACTGCCTCTAGGACCCCCAGAAGTCTTGGGCAAACCAAGTCAATTGGTCACTTTAGTTACAGTTATGATGCCGAGGTACCCGTAAATACTTCAGTGTGTGTGTACTAAAATCAAGGACATAACCACTGTATAATTATCAAAATCTGGAAATTAGCTGTTCTGGAAAAGTTCATCCTTCCTGATGTCAGGTGCAAGGTAAAGCCCACGGCTTAGCTTATTTGTGCAAACACTGTCTATGCTTCTGGAAACAATGGTTGTGGTATCCCCAAAGAAGTGGATGCCAGGGAGACCGACACTCAACAGGCAAAGGCAGGTGGTGACTTCCTGGGGCAGCCGCTGGAAGCAAAGACAAAAGAAATCCCCAGCGACTAACTGGTTCCTAAAACAAAAGAGTAGCTGACCTTTGCTTTTTCCCTTTTGTGTTTGTGAGCAGCTTGCTTTCACCTGGGGTGTCTGTTTCCTCTCCCAGGGCAGTGGCCCCTGAAGTTTGGGCACCCGTGGGGTGTGAGCTATCAAGGTAGTGAAGGTAGGATGTCCCCTGGTGGGAATGACTGCAGGGCATCTGCCAGTGCTCCTGTGCTCCTGGAGTCCTGCTCCAGCTCTGGCGTGGTTTTGCATCTTTTCCCCTCAACAGAGAGGGGAATGGTGGAGAGAGGAGGGAAGCGTCCATATGGACACAAGAAAGAATTGATGGTCTAAACGGATCCAGCATCTTGTCATTTCTCATCATCTCTACCACATATGCCCTGGTCCAAGCTGCCACTGACTCTCTCCCAGATGATGGCAATAGCCACAGTCATCATCATGGCAAAAGCTATGGCTTCCCTGCCTCTGCTCTTGTCACCTTCACTCTGTGCTTAACATTGTGACCACAGTAATCTTGTTGACCTTGAAATCAGATCATGTCACACTTCTGCCTCCAAGGGCTTCCCATCTCACTCAGAACAAATTTCAAACTCCTTACTGTGTCTCATGAAGCCCTATCCAGTCTGGCTCTCAGACACTTGTCTGACTTTATCAAATACTAGTCTCAGCCCTGGTCACCCCTCTACAGCTGCCCTTGCCTCTTGCTATTCCTCAAACTACTCAACTATCTCATGACTCAGAGCCACCGTGCTTTCCCTTCCCTTGACCTGGAATGCTCGTCCCTCAGATATCAACATGACTTTCTTACTCACCAATTTCAGCCCTTTTCTCAAATAACCCCTTCTCAGTGAGGCCTTCTCATTCCTACTCTAAAATTGCAAACTTCAACATTTTTCCCTCTGCTTTGCTTTTTAATGGACAATAATTACATATAATTGTGGGGTACAATGTGATGCTTTGATCTATGTGTACATTGTAGAAAGATTCATTCAAGCTAATTGACATATCCATTATCTTAGTAACTTACTTTTTGGAGGATGAGAACATTAAAAATCTATGCTTTTAGCAATTATGAAATATGTAATACATTGTTATTCACTATGGTTACCATGCACTACAACAGATCACTAAAACTTATTCTTCCAGTCTAATTGAAACTTTGTACTGTTTGATCAACATCTTTTCTTCCCCATCTCTTCCCCTCTCCACCTGCCCACCCCTATCCGCCAACCTGGGCCCTAGCTTTTGTTATCGTTCTACTCGATTTTTATGAGATTGACTTTTTTAGAGTCCACATGTAAATTGAGATCATACAGTATTGGCCTTTCTGTGCCTGACTTATTTCACTGAGCATAACATCCTCCAGTTCCATCATGTTGTTGTGAATGGCAGAGTTTCCTTCTTTTTAAAGGCTGTATAGTATTCCAGTACATAAATACTACATTTTAAAAATCTATTTATCCATCGATGGGCACTGAGGCTCTTGTGAATCATGCTGAAATGAATGTGGTAGTGCAGATATCTCTTTGACATACCAATTTCAGTTCTTTTGGATATACGCACAGAAGTGGGATTGCTCGATCATATGGTAATTCTATACATAGTTTTTTGAGGAACCTCCATACTGCTTTCCAAAATGGTGGTACTAATTTCCCTCTCTCTGTTTACTTTTCACCATAGCACTTACTCTATAAAATATATTGTATGTTTAACTCATTTGGTGATCATCTTTACCCCCATTAGACTGTAAGCTCCATCAGTACAGGGATTTGTTTTCGCATCTGTCTTCTCAGTGCCCAGAACATCACCTGGAATACGGTGGGCACATAAAAATATCTGTTGACTGGCTACCAAATGAATGGTATTCACTCGACTCAGCTTTCTATATCCCTCTGGCCCCTGCACTGCATTTAGTGTAGGGGTGCATGGGTCCCAATATGGCGCCTGGAAGAAAGGACGTTTGCAATCAAGCATGCACATGAAGAGCAGTTAGCAGTTCCAGACTGTATGAAAGCTTCTTGTGTCCTTGCCACACTTTCTTTTGAAGGTCTCACCCCACATCTTAGCAAAGGTATTTAAATGCTCCTCCCTTCCCCATGAAACAGATTTTTGGCTGAGATTTTTTCAAAGGAGTCTCATAGTTTTCTTTGTGAAATCGTTTGGCAAGGAACAACTCACTGAATTTTCAGTTGGCTCTGATTCTCTGCAGTCATCATGTACACTTGAAGTAAAACAAAATCTACCCTTAACATTGTTTTCCAATGTAATGAAATTTTTCTAAATAATTCAACAGTTGATGACATGGGTGTAATTCTGTGCTTTGTGGGCATTCATGTAAACAGGTATTTATTTTAACAGGTTTTGTAGTACTCCTTGTGTGTTTTAGAGGCAGTAATTATTTTCCTTTGGGATTTAGCCTTATTTCTGGGCTCTTGAAATCTCACAGGACCTAGATCTTGGACCTGGAAAATTCGGCAGATAAAATAGTCCTGCAAGAATGAGAGACTGGAGAAAGAAGGTCTCCCTGCACTTGCCTGCGAATGCAGATCCTTGCCCAGTGGTTCAATGGTGGGGCTGTCCTGTAACAGTGCCAGGGAGTCAGAAGCCATGGCGGGGCTCACCGTGGTCATGCTGGAAGTCCCTGCCCCTGTCTGTTCATCACACACAGGTCAGCGGGTACCTGTTCTTTATGTGTGGCAGACCTCTGGTGGCCAGGCGGACCACTTTTCTCCATGGCCCTTCTCCCTCCTCTTCCACCTGCATGCCCTCCTGAGCCCTGGTGGCAGAAATATTTTCCTTGACATTTTATGACACTTTAGCAGAATTCCGTTGACTCATCTAAGACAAGATGGGAAATCGTTCTGCAGCAGTCGCCGCATGGGGAAACAGATCACTTAGTCACATCATCTGCCAAGCCCCGCTGTCGCCTGTGCAAAGCATTTCTAATCACGGAAACTTGAAAGCTGTCCCTCATTTGTGATGACATTAGCCATGGTGATTTTTTACCCCTGTCTTAAGCTGTCAGTTGCTGGGGTTTTCTTCTTACTCTCTCTGGCAGAGACACATTTATTTATCACACAAGAGCCTGGCTCTGAAGGGATTTGTGCAAACTTCCTTCTGGAGATGAAAAGGAAACATCTCCTTCCTGGCCTGTGCCATCTACTGAAAAGCTTTCCAAGCCAAATGTGAGTGACTGTCCTAGTGGACAGATGTCACCCAGAGCAGGCCTGAATCATTTTGTTTGTTTTTCTTGCTAACCCAACACGACTTTGAACCCACTTCATTAATAAGAGAGACAGGAGCGCAAAACTCTTTTTACTTCCTGCTTTCTTCCCAGTGTGCTGACATTTCCAAGCCTCATATGTTTCCCTAAATAAAGTTCCATGGAAATATATATTTTTTTGAAAAATCCTGTTTTTGGGTTATTACAGCCCAAGAAGAAAAAAGGCTGCCAGTGGACTATGTAGGGCCCTTTACGTAATGCTATGATTGTTTCGACCCCTCTTGATAGCAGCAGGCTCATTTAAATGATTAACATTGAGATACGGTTGAAGACCTGTAATAAATGTATACTTGTTCATTTAGGCAAGTACATTAGCTATAGTCAATCTGCAACAGCAGGGATGCACTAAGCCACAAGTAGGAAATAGTTTGAATAAATATTTCCCATTCTAAAATGAATGACTAGATAGAGTTTAAAACATGTCAGACTCTTGTAGAGACATGATAGACATTTGCTGGTTACCTCTCCAGCAGGGATCCAGTCCCACCCTTCCCCACCTTGATTTTCCTTGGGATCACTCTACCCTTCCACTCTCAATAGTGGTCCAGACCAGACTGACCCTGCCCAGGAGTAGACTGTACTTGACTCAAGCTGTATTAGTTTGTTTCCACACTGCTAATAAAGAGATACCCAAGACTGGCAATTTACAAAAGAAAGAGGTGTAATGGACTTACAGTTCCACATGGCTGGGGAGGCCTCACAATCATGGCAGAAGGCAAGGAGGAGCAAGTCACATCTTACATGGATGGTGACAGGCAAACAGAGAGAGCTTGTGCAGGAAAACTCCCATTTTTAAAATCATCAGATCTCGTGAAACTTATTCACTATTGCAAGAACAGCAGGAAAGACCTGCCCCCATGCTTCAATTACCTCCCACTGGGTCCCTCCCACAACACATGGGCATTCGAGATGAGATTTGGGTGGGGATGCAGCCAAAACGTATCTCAAGCCCATCCATGTACCTATTCCTCAGGCCACATTGATTGGTCAGGGATGGGTTTGTGATATAATTTGGGTTAATGAGAGAGGTGACAATAACAGGGTTTCTGTGGAAGATACACAGAAGAGATTCTCTGTTCCCAGACCACACCTAGAGTGAAGTGAAGATGTGGAGTGTGGAATTGCCAGAGCAATTTGCTACCATGGGGAGAGAGCCCAGAGCTGCGGGGGCCTTTGTGTGAAATCTAGAGATGGGTCTGTCACTAGTGGAGAGATGATGAGAGCCATATCCTGGGTGGCTTTGACCCACTAGAAGCCAGCCTTACCTCTGGACTTCTCAGCTAGGTGAGCCAATAAATTATCTTTGCTGCTTAAGCTTGTTCTAAGTTTTCTGTCACTTGCAACCACAAGAGTCCTAAGTGATTTAAGGTTGCTAATACTCTTTCTAGCCAGACTTTAGGCAGCATCCAAAGAAACTGAAAGCTTGTCGTCAGTGTATTTTTGTTTCTTTGTTATGGTTTTTACCTCCGCAGGATTCCTCCCCTCTTCCTCCTTTATACAGAACCCCACTGACTCTTAGTGAGCCACCCAGGCTGACCGCCTGACCGCTGGCTCCAGTGGTGGGCACATGGCCCAGGCATAACTAATAGGGCATTCCATTCACAGGGCTATTTGATTGGATCAGGGATGGGTGCATGATCCCAAGATGGCCAGTATAAATAAGATCCAGGAATTTATTTTAACTCTTGCTGAAAAGGCAATTGGCTGGATTTGCTGAGGGAAGACTTAAACATCTTTGTGGACATGGGGAGAGCATTCCTGAGCATGCAGCAATAGAGGAGAAAGACGAGAGATAAAGAGATGATAAGAGAAGGACCAAGTTCTAGCAACAGTGCATGAGGCCTGAATCCAGACATGCCGGAATACGTGAAGCAGTAACTTCTTTCTTATTAAGACAACTGCAGCTGGATTTTCTGTCATTTGCAGTTTCAAATGTTGACTAACACAGATATGAAGTATCTTTTCACAATGATATATTTCTCTCTATCATAATATTCTTCTTTTCCACTAGTATAAAACTAATGAATGCTCAATGCAGAAAATCCAGAAAACAAACAAACAAAAATAAATAAAGCAAAAGTCACTTTTAGTCCTATGACTCTGAAATTATGACTGTCAACTTCTGAGTGTATGTCCTCTGGGTCTTTTTCGTATGCATATTTATGAACTTCTACAACATAGTTTCCACATTACATTACTGCACTACAATTTAGTTAATTCCTTCTTTTTAACAGTGGGGTCATTTTCTTTTCTTTCTTTTTTTTTTTTTTTTTTTGCTATTATTTACTTCTTAGTATTATGAACATCTTTGTTGATACATCTTTGCACATATTTCTGGACATTCCTTAGAATAAATTCACATGGCCATATGCATAGTAAGTTCTTCATTAAACTTTTTCCAATTTTTTATTATATATAACATTTAAGCGAACATGTTTATGCATTTATTTGTATAGAATAAACTTCTAGAAGTACAATTGCTGGGTACAGAGCATGCCTGTTTAAGGATATACATTGCCAAACTGCTCTGCAGAAGGTTATTTAAATTTATACTAAGGCAGCTCTTCCACACACACTGGATATTCCTGTCACCTCAATTACTAGATGAATGTTTTCTTTTTATGTTTGTTGGCTATCTATATTGATATTTTCTTGATTTGCCTCTTCATATGCAATAATACAGGATTTTTTTTTTTTTTTTTTTGAGACAGAGCCTCACTCTGTCATCAGGCTAGATTGCAGTGGCACAATCTCGGCTCACTGCAACCTCCACCTCTCTGGTTCAAGCGATTCTCCTGTCTCAGTTTCCTGAGTAGCTGGGACTACAGGTGCACACCACCATGCCAGCTAATTTTTGTATTTTTAGTAGAGATGGGGTTTCACCAAGTTGGCCAGGATGGTCTCAATCTCTTGACCTCATGATCCGCCTGCCTCGGCCTCCCAAAGTGCTAGGATTACAGGCGTGAGCCACCATGCCTGGCCGATTTAGGATTTTTAAACTTTTCTTTCAGGAGTAACTAAGTATATAAGGGCATGCCTCATTAGTCAGTAATTTTTATTTTTTCAATGACATTTTCTTTAATTTTTTGACATTAAGAAAAAATTCCACGCCATAGTGAATGTATTTTGGTTGGAAACACTCATTGTTCACTGTTTTGAAGATTTGCTGCCAATTTTCTCTATCAGTGACCTGCCACAAGTTAGTTAAGTAGCATGATCTGAGAGGTGCTATTGTGTGGTTATACTAGTTAAGTAAAAGGGGTTTGGAGTCAGTCTTTTGGGTTCGACTCCCAGCCCTACCACTTAGTTGTGTGACATCAGAAAAATTACTTAAAAATATCTGTGCCTCATTTTTCTCAACTGTAAAACGGGGTTAATAGTACCTCCTTCATAGCATTGTTATAATATCAGTAGGATGAGTAAGGCCATTGAAACAGGGCCTGGTCCAAGTTAAGCCTGCAATAAACATTAACTGTTAGTAATGGCATATAAAAATAGCTAAGCTGGCTGGGCATGGTGGCTCACTCCTGTAATCTCAGCACTTTGGGAGGCTGAGGCGGATGGATCACGAGGTCAGGAGTTCAAGACCAGCCTGGCCAAGATGGTGAAACCCCATCTCTACTAAAAATACAAAAAATTAGCCAGGTGTGGTGGTGGGCGCCTGTAATCCCAGCTACTTGAGAGGCTGAGGCAGAGAATTGCTTGAACCCGGGAGGAGGAAGTTGCAGTGAGCCGAGATCATGCCACTGCACTCCAGCCTGGGTGACAGAGCGAGACTCCATCCAAAAAGAAAAACAAAAAACAAACAAAATACACTAAGCCATACTGAGCATTATTTCCATTTTATTAACGAAGAAACTATTCAAATGAAGCCTCAGAGGGGTTAAACAAGTTAACCAAAGTCTCCTTGTTAATGTGTGGAAATGAGACTCAAGCCCATTTACATTACCTCTGGGAGGACGTAGAAGACAGAATATTCACATTTTAAAAAATTCAGGCCAGACGCAGTGGCTCACACCTGTAATCCCAGCACTTTGGGAGGCTGAGGCAGGCAAATCATTTGAGGTCAGGAGTTCAAGACCAGCCTGGGCAACATGGTGAAACCCCATCTCCACTAAAAATACAAAAATTAGCCAGGCGTGGTGGCATGCACCTGTAATCCCAGCTACACAGGAGACTGAGACAGGAGAATTGCTTGAACCCAGGAGGCAGAGGTTGCAGTGAGCTGAGATCATGCCGTTGCACTCCAGCCTCGGTGACAGAAAGAGACCTTGTCTCAAAAATAAAAAGTGAAAAAAAAATTCAAAGATCATATTTTTGTAATAAAAGAACAATTTAATTCCCACTGCACATAGGACTTCGCATTCTGCCTGCCCACTTTTTAACTCTAGTGTCAGGGAATTCCTGCCCAGCTGCTGGGTACATATTCAGTGACAGCAATAATCATGAATAGGAGGATATTTCAAACAGTTTAAAGTTGATTTACATTTGTGCCCTTACAGTCTGCTCATAGTAGGTGAACATTATTTAGAGGGGGGAAAATAAGTGGCATTATTACTAAGTTTTAAATTCTAAAGAAAGAGATCATTCTTATTAAGATATTAGAGCTGTTACAAACATAAAATTCTTCTCATCTCTCTCCAATATACCTTTCAAAATTCTCTGTTTGAAAATCATTGTTATAGATGATGTCTGCATGTATTTTGTTAGATTGAGTTTAGATCAATCTTCCACAACCCTAACAATGAATGGAGTCCAGTAAAGTTTGGCCTAATGGCATTTCAAGGTCTGTAACTGTTGGCGAGCAGGAAAGACTACTGTTCTAACTTCATGAGGGTTACTGCCCCGGTGGCGGGTGGATGTTTATAATCGTTCCGGGTGTGGGTGGTGACGTAGATTCAGAGCATGGAGGAAAGTGAAGTGCTATTAGCAATAAAAGATAAACCCTTCCAGAAATAATAACAGTTATGAAACCGGAAAGAACCTCCCAGCCGTGCAGTTCAACCCCCTACTGAGATGTGAGGCGAGGCAAGTCTCTCCCCTAAACTGGTTACACAGTATTTTTTTCCTCAGGAGGTTTCACTACCTCTTTTATAAACTGTTAATGTGTTTATTGAATTGTATCATGGAGAAAGGAAACTAATGATTAACTTTTAACCATGATAGCTTGGGCTTGCCATGATACTCCTGGTGAACTGATGGAGACTGCTCTCCCATAGCCTTTCCTGGCTCCTTAACATAAATTCAATCACAGTAAGTGGCAAATGCTTATAAAGATGGAAAACACTTTATTTTCCTCTTCACTTAATTAAAACAGCCAACTTTAAAGGTATTACTGTTTCAGGAATCTCTCTTCTTCGTCACCAAATCTATCCTTTGGGTCAAAATCATTAGGCATTGGTAGGCGCAGTGACTCACGCCTGCAATCTAAGCATTTTGGGAGGCCAAGGGAGGCAGATCACTTGAGGCCAGGAGTTCAAGATCAGCCTGGCCAACATGGAGAAACCTCGTCTCTACTAAAATACAAAAATTAGTCAGGCATGGTGGCAGACGCCTGTAGTTCCAACTACGCAGGAGGCTGAGGCACAAGAATTGCTTGAATCCTGGAGGCAGAGGTTGCAGTGAGCCAAGATTGCACCACTGCATTCCAGCCTGGGCGAGAGAGCAAGACTGTCTCAAAACAAAACAAAACAAAATCAGGCTGGCACTCACCTACTCAGCCCTAACTTCAAGCAAATGTTTTTGAGGATGGAACCAATTTATTAGAGCTTTTTTTTTGGATGGGGTCTTGTGATGATGCCCAGGCTGGAATGCAGTGCCTATTTACAGGTGCAATAATGCACACTGCAGCCTTGAACTCCTGGGCTCAAGTGATCCTCCTGCCTCAGCTTCCTGGGTAGGTGTGACTACAGGCATGTGTGCCACTGTGCCCAGCTTTTTGATTAGGTTTTGAGATTAACAGAGGCCACCTGACAAATCCATATCAGAAGATACTTAAAATAGCTTTGAAATGGTTCCTCTAAAATCTCGTTTGGCAGATGCTTTGACAGCTATGGGGTTAAAGGGTAGATGGAAACTGTCCAGAACCACCAGTCAGAACTCCCCAGCTCTGGCCCTGGCTCTGGCTTTCCTTAGGCGTGTAGTCCCCAGGAGGTTTATGAAGTGCTCTGAGCCTTGATTTCCCCTTCTATTAAATGGGCTTGGCAGAGGACCAACAGGCTGTGAGTTTGAACACAAGGGATGCCCATTCTGATCACCACCATTAGGTAGACTTAAAGTATGTCAATGAAAAACATGAATTTCAGCCTCTTAGGCTCCAGCTTCAACTGCCTTAGAAGGAGGCAACATGACCTGTGAACTCTAGCTTGGCCTAAAAGAGGCTCTTCTGGTAGCTTTGCTAGAACTCCGTTACTGGAGCAGAGCCGAAAAGAAAGTACTGAGACAACTTTGGCTGTTTCATAGAATCTTGGAGCTGGTAGTTTTGTGTTGAAAGGTTATCAAAAGGAGACCATTTTGTCATTTCCAAATCATCTTTGGACTAGCCTGTGCTTGAATGGTAAAATACTCGATGAAATGACATTTTAAAAACTTCTGTTATAAGACACTATTCCCCAAATCTATGCACGTCTAAGTATAGTGCAGTAAAGTAAAGCGCTTGAGAGTGTGGGCTTGGGAGCACCCCTATCTTCAAATCCTGCTTTTGCCACTTATTAGCTGTGTGACCTTGAACAAATTACTTGACCACTCCGTGCTTCAGTTTCTTCATTGGTAAACAGGGATAATAAAAGTACCTACCTTCTAAGACTGTAAGGAAACCCTGATAAATTAACAAATACGAAGGACTTAGCACAGTGCCTGGATGTTGTAAATGCTGTGTTTAACGTTAGCCCTTACACTAGGGCTTGGTCATTGGTAGGCACTGAGTACATGTTAGTTTTTACTGGACTGTTTTAGATGGTGGAGGCTGTGATGCAGGAGAATGGAAAGAACTCAGGAAGGGAGATTAGGACAAATCCGTTTAGTTTATATTCCTTAGTCACTGTATTTATAACTTTTATCAAACCAATTATCTTTCTTAAGAGCTATGGACTTTGCTTGGGCATCCACAGATGCCCAAAACTCAAGATTGGAAAGAAACATGAAGCTCAAATAACAAGTAATTAGAAGGAGCTCACTTTGAAAAATATGTTTGCTTTCAAATGGAGCTTTAAATGAGCTCCTGGGAAGTTTATTATAAAATGCTTGCCTGCACCAAATGCCTTAATGGGAAAAACCTTATCGCAGTTCAGTTGTTTAAATAATACACAGACCATGTCCCTCCTGAGTCTCTGTTCTCGCTGCGGGAGTCAAAGTTTCTTTGAATGTCCCAAGGTATTCCAAAGCAATCACAAAAACACATTTCAGATTTAGAAGGGAATTTAGAAATCATCTCATCGTAAGCCCTCTATAGCTGAAGAAACATCCCCAAAGGTCTAGAATGATTTGCCCAAGGCCACTTAGCAACTGGCTAAGCTCAAATCAACACCCACTTCTTTAACTCCTATTTCAGGGCCTTTTCCTCTAACTCAGCTTCAGTCTTGGGTAGGTGTTAGGGAAGAAAGGAAGCTGCTGCATGAAGATGTGGAATTTTCCCATTTTTCCTCTCTCACACAGAAAAAGGGATAAACTGATCACATACCTACAGAAACAATTATAACTGAGCTGAGAAATTGTCTGGGCTAAGCAATGAATCTGAATCACCAAGTCCTCAAAGTAAAAGTTTATTAGAGGCAGGTAAGGTTTGTTCATTTGTTTTTTACCTCATCAGGACTAAAACCTGTTGCTATGTTGAGTCCTGGCAGCTTTTTGTGATACATGTGGACAAAGAGCATGGCTGACCATCTAGCAGTGGGGTTTTGCATTCCCGGAATAACTTGAGTAAGCAACGTAAACTGATATAGGTGTCAGCCCAGTGTGCTCTGGTATGACAGGGCTCTCCAGTGGGGAGGCATCTTACCTTCGGGCAATGGCAATGGCTTCTGCACCCCTTCCATGCCTGCAAAAGAGTTCAGGAGCCATCAGGAGCTGGATTTGAGGGATTAGGGCCTTAGTGATTTGGCCATTCCATCGGGTTATGGTTTCCTGACCCACAGTGACCATGGCCCATAAAAGTGTAAGAAGTTGAGACTACCAGAGCCATACTCAACCTCACATTTGAATTCGGAGGAAGATTACATAACTGTTTACTCAACTTGACTGGCACTTGCAAATTACTCCCTCTTTTTGCCTTTGAATAAGTAATGCGTATATGCAAATAATAAACACTCTTGAATGACCAGGACTCTTGAGCACTGTGGGAGACTCCCCTGGATGGTTCCCAGCTCCCATCTTTAACTCAGCTGGGTTATCTTCATATTGCTTTAGTTCCTTTAAGTGTAGGTGACATCCCACCTCTGCAGACTAGATGTTCCTGCAAAACCGCTGTCATTGCACACTACTAGTGGGGAGATGGAACTGAAAGGGATCAAGTCCTTGTAATTAGATGTGGGGCAGGGCTGGGGGTGCTCACAGAACTCTCAGAATTATACAGTGTTTGCATATTTCTGGGATTTTTTTTTCCTCTGACCTCTGCAGTTATCTTCTGTTACAGGGTATCTCCTAACCACCAGATTGAAGCTTCTACAATTCAGAAACTCTCAAAGTTTTGGTTTGTGCCTATGATTACAAAGAACCAGGGCCCAAACTGGCATCTTCGACCTGAAAACTCTTTAAGGCTTCAGGTTTTATAAAATAAAGTGATTGAGATGTGATAGCATGAATGCTGGAAGTGTCCTAACACCTCCTGTGACCTGTCCTCAAACTGGTTAATGCCTGGAGTTCTGCCTATAGAGACTCATCCTTCAGTAAAGGAGTAACTTGCCTGGACTGAACACGCTAGCCTCAGACCTCTGCGAGCTCTTGAAACTATACACGCAGTTTGAGTGAAGTGTATATGCCATTTTTAGCCCTAAGGAGAGGATATTTAGATCTTTGCAGATACCGAAAAGGGTCTATAACTCACCAAAAGCTTAAGAGTGATTGCTTTTTCCAACAAATTGTTTTAAGTGATTTATTATTTAGGTCGCATGTGGACATACACGCAGACACAAATTTCACATATCACAAAGAGGGCCAACTGGAAACTTTGCCTAAGGTTTTCTCTAGGGAAAAAACCTCAATAATCATATTATTTTTTTCCTATTTTAATTGAAAATAAAATCTGTATACTTATGAGGGAGATGATCACACTGCAGATGCTATGTCTCCATTTTCATCTTCAAAAATCAGGAGGCCTGGTGCAGGACCGATGGGGATTCTGAAACTGACTTTGAGAAACGCAATCTCTTAGAGCAGAGGTCATCAAACTTTTCTCGGATGGGTTAGATAGTAAATATTTCAAGCTTTGCAGGACAGGTGATCTCTGCAGCAAATACACAACACTGCTGTTACAGTAAAAAAAAAAAAAAAAAAAAGGCAGCTGTAGACAATATGTAAACAGATGAGCGTGATGGGCTTTCAATAAAACCTCATTTGCAAAAACAGGTGGAAGGCCAGATGTGACCCATGGCAGCAGTTTGCTAATCCCTTTCTTTTCCTTTTTCTTTCTTTCCTTTTCTTTTTCTTTCTTTTTTTTTTTTTGAGAGGGAGTCTCTGTTGCCCAGGCTGGAGTGCCACGGCGCGATCTTGGCTTACTGCAAGCTCCGCCTCCCGAGTTGAAGCGATTCTCCTGCCTCAGCCTCTCAAGTAGCTGGGACTACAGGTGCATAGGGGCATGCCCCCACGCCCGGCTAATTTTTTGTATTTTTAGTAGAGACGGGGTTTTACCGTGTTAGCCAGAATGGTCTCGATCTCCTGACCTCGTGATCCGCCCACCTCGGCCTCCCAAAGGGCTGGGATTACAGGCGTGAGCCACCACGCCCGGCAGCTAATCCCTTTCTTAAAGGTTTAAGGATGCTATTGATTGAAATTAGTAAGGCTCCCATATCTGCCAGGTTCGTGATGTGTACCAACTTCAAGCTGCTTTGCAAAAACAAAATACTTGATCGTATTGTCCTATTGGTTGTTGTGTTGAAATGAAAATAATTTCAACAAATATTTCTACATGCTGGGCAAGCTATGGGTGATGTTAAACACCTAACAGTTAAAATCAAGAACTCCACATGCCAAATTTTCCCAGGGGATAAGACAAAAATAAAACTGTATTCTTTAAACTATGATTTGTCTTTTCATGCAACTCAAGGAAATCCGATTTTTTGGCAAATGACTGCGGTAAAACAATCCTTTTGCCCTAAGGCCTCACTCTGGGTGGGAAATCCTTTCCTGATCCTCCACAGGTAGAATTCTGTTTTTTCTCGAAACCTGATACCTTTTAGAATCATAGACTCTGGCATTGCAAACACAAGCATGTTGGGCCTGCCAGGCTTCAGGCTGTGGCTTGTCCAACTGGGGAGAAAAGAAAATATAATGCTCCAGAAGTCTACAGCTCCTTTCCTTTTCAAGACAAAAGAGTAGAAACACCAGTCCTCTTATTACTTGTCACATTTGGAATAATTAGACATTCTCTCTTCCTGTTTAATGTTTAGTTTTACATGCTGTCTGGTTAGAACATTTCATATGTGTACAATAACATCTAGTGAGGTTTTAACAAATGACTTCAGAGGAAAAGGGGAAGGAGCTGGACTGAACACCAAATGAATGAAAGACTACCAAAAAGCTCATCAAAATCAAAACCACTCTTCTGGATGAAAACATACCCCCTCGCCTATAATCCCATCACTTTGGGAGGCCGAGGCAGGCAGATCATTTGAGGTCAGGTGACCGGAGACCAGCCTGGCAAATGTGGCAAAACCCCATCTCTACTAAAAATACAAAAATTAGCCGGGCTTGGTGGCATGCGCCTGTAATCCCAGCTACTAGGGAGGCTGAGACAAGAAAATTGCTTGAGCCCATGTGGCGGAGGTTGCAGTAAGCCGAGATTGCGTTACCGCACTCCAGCCTGGATGAGAGAGCAAGACCCTGTCTCAAAAAAAACAAAAACAAAACAAAACAAAAAACAAATATACCACATCAAAATCAGTGAGTGCTGAGTCAACAAAAGGAAAACAATCGAAATGTAAGTAAGTTCTGCCCACTGCCATCAAGGAGGTGAAATCGTAGTTGCAGACACACACAGAGACAAGCGAAGAAAGACTTTACATTGCCAGGTAACAGATATGTTTAGATGGACTTGAGGAATCAGACTTCACAAGTGCCAAGCTAGAAGGCGGCACAACAGAAAAATCAGGGATGCAATGCATACACAAGAATCAGCAGGAAGAAAGGGGTCCTTCTTTGGGGAGTCTGGGTCAGCTTTATTGACGTATAATTTAGGAGCAGTAAATTCACCCTTTTTAGTGTATATTTCTATGAGTTTTGATAAATACATAGAGTCATGAAATCATATTTCTACCAACACAAAAAATTCCCTTGCACTCTTTGGTAGTCAACTTCTCTGGCCACTCCCTAGCCCTTGGCAACCACTGTCCCTATAGTTTTGTCTTTTCCAGAATGTCAAATAAATGGAATCATTCAGTCAGTAGCAGTAAAGGTGAGATTTAAATCTTAAGCAAAGAGGAGCTTCTTAGAGCTGAAATGTTTCTAAAGCATCTTAAAGCAGATGGAGCTGTTGGTAAAGGAAGCTTGTGCTACAAAAGCTGCCATGGATAATGGAACTTGTGCAGGTTTGTTACTTCCACACAATGTGTCGCTAAACATTCTGTTGCCTCTTAGTGGCCAGCCAGGGAGTTCCCAAAGCCCCAGCCAGTAGGTGGGTTCACAGAGATTTACTGATGACTGCCTTGTGCTAGGAATTATACTAAGTAGGCTTTAGAGCTGTGGCTTTATGTTGGGCTGTCTGCTCAGCCTATACTTTTATGTAGAAATCTTCCCCACTCAGAGTGGTGATATGGTTTGGATCTGTGTCCCTGCCCAAATCTCATGTCAAATGGAAATCCCCGATGTTGGAGGAAGGGCCTGGTGGGAGGCAACAGGATCATGGGGACAGAGTTACTCCTGTTGTTCTTGTGATAGTCAGTGAGTTCTTATGAGATCTGGTTGTTTGTAAGTGTGTGGCCCCTCTCCCCTTTCCTTCTCTTCCTCCTGCTCCAGCCATGTAGGATGTGCCTGCTTCCCCTTTGCCTTCTGCCATGATTGTAAGTTTCCTGAGGCCTCCCCAGCCATGCTTCCTGTACAGCCTGCAGAACTATGAGCCAATTAAACCTCTTTTCTTTAAAAATTACTCAGTAGTTCTTTATGGCAATGTGAGAATGGACTAATACAGGTTGGTCTCCCAGAGCCATGTGTGTGCTCTATGATGATGCCTTGTGGTCATAGCTGGTTAGGCCACAGGTGAATCTCTGACTTCATTAATTCAACAAATATTCATTCATTTAACAAATATTGAGTGCCCATTATGTATCATGGACAGTGTTGGGGGTTGGATCAATGACTAGACTCAAGCTGGGGGCAACAGATTTTCTCTCCTGGAATTTTAAATTGGGCATAAAAGACAATCATCAATCTGGGCCGGTGGCTACGGGGGGGTGGGGTGGTGCACACACCAATATAATGAAGGTCTGGTCTGAGGAAAGATGTGCAAAGAAGTGGAGATGGGAGACTCTGGGGTCCTGAATAGAGACCAAAACTACTCACCCCAAGTCCTTCCTGCCTTTCTGGCTACTCATTTTCATTCTTCTTCATAGGATTCTCTCCTCATCCATTGAAGGATGATGTTTCTCAAGGTTTTTCCTCTTTTCTTTTCACTCTAAGTATTTTGCCAGGGAAACCCCATCTACGTCTATGTTTTCCATTCCATCTATGCTTTGGTGATGCTCACATTTAGATGGTCAAGCAAATCCCGCTCCCAAGGTTCAGACCCAGCTATCGTGCTTTCTACTCAGAATCACCACCTGGATGTGCCATATTCACCAAGCTCCATGTGTGCAGAACTGAACTCATATTTGAGCCCTTAGCCCTTACTCCCTGTGGTAGGCAGAATAATGGCCTCCAAAGATGTCCACATCTTAATCACTGAAATTTGTGAACACGTTGTCTTATGTGGCAAAAGGGACTTACTTGGCAGATGTGAATAAGTTAAGGATCTTGATGGGAAGATAATCCTGGATTATATGAGTGAATCCGATATAATCATATATGTCCTTATAAGAGGGAGGCAGGCGTGTCAGAGTCATAGAGAGAGTTTAGAAGACGCAGCTCTACTGGCTTTGAAGATGGAGGAAGGGGCCGTGAGCCAAGGAGTGCAGGTGGCCTGTAGAATCTGGAGAACGCAAGGAAATGGATTCTCCCCTAGAGCCTGCAGAAGGAAGCAGCCATTTTGACACCTTGATTTTAGCCCAGTGAGACCCACATGGACAGCTGACATCCAGACCTATAAGATAATAAATTTGTGTTAAGTCACTAAGTTTGTGATAATTTGTTACAGCAGCAATAAGAAATGAGTACACTCCCAAAACCTCACCCTTCTACATTCTCGAGCTCAGCAGTGTCACTTCTGTTCATGCAGTTAATAAAGGCAAGGCAGAATTGTAGGAGCCATCCTTGACTCTCCGTTTGCCAGGTGCACACATCAACTCTCCTTTCTAAACATCTCTTGAATCTACCATTTCTTTCCAATGCCATAACCTAGTCTCAGCCACTATTCTTGATTTCTCTAACTCCTTCCTAAATAGTTGCCCTGCCTCCCTTCACCCTAGTCTTTGCCCTGAAGTCAACATGAACTTCCTAAATGAAAACCTGATCATGTCACATTTCTACTATAAACCTTCAATGGCTTCCCATTGTCCTTAGGGTAAAGTTCAAACTTTGATGTGGCTCACCAGGCTTGTGTTCTATGATGCCTATTTTCTTCCCTAGCCATTATCTCTCCCCATTCTCTTCTTTCCCGTTCTTCCCTTCAAAATGCATATGCTGCCTACACCACATGCATTCTGGTTGTTGCATGTGAAGTGCTCTCTCTCTCTCTCTCTCTATCACTTCTGGGCCTTTGGACATGATTTTGTTTCCATCAAGTGCATTTCTCCCTGGCCCTTGCCTCTTTGGCTTCAGATTTTGGCTTCCTCTGGAAGCACTTCCTGACCTTTCCAGTTTGTTTTAAACATCATTCTTATGTGCCCTGACACTTCGACACCCCCTGTCTTAATGCTGATCAAGCTACATTGTAATTGCTTATTTAATTGTACGTCTCCTCAACTAGACTTTAAACTCCATGAAGTTCTAGAAGAATGGCAGCCAAGTCTGTCTTACTCATAGTTGTATTTTCAGCTTCTAGCACAGTGCCTGGCACAGAGGGGTTCCTCAACAAATGTATTTTAAATGAATTCAAAGAGACCCATGGACAAAGTTGAGAAGAGGGAGAAGTCTTTTGAAGCTGATGGTGTTGGAGGGGCAGAGGGAGGTGGGAATCAAGAAACACTTCAGGGAATATGTAGTGTTTGTATTGGGCCCTTGTCCAGCTTTTCACCTGTTGTCCTGCACCCCCAGCTGCCCTTCTATATTATGCTATGCAGAAGTACGAACAGGTGTCTGAAAACTACATTTCCTAGGCTCCCTTGACAGCTGGGTCCTGAGGAAAATCCAAAGGCAGCAGCAGAGAGAAGAGTTCTGCTCTAGTTTTGAGAGTGGAGACTACTGGAGGTTGCTGGAGCAGCAGCAGGGGTTGCAGGGAGGAGGAGAATTCCAGATTGCAGCAGCCCAGGCAGAGGCAGCAGCTTTCCAGCAGTTCCAGCCAGGTCCCTTTGTCTCTCCAGAACTGGCAAGCCTCACAGCAGCAAGTGTGCATGTAGGGACTTCAGCCCAAGGAAATTTAGCTATGGCTTCTTTTCTTGCTCCTTTAACCCCTCTGTTTCTTCCATTTATTCTTCCAAACCTCCCAGCACCTTGGAAACCAATTCCCTGTATCAAATTCCCTGTGTTTGAAACATCTAGAGTGGGAGTCTATTTTCGAGCCTGGACCCTGACCCATATTGCCTTGAAGACAGGATAGGGGGAGAAGACAGAAAGGCATTCCATTGGAGAGACTGCCCCAAGCAAGTGTCCAGAGTGGGAATGTTTGGAGGGGTTGTGGAGAGTAAAAATCAACCTATTTGGCTAGGGCATAGTGATTGAATAGGAGAGTGGCAAATCAATAAGCCACAGAGGCATAAAAGGTCTATATTATGGAGAAGCTCCAATACTGGGTGGAAATTTTGTACTGGTTTTGGTAAGCAATGGAGATTCACTGAGGCCTGAGTCAAGTGCCATAATGGGAGATGGGCATGGAGAAGACCATTTTGCTTAGTGGTGAGTGTGATGAGTTGGAAAAAAAAAGAAAGATGCAATAGACTGGCAAATATTAGTATTTAGAGGCACTGGTTGGATGAGATGAATGAGAGAGGAAAACCAAAGATGGCACCACAATTTTCCCCGTTTAACTGGAAGGTAGGGCCACTAGGAGATGTCAGGAAGATATCAGGAAGGATGAAAGTGGCTTGAAAGCTATGGAAGGCAGAGAATAACATTTGGCATCTGTATAGCACTTGGAGTTTTCACATATGTGATGTCATTTGATTTAAATTCCAATCTCTTAGCTCTTTCCACTAGTCACTGATATTTATCTATAACTTGGCAAAGAAGCTGAGGCTACATAACATGATTTAGCAATCATGTGTATGGAGGAGACAAGCAAAAACAGGACACCGGATGAGATCACTAAGGGCAAGGGTAGAGAAGCCAGACCTACAAGGATGCATGTGAGGCTGGGAAGGATGAAATGTTGGAGGTAAGAGAAAGGCTGGTTAGAAAGGAGGACAGTAAGTATTGACAGCAGGAGGACCAAGACCGTTAGTGCTACATAAGCCCAGAGAGAAGGAGATTTTATAAAAAATTCGACACTTTTTTCCCCTAAAAAATGACTGTCACATTCTGCAAGGTGTTAAGGAGAATAAAGGTTGAAGAAAAATCCACTGGGTTTGCAGATATCAGTTTCAATGATTAAGTGGGGACAGAATCTATATTTCTTGTGGCTAAAGAGTGGTTGAATTACAAGAAACAAGGCAATGAGAATGGCTCATTTTCCCATTTTCTTGGCCCCTTTCCCATCCATTTCCTCTGTCTGCCATCAAGTCCTTTCCTCTTCATACCCTCAGCCTACTCACCCACGCAACTTCCGATACCACCTGCATCTGAGTGTAGAATGGGCCAGTTGTTAGACGTATGTATACGAAGCTGGCTCACTGACTTGCAAGTTTGGATTTCAGAGAGACACAGTCTGTGTGACCAGTATCAGCTTATTGTAGAGGCTGAAAGTATTTATTAGTGTCAAAGGTTGGTACTTATAGTTATAGACACCAGCTCAAGGTTTTTTCTTAAAGACATCTAGCAGTTTAGTAAGCAAAGCCTGGCTGACATATATGACTTCATGAAAAACGGGAATAAAAGAATTATACAATTTTCTCCCTTTTAAAAAAAAGCATCGCTTGTGTTCTTATGTACTTGACATCCACTAGAAGTCATAAAATCACACCAACACATGTTGAAAGCTCCATATCTCCTGAACCCCTGGTGAAGTCTGCAGAACACATTCTAAACAGTTGGTGAGAGTAGGCCGCAGCAGGAGGGAGCAGACTTCCTGTACTTTGTCAGACTAGAGGAAGTCAAAGTTAAAATCTGATTAGTTCGCAAGGATTCCAAAACCTGACCTAAATCGCCTTTCAGAATCTGTTAACATATCAAAGAGCATTTCCAGTAGCACCAAGTAAGAGGCCTTATGCCCTGATAATTCTGGTAAGTTCCACTTTTGGGATAGCAAATATTTGACCAAGTTAGAGCCTTCATAAAATGCAGAGCCTGCTAAATCCCAACCTAAATATGTTCATAATAAAATATCAGCCTTCCAAATTACATTCTGTATGAACAAACAAGCCCACGAAACATCCAAACAACGGTGCAGTGGGTGGAAACAGATGTCATCATTTATTTTAAGATTCGTTTATTCCACAATTGAATGGAGGGAGGAATGTTGCTTATTCTATACAACATCTTAGGATTTAAGTAGTTTACCTGCTATTTTGAAACATGCACAGGGCTGTCAAATAGTTTCCTGGGTTTTCAGAGTAGCTCCTAAACTGTGCAACTCTGCTTTCTTTCCACGATATAAACAAAAAGGGTTTTTTTTCTAAAACTTGCCATAAAAACGATGTCGTCCTAGGATAAAAATTTTAAAGTGGCTTTAAAAAATTAAAACCTATGAATTAGTCTCAAGCAGCCTAACTTTATTTTTCTAACCACCAATTCCAACAGTAATAAATACTTATGATTGATATCTCTGAGTATGACACTTATAATAGGGCACAGTAAAAGCCTAGTTAATTTCCACTTGTGGTCTGAATCGATTTTTTTCTAACGTGTAAAATTTCAAACAGAGCTCTTGCTTCATTTCATGTTGCTTTCCTTCTTTATTTAGTTAAAGAAGATGTGTGGGAAGGAGCATGAGGGAGGCATAGGGATAGCTGGGTGGGTTCAATCTCCTTTTCCATCACCCCTCCCTTTCTGTCAAAAAAAATGCTGAAAAAATTAGTCTCTACCCTTGCTGGCTCAACTTCATCACCTCCCATTCACTTATCCGCCCACTGCCATCTGGCTTCCATCCCAAAACTCCATTCAGATTGTTCTCATTAAGATCGCCAATGCTTTCCTCCTTGCCAGATCCAATGACCTATTTTTAGGTCTCCTCCTGATTGACCTTCTGCAGCATTGCACATGCAATGCAGACCCAAGGCTCCAAACTCACATGCCCACAGGCTGGCTGCAGTCTACACAGGTGAAGCTAGGTTCACCAGCATAGGGTGAGTCACAAGAAGCCTGTCAAACTGTGGGCATGTGTCCTTTCTAAGGCAGCAGCTGCTGCTGTCTCTCATTGATTTTGGCCATGGAGGAATGTGGACACTGCCTTGATAAATATTTTGATTTTTTTTTTAAAGAAAAGCTTGGTTTTTATGAGAATGTTTATAATTCTCCTTTCTCTCTTTCTTTCTTTCTTTTTGACTGAGTTATACTCTGTCGCCCAGGCTGGAGTGCAGTGGTGTGATCTCAGCTCACTGCAACCTCCGCCTCCTGGGTTCAAGTGATTCTCCTGCCTCAGCTTCCCGAGTCGCTGGGATTACAGGTGCCCACCATCATGCCCAGCCAATTTTTGTATTTTTAGTAGAGATGGGGTCTCACCATGTTGGCCAGGGTAGTCTCAAACACCTGACCTCAGGCAATCTGCCTGCCTTGGCCTCCCAAAGTGCTGGGATTACAGGTGTGAACCACTGTGCCCAGCCTCTAATTTCTAACTATTGGCTCAATTTTTTTGTTAATGCTTGTAGGGAAAGTAGACATCACTGTAGACCTCCGAGGAGAAGCCTGTACTGTAGATGAGTCTAGGGTTCTCTTGCCCTCTGGGCCTGGTTCTTTATAGGTTCTGCCTATTTGTTTCTGCCCATTTTTCTGCTGTTCCCCAGCCCCCATACCTACCTCAATCATATTGAGGCTCCCTGTGTTCCTTCTTAGTCCCCTTCTATTTTCTCCTCCTCATGGGAAATGTTGTAGACCTAGAGCTAGCTTCCTGGGCTTGCAGTCAGTGCAGTTGCCCTGGGCCCCACATTCAGAAGGGCTCCATGCTCATGGGTTAGTGCTCTGCAGCTGCTGTCTTGAAATTCTTACAACGTTATCTCTGAATTTATGTTTTGTGGGTGAAGTACGATGGGATAACGAGCATGTGCCAGGGACTTAGCGTTTCAGCTCAAGCGCTGTCCTTCTCGTTGCCATTCTTCTCACTTCTCAGCCTGAGAAGAGTTCTTGGCCACCTGTTCCTTCAACCTTCCCCCACCCAGGTCCTGCCGCTCTCCTCCTCTAACCCTTCCCCCCAAGACTGCCACTATCTTCCACCCTGGCAGGAAGCTGAGTGCAGGTGCAAGAAGGGTTGGGGTCCTTGCACCTGCATCTCTAGTTGAGGCCTGGCAACAGCGGCTCTCCTCACCCTAGCCTGAGTGCATGAGGCCGGGCACAGTGGCTCATGCCTGTAATCCCAGCACTTTCGGAGGCTGAGGTGGGCGGATCACTTGAGGTCAGGAGTTTGAGACCACCCTGGCCAACATGGCGAAACCAAAAATACAAAATTCTCTACTAAAAATACAAAAATTAGCCAAGCATGGTGGCGTGTGCCTGTAGTCCCAGCTACCCGGGAGGCTGAGCAAGAGAATTGCTTGAACCTGGGAGGTAGAGGTTGCAGTGAGCTGAGATCGCACCACTGCACTCCAGGCTGGGTGACAGAGTGCGACTCTGTCTCAAAAAAAAAAAGAGTGTATGCCTTGTTGGGGGTCAGCCTCTTACCACCTGTGATCCAAGTCCCTAGCACATCTTGATGCAGAGGTTGCAATATCCTTGGGATTGCCCATCTGCTATGGGCTGGGACAACTGACTCATGGAAAGTGGAGATGCCTGACTTGACTTCCCAGCCCCTCACTGAGGTGTGGTGCATGCGGGCTGGTGAGAGGGGGAACATGGCAGCTGTCAGGTTCAAGTGCATATGGAACTTCCAAGTCCCACGGCAGGAACCAGAGCATCTGGGAGAGTCTGAACTTACCCTAAGCGTATTTTTGGATCCTTTGGTCCACTCTGTGCCTGGGAGAACCTTTTCTTTCTCCTTTTAGCTTCTCTGAGTCTGGCTTGTGTTCATTTCTTCTGACCAGCTTGAGACACCATCTGGGGTCAAGCCATAAAATATGAATTGTGTGATGTCAGTGATTCTGACAGGAGCTCAATGTTCTAATATTTACATCTAGAACTGGCATTGCACAATATAAAGATGAAGAGTAAAATTCATGCCAGTAATTTAAAATCTTTATTTAGAGCAATATTAAATAGTGAATTAAAAACTCACCATGACATGTTGAGAGAGAAAGAGAGAGATCTTGGAGGAAAGGGAATATTTCATATTTTAGGACCTCAGTACCTTTAGTCATTTTAATGGCACTTTTTTCCTGCTCTTTGAACAAGGGCCCCCACATTTTTATTTCTTATCAGGCCCCACAAATTGTATACCTGGTTCTGCCCAGGCCTGCTTTTGCTGATGGCTCCCCACTACATCTTCAGAATCACCACACCTGGCTTTCCTTCCCCTTCCTTCCCCTTCCTTCCCTTCCTTCCCTCCCTCCCTCCCTCTTTCTTTCCTTTTCTTTTCTTTCCTTTTCCTTCCTTCCTTCCTCCCTCCCTCTCTCTTTCTCTTTCTTTCCTTCCTTCTTTCTTTCTTTCTCTCTTTCTCTCTTTCCTTCTTTCTTTCTTTCTTTCTCTCTCTTTCTTTCTTTCTTCCTTTCTTTCTTCTTTCCTTTCTTTCTCTTATTTTTTTGTAAAGATGGGGTTTCACCATGTTGCCCAGGCTGGTCTTGAACTCCTTGGGCTCAAGCAATTTGCCTGCCTCAGCCTCCCTAAATGCTGGGATTATAGGCGTGAGCCACAGTGCCTGGCCTATTTCCACGTTTTCTTAATGAAATATCATCTCGACATGCATTTGTAACAGAGTAGTTGCTAAATTGTTGAATGAATGAATGAAATCATAGAAACGTTTTCATTTTTCTCTGTTCTTTCACAGAAAAAGGAAGAACTAAGTCTTCCTGGGCAATTAGGAAAAGGCTCTTGGAGGAGGTAATATATGATCTGCGGTTTTAAGAATGAACAGGTCTTTCAGGCAGCATGCATGATACGTTTCTACGGATATCTGGGTGACCAGAGGTTATTTCTGAGCACAGGCTTGTGATGGAGAAGAAAAGGGGAAGGAGAAGAAGCAAGAACAAAAATTCTTCCACTGCCAGAAAGATAAATCATAATGGAAATTAATGAGTTGCAAAATAATTCCTGTATTAAAAATTTTTTGGAACGTGTTCACATGACACTTTTTAAAGCTTCATGCTTGTTTGGTTAAGGTCTATACATATGAATGTCACATCCAAGTAAATCCATGTCTCCCCAAACTTTTCAGTCACGTAATACATTTGATTACGACTCTTCTATATTCACATAATGCTTTTCCCAGTGTCTTATAGATAACCCATCCTTCATCTAGGTATCAGAAGTTGAGATTCAACATCTCAAATAGAGAAAGAAGAGATGGTGCTGAAGCACCCCGTGAAGGCATCTGGTAAAATGTAGCATTGACATCGGAGACCGTTAATGGCATATACTATATTACAATTTTATCAACAGTAAATATGACATCTGAGATAAAGTTGTTAACCCAAAGTAAATTTTAAATTTATTAATAGCAGAGCAAGAATTCTTTCCAGTTAAAAACGGAATCATAATCTTGGTAAAGTCAAGACAGATACGATCCAAAACTACCTTTGTGTCAAGCAGTTATTTGTGTTGCTATAAAGGTGTACCCGAGACCAGGTAATTTACAAAGAAAAGAGGTTTAACTGAATCATGATTCTGCAGGCTGTACAAGCATGGCACCAGCACCTGCTCAGCTTCTGGGGAGGCCTCGGAGAGCTTTTACTCATGACAGAAGGTGAAGCAGGAACAGGCCTGTCGCGTGGCAAGAGAGGGAGCAAGAGAAAGAGAGTGTGGAAGTGCCACACACTCTCAAACAACCAGATCTCGTGTGAACTCACACATCACCAAGGGGATGGCACCAAGCCTTTCATGAGGGACCCGGCCCCACGATCCAAACACCTCCTACCGTGTCCACCTCCAACACTGGGGAAAATATTTCAACATGGGATTTGGAGGGGACATCCAAACTATATAACCTTAAAATAAAGCAGGTAACTCTCCAGCAGTTCCTAAATTAAGTCTTCATATCTTGATTCCACTATTTCAGGTCTAGGCTAAAACATCTGAAGTGTCTGTTAGAAGTGCCAGTACTTCAACGTCATCCCAGACCCACTAAATTAGAATCTTTAGGGGACGAGCTGAGAAAACTGCATTTTAAATCAGCCCTCTGCCCCATCCTAGGTGACCTGTTATGTACTTCAGGTTTTAGGAAAACCCAACTTCCAACCGTCAGATAAAACAGCTTTTCATTTCTCTTGAATATTATCAGGAAAATGAGAAGTTCTAGCTAAGTGGATTTTCCAGAAGAATTTAATTTCATAAGTCGCAAAACTTTGAAATATTTAAAGCATTGTAATGAAAATCCTTCTAAACTGTGTTATATAATGCTCCGTCTTCTCAAACAAAATATATTGCACAAACTGGACATTTGTATTAGTGACTCAGGATCATTATTACAAATATCCATTATTGTAAGAATAGCTGAAGAAGTTATTCAAGTCTGTAAAACTGCGATCCTATGCTAAATGGCTGCAGCCAGCTGTGTTTTATGGTGATACAGTTGCTTTTTTTGTGTTTTGTTTAAATATTTTCCTGTTTTTTTCCTTTGCTGTCAGGTAACTTTTATTAATAGTACCACTATTTTTTTCTACCTTCCGCTTTTCTCCTTAATAACCTACGAGAAAGCATGAGGAACTCTTTATGAGTAAAGTTCTTGTGTGGGTGGAAGGATCCCTTGGGATGTTTTCAGGTGTTATAAACCACAGTTCAGATTGGCTGAAACAATGAGGGAATTCATTATTTCACATACCAAGAACCTCTGTTTTGCATAGTTGAAATTAAATTATATATACAAGTCTTATCCTGTTTTTTTCACTTATTATAACAGACAATTTTCCTATCATTAAAATCCTGTATAAATATTCTCATACATAGCGTTTCACCATATTAATGAAATCAACAATTATCTTCTACGTGTCAAGTACAGGAATGTGGTGGAGATGAGATGGAGAACAAGAACAGCCAAGGTCCCTGGTGTCCTGGGGCTGCCAGGTTAGTGGGGATGTGCCATCATTTATTTCACCATTATATTGCTTCTGAGAGTTGTTTTGCAATTATAAATAACTTTCTGATAAACATCTTTACTTAAATTTTGGTCTATTTCTACAAGAGTCATTTCAAAAAGTGTAATTACTGGGTTATTGTAAACTTCTATGTTTTTTCAAGACTTCCTTTATTGTGGTAAATAAAATAAATAATATAATATTGACAATTTAAACTATTTTTAAGTGTACAATTTAGTGGCATTAGATACATTCACAATGTTGGGCAACTATCACTATTATCCATCTCCAGAACTTTTTCATCATCCCAAACTGAACTTCTGTTAACAGTAACTTCCCATTCCCTCCTCCCCTGACCTCGGCAACTACTACTCTACTTTCTTTCTCTAGAAATTCGACTATTCTAGGTACCTCATTGTATTAGTCTTTTCTCATGCTGCTAATGAAGACATACCTGGTACTGGGTAATTTATAAAGAAAAAGAGGTTTAATGGACTCACAGTCCCCCGTGGCTGGGGAAGCCTCACAATCATGGCAGAAGGTGAAGGAGCAGCAAAGGCATATCTTATATGGTGGCAGGCAAGAGGAGAATGAGGACCAAGGGAAAAGGATTTCTCCTTATAAAACCATCAGATCTTACGAGACTTATTTACTACCACGAGAACAGTATGGGGGAAACTGACCCTATGATTCAATTATCTCCCACCAAGTCTCTCCCATAACATGTGGGAATTATGGGAGTTACAATTTAAGATGAGATTTAGGTGGGGACACAGCCAAACCATATCACTCCTATAAGTGGAATCATATAATATTTATCCTTTTGTGTTTGGCTTTTTTCACTTAACATAATGTTCTCAAGGTTCATACATGTTGTAGCATGTATCAGAATTTTATTCCTTTTTAAGACTGAATAATATGCCATCGTGTATATATCTAAATCTATACCACATTTCATTTATCCATTTAACTGTTGATGGACATTTGAGTGGTTTCTACCTTTTGGCTATTGTGAATATCTTATAATTTTTAATGGCTGTGTAAAATGGATTGTACACATTCAGTTTTACTGATACAGTATAAGTAATTCTGTTTCAGTTCATATGCCATAATTATATTTTTAAACCTTGTTAATAGGAGAAAAAATCTTATTGTCTTAATTGGCATTTCATTAGTCAAGTAGATCATTTTTCAACTACTTATATTTATACTTTTGTGGAATGTTTGTTTATATTTTTACCTTTTTAGGCATCAGAATCTTAAGATTTTTCTTATTGTAAGAGCTTTTTCAAATATAAAAAATTCTCCCATTGTCAAATGGATTGCGCATATTTTTCCAGTTTATTTTGGCATTTTCATTTTGAGCTTCTTTTTGATATGGAGAATGTTTTTCATTTTAACGGAGTCAAATTTATCAGTTTGTAAATTATATAATTTATTTTAAGCTTAGAAAATTATTTCCCATCAAGATTATATTTCTTTATCAAATTTTTGCATTCAACACTTTACCCATCTGGAGTTGGATATATGGTGTAAGATGATCTCCATTTATTTATTTATTTTCTTAAAAACTAAGCAATATCTATGGATACTTTTTAGTGCTAGTCTTAACCTTTCTGCTACGCTGGACACTGCCAACCACTCTTATTGAGAGTATGTCTACCTTCTCTGTGCTCACTCTCTCCTGGTTCTCCTACACTCTTGTTACTGATTTTCAGGCTCCTTCATTGTAACTTTCTCTGCCTGCTCCTAAGATGGATTTCAACCCTTTAATCTTCTTTTTGTACATTCTCTCTACTCAGTAACCTGCCGCTTGATCACAATTCCAGCTTCCACCCATACACCCATATGTGAATGACACCCCCCTTTTTTTGGCAGAAACTCCTACTTGGGTTTTGAATCTATGTGTTCAGTCATTGATTTGTTCAATATCCACCAAATAGTAACTGAATGCCTGTGCTACAAGGCACTCTTCTAGCCTCAGGGGATAAAATGCCTACCTTGATGGAACTCACAATCTCGTGGGAGAGACGGACAATATTATAAGCTCAAGCAATCTATAATATTTGAGGTGGTGATAAGGGCTATGGAGAAGGCCAATGCAGGCATGGAAGTTAAGAAGCATCTGTGGGTGGATGTGAGGGTTACAATTTTAAAGTGAGTTGTCAGACAAGGCTCCACTGAGAAGGGACATCTGTGCAAAGAGCTGAAGGAGAAAGATGAGAAAGTAACTATTGTGAGTATCTGTTCAAAGAACGTTCTAGGCAGAAGGAAAAGCAAATGCAAAGTCCCTGAGGAAAGGCTGTGCCTAGTTTGTTCTAGGACCGGTGATGAGACTGAATGGCTCCAGCAGACTGAATGGGAAGGAGAGCAATAGGAAATGAGGTCAGAAAGGTAACTGGGGCCAGATCATGCAGGGGCCTGTTGATCGTTATTCCTTTTACTCCAAGCTGTTTAAAGGTTTTAAAGAGAGAACTTGACCTCTTGCAGATGCATCAGAAATAGACACTGGAGGGCATAGGCAAAACAGAGAAAGCATTTAAGAGAAAATTGCAATAACCCAGGCAAGAGTTGATGTTTGCTTGTACCAGAGTGGTACCTGTAAAGTGGTAAGAAAAGATCAGATGACTTTTCTATTTCATTGATAGAGTCAACAGGATTTGGTGAATGTGAAGAAGGACAGAGCAGTCATTGACTAAGATGGGGACTATCAGGAGAAGTAGGTTTTGGGGAAAATATCAGGAGCATGGTTTTTGAGCATGTGAATTTGAGATGCTAATTATGCATCCAAGTGGAACTAGCAGTATCCACTATCAGTATGAGTCTAGCTCTCAGCTGCAGTAATGGATTTGGTAGTCATTAAGATACTGTGATATGGTGGTTAATTTTAATATGACTGGGCCACAAGGTGCCCAGATATTTGGTTAAACATTAGCATTGGAATTGGTAGACTGAGTAAAGCAGACTGCTCTCCCAAATATGGCTGGGCATCACCCAATCTGTCCAGGGCCTGAATAGAATGAAAAGGTGAGGGAAAGAAGATCCACTCCCTCTCTGCATGGCTGCTTGAGCAGAGACATCAGTTTTCTTCTGCCCTCAGACTAAGCCACACGACTGGCTCTCCTGGGTCTCCAGCTTGTCAACTACAGACCATGGGTTTTAGCTTCCATAATCATGTAGCCAATTTCTTACACTGAATCTCTGTCTCTCCGTATTACATTTAAATGCTTACTGCACTTTTGCTCCTGCATGTACTAAGGACATGTGCAACTAAACATAACCCAAATTCAATAGACTCTTCTTTTTCATTCTTCACTTGTATATGTAGAACCACCATTTTCATAGAACAGGAATGAACACTGAGACAAAAGAGTAAACTGTCACATAGGTTTAAGTTTCTACATGGTTATTAAAATTTTACAGCAAAGTTAGCTTTGAGATCCCTGGCAGCCAAAAAATAAATGCCATTTATCAAATTCTCAGAAGCTCTTTTGCTGTTGTTACTTCTTTCTACCACTTTATAACAGTAAGCTGCTAGCTTTTCCAAAGATCCTGTCCCACCCATTTCTTCTCCTGTTTGTACACATTAATGTAGCTTTCTTTCATCTGTCTAACCACATTGCTTATTACATAGAAATAGGCTTTTAGGCTTACATCTTTCAGATAATATGGTGTACTAGGTGCTTTCCAAGTGGTCCAGTATTAAAATACACAAACAGTGGCTGGGTGTGGTGTCTCACACCTATAATACCAGCACTTTGGGAGGCTGAGGTAGGTAGATTGCTTGGGTCCCGGAGTTTGAGACCCTGTCTCCACAAAAAATAAACAAAAATTAGCTGGGCCATCATGTTGCATGCCTGTAGTCCTGGCTACTCAGGAGGCTGAGGAGGTGGGAGGATTACTTGAGCCCAGGAGGTTGAGGCTGTAGTGAGCTGAGACTGTGCCAGTGCACTCCAGCCTGGATGACAGAGCAAGACTTTGTGTCAAAATAAATGATACACACACACACACACACACACACACACACACACACACACGGGCCTCATAATGCCAAGAAAGATCTATTATCCAATTATTGACATGAAAATGTTGAACACAATATGGCTGTTCTTCAAAGACTGCATATTTACTCTTCCGTAAGAAAGTTTTCACTTTATACATTTAAAAAGGTTCAGATTTTACTTCTGATTAGGATGTCTTTCCTTCCTCTTTTTCTGGTTAGCCTTTAATTTGATAATACCTTCTTGACCTTCAAAGTCATCTCAACTGTTATTTCCTCTAAGAAATCTTCCCTAGTGCCCCAGTTGGACTGTGGTTATGTAGCATTCTATTTTTACCCTGATTATCACATTTTTACTGTAAATACTTGTTAATCTGTCTCCATCATTAGATGGAACACATCTTGGGAGTAGGTGATCTATCTCTTTAACCTCAGATGCCCAGCAAGTGACTGGCATTAGTAGTCACTTGATACATATATGATGAAAGACTAATGCCCTTTGCAAATGAAAGAGCTTTCATTTCAAATTACCACACAGATAAATGAAGATCCTCTTGTTGTTGGGTGAACCACTAAATCCATATTATGCCAACTTTAAATCCTAAATCCATTTCTCAGGTTTTAGGGTCACCCAAACATACTTACATCTGCAACATTTGGTCGGCTCTAAGAGAAAGTAACATTTTCATTATTTTTTTATAGCCAACTTATGTAGAAAGTTTTTTTAGGGATTGTGCTTAGATTACTATTGGTGGTTAAACCATATTCTCTGCCACTCTACAATTTGATTGGCTGCTATATGCCAGGTACAGGATCAGATACTGTAAGTATCTCATTTAAGCCTCAAGACAGTCTTGAGATTTAGGTTTATTGCTTTACCTAGGCATTTTGTGCGTTGTATTGTGCCCCCTCCCAAATTCATATGTTGAAGTCCCAATTCCCCGTACCTCAGAGTGTGACTGTATTTGCAGATAGTTTATTTACAGAGGTAATCAAGTTAAAATGAGTTCATTAGGATGGGTCCTAATTCAGTATAGCTGGTGTCCTTATATTAATAAAATGGGGAAATTTGGGCCCGGTGTGGTGGCTCACACCTGTAATCCCAGCACTTTGGGAGGCTGAGGCAGGTGGATCACTTGAGCCCAGGAGCTCCAGACAGCCTGGGCAACATGGTGAAACCTCATCTCCACAAAAAATAGAAAAATTAGCCAGGCATGGTGGCACATGCCTGTAGTCCCAGCTACTTGGGAGGCTGAGGTGGGAGGATTGCCTGAACCAAGAGGGGTTGAGGCTGCAGTGAGCCATGATCGTGCCACTCCACTGCAGCCTGAGTGAGACCCTGTCTCAAAAAAAAAGAAAAAAAAGAAAAAAAAAGAAAAAAGAAAAGAAAGAAAGAAAAAGAAAAAGGGGAAATTTAGAGACAGACATGCAGGAAGATGATGTAGGGAGAAGATGTTCATCTACAAGCCCAGGAGAGAGGCCTGGACAGATCCCTTGCTCACAGTCCTCAGAAGGAACCAATTCTGCTGACACCTGGATTTGGAGTTGTAGCTGCAGAACTGTGAGACAAAAAATTTATGTTGGTTAAGCCGCCCAGTCTGTGGTACTTTTATGCAGCCTGTGATGGTTAATTTTAGGTGTTGGCTTGATTGAACTAAGGGACACCTAGATAGCTGGTACGCACTGTTTCTGGGCTTATCTGTGAGGGTGTTTCTGGAGGAGACTGGTATGTGAGTTGGTGGATTGAGTGGGAAAGATCCACCCTCAATGTAAGCAGGCACCATCCAATTGCTTACGGGCCTGGATGAAACAAAAAGGGAAGGAAAGGGCAAATTCTGTTTCCTTCTCTTCTAGAGCTGGGACACCCTTCTGCTGCTGCCCTTGGACATCACAACTTCAGGTTTCCCAGCCTTTAGACTCTGGGACTGGCACTAGCACCCCCCAATCCCTCAAGTTCACAAGCCTTTGGCCTCAGATTGAGTTATGCCATTGACTTCTCTGGTTCTGAAGCTTTCAGATGTGGACTGAGCCATGCTACCAGCTTTCCTGGGTCTTCAGATTGCAGAGGGCCTGTAATGGGATTTTGCAGCCTCCATAATGGCATAAGCCAATTCCCCTAATAAATACCCTCTATCTATCTATCTATCTATCTATCTATCTATCTATCTATCTATCTATCTATCTATCCATCCTATTGGCTCTATCTCTGTGGAGAACTCTAATACACAACCCTAGCAAACTAATACAGACATGTAATTCCTTTCTTCATAGCAAAGAGAGTGGACTGATTCCAGGGTTGAACGGTTCCAAAGACTTTTTCTATTACTGTGAAATGATCTCCTTAACACCTCAAACTTCAGGTGGAGGGTGCAAAGGATGTAAACTCAAGCTACTGAATTCCCCTTCATAAACTTACTTTTTGGCCATTAAACTAAACCTTATTTGCTATTTAAATATTTATTTTGTACTACAGTATTTCTATGAGTAGTGATGTCTATAAATGTGTACCTTGCTGTGAGAAGTACGAGTTCTTTTTTTATTTTTATTTTTTGTTTGAGACGGAGTATCATTCTGTCACCCAGGCTGGAGTGCAATGGTACGATCTTGGCTTACTGCAACCTCCGCCTCCCAGGTTCAAATGATTCTCCTGCCTCAGCCTCCCGATTGCTGGGACTACATGCGTGCACCACCACGCTCAGCTATCAAGTTCTTTTATTTACTTAGTGCATGGAGGATGAGACAGAAAGGGTACGTCTGGGGAAAATGTAAACAATTTAATTGCTTTAAATGTTGTCTATATGCTGGTGACTCCTAAATCTAAATCTCCAGCTTGGGCTTTTCCTCTGAATTCCTGGCCTCTATCCAATTACTCACTGATGTTTCCACCTGGATGCCTATTAGGCATCACAAAGTGAACATACGCAAAACTGAGTTTCTACTGTCCTTCTGCCATCACTTGCTCTTCTCACAGTCTTCCACAACTTGGTTGATGGCAACTCCATTCTTCCAGTTGCTTAAGGTAAACATTTTGTTGTTATCCTTGACTTTCTCCTCTCACACGATGTATTCGGTTGGTCTATAAATCCTCTTGAGGCTGGGTGTGGTGGCTCACACCTATAATCCCAGCACTTTGGGAGACGGAGGCGGGAGGATTACTGGAGCCCAGGAGTTCGAGACCAGCCTAGGCAACATGACAAGACTCCTATCTCTACAGAAAAATACAAAAATTAGCTGGGTGTAATGGCACATGCCTGTGGTCTCAGCTACTTAGGAGGCTAAGATGGGAGGATCGATTGAGCCCGAGGAGTCAAGGCTGCAGTGAGCCGTGATTGTGCCACTGTACTCCAGCCTGGGTGACAGGGCGAGACCCTGTCTTAAATAAATAAATAAACAAATAAATATCAATCCTGTTGATTCTACCTTCAGAATTTACCAAGAAGTCCACCCCCACCCCTTTTGTTTTTTGAGATGGAATCTCGCTCTGTCACCCAGGCTGGAGTGCAGTGGTGCGATCTCGGCTCACTGCAACCTCTGCCTCCCAGGTTCACACCATTCTCCTGCCTCAGCCTCCCGAGTAGCTGAGACTACAGGTGCCCACCACCACGCCCGGCTAATTTTTTGTATTTTTAGTAGAGATGAGGTTTCACCGTGTTAGCCAGGATGTTCTCGATCTCCTGACCTCATGATCCACCCGCTTCGGCCTCCCAAAGTGCTGGGATTACAGGCATGAGCCACCGTGCCTGGCCGAATTCCACCACTTTTAACCATCACTTCTGCCACTAGTCTGGCCTAAACTACATCATCTCTTGTCTGGATGGTGCAGCACCCTCTGCAATGGCATCCCCGCTCCTACTATGAAGCAACCAGAGCGATCCTGTAAACACATATGTCAGATGCCATGATTCTACTCAAAACCTTTCAGTGTTTCCAAACTCATTCAGAGGAAAAAGCTATAAGAGCCCTGCATGTTCTGGCCCCTATCACTTTTCTTTCATTATCCACTATTTTCTCTCTCAGATGCTCTAGCCAGATCAATCTCACCGGTATTTCTGAACAAACCACACACATCCTTTCCCCAAACTTTTCTGTGGGCTGAAATCCTCTCTCCCCAGACATCTGTACAATTCTCTCATTTTGTTCAGGTCAAAAGTTACCTCCCCCCTTCCGGCTCCCCACCCACTTAGCACTTATCATTATCTAATATACAACATATTTCACTTTTTCATCTCCCATATTTTCAGCTTCCCAATTAGAATATAAAATTCCATCAAAGCAGACATTTTCTTTTCTTATTGTCACATAGTAGCGGGCCCAATAAATTTGGCTAAATAGCACTACTTTGTCCCAGTTAGAGAAACAACTTTTTTTGTTTGTTTGTTTTTTTTTTTGTTTTTTTTTTGAGACAGAGTCTCGCTCTGTCGCCCAGGCTGGAGTGCAGTGGCGCAATCTCGGCTCACTGCAATCTCCGCCTCCCAGGTTCAAGCCATTCTCCTGGCTCAGCCTCCTCAGTAGCTGGTATTACAGGTGTGCACCACCATGCCTGGCTAATTTTTATATTTTAGTAGAGATGGAGTTTCACCATGTTGGTCAGGCTGGTCTCGAACTTCTGACCTCATGATCTGTCCAGCTCGGCCTCCCAAAGTGCTGGAATTACAGGTGTGAGCCACCGCGCCTGGCCAAGAAACAACTTTTAAAATCTGATCTTCTTTTTTCGTATTTACAATAATGCTCTGGGAATGTGCTCATCCGTAATTCAAACATCCACATTTCCAGACTTTCTGTTTTCCTTCGTTTCCATGTCAGAAGGCTTGTCCTCAAACTCTCTTTTAATTATTCTTCTTCCTCATTGCAAACACATTCTGAAACACCTTTGTGTAAATATAAACACATCAAGACAAATGCCTGATTTTACCAGTTCCTAGCAGCTACATTATGTGAAATATGAGATCATTTCTTCACTTGACATTAAATTTTGAGGCAAGAACATCTTGAAATAAAGTATTTCCTTAAAATAATTTAACTATACCAGAGACTGTGGAACCAGCATTTCATGGTGACAGATATTTTTAAACAATTAACAAAGCATAAATAGATAAAAGAAATACATATCTTTTTGGTACTATTGTATGGCTGTGAGCTCCTTAGATTCTGGACTAGAAATTATCTTACTCATTTTTGATCTTAGCACCTAATATAGTACCTGACCCTAAAATGCACTCAATATTTGATGTATGAACACAAAGGGCTTCTCTTAGTTCACAATGCCTTGGTTCTCCTATGTCTTTGCCATTATCATAAAGTTGAACCCAACTTATGTGCCTCCTTGGATTTACTTGGTAATAGTTTTATGTTGAATGCTACTATTACTATCCAGGAACTTTACACCATAACAGCATCCTTACAGGTTGCAGAAGGGATGTTTCAATCTTCCTTGGAGCATGACTTGTTGAGCTCTGTGGCTGCCTTGGTGGTAGGGGCCAAGATGTGATGTTCCCCTTGCTCCAGGTCTCTCATGCTGCTTTAGGGCACAACTTCAATAATGCCTGGTTAATGCCTTGAATCTCCAGCCTTTTTTTTTTCCTCTGGGGCTTCCCTTTTGTTACAGAGGTGGTAGACGCTCCTGGAAACTGCAGGCTGCAGGTGGACAGTGGGGAGTGCTCCTGGCACCCATTTGCTTGCTGGCTCAGCTCATGCATGGATAATGCCACTGCTGTTCAGGGATCTGGCTTCTCTGGCAGCTGCCTGGAGCTGCAGGTGGCATGACTGAAAAGTGTGGGGGAGTTTGCATCTCCTGCAGAAACCTTTGACTGATGGGAGCCAAAAGTTCCATTTTTCTCCCTTCTTCTCGCACTGTTCCAAAACAGAGTGGTCTCCACTATGGAGGCATCGTGAGAGACTGAGCAGCCAGCTCAGTGGTGCATCGCCTGGATATTTTTCTGCCTCCTTCTGTGCGTGGCTCATGTCTCCCTTCCCCTCACTTTTGCTTCACTGGGGTTGAAGGAATTGTTGAAGGAAATCCTACTCTCTAAGGAATTGTTATATGGGCCTTTGCATCAGGTCCTATTTTCTAGAGAACCTTTGACTGTCATCACTTTAGGCATATGGCCCTATAAAGATTTCTGTGTGTGTTCCTTTGTTGTATGTGCTCTTGCAGATTGTTCATGTATTCTTTTTTTCTACTTTCCTTTTTTGCACAATTCAACTCAAAATGAGCTCTGGTTTTTCATACCTTAAGGGTTTAAATAATAATAGCTAACTATGCACCAGGCACCTTTACAATCATTTTTACTTTACAACAACCCTCTATCTAGGTATTAGCATAAGGACCTGGTTTTACTGGAACAAAAATACAGGAGTTCCTCACCTTATGAAGGGTTTAGGTTTCAGATGGCTGTACTTATGGCCTTTTTTTTTTATACATTCAAACTTAAGGAGTTGAAATTTCTAGTCCCTGGATGGATTTTCCACAAAAGAAGAGGGAGGTGGGCAGCCCTTTGAAGCTTTTAAACAGGCCCACTTTTCTTCTCCTTGCTGATATATGTCGTGTGGCATCTTTTTCTAAAGTAGGTGTTTTGTATACTTTAAGACTGAAAGTAGGTAATTCCTTTTTAGATAATCTCTTCAAGTGCTGTAGGGAACCCCTTGGCAGCTTCCTGCCTCATAACTCACAGACATTATGAATGTTTTTAAAATTAATTTCTAATTGACAAATATTAATTGTATATATTTATGGGTACAATGTTTTGAGCTATATGTACATTGTAGAACAATTCAACTGAGCTAACATATCTATTATCTCACTGACTTAACCTTTTTTGTAGTGAGAATGTTAAAAATCTATCTTTTTAGCAATTTTGAAATAGACATTAACTGTGGTTATCGTGAAGTACAATAGATCACTCAAACATATTCCTTCAGTCTAACAGTAATCTTGTACCCTTTGGTCAGCAACTTCCCTTTCCCCATCCCTCCCCCCATTCCCACTTACCAGCCTCTGGTAATCACCTTTATACTCTGTTTCTATGAGATGAACTTTTTTTTAGATTCTACATATGTGGGATCATACAATATTTGTCGTTCTATGCCTGGCTTATTTCACTTAGCCTAATGTCCTCCAGTTCCATCCATGTTGCAGTGAATGAAGAATTTCCTTCTTTTTTAAGGCTCTATACTATTCCACTGTGTGTATATACCCGATTTTCCTTATCCATTCATCTGTTGATGGACATTTAGTTTGCTTCCATATCTTGGCTATTGTAAATAATGCTGAAATGAACACGGGAGTGCAGATATCTCATTGACATACTGATTTCCATTCCTTTGGATATATACTCAGAAGTGGGATTGCTGGATCATATGATAATCCTATTCCTAGTTTATTAGGAACCTCCATACTACTTTCCAAAATGGGTATATTAATTTACATTTCCACTAACAGTATACCAGGGTTTCCTTTTCTCCACATCCTCATCAACACGTATTCGTCTTTTTGATAATAGTCATCATTTTCTCATCATTTTCAATTATGATGATCTTTACTTTAGCTCCATCACAATTCTAGTCCTCTTTTTACGGAAAATGTCAACATTCCTACTGCTTCAGCACCTGTCAGTTATCATGTGATCAATAATATTCATGTAACACCTCAAATTAAGCAGTATAGAGCAAACATATCCTATTTAATAATATAAACGACTCACCCCCACGCCCTCTGTACTGGGCTTCAGCGGGCAAAGTTAACTTGCTTCTGTTGAGTGGCTTTTAAAAAACTATGTTAGTTAAATCTGGAGTTTTTAACTTCCTACCCTGGATGCAAGACACTTAAAAAGGCTTCCTTCCTCTGCTCCCAGAGAAAGCAGCAATAAATTTTCCACCTTCACTACACCACTTGAGGATTATTTCATACTTTATTGGGTTTAGGGACAAGGGTCTTGCTAATGAGTTACTTCCACGGTGTCACTTTTATTCCTAGTGCTTTATTAAACAATTTGAGGACCCCATTTTTATGCTAGGGCTTCATTGATCGAATGGAGCCATCACATTATCTATATCACTTTAGAGGTGTTTCCAAAGTTGTCAGCACCTCGAGTCCCTTGCTAGCGTTTGTAGAGTCAGCGGGAAAACTCGGTACCTAACAGGGTTTCCACCAAAGGCAGCTCTCCTAGGGGCTTCACCATCAAGAGCAAGCGAACCACGCTGGACCACCCTGCTGGGTCAGTCCCGACATTCCAGGGCCACGCGGGGAAGTCAAAGACGGGAAGCAGACGATCAGCGGGAGGGCGAGGCGCCGGAATTCCCCACTTCTATACCTCCACCCCTACTACCGCCCCACGCCCACCGCCCTCCTCACTGACAGCCCGCCGCGCCCGCCCACGCGGTGACGTCATCTCGCGGCGGCCGGGCGCCCCGCCCACAGAGTGGGAGCCGGAAGCCGGGCGGGCCGCGGCTCGCGGCGTCCCGGAACCCAGCAGCCTGAGAACTCGCGCACCTGGGGGAAGCCGGCAGGAGGCAGTGGGCATGCGCGGGGCTGCGGTGGCGCAGGCGCCCTGCCGCGCCCGCCGGTCGGGAACCGGTTCTCCGAGTCCGAGCTGGCGGCGCGCTGTGGGCTGTGCGGGAGCGAGGGGAGAAGAGGGAGATAGGGAGCCCGACTCTTGGGAAGGGCAGGCTTGTCTCTGGGATGGGGAGGAGCCGGTGCACGGATCCTGCTGTGCGTCTGTGCAGGGCGCGCCCAGTAGTTTGGGATTTGCAAGAAAATGCAATCAAACAACATGGGCAAAGTGCGATGCGTTTATCCTAAGGCAAGAACACGCTTAGAATGCACGCCCAGAGCCAGTTCTCCCCAAGGGATGGCAACGCATCTGTGTGCCGGGCTCCGCGCAAGGGCTTTCCCTGTTTATTCTCCCGCTGCCGCTAACAACCTTGTGGGGCGGGCATGGTTGGATCCCCAATTTAAAAGTGGGGAAACTGAGGACAGATTAACCTGTCTGCACGTAACACAGCTGAAAAGTGGTGGAACTGCTATTTCTTTCAGGTTTGCCTGATTCTAGAGCTCAATGCTGCCCATCAGGTGTTTGAAGTCATGATTTGGTGAAAATGGGACAGTGAAGACGTTCTGAAAAAAAAAAAGGCATATCATGAGGTTTGGACATTGAGAGGTATAGGCTGGCTGTAGGAGTCGGGTAAGTGCCAAGGCAAAGGGCCTCAGGGTAGATTTTGAATGGGATTTGGCGACAGGGAAGGAGAGAAAGCTTTGGGGTGGTGAGAACAAGGGAAAGGAAAGGGAAAACAAAAGCGTGGAGGTGGGAAAGGAAACCTGGGGAGAAAGGTAAGCGATTGCCTCATTTGGAGTCTTATGTTTGGCTTGCAAATAGAAGCATATATAATTCTAGAGTTGGGCTTTTCTTGCCAAGGAATGGATTTTCTCCTTCTGTTCTTAGGTTTATACTGTGATGCACAGTGACACGTACCTCTCTCTGTTCAGCAAGGTGCATTCCGGCTATTCATTTAACAGCTGGAAACTTCTATACCTGTGGCAAAGATGATCTGCGGTGGAGGGTTTATTCCTGGCCCCTGGCCTGCCTGGCCTTGGTCTTTTTAGTGCTTGCCGGATCCCTAGTTCCTTTCCGGTTCCAGTAGTGAGAGGAATAAACACTTATAACTCCAATCCAATACACTCTCAATGTCAACGCCCTCCCTATCTTTAAAAGAAGAAAAAAATTCTAAATCATCTTTGTTTAAAGACTCCTGGCCCCTGTGATTTGTTAATTTGTTCGTGGTTTTATACAGTTACTGCTGTAACAGTTTGCACTACACCATTTAGCAACTGATTACTACCTATTAGCCTCTAATTGTTTAATGGGTGTAAATTTTATCTCCTTAAAAAGATTGTAAGATGCCTTAGTCATGGGACTGTGCTGTTTATCTCATAGCCCTGACTGCTGACTTAATTGGCTTTTTCAAGTGTTTCTCTTGCCTAACCCTCACCACTCAGTACCCTGCCTGGCACTTACTAGGTACTCAGTAAACATTTAATAAATGAAATGCCTCCTGGAGAGCAGGAACAAGCTTGTTATTTATATTGTTCTGGTCCCCCAGCAGAATTATCTTCTCTGGTGGGCACTCAGCACTCTGGTGTGACTTCATCGCTGTGCCTTTCAGCAGGGGAAATATAATCTCCCGGTTGCCCTATAAGGAATTGCCACCTGAACACTATGCCCACAAGAAGTCTGCTGAGAAATAACTGTTGATAGATTGACTTAGCCTCAAAGACATCCTTGATTCTTTTCTAAAGTGTGCATCTGCCCTTCCACAATAAACGATATTTGTGGTTATCTTGGCCAGGCTACCTAAGAAATACTTTAGGAGAATGTAATTTGAGTATCTTCTTGGCTTGAGAAAGCAAGCAAACAAACCAATAAGCAGAATCAAACCAACAAAACCCAATGGCAAAAGGATCTTCGTGTTTAATAACCCTATCTGCAAATTTTAAACAATTTTGTGCCCCTGGGAGAAAGAATGCCTCTTTGCGTGTGAATTTCCAGGGCTTTTAATTTATAGTGACATTACATTCAACACTTCCTTTTAAATTTGAAGGGAGGTGGCCTTAAAAATATGCTGGCAACTAGTTTGGATGAGAAAGATTCCGGTTCTTTATTTATTCAAACCAATTAGACCAGGTCTGAACAGGATTTACAACACAGAGCAGATCTCGGGTGCACAAGAGCTTTGCTTCATTCCAGGTTGGCGAAAACAAGTCAAGTCTACATCATTATTCTGTCAGCCGGTTCAGGATACAGCACAGAGTCGATGGGATGGGATGGGGGTGGAAGGTGATGAGTTCAGGTAAATGTCTGTACCTAGGAGAGTCAGAGGCTAGAATAAATTTTCTTAAATAGGCCTTTTCAGTGGCTGCTAAATCTCGCTCATTTCCCATGAATTAGCTGTGGGATATTGGGGACAACTTCACATTTCTGGGCCTTCGTCTCCTCATTCGTAAAATGGGGATACGATAATCTTGGAGTTATAGCATGCAAATGTGTGAAACGGTTAGAGCAATGCCTGGTACACTCACACATAGCACGCGCTTTGTGAAATGTTTGGCAAGTAAATAAAACGCTAAGCTATGCTAACCGCGTCTAAACAGCCAGCCACTTGTAAGCCCCACCTATATTGAAATTACGGGGACGCTGCTGTTTTCTGATTGCAAGATTTTCCTGATCCATGCAATTACTTTCGCTGCCCTCCACGAGGCTGAAACTCGCCCTCAGGATGTGGGACCTCTGGATTCTTCTCTCCGCCCCCTTGTAGCCCCCCACTCCCCCTCGCGGTGGTATCGTGAATGAGGGAGGGGTACACGTCCCTCTTCTTCCCCGCCCCCTATCTTCCCGGCTCGCTAAAGCATTAGCAACCGCCCCGCGGTACTACCGTCCGTCCAGGAACGCCTCCGGGGCGGGGCTGGGATGCCGCGCACGCGCAATACAGCAGCGCCGCGCCTGCGCCGTGGAGGGCGTGAGGGAGGCGGGGGATTGGTATGCGAGCGAATGTGCGAGGGGAGGGAGGCGTCCCGGCGGAGCGTGGTACTACGAACAGCGCCGGCCGGAGGGGGCGGGGGGATGCGCCGCGGCGGCGGCGGCGGCGCGGGCGCTGGGGCTGGTGTTTGGCGGCGCCAGAGCAGCGGATCCCGGTCTCGCCGCAGCAGCAGCGCGGGTGTTGTGCACCGCCTGAAGACGCCGTACCTTTCTACCCCCCCACCTTTTTTTTTTTTTTTAAATAACCGGAACCAATGAACGCAGCCGGGATCAGAGCTCCGGAGGCCGCCGGTGCCGATGGGACCAGGCTGGCGCCCGGCGGGAGCCCGCGTCTGAGGCGGCGGGGGCGGCCGGAGGAGTCGCCGGCGGCGGTGGCGGCGCCTCGCGGAGCGGGCGAGCTGCAGGCGGCCGGGGCGCCGCTGCGCTTTCACCCGGCTCCTCCTCGGCGCCCTCATCCCGCCTCGACTCTTGGCCCAGCCTGGGGCTGGCTGCGGCGGCGGCGGCGCTGGGCTGCGTTGCTGGTGCTCGGGCTGTTGGTAGCCGGAGCGGCGGACGGATGCGAGCTGGTGCCCCGGCACCTCCGCGGGCGGCGGGCGACTGGCTCTGTCGCAACTGCCGCCTCCTCTCCCGCCGCGGCGGCCGGCGATAGCCCGGCGCTCATGACAGGTGAGGGGCCGGGGGGCGGCGGGCGGGGCTCGGCCGGCAGCGGTGGGACCCCCATCCCGTGCAGAGGCCAGCATCTCCGCCGGACGTCCGCTATTCCACGGCCCCGGCCAGAGCGCGATGCGGAGCCCTGGCTGCTGCTTCGTCGCGGTCCCCTGCACTCCGGACGTCTTCCCTTTTCACCCCGACACCCCGCCCTCGCCGAGCCTCTCGACGGCACTGATTCCCCTCCCTTCAGTCGGGCTCTCCGATCTTCCAAGCTAAGCAATGCGGTGGTTTCTCTTTCGTGTTGCAGAAGTGCCAGCAGGGTCTGCAGGGGACTGGGCTGATTTTTTTTTTTTTTTTTTTGAAGCTGCTAGAAAAAGTCAGCAGCGGCATTGCGGTATTGAGTCTATCTCTGGTGCTGCTTTTGCAAATGCAGCTGGCAGCGAGTCTCACCGGTTCAAAGCCCCGCTTGAGCACAACGTCCCAGGGGAGCCTGCTAATGGGGATTCTTTGAGAGCCATAATACCTAGTGATATTAGTGGTTCCGTGTTAGTATGCAGAAATGCCTAAGTTTACTGTGCATTTTTTGCGGGGTGGAAGGAGGCCGTTTTAAGTGATGGAAAGTGTTTTTGGTGATGGGAGCATCAGTGGGTGACAAAGCGTGCAGAAACCTCAGCAGGTAACCAGAAATTATACCTAAAATTTGCAAAGTGCAGCATACTTGGGGCTTGCAGCTAGCAGCACAGTTCTGATAGACTGCACCAGCACCTTTTTTTTTTTTTTATATAGAACGTTCTCGTAATTGAAAACTTGGAAACGTGTTTTGTAAGGTTAAGTGCAGAATTGTATCCTTTTTTAAAGCCTTCCGGTGTTATGTACAACTGATCAGTTGGGGTTTAAGTAAAAGTTATGATATAAGGACCCTGAAATGATTTCTTTGGGAAAAGTAATGGAGCTAAAATAATGATTTTTTTTTTTTTTTTTTTTAGTATTTCACTTATTTTTAAAGTAGAGCTGTAGATTTCCTACAATAATTGTAAGACTAAAAAGTTTAAAGTGGCAGAAGATGACCCGTGATTAATTTAACCAAAATGATAGTCCAGCGGGCGTCTGGAAGTTACTAACAGCTTCTCTGACAAGTGCTCAGAAACTGTATTCTTTAAAGCCAAGCAGTTTCTCTGGGTTCTATGATAGGATATTTACTATTCTAGAGAGAAGAAGGATGTTGGTAAACTTTAAAAGCTTTGGAGGATGTAGAGTATAGAACATAATGGTCAGCATGTTTAACTTACCCTGAAGCATATCAAGCCCTATTAAATGGAACTTGATACATCAAACCTACCAATTGGGTAACTGGGATAAAGTGATTATAGAATAATCAGTATTAGGAGCATAGTACAGTTTGAGTGAGAAGATAGGTCAGACAGCTTTATGCTTGAATAGTATTTATTCTCCAAATAAAAATGTGGCAAGTAACAGTATAGTGAAGAATAGTGATTATTAGGAAAGTTGATAGATAAGACTATAATTTGAAGATTTAATGCCTCATGCAGAAAGGGAAGGAGCAGAAATATTTAGGCTTCTAGAAGGTATAAGTGGTTCTAGGTTTCTCGAATAGAATGATTTGGTTAATACATAATTGGCTAATGCTCTGTCAAAAAGTAATTGGTAAAAAGGCAAGCAATTCAGAAAATTTAGTATTTACTGACTGCTAATAAGTATATTTTATACTGTGTAGATCACATCAAGAAAATTGCTCAGATGGAATTTTAATAAGCCATTTACAATCCTTTTTAAGACTTAAATTTCTCTATACTTGTTTAAGGCGTTGGGGGAAAAGGTGATTCTTACTGGAAAAAAATCCGATGATTGAATCCCACACAAAATGAGTTTGTGCCATAGGGCTTTAAAATAAGTTTGCTAGAAGAATACCCTGGAATTATTTCTAATGTTCTTTTACTTTCCTTTTGTCAGAATATTGATTTTTAACAAGTTAAACATTTCCACTTAAAGTTTAAATCATAAAACTACACAATATACAAATTAAATTGTTATTTTAATAAGTTTATGTAAATACAGTCAATAGCACCCATATCTTGGTAAAGGTAAATTGAAAATCTATGATGAAGTTAGAAAATATTGAAAATTTCTTTGAACTATATGACCTCTATAGGGCTCTTTCCCATTCTTAAGAGTGTATGAATAGTGCTTTCTTTTATGGTTCTATTTGTAAATGTTATGCAAAGCCTAGAACCTAATTTATTAGCATTAGTGTACACTTCAGGAAGTAAAACCGTAGACTGAGTTTACAAAATACTGTGGTGTGGTGTCATATTCTAGGCAGCGTTAATGGATAGAGATGGAGTAGAGCATCAGTAATAAGAGAACTAAACCTCACGTGAATTTTGAAAATTGAAAATTTTTGAAAGCATTCTGAGAGAAGAATTGGTCTCTTTGGCTCCTGATTAAAGTTGTGATTTAGCTGTGAGTATTCTTAATAGCTCTGCAAAATGACAGCCAAAATCACTTTTCTGTTTTCCTCTCGAGATTGGCATTTTTAATACTTACCTTTAGAAGCTCCGTAAGAGTTAGCCTTTGACTAATAAAATGTATAAAACATTCTTTTTCACTGCAGCTTGCCTCTCAAGTGTTTTACTTGAGGGATTTAGTGTACTTTAAGGGTAAATTGCCTTTAAATTATCCTGTGTTTATTTGCTCAAATAAACTGTTACTGCTCAAAACTATACAGATCATCCAAATAAACAGACCCATTGTCATAATGAATACAGGTTTATATTTTCTTTTCCTTTTAAATATTACCTTTTCAGAATTCAGTGTACAAATGTTTTTGATGAGACGGAACCAATATTCATAACATTATATAGTAAGGGTTTTAAATTACATATACAGCACTTATATATTTAGAGCACTTACTTTGAAAGTGATTGAAATTTAAAGCAAGTTAGGGATAGGTGACTGAGAGCTTGGTGATTGTATTCTAAAGCAGTGCTTTAATAACTCAAAACAATACTTTTTTTTTTTTCCTTCTTTGCCTAACAGATGAATTGATCCCGGTAGGGAGTGACCGATCTCATCCAGATAGGGTCCCTGAGAAATAGCTTATGAAAGGGAAACAAACAAAAAAATGCCGAGTAATTGAAACATTACATTATTTCTTATGGAATTAATTTTCAGAATTTTTAAAAACAAATTTTAACTGAAAATATTTGCCTCTATCCTTTTAAAGAATGAATTAAAGTAACATTCTTTAGTGCCTCTGTGAAAGTTTTATCTTAACTGTAATACCATTTCACTGATTTGGCATGTTATTAGAAATATACATATATAAAAACATGTCTCTTAGAAGTATTAAAATCTCAATTAAGATTTAATATATTCTTAGTTCAACATATGATACCACATATAATACCATTTAGAATGGCTACTTTACCCAGTACTGTTACACACATCGGTGTTGTGGGGCTTTCATTAATTTAGATGGAAATATCTCAAATTAGCATGATTGTCATTGGCAAAATGTGAAACTGAACTTTTAATGAGATCAGTTGTATTCCTTATTTATTTTTATTAGTAGTTGGTTTGCCTGTGGGATATATATGTTGCTTTCAGTAATATTTTACGAATAACTTACACATGTTAGTGTTTCCATTGTGACTGTAGACTCAAAGTGGATTCAGATAGCCTGAGAGACCTTTGTTCCTCTTGTGACGTTGCTCTTTCTGAACTTCCTAAAGCCATCATTTACTATATCCTCTTTCTCTTTCCCCTTTAGTATCATTACCAGTGCTTTTCTTCACCAGTCTTTGGTCATTGCTGTAGTTGTATTATTGTTGCTAACTACAAGATTAAAGAATCTCTTCATATCTGTTTGATCTAGTCGATTCTGAACATTTAAGAATTGGTAGTAATCTAATTGGTCTGGAAACATTGCATCCCTTGGTACTCTTAAGAATATCATGGCAGAACTGGCCTCTGTTGGGAATCTCATAGCACAGGAAGCATTCAGAGGGCCAGTTAGAAAAGTGGATCCAAGATTTAGCTTCCTTTTATGCAAAAGGAGGACACGGGATGATTTAGCTTGCCAAAGGCTTGCTTTGTGGCTGGATACATGCTAGTATTTTCAGATTAATTTAGGCCTTTTTGCGTAATGGTATCAAGGATTTTTGATAGTGGCCTAATCATTGATGATAATTGTGGTGTGAACACTTTCACAATGATTGTCGGACATCTGCATTTATGTAATATGATAGTTAATGTATATATTGGCGAAGCTAATACTAAAACTAACTGCTAATAATATGGATAATAAGCCATTTTTTGACATTTACTGGAGTTTGGACTTTACCTTGTTAAGATCTACCTAGGAATTTACTTCTGAATTGATCAGATTTTATTAACTAAATAATTATTAAGTACCAGCAGAATAACACAAAAGAGAAGTTGGAAAGAATTAAAGAATAAGATGTAGATCTGACCATTTTGTACTCAGACTAGGTAATAATAGGCACATTTATTAAACTATTCCTATGTGTTAGTATTGTGCTAAGTGCTTTTTATATTATACATCACTGTTTTTGATTCTGAGACTAATACTGTTAGATAGCTACTTTTTTTTTCCTTGTAACTTTTATTTTAGATTCATTTTAGATTCCAACTTTTATTTTAGATTCATGTGCAGGTTCATTGCCTGGGTTTGTTGCGTGATATTGAGATTTTAGTTACCAATGATCCCGTCACCCAGGTACTGAGAGCATAGTACTCAATAGTTTTTCAACCCTTACCCCTCCTCTTACCTCCCCCACAAGTAGTCCTCAGTTTCTATTGTTGCTGTCTTTATCTTCATATAGTAGATTAGGAAACATGCTAGATGATCTTAAGTAACTTGCCCAAGCTCACATCTAGTAGGTAGCAGAGTTAGAGATTGACCAGGGTTTCTCTGGTTCCAAAGCTTGGATTCTTAGCTGGTATGTTGTATGCATCCTTATACAAACAATATGTGATGGATTGTGATTAGCACCACAAGGGACTGCAAAGTGTAGGAGAAAGGAAGAGGTTGTTAGAGAGTATTACCTGGAGGAGGGCAGGATTTGAGCTGGACCTTGATGTATAGGTAGGACTTCTTGTGGAGATAAGTGAAAAGGCTTTCTGGGAGGAGGCATATGCAAGAATAGGGGGTAAATACTTTTCTTTAGAGTTAAGTATAAGGTATATATAGAGTAGTGGGGAATGCAAGAAGAAAGAAGGTTGGGGCCAAATTATCAAGAGCTTTACAATTCCCTAGTGTATTCAGTATGTATCAAAATGTCAGCACATTTAAAACTGGGGTACTCGGCTGTATACTGGGAAGAATGAGACATCCAGGACAAATATGATACCTTTTCTTGGCATATCCATTTTATTAGATTATTTGAGAGATATAAAACTATTTGAAGGTTTCTAAATATGCACGTTAGGGAAAATGTAAATATATTTTAATTTTTAAGGTAAAAGGCATTTTGAACTTTCAGAGTGTTTTGTTAATAAACTCTTGAAGTTGCAAATCTATATCCTGTCATTAGGAGGTGAGAGGCATTGTGGTTTTTGAAGATGGGGGTGACATGTCCTTTGTGTTTGAGAAAGCTAATTCTGGGTGGATGGCAATGAGGAGATAACAGAGATAAGGATGTCAGTTAGGAAACTATTTAGAAGGAGAGGTCTTGAGAATTCTAATTATGGAGTGGCTGTGAAAATGTTTAGATGAAATTTTATAAAATCGGCTTTATTCTTAGCTTAGAAAGGAATCTGGCTATTTATATGAAGTCTAAGAAATAAAAATTACCTTTAGCATTAAGCATACAGAATTTATAGAATGATTTAAATTAGTATAAGCCCTTGAAAAATCCAAGAAGAAACACACTATTTGTGATAGAGAATCTTCATTATTTCAAATGTGCCCATTTCTTAATATAAAGATTAGTTTTTTAAAAAATATAATTGGGCTTATGTGATGATTTACAAAGTTGTCGACAGAAAAACAGTTGCAAATGTATTTGCCAGTTGTTTGACAAATAAAACCAAAAAACTTTTGATATCCAAAGACAATATATTTGCTATAAAATGCTTATATAAAGCTTTTAGAATTCCATGTATAAAAAGGATAAGTGTTGCCAGATTAAACTAAAGTTATAAATCAAGAGTCAAAGTCTCCCCTGACCCCTTAGCTATGAATAACAATATTTCAGACTACTGGCATATTACTTGTTTCAATATTAACTTCTGAATTTCATTGTTGTGTGAATTTCAAGCTTAATCTATAGATGATGATTTCTAATGCCAAATCTAAAAGGTTTGTTCTGTTCTTTAGCTATCTAGATCTTTATATTAGTATACATTGGATAGTCAGTCTTTCTTGACACTGTCCAATTCTACCTTCTGTAACTTTTCCTTGACTAGTTTCATTGTTGCTGATTTTAAGGGTGGTTCCCTCTTAAGTCTCTGTTCTCAGCCTCCTGTTCCTCTAGTCTAGCTGAACATTTCCTCCTCGGAGAACTTCATTACTAGGAAAGTTCTAAATTGGGGATAGGGAACCCCAAGCCAATGACTGATTTGATTTTTGGCTTTATTTCCTTTGGCCCTTGGTGTGATATAGCACAAGCATCATGGCTGCTGTCCCGAGAGTAATTTCCTTTCTACTAGGCTTTGTCAGCCATATCCTTTAAAGTGAAACAATTTCAGGATTAAGGCTAGGAGCAGTTGCAGAATGTTTAATAATGTCTATTCAGTGCTTTCATAAGATAGTGGTAACTGCCCTCCAGTACACACAGGCTGATTGGAGCCACAGAGCCTGGCAAGCGCAGTTTACTTGGACCAACATTCATCTCAGAGCCCAAGTACCTGTATCTGTCCAAGTGTTTCTTTTTGCATATGGATTTGTTTTTATGTGTGTTTATGGATCCTGACCTCTGTGTAACTTTTTTTCTCTAGTCATTTTCATTTTCTCTTCCTCTTTTTGATCTTCCTAAACTTGACATTATATGGAACTGAAACACCTCAAAAACTATTTTATTGAATTAAGTGCTGGGATTTTAATTTAAAAAATGCTTGAAATGAATATCTCATTTATGTGATTACAGAATACTAAACAGCCTTATCATAAGCAGCCTCATCAAAACCCCCTAGGATAGTGAAAGTGATTTGTAGTTTCTTACAATATTCTCAATAAGTAAAAAGGCTTTTTAAACCCTTGTTTGAAGTTTTTGTCTCCTGCTCAGCACACTGCAAGTTGCACAGGCCCATGTTTTCTATTACTGTAATTTTTTTTCTTTTTTAAAAAATCTGATGTTGGATAACTAGATAATCCGCCTTCTTTATTCCTGTTTTCCAGCAATAAATCTCTAACCTTTTCGTTAACGACGTATATGTAATTTTTGCTCTGTTTCCCCGATGCCTTGAACCATTGTCATGTTTAGCTCTTATTTCTGCTTTGCCACACATATTCAGACTGTATTAATCCTCGGCGTTTCTTTCTTCTGGGTACCACATTAAGAAAGAAAAGCTAAAGTGCAATTGTAGGTACCCCTGGCTATTTTTGAATTTGCATTTGTAACTATACCCTCTGATGTTTATTCTGTGTTTGTTTGGGGTCATACGCTGTAGCTTATGCCTGTAATCCCAGCACTTTTCGAGGCCAAGATGGGCAGATCACTTGAGCCCAGGAGTTCGAGACCAGTCTGGGCAACACGGTGAAATCCCATCTTCTCAAAAAATACAAAAAAATTAGCTAGGCGTGGTGATGTGCACCTGTATTCCTGGCTACTCAGGAGGCTGAAATGGGAGAATCACCTGAGCCTGTGGGAAGTTAAGTCTGCAGCAAGCCCTGATCAGGCCACTGCACTCTGGCCTGGACGGCGGAGTGAGACCCTGTCTCCAAAAAAAAAAAAAGGAAGAAAAAAGTTTGTTTGGTTCTAGGTCTGTTACATATGGGTCCTAAAAAGAACTATAGAGGGTTAAAGTGAGAAAGCCAGTCGTTGGTGAATATGTCTGTGTGTGCATAGAGTTTTAAACATTATTTAGTGACTGTTTTGTGCCAGCTATGGTATGAGTAACTAGAAATATAAAGATGCTGAAATTGACTATTTAAAAACATTTATGTATTTATTTATTTTTAGAGATGTAGTCTCACTCTGTTGCCCAGGCTGGAGTGCAGTGGCATGATCATAGCTCACTGCAGCCTCAAACTCAATCAATCTTCCCGCCTCAGCCTCCCAGGCTGTGAGGCACCACAGATGGCTAATTAAAAAAAACTTTTTAAAATGTAAACCTGAAAATTGCCTGAGAGTGGATTGCATAATCTAAAAATATGAAAATATGTATAAATATTTTGTTTCTTAAAAGGCCACTACTGTGGTAGCTTATCTAGTATCCTTGCTACATTTACTGAAAATATCTGTTAGAGATATCTGCACTGCTATGTTCTTTTCAGCATTTTTCACAATAGCCAAGATATGGAAACAACCTAAACGTTCATCAATGAATGCATAAAGAAAATGTGATACATACGCACTTGCACCATGAAATATTATTCAGCATTAAAAAAGAAGAAAATCCTGCCATTTGTGGCAACATGGATGAACGTGGAGGACATTATGCTAAGTGAAATAATGCGGACATAGAGAGACAAATACTGCATGGAATCTGAAAATATCAAACTTACAGAGTAGAATGGTGGTTACCAGGGGCTAGGGAAAGGAGTAAATGGAGAGGTGTTGAAACTTCAAGAACAAAGATTCAGTTATGCAACATAAATAAGTTTGGAGATCTAATGTACAACAGTATGACTGTAGTTAATAGTATCACATACTGTACTTGAAATTTGTGAAGAGGGTAGACCTTAAGAGTTCTTAACATACCAAAAAAAAAAAAAAGGTAAGGATGTGATGTGATGGATTATGTGAATTAGCTTCATTGTGGTGAATATTTCATAATGTATGCATATATCAAATCAAATTGTATACCTTAAATATATCTACTTTTTGTCATTATGCCTTACTGAAGTTATAACAAAATATATATTAGAATATTTAATGGAAGTTTTTGTTATACATTTGCAGTATTAAAAAATAAGTCTCCCCCCTTCTTTGGAACAAAGTATAATTATAAATAACTATAGTTTAAAAAAATTTTAACTGATATAGGATAGATGTACATGTTTTCAGGTATCATTCCTTTTTCACTCTTTTGTATACTTTATTAAGAAACAAGCAAGCAAATGAAAAATTTCAGTGAGTCCTATGTGTCAGACACCAGTTGGGTGTTTGGAATTTCAAGATCAGTAAGATATTCACCCTACCTTGTAGTCTACTAGAAGGCATACCCACTTAAAGGGTGATGATACATTGTGATAAGGGTAAAAGGGCCTAAGGCTATGTGCTGTATTTTACTGAATTACAAAGATGGAGTTACTAATTTTGATGTGGAGATGCAGGTTATTAGTAGGTTATTAGTGAATCCTTTTTTGTTTTCTTTTTTTAAATATCCAGAGTAGAAGTATGTGCCGAGAATGTATGAGTTTGTCAGATAGAGAAAGGCATGGTGGAAAACCATAGGTGTGAAGTGAGGAAGCTGGGTGGGGAGTGAGATTATTATAGGCATTGACATTTGAGAATGCTAAATATGGTTGTGAATTACCAAATACCCAGGATGACAGAGTCAATGCTGGGCCTGTTCGCAGTGCAGCATCATCCATATTTGCATGTGGGATTTAAATTTTTGCCAGGCATTTTGTATGTTTCATCCAATTTAATCTTTAGAGAATCCCTGTGAGGTTATCTCCATGAGTTAGTACATATAACAGAAATTTAGGATTGCTCTCAAATAGTTTGTACTTTAAAAATCCCCCCGTGCCAAGGATCTTTATGTTAAAGCATAAGGTATATATGGAGTTGAATCAGGAAATGAGGCTGGAGAAGTACCAGATATAAACATTGTGATTAATGTTACATTCTAGATCTTTATTGTCCAGTGGCCTTATGAGTTTCTCCTTCATTTATTTTTGGTAAATAACAAAATTTTGCTATTAAATATTGTGAAATCTTGGAATATGACTCCTATAAAATATATCTGAGGCCCAGTAATTTGTCCTTTTTAAAATTAAACTTTGACTCGGTTTGTTCAGTTTGACTCGGGTTTTCGATAAGTGCGTAATTTCTGTTTGTGCTTTGTTTTCATAAATATAAGGATGACGGAATGTAATTTTTAAGAAGCATAGCATCTTATATCTTGAACTTTTATCTGGCCCATAAGTCTGTTTTCACCCTTTTTTTGTTTTGTTTTGTTTTGTTTTTTTTTTTTGGTAGAGACAGAGTCTGAGTATGTTGCCCAGGGCTGATCTCAAATTCCTGGGCTTAGGCAATCCTCCCACCTCGCCCCGCAAAGTGCTTAGATTATGAGTGTGAGCCACCATGCCTGGCCTGTTTCCACTTTTGTATAGTGTGATGAAGAGCATAGCCTCTAGACTAGGGCAGGATTTCCTGAGTTTGAATCCTAGTCTGACAGTGGTTTTGTAATTTTGGGTAGATGATTTAGTCTGTTAGTGCCTAAATTTCCTTATCTCTAAAATGGGATGCAAAGAATAAATGAATTACTCTGTGTGTGCTTAGAATAGAGCCTGGCAAGGGTAAGTATTCAGGTATTATTGACTTACCATTATTCTTTTTATCGTAGATACAGAGGTAGGATAGTTGTAGAAATATGCTTTGATTTATTGAGTGTTATTAAGATATTTTATGTTGCATTTAAAAAAGTATGAAGACATAGTTTGAGGTAGTTAGTTGATCTAAATAACCGGACCACGAGTGGTCCGAGATTAGTTAAAACTGTAAGTATGAAGCTAAGTATAGACAGTGACATTGAGAAGCAGCATGATATTAAAAAAAAAATTAGTTGTATCATAAGCCTGAGTCATTTTGTACCTTTATTATTTTATATGATTTAAAGATTTAAAGCATTTTGCAGTTGAAATGTTAGACTTTAAAATCTTTAATTTCTGAGTTTAAAGGTTTACTATAAAAAATTTAGAACATACTGAAAAGTAAATATAGAAAATACATCTACTTCAACAGCTAAAAATAACAAAGATAATATCAAAATTTTGTTTTTTATAATCTTTTATAGATATGTATGCATATTGATATATTTAATAATAGGCTCATAGAGTGATTTTTTAAAAATGTGAAATTAGTAAATATTTGAATGCCAAGTATATTACAAGCATATGATAAGTATTGGGGACACAAAGATGAATGAGATTGAGGTTTTTGTTCTATGAAGCTTGCATTTCAGTTGGGAAGATAGAAAATACAAATACTATTTTGAGTTGTGAGAAATGCTATTAAGGAACAAAAGACATAAAATAGAAAATAATGTGGGGCACTTTTTAATTTAGGTAGGCTAGTTAGAGAAGGTCTCATTTAAGGTGGCATCTTGAAGGACAATAAAGAGCCAAGTCTGAAGAATTGGGGAATAGCATTCCACATGGACAAAGACTGTGAGGCAAGAAAGAATTGGAATTATTTGAAGAAGTGAAAGAGTATCATTTTGACCCAGCATCTTGAGGGAGGGGGAATGTTGGATGAGATCTGGCTATGGAAAAGGGAAGGGCTGGATGGTACAGAGCCTCATAGACCTTGTTACCTTGTTACCTTGTTTGGGTTTAATTCGGAGGATAACAGGCCAGGTGTGGTGGCTCACACCTGTAATCCCAACACTTTGGGAGGCCGAGGCGGGTGGATCACCTGAGGTCAGGAGTTGAAGCCCAGCCTGGCCAACATGGCGAAACCCCATCTCTACAAAAATACAATGATTAGCCAGGCATGATGGTGGGTGCCTGTAATCCCAGCTACTCGGGAGGCTGAGGCAGGAAACTCGCTTGAACCCTGGAGGTGGAGGTTGCAGTGAGCTGAGATCGTGCCATTGCACTCCACTCCAGCCTGGGTGACAGAGTGAGACTCCGTCTTTAAAAAAAAAATAAATAAAAGTTCTTTCTGTTCTCATCGCTACTGTGTTAGTTCTGAACTAAATCATTTTGGCTAGATGTGGCCAGAGCAGGGGGGCTCTGGGTCCCTTGTTAGGTCCTTGTTAGCAGTGGCCCAGGGTTACTATGACTCCTTTGTCCAGGAAGCTCATGGGGAAGCACAGACATACTTGGGTGTGAAGTTTTGGTGATCAGACAGGGCTTGTTTCCTGCAGGGCGTTTCCTGCAGGGCACTTCCTCAGTCATGAATGAGAGAGACGCTCATGTCACCACTCTCTTCTGCCATAATGGCTTCGTCCAGCTCTTGGGACAGCTTCTGGAGATGCTGAATTTCTGCCTCCACAGGCTCTAGGTCGTTGTCAGACTCACTGGGAGAGCAGAGGGGCTCTGTCAAGGGGTAAGGGGCTCTAGAAGGCAGACTCCCGCCTCAACCGCCGTAGTGGGTGGGTACGTGAACCCATCCGGGCAGAGAGGCAGTGATGCTCCTTCTCCCAGGGGTCTGCGGCTGAGTGGACACGCGCGCCTCCAGAGAGCTGGGTGCTCTTCTGGCTCAGGCTGTGAGCCGGGGATCCACTGCTCTTCTGTTCACCTCTCTTCCTCCTCCTGGCCTTCACCTGAGTCTCCACCAGCCACTTGGTGTCAGGACTCCTGGATTCTCTGGGACTTGGCACCTGAGGTACTCTTAGCTGAGCGAGCTGCAGCCTGGAGGCTCTGCTGCCCTGGCTCAGGGGTTTCCAAGTGTTTGCTGGAGGGGTCTCCCCAGAGATTGAGGTTGACGGCTGTCAGGGGCAGCCTCCTTTGGAACTGTCTGCACAGGGAACCTAGGGCTGCGGCAGGGGTCTCCTGGATGGCTGGCCACAGGCTGCAGCTCCTTGTTGTCCTTGAGCTGTTCCTGGTACTGGAGAGTTCTCCAGCGCACAGAGGCCCCTACACCCTGCCACCGAGAAGCCATCTGCCTGCCCAAGAGTCTTGTCTGACCACTAGGCCCCAGCATCCCCAACGTCCGCCCGACGCCAAGTACTGTAAAGTACTTTTAGGAAGAACTGTGGCACATCTTTATTGGTGACTGGTAACTTCTAGTGGACAAATGTTATAGGATCAGCTTTCAGTTCTTCATTTACATAAACCGAGCAGTTATTGTTAATATATTACTCATTTTGCTTAAGTATGAGCTCTCCTCTTTTAATGGATAATTTCATATCTTTTCGAGTTTAGGGAAATAAAAGAATGGGATTATTTAAAAGTTTACAATTATATTTGATTTATAGTCTCACAGATTTTAAGAACATTAAAAAAGTACTGGTTAATATCAAATTGGAAGTAGTAAAATCAATAAGTATTAGGCATAGACTGTGAAGTTACATCGTGCCACTTAGTTGTGGAGGATATTTATTAAACAAATGTTTGAATGTCTGCTGCGTGCTAGACAGCAGACACTTTTTAGGTGCCAGAGAAGTAGGAGAAAACTAAACTAATGAAGTTGCTGCTGTCATAATTTTACTTTTAATGCTGTGGTTATTTGTTGGGCAAATGTAGTTTTGCTACATGCAGTATGTGATCTTAGAATAAAATTGGCAGCTTCTTCGTATTATGATTGCTACGCATTCCAGTACTCACTAGTTTGCAGATTCCTTTAATTGAAGCTGAATGGCATATTGGTTTTGTTTATTAATCTTTTGACTCATAGTATCAGTTATACAATTCACAATGATAAATCTCTTTCAGTTTTGTATATGGATATACAAAGCATATCCATATTCTTAACTTACTATCAAGTTTAACTTAGTGTAATAGACCTAAAATTAGAAATGAGATCTATTAACTCCTGGTTTTGTGTTATTTTTGCCATACGCTATGTAGTATTTTTTATGAGATCTGTTTAAAAATCTTATAGAAATATGCACATATGCTGGTCCTCTGAATGTAACCAAACTTATATATGAATAATCTATGATGAGTTGTTTAAACGTGTTTATAAAATTATCTGGTAACTTTTATAGTGTACTAAAAATTTAGTTTTACATTTTGAAGTCTTTAAGTTTGTTTTCAAGCAGGTGGCTGGTAGTCATGATAGATTCATCATAAGCCCTAAATATGTTAATAATTAGGATTATTTTTTCTTTATATTCTAGATTAGTAAAGGAGTAAGAAGCCTGTATGTGTCTCAGGCCTCTAATTTATAATGTAACAACGTGAGAACAGACTCTGTAGGAATGAAAAGATAATAAGTCTTTGTATTTTGTCAGTCTTCAAGATTTCTAGATAAATGGGAGCTGTTTTTAGTTAAATACAAATTCCCAAGCAAGACATGATATATTTATAGACAATTCCTTTCTAATTATTATGGGGATGTTCTTGAAAAATCTCATACTAGCAGAATTTCAAATTGAAAAACAGACCTTTGGGAAAAATAGGCTTCAGAGAATCTGTAGCCCCACAAAAGCCCTTATTAATATTTATATTTGCTAAAAGAAAGTACCATAGTAATCATTTGCGTGTTCTGAATTAGTAATTCAGAAAAGTTAGTTTCCATTTATCATCCTTTTATTATTAGGAAGAGTTCAGTATTTCCTTCTGTAGCTTATGAGATGTTTGAAAACCCATTTTCGCTTGTAGTATATAGTATGTACACAAAAGAGCATATTAGTGGCTCAGTATCCAGTCCATGGAAAAGCTAGATGTCTTGTTTTTGTTACTTGGAATTGTTGATTCACGCATCTTAGGGGTCCACACAGTCTCAGATATGTTGATTGATTTGGATGAATCAAATGGAAAAGGTTTGGGGTAAACTTATTTAAGAAGTCTTTAATTTCTCCACTACTATGGATGAAACCACTTCAGTAACAGGGTATTGGTAAAATTAGAATTCTTCCTGTAGAGCATTTATATTAAGACATGAGGATGTTAGACAGTCTCTCCTGGCTCTGTTCCCACCACTTAGGTAGGTCTTTGGATCATAGCACTTCCCACTTTTGAGTCACAGGAATACACTTTTAAAGCCAAGTGGACTTTACCTAGGTTTCCTTTAACTCAGGGTTGCATTTTAAAAGTCTTAAAACTCGCTCTGCCTTGCTTTACTCTTATCAATCTCTAGATCCCTTCTTTTTTCCAGTTACTCTAACATAAAAATTCTCACAATAGTGGAAATGAGAAACCATAAATAAATTTGTGGGTATTAGAATTTTCACAAAGTGGAATTATCATCTAGAGGATTTACTAAATTTATATATAATAGTTGTTTTTGTAACTCATAACCAAATGCCTTTATTTAATGTACTTGCTGAAAATTGACAGTTTTTTGGCCAAAGCAATATAGTCAGTGTCTTCATTGGTTTAGTGGCTTTTGGCAGAAAACTATAGTATGTGTTTAATTATTGGATTATACTTTACAGTTCAAGTTTTTTCTGTCTCTTATTGTCTTTTTTTTCTGTTTTAGACCATTTGAGTTTATTTTCATGTGGAGATGGTAAATAGAATGTCATCTTTTTATAGGTGATAGAAAATATTTTTACAATATCTGTTACATATGTACTTTCCAATAGTTATTTCAAGCTATATTTTTTTGTATTAACCTTTTGCTTTGACTTGCTTGATTTAAGGTAACTATAACTTAACCAATTTTAAGAGGGCTTTCTGACCTCTTTGGATCTTGGTTGTCTTTTGTTAATTTTGGAAAATCTTAGCTATTATCTTTTCAGATAATTATTTTTTCCTTTGCTTTCTCTATTCTCCCTTTGGGACACCAATTAAGTATATGTTAGACTGTTTGATAATGGTGTTCCCTTATGGTTTCTTTATTTTAAAAAACACCCCTCCCCTTTTTTTTCTGTTTCAGTTTGGATGACTTCTGTTGACCTAAGTTCATGAAGAATCCTGTCAAAGGGATTCACCATCTTTGATAAATTCTTATTTTTAATTTTAGCATTGCCATTTGACTCTCTTATAGTTTTCGTATCCCTGCTAAAATTTCCTATCTGTTCTTATGTTGTCCAGATCCTTTAACATATTAATCTTTTCCTTTGCCTCTTTTAACATATTTATGAATTATAGTTATTTTAGCATCTCTGATTAGTTCCAACATCTGGGTAATCTCTGTTTGATTCTGTTGTTTGCTTTATCTCTTGACGATGGGTTGTTTTTTTTTTTTCTTCTTGAAATGTGTCATACTTTTTGAATGATAGAAGAACCTGTGTCTAGAAATGAGTATACCTCCTCTGTCACACTTAGTATGGTAGGTTGAGTTAGTTTTGTCACTGCTTGGGCTGGGTATGGCTCTGGTGTACTGTCATCACCTTCAGTGCACCACAGACCTAAATTTCTCTGGCGGCGAGTTGCTGTTATTTTGTGCTTTGGATGGACTGAGTGGTGTTCCTGCTTGCTATGGTTTGAATATTTGTCCTCTCCAAAACTCCTGTGGAAATTTAATTGCCCTTGTAACAGTCCTGAGAAATGGGACCTTTAAGAGGTGCTTAGGCCATGAGGGCTCTGCCCTCATAGGTGGGATTAATGTTGTTATAAAATATAGGGCAAGCATGGCTCCCTTTTGTATCTTTCTCTTTGCCCATCTGCCATGTAGTGACACAGCAAGAAGGCTGTCACTAGATGCTGGTGTCTTCCTCTTGGACTTCCCACCCTCCAGAACAGTGAGGAAATATAAATGGATTGCTGTTCCTTATAAATTACACTGTCTCAGATATTCTGTTATGGCTGCACAAAGGGACTAAGACACTGCTCTGTTGGCATCTATCAGCAACATCCTGTTATATAGTGGATTCTTTTTTATATGTGCTAGGTTTGTGATGGGGGTGGAGAAGTTCTTGATTTTCCTGGTCTACCGACCTCAGTCTTAGGTAGGGCCCGTAAGCCTGAGTCTTGAGAGTAGAACCTTTTTGATCGTCCCTTCTCCCCCTATCTTTTCCCTCTCATGGCAGCCAAATTTTGCCTTGTGACTGAGGTAGTACTTGGGACAGAGAGTTTTCTGTCCTTCCCCTAGCAGTAGTATACTTCTGATTAGTTTTGGTATGGGATCATGGGTCAGGAGGGTCTCTGTGTCCTTGAAGCATAGTAGGCTTTTACTTCTATCTCTCCTGTAGGAGCAGTGGATCTTTGCCTGGGCCTTGCGGGTGGGAGAGGTAATTACCTGCTTCTCCTAGTCTGTAATTGTCTCTCAGACTCTGACTAATCCTGATTTTTGGCATATCTCTTTTTCCTTTCCTTCCAGGTTTTGTGTTCTGTTCTCTTATTTAGCCACTCACTTGTATTCCACATCTGTATTAGTTCATTTTCACACTGCTATGAAGATACTACCTGAGACTGGATAATTTATAAACAAAAGGGGTTTAATTGACTCACACTTCCACCTGGCTTGGGAGGTCTCAGGAAACTTACAATCATGGCAGAAGGCGAAAGGGAAGCAAGGCACATCTTACATGGTGGCAGGAGAGAGAGAGCAAGAGCAAGGAAGTGCCACGCTTAAAACTGTCGGCTCTCATGAGAACTCCCTCACTATCATGAGAACAGCATGGGGGAAACTACCCCTGTGGGCCAGTCACCTCCCATCAGGATCCTCCCTCCACACATGAGAATTACAATTGGAGGTCAGATTTGGGTGGGGACACAGAGCCAAACCTTATCACCATCTAACTTTTGACTTTATTTTAATATTTTCTTGCTGCTTTGTCTCCCCTGTTGTGTGCTCTTTTTGTATTGCATTCAGATTGACTCATCAGCCTGTAAGTAGGCCAGTAAACTTTTCAATTACTTTTGTGACTCAGAAACTTACCTATAATTCTAGTTAATCTACTTGACTATGTAGTTACTTAATTATGTAATCGACATGACAGCATAGATCTTTCATTTTTGTATAATTTGTACCAAAAATCTCTAATGAGGATTTCATGGTTTCACTTAGTTGATTTCACAATCTAACGGTTGTGAAACTGTTAATCTTTTTTTCACCTGCCTGCGGTGAAGAGTGCATAGTTTTGTAGAAGGATTATGGGATTGAGTCAGGTGACCTGGGATATTATACCATTTCTTTTATCTGCTTGTCTATTCAACTACAAAACATTTATTGAATACCTTTTTTATTCTGAGTGGTGAGATATTATTACTATGAATTCTGATAGCTTTACACAGTCATTGTGTTAAGTGTTTTTCATAGGTTCACATTTAGTTCTCCCAACAACTCTATGAGAGAAGTAGGTATTATTTGTAGTAATTATTTGAGGAAACCGAAGGACTGTATAAGTATCATGCCCATTATCTCATAGATAGTAAAGAGAAGCAAGCCTTCCACAAACATTAGTAATATTCCATCTCATGGATACTTCATAATATATGTAACTATTCCTTGTTATTAGAAACACACTTTAAGTTTTAGCTTTGTAAGTAATGATTCAGCCAGAGTCCTAAGAGGTATACTTGATTGTTCTGGGCCCTCATCGCCCACATTCTGACCTCCTGCCAGTAAATACTATAGGTTCTAGCCACCACGTGTCTTGAGTTTCTCTGCTTTTTTCTATTTTCATTGCCATCACTCTGGTCTAGGCTACCATTCCCTCTTACTGGGATTCCTGCAGTACCTTCCTAACTTCTTGTTATCATTCTTTGCCTTCTGCAGTCTAATCTCAGAAGTACACATAAGATAATTTTCTCCCCCCCCCCTTTAGAGGCTTATGTAATTATGATAGAATAGAAACGTTTTATGCTGGCCTGCAAATTGCTGCATGATCTGGCCCCTGTCAACCTGTGTAGCTTCATCTGTTTTTACCATTTCCATCTACCCAGCTTCCTTTCTGCTGCTGGAGTATGTGAAACTCTTTCTCTGTTTCTGGGCCCTGGCACTTGAGGTTTCCCACATCTTGATTGTTCCTTCTCATCTTTTTGCATGTCTGGATGCAGTATATTTTTGGTTTTATATTTTTCTCAGGACTTTTTTTGGTGACTTCCTATAGGAGCAGGCTCTGTCTTTGCTGTCCCTGATAAACATACACAGTATTTTGTTAATTTCCTTTATAATACTTATAACCAGAAATTACATTTTAATATGCTTATTAACTTGTTATCTATACTATCCACAGAAATATAAGCTGTAAAAGGATTGGGCCCTTGTACTCATGTAGTATCTAGATAGTACACAGTGTCTCATAGGTACTCCATAAAACTTTTTGGATGAATGCCTTGGTTCATACCTTTTGTGCATAAACCTTCATATATATATATATATATATATATATATAATTTTCTTTTTCCTAAGGATAGACAGCCAAATTAGAATTAAGCTAGGGGAAATATTTAATGCATTTTTAAACCAGATACGGTAACTTAAATGTTTTAGAAGTGATTTTTTTCAAAGATCTTAGAATTCTTAAAATCGGTACTTTGTTATTTTTATTTTATTCTTTTTTTATATACATAGGTTCTCTTATTTTGAACTTGGAAAATATATACAAGTGTAGACAAGAGAATAAAACTAATTTTACTCTTCAGAAAGAACCATTTTGGTATTGTTCTTTTTTATATGTATATGTAGTAGTAGTATTTTATGTAGTTGTGCTATGTTCTGAATGTGTGTGTCTCCTCAAAATTTATATGTTGAAACCTAACCCTCAAGGTGATGGTGGTACTAAGAGGTATAGCGTTTGGGAAGTGATTAGGTCATAAGGACAAAACCCTTATGAATGGGATTAGTGCCCTTATAAAAGAGGCCAGACAGGGCTGGGCGCGGTGGCTCATGCCGGTAATCCCAGTTCTTTGGGAGGCCGAGGCAGGCGGATCATCTGAGGTCAGGAGTTTGAGACCAGCCTGGCCAATATGGTGACACCCCGTCTTTACTAAAAATACAAAAATTAGCCCGGTGTGGTGGTGCATGTCTGTAGTCCCAGCTACTGAGGCTGAGGCAGAATAATGGCTTGAACTCTGGAGGCAGAGGTTGCGGTGAGCCAAGATTGCACCGCTGCACTCTAGCCTGGGCGACACAGTGAGACTTCATCTCAAAAAAAAAAAAAAAAAGCCACTTTTGCCCTTCCCTTCTGTCATGTAAGGATATAGCAACAAGGTGCCACCTGTAAAGCAAGACAGCCCTTACCAGACACTGAATCTGCTGGTGCCTTTATCTTGGACTTCCCACCCTTTAGAACTGTAAGCAAAAAAATTTCTGTTATTTCTAAATTACCCAGTATAAAGTATTTTGTTATGGCAGCCTGAGTGGACTAAGACAAGTTGCAATCCTTTTAGATGGAATTTTGCATCTTTTAAAAATCCAACGTATCCTGAGCTTTTTCTTAACTATTGAATGGAAGATATAAATTATTTCCTCATTGTTGGGTAGATTCTCATTGTTGGATAGTTTTCAGTTTTTCTTTAAAAAATATTGTTGTAGACATTTATTTGCCTAAATCTTTTCTCCACTTTGGATTTTAAGGGCAGCTTCCTAGAAGCATACTATTAAGTTAAAAGATATGAATATTTTAAGGTTTAAAAAATATCTGTTTGTATGTATTTACTGACAGATTGCTTTCTGGAAGGATTGTGTTTTTGAGTGCCCAATAGTGTTTTTATTGAAAAAGAATCTTTGGTATTTTCAGTGAAATGTCATGTTTTTATTTCTTTGATTATTTAGAGTATGATTGGTTTCCCTTTTCTGTGTTGTTAAATACACTGTCCCTTGTAATTGGGGGTTGAGATTGCTCTGGCAAAAGATGTATTAAACTAATGTGAAGATGAAGACTGATTCTTTTCTGACATTCTCTTATGGTGATTCTTGTAAAAATGTGATATCATGAAAAGGGTTGAGCTTTCTATTAATAATAAGTTAATTGTGGTTTCATTTTTTTCAGTTTTGTAAAGTTTCAGTTGTTGCTAATTTTTTTTTCCCCCAATTGTAATTCTACGCTTGATCTTAGCTAAAAGGCCAAGAAGTAATGCCCCCTTGTAATTCTGGTTTCATCTAGAAACCTAGTTTCTTAAATTTCTTTCTTTCTTTCTTTCTTTTTTTTTTTTTTTTCTTTGAGACAGGGTCTGGCTCTGTCACCCAGGCTGGAGTGCAGTGGTGCCATTGTAGCTCACTGCAACCTCCACCTCCCAGGCTCAAGTGATCCTCCTGCCTCAGTCTCTCTAGTAGCTGGGGGTGAATTCAGGCATGTGCCACCATACCCAGCTAATTTTTGTATTTTTTGTAGGGACAGGATCTCCCTATATTGCCCAGGTTGGTCTTGAACTCCCAGGCTCAAGCAGTCCTTCTGCCTTGACCTCCCAAAGTGCTGGTATTACATGAGCCACTGTACCTGGCCCATTAGTCTCTTTTTATGGCTTGAACTATTATATGTAAATCCAGGTGCTATCTGTATATCTTTTCTTTTTTTTTTTTTTTTTTTTTTTATTGAGATGGAGTCTTGCTCTGTCACCCAGGCTGGAGTGCGGTGGCGCGATCTCGGCTCACTGCAACCTCCGCTGCCTGGGTTCAAGTGATTCTCATGCCTCAGCCTCCTGAGTAGCTGGGACCGCAGGCATGCACCACCATACGTGGCTAATTTTTTTTTTTTTTTTTTTTTTGTATTTTTAGTAGAGCCGGGGTTTCACCATATTGGCCAGGCTGGTCTCGAACTCTTGACCTCTGGTGATCCGCCCACCTTGGCCTCCCAAACTGCTGGGATTACAGGCGTGAGCCACTGTACCCGGCCTTGTGTGTCTTTTCTACCATGGGGACTGATGATCAGAGAAGCCTGTCCTGAAGCATGAGAAAGAGGGGAGGGTTGGGAGGGAAACAGTATGTGAAATAAAGGAATAAACTAGGCTTTATAAATAAACTTGCATGTAAATGGTATATTATTTGCTAACTCAGGATCTTTTTGCCTCAATTTCTCCTTGGGTTAAAAATAAAGAGATAATCACTATCTTTCAAGGTCATGATAAGGATTAAATTGAAAACATATGTATGCACATATATACCTGTTTTATATTGTATATAATTTGGTGTTCAGTGAATTAGGTATTTTTTTCCTTGGAAAATAGAGGGATTGGCACAATGTCTTGGAATTACTGTATTATAGAAACACAGGAATGATGTATATTAGTATATGCTAGGAGATTGCCTGAGGTGCCGAAAGTGTATAATAAGTTACATTATGGTGGGCAAAGCAGTTTAACAGATCCATTCTTTGTAACACAGCTGCAGTAAAAATAGAATTGTATAATTAAAATAAGATATGAAAAGACTCTTTGAAGGTTAATTTAAAAATGAAAATTTACTGCTGTGTTTATCAATCTCTTTGAAGGAGACTTAATGCTGTATCAAATGTTCCTTTTGTAATTGACAGAAACAAAGCACCATGTACAGTGTTAGAGTGTGTAGCTGTGCTGAGTGAGCCATGTAAATCTGCAAGGTTATGTATTTTGGTATGATGGTGATAGCTTATTTTCATATTATATAGCCATGAAATTGATCCTCAGCATTTATCTTAGTCTTTGAAAAGTTACTGTGAACAGGAGTATTATCAGATTGTTACCTGATTAATAGTCACAAATGGATGAGCCTCTCAGCAAACCAAGGAAGTTATCTCAAATGGGACTGAAATAATGGGATTAGATACCTGAGTTCCTTATATTTCTCTGGAAAAGAAGGTGCTCACTCTAGAATTCACCCAAATGCAAGTTGGGCTTGAGAGTTACAGGCGATCATCTTTATAACGAACCAGTTCCTGCAAACAGCCCTGAGCCCCTTCGATGTGGGAGACTGTGTGCCTGGTTAGGAAGGTGAAAAAAATGAAATAAAATGTGTTCTCCAGTAAAAGAGACTTAGGCCATTTTAGTCAGGGTGAACAACATACCCACTTACTAGGGTTGTTGTGAGCAATAAAGATCAGTATAGGAAAATGTTTAGTACAGTGTTTGCCACATAATAACTCTTAGAAAACATCAGCTGTTACTGTATTTTAAAATCCTACAGTTTCCTTCTATGATGACGCTCTGCTCAAAATTGTTATTTAATTCTTAAACCTGTTTGTAATAAAGGTTTAGAAAAAAACCAGAATAGGGCTGGAGTGTGACTTATTGCTTCTGCTGCAACTACTTTAGGAAATTTAAATATAAAGAGAACTAACAGGAAATTGTCTCGTTGTATAGGCAGGGTAATGTACAAGCTCTTTTAAGAAGGGGCTCTTTGCATTTCAGTGTTCATCTGTCAGTTGGCTGCAGTAGAAACACCCTGTTTATTTAGCACCATTGGGGGATTAAGTATCCCACATGAGTGAACAGCCATTTATTGAGTACTTACATATATCAGGCAACTGTTCTGAATGCTTTAAATGAAATAACTCATTTAGTCCTCACAAGCTTATGGGGTAGATCCCTATCTTACAGGTGATGTAACAGAGACCCAGAGAGGTTAAACACGAGTTCACGGAACAGGCAAGTGGGTGAGACAGAATTCTCACAACAAGATTCACATCCTTAACCAGTACTCTTGCCTCTTGAGTAATTGAACCTTGACTCCTTTGAATTATAAAACTTGCTTTATTTCAAACATTTTGGAGGCAAATTATTTCTAAAACGTGTTACTTATTTCTCTACTTTCTTAATCAGAATGTAGTGGGTACAGTTAACGGGTACAATATTAGGGTTAGTACACATGCAAAAACACAGATATTCTTAAGGATTGTTGATTTGTGTTCCGCTGTTCATGTTCAACCTTATTTTTCATGGTTTTGAATTGCTGTAATACCTAGTTTTCCAAAAGCTTTTTACTTAAATACAGTATAACAGTAGAGAAAAGGGCTCAAATCATCAGTATACAGCTCATTTCAACCATTTTTAACAAAGTGAATACTCACATGTTATTAGCACCCAGATCAAGAAACATAATGTTGCCTTTACCCAGAAGTCCTTCATGTCCTCTTGAAATCTCTATGTGCCTTTGCCTAAGGTTAACCACTGTCCTTACTTTAATACCATAGATTTGCTTCCCTGTTTTTGAATGTGAATAAATGGAGTCATCAGCATATGATTATATCAGCTTATTTACTGGACAGCCATCATTTTATTTTTTGGTATCTGCTAAGACTGGAAAATAGGGGTATCAAGGCTTGAATTGTAAATCTTGATGGTATGAAGGATCCTCTTTTGAATAAAGCATGTAGGATTTTAATGTGTGATATTTGTGACATAGTTTTCATTTCTGAGTATTTTTTCAGGTTTATGTTTTGCCTGGGTGAATTCCGAATGTAACTTTCAGACATACAAATTGTTTACCTTGGTTACCAGGCTATGTAGTTTATAAGAGCAGTAAAACTGAAAATATAGCATTCAGTGCTAGTTGCGTTATGAGAATGAAGCCAAATTTAGCACCTCAGGTTTTATATATATATATATAGAGAGAGAGAGAGAGAGAGAGTATATGTATATGTCTGTTCATGTAAATATGCAATGTTGATTTATCCTAATTATTGAGACATTCCATTATGCCTTATTGAAAATTACATATAAACCTTATTTTAAATCTGATTTTTAGACACTTGATTTTTAAGAAGCTGATCACCATGGGCCAATTCCTCTTATTTGACAAACAAGGAAGTTGTGGCTATGTGAGCTCATAATTTGAGGTTCATTGGAACAGAGGAGAACTGTGATGGGCAGAACATTTACTTTCCTTTCATATTCTCTGTAAAACCAAATCAGTGAGAAGGATGCAAGGAGAACTAGGACAGTATATGAACTTTTTCCTTCTTAAAGCTTTTTCTGTTTAGGAGCATATTCGTATAACTGAGAAGATTGTTTGAAATTTTAGCTTAAGGCTAATATATTATTTCAATATATACTCATTGAACACTTGCAGATATTGTTATAGGTATTGAAGCAATGAAGAAAACAATGAGCTTAATTTCACTGAGGATAAGACAGTTAACAAGTAGACAAATATTTATCAGGAGATGATAAATGCAGTGAAGGAAAATAAAAATAGGTGAGAAGGTAGAGAATGTTAGGGAAAGTATATGTGTGTTTGCTATTATTTAAGGTGGTGAGGGAAATCTTCATAGTTGACATTTGAGAAGAGGGAAGGGAGGGACAGAGTGATGAGATACCCTTCAGGTGGAGAGAATGGCATGTGCATGGGCCCTGATGGATAGCATTGTTGGATTTTTGGAGAAACTTCCAGGAGACCACATGGCTGGTGTAGAGTAAGCAATGGAGAGAGTAATAGAATAGATCAGAGAGGTTGTCTAGGCTAGAATGTACAGAGTCTTGTAGACATCATCTACAAGATGTGAGGACATTGTCATTGTATGTCATTTACTCTGAGATGGGGAGCTACAGCAGGATTTTTGAGAAGAGGTGTGACATGATTTGATTTATGTTTGGAAATGATCACTTCAGCTTTTTCACTGAAATGACACTCTAGAAGGTCTAGTCTTAGAGCAGGGAGACCAATTAGTAGGCTTTTGTCCGGGGAGAGAAAGTGCTAGAGCTCCCTTGTTAGCTATGGAGGTGGTAATAGGTGGTATAGGTGGAGCTATATGTGGATAGTAAATACAGTGAAAGCCTTTCTGTTCTCTTGTCCTGAAAATCAAGTTCATTGTCATATGAACTTTACTGTGAAGTACAGACATAAAAGCTTATGCCTTTATAGGATATAATTTAAAGAGCTAGGAAATTGGAACAACCCGTAGTGTTCAAATGCTGAATGTTACAAGATACAATAAGTATCAAACCAAATAGTTTAACTTTTTTTTTTTTTTTTGCCTCTTGCCTTGTCCCTGATCCCTTTAAAACTTAGAATGTATTTGAGCTTTTTTTCTTTGCTGTTTTGGTTGATATTGCTTTCATTTTCTACTTGGGTTAAGATGTATCTTGCTAATAATCTAAGATCACACCTTACTGTTACAGAATTACAGACTTTGATTGAACTCAAAGAAGTGGACAAAGCCTAATGTTCAAACTGTCTGCTAATTACAGGAACTTCTCAGGTGTATCCCTTATAGATTGTCATTCATTAGCTCCTCAGGTACTTTGGGTGGTTGGGAACTTATTGCTCCTGAACAACTTTTCCATTAGTAGGCAGTTCTGGTTTGTGAGAAGTTCTTTGTTACATTAACTAAAATCTTTCAGTACTTTCTTTGGGTTCTAGATGTATCCTTTGAAGCAAAGAGTGGCTATTTTTTCTCTTAATGTTTTAAAAGACCCTGTATTAGGGTTCTATACAGAAATAGAACCAGAAGAATGAATGTATATGTTCATTATTAAAAATTAATAATAGAATTTATATAGTGCATATCTGTAATTATATTACCAATTATTTAGTTGCACTTAAAATACTCAAAGATGTAACTTAAAATAATTAATTGTTTTATACATGTATCTGCATATCTACATAGATAGAGATAGGTAAAACATAGAGATTTATTTCAAGGAATTGGCTGAGGTGATTGAAAAGATCCAAATCCAAATCCAAAATCCATAGGACAGGCTGGCAGATTGGAAACTCTTGGGCAGGCGATGATGCTGCAGTCGTGGGGCAGAATATTTCTTTCTCAGAAAAGGCTTTCCTGCTGATTGGATCAGGCCCACCCACATTTCCAAGAATAATTTCTTTTGCTTAAAGTCAACTGATTGTAGATGTTAACTGTGTTTACAAAATACCATCACCGTAGTACCCAGGTTAGTGTTTGATTGAATAACTGGATACTATAGTTTAGACAAATTGACACATAAAACTGTCATAGTCCATCCTTGTCAACTTGGCGCCCATACACATCTTCTTAAATGATACTTAATCTCCAAATGAACCCAATAACAAAGTCATACTTCTGCCTAACATAATATGAATATCCTTCAGACAACTGAAAACATGCCAACCCTTTCCCCAGAAGAGGATACGGAGTCCCTGGGTAATGTTTATTCTTCCTAATAAGCTATAACTTAAATATCATGATGTAAAGTTAGCTATTATTAATATATCTTATGTCAGATGATAAAGGGATTAAAGAGCAAGAAAACAAAGATATTTGCTAAATATTTGAATACATTCGTTACAAAATAAGGAAGACATAACAATTACAGTTTTCTGTGGCTGGTCACATGGTTGTAGCTGGTTTTTATTTATGATTACCTTCTTCCACTATCCATTCCATTTTTCCCTTTCCCTTAGCAAGCACCTTAGCTCTTTGTGGTTCTTTGCCTGTTGGGGTGATCCAAAACTTCATTCCTGAAGGGTCTGGGCATACCCAATTTAAGTAGTCCTTAAATTGGGTTATTGTAGTTTTCCATTTACTTTAATCACAGAGCATGGTAGTAATTACAAGATCTCTTGTATTCCGAACTTAGTCTTTTAATCACAGAGCATGGAAGTAATTACAAGATCTCTCGTATTCTGGACTTAGTCTTTCGTACCTTCATTGTATAGTAGCAGTTGAATTTCTTCTTAGTAACCAGTACAGTACAGTAACCCTGGGTCAGTACAGTAACCCTGGGTCTTTTTTGCCTGTTCATTCTGAGGCATGAGGATTTCAAAGTGGCCAGGTGGTAGTCTTAATGTCAGTTCAGTGGAATCATTCTGTCTCCCAGTGGAAACAGTCCTCTTTTTGGAAATAAGACCTCTAGACCAGCAGAGGATAAGGTTAAAGAATAGGCAACAAAAATTTTGCTAGTGAAACAATAGGGATAGTAGTGAGTGGCACCACACTTATTTCTCTCTCTTGATTCTGGGATCCATGAATCCTGGCCATGGGATAAATAGTACCATACATTGGATGCTGATTTAGAGCATACGTAGCCTCATGGAAAACATTGCACAAGTTTTTGTCATCTTGCTTGACAACATAACTGAGTCTTCAAAAATGCATTCCACCATTCTATTAAGCCAGCTGCTTCAGGATGGTGAGGAACATGGTAAGACCAGTGAATTTTATGAGTATGAGTCCATTGCTACACTTCATGTGCTGTAAAGTGTGTTCCTTGATCAGAAGCAGTGCTGTGTGAAACACCTAGATGGTGGATAAGGCATTCTGTGGGTTTGGCAGAATGCTTGCATGCAGGGAAGAGAAATCCATATCTAGAGTATCTGTTGTAATAAGAACAAAACAGTGCCCCATTCATGATGGCAGTGGTCCAATATAATCAGCCTTTCATGAGATAGTTGGCTGATCACTCTGGGGAATGGTGCCATATCAGGGACTCATTATTGGTTTCTGTAACTGGCAGATTGGGCCTCATTAGCACCTGTAGCCAGGTCTGCCTTGGTACATAGAAGTTCATGTTGCTGAGCCACCTTCCTCCTTCCTATGGCCTCTTTGTTCATGACAGAAGTGGCTAGGGAAAGAAGCTGGCTGGGATCTGCAGAATGAGTTATTCTATCTGCTTGGTTATTAAAATCCTGCTCTGCTGAGGTCACCTTTTGGTCAGCATTCACATGGGACACAGATTCCTTCACATTTTTTGCCCAAAGAGGTCTATCTACATTATTTCTCCAGATACTCTTGTTGCCATTTTCCCAATTATGTCCTTCCAGTTCTGTGACCATCTAGCTAAACAGTAGGCGACAGCCTATGAATTGGTGTACACGGTGGCACCTCTGGCCACTTCTTCTTCCAAGCAAAATGAGAGCCAAGTGTGCCGCCCAGAGTTGTGTCTGCAGGAGAGTTTTCCTTCATTACGATCCTTAAGGACTGTCCCAGAAAGGCAGTTAGTGCCACAGCCATCTGCTTTGTGATGGTTTGTGCATATTGTCCACAGTCATCTGTAAACTAGGCCCACTTTTTTTTCTTCGGTCAACTGATAGTAGGAAACTTCCCCTGAGGTCATAGGTGTGGGCTGGGAGAGAGAAGGGAATGTGGCAGGAATGGGGATTGTGGGCATTTGTACAACTTCTTCATATAACTTACTTGAACCTTCAGGGCCTGCTTGATCTTGATCTATCATATTCCATTTTCATTCAGTGATGGAGTACTGCCATGCATGCCCCACTTTATGAATTGTGGGGCCAGATAGCACCCAGTTCATAATGGGCAGCTCAGGTCTCATGGCAACTCCTTGGCACATTGTTCAGCATTTAGTCTCTAATAAGGCCCTGTAGCAAGCCAAAAATCTGTTTCTCAAAAGGAGAGTACTTTTCCAGAGAGGATGGCAGAGCTTTGCTCTAAGATCCTAAGGGTCTTCACTCTGATTAACCTATATGAGCCTGTCAGTAGAGGCTTCACACAGAAGCTCTATCTGCCTCTGAAACTTGAAGCACTATTGGATCTACTGGATCATATGTCCCAAGTGGCACAGCAGCTTACAATGGCAGCCTAGTCTGTTACAAAGCCTTTTCTTGTTCTGGGCCACATTCAGAACTAATAGCTTTATAGTTCAGTTTGTGTGATGGATAATTTTTTGTGTGTGTCAACTTGGCTGGTCTGTGGTGTCCAGTTGTTTGGTCAAACACTAGTCTAGATGTTGCATAAAAGTAATTTGTAGATATGATTAGTATCTGTAAGTAGTTGATGCTGAGAGATTGCCCTTGATGATATGAGTGGGCCTTATCCAATCAGTTGAAGGCCTTAAGAGCAGAAACTGAGGTTTCCTGAAAAAGAAGTATTTCTGCCTCAAGACTGTAACCTAGACATTTTGCCTGAGTTTCTAGCTTGCTAGCTTGCTGTTGTGACAGAATTTGGACTCAAGTAAAATATCAACTCTTGCCTGCACTACAGATTTCAGACTTGTCAGCCTGTATAATCTTGTGATCTAGTTCCTTAAAATAAATCTCTATATTTATACACATATATGTGTGTTTGTGCATGTATATATACATATAAAGATATGTGTATACATACACACACACACACACACACACACACCCTATTGGTTATTGGTTCTGTTTTTCTAGAAAATCCTGACTGATACACTCAGTAAATGGGCTAGAGTAGCACACCCAAACAAGGAATATGTTGCCTTCCAAATACAAAGAGGCCTACTAGACATTCTGTCTTTCTTGATATTAGGAGGGACTAGCTAAAACCACTTTTACTTCACATTAGAAGGGATATGTCAACATGTACCACATCACTAGACCCTTAGAAATTTCACCGAGGTGGAAGGCTCCTTGTCTGTTCAGGTGATATGGGTTGGCTCTGTGTCTCCACCCAAGTCTCATCTTGTGGCTCCCATAATTCCTATGTGTTGTGGGAGGGACCCAGTGGGAGATGATTGAATCTTGGGGGTGGGTCTTTCCTGTGCTGTTCTCATGGTAGTGAATGGGTCTTGTGAGATCTGATGGTTTTAAAATGGGAGTTTCTCTGCACAAGCTCGCTCTGTCTGCCGCTATCTGTGTAAGATGTGACTTGCTCCTCCTTACCTTCTGCCATAATTGTGAGGCCTCCCCAGCCATGCAGAACTGTAAGTCCAATAAACCTCTTTCTTTTGTAAATTGCCCAGTCTTGGGTATATCTTTATCAGCAGTGTGAAAATGAACTAATAAATCAGGCTTTAAGATATTACCAAAGACTGGGTGGCTTCAACCACAAACATTTATTTCTCACAGCTCTGGAGGCTGAGAAATCCAAGATCAAGGTGCTGGCAGATCCAGTGTCTGGTGAGGGCACTCTTCTGTTTTGCGGCCATCTTTTTGTATCTTCATGTGGTGGACAGCAGAGAGAGCGAGTGAGCTCCTGTTTCATAAGAGCACTAATCCTATTCAGGATGGCGCCACCCTCATGACTGACAGACCTCCCAAAGGTCTCACTTCTTATTATTACTTAGGGAGTTAGGATTTTAACATATGAATTTTTTTTTGTGGGGGGACGCATATATTCAGTCCATGACACCCCTGGATTTTTGTCTTACTAATTTCTTACCTTCTGACATGCAGATGTTTTACCAATAAGCTTAGAGTAATTGCAGTTTCTTGCTCACTAGGTCCAATTAGCATAAGGTCATGAATATAATGGGTTGTTGTGGTGTCTTGTGGAAGGGAAAGTTGATCAAGGTCTCTGGATTAAATTATGACGTAGGGCTGGAAAGTTGATATAACCCTGAGGTAAGACTGAAAGTGTATTGCCTTTCAATCTTGCTAGCTAAAAACAAACTACTTCTGGCAGTTTTTATTAACACACGTTGAGGAAAAAAAGCATTTTTCAGATCCGTATTTGCAAACCAGTTACCAGGGTATGTGTTAGTTTGCTCAAGCAGTGAAACCACATCTGGTACAGCAATTAGAATTGGAGTTACCTAGTTAAGTTTATAATAATGCACTGTCATTCTCCAAAATTCATCTGTTTTCTGCATGAGGTAAACAGGTAAGTTGAATGGGGATGTGTTAGAATCACTACCCCTGCATCCTTCAGGTCCTTGATAGTGGCACTAATGTATGCAGTTTTAGAGTGAAACATATTTGGAGTGACATATAAAATACACAGAAGAACATTAAATGTTTATGTAGTCTAATGAATAATAAAGGGAACCATTAAACCACCTTCAGGTCACGAAATAGAACTTCATCAACACCCCTAGAAGTTCCCCCTCCCCATAGTCCCTCTTCTTAATCACAACCTCTCCTACTGCCAGAGTTGTTATTATTTCTGTCGTGATACTTTCCTTTCTTTTTACTTTTTACAATTTGTGTATGTTTACCTAGATAATATTATTTAGTTTTGTCTTTTTTGAACTGTATATTAATAAAATCATTGTATGTGCTTTTTACCTGTCTTGCTTTTGCTCAAAAAAGTGTGAGATTTGTCCATTTTGTTCTGTGTAGCTGCGTTCATTCATTTTTATTGCTGTATTCCAATTTTGAATACACTGTAGTTTATCCACTTTTCTTATGAAGATTTTGTTTCAAGTTTTGACCTTTTATGAACAGTACTTCTGCGAATATTTCTTTATTGCACATTTTTTGAGTGAGTTTCTCAAGGGTGTGTAACCAAGGAGGTTGCTGGGTTAGGTGATATCAGCTTTACTTAGTAATGCCAAATTATTTGCCAAAGGGGATGTATCAGTTTACTTTCCCAGTGTCACGAACATTGGTATTAAACATTCATTTTTTTTTTGAAGTTGAGCATCATTTCATATTACTAGTTATCTAGATTTCCTCTTTTGGAGATTGTCTATTTAAGTCTTCTGTTCATTTTTTTATTGAGTTGGTGTGTTTTTTCTTACAGATAATTCTTTTTTGAGACAGAGTCTTGTTCTGTCGCCCAGGCTAGAGTGCAGTGGCGTGATCTCAGCTCACTGCAACCTCTGCCTCCCGGGTTCAAGCGATTCTCCTTCCTCAGCTTCCCGAGTAGCTGGGATTACAGGTGCCCACTACCGCGCCCAGCTAATTTTTATATTTTCAGTAGAAATGGGGTTTCACCGTCTTGGCCAGGCTGGGCTCGAACTCCTGACCTTGTGATCCACCCGCCTTGGCCTCCCAAAGTGCTGGGATTACAGGCTTGAGCCACTGCGCCTGGCCTAATTCTTTATATTTCTGTTATATTTGATCACAATTGCAATATCTCTTCCGAATTTTTGCCTTGTCTTTTTGTATACTTATGTGTGTGTGTATATATATATATATATATATATATAGTGTATTAATAAACAGAAGTTCTTAATGAGAGTACTGCCAAATTAACTTTATAGTTAAAGCTTTTTAGTTAAAGCTTTTTGTGTCTTACTGAAGTAATCCTTTTCTATTCTGTCTTTTATTGTCTTTAGTTTAACTTAGTTTGTATTTCAAATTCAGGTTTTTATTCACTGAGAATTGATTTTGTGTTTTTTGAGAATCAGGTCTGATTTCCATCTTTTTCCTTCCATGTGGATGTTCAGCCAATTCCAGCACCATTTTTTTTTTTTAACAAGTTTGAATTTTCCCCACCAATCTGTGGTGCTAGTTGTGTCGTATAGCAAGTGTCTGTATGTGTGTGAGTCTGTTCTGGGCTCTTTATTTTTTCACTGATCTATTTTTCTGTTGCTTTGACAATACTCACAGTGTTTTTAAGTCACTGTCATCTTATATGTCTTAATATTTGGTATAGCAAGTTTTATTTGTTCAAGACTGGGCTATTCTTTGCCCTTTGCATATTCATACAAACTTTGCAATTAGCTTGTGAAGCTGCATGGAAAAAAACCTATTGGAACTGCACTGGTTCTATTAAATTGGTTTGGAGGCAGTTGACATACTTATAACATTCAGTCGTCCAGTCTAAAAATTTGATAATTATTTCTGGCCAGATGCGGTGGCTTACACCTGTAATGCCAGCACTTTGGAAGGCCAAGGTGGGTGGATCACCTGAGGCCAGGAATTCGAGACTAGCCTGGCCAACATGGTGAAACTCTGTCTCTACTAAAAATACAAAAATTAGCTGGGCATGATGGTGCACGCCTGAAATCTCAGCTATCCAGGAGGCTGAGTTAGGAGAATTGCTTGAACCTGGGAGGCAGAGGGTGCAGTGAGCTGAGATTGCGCTACTGCACTCCAGCCTAGGCGACAGAGTGCTCTGTCTCCAAAATAAATTAATAAATACATAAATAAGTATTTGATAATTATTTCTATTTAAGTCTGTTTTAATGGCTCTCATAAAGTTTTATAGTTTTTCCCTAGAGGTCTTGCAGCTTGTTGTATTTATTCCTAGGTACTGTATTTATTCTTAGGTACGTTATCTTTTGATTCAAAACATAAATGTTTTTATTTTCAAAATGGTTTTGCCAGTTCCCAATGTTTACGATAACAAATACTATCATGGATCCATACGTTTTGAGTTTTTTTGCATGTTAGGAAACGTGAACTTGCAAATATTTTTCTCCTTTTCCTAACATTTTTTAGTATGGCTAGAGAAAGGCAAGATTTTGACCTTAAGTTGCGATGAGAAATGCAAAAAACTTTTTTTTATGTTGTTGAATTTGGCCATAACCCAGTTTCATCAGTTTTAAGTCTCCATCTTGCTCTGTCATTTATGGGAGCAAACTAGAGTTGCAGTCCCAAACCATGGAACTTCTTTGTGTAGTTTGTTCTCATGAAACATTCAGCCAGAACAGGAGGGCCTGAGTTTCAGACAAATTTTAAATTAGTTTGGAAAAGTAAGTGGATCTATTTTTGGCTTATCTACTACCTCAAAGTCATTCTCTTTGTAAGGGTGTTTGAAGAAGAGTAATAATCAAACTCATTGTGTTAGTTTTCTACTGCTGCATAATGAATTACCATACACTCAGCATCTCAAAACATCATATGCTTGTTATTTAAGAGTTTCTGTTGGTGGTAAGTCTGGGCATGGTTTACCTCGATTCTCAAGATTCTCACAAGGCTGAAATCGAGGTGTTGGTTGGGCCGTGTCCTCATCTGGAGCATGGAGTCCTCTTCCAGTCTCATTCAGATTGTTGAGATAATTCAGTTCCTTGTTGTAGTACTGAGGTCTTCAATTGCTTGATTTGACCACTTGTTGCTCCTAGGAATAGCCTGTTGTTGCCTGATACATGACTCTCTCCACAACATGGTAGTTTGCTCCTTCCAGGCCAGCAGGTGAATCTCTTTCACACTTTTCATCTCTTTGACTGCTTTTAAGAGCTCATTAGATAAGGTCATGCCCATCTGGGATAAATTTCCTTTTGAAGTGAAATCAATTGATTAGGGCTCTGAATTACATTTGTAAAATCCTTTCTGCCATGTAATGTAACATAATCACAGTAGTGATAATCCCATCATATTCACAAGTCCTAAATTATACAGGGTGTATCAACAGGGGACAGGAATCTTGGGAACAATTTAGAATTCTGTCTTCCACACTCTCATCCATACGTGAAAATTTTGTATCTTCATATGAGATGATGCCTTGACTCTTCTTGCCTGAATTGTTTTTTTAAAAAACGCTTTTATTTTGAACTAACTGTATTCTCACAAGCAGTTTTATGTATACATTGTAATATTGAATTTTCCAACTTTAAAATTGGAAGTTTTCCCCAGATGTGACATCTTACAGAAATATAGTGCATTATCAAAACCGGGGAAAACTGATAGTAGCATAATACAATTAAGTAAACTATAGACTTCAACTTCACCAGTTTTTGCATGCATTGGTATGTCTTTGTGTATAATTCTTTGTATAGATTCATATAACCATCACATTTCAAGACACAGGACTGCTCTGTCATCACAAAGGAATTCCCTCATGCTTCCCCTTTATAGTCAAACCCTATTCCTAAATCCTGTTTTCTACTTTTATACTTTTGCCATATCGAGAATGTTAATAGAATCCTAGATTATAAAATGTTCTGATGGTGGCCCTTTTCATTCAGCATAATACTCTTAAGATCCATTCAAATTGTTGAGAGTATCAATTGTTTGTTCCTTTTTATTGATGAGTAAATATTACATTGTATGGAGGTACCTCAGTTTGTTTAACCATTCACCCATGGAAGGCCATTTGAGTTTTCACTATGGGCCTATTTACAAATAAAATGCTTATAAACATTCATGTCCAGGAGTGATGTTTAACTTTTTAAGAAACTACCAGACTGATCTCCAGAGTGGCAGTACCATTTTACATTCCCAACAGCAAAGTATGAGAGAAAGAGTTTCTCTGCATCCTCACCAGCATTTGGTACTTTCTGTATGTTTTACTTTAGTTGTAATAGGCCTATGGTGCTATCTCATTGTGGTCATAATTTGAATTTCCCTAATGGCTAGCAGTGTTAAACATCTTTTCATATGTTTATCTGTCATCTCTGTATCCTCTTTTTCATGTCTTTTCGCTGCTTTTCTAATTGGAATTTGACTGGATTTTGCTATGGACATTTTCAGGTAAATACAAAAGTTGACACAGTATTATAATGAATTTCTATTATCAAGCTTCAAGAGTTATGACATTTTTGCTCTTTTGTTTCTTTTGAGTGTTTCAAAGCAAATCAGATATATAAATATCATGACATTTCACTTGTAAATACCTCACTATGTGTTGCTGTCTTTATTAGGACATTTGAAAACTAACCACCAGGATAGCATCATATTTAATTTAAAAATAATTCCTTAATATCATCTAATACTTAGTCCATATTTACATTTTCTCTCTCAAATATGTATTTTATTTATTTTTTGAGACAGGTTCTTGCTCTGTCACTTAGGCTGGAGTGCAGAGGTGTGAACATGGCTCACTGTAGCCTTGACCTTCTGGGGTCAAGCGATCTTTCTGCCTCAGCCTCCCAAATAGCTGGGACCACAGGTGCACCACCATGCCTGACTAATTTTTATAGAAATTTTTGTAGAGATGAGGTTTGCCTGTGTTGCCCAAGCTGGTCTTGAATTCTTGGGCTAAAGCTGTCTGCCCACCTTGGCTTCCCAAAGTGCTGGGATTATAGACATTAGTCACTGTGCTTGGTCCCAAACATGTATTTTAAAAAATGGTTGATGGAAATGAGAATTCACATAAGATTGATTGCATTTAGTTATGTTCACTTTTCAGACAGCACTTCTTTTTTCCTCAGGCAATTGATTTGTCTTCCGGACTAATTTGGATTTGGCTGATTCCTTCCTTATTGTGTCATTTAAGTTGTTCTATCTCATTTCCTCTAAACTGATAGTAAGATTTAGCAGCTTGGTTAGATTTGGTCTTCAGTTTTTAGACAAGAATACCTTGTAGAAGTACTGTGTACTTCCTGTTACATTACATCAGGAGTCACATCATGTTTGGTTTTCCCACTTTTTGAATTACTAAGTTTGATCAGTGAGTTCAGGTATTGTCAACTCCATTCTTCCATTTAAAAAATTTTCATTAATCCTTCATGTAGTGGCTGTGGTTTTCCATTAGTCTTTCATCTAATCATCACTATTGATGATTCTTGCCTAGATCCAATATATTGGTGTTGCAAAATAGTGATTTTCTGATTTCTTCTGCATTAGCTGGACTGTCAAGAACTTTGATCAGTATTTTGGTTTTCATGAAATACAGTTGATAAAAGGCAGGAGAAATGCTCATTTTTTTTCACCCTTATGTATCAATTTTTAGATTAATGAGTTGATATCCTAGCAATCTACAGAAGACACCAATGGGATATTTTTCCTTTCATTTCTTTTTGTATCATTTTGAATTTGTGAATTTTTAAAAAGGCATTTGATGCATTTTGATGACATTAAAAAATTCATTTTCTGTCTACAGGCATTTAGAAATACAGTTAATTTTTGCACATTTAAAAAAATGTAGCAACCTTTCTAAATTCTTGTTAATTTTATTTGTAGATTATTCCTCTGCAAATGACAGTTTTTTTTTTATCCCAAGTCTTTATACCTTGGATTTCTTTTTTTTCCTTACTGTAGTAGAATAGAACCTTAGTAAATGTTTGAATAGAAATGAAGATAATACAACCCTTCTCTTGTTCCTCACTAATGACTGTGGTTTGCTATAGATTATTTATCAAGATTAAGGTATTCCCTTATATTTCTATACATTTTATCAAACATTAATGTTTAATTTTATGGGCTACTGTTTTACGTCTATTCCCATGATTACATGAGTTTTCTACCTTTAACCTGTTAATGTGAATTATGTTAAATTATTTTCTAATGTTAAACCAATCTTCCGTCCCAGGAATGAGCTCAACTGTCATGATGTATTATTATCCTTTTTGTGGTTAAATTTAATTTACAAATATTTTTAGAGCTTTACATTTATGTTCATAAGTGAGGCTGGCTTTATAATTTTCGTGTCTAGTACTGTTCTGTTGGTTTTGGTATAAGTGTTTCACTACCTTTTTAAGTAACTTTCTTCTTTCTAATCTCTGGAAGAGTTTGTCTGAGAGTGGAATTCTTCTTTCCTTGATTTTTGCTAGAACTCCCTAATGAAACAATCAAGGTTTAGAAGTTTCTTTGTGGGAGAAATTCCTAGGTCGTTTAGTTTTTAGTTCTTTGAAGAATATAGGGCAAAAGCGTCTTTCTTTGATGACAGAGCTGATAATTATAAGTGAAAAATTCAGTCACTGATGAATACTTTTTCCTGAGTAGTTTGAATTGATTTGTTTTGTGTCTATTTTTTGAGGTACATGCTACATACATTTTGTCTGTAAACAACTATTTAGCATATTGAATAAAATTATGTTTTAAAAATAGACTTTGTACTATATATTACTGTAATACAATTGTTTAGATTTGTGTTTTAAGCTTTTCACACCTGTAAAATTTCTGAATAATGAATTTTTAAGGAATCTTTGAAGGGCTTTTGAGCTAGGTTCTACTTCTGGCTCTGCCAATTACTGTCTTAAGTATGTCTCTTATTTTCTGGGCCTCACATTTTGCATTTGTAAAACAAGTATCTATTTCATATAGTTTTCATGAGGATAAACTGAGAAGTCCTTTATTAACCATAAACGGAAAGTTTTGAAATTAGGGAATGTAGGCAAAATGTTAAAAGAGAGGGAGTAGAAGGAGCCTTTGAAATCTGTGTGAGTCCCTCCAGTTTATAGGAAATAGAAGCCACAGAAGCTAGAGAAACGCCCAAGGTTATCTCTAAGTAGCTAGTGTACAGAACTGACCTTGCAACCCAGTCTTCCTGCTTTCCAAAGCAGTGGGCTTTTTCAGTTTTGTCTTTCTTCAAATGAAATACTAGGTAATTGAGAGAAGCTTTGACTTTTCCAGGTACATAGTTGAGTGTATTATCCCCAAGAGTTAAGTAGAAAAGTATACATGACATTAGGGGGAAAGAGGAATTTTAAGACTTTAGTTTCTTAAGTTACTAATAATTAAAACTGCTGTCAAAGTAATTATTGAATTTTTTTCCCGCTCAGAATCTAGACAAAGAGAGCCTTGTTATACTTTTCAGGGATTAAAATTCATCTAATACAGTAAGAAGTAAAGTACTGTGTGGTTACTGCATGGCTTTGTACTAGAAATTCAGTTGAAATTTTACTTTATAAACTATTACTTCAGTATAATTTTAGTAAAATCTTAATTTATAATTGGCATGAAACTTTCAAGCTAATTGTTAGAGATAGTTTCTTGAAATCCAGTTTTTCTACTTAATTCCTTATTTTCTCCAGGTGTACTCTGGAAAATTAATATTTTCTTCAAATTCTTGAAGTCGATACTACAAATGGAAGGGTTTATCATTATCTCAGCATTGAAGGTTCAATATATTGCGCAGTGTTTGTAGTGTCTTATCCCCCGGAAGGGGACTTCATTCCTCTCTGTCACTGCTGTAGCTTACTGAAGCCAAGAGCAGAAAGGAAATCCCAGACTGCGGCCCCCTCTTCCCTCCAGCATTGTCTTTTCTCCCCACAGCCTTCAAAAGGCACAGCACGTATTTCAGTTGCTGATTCTTGTCCCCTGGTCTGTGTCTGATCTCATTTAAGAATTTCCTCTTTCCTTCCCTTCTTGCATTTCCTCTCCAGGATGTTTGCTGCCTGAGAGATGGGGAGACACTTAGGACACGCTACAAGGAGGGGCCAAGTTTGCAGAGGCAGTTTTAAAATCCCAAGCGTGCTTGTCCGTGTAGCTTTGTAGAAAATACGTTTTGCACATTTTCAGTAAGTTTTAAAAATTTTTACTTAGGTAATTTTCATCACACTTGTAGTTTTTTTTGGAGGTAACACCATCAAATGCTAAATTTGTGAATTGTTTTGAAAAAAAATTTCTAGGAACTGAGGCTATGTTCTTTCTGTTTAAATACTGATTTCTATGAGGATTCAATAAACATAGTAAATTCATTATACTTTTATTGACTTAAAGCTGAAGGGAAGATTTAATGCTGGTTTAGCAGTTTTATAGGCTTGTGACTTTTTTCCTTGGAAAATCAGAGCATTTTCTTTCAAAAACATTTATTACATATATCCTCATTGCAAAGGTATAACTTGTGTGTGCCACAGAGAAGAGTTTGTCCTTTAAATAAATTTTCCTTTTTGGGCCTTATAGATGTTATTAGTGATATTAAATCTATGGTTTTCTAGAACTATTTATTATTCTTTCTTTATTTTTAAAATTATTCACAGGAACCCATGAGGGTGAATATTTTATGCTAATTTTGCGGTGGAGGAAGCTAAGATCCAAAGATATTAAGAAGTTTGCCGAAGATTACATCTTTAGTAAATAGTGGAATTGGGATTTGAGCTTAGGTCTGACTCCAGACTTGATGTTCTTTGTGCAATTCTTCTTATCCCTTTGAGAGACTGATTATTTGGAGGAGGATATGGGTTGATAGGTAAACAGTTACTTGCAACTATAATAGTTATGCATAAAATGTTATTAAGAGTGCAGAGTAGGAAGCATCTAACTGTTAGGAAGGTCAGGATGGCTTTATAGAGTGAATCAATGGCGAAGTGGTTCTTCAGGGATCACAGTGTGCCTGTATTTCATGCTGTGGAGGTTGGTCTTTATTCTTTTTGGGGGAATGGGAGGCACTGAAGGGTTTCAACAGAAGTGGTGATGTGACCTGATTCATATTCTGAAGAGATATGGTAGCTGTAAAGGGGAATACATTGTAGCATGGTGGTGCTAGAGATAGGGAGACCATTATAGGAACACTTTGGGAGAAGGGATGAGGTTGTTTCTTAGGGAAGTGGTAGAGAGATGGAGAGGAGGGAACTGGCTTTGAACTTTTGATAATTAGACAATATGCAGATGTTGTTCTCACTTATTTTCTCATGCTGTCAGAAATAGTAAGAGCTAAATGTTTGTGTTTAGAAGATTGTCCTAGTCTTGTGATTACCTTCAAATTACTGATCTGCAAAGAACTTTAATCCTAAATGTTAAGAGTATAGCTACATTTAGGAGAGAAATCACGTGTTTCTTGACAAAGCCGTGTCTCTAGATGGAAGCTAAATTTATGCCTGGATTATGGTAATAATGGAATAAGACTTTTCAGTATAGGACCTACACAGTAACAGCAGTTCAGGTAGCAAAGCTAATATTACTTGAAAATGATCAGCACTGTTTTATGAATGGCTTCTTTTATTCTAGATCATTCAAAATCATTTCTTAGAAATTTCTGATTTGAGTTCTGCAGGCAGGAAGAATGCGGTAATTGTCGGTCTTTTGACAGTGTGTCCTCCAAGGCCCATTTCTATCCATTTGATGCCACATTGCATCTTGTCCTTTCCTCATGTCCTGAGCCGGAGGGGAACTATTTCAGAGTTCCAGTCTACTATGTGGTAGGTGGAGTTTTCTTGGATTGTCTATAAGAACACTCTTCCTGTTGTTTATGGGGCCAAAAATAAAAGTTTGTGATAGTATGTGTTTAGTTTTTAGTATCTAATCATTCAGAAATTTAGTTTAAATACGTAGATGTGTCTTTCTCTAATATTACAAAATACAAAGGGAAATGGTAGCTGTCTTTGTGCTTGATAATGAATAAGGTCTTTTCCTGCTTGGTGACATCTCTGTATTATGGAGGCTGCATACTGTAGTGGAACTAGTGAGAGTTCTATGAAATAGTAAAATGTACCTTGTAAAAAAATTGTTTTTTTGGCCTTACCTCATTAGCACAGCCTTAGTTTAGACTTTTATTGCTTGGGATAATAAAATAACTTGGCCCCCTACCTCTAGTCTGTTGTCATTAAATCCATACTCTGCAACTGTATGAATATTTGTTACAAAATACAAATCTGACTTTGTGCAACATATGTCTCCTTGTATCTCTTATTGCTGATGAGTTCTGTTAAATGCTTGGAGTTGTAAGTAACCAGAGAGGCTCCTTGGACATCTGATTTCCGTGAAGTCTCGCTAGCTCAATGGTTTTGTTTATACATACGTGCATAAATGTACTTGATTTTTGCAAAATATTTTAATGAACTAGTTATTTCTATGTGCTTCAAGTACTCTTTTACTGATTTACTTGTTTCTTAATGGGATTTATTGAAGTACCTGGTACTGGTAAATGTTAATTGAGACAAGAGCATAAAATTATAAAAAGATAGAAAAGAGGATATATAACTTATAATAAATAAGAAAATGGCACAAATCTCATGACAGCTGTCTTCGTAATACTAAAGGCTAGCTCAGCTGAGGCCTGCAAAGAATACTAAGAATAATAAAAGACGTTTTCAGATGTTAGGTTTAGAGAAAAAACAAGGCAGTAGGTTATTTCTGATCCTGTAATGATAATAGATGACAAAAAGAATGTCAAATTTGATACCACCCATCTGATTCTTTTTTTTGTTAGGAAAATAATTGTTTAATTGAAAATGGTAGAGCCAAGTTATTGAGAGATAATTGGATGAGAAAGGAGCTGTTTTCAGTGGCTAGGATTTTTTTTTTTTTTAAATCTTAGGGTCTAAAAACAATTTTAATAATTCTGTTTTCATGATCTCTGAGCAATCTTGGAGACTAGGAATGGCATGTACAGGCTGGCAGGTTTTTTGTTTGTTTCTTTGTTTTGTTTTTTAAACATTTTTTCAGGTATAATTGACATACAGTAAATGGTTCATACTTAAAGTGTACAATTTGCCAAGTGTTAATATATGTATATACTCATGAAGCCATCACCATAGTCAGTATAATGAACATAATTATCATTCCCAAAAGTTTTCTCATGTCCTTTGTTAGAGGTGACTGAGAAGGAGCAGTCAGGAGAACAAGGCTATTGTGCTCTCTTGGAAATAAAATGAGGAAGAAAATAATCAGCTGTGGCAAATGCCGACTTATAGGCACAATAACATGAGAGATGAGATTTTCCATCGGATTTAGTAATGTTGAGGTTATAGGTGATCTTGACCAGGCCAGTTTTGGTGGAGTGGTGAGAGCAGAGGCCTGACTGGAGTGGATTTTAAGAGAGAAAGGGAGGAGAAAAATTAGAGACAAGTCAGTGGGAATATTTTTTAAGATTTTCTGCAAAGGGAAGAAAGAAATGGAGAAGTAGTGAAGTGAGGTTGAGAGTGTTTTGTCTTTTTTTTTTTTTTTTTAAAGGATGGGAGCAAAAGCCCAGCATGTTTATATGCCAATGGCAACAATTCACTGTGAGAAAAATGTAAAGGATGAATTAATTCCTGGAGAGATACCCTTGAGGGGCTAAGAGACTTAGTTTACAAGTGTAGGGATTGGGATTATATAGAAACTTGGATAATTTATCTGTGTCAGTGGGCAGAGATACAGTTTGAACGTATAGACAATGGAAGGTGGTTGAGTGGGTTGTGGGAGTTGATGGAAGTTCTCTTCAAATAGCTTCATGAAAAATATTTTCTTTCAGTGAAGTATAGGAAGCAAAGTCTTCACTGTGAAAAAGGATAGGAAGGAGGCATTGGAGTTGAGGATCAAGAAGATATGAAATAGAATGGGAGAGTGAATAGACCAGAAAGTTATGGTATGTTTGGCTGGCAGCATTAAGGGTTCAGTTGCGGTCTGTGGTTATTAATTTAAAGCATCATGATTAGCCATATTGAGATACAGAGTAGTTGAAGAATTAGATTTAACCAGGTTATGGCTTTGCTAGCCAGGTATGATGAAATAAGAGAAGGGCAAGGAAGTCGAGGGTGTTTATAGGTGAGTGATTATCGGTGGCCATGGGTTAAGCTGTGAAAGAAAGCAAGAGAGGACGTCAAAGGGTGAGGGACAGTAATCTATGCAAGAGATGTTGGTGGCTTAGAAAAGGGCAGAGTCTGGTTAATATTTTGAAGATAGAGCCAGATTTCCTGAAGTTGGTTGGATGTGTGTGGGAAGAATAATCAAGAAAGAGTTTTTGACCTAAGCAATTTTAGGAATGGAGTTGCTGTCAACTGATGTGCTTAGTCCTTTCTTACAGTCTTGGTCGTGTTTTGTTGATCCTTATAAAAAAGAGAAAATTTTGTAGCATAATTAACATAGAAAAATATAAATCGGCTAAATCCATGGCCATGTATTAAATTTCTGTACTGATTTATTTATTCAGTAAATACTTACTGAGTGCTATGTGCCAAGTGGTGTTCTGGGTGGGAATATAGCACTGAACAAAACACATACATCAAGAACTTGCATTACTTTCAGTTTACACTGAGAAAATAGCATTTTGGAAAATGTATGAGTTAAAAGGGATTACTGTGTCTTAAATTATATTGTTCTTGTATTTAACTGTTAATGACTGGTTTAGTTGGCTGTTTGTGTGTGTATATATATATACACACACATATATGTACATACAATATATAGACATAAAAATACATATAAGGCCAATTTTATATCTTTAATCCAGAAATTTATGAAGTTATTTTTAGATCATTATTTTTTTTAAAATTAAGGTATTATAGAATACTGTGCAGCCATAAAAAGAACAAGATTATGTCATTTGCAGCAACATGGATAGAGCTGGAGGCTGTTACCCTAAGCGAACTAATACAGACACAGAAAACCAAATACTGTATGTTCTCACTTATAAGTGGGAGCTAAACATTGAGTACATGTGGACACAAAGAAAGGAACAACAGACACTGGTCAACTTGAGGGTGGAGGGTGGGAGGGAGGTGAAGATTGAAAAACCACCTACTGGGTGCTTTGCTTATTACCTGGGTATTATGCTAATCTGTACACGAAACCCCTGTGACACACAGTTTACCTGTGTAACAAACCTGCTGATGTATCCATGAACCAAAAATACAAGTGTTTTTTTTTTTTTTTTAAAGCTATTGCAGTGTTTCAGCAATAGGTGATATAATGATTGGACTAGTGTGATCATAATGAAGATGCCGTGTCATCTCAAAAAAATTTAAGATATTAGTAGTATATTCTAAAAATATAAAATGTTAGTAAATTTGAGGGCTAATGAATTGGAATTTATTTTACAGTTTGTGGACCACATGAGAATATCTTTCTTTCTTTCCTAGCATGTGATACCTCATTTGGACTGGAAATGATATTCTGTAGATTGATTGCTTGAGCAGTTTCCAAAGTTTAAAGGCACACTGAATGTAAGAAATTATGCTATTGTTAAGCATATGCAGTGAAACCCCGTCTCTACTAAAAATACAAAAAAATTAGGCATGGTGGTCGGCGCCTGTAGTCCCAGCTACTCGGGAGACTGAGGCAGGAGAATGGCGTGAATCTGGGAGGTGGAGCTTGCAGTGAGCCGAGATCGCGCCACTGCACTCCAGCCTGGGCGACAGAGTGAGACTCCGTCTCAAAAAAAAAAAAAAAAAAAGAATATGCAGAAAACATTGCATGTGCTTTGGTGTAATTGTTTTGGGTAATTAATGAGTGTCAGGCGTTTGGGATAGTGGCTGAGTTGTTGGAGTAAGTCTGGATATCTTCCTAAGGAGAAGTTTTTGAATAGGAAGGGCAATATTAACTTATATGCATATATTTTGATGTATTAATTAAATTATTTCATTATTTTTAGTGTTATTTTCAGTAAAACTTGGTGTTGAGAGAGAGAGTCCCTAAATCATTATCATGGAAGAGTTGAAGTAAACACTTAGAACTATATAGTTCTTAGAACATATAGTTAGAACTGTATGGTATGAAAACATTATGTGAAAAAGGATAGGTAGAAAGGACCATAGTGAAGAATGAAGTTAGTGATCTTAGAGTTAGCTGTCACTTCTCTCTTAAACTGTTAAACAGATGCTTTGCGTGATTCAGCTTTTGCGTGAAGGCTTTTTGCAGGCTGTTAACAAGTACTGAAGTCTCTGTTTTCTCTCTCTTGCTTTTGGAGGTCTTAAAGAGGCTATTAAAAAAAAACTTGGAAAATAGTTTCTTTAACATTGAGAGACACAATTACATTTTCTGCTTGATGTTTTAATTATCAATAAAGATTTCAGTACACTTTGCAACTGTGCATTACTTTAGAGCCCTGTGTGTTGGAAGCTAAATTATCGTACTTTAATATGGAAGGGTTTTGTAAGACTTCCCCCTCCCCAAACAAAACAAAACAAAAACAAAACAGAGGTTTTCTATTTTTGGAGGTTTATTCATGAGAAAAGGGATTGGTTGGCTGTTTCTTTCCATGTTGTATAAGCAGTTCCCAACTTAAAAATACTTAATTTACAAATATCATTGAACATCAAGTCCCTGGTCTGGCCTCATTTCCCGTGCTGTGCTGTTGGCACAGTGCACATATGTCTGATTCTCCCCTCTTCCCTTATGATTGTAGCATGGCTTTGTAAATCTGTTGGTTTGGAACAGTACACGGAGCGGGAATTACCCATTTTTTGTTGCTGAGACCAAATTGGTGGGACTCTGCTTCTCAGTTGGAAATGTTTTCACTTAGGAACATTAAGAACTTTCTAAAATAATTGTTCAAAAAAAAAATCCAGTAAACACATAGCAACACTTAACGTCTCAAATGAACATTTCCTTTTTGAAAGTAGTGCTTTGGAGGTTATGCTTCTAGGAAGTGATAGCTTTAATGAACCTGCTTTTAGAGTTCCTGTTTTGGAATTTACTTTCAGAATATTCTTTTTTGGGTATTTTTAAAACTAGAAAACTTTTTTCTTGACAGGTTGTGAGATATAGGGAAAGATAGAGTTCTTTGGATTTGGACAGACCTGGGCTGAATTTCAGCAAAACAGTTAACCAGGTGTTTAACCTTGGGCAAATTACTTTTCCTATGAGAATCTTGGTTTAGTCATCATGAGAAGTGGTAGTATGAGACTAACACAGCATTTGAATTAGATAATCAAGTAAAGCACCCAGTCATTTTGTTTGTTTGTTTGTTTTGAGACAGAGTCTTGCTGTCGCCCAGCCTGGAGTGCAATGGTGCAATCTCGGCTCACTGCAGCCTCCGCCTCTTGGGTTCAAGCGATTCTCCAGCCTCAGCCTCCCAAGAAGCTGGGATTACAGGCACAGGCTACCATGCCTGGCTCATTTTTGTATTTTTAGTAGAGGCAGAGTTTCACCATGTTGGCCAGGCTGGTCTTGAACTCCTGACCTCAAGTGATCCACCCGTCTCGGCCTCCCAGCATGTCATTGTTTTATATCAGTAAATGCTCTATTTCCACTTTTATCCTCTCTCTTTGTATTTTAGACTATATTTGGTTTTGGAATCAGTCAAAAGATTTAGAACAAAGTCTAATTTTCATTCTAAATGAAAGAATGATATTTTTGGGCCAGGCACGTTGGCTCATGCCTGTAATCCCAGCACTTTGGGAAATTGAGGCATGAGGATTGCTTGAGCCCAGGCATTTAAGGCTGCAGTGAGCTGTGATTGCGCACTGTGCTTTAGCCTTGGCAACAGAGTGAGACCTTGTCTCTTAGGAAAATAAAAGATATTTTTGATAACTGTTAAGATAACAGTAATGTAACAAAAAGCTAGACGTAGATTTCAGGAGACTTAGCATTGAATTCCGACTGTGTCGTTTATTAACTAATTACTGTAGGCACCTTACTCCTCTCTCTCCATGATAGTATTTAGTTATCTATTGAGTTACAAATATGTGCTATACTCTGTTAGGTGTTTTATACATTGATATATCATGTAATTCTAACAATAGCCTTGCAAGGGTGCTATTATTTCCATTCTACAGGTGAGGAAATTAAGGCAAAGTAGTTATAACTTTCCCGAAGTTATATAGTAAGTGGCAGGGTGAGAATGAATTGAAAGTTCTTTTTTTCTCTATGGAGTATTCAACCTTTCTCATCTGTAAAATTGTGATACTTACTTTGCATGATTGTTGTTAAAAGTCCTTGTACTGAGAGAGAAGTAAAACAACGTATTGCACTTGGATCAATGCCTGGAACTAACAACAATATTCTCTTTATTTCTCTAGTGTTGATATAGTTAAGATAGTATTAATCATCTTTGTTCACTGTAGCTTGTGTTTGGTTGTAGCTTTTATTGTGGTAAAATATATGTAACATGAAATTGATCATTTTAACCGTTTTTGAGCATACAATTCAGTAGCACTGTGTACATTCATAATGTTGTGGTTGTAGCTTGGAATTATCATATTCTGCCTTCCAAACAACACAAAATAAATAGAAATAAGCAAAGCTCTTCCACTACTCTGTGCTCATAACGTAGTTAATGAAAATGTTAGTAGCATGAGCTAGGGTCTGAAAAGGGCTAGTGCTGCTTGGAATCGTGGTTCTTAATTATTTTGGTCACTTTGGTTTCACTTGTATAAGTCAGTGAGATTTTTCTGATCTTTGGAGAGAAGTTGAGAACTGCTTCTGTGATTCTATATATGTGTGCACCCAAATCTTTTGCTTAAGACATTTTTCATTAAATTTTCAATAGCATCCCTGGAAACCAGGAGTCAAGAAATTTGCATGCACCTGTTTACTTTCTTTTTTTGCACCTAGTCAACTATTTTCTAAGATAATGACAGATGCTACAATGTTATATACAGAAACATCATTGTTTTCTGGGAATTTATAGTATAAAACAGTGGAGAAAATTAGAAAGCTGGCTGGGCGCGGTGGCTCACGCTTATAATTCCAGCGCTTTGGGAGGCCAAGGCAGGTGGATCACTTGTGGTCAGGAGTTCAAGACCAGCCTAGCCAAACATGGTGAAATCCCGTCTCTACTAAAAAAAATAAAAATTATCTGAGCGTGTTGGCGAGCGTCTGTAATTCCAGTTACTTGGGAGGCTGTGGCAGGAGAATTGCCTGAACTCCGGAGGCAGAGGTTGCAGTGAGCTGAGATCATGCCTCTGCACTCCAGCCTGGGTGATGGAGTGAGACTGTCTCAAAAAAACAAAAACAAAAAAAACAAACAAAAAGCTAAACTAAAGTAAAAAAATTAGATAGCTGTCAGTGAATATAGAGATAAATACAGCTGTATGAATACGCCTACTTGTTTATTTAGATACACTGAAGGAACATATTGGTTAACCATGAATATAAGTGTAGATACTTTTTGGATAGAGGAGTATGTTAGTAAATGAATTGCATATTAAAAAGACAGTTGTTGAGGTAGAGGCATTACCTTCTGGTTCCCACCTTTAGAGAGGCTCTGAGATCAGCAGGAATTTAAGTTGCTTGGTGGTGGTGTGGTGGGGTACAGATGGGGAAATATGTAGGAGTGAAATAATCAGAATATGATAACTTTTTAAATGTCTCTGGAAGGTGGGAAGGGACCTAAGGAATTGAGTTTGTATGATAGTCTATTTAAAACATTTGAGGTCCGGTGTAGTGGCTCACGCCTGTAATCCCAGCACTTTGAGAGGCTGAGGCGGGTGAATCACCTGAGGTCAGGAGTTTGAGACCAGCCTGGCCAACATGGTGAAACCCCATCTCTACTAAAAATACAAAAATGAGCCAGGCGTGGTGGTGGGCGCGCCTGTAGTCCCAGCTACTCAGGAGGCTGAGGCAGGAGAATCGCTTGAACCCAGGAGGTGGAGGTTGCAATGAGCTGGGATCATGCCACTGCACTCTAGCCTGGGCAACAGTGTGTCTCAATAAATAAATAAATAAATAAAATGAAATGAAATAAAATAAAAAAATGAAATAAAACATTTGAAAGGTATAGATGAAGTTAGCAATTATTTAGGGGAACTTTTAGCTAACAATCAGGGAAACTACTTTGTTTTTGCTAGGGTCCAGGTAAACTAGCAGGTACTTTTTATGCAAAGTGAGTGATTACAGAGATTCAGAGTTCTAAGAGGCAGTCATCAGTCAGAAGGAGTTTTCACCAAAGGTCCTGTATTTTCTGTTTAGAATAGTACTTAAGCCATAATTAGAGAACATCTGCAGTGGTTTCTCAGCCCTCTGTTGGTAAAGTCTGTCTCCTCTGATTGTTGAACTATTCAAAAGTCTGAATAGATAATCAGAGATTATCTAGAGTCTTCTGCCTGCATTTTTATAGCATTCCTGGTATAGAATTTGGTATACCTAGTCCAGTTACAACTTTCCCTTTCTCATTTGCTGTTCTAGCATGTAATATATGCTCTCGATAAATATTAGTATTTTTTGAATGCCTATCATCATGTAACAGGTAACATGTATAAAAGGCTGAAACTCATTTTTCTCTAAAAAATATGCAGCAGCTTTTATTATTTATGCATTACTGTTTTTGGAGAAATAGCCATTAATCCTGTTATGTGCTAGGTGTTTGTAGTATGCTAGATACTGGAAATATAAGGGAATACTAGGCATATGAAATAGACTTTGCCCTAGAGAGGGTATCAGAAGAGAAGGAAGACATTATTCACTTTCCTTTTGAGTTTGAATCAGGTCTTTGGTATATTGAAAAATGACACCTGAAAATTTTCTCGAGAATTTACTCTGAAAATACTCACATTGAATATTTGAAGTATTGAAGTATTTGATTCGGTAAATGCTTGAGCGATTAGTGGAAGTACTAAATACAAATAATACTTATTTAAAAAGTTCTCTCAGTGGTAGTAATTAAGAAAATCCTAATCATGAGATTCATTAAATAGTTGCCAGCGTGGTAAGCCAAGTTCTTGGCGGCATATGCTGTTAAACACTGTTAGTAGGCTGCAGTCCTTAGTTTGTGATTGAGTCACCTGGCTCCCCTTCTTAGTTCTTTTCTGCATGAAATTTGCTGACTTAAATAATATTATAGGAGGGAACCTAGCTCTAAAGACTTCACTTACTTTTTTCAGCTTCATTTCTTTCTTAAGCTCTTAATTTCATAAGTTTCTGAACTGTATTCCCCACATGTATCAATTGACTAGGATGACAAAGTATAGAATATGCCATATTTATTCCTCTAGTGAAGGCAAAGGGAATAGCATTTGATGCATTTTGTAATTCTGTGTTTGGTGTTGCTCAGCTAGATAGATGAAAATGTACCTTTGTTTTACCTAGGATGACTTTTAGGCCTGAAATGCCAGTCATATTTGTCTGTTTTCTCTTAATATATTTAGTTCTCACTTCAGTATGATCTTTTCTTTCTATCCCCACTATCATTTCTGTAGTTTATATTCTATTACTTCTTGCCTAGACTGTTGTGATAGGCATTCTTTGGTAGCAAACATATGCTGTAGATTAAAAATGAAACTGACACATTCACCTTTGATTGCTACTTCACCTGTCTTTTGCTGGTGTTTCTTCTTTCCATTGGGGAGTACTATTGGTATAGCAGAGGACAGTTCTTTGTTGTGTGGGACTTGTCAGGCTTGTGCATTGCAGTTAACTCAGTATTCTTGCCCTCCACAACACCCCCGCCATTGACCGCCAGTAAGTAGCAGCTGAGAGAGGGTGAGTGAGCAGGGAGGAGGCCTTACCACTCTCAGTTGAGAACTAGCCTGCTAGCCAGTCTGTGCTTATTGTGGGTTCCAGAGCTCATCTTATTTCCTGTTTGTGTTTATTCTTGTTTTCCCTTTTTCGACTCCCAATTACCAAAATCCAGTTTCACTTTCATAAGGTCACTGAAAATGCAATTGCTTACATGTAAAAGTCAGGCAAAGTATGTATTAGATTTGGTAACATACAATAATAATTTATATATAAGATGTATAACAGTAGTAATTATAGTAATATAGTATTATACTATGTATAGTAACTATACATAGTAATATTGTATAGTAATAAAACAGACTTTATTTTTGACTTCATGGAGTTTTCACCCTATTACAAGAGTATGAGAGCCTTAAGGACTGTCTTAAATATTTTAAAGTTCCCCTTGGTTATTTTTGTATGGTATGTTGCATATTTTGTTCAATAAGTATTTAAACAGTACTATATGACACTGAATAGAATTTATACTTTAGGCCTGGGGAATACTGAATAGTTTTAAGCAGAAGAGTAATGTTATTAGATTTCTACTAACTACTTAGGTTTAAATTCAGTGTTAAAAGGTGAGTTTTGTTAATTTCCCCATCCTGCTTTTCTAATCAGCCAAATTATTTCTTGAAAAGCTTTTTTCTTTCAAACATTTTGGAAATCCAATTAGGTAAGTAATTTAGTAAACAACTATATTTATATTGAAAGTCCAGTTAGATAAGTAATTTAGTAAACAAATATATTTTGAGCACTTACTGTGTGCCAGATACTGGTTTAGGCACTGGGCAAAGAGGAATGATCAAAACAAAGCCTGTGATCTCATGGTTGCATTATGGCAGGAGAGTTAGTAAGCAAATGAATCAACTCATATACTGCCCTGTGATAAAGCGCTATGAAGAAAAATTAAACAAGTAGAAAGAGTGAAGGAGAAGGCTATCTTACATAGGGAAATAAGACAGCCTCTGAGGAGGATCATTTAAGTTGGAATGAAAGGAGTTAACCAACCATGGATATATTTGGAAGAAAGAGCTTTGCCGATGGAGGAAACTGCAAGTTAGGGCTTTCAGTGAATAATTTATTAATTTTTTTTCTCCTTTATTGTCACTTTAGGATAATCTGTAGATCCCTCCATGATCTGGCCTTTGCTTATACTTTTTCTATTAATTATTTAATTAAATGGGAATAATGCCTACTTTGTGGGCAAAGTGAAATGTGTTAACACTTAATTTTTATATATTTTATGCAATATAAATACAAGGATGCTCCATATTGATAGTTATTATCACCCTTTTGTTATATAATAATCATTAGCTTATGTTCTTGCCTATACCTGTCTTCCTAGAGAAGACTTGCTCATCTTTCAAGAATCAGTGTAAATGTCACTTTCTCTTTGAAGCCTTTCTTGCTGTGCATGTAGACATGACTATTCCCTTAGTTTTGTCACCATTGTTTATTTGTATATCTGTCGTTGCATCTGCCATCTTTAACTTTATTTATTTGTTTTTACCTTTTGTGTACCCAGCTTCTAACCTAGACTCTGGCATTTAGATATTTGCTACATAAATGAATTGTATTTAGAAGCTAATTCATTTGGCTTCTAATATTTACATATACTTAAACCATTCAACAAATATGTCACTTACTGTGGTGGATACTGAGAATAAAAAATTAATACAATGCATGTTCTCAATCAAGTTTAGGGTAAAGTTACGATACAATATAATATACTTAATATAATGGTTTGTTCAAGGGGAGTGTGAATTAAAGTGGAGATAGATTATCTAAAGGAAAAGTAAGGCAGGAAGTATAGATATGTATTCTAGATTGTGAATATCATTCCTCAAGTGTCTGATGATCTCCTTCCACGGGGCACATTTATGCTTCTTGGTGCAGTCAGCTCCTCAGCCAGGTCCTGGCAATATCTGTGATAGCGGTACTTAATTCTCTGATGCTGGTGACATTGACCCATTTATGTTCATTATACTGACACTTGAGCATGGATTTGGAAGTTGTGAATACTTAGAATCCCAGTTGTCATTTCTAGGAGTGTGATCTTAAGCAAGTTACTCATGAGTCTTATTTCCTCATTTGGAAAATAGAGATATTTTCTGCCCCATACAGGGTTGCAGGGAATAAATTATGAAGATAAAATAGTATTGGTTTCTAGAATGTAGTGGATAATATTTCTTCCTTTTTAATTTTTTATTTATATATATTTTTTGAGACAGAGTCTCACTCTGTTACCCAGGGTGGAGTGCAGTGGCATGATCTTGACTGACTGCAACCTTCGCCTCCCAAGGTCAAGCGATTCTTCTGCCTCAGCCTCCCAAGTAGCTAGGACTACAGGAGCGTGCCACCATGCCCGGCTAATTTTTGTATTTTTCGTAGGGATAGGGTTTCACCATGTTGTCCAGGCTGGTCACGAACTCCTGACCTCAGGTGATCCGCCTGCCTCAGCTTCCCAAAGTGCTAGGATTACAGGCGTTGAGCCACTGTGCCCAGCCTGTAGTAGATATTTCTTAGTGGGTGAAATAATTTTAATTCATTTTACTTTATTTCTGTAGAACCATACTGAGCGTTTGGCTCTAATTACAGGAAAACAAGTTGGAATTTAATAATGGTGTTGATAGCTGACTTGGGTTAGGTCTCATTCTGTTGCAGCTGGTTCCTTGTCCCTCAGCGCAAAGTGCTGCTGTTAATCCAGAGAAAAGAATGCTTAGCATATAATACTCAAAAGCTGTATCACACTATGTTGCATTTAACACAAGGTGAGGGCACTGAGGGGAGGACATTTGTCTTAGTTGTTGCCTTGTGTGCCCAGCACCAAGCACAGAGCCTGACGTGTTATAGGCACTCCATATCATGTTTAAATTAGCGAGTGAATTCTGTTTAGATGAGGAAGATGTACTAATATGGAGTACCTGATGTCCACTGGGGCATTTTGGGTAGCTAAAGAAAGTGTCTATAAAATATAAGCAAAGGAGAACAATATTGGTAGCAGTTGCCTTTGAAACCATTATAATTATAGGCACAGACCTTTTTTTTAGCAGGTTGTACATTTTAAAATAAGTATAAGCCAGCTAATTTGAGTTAAAATGATCACATGTGCTGAATTAACCTAGAAGGTAAACAACTAAAAGTGAAAAGAGACATTACAACAGGTAATAGAGTTCAGAATTCACAGCTATTCTAAATTAGATTTGTAAAAGCCTTGAGTCTTACTTTAAAGGAAATACAATTTCACGTGAAGAAATGTATCACTGTTGCCATAACTTCAACTCCTGTCTTTCCTCCGCTGCTCAAACTTGGCAAAACACCAAACCTTAGAGCAGTCTCATCATCTACTGTTTCTGTTCCTTGGAGGCATGGTCTGTTGAGTGCTGCCAGGCTGACTGTCAGCTGTGTCTCTCAGTCTTGTCACCATCCTATTCCACTGTCACCAGAGGGATCTGGTGAATTGCCATCATCCCATTCCATTGTCACCAGAGTTATCAGATTTTAAATGAATCTGATTGTGTTATTCCCCTCCTTGAAATCCATTAATAGCTTCTCAGTGTTTTTAGGATAACAAACCAAATATCCTGGTATGAAAAACAGAGCTTTTAGAGATCTGGCCTTTTAGCAGTCTCTACCTGATCTTCTCTTTTCTGTATGTTGGTATCTTTGTACTACAGACATATGATACCACTTGCATTTTTCTGAATGTTTTATGTTTTTTTTTTTTATGTCACTGAACGTATGATGCTGCTTCTAGGCATGCTGTTCTCTCTTCTAAAGGTTATCAGCTACAGATGATTTAAAATTCTTCAAGTTTACCTCTAGAAAACTTTTACCTAACATGATACATTGTAGGAGTCTACATGTCTTCCTTCTCACAAAACTGTGAGCTTTTTTGAGTATGGATACTCTCTTATCTCTTTAATTCCTAATGCCTGTCACTGCCTTGCACAGGATAGAAGCCTAGAAGTTTGTAATTTAGTTAATATATGAAGTAACAGAATTTATCAGAGGCTTAAAATATGTTCAGCTAAAATGGGTATTATGTGAGAAGTGGAGAAACATGGTCCCTGCCCTGTTCATAATCTTAGTTGTATGGACAAAAATGACACATAAGGCAATTAAAGCCTAATCAAATACAGCATTAAGTGAGGACTTAGGTAGAATGATTAGAAAATGAAGATAAAATCGAAAATTTCAAATCCCTTGACATTTCCTATCTGCTTTTCACTTTCTCCTTAAATGTTTACCACTACTAACATGCCTATACCTTTTACTTATTTATCTTGTTAGGTTCATAGTCCCCAGTAAAATATAAGCTTTATGAGGATTTCTGTCTGTTTTGTTCACCATGGTATCTCTGGTGCCTGACATGTGGTGGATGCTCATTAGATAGTTGTTGAGTGGATTGAATGGAGTGCAGAGAAGGAAGTGATCACTAGGAAATAGTGTTTATGAAAGACTTCATGGAGAAGTATTAACATCTTGAAGTAGACTTGAGAGAGAGTATTTTATTAGATTAGCTAGTGTTTATGAAATATGCCTATTTAAGTAAATAATTACCAATTTTATTTTCCTATGACTTTTTCAAGTCATGTTGCTCCTAATTTCTCTTAAAGCTTCCTGTGGTTATATGGTCCTCACTGTTGACTCCTCTTAGATACTTTCACAACAAAGCCTATTTAACCAGAGTGAGAGATGCTGGCCCTTTCCTTATATACCAGTTGCAATGAACATCTTCACTTTGTTTTTTAGCAGATTAAACTATGTGTAAAAAATAGGTCTGCTGGAGGCAACTATGTATTATATACAGATCTTTATACTATATGTCGTTTTGGTACCTGAGCTCTTATCTTCTATTTTGCATCTTTTAAATAATTGCAAATAAATTCAAACTTACAGGCATATCAGGGTCTTTATTGTTCTGTGAATTAGGGATCATAATTGACCATTATGCCTCTAAGTTCTTGGATTTTAGCAAATCTTGACTGGCGTTTCAAATATTTGTATGTACACGTATTTATATATCACACAGAACTTATAATTGCATTTCCTACTTTTATAGTTTCCTTTCTTTTCTGTTTACTTCCCTTCTAAGACTAAAGAAATTAAAATTAGATTTTGAAGTAAAACTATTAAAAATGTTAAATCACCAAAATATTTTTTCAGCTGTAATTGGAACATGTTAGGTAATATCAGTTTGAATTTTTTTTTTTAGAAAATAAAATTATCTGTGGGCCTCAAATATTGGCTTCTCTTCTCCCAGCTTTTTTTCTCCTAAGCACAGAATTAGATATTCTTAGGCCCTTATAGCTGCAATAGATCTTAGTAAGTATCTACTTGCTTTATTTTAGTGATGAGGCAACTAAGACACAAGGACAAGTGATTTGTCCACAATTAACTAATGACAGCTAATTGATAGTAGGGCCAGATGATAGACTAACTATCGATGAGATAACTAAGCTGTGGCTAACCTCTGTCTTATGCTAACCACTTTCAACTTTAAGGCCATACTATTTCTGGAAATATATGTGGTTCTGATGGCATTTTAAAGAAATGTTATTGTAGTGACTTGGTAGAAGAGAAGTAAGTTCCTAGAATTTTGTCAGTCCACCAGTCAGCCAGACTGGGTGTAAGTGAAGCTGCGGCAGTACTTTCCCATTTTGGTATATAGGTTGTTAGCTAGTTATGTGCACAGGAAGTAATTTCCATCAGTCTGATTTTAAGCCACTGAAAAATGTTTCATACTTTGTAACTTAGTTTTTGACAACCTGAATGTGAGGATTCACATGTATTCCATAGGGAAAAGGTTGCCCAGTAAATGTATATTAAAGATAACATGAAGAACAAGATTTTTAAAAATCTGGTTAATCTTTTTCTTTTGTTTGTTGTTGTCGTAGTTGAACCTAAGAACTTAATGTATTTTGAAAAAAGCTATATGGGTAGACTCTTGGATTATCTTAAATAGAAAAATGGAAACAAAAGGGTCATGTGACTATTTTACATTTCCTTTCCCTTTTTTTTGGTGATATTTTCTAGGACTCATTTTGATTAAACTGGATTGTGCAAAAATAGCACTTTGTATTCTGTGATTTTTAGTGTTTTTTTTTTTTAATGGAAGGAGATCATCTGTTTTTTTGGTAGGGGGAATGATTAGTAAATCATGATTAGTAAATATTCAGGTTGGATAAGAAGAAATGGTTAAAGATGTAGATGTTTTAGATAACCTGAAGTTAGTATTGGCATAACTCCTGGTTGTAGTTGCCTGATGTTAATTAAATTGGATTATTTATTTTTAGTCAGTTGTGTTCATATATTATACTTTTGATGTGAAGAATATTCTGCTAGACGTTTTAAAGTCTCTTAGTTTAACTTAGTCTGAAGTTTAATTTTGTTGGTTTTCTTTTAAATTATACTCTCTAACTATAGCCTTTGTTTTGGTATGGCAAGTTAGTAATTGCCCTTTGTTCTCTTTCAGATCCCTGCATGTCACTGAGTCCACCATGCTTTACAGAAGAAGACAGATTTAGTCTGGAAGCTCTTCAGACAATACATAAACAAATGGATGATGACAAAGATGGTGGAATTGAAGTAGAGGAAAGTGATGAAGTAGGTGGAAAAATGTTTTCCTTGCTATTGTCTTAGAACAGAATGACTGCATTTGTGTTTCTGGTCTTCAATTTTCTCTTTCCTCATGTGGCTCATTGCCTTCATCTTCAACATCTTTAGTTTTTCTTTTTACACGTTAATTTTACCCTCTATAAACATTTACATGGTTTTTCTGTTTTTCCCCCCATTTGGGTGTAAGTCTTCCCAGTTTTATAAAAACTTTCCATCTCATGTTCTTGTATTTCTCAAACATGTATCCTATTCTGACTGTATTTTATCTATTGTTGCTTTACAAACCACTCCAAATGTAGTGGTTTAAAATGACAACAGTTTATTATTTCTCCTGATTCTGTGGAATCACTGGCCTCAGCTGGGCACTTTTTCTGTACCCTTAGATATGAGCTGAGGTCACTATGGAAGTTGCATTCTCTTGGGAGCTCTGTTGGGGCTGGAGTATCTAAGACAGCCTCTTATTCTGCATAATCTCTTTCTATGTTACCTCTCATGATTCAGGAGGCTAGCCCAAACTTTATTACAGCACGGCAGCTAGTGTTCCAAGAAGGCAAGTTCCCATGTGCAAGTGTTTATCATGCCTCTGCTTGCCAATGGTTGCTAATTTATTGGCCAAAACAAGTCATTTGGCTAAGCTCAGAATCTGTGTGGAAGAAGATTCTACAAAGATATAGATAACCAGGAAATGTGATTCATTGGAGACCACCAGCATGGTAATTTACTACTGTCTTTAGTTTTTAAGCATTTGCATTTACCCTACCGGTCTGGTTTCTGTCTTAGTTTCTCCCTAAAAATTGTCTTCTTTGAGTGTTGTCTCATTCTAACCAAATCCCCTGGTCATTTTTCAGGCCTCTTCAGTCCCTTTATTGGATTTGTCACTGTTGAATTGCTTCTCTTTCAGATTATATTATAGTAAATTACATTATTTTCTACATTATTATCTCATGTGATGTAACAGTGACAGTGTCTAGTAGCATTGTTATCTAACGGAGACATTCTCTGAAGATCAGTTCTTGGCTTGCTATACAAAACGTTTGTTTGAGAATGCCCATCTGTTTTCAGATTGCCCCGATTCCTCTATCTCTAGGCCAATCCAGATCCCTGACCTTTTGCTTTCTGCCTGATGTTTTTAGAGGGCTCTTACTGTTGCTTTAAACTTAGTATGTGTAAAACAAAATCCCAGTTTTGCTATTTTAAATCTCTTGTTGTTCATTTGCACCTCTGGACCTATTTCTCGATTCTTCTTCTTCTAAAGTAGATGTTGGCAGACTTTTTCTGCAAAGGGCCAGGATATGGGTTGGAATGTGTTCTCTAAAAACATGTTGAAGTCCTAAACCCCAGCACCTCAGAATGTGACCTTATTTAGAAATAGGGTCATTGCGGATGTAGTTAAGATAAAGTCATATTGGAGTTGGGTGGGCCTGTAATTCAGTATGGCTAGTGTTCTGCTAAGAGAGGAGAACACCACGTGGAGTCACAGAACAGGAGAGAAGATGACTCTGTGACAGTGGAGGCAGAGATTAGTTTTATATAACTGCAAATGAAGGAATGCTAAGGATTGCTGCTGACACCAGAAGCTAAGAGAAAGGCATGGAACAGATTCTCCCCTAGAGCCTTTGAGAGAGCATGATTCTGTGGACACATTGATTTTGAACTTCTTTCTAGCCTTCAGATCTGTAAGAGAATAAATTTCTATCATTGTAAGCCATCCAATTTATGGTACTTTATTATGGCAGTAGTATAATGAATGGAAATGAATACAGGCCAGGTGGCAAATTATTTAGCTTTAGTGGGCCATGTAGTTGCTGTTGTAACTATTCAACTCCGCCACTATAGTGCAAAGTGGCCATAGACAGTACAAGAACTAACGGGCATGGCTGTTTTCTAATAAAACTTTATTTGCAAAAACAAGCAGCCAGCCATATTTGGCCTGCATGCTGTAGTTTGCCAACCCCTGCTGTAAATTAAGCTCTTGTGTTCTTAAAATATGTTCCTTTTTCTTCCTTTCCCCACTACCTTTTATCCATTCTAGTTATTTGCTTGTTCTGTTCTAATCTAGGTATTTATTATCTTGTGTCTAGATTACTGTCTCTAAGTTTTTCCTTTCTAATCCATCATGATTATCACTTTGAGAGTGTGATAGCTAAGAGACTTAGTGATTTCTAATTGCTTATTAGGTCAGATAGTAAATCTTCAGTCTTACAGTGTCTCTGCATCAGTTGATTTCTGCTATTTATCGTGATTAAAATCATTCGATTAGAGCTCAGTCAGTACCAGTGATACCAAAATCATTACTTTCGGTTCAAATTAGATCAATTTATTTATTTCTAGAACCACTGACTATATGATAATTCTATCTTACATAGCTTCCAACTTAAAAAGTATTTGAACTGTATATTCTGTTGGTCATAAGGAACAGTGTGGTAAAATTGATGGATTATTAAGAGTTTTATTGTTATTGGAAAACAACGTAAACTTATTGTCATTTATTGTGGGCTGTTTTATTAAAATGAGTGGATAATTCATTCTCTCAACATCATTATCATTACTCCTTTTCTCTCTTTGTATTATATTTTTATAAAATAGAGGTAATTTATAGAGGTAATTCTCTAAGCCAAAGAGATTTTCTAAAATTATTATTGTACATTTTCTTAGTCATTTACAATACGATAGGATTAGCTTTGTCAAATTCCATGTCAACTCTGAGAGTATACAGTGTTAAGTAGATGAATCCTCTGTGCAGTTTTAGGTTTGTTTTTTTTTAAATTTTATTATTATTATACTTTAAGTTTTAGGGTACATGTGCACAATGTGCAGGTTAGTTACATATGTATACATGTGCCATGCTGGTGTGCTGCACCCATTAACTCGTCATTTAGCATTAGGTAGCTTCTGCAGTTTCAATGACTTGCTAAAATGGCTCACAGAACTCAGGAAAACACTTCACTGGTTTATTTTAAAGTATACAACTCAGGAACATCCAAATAGAAGAAATGCATAGGGCAAGGTATGGGGGCGGTGTGCTCAGAGCTTCCATGTCTTCTTCATTGCACCCTCCCAGCACCTTGATATGCCCACCAGCCTGGAAGCTCTTTGAATCATGAACCTTGTAACAGAGTTTTTGTAGAGCTCAATTTTCCTGGAGGTCAGTGGGTGGGACTTAAAGTTACAACCCTCTAATTACTTGGTCTTTCTAGTAACCAGCTTTATCCTGAAGCTATTTAGGGCCCTATCCTAAATCACTTTGTTAGCATAAACTCAGGTTGGTGGATGGGGGCAATAGTGAACAACAAAAGACTCACCTATCAGGAAATTTCCAGGGTTTTAGGATCTCTGTGCCTGGAACCTAGGACAAAGACCAAATATATTTCTCATTATATATAATATATTAACATATTATTAATATCATAAAATATACAAATATATATTATGTAATTATAAAATCTATTAAAATATATGATTATTATATAAATTATATATTAATATATATTAATATATTTCTTAGCCTGGTGCTGCTGTAGCAGGGTGCTATAGACTGGGTAATCTATAATGAACAGAAATTTATTGACTCATAGTTGTGGAAGTTGGAGTCCAACATCAAGGTGCTGGCAGGTTTGGTGATTCTGATTTCAAGATGGCTCCTTGAATGCTGCGTTGCCTGGAGGGAGGACTGTTTTCTCTTTATGGGGTGGAAGTAGAAGGCCCAAGAGGCAAAAGATGTGTAACTTGCCCTTTTATAAGGGCATTAATTCCTCTCCTGAGGGTTGAGCCCTTATGATCCTATTACCTCCCAGAACCTCCCTATTACCTCTTACTTCCTAACACTGCCACAATGGCAAATTTCAGTATGAGTTTTGGAGGGGACAAACATTCAACTCATAGCACACCACAATTACAAAAATATTTAAATATGAAAAGTAGCAGAAATCCACATTTCCTGAATCATTAAAAATACCTTCAAAGGAAAGAGCAGTTAAAATTGTGCATGATATATACACAGAGAAGATATCAAGGAGGCTTTTTCAGATATTTGACAGCCTATTTGTAATTGATTGCATTATAATTCTTAAAAGTACGAGTTATTTTAATCTTTTTTACCTCCTCAGGTATACTTTTTTAATTTTTAATTTTTTTTACTTTTATAGAGATGAGAGTCTTGCTGTGTGGCTCAGGCTGGTTTCAAAAGCCTGGTCTCAAGCAATATTCCTGCCTCGGCCTCCCAAAGTGCTTGGATTACAGGCATGCACCAGCCTTTATCAGATGTTAAATGCACATGTGCGAAGTGTTATTACCACTCTGCAAAACAAATTAAGCATACATGGCTGTGTAATTTATATTTCAGTAGAAATCTTATTGAGTCTTTTAAATTTCAGTGGAATTTTAGGCATGTTGTAATAGAAGTTAGAACTAAATAAAACTTAGGTTTAAAAAGTAGAGCTTAGAATTCTTTGATATGAGAGGTGAATTTTAATATTTAAAAACAGAAGATGATATCTTTCTGTATTTCTCTTACTATTTAAATGCAAACACAACATGCCTTTGTATTTTACTATTACCTAAAAGAATGTAGAAATCCATTGTCCAGTGTGGTAGCCACTAGCCATATTTGGCTATTCAGCATTCGAAGTTGAGGTGTGCTATAAAGTATAAAACACACTTGAAATTTTGAAGGCTTATATGAGAAGAATAATATTAAATATCTAATTTGAAAATATTGATTACCTGTTGGAGATATTTTAGACATATTGGGTTACATGAAATATAATATTAAAATTTACTTCCTTTGTTTTTACTCAGTGTAACTTCTAGAAAACAAAATTATGTATGTAGCTCACATTTTATTTCTATTAGACAGCACTGATCTAGACTCTATGTGTGATGTGTTTGTATGCTTTAAAGGATGAATTATTAATTCTGCAGTTCTTGTACTATAGTCCTTCAGTTCAATATAGGTGCATTTTGATTTGTATTTCTTGTTAAAGTGTCTTTTTGAAAGAAATAAACAATAATTCTTTTATGGACCTTTACTGGCCTTCACTAGGAAACTTTATACGTTTAATAGGAAACCTTAGCCGAAATTTTAAAGTACTTAATTTCTTGTGATTTTTGTTTTGTTTAGAAATGTTGCTTTTCTAAAAAAAATTCAGAAAAGTATTTAGCATTTGAAAATTCTGTTTAAAAACTTATTTTTTTTTTCTCTTTAGTATCCTCTGTTTTGTATTTGGTCATATGAAAAATTCTTTATTTATATAATTAATATTGAGCTAATATATCTGATGGCCTATTTTATACCAGATACTCAAATAGTTGCTTGGAATAGATTAGGAACAAGATAGACAAAATGTGTGCCTTTAAGTGAACATTCAGGTAGGGCTTGTGGGAAGGAGACTAAACAAAATAAATAAGCAGGGGCAGGGGGATCATCATCAGAGCTGATGGGGGCTGTAATGTTCTATAGGGTGGCAGGCAAAGTGAGGGTAACACGTAAAGCATATCATGTGTACAGTACTTGGACAAATAAGAGAGTAAATGTCTGATAACTTTCCAGGGCTATGTTAAAACTGAATTTGGAGTACTTGGGGTGCTTCAGATCAGGAATAGGATATAAAGCTTTTGCTGTCTAGGTCATCATCTTCTGGACCAACATAAAAAAGGTTCGATGTCAATGTGTGCAGAATCTGTGACCTGTTAAGATTGAATTGTTGATTGCATTCAAGGCTGCACGTTCTGTCAATTTTAGTGAAATTTTGGAAAGTGTAGGTATTTGGTCAACAAATAATTTAAATAAGAGAAATTAATGGTTTTGTTGCCCTGAGCACAGCAGTGGAGTTCACATTGTTGTTGCTCATTTTGTGACTGAAAAGTTTTATCATTCTTTTGTATATGAATTCCAGTGTATATGAATTTTGTTTTCTGTTCTTACCTTTCTCTCTTTTTCTTTGAATGAACATTTTTTTCATTCCTTTCCTTGTTGTAGTTTTTCTTTGTTTTTATTTACTCTTTTTCATTTTACCACCTGAAATAGGTAGTTTTAGAGGTTTTTTTTCTCATCAGTTTGTTTGATATACATATATAAAACAAAATCAACTTTAAGACCTACTTATCCGAAAAGTCCATTGTACCTAGTATTTCAGTATTCCTTATGTTGTGTATGCTGCCTTCACAATACATTGTTTGCCATAATTTTTATACCTCTTGGAAAGCTTAGTTAACAACACAGATGTGTCTGTGGAGAGTCACTTAAGAAAATAGGCAAAATTAGGATTAGACAAAACAGAAGGCAATGCATTTTAAAATTGAACAGTGTGTTTTGAATTATGTTGGGTATTGTGTCCAAAAGATTAAATACATCTATTTTTCGCTGAAGTTTTCTAAGGTTAACTTTTAACTTGTGTATTAGTTTATTGCTGTGTAACAAATGACCCCAAAACTTAGTGGCTTAAAGCAACACACATTTCTCATTTCATGGTTTCTGTGGGTCAGAAATCCTAGTGCAGCTTAGGTGGGTCTTCTGGCTCTGGGTCTTTCACAGGGCTGCAATTATAATATCAGCTGGGGTTGTGTCATCTCAAGGCCTGATTAAGGGAGGATCTACTTAAAAACCTACTCATATAGCTGTTAGTCTCACAGGTCCTCAATGGCTGTTGGAGATACCAGTTTTCTGCCATATAAGTCTCTCTGTAGGCAGTTTATAACATGACAATGGGGTTCCCTCAGCCCACTGTCTGTCACTCTCTCAGAGTGAGAGGGAGCTCTGAGAGAAAGAGAAGGGGCAGTAATGTGGACGTCATAATCTTTTTGTGACTAATGCTGGAAGTGACGTCCCATCACTTTTGCTGTATTCTACTCATGAGAAGTGAGTTACTAGGTCCAGCCAACTGTCACACGGAGACAAATACGAGGATGTGGGGATCATTGGGAGCCATTTCAGAGACTGCTTACCACAGTTTATTTTGATAATTTACTAACTAGAAATATTTGATGGGAGATTCTCAAGCCATAGAAATATAGAGTATAAAAGCAGTAAAGTTATAAAATTTCCTTTAAAAGGCTTTGTTTTAGAAATGTCCCACAATAAAACCCATTGTGTTCATCTTTGTAATAGGATATGTGTAGAATTTTAAAGCCTGATTAAAAGTTATCTGTTGAGTAGAGCTTTGCAGTGAATGGTGACTCTAATTACATGCACAAATGTACCAGTGTAATTTGTTTGACTGAAAGATTACTTGACATTCTTCTGAAAGAACAAGCAGCGCAAAGGGAAGGGAAGGGCCTAGGTGCTAGAGAAGTCTTGCTGTCTGTTAACTTACAATTACTGAGGTACTTTCCTGTATACTGAAATTTTCATAATTTCATGATTTATTTAGTTAATATAACTTGATACCATAAAAATAGAGACTTTAATTCTTTCTGGAAAATAATGGCAATCAGCACACAATTAAAGTAGCAGAGAATGTTAGTAAGTGTTTTATGGGAAAATGGATTACATGGTCAAAATTGGGAAATGTTGGATTAGTTTTGTAGGACTTCTTAAACTTAAATTTATAGATTTATATACTAAAATAACATTTATTGAGCATTTACTATTTGTTCCATAGTATAAGCACTTTTGTATGTACTATGGTATAGACTCCTTATAACAACCCTATTAGCTAAGAATCTACTCTTATCTTATATGCAGATGAGGAAACAGTTTGGTGGATTAGGCAATATGCCCATAGTTACAAGCTTGTAAATGATAGAGTTGGGGTTTTGAAGCCAGGCCAACTCCAGAGCCCATGTTCTTGATTTCTAGTGTTTCTTGTTTCTCTGTGTTAATGTAGATTATTAATCTTCAAAAGGATGGTAAATCTTACGTCTGTTTGACAAGGAACTTTTGTAATGCAAACTGTCTCTTAAGTTTGGCATAATGTAAGTGGTCAATCGGTTTTTGTTTAATTGAATTTTTTTTCCTGAAAATTGATAATTGCTACCAAAATAACACCACGCAGATTTTTCAGTGACTTTAACATAACTCGTTAGTACTGACACTAAACTTACTTTAGCATCTGATCAAAGATAAAGTCATTTTAGCAAATGATAAATTGGACATCGTTTGCTAAATTTGATGCTTTTGTTTTGCATTTATTAAATTTTTCATGGTAGTATATCTTGGCTATAAATGTCTAAATAGTACTTAATAAGCATCTAATAAATGTTTGTTTAACGAATGAATATTGGAAAATCAAACTTTTGGAATGGCCTGGGACTGTAAGTGACCATGGAGAGCCCATGGTGATCATGGGTTAGGAGCACTCTCTGGAGCTAAGCAGCAGCAGCAACTGCTTAGTACTTGTCAACAACAGAAAAATAATTAAAAGCTGAAGAAACAAACTTCAGTTCAGCAGTCTTTTATTGAGTACCTATCGTCTGCCAGACAGTGTGCTAGATGTTGGCTTTGCAAAGATAAACAAAGGCATCTGGTCATTTCATGGAAAAAACACATAACAACTTGTCCTGAAAGAACTGAGAAGTAATAAAGAATCAATGTGTACATAAGAGACTAGAAGTGAGAAAAGACATGAGAAAGCAGCAGATTAGTGCTGATATGATCTGTGGATATCAAGAAAGTAAGGCAACAGTGGAAAACATAAAAGAGCTTGTGGGAGAATGAATCTGAGGTAAGAGGTCTCTGTACCCCGGATATATTAGCGCTTAATGCAGAGGGCACACAGGTCATAGGCCAGCACTTCTAGTCTGCAGAACTGCTATTGAGAGCTCAAAAAAAAAAAAAAGTTAGTGTCTGGAATTCTTCACTTTTTCATATCTGTTCTTATGAAAACATTTTATCTTACTTAAAGGTAAATATTAAGGGGAAGTTGGAAAGTTAACAGAAAAGTTATTATATGTTGAAGAAAATTATGGATTTTTAGATATAGAAGTGAGTCTTCTGTTGAACAGATTTACAAGTTGAGGAAAAGGTGAAAGATACCTAGTAGATTTGATGCAAATGTGGAGAAACCTGTGGTTCAAATACAATCCTTCAAATGGCATTGTTGAATCAATTAGCATTTCTGATAGCAGCAAAAAAGAAAATGACTTTCTATAGGTCAAAAGTGGCTCTACTGTCATATTTTTCCAAACCGTTTTTATATTATCATCCTCATATTTTTCCAGACTGTTTTTATCATATGCTTTGGGTTTTGCAGAGGGTGGTAGCACACACTTGTAATCTTAGCCAACTCAGGAGGCTAAGGTGGGAAGATCACTTGAGCTAAGGAGTTTGAGACTAGCCTGGGCAGTATAACGAGACCTAATCTCAAAAGAAAAAAAAAAGAAAAAAAGGTTTTTGAGTATGTGCTTCCTGATATAATTTTAAAATAAATAGCTGTATATAAGTAATGTGTATAGATACATATATAACATATTATATATAAACACATTCAAACTGTTGTACTAATGTTACATGTTTTTAAAATACCCACAAAAATACGGCTGGGTGCATTGGCTCACACCTGTAATCCCAGCACTTTGGGAGGCTGAGGGGAGAGGATCACTTGAAGTCAGGCGTTTGAGACCACCCTGGCCAACTTGGTGAAACTTCATCTCTACTAAAAATACAAAAATTAGCCGGGCGTGGTGGCACGTGCCTGTAATCCCAGCTACTTGGGAGGCTGAGGCAGAAGAATCACTTGAACCCAGGAGGCGGAGTTTGCAGTGAGCTGAGATCGCGCCCCTGCCCTCCGGCCTGGGCAAAAGAGCGAGACTATCTCAAAAAAAGAAAAAAAATTACCCACAAAAATGTAAATTTAAAAAATGAGATAAAATTAAATGTACATGTAAATTCTAATATTTTCTCAAAATTTCAAGTGGATTAGATTATACATCCTTTTTGGGTGTCAGCAACCCAAAGTTGGAGACCACTGTGCTAATGAATTGTAAAGCAATGTCATGTTATTAAGTCACACAGATTTCATTCCATTTTCATGAGAACAGACAGTTGTGAGAATTTCTCAAGAAAGCAAGTTCTAGAGACACTTGCTAATGTTAATATTTATTCTTCTCTAATTTTCATGGTCACTGTTTGCAGGTTTCTTCATCATATAGCACATTAGTTGCTGACCTTTTAATGATGTCCACTGTGCATTTTATGACTAAAATTAGTTCTGATACTTGTGATACCTGTAAGAAGTGGTAATATAAGAATAGAACAAGGCCAGGCGCGGTGGCTCATGCCTGCAGTCCCAGCACTTTGGGAGGCCGAGGTGGGTGGATCTCCTGAGGTTGGGAGTTCGAGACCAACCTGACCAACATGGAGAAACCCCATCCCTACACAAAATACAAAATTAGATGGGCATATTGGCACATGCCTGCAATCCCAGCTACTCAGGAGGCTGAGGCAGGAGAATCACTTGAACCCGGGAGGTGGAGGTTGTAGTGAGCCGAGATTGCGCCATTGCACTACAGCCTGGGCAATAAGAGCGAAACTCCGTCTCAAAAAAAAAAAAAAAAAAAAAGAACAAAGTTCACTTATTTATACTAGTTTAGGGAAAAAAAAGCAGAGAATGAGTGAGGCAGAAAGTGTAGATATCATTTTGATAAGGGAAGACATGATTAAACTTTTTTTTAAAAATATCTTTTCCTATAAATTTGCCACTATGACTTTATATTTTAGCTGCAAATTCTATTTTAAAATTTAATTTATGTCTGGATTGTGGATGTCTGTTGATCTGAAGAGACCCAGGAAGTAATGATTTTGGATGCCATTAATTAGGAATCTGGAAGAAAGATTCTTATGTAGGTGGAAGTCATCTTATAGGGTATGTGTAAGGTATTTTGGTATTCAGCAACTCACCAAAGCATGCTGAGCATTACATACTTATTTGTCATTTTGGTTACCTCTTCTTTGTTTACGTATATGTAACTATAGTTTAAATTATTCAAAATGAGATAGGCACTCTATACATCTTTTAGAAGCAAATTATTAAATAGAAAAAGGTTAGGGCCACCCTAATACTTCTCATTTAGCTTACAGAATGAGAGAGGAGGGAAAGAAGTAGATGAAAATGGAGTTGGTATAGTTCCAAGAAATTGCTCTAAGGAGTAAATAAACTGATGCACCCTTGACAAGCAGTATTAACTTAACATGAAAACTTGTTAGAAATGCACGTTCTTGAGCCCCACCCCAACCCTACTGAATCAGCAGCTTGGGGATGGGACCTAGCAATCCGTTTTAACAAGTCCTCTGGGTGATTCTGATGAAGTTTGAGAACCACTAGACCTTCAGGACTCTGATAGTAGCCAGAAGTTCTTTATCTTGACCTTTTATGAGTACACAGTGTAGTTACAAATCTTACTTTTTTATGATTAGGTCTTTGAAAATATGATTCATGACTTACTCTTTGTACCTTGATAAATCTTATAGTTTTGCATTATATTTTTACAGTTTTTTTAATAGTCTCAGGCACAATATTTATAAATATAAATACTACTGTGATGCTCTTGCAAGATACCTTGTTTTCTGCTCCTGTATTTTGTGACTTTACTTTTGCCAAGTTCCACCTTAAAAATTTCTTTGTATGTTTTATAGGAAGTCATTGACATTCAGTTACTATAAAGCAGGGTTGTATTTGTCTTTTTTATGTGGGGGAGGATCTTTTGCTTTTTAAAGTAAGATGGTTCTGTAACCTAGATGGTTAAGAATCATTGTGCAAGTTATTGAGACAGGTCTTAAGAAAACGTCTCATGATTTTATATTATACTTAGAATATTTCTTACTTAAATTGTGAAACTTCTACCTGGTCCCAGCATTTATTTAGTTTAGTACTTATGGCCTTATGTCCTGACAATTATAGTAACCTATTTACTGGAGTTTCTTCTCTGTCTCTTGCTTTTCCAGTTCATTTACCAACTGCTGTTGAGTTATCTTTTTGTTTATGACATTTGATAAGAGCTGATTCTCCCAGAGCGTTTCTAGTCATGTATCTACTTGTCCCTCAAAGCAACCACAATAGAAAACAAACAATTTTCTCTTATTCTACTATTTCTTACCATCCAGACTATCTAATCTCTATGCTTGAGTTCTGATTTATTATAGGGGGTTCCCTCTTCTTGAGGCTGTCTTAGTCATAGGCCATTTGAGAAACACCATTGGTTGTATATAGTTCAGTTATATACAGATTAAATAGGATTTTGTGAACTAGGAAGTTAAACACCAGAACATAGTTTCTGTGGAAAGATATGCTTCACATAGTGGATACATATTCTTAAATGCAACCTACTTAAAAACTGAGAATAACTGACTGTAGTATGAGATCTGTGTATGAAGAGTCAAAAACTTCTGAAATCATTTCATAGTATGGAGCATTGAAACATTCAACCCAGTGCCTTTTGCCTTTTTTGTTTGAGACAGCATCTCGCTTTGTCACCCAGGCTGGAGTGCAGTGGCGTGAACATGACTCACCACAGCCTTGACCTCCTGGGCTCCAGGCATCCTCCCACCTCAGCCTTCCAAGTAGCTGGGATACAGTCATGAGCCACCATGCCTGGCTAATTTTTATTTTTTTTTTGTAGAGATGGGGCTCCAGCGTGTTGCCCAGGCTGGTCTGGAACTTCTGGGCTCAAGCGATCCACCTGCCTCAACCTCTCAAAGTGTTAGAATTACAGGCATGAGCCACTGTGCCTGGTGCCTTTTGCCTTTTTCTGGGAGTTGCCACAACCCTTGCTTCAACTAGTGACTCTTTTAGCCCCTTTCCCAAATTCTTTTTGCTTTCATTAGTCAGACCATATGGTAATTATGTATTTTTTATTAAAAATTATTTCTCATTTCTGTTTCATTAATTTTTAGTTTGCTGCAACAAGAATTTCCTATTAAACATTGTTACAGACCGGAAGGGGGCAGAGCAGTGGGAGTAGGATTGTGAGTTAGGATAGGACGGTGTGTCTGCACTTCCCTTTTTCAGTTCCAGCCTGACGGTACTGCCAGTCCTGCGGTCTCCCCACTCCTTCCCTCAGCCTTTTCAGCATCACAGCACGGCATTGCATTGATCTAATATATTTTTTTGCGAGTTTAGGACACTTCACATAGTATCTCACCTTAAAAGATGTTTTGATGAGTACAGAACTATTTATTCCCATTTCACAAATGAGTTAAATTGTGCCTTTACTGTAATATTAACATTATTGGCCTTGTATTATTGTTATTATAGTTAGGATGGCCATATAATTTATTATCCCAACTGGCATTTTTTTCTGAGTGAAAGAGAGTGTTATAAATAATTACATCCAGACAAAGGGTATAAATGAGGACTGTCCTAAGCAAATGGGCCATATAATCACCTTCGCCATATGGCTTATCAGCCCGCTTCAGTTGTACTTACCTTTATCTTTGTCTTCTCCCTCACTAAGTTGTTATTAAATTGATCTAAGTTTTGTGCCAAGATTTCTGCTACTGCTAAACCCTGGCTCTACCTCAGTTTGGTTTATCAGTCTGAGTCTTTTTGTATTGTATAGCTTGTTTTCTACTAACATGATGGAAACACTCAGCAACTTTCCATTCCTTTTTCTTTTTTGCAGGTAAGTGATTTTTTTGTCTTTTTATTCTCTAGAAATAAATTTAAACAGCTTAAACTTTTTCTTATATTAAAATAATGTTGACTCTTTCATTTACTTTTAGAATTTTTTTTTTAGTAGCACATTTCTTGGTTTTCCCAAATTTTCTTTCTTTTTTTTTTTTAAGACAAAAAAATGTCCCCAGCTTTATTGAGGTATATTTTACAAATAAAGATTGTATATATTTAAGGTATATGATGTGGTGATTTGATATCTTTATACATTGTGAAATGATTATTATCGCAGTCTTATCACCTCACATGTCAAAGGGTACAAACTTTCAGTTATAAGATGGAAAGCTGTGGGGATCTAATGTGTAGCTAGTTACTATAGTTAATAATACTGTGTCATATATTTGAACTTTGCTAGGAGAGTAGATCTTTTGTGTTTTTACCACAAAAACAAAGGTAACCAAGTTTTCATATCTGAAGAATTTTGTATAATAGTCTAAGTTTTCCTATGAACCTATCAAGCATTTAGCCTGTAGGAAGTTCTCCAAGGACTGACTGCTGCAGTCACTGATCACGTAGTCTCAGGAGAGAGTTCTGCTCTAGAAAGCTGTCTGGATTGTTGTAAGGTAAAGTGCTAAGCTATATCAGGGAGGTGTAACGTAAATAGTTCTTATCCTCAGATAACCTCACATTTAATGCTGTCTCACGTTATCTTCAGCAGTACTTTTTTCGAGATGGACAGAAGTGTTCTGTCTTATAGATAAGGAAACAGAGGCTTAAGAGAGATTAAGTTATTTAAGTTACATAGCGTATGTAAGGAGCACGAGGATTAGAGTCCAACTGTTCCAACTACTGTTCATTCTTCATAACATGTTTAGGCATAATTTCCAGTTTTTTTTTTTAATTTTTAAATTTTTAACTTGTATTCAGTTTTGAGCCGTGGAAGCTGAAAGAGGCTCTCTGCATACATTCTTGAACTGGGTTTCTGTTAATATTGGATGGTCTGTTAATGTTAATGTTGGAAACTTCTGGGTATTTAGTTCATTTACTAGGACCTCATACCCTGCTTGTTCCCTGTATTTTGGTTTGAATCTTACCATACTGAGTAAATTAGCACTCTAGGGGCTTGCTTTAGTACTTTTTCCCTGACCTGCCTCTACATCTTGGCATGTGCTTCCTATCATCTAAACTCGTGAAAACTATTCCTATTTGACATGGTCCATCTTAAGGACTCTGCCAAGAGTTATCTTGAGTCTTATCTTGAGCTTGGCTGGAGGATTCACCTTACCTCTTTCCCCTGCTTATTAAATCTGTATTAGACTTTCTATCTTGGCCTTTCTGGGTCTGGCCTGATATTGTTTGTTCTTGACTTAGCATTGGTACTACCAAATATTGATGACGTGCTTTGTACCACCCCACTGACCTTTTAATAATCTTACTGGATCTAAAGGGCTGAATCAGATAGAGATAACTTTTTAAAATTAAAGAATATTTTGCCTGGACCCTGAAAATGTTACAAACAATTGATAATGAATATTTAAGAGCCTTTTACTTTAATTGTCAGTCCTTGCTAACTGACCTTTATTATTTTTTAATATCATACAAGTACCTAAAATTTCTTTTATGTGTTAATTGGGGATGTTTGAAAATTTTTATATGTGGTTTTTGTTTTGTTCTCATTTTCCCTTTGTTTTCTTTGGCCTCCTGAAGGGCTTGGGAAACAGGTCTAAGGGCATTGTTGACCACTTGGTTAAAAACAAAACACATGTAAGATTTTGAAGTTCTCGTTTATATATTTAGCACTGTACTAATATGGGCAGATTGAAAAACTGAATATAGGCCCCATGAGTTTACTGTCTAGTAGGGCATATAATGTCATGTATGTATATACCACAAGGCATGTTACGGCAAATGATGTCCTAGTAATACACATGAATCGTGGCATGCTCTTGTGATGCACATCTGTTAGGGGAGCATCAAACAAAGCTCTGCGTAGAGTCGTTAAGACGGACCTTGTGAAATGGGAATAGTTTTCATGGGTTTAGATGATAGGAAGCACATGCCATAATGTAGGGGCAGGACAGGGAAGTACTAAAGCAAGCCCCTTGAGTGCTGGTTTACTCAGTAGCGAATCATGCGGTCTGACTGGAGTCTTAATGTTGTTGAGGATAGGATTGAAAAGAACCTGCTTGGTTTTCCTTCTTTCTGCTCGTCTACTTTTCTGATTTCTTAGTTGTTTTTACTTTTCCTCCACCCTAAGTGTATGTTTTCGGTAAGATTTTTATCTTTGGGACTCTTTCTTTCACTTCCTAGGACATTTTATTCAGGCCCATGGTTTTAATGATCACTTCTGCAAATATTCAGTTCTTTCTTCTGTCCACAATTTCATTTTCATGTTTGGCCTATGCAGATCTCCAACTCAGTGTCCTAAGTGCTAATGAAATACATTGCTTTCTGTTTGTGCTTTTCCTTTTAGAAAGTCTCATGCTGGACCAATCACTGCCTTCCTTAAAAACACTGATTCTTATTTCTCTTTAAATGTGGTGTTGTTTTTATTAGTGGTATCACTATTTTACCTACAACTGAGGCTCAGTGCTCCAGCCTTATCTTTGTTTGCTGCTTTGTCTGCCTCTCTGAGTTGAGTTTTATTATTATTATTTGATTTCTAACTGGTCTTGCCATTGCTTATCTTTTCCTTTTTGTAAATCCATTTTGACAATTATTACTTAGTTTAAACATTTTAGAACATAATATTTTGTTATTCTCTCCCCTATTCAAAAATTTATCTTAGAGCCCCATAGTCCAGTGGTCTCAAATTTTAGTATGCATTAAAATTGCCAGGAGGACTTGTTAAAACACAGATAGCTGGGCCCACCTTCAGAGTTTCTGATTCTGTAGGTCTGGGATGAGACCCAAGAATTTGCATTTCTAATAGATTCCCAGGCAATGTTGTTACTGCTGGTCCAGGGACCATGCTCTGAGAACTGCTGCGATAGTCTTCCAAATATGGTTTGGACTTCTTAGTTTGACATTCATGATCTTTTACAGTCTGGTCATATTCTGCCTTTGTAGCCATGATCATTTACTGTGAAGCTTCTTCGTGTGCTCTTTACTTTAGCCAAAGTGAACTACTGACAGACAGCTTTTTGTACACATCCTGTATTCTCATGAGTATACAGGCATTTCCCTTAGGATTTCACTCAGTCTCTTCTTGTTTCATCTTGCTTGTCAAACCATCTTTTAAGATTAGTTTAAAGATTTAGTTCAAGTGGAATCTTTTCTCTGTTTCTTGTTTTTTGTATTTTCTTCTATCATCCTTCTTCTAAGCCAAAGTAATCTCTTGCATTGCACTATTCCTTTATGGTATTTGTTGGTTTGTAGTTTAGCTTGACCCGTATTTCCATTTTCCATCCCTTATCCAGTTCACTCTTTGTGTTTTACGTGTCCCACATTAGTTACAGAGCATATGTGTGGTGATGGGGGAAATGAAATTCTTTCTGTAGATTATAAGCAGAAGGCCTAATAAGCCAGTATTCCCTGAATATTGATAGAGGATTTTCACGTTCAAAGAAATGGGTTATAGTTATTACCCTGAATCTCACTGATGGCAGTGAGATTTAAATTCTTACTTTCTCCGCTTAAAAAAGGACATTTAAAAATTATACTATGTAGCAAATTAATGGGATCTCCTAATTACTGGCTTTCTTAAAGATCCTAAGAGATGAGCAGTACCTTTTAAAGGTAAGTATCTTTTTAATCAATAAAGTTGTGCCTATATAACATAATGAATTCCTTCAAATTCTTAATGGCTTAAAGTTTGTTGAGTTGTATTTTATATACAATTCAATGTAAGATTTTAGGTGTATAGTTTGATGAATTTTGAAAACTACACACTCAATTGTATCAATTGAGATTTGATTCTCAAATTTTAAAACTTTCTTTTGTAGAAGACAATGAAGAGAAATCTTTGTATTACTATAAAACCTGTTGTGTATTGTTTGTTCACTAATTTAAAAATAAATTCCATAGCTAGTTTATTTCCCATACTTGGTGATATGTTTAAAATCTTATCCCAGCAATCTAACAGCTAACTGTAGATGTTATGATTGGGGTTGGGAAGTTTTTTCTCTCACTGTCTGTGTCAGATAACCACTGGGGGCTCACCATCTGCGTTTGTGTCCATAAGCTTTATCTTCTCTCCTACTACTGTGGATTCACTATCTGTGTTCTTGCAAAGTGAATTTCTTTACCTGTGTACTTGATCTCATCCCCTATCCCTACTCTAGGGCAGTCCTTTTGCAATTTTTCTCTCCTCAGCAACCATATTTTCCCTTTTCTACTGTAATTTGCTCATGTGTTCAAACCTGGCATTATTTTTCTTAACCTTTACACACAACAAAAGAACTTCTTGACTCTCCTTCTCCCTTTGGTTATTGCCTCATTCTTCCCTCCTTTGATAAGAAAACAAAACCTCTCAAAAGGACTTCTCTGCTGTTTCTCTCCTCTTGTTTTTTCTTGAGCTCACTTAGGCTTTTGACTTCATTACACCACCAAAATTATTCTTATTGTGCTTATTAGTGATGTCCATGTGGCTATGCAGTGGTCAGTTCTCAGTCTTCATATAACTCACTAGTGTCATGATATGGTTTAATATATTTTCCTTTTTAAAGCAATTTTTTAAAAAACTTGATCTTCGAGAAACCATGCCCTCCTTATTTTATTTCTACTATATTGGTTGCTGCTTTTCAGTTTCTTTGCTGGTTTCCCCTTTATCTCCTTGAACTACAAGTATTAGTCTGTACACTGCTTTGCTTATTTATACTCACCCTCTTGGTTATCTTACCTAATTTCAAGGTTTTTACATACCCTGTAACCGAGTCCTGAGCTCTGGCTTCATATATCCAACTGCATCAACATCTCTACTTAGATATCTGTTAGTCATCTTAAATTTAAGGTTTAAAATTGAGTCCTGATTTCTTGCTTGACTCAGATCTCTTCTGTCTTGTCTTTGTTTTTTTACAATGGAGTTGCTGTTTAAACAGCTGCATTATAACAATCTTTGAGTGGGCCCAAAAATTTGGCATCATCCTTGATGTTTTGTGATCTCATCTGCCATTGTTGATCGTTGCTGGGATTCATTAATTTATTAATGGTTGAAAAATGCCAGTATTTTAATTCTATCCTTTTTTTCATTAATTGGAATACTCTTTAAAGAAACATTTTAACACATCAATTATTTGGTTTCCTGTTTGTATAGGAAAGGCAAGAAAAATGATTGATTGATTCCCCTTATTTACACATATTCAAAATAATTAGGTAGTTTCCAAGGATCTTCTAAAGGCGATGAGAGGCATGCTTGTGTGTATGTTTAGTATCATGAACTCATGATTTTAAATGAGCTTCAGGCTATGTTATTATCTTTTTTGTTGTTGGTTAAATTGCCCCAGTTTTGGCCAGTGGAAACTTACTTAGGTTCGCACCTGGATCCTTTAGGCACAGCCTCGCCTTTGGTAGGTTTCTTGATTTCCACAGTGACAAAATGTTCCATGTCCAGCTTGTACATTTCTGGCCCCAGAGTTCTGCTTTCTTCAGCTGTTTCTTCAAGGAGCTTTAATTTTGTTTAGTCAGAAACAGTATCTGATAGACCCCAATCCAAGTGCTAGCAGCACTCTGTTAGTCATTGTTTCTATGTCTTCTCAGTGGATGGGACTAAGAAATATTTTGTTGTTACTTTCTTTTTTCAAAGACAATATACACTATGAATTCAGTCTGATATTTATGATTCAGATTTAGTACTACAGGGTTTTAATTTAACTGTATTGGTCTTACCCCTGTATTTTCCTGTAGTCACACTGAAAATTTTGATTCTTAACAATACTAGCATAACTAGTCAGGATAAGAATACTAACATTAAAACCAGTGGTGTAATTACCAAAAACAGTTTAATTATCTTGGAGTTCTTTTTTTTGTTTATAGGACATATCCCTCTAGGCAAATATGATTAAAATCAGTGAGGATAGTTCCTAACTGTATGGTTATACCACTATCGAGATAATGTGGTTAGGTTCAATTGTTTTATTTTACTTGTGATTTTTAAGGATTACCTTTTAAAATTAATTTATTGTTTTATACAAATATATACATGGTTCCACAGTCTAGTCTATGAAACAAAGTATATGCAAAAAGTATCACTTCTGTCTTTGTCTCATATACCGTATTTTCTCCATCCCTTTAAAGATAACCTTTTCCCCTCTTATTTTATGGTTTACTTGTTCTTTAATTTTTAAAATACAAGCAAAATACTGAAGTATTTTTATTCCCTATTTCCTTAGCAGATTAACCTTACTTGCTTTGAGTAACGATATGCTTTTGGTTTGAGTTGTTTTCTTAGTTTCTGGGTCTCACATGCTAGGAAGTATGGTCTCTGAGGGTAGGATTTTTGTTTCTTTTGTCTTGCTCTATTCCCACCATTATAGATACTCAGTAAATATTTTTGTGAATAATTGCATTGTGCATTCATGGTGTTTTATTCTCAATACAAATTAAAATTTGTTAAAATAGAAGCCATTACTAAATACTCCAATTAAGAGTGACAAGATACCAAGGAGCTCACACTAGTATTGTAAAAGTTTATTTTTTCTATTGTGTAATAATCTTTTCTAGTAACTTGTGAGAAGTTTCTGATACAAAGTTACAAAATGTTGTTTGTCAATTAACAATCAATGAGTATCTGTTTTTCTCATCAGTCACATGAATAGTATTTTCCCCAACACTATCTGTTAACTCTATGCATATGTATTCTTATGTACATGGATTTGTGAAGGTGGTTCAATAAAGATTTTAAAATCTAATAGTGCATGGTGAATGTTTAAATGAATAAAAGTATGTGTTGTGGGAATAGAGAGTATTTGGGAACTTTTTTGTTTGTAACTTTTAAGTTCAGGAGTACATGTGCAGGATGTGCAGATTTGTTACATGGTTAAATGTGTGTCACGGGGGTCTGTTGTACAGATTATTTCATCACCCAGGTATTAAGCCTAGTATCCACTAGTTACTTTTTCTGATCCTCTCCCTCTTTTTACCCCCCACCCTCTGAGAGTCTCCAGTGTGTGTTGTTCCCCTCCATGTGTCCATGTGTTCTCATCATTTAGCTCCCACTTGTAAGTGAGGACATGCAGTATTTGGTTTTCTGTTCCTGTGTTAGTTTGCTAAGGATAGTGGCCTCCAGTTTCATTTGTGTCCCTGCAAAAGACATGATGTTGTTCTTTTTATGGCTGTGTAGTATTCCATGGTGTAAATGTACCACATTTTCTTTATCCAGTCTATCATTGATGGGCGTTTAGGTTGATTCCATGTCTTTACTATTTTGAATTGTACTGCAGTGAGCATACATATGCATGTGTCTTTATAATGATAGATATGATTTATATTCCTTTGGGTATATACCCAGTAATGAGATTCACTAGTTTGAATGGTATTTCTGCCTCTAGGTCTTTGAGGAATGGCCACACTGTCTTCCACAATGGTTGAACTAATTTACACTCCCACCAACAGTGTTGTAAAAGTGTTCCTTTTTCTCTACAACCTCTCCAGCATCTGTTATTTTTTGACTTTTAATAATAGCCATTCTGACTGGTGTGCGATGGTATCTCATTGTGGTTTTGATTTGCATTTCTCTTATGATCAGTCATGTTGAGCTTTTTTCATACGCTTGTTGGCTGTATGTATGTCTTATTTTGAGAAGTGTCTGTTCATGTCCTTTGCCCACTTTTTAATGGGGTTGTTTTTGTAAATTTAAGTTGTATTTGGGAACTTTTCGTACTTTTCACTCAATGTTGCTGTGAACTTAACAAGCCTGTGAACCTAAAACTGCTCTAGAAAATAAAGTCTCAGAATCCATGGCATGTTTACAGCATTATGGTGATGTCAGTTAGATTTGTGCTATGTGTCTTATATGTAAAATTGTTGCATTTGTATATGATGGCATTAATGTTAGTTGGACATGCAAAAATCATTATTTTTCTTCTGTTAGTATTAAAGTGAAAAAAGTAAATGGAATATCCCAGAAACAGAACTGTGTATGTTTATGGTTAGGTTGAACCATAGGCAAATATTGATGTCCTACCTTGTTTCAGTTGTATAAAGATAGTGTTGCAGATTATTGGGAATATTAAAGTTCTTTCAATAAGTAATGCTTGAATAATGAGTTAAGATTTAGAGAATGAAACTCAATTCTGACCTTTCACCTTATTATCAAAAATAAACCAGATATATTAAAAAATTGATAAATGTGAAGCTATACCAAAATTAGAAGAAAATATAGGTGATTACTTAATAGAACTTATTGGAACCTCTGATAAGAACCTGTCAGTTCCCTTAATGTAGTTTGATCAAACCTGATTCTTTAAGATAAGTAATGGAGGAAGAATCTGATGAGAGGAACTGCTCAAGTCATAGCTTTGACTCTTACTTCCAGATATCTTTCTTCTCTGTGTGAGGCGCCTCACTATTTGCTGCTGTAGTCACCTGACTAGTGTGTGTGTGTGTGCGCGCGCGCGTGCGCATGCTCCTGTGTGCTTGCACTTCTGTGCACCGTTTTTTTTCTGACTTTCCGATGGCATATCCCTTTCCTTTTGCTTCCTACAAAGTTGAAACAAATTTTGAATGGCTTTATATCCCTTAATCTTTAGAAAAAGGATGCATAGACATAAAAATACGCAGTTGGATAATCTGGTTTATTACATCAGTTTACCAGTTTGGTTTTGTGGTTTCTTATAATTCTCGGTCTCTTGTGTTATTTCCCTGTGTCAAAAACCATCTTTGCTTACTACTGGTCATTGAATGATTCCAGACCCTGTATACTAGACCTAAGAGATGGGGACTAGCAAGCTAGAGTTTTATTTGACTGTATTTTAGGATGATTTTGGCTGCAAGTAATAGAATACCTGAATTCAAGTGGCTTGAACAATAGGAGTTTAATATTTGAAAACGCATTATCATAAGTCAGGGGCTAAATGGTTTTAAGGTTAGTACAGAGGCACAGTGATGTGTAGGTCTCTGTGTTAGCTTTTCTTTCATTGGCTTTCTACTCATGGTTGGACACGGCTGCAGTAGCTTCAACTGTTGTCTTCTCCCATGATAACATCAGAACTTAGGAGATTGGAGGGATGCTGTTCTTCTTTCATCTCTGTCTCTCTTTCTCTGTTTTATTAGAGAGGACACTGACAGATTCCCATATTAAAATAAGTACGGAATAAACATTTTACATATGAAATACAAATAGTTAATACAAGTTTGAGAATTTATAATCTTAAAATTATAATAAATTCATATTGAAACATTACATTTTATTTTTCAAATGGTACAAATATATATAAAAATGATAAAGCTTGTGAAAATGTCTTGATTTAGGTACTCACAATACTGGTGTGGGGAGTGGGGGGAAATTGGCCGGGCCAGGGCTCTCTTTGCTGATTATCTGCAGTCAGAAGTGTGGGACTTGGAGGAGGGGGCTGAGGCCACAGCCGCATCTTGATCAGGCTTTCTCCAGCCCTCCGTCAGCCTCACCAGATCTCCATTCTTTGCCATGAGGGCCAACACGTGAGACCCCATCTCCCTGCTTGCCAGCCCTAGACCTGTTGGAGCATAAAGCGCTTCCTCCCCAGGTCTGAGTGTGTGGGGCTCTGCTTTGGCACTGCCCCATGAAAGCCACAGCCTCTTCATTCTGTTTCTGTTGTTTTGTTTTTAACAACTGTACTTTGCACACATGAAAAAAATAAATAAATAAAAGTTGTTCCAGAAGGCAACTTGACTCTATGTATCAAAAGCCTTATAATCGTATGTCTATCTTTTTCTAAGAACCTATCCAAAGGAAATCATCAGAAGTTGGCAAAAATATATATACGGAGATCTTTCTTTATAATCAGGAAATTTTTTACATGCTGTAAACATTCCATAATAGGGATATTGCAGGTGAAAATTCCATTCTAATTTACAAAAGCAAAAAGGAAATGTATTGGGTCACATAGCTGAACAATCTAGAATTGTTCAGGTATGATTGGATTCTTGTGCTCGAACACCTGCCATCAAAACTCTGCCACTTTCTCTCAGCTTTGCTTTCTTTACTGGCCATATTATTCTCAGGCTCATTCTCCCTGTATATCTCTCAACAGCTCTAGGTCAAATCCTGCTAGTTTTCTGTGGCCACAGCAGAGAGAGCTTATTTTTTCCAGGTGTTCCAATGAAAGTGCTGAGTGGGATTCATATTGGTTCTAATAGTTCTGACATGGTCATATGCCCTATCTCCAGCCCCTCCCTGTGGAATAGGGATAGTCTTATTGGCTAGGCTTCCTCAATTCAAACATACATCTCCACAGAGGGGATGAACTGACAGACTGTGACATGATTGCAAAAAGAAGTAGTGTTCAAAATGATGGCCTTGTATTTGGTCAGGCACAGTGGCGTACACCTGAAATCCTAGTATTTCAGGAGGCTGAGATGGGAGGATTGCTTGAGCCCAGGAGTTCGAGACCAGGCAACATAGTGAGACGTTGTCTCTATAAAAAAAAATTTTTAACGCCTCCCCAAAACTTCATATGATAAGGCAGTTTATTTTAGAATGTTTTCCATTAAAATTGCTTAAAATTAGAATGTTTTGGTGCTAAAAGAGGCAGTCTTCAGTATTCTGGAAATGCCTTCATTTTCTGACATTGTGGGATAAATTACGTATTACTAATTCTTTAGTTTTTTTTTTTTTTAAAGGAAATTGTGATTAATATTGCAGTGAACATTAGTAGTCTTGGGATTATTGGGTAACAAAGGGCTAGTGACTTCTCAGAAACCAAGTCTTTGGTTGTTAGAAGATTCTTGTTAGCTTCCTTGAGAAGTAAAAATGAGGAGAACTACAGAATAATGAATATTAAGTGGTGATGATAGGTAAGGCACACCCTAGTGAATTGACGCAGTACATACAATGTATTCATTTTGTTTCTTTGTAGAATATTATTTTTTTTTCAATCTTAATCTTCCAATATCACTTTTTACGGACTTAGGATAGAATTGCTTTTCTTTTTGTTTGGATAGTCTCTTATTTTTCCTTATCCTATTACATAGTAAATCTTGACAAATTAATTTTGATACATTATATTTTGGGTTTTATTAATATTATCCATATTTATAGCCAGAGTTATTCTCTGAATGCTGAGTGCCACAAAGCTTTCTCATAATTATCAATGTCTGTGTTCATTCAAAATATTTCTAAAAATAGCAACTCCAGAATTTACTTTGGTATGATCTATCTTATGGTCTAAATTATTGACCTTTATTTTATCTCACGGTCCTGTATGTATTTTCACATAGTTAAGTAGTAAAATTCTTTTATCAGTGACTAGACGAACTATATATAACTCATCATTAAAATGATAAGTACTAATGTAAAGTTTCTTTTTCAATGAGAACTATGTGTGGTTTATTCTATTTATGTATAATGAAATAAAGGCCCTATAGTGGTTGTGAAATTGGTATCCAGCTTCTCTTTCCAAAGAAAGTGGTAATAACCTCTAATCAGTGTGCTTGAGGAAGAGTTCTGATACAGTTTTAGGTCTGCTTCCTGTGTCTCACTCTGAAGTGCCTCCGTCTTACTTCAGGGTCTTTATTGTTGAATTTGTGTATGTGTGTGTTAACTTAAGCAGGTGCTCACAGTTTAATGTGTAAATATTGTATTTCCTCCTTGGCTCCTCTTGTCTTCCTGATGGCCCCTCCCATCCCCCATTCATTATCAGTGTTACTGCTTGTGATTTTTCTCCTGTAACATTCTTTATGTTCATAAAATCAAGTGTAAATATATACATAAGTTTTTAAATTTTTGCTTTATAAAAATATTAATCAAATTGAATACTTAAGATATTTTAATGAAGAATATTTCTAAATTGTATTTTATAAATACAATATAGCTTTCTTTTAAGTGCTTATAGGTAGTCACTAAACAGTGAAAGTAAGTGTAACGCACGGTATTCTCAGTGATGGATACTAGAAATAATTACCTGGCCCTCCGTATAACACATAGTCTCATCTGCAATATATTTCCACTGTTAGTGCTCTACAACTTAATTAGAGCTCTAGTATCAAGAAGAACCAGTGACAGCTATTTCATGTTTTAAGCATTCAGACTAATTGTAGTCTTCATGTTTTTATGACACAAAACAGCTTTCAGTTGATTGTGTTGAAATTAAAAGCTTCTTCAATATATAATTTTTGCCTTATTGGTATTCTCTTATCTACAAAAACTGCATACCTATGGTACAATCTGCACACTCCTGTTATAGACAGAAATTTTGATTCTCTCTTAAACCATGAATTCAGATTGGAAGAAGCATTATGGCTTGAATGTGTTCCCCAAAATTTATGTGTTGGAAGCTTAATCCACAATGCAACAGTGTTGGGTGGTGGGGCCTCATGGGGGGTGCTTAGACTGTGAGGGGATTAGTGCCACAATAAAAAGGGCTTGTGGGAGTGGGTGCTCTCTCATGCCCTTTAGCCTTCTGCTATATTAGGATGTAGTAACAAGGCACTCACCAGATGATACTGGTGCCTTGATTTGGACTTCCCAGCCTCCAGAACTGTGAGAAAAATGAACTTACGTTCTTTATAAATAATCACCCAGTCTCAGTTATTCTGTTATAGCAGCACAAAATGGACTAAGACAAAGCTGTTCTTTTGATAGAATGCCTCCTCTGATGTTACCCTATGACTCTGGGAATACTTGTTCCAGTTCTGTGTTGTTCTTGGGAGTTATTAAGCAGTGCCTTGGTGGATCCAAGTAACATTAGGCTAGAAGTTAAGGGAGAATATGAAAATGTACATTAGAAGCTTTTATAGGTTTGTTGTTCTTTTTTTTCAAATGTATCAGATCAGCCATCATAGCTTCTAATCAGCATGAAAAAGATTCCAGAGTGATCAAACTCAACTGATGTAATTTTATTAAATATCAGATAGCTATATTGTAAGCTTTTCTTTTTTATTAAGGGTAAACGGATATACCTGCTTTTACATTTTGCCCTGATGGTGTCATAATTTGTCAAATGTTTCTTACTGGTGGGCAGTTTGGATGGTCATACAATTTTTATTCATAATATTGCAATGAAAACTCTTGAACTTTTTATGCAGTTATGTGAGCATTACTATAGAATAAATTCTGAAAAGTAGAAATTCTTGGTTAAAGGCAATGAGCATTTAACATTTTAATTGATACTGCTAGAATTTGCCCCCCACAAAGGTTACACTAGTTTGTACTCCTACAGATGTATGAATGTGCCATTTCCCACACAAAGTCCTGTCTTTTCAAATCAGGGAAACTGTCTGGCACTGTTGGGTTCCCTCTTCTTGCACCTTTTCCTAGAAATTCTCTCCAGGAACTCATTTGGGGCAGTCCTACGGCACAGTTGTTTGTTTCTGGTCTCTCAGGGATCACTGTTCTTTGTGTTCAGTGCCTTGTGTTCATGCCTTGTGTTCAGTGTCTTGAAAACTGTTATTTGTATATTGTGTCTGTTTTTTAGTTGTTTTTTGAGGGCCTGTGGGTATGGTAAATCCGGTCCCTGTAACCTCATCTTTGCTGGTAATGCAAATTCTGACTTACTAAATTTTAGCAAATAAAACACAGAAGGAGATTTTTTTCATTTGTTAAATCTGAAATGCTTACCTCTACTAAAAGTGAATATTAACATGAATATTAATGTTAATTCCAAATGGCTTGCTATATATATTTTTGATGTAATGGTGATTGGATATAATGTTAACTTATGTGATTGTGTGAGTATTGATCATGTCTAAGTAATGGATGGCATGAAACACTCAAGTGGGTATCTGGATATGCAGAGTTCTGGCATCAGAGGCCAAAGCCTAATGGTAGATTTTGGCTGGATCATGGTGGGAGGCGAAAGGACTTCTTACATGGCGGCAGCAAGAGAAAATGAGGAAGATTCAAAAGCAGAAACCCCTGATAAGACCAAGACCATCAGATCTTGTGAGACTTACTACCACGAGAACAGTATGGGGGAAACTGCCCCCATGATTCCAATTATCTCCCACCAGGTCCCTCCCACAACAGGTGGGAATTACGGGAGTACAATTCAAGATGAGATTTGGGTGGGGACACATCCAAACCATATCAGAGGATAAGATCAAGGTTATTAAAACAAGGAATGTCTTAGTAGTAACCTCTGTCTCTATACAAATTACGGTGTCTTGGGTTGTGAGTCTCAGTTAAGATTTGGTATTGCTGTTCTTTGTAGATTTAATTCTTAGATCAGTGATTATCAGCTGGTGTTTGTAGTACCTCACACTGTCTTCATTCGTGTCCAAGAAATCATACAGAATACGCAAATCAAGGTAAAAATTCAGCTCATTATTTTGAAAAAATAAATGATTTACAATAAAATTAAAATAGTTGACATTGAGTGTCGACTATGTACCAAGCACTTTTTTTTTTTGCACTTCATGTGAAATAAAGAACTTAATTCTCATAACCCTTTGAAAGTGACCATTTTGCAGGTGAGAAAACTGAAGCACAGAGAGTCAAGTAACTTACTACAGTCATAAAACAAGTAGGAGATTTGGGATATCTGTGTAGTCTAGACCAAGTCTGTGCTCTCAAACACTGTGCTATCTGCTTGATAGAACAGTTTTAAAATGAAGAGAGAAACATGGGCAGTTCATGCTTTATTAGCATGTTATCACACCTAAGAGTTTAGGAATCCATGCATTTATACAGAACATCCAGGTGAGCATGGTGGTGAAGAACTTAGACTTTAGAATTCTTTAAAACTTACTTCCGGAATTTGGTCTCCTTTTAAATCGCTATAAGAAATAGAATACATTGCTGACTCTCTCTTAGCCTTAGTTTTTTCATCTTTAGAAGTGGGAATAATAGTAGTACTTTTCTTGTGGATTTTTTTCCTCTGAGACATTATACTAAGCTATTTTAGTAGTATTTTCAAGACCTTGCAATTGTTTATGAAGAACCCATCTGTTTTACTGACTCACATATCAGACCTTGGACATTGTGTTGTTTTGATGACAGGTGTCGTTTGGGAAAGTCTCTGCTTACATTGTCAGTAAAGAAACTGGTTTTCCGCTCCATCCCTGTTATGTATTTTGTTTCAGGATATCTGAAATGGGTGTATTGGGAAACCTTACATAAATGTCTGATATTCCCCAAAACATGTATTAAACCTTCCAATATAATCAGAGTGATGCTCGTTTATTCATGTTTTAAACTTTGACAGTGATTCAACACCGACATATAAAAACCACTCAGAATATTTTGTCTAACACTTTTGCATACACTATGTATGCATTTTAATTTAATGTTTGTAACCTTATGTAGTAGACAATTTTATTTTCCTCATTCTACAGAGGAGAAAAATGGGGCTAATGAGCAGTTAAATGCTTGCAAATGTCTTATAGTAAGTAGCGGAGTTAGGTTTTGAGTATATGTCAGACTCGAGTCTGCATGCCTAACTATGATGATAAATCACCTCTCCTGAGTATTGAGGTCTTAAAATTATGTATTTAAAAGTAGAAGGGGAGACAGACTTATGGAAATCAGGCTAAAAATTGTGCAAAACAGGCCTCCCAAGGAACTAAAAGTAAAAAGTCACCAAGAATGGAGGCTGTTCTTGGTGCTGTGTCTTTCCCTGTGGTCACCTCTGTTGTCTTTCATTATTTTCTCTTTCTGCGTATTTATTGGCTTCCTCTGTTTGCCTTACCACCTAGACCGTCTCGACTACTCATAAAATGGTACATTCAACATCAGTGTGTTTATCACCCTAAAAGTCCAGAGCCATGGCCAAGTGGTCCAGTTTTTCATGATCTCAGTTATAATTTCCTGTGAGAAGAATCCTGCCATCCTGGCACAGACTCAGGGTTGTTCTCCTCTAGGTGAGGTGTCTGTCAATCCTTTGATCAGATAGCTGTGGTTGTGGATGATAGATTGAGAGGGGGTGACTAGACACACACAGGGATCTACACTAATGTTGGTGAGTATTTATTTGTCTGGGAGAAGGGTATGGCCTGAATACAGCCCCAGAATATGTCTATAATAACATATATCAGATTTTATTAAAGTGGTGTCATAAAAATAACAGCACAAATACAACATTTAAGTTACAGGTATGAGAAACTGAAATCAGTTTATTATAAAACTAACTTTCCCAAACTGGATATGTAAAGCATTAACTTTCAGTGGTACTGGAAGAGTTTATTTAAAAGAATTGTCTGAGTGAATCTTTTAAAAAGAATATTCAGTAGTCATTTATTTGCTGAGCACTCCCTTATGTACCTTGTCAATTTAGGATTCCCTGTAGTAGGTTTGCATATAATTGGGTGTATTTACCAGGGAATTCTACATTATTTGCCATACATTATTTGAAGACTCACTTCGTTGAATTTCAGATCCTATTTTCAGATTTCTCAATTCATGAATTCCAAATAAGAAGTATTTGTCTTTTGACAAATGAATACAAAGAAGAAGTATTTGTCTTTTGTGTATGCATTTTCAGTTATTGGTGACTGTTTTAAAATTTCTCTAGTTACCCTACTTCATTGCGAAAATGAGGAGGGGTTTCTAATAAAGCTTTTGAAAAGTCTGAACAGTCAGAATTATATGCTTTTTTCTTTAGGATACTGGGAAAAGGTTCCATAGAACCTGATGATTTTTAGTGTGTTTGGTTCATTTAAACATTTTCCAAACAAAAATATTTCTAATTATACTGGTTTCTAGTCACATTCTGTGATCAGCATGTTGAAGATCTGTAAGATACAGAATATAATTTTATTTCATGTGGTTTGTTACGAGTTATTGTGATATCCTGGAGTCATACTTCTGTTTTAAAACAGAAATATTTTTAGATGGTAATTCCAGGGAAAATACAACTCATTGTATTTATTCAATTTTCACCCACCTTTCTTAGGAATAGATAGTTCTTTTATACCAAATGAGCTATAGGTATCTTCAAAAGCTTTAAAAAATTAAAAAAATCTTTTATTTTGTTAAGTATGTTTGACATATATCCATAAGCTCATTCTGGCTTTTCTAAAATAGTTAAGTGGCTAGAATACCACATCTAGTCATGTGGAAATTTGCTTATTTTCTGAAATATATTGATCCTGAAATCACAGAACTGCACGTTTAGATTGTTTGTGTTCATGTAATAAAGATAATTTTTTAGGACATTGTCTTTAATATATATTACATAAATGAAACAGTTGCCATTTGTTCCAACTGATTGGACTATTTCCAAGACAAATTTCCTCCCCGCTGTGTCCATCATTATGATTTTCAGTCTAGAATTTCTTTCCAGCTCTTGGACCTTTTCCAAGATGGAGACAATTTCTGAGCATCTCTTTGGTAGTCTCTACTGGATTTTGAAGGTGTCAGTCAAGAAGAGTTGGATGACAGGAGGACTTGGAGCATTCAGGCAGGCCCCCTTAAATATAACTTAAGGCAGCATTTAGTAAAAAGGAATAAGGCACTATTTAGAGCAGACAACAGATTACATAGATTTTTTTAGTTTAGTACTTTTCAAACTTTTGATGACGAAGGACCAGATTTTTAATTTCCAGTATATATGTACAGGGTGGACAAGGTGAACATATTTATCATATGCTTGGCCCAGATGCTGTGGAAGTGTTTTCTAATTGCCATAATGCTGACACTACTCTGCTGAATGACCACATGTTCAACAGTGTTGTTGATCCTAGAGCATTGTTTCTTTATTTTGCTCCCAAGGTTGTTGAGCCTCAGAAAAGTTAAATGATTTGCTCAATATTATACAGTTGTTAAAATTTTCTTTTTTAGTTTCAGTAGAGAGCAACTCTACTCAGGCAGAATTTGGTGTTTTGTCTGAAGGTGATGTTCATTGCCAGTGTAAAAGTCAGAAAAATATGCCTCTGGCATTTGTAGCTGTAGGGGAATTTTCAGTTTCTGCATTGTGGACTTCTGAAATCTTTTACGTGATCTATAGTTTTGGAACAATAGAAAAAAAAGATACCACATAAAATAACGAAACAAGAAAAATAAAAAATATTGAGGTAGAAAAAGCATAAACAATTTAAAAACTATTAGTTTCACATAATTAGAGTAATGGGTACATATATGAGGAAAGTATCAATAGATAAGGCCTAAAAGATTCTCAGAGATAAGATTAATAAGTGGTATTAAGCCATAAAATGGAGTTTGCTTTTTATTGTTAGACAATGGGAAACGGTTTAAAAAGTAATATAGAACAGGTTAGTTTTTAGCAAAAATAATTTTAATGCCTTTTTTTTTTTTTTTTTAAGAGACAGATTCTTGCCTTGTTGCCCAGGTTGGAGTGCAGTGGTGCAATCACAGCTCACTGCAGCCTCAAACTCCTGTGCTCAAGCAATTCTCCTGCCTCAGCCTATCTCTCTATATATTTTAAAGTAAGATTAATAGAAGGTATACTTCAGTTTTGTAAAGTATACTTTAGCTCTAAACACCATAATCAAATCTTTGAATTAAAAGTAGTAGCTTAAAAAAGGCAGAAGAACATAGAAATATGATGCAGTAATTGAGAAGATTATTATTTATTATGTTTTGAAACATCTCTGTCACCAAGTATTTGGTAAAAATGAATGCAGTGATGTTGAGGCAGTATATTATGCTGTTGAATATAACCAAATGGCTTGTGTTGGAATTTCAGCTCTGATATTCATTATTTTTTCAACCTTGGGCAAATTACTTAGCCTCTTTGGGCCTTGGTTTCTCATCTATTGAATGAAGATAAATAATACTTTCCTTATAGGACTGTTGTAAATGACTTTCTCTGTATGGACAGATATACAGTGGTCCCTTGGTGTCTGTGGGGGATTAGTTTCAGGACTCCCTCTTCCCCGCGGATACCAAAATTCATGGATACTCAAATCCCTTATATAAAAATGATACAGCATTTGGGTATAACCTAGACATCCTCCCATATACTTTAAATTGTCTCTAGATTACTTATAGTACTTAATACAGTGTAAATGCTATGTAAATAGTTGTTGTATTATATTGTTTAGGGAATAATGATTTTTAAAACTCTGTACATGTTCAGTACAGACACAGCCATCCATTTTCCTCCAAATATTCTCAGTCCCACGAATACTGAACCCACAGATAAGGCGGGGGTGACTGTATACACCTATTTGTTATATAACTTAGAATAATACCTGGTAAATAATAAACATTGAATAAGCACTTCTTCTGCTGTTGCTGGTGGTGGTGGCGTTATGATTAGTAGCAGAAGACATTTCATTAAATACATTTTACAAACATGTAAGAGTAATGTGACTACAATACCAAAAATTTACCAGTTACTGTTTGAAAATACTTACCCACTGGATATCAGATTTTATCTTTTTCTCCAGTTATCAAGACTAACGTAATGAATTTATATTTAACTTAGTGTTTTCTTTTCTATAGTTCATCAGAGAAGATATGAAATATAAAGATGCTACTAATAAACACAGCCATCTGCACAGAGAAGATAAACATATAACGATTGAGGATTTATGGAAACGATGGAAAACATCAGAAGGTAAGACTGCCTTCGTGATCTGGCTCCCTCCTCTTCTGCACATCTAGCCTGCTTAGTTGTTCTTAACTCATAGTATGCTTTTACCAAAAAAATCAAAATAACATTTCTGTGAGGATATTTATATTTTAGTAAATAATTTTCCCTTCTTGTTTTTGAAAGATGATTTTTATCTTTCTGAGAGTCATTAAGCATCAGGCTGTTCTCATATAATTATAGTAGAATAAATAAGATAATGCATGTCTGAGAGCCTAAAGTTGTAAAGCATTATTTCAGCTATTACATGACATTATTATAAAAGGTTTAGCAAATAAACATATGGAAACACAAAGTTTTCCTTTTAGTTGTGGAGAATAGTTCCTAATGTTTTTAGGAGTCTATTACTGTTAAGGTTTTTCTTAAGTAAATCCTTTATGATGTCTTGTAATAGTTGTATGATAAAATTGGTATTTTGTTCCCTTTTCTGCTGTTAAGTTCTCAAGCTGTATTATGGACAGTAATTGTTTAGTACAGGAAAAGTCTGTGATCTAAAAATCTCAACTTGGTTCCTAATACTAGGAAGTTACTAAAATTAAAAAAATTTTACAAGCCCACTAAACTTACATTTTGTTTTCAGTAACTCAACTAAAATTCCTTCTTTCTAATGCTTCTGTTCTTTCATGAAAGTCAGCAATTATATTGTAAGCGTATATTTTTCTCTGAAAAATTAAATGAAATTAAAGGGACAGATTACCAATTAAGAGTGTAAAGAAATAATAAAGTTTACTTGAGTCATTATGATAACATTTAGAAGCGGGAAAATAAAGAAAACTGTCCCACCAATGCTCAGTATTTTTCTCAGTGTAGAAGATGGTAGATAGCTTGCTTCCATGTGTTTCTGCTGAAATACACTTGGGTTGGGGGAAGAAAGAAGAAAACAATTATGGGGGAAGAAAGAAGAAAACAATTATGGACTTAAAAGAAAAATATATAGACTTTAAAAAAACCTCTCCATTTCTTTTCCCTACACCATTTTAAAATAACATGAGCTTGGATAGGAATAGAAATAAACAAATATCAGTTTCATGAGGAAAAGTGAAAATGGTGGGGAACTCAGCAACAAACTTACTTTATTGACACGATATAGCTCAGCAATCCATAGATACTTATAAGGGAGGTGGAGATCCATTACAAGGTCTATTGCTATTAGTATTTTTTAAGGATTAAAATATGTAATACATTGATTGGAACCCACTTGACTATGTTTGAATGAAGAAAAAAATATTTGACCACTTAGGTCTTGTACTACCTTTGTTCAGCCACCATCATCTCTTGCCTGGATAATTGTGACAGCCTAATTCATCTCCCTGTGTTTGTGCTCTGCTGTAGTCTCTTCTTCACCTAGCAGAGTACTCTAAAATGTAAATTAGATCTGCTCATTACTCTGTAGCGGCTCAGAGTAATAGTCCAAATCTTTACAAAGACCCGTAAGCCTCTATGTGTTCTGCCTTCTATTTCCACCTCTCTCTCATCTCTTATCTCTTCTATTCCATGCATCTCTCCTGCTCACTGTGCTCCATTCATTCTGGACCTGTGGCTATTCCACAAATGCAGGAATGCGCACGTCCTCATGGCTAACTCCATTACCTCCTTTGTTAAAGTCTTTATCAATCAATGGCTGTGGTCTCAGTGAAACCACTCTGGCCACCCCGTTTAACATTGCTATCCTCCCCTTTTACTCATCTTTTTTTTTTTTCTGGTGCTCTTGATCTTTCTTACTCAGCTTCACACTTTCCTTTTCCCCATCATATATCACCTTCTAAGATACTATATAATTGACTTATTATATATATCTCCCTTTGCCTCACCTCCGAGAATGTAAGTGTTATAGAGCAGGGGAACGTTGTATGTTTTGTTTATTAATGTATCCTAAATAAAGAGGACTCTATTCTTAAACTCCTTTTTGTTTTCCCACCCTAGTGACTTTGATGAGATCTTTTGTGATCTATGAGAATGTTTGTTTACTTGATTTTTTTTTTTTAAGCTAAGGCCTTTTCAAGTTGAATGACCTCTTAAACCTCTTTTTCCCTAGGCTTTCACCTTAATCTGAGATCTAACCATTATGATAATGAGGGATTTCCCCAGTTCAAACAGTTGGCCTAAGTTATCTCCTCTCTGCTTCCTTTTCTCTAAGCCCCAGTTGGCTATATAACCTTACAGAGCCTGGCAGAAGTAGTCTCAGGATTCCTAGTAATGCAGCTGTATGGGATGAAAGAGAGAGGAGTCAAGTGGTAATAAACTTGCACTAGAAGCTTTATAATGACCTAATTGATTTTTCTCAACCCATGTCAGACTCTGTTTATTAAAGGGGTCATGTAAGGGTGGGGTATTATTGCCAGAGCACTGGTTTTTAAAACATTCAGGCTCCAGGAGGAGTCCCAGAGACGGGGCATGTTGAGTGTGTCGGGTTCTGCTTTTATCTGTTATATTTTGTTTCTGTTGAAAATTTCTCTGGAGAAACGAAAAGTAGTTCTGAAAAAGTTTGAAAACTGCTGAAGTAGAGATTAGAATGTACCCCTAACAATAACATGTAATTCAAGATTGTTTACTTGAATATATACAAAAATGTGTGTGTGTGTGTATATGTGTATTTATACACAAAGTGTGTAGGTTTGTGTGTGTGTGTATATATATATAAAAAACACGCACTCACTCACATACATATACATGCAAATATATACATTCATTCTTTGCTCATCATTGTTGTGTCTTCCATGCCTAGCACAGTGCATTCACTTTGTATTCAGTAGTGAATATTCACTTTGATACTCAGTAAATAATTGTTGAGTGAATGAAAGTGTAATGCCTGATGAGTATTGGATGCTTAGTAATTTAGTTGGTCAAATGTTTTGAGTACAGGCATTTCCGTTATTAGACATTATGTGCATTTCTTAAAAACTTACGTTTTTTAAAATTGTGAACTTAAAAATGACAGTTTATGGGAAAAATGGGACTGAAGGAGATTACTCAAAACCTATACAACTTACTAGCCATGGTATTAACAGTATTAATAAAAATACTAGTACAGGCCAGGCACAGTGGCTCATGCCTGTAATCCCAGCACTTTGGGAGGCCGAGGCAAGCACACCACCTAAGGTCAGGAGTTCAAGACCAGCCTGGCCAACATGGCAAAACCCTGTCTCTACTAAAAATACAAAAATTAACCAGGCTTGGTGGCGCACTCCTGTCATCCAGCTATTAGGGAGGCTTAGGCAGCAGAATCACTTGAACCTGGGAGTGCGCTACTGCACTCCGTCTCAAAAAAAAACAAAATACTTGTGCCGCTAAAAAGAATTTCAAATTCCTAATCAATACATACTATATAGTAGATATAGGAATTTACATTAAAAAACAATGAAGATAACTTTATAGAAGGATGGATGGGGGGTTCTAGTAGAATTGAGGTTGCTAAAAAATGAAGACAAGGGCAAAGTGCATGAAAATGAGAACCGAGCAACAAGCATTTCCAAGACAGAGGCTCTGCCCAAATTTAGCAAAGATGAAGAAGGAGGGTAAGTGGAAGCTCCTGTTTGTAGCTTGCTGTATTGGCAGTTAGTGTACCTTGCATCCATTTGATATTACTTGGCGATGTGAAATGATACCATGTTTGGAAAAGTCACATATGAAATGATGTGACTTTTGCATTGACGTGACCCCTAATTACTAGTGGCACATAAAGTAATTCATGTTACAACAGCACATGCAGCAAAATAGACTGTATCTATTAGGTGCTAAACAAGCATTGCATTGGATCCTGGGGATTAATGATGAGTTAAACATGGATCTGGGATATACAGAGCAAATTGCTGAGTAGGAAAGACAAAGAAAACAAGTAAATTACACTATAAGGTGATAAGTACAATAATAGAAGTAAGTTTAGGGTATGGAGGTAGCTCACTGGAGGGAGTGATTAGCTCACTATTATACACAGAAGGTGGTGTTTGGGTTGACCCAGGAGTTCTAGAAGGAGACAAGAAGTAGAACATAAATAGTATCTCCCCCATGTCATCTTTTTTTTTCTTGAAATAGACAAGGTTTTGCTCTGTCACCCAGGCCGGAGTGCAGTGGTGTGATCATACCTCACTGCAGCCTCAAATTCCTGGGCTCAAGTGAGCCACTGGAGTAGTTGAGACTATGGGCGTACACTGCCACAACTGGCTTATTTTTTATTTTTTGTTGGGACGGGATCTTACTGTGTTGCCCAGTCTTGTCTCCAGCTCCTGGCCTCAAGCAGTCCTCCTGTCTTGGCTTCCTAAAGCACTAGGATTACAGGTGGGAGTCACCACACCCAGCCTCCTTCTTTAGTTACCTGAAAATTTGCTAGAAGTGAAAGTGGAGGTGGCATGCTATAGAAAGTATGTAGGCTTTCAAACTATACAGCTTTAAATTCTGGCTCTTCTATTTATGAACAGTGAGGCATTGGACAGATTTTGAAAATTCACTTATAAAATGTAATTCTTGTGTGACATAAATCAGTAATGTAGTAAAAGTACCTGACATAATTTATGGCAACACCTGTTAGGCACTTAGTAAAGGTTGATTCTCTCATTCAGTAATAATGCGAAATAAACTAAAAAGTTCAGCCATATTCAAAGTTTTATACTGTTTTTGACTTAGTCTCACAATATTTATTGATAAAATGAACAGACTAAGCTATATATGTACCATCATTGTGTGCAAACTCTGGACAGTGAAATGTACCCAAGATCTTTCTGGAATTTTGTCAACTGCGGAAAAGTAAAATTGTTTTATGCAGAAGTTGATCCTGACCTCAAATAGAATTTCAGCAGTGACTTTAATGCAGTGTGTGTGTGTGTGTGTGTGTGTGTGTGTGTGTGTCTGTGTGTAGAGAGAATGCTTGGTCAAGTTGCACATGGCAGCTGTCTAATGCAAATGAAAGCCATTTAAAAACTAGTGTTACATTTCAGATAGATTTTGATAAACTGGATACGTTGTGAGAATTACTGAATGTATTTAAATAGTAGCCAGATACCTAATGCAGGAAAATGTAGATAGAAAATTATTGGTTATATACAAGATTTAGAGACTATAGTAGATAAAAAACTGATTAAGTAAGACACTGTTTTTAAAATGAAAACTCACTGGGTTAGTTATAACATGTGACAACCATGAGGTAATCTTTCCATCCTGTTCAGCACAAGTCTTAACCTACCTAAGGTCACTGTTTAATTTTGGGCTTTACAAATTGAATAGACATTTGGAAATTTAGGATAATGTTTATTTATTTAAGGATTAAAAATTTAAAGCAACTGAAATAGTCTGAGAGAAGAAAGATACAGGCACTTAATAATGGTTATTTTCAAGTGTACCTAAAGGCTAGCCAGAGACTAAATGACCAAGAGTATTTTCTTTTTGTTTAGGACAGCAAAAATATAAATATTTTATAAAAGGAAATATAAAGAAAAAAAATTTCTGACCATTGATATAAAATTCCTAAAAGTAAGGGAAGTTATAAATATTTTAAAAATATATAGAACCTTTATATCCATAAGATTTTTCTTGGGGGTATGAAAGTATAAAGGGATTTTTAAATGTTGATAAAATCCACCAGCTCTTTAAAGTTTATGATGTTGGTTGCAGTGAGACTAGAATAAAAAAACTGTAAATAGAAAAGTGTGTATTGTTTAGCATTATCAGAAGAGGAACTTAAAACGTAAGCCTTGCAGATAATAAGGTAGTGTTATCTTTGTGGCATCCATCAACAAAATATTTATTTGTATATTTACAATATACATCACACTCATTAGTAGAAAATAAGGAAGTATGAGAGACGACCTTTCTCCTCCAGGAGCTTAACAATGTTTTGCATGTATGCAGATGAAATGTTAAATAGCAACTCAAGAAGGTTTGATTAAATACTATATAAATGACACGATTGTAGGAATCTAAGAGAATCGACAGATTTATTACAGGGAAGGCTTCATTAGGGAGATGGCTCTTCAACAAGACTTTGAAAGATAAAATTTTCATAGAAATAAGAGAGGGATATACAAGTTAGCACATTAAAATGAGTCCAGCTGTAAATGCTAAATCCTTCAAATAAGCATAATTTACACAAGAGATAATACATTTTTAGTGTATGTGAGATAATAATAAACACTTTTAAAATTTTGTCTTTTGCTCTTACCATGTAGTGCGTAACCATCTCGTGTCTTAGTTCTGTCATCTGTTAAATGGGAGTAAAAGTTGTCTACCACATAGTAAGTGATGAACAGATATCTATTACTACTGTTTTTGGAAGGTAAATCTGACCATGGCACATTTATGGGATATTGCAAACTCATATTGCTGGAAGAGGCAGCTGAGTTGGAGAATACTGGGAGATTGGGTCAGAGAAGGAGGCCAGACTGTAGTGAGTCTCTGTGTAAATCTGATGAGCAGCTCCAAGAGTGGCAAGTATGATTCCACTCATATCCCAGTGCTTACCAATCCATAGTGATTCGCTGGAGCACTGTATTAAGGAAGCTTGGTCTGTATCTGTCTTGATAGCAAAAAAGGATATTATTTTAGCAATTATCTATTAGCAATATTTACTGTGTGGGAGGTGATAGTGTATTTTAGCATTTTATCATCATTGCACTAAATATTAAGAGCTACTATAGCTTCTTGCTTTAGAAGGCCTGGTAATGAAGAAGAGTTATAAAAAGACAAATTCACTATTGGCAGGAACATTAGCATTGAGTTGAATATAATGTGGCTTTGAGTGGGAAGAATGAAACATGAATTCTGAGCAGTGTTTTAAAGGAAGATTTGGGTTAATTTTTCCCCTGTGTTTAGAATGAATTCCAGTTTTTTTCTCCCTGTGATTTTTGGATCCACTGGGCTTGGAGGGGGGGTTTATTTAACTGATTCATACAGGAAAAATTTTCTAGTAAATGCTTATTATGAGAAAGCCCTTGTCCTAGGTACAAAAGATACACAGATGAAGAATGTGTTCTCTGTCCTCCACCCGTCTACAGTGTGTTGGAGAAAGATCTTTTAACAAGTAATTAAGGGATGTGCGGTGATCTGTAACTGAGATTATGTAGAAGGCACTGTGGGATAATAAAAGGAAAAGCATGTCCATCCACCTACAGAAGTTAAGTGAAGCCAGATGAGCTGCATTAAGGAACATTTACTTTTCATCTCTTGTCACTCCTTCAGTGAGAGACACTGTGCTAGATTAATAGCTAGGAGGATATTTGTACTTAATGTAACGCATTGAAAAAACACAAGGCTGTTAATATGCTACAAATACCTGTGCTATTTTAGTAAATCAGGTTTTAACACTTTTCCACTTTCCTACAGTGCTTTTAGCTTTAGGAGAAGCTCTTGTTATAGCCACAGTGGAGGGGTTGAGTTTTCATTGTTCACAGAAAGCACCTTATGCAAGGGAAGGTCCATTCTTGAGGTAGAGTGTAGTTTCAGAGTAACAGATGTCATCATTTCTACCACTAACAAAAGGTCTTTAATAGTCCAAGTTTCTTCTGTGAAGAGAATAGGTGACACCAGTATGTTACTCATTCACTCTGTCAACCAACATTTAAGGGAGTTTAACATGGGTTTGCTAGAAAAATAGTGTCTTTCTTGATTAATTTACAAATTTGGCAAACATTGTTTTGTATTAATCATTAGTTATAATTGATTTTTGTACTTCATACAGAGTTTGCCCCCTTTTCCCTTTATTATCAAATAACTTTCTTTTATAAAATTATCCAAATGAGTTCAGAGCACTCACAGTAAGTTGCTGATTGGTCTTAATCATGATCTTATGTTAGCATTTTAGTGTCTCTATTCCCTTCACTTCAAATCTACCCATCAGGGCTGTTTTGGTTTTATTAATTTTCTTCTTTTTCTCTTTCTCTTTCTGTTTTATTATTCTCAGTTCTTCCTCTTTCACTTAAGTACACTTTCATTTTAGAGATTTTGGAACATTGCATATGCTGATTTGCTGGGATTAATTCTGTCTTTTTAGTTTGTGGAAGATACTTTGAGACAATCCTGCCTTCTTTACGTAGATTGTTCTTGGTTTTATTCTGAAATAGAGACCCCCTCTCAGAAGAAGATGCAGAGACCAACTGCCTATTACGTCTCCCTGTCCTGTAGAAAACTTGACAATTCTATTCTGTAGGAACACGTGAAATAAGTGTTTTGAGCCTCGTTTTGTCTCACATAACAAGTTTTCCAGCATATAATTCAACATATGAAGCTTTTCTAATGATTTAAGGAGGTACTATTCTAAGATTGGTTGTGAGTTTGCCTTATTATGGTTTTCTATACACCTGAATTATTCTACATTTCTCCTCTGCTATGTTCACAGACTCAAGGGATACCTCAAGGTTGGAGTACAGTAACAGAACCTTCTGCAGAAGGTAAAAATGAGGGCTGTCCACTTTTCACTGTGACGGACTATCTAGAAAACAGTAGCCTTTTTTGGACATCATATTGTCCTTTCTACCCTTTTCCTAGTAGTTGGAAATCAGTTGCATATGAATGTGTGTTACATTTTCCTTTATCCATCTTTGTTTTGGGAAAGAGGTGGGAAGGAGGGACTCAGGAAATAGTTTTAGATTTTGAAATGTGTGTTATTGCAGGAGAGTCACTATATTATATTCTACTTTATATAGAACAAATATTTTATTTGCTGCTTTTGAATAAAGGACTTGTTTGTTGAGAATGACATTGTCTTCAAAGATGGTCAGTTAATTTTTGTTTCTTTCTCAGACAAGTCTTATGCTTACTTAAGTCTTTTCCCCCCATTTAACTGAATGTTACTTAGCATTTTAGTAGTGACTGTAATAGAAATAATGTAAATTACAAATATTAATACAGTGAAAACTAAAACTTTCCGAGGTATTAGCCAGCCTTTTGAATTTGAATATGACCTTTGCTCTTTCTAAAAATTCTAAACATTTCTATGATTCTGATATGTATATTTATGTATATATTACATATATAAATGTATAGCTCAGAGGAAATGAATGATAAAAAATAGAATAAATCACTTAGCATGTTTTTATATCTTATAATTAAAAACCATTTCACTCTCTGGATGGTTACTCTGCATAGAATAGAACAAATAAAGCTTATATCTTTCTATCTTTCTCATCTCGTCTGGTTTTATATTTTAAAGATAAGAACCTCTTCAATAAAAGGTCCTCAGTAAGCATTCTTCTAACCCTTGGATAATCTTCTGTTTTTCCCTCTCTTTGCATCAACATTAATTCTTTCAGGATGTTGAAAATAATAGACCATTTAGATAGTTTTGATTTCAGTGTTTTAATCAGATAATTACTTAATAGTTTGAAATTAAGAATCTAGATCAGTTTGACAAAATGAAACAGAATGGCAGTTTTCATAGAGGGAAATTTATCGTTTTTATTTCCAGCAACTTTTCTTACCAAGTAATCAGCTAAAAAAAATGCAAAACAGGTGTTTATCACTAGGAGATTATAGTTGCATAAGGGCAATGTTCTAAAAGCAAACAAAGAGATTTGTGATTCACTCACGTAAAGGTATAATAATTCAAGTCATATAAATTGAGAGTTCACTAAAAGAAGGAAAGGGAGAGAGTAGCCTTGGGGAAGACTGGCATTAAGGCAAAGACAAAGAATTGATTAATGAAATCAGTAATGGCCATCAGAAACATGGAGGGAGAATCAGGAAGGCACAGTGTCATCAGCATCTAGAAAGGGGAGTGTTTTCAGGAAGGGATAGACGGTAATATAGTAGGGTGCATAGACTTGGCATATTGCAAAGTGTCTGCCAAGAGTCCTCCCGAATAATTTTTCATTTAGGTCTCAGTAATAAGAATGGATGTACTGCTGAGCAGACATTTTGTGTTTATATTGTGAATCCTGTGACTGATTTTGCTTCCTTCTTTGTCTGCCTTTTGTAACTGTTATTAAGGATCTCATATATTTTGTAAGTGCCTTTACCTCAGCTTCATTTTATCTTCCTGGTCCAGTGACATCTTTCATCTTTTATTCTCTTTGCATTGTATGCATCTTCGTAAGTGATTTCTTTTCTCCCCTTTCCTCCTCCCCCTCCCCTCTCCTCCAACAGTGGGGGTTAGAGAGAGGAAAGATGAAAAGTGGCTAGTAGCTTGACACAGAGAAATATGATATATGTGAAAAAACCCATTAGATTTGGCAAGAATGAAATCATTATTAACAGGCAGGAAGATCAGTAGTTTGAGACTAGCCTGGCCGACAAAGTGAGACCCCATCTCAGCAAAAAATAAAAAAAATTAGCCAGGCTTGGTAGTATGCACCTGTGGTCCCTGCTACACAGGAGGCTGAGGCAGGAGGATCGCGTGTACTCAGGAGGTCAAGGCTGCAGTGAGCCATGTTTGTGCCACTGCACTACAGCCTGGATGACAGACTGAGACCCTGTATCAAAAAAAAATCATTAACCTTCAGGAAATTTAAATATTGGTATGGGGAATGGAGTGACACACATGCACACTCACACACACACTCAAATCTTGAGCAAGATTTAAGTGGAAGCAACCCAAGTGTCCATTGACGAATGAATGGATAAGCAAAATGTGGAATATGCATACAATGGAATAGTAAGAAAATTCTGACATATGCACAACATGGATAAACCTTGAGAACATTATGCTAAGTGAAAAAAGCCAGTCATGTAAAAAATATTGCGAGATTCCACTTCCGTGAGGTACTTAGAGTAGTCAGAATCATAGAGACAGAAAGTAGAATGTTGGTTGCTAGGGTCTGTGGGGAGGAGAGAACAGGGAGTTGTTGAATGGATACAGAATTTCAGTTTTGTGTAATAAGATGAAAAGAGTTCTGGAGATGGATTGTGATGATGGTTGCACAACAGTATGAATATACTTCATACCACTGAATTGTATACTTAAAATTGGTTAGGATGGTAAATTTTATGTTATGGATATTTCACCACAATGAAAGGATTTAAGAGAATGAGTATGTACAAAGTAGAAACAGTGGGTGACCCCCTATTTAAGGAATAGGCAAGAAAATGGAGGGAAATGTAATGGTAGTTTTAAATGGGTAGTCTGATCAAATAGAAGGTTTTCTTAAGAACTGGTAGATCTGGGCTGCTTAAAAGACAAAAGGGAAGCACTGGACTGATATTTTTAAAGTTGAACGTTAAAAAATAATTCAGCAATTACTTTTTGAACACCTACTATGTGTTAGCGGTAGTCTTATTATATATTTTGTTTTATGTCAGCCTTATTACATATTTTGTTTCATGTCAGCTTTCTTTTTCTTCATGGATAATTGTGTCAGTTTATGGATTGAAAAGATTTTGTTAGGCTAATAAGAAAATAATGTAAGCTCAGACAGGCAAGAAACTTGTTGACAGAATAATTCTCCATTGCTGGATGGCAGTGACTCACAGGCATATCACTAACAATTTTTAAATCCTTCTTAGAATTCATTTTCTGTGATGAATTTGAGTGACAATCCTTGTTGAACAATGTCTTGAGCTTTGTGGAAGGGGATGGAGGCGGGATGGGGAAAGTGGCAATGGAGGGGCAAGTAATTAGAGAAGGGAGGCCCAAGAGATTCCTTAACTTTTAAATTGGCTTATGCATTTGTTTAGTTTCTGACTTATATATTGTAAGCATATAGAATTCTAACATCATTATTTTCCCTGTTTTGACCAGTACCAAATATTTTGTGGGAGACTTTTAATGATAGTGCTACAGCTCTACTGCAATGAATAATAATAGGTTTCTGTGTGCTAGCTGCATTCCCACTGATCCAGAGCCTGTGACCTTAGCAAAGGTAAGCATATCCCAGATTGCAGTGTGAGATAGTTGAAGATTGATCTGCTTTGGTAGTTGTCTAAATTTCTCTCATCTGTTTTTAATGAGCATGCTCAACTGCATGAATCTGTTGATGACCTTAGACTGCATTATCTTTTAGATGTGTAAATTGGAAGCTTTTGAATGAGGGAAGGTGAAGTTTTAAGTTAGTGAATATATGCTTTAGGACTGTGTCTGGATTCTTTGAGTGGTTTTCAAGAATGCCCAAAAGAGTAATCACTCTAGATTCTAATGAAACTGCAGTATATTAAGTATGGGAGGCTGAATTTATGACAAAACTGAACGCTTAATAAATTCCTCTGCATAACTGATTGTTCAACACGCTTTGTTGAGTAGCTTGAAATTACAGTATAGTGTATCTTCTCTTTTATTACAGTTTCATTTTAAAATTTGAGCAGTTTGTCTAAGTCTTTTTTAAGTATATAAGTAATCTTTTTATTTAAAATAAATTATATTTTCCAAAATAAAAATAATGAGAAGACTAACATTGTCTTCCATTTTTGCAAACCTCTTCAATGTCTGACTTATTGGAGGGTAGTTAGATTCTCATAGCTGCATCTGTATCCAATCTGTTTTAGGATATTGTTTTGGTTTTAGTATATATATGTATTTTTTTTTATCATACTTTAAGTTCTAGGGTACACGTGCACAACGTGCAGGTTTGATACCTAGGTATAAGTGTGCCATGTTGGTTTGCTGCACCCATTAACTTATTTACATTAGGTATTTCTCCTAATGCTATCCCTCCCCCAGCCCCCTACCCCCTGACAGGCCGCTGTGTGTGATGTTCCCTGCCCTGTGTCCAAGTGATCTCATTGTTCAGTTCCCACCTATGAGTGAGAACATGCGGTGTTTGGTTTTCTGTCCTTGTGTTAGTGTACTGAGAATGATGGTTTCCAGCTGCATCCATGTCCCTGCAAAGGACATGAACTCATCCTTTTTTATGGCTGCATAGTATTCCATGGTGTATATGTGCCACATTTTCTTAATCCAGTCTATCACTGATGGACATTTGGGTTGGTTCCAAGTCTTTGCTATTGTGAATAGCGCCGCAATAAACACGTGTGCATGTGTCTTTATAGTAGCATGATTTATAATCCTTTGGGTGTATACCCAGTAATGGGATGGCTGGGTCAAATGGTAATTCTAGTTCTAGATCCTTGAGGAATCGCCACACTGTCTTCCACAATGGTTGAACTAATTTACACTCCCACCAACAGTGTAAAAGCGTTCCTATTTCTCCACATCCTCTCCAGCATCTGTTGTTTCCTGACTTTTTAATGATTGCCATTCTAATTGGCGTGAGATGGTATCTCATTGTGGTTTTGATTTGCATTTTTCTGATGACCAGTGATGATGAGCATTTTTTCATGTGTCTGTTGGCTGCATAGATATCTTCTTTTGAGAAGTGTCTATTCATATCCTTTGCCCACTTTTTGGTGGGGTTGTTTGCTTTTTTCTTGTAAATTTGTTTGAGTTCTTTGTAGATTCTGGATATTAGCCTTTTGTCACATGGCTAGATTGCAAAAATTTTCTCTCATTTTGTGGGTTACCTTTTCACTGTGATGGTAGTTTCTGTTGCCGTGCAGAAGCTCTTTAGTTTAATGAGATCCCATTTGTCAATTTTGGCTTTTGTTGCCATTGCTTTTGGTGTTTTGGTCATGAAGTCCTTGCCCATGCCTATATCCTGAATGGTATTGCCTAGGTTTTCTTCTAGGGTTTTTATGGTTTTAGGTCTAACATTTAATTCTTTAATCCATCTTGAATTAATTTTTGTATAAGGTGTAAGGAAGGGATCCAGTTTCAGCTTTCTACATATGGCCAGCCAGTTTTCCCAGCACCATTTATTAAATAGGGAATCCTTTCTCCATTTCTTGTTTTTGTCAGGTTTGTCAAAGATCAGATGGTTGTAGATGTGTGGTGTTATTTCTGAGGCCTCTGTTCTGTTCCATTGGTCTATATTACCTGCTTTGGTACCAGTACCCTGCTCTTTTGGCTACTGTAGCCTTGTAGTATAGTTTGAAGTCAGGTAGCGTGATGCCTCCAGCTTTGTTCTTTTGGCTTTGGATTGTCTTGGCAATGTGGGCTCTTTTTTGGTTCCATATGAACAGTAGTTCTTTCCAATTCTGTGAAGAAAGTCATTGGTAGCTTGATGGGGATAGCATTGAATCCATAAATTACCTTGGGCAGTATGGCCATTTTCATGATATTAATTCTTCTTATCCATGAGCATGGAATATTCTTCCATTTGTTTGTGTCCTCTTTTATTTCCTTGAGCAGTGATTTGTAGTTCTCCTTGAAGAGGTCCTTCACATCCCTTGTAAGTTGGATTCCTAGGTATTTTATTCTCTTTGAAGCAGTTGTGAATGGGAGTTCACTCATGATTTGGCTCTCTGTTTGTCTGTTATTGGTGTATAAGAATGCTTGTGATTTTTGCACATTGATTTTGTATCCTGACACTTTACTGAAGTTGCTTATCAGCATAAGGAGATTTGGGGCTGAGATGATGGGATTTTCTAAATATACAATCATGTCATCTACAAACAGGGACAATTTGACTTCCTCCTTTCCTAATTGAATACCCTTTCTTTCTTTCTCTTGCCTGATTACCCTGGCCAGAACTCCCAACACTATGTTGAATAGGAGTGGTGAGAGAGGGCATCCCCGTCTTGTGCTAGTTTTCAAAGGGAATAATTCCAGTTTTTGCCCCTTCAGTATGATATTGGCTGTGGGTTTGTCATAAATAGCTCTTATTATTTTGAGATACGTTCCATTAATACCTAGTTTGTTGAGAGTTTTTAGCACGAAGGGCTGTTGACGTTTTTGAAGGCCTTTTCTTCATCTATTGAGATAATCATGTCGTTTTTGTCTTTGGTTCTGTTTATATGCTGGATTACGTTTATTGATTTGCATATGTTGAACCAGCCTTACATCCGAGGGATGAAGCCAACTTGATTATGGTGGATAAGCTTTTTGATGTGCTGCTGGATTCTGTTTGCCAGTATTTTATTGAGGATTTTTGCATCAATGTTGATGAGGGATATTGGTCTAAAATTCTCTTTTTTTTGTTGTGTCTCTGCCAGGCTTTGGTATCAGGTTGATGCTGGCCTCATAAAATGAGTTAGGGAGGATTCCCTTTTCCTATTGATTGGAATAGTTTCAGAAGGAATGGTACCAGCTCCTCTTTGTACCTCTGGTAGAATTCGGCTGTGAATCCCTCTGGTCCTGGTCCTGGACTTCTTTTGGTTGGTAGGCTATTACTTATTGCCTCAATTTCAGAGCCTGTTATTGTTCCATTCAGAGATTCAACTTCTTCCTGGTTTAGTCTTGGGAGGGTGTATGTGTCTGGGAATTTATCCATTTCTTCTAGATTTTCTAGTTTATTTGCGTAGAGGTGTTTATAGTATTCTCTGATGGTAGTTTGTATTTCTGTGGGATCGGTGGTGATATCCCTTTATCATTTTTCATTGTGTCTATTTGATTCTTCTCTCTTTTCTTCTTTATTAATCTTGCTAGAGGCCTATCAATTTTATTGATCTTTTCAAAAAACCCGCTCCTGGATTCATTGATTTTTTGAAGGGTTTTTTGTGTCTGTCTCTTTCAGTTCTGCTCTGATCTTAGTTATTTCTTGCCTTCTGCTAGCTTTTGAATGTGTTTGCTCTTGCTTCTCTAGTTCTTTTAATTGTGATGTTAGGGTGTCGATTTTAGATCTTTCCTGCTTTCTCTTGTGGGCATTTAGTGCTATAAATTTCCTTCTACACACTACTTTAAATGTGTCCCAGACATCCTAGTATGTTGTATCTTTGTTCTCATTGGTTTCAAAGAACATCTTTATTTCTGCCTGCATTTCGTTATTTACCCAGTAGTCATTCAGGAGCAAGTTGTTCAGTTTCCATGTAGTTGTGCGGTTTTGAGTGAATTTCTTAATCCTGAGTTCTAATTTGATCGCACTGTGGTCTGAGAGACAGTTTATTGTGATTTCTGTTCTTTAGATTTGCTGAGGAGTGCTTTACTTCCAATTATGTGGTCAATTTTAGAATAAGTGCAGTGTGGTGCTGAGAAGAATTTATGTTCTGTTGATTAGGGGTGGAGAGTTCTGTAGATGTCTATTAGGTCCACTTGGTGCAGAGCTGAGTTCAAGTCCTGGGTATCCTTGTTAACCTTCTGTCTTGTTGATCTGTCTGATATTGACAGCGGGGTGTTAAAGTCTCCCCTTATTATTGTGTGGGAGTCTAAGTCTCTTTGTAGCTCTCTAAGGACTTGCTTTATGAATCTGGGTGCTCCTGTATTGGGTGCATGTATATTTAGGATAGTTAGCACTTCTTGTTGAATTGATCCCTTTACCATTATGTAACAGCCTTGTTTCTTTTGATTTTTCTTGGTTTAAACTCTGTTTTATCAGAAACTAGGATTGCAACCCCTGCTTTTTTTTGCTTTCCATTTGCTTGGTGGATCTTCCTCCATCCCTTTATTTTGAGCCTATGTGAGTCTTTGCACGTGATGTGGGTCTCCTGAATACAGCACACTGATGGGTCTTGACTCTTTATCCAATTTGCCAGTCTGTGTCTTTTAATTAGGGCATTTAGTCCTTTTATATTTAAGGTTAATATTGTTATGTGTGATTTGATCTTTTCATTATGATGTTTGCTGGTTATTTTGTGCTTTAATTAATGCAGTTTCTTCCTAGCCTTGATGGTCTTTACCATTTGGCATGATTTTGCAGTGGCTGGTACCGGTTTTTTCTTTCCATGTTTAGTGCTTCCTTCAGGAGCTCTTGTAAGGCAGGCCTGGTGGTGACAGAATCTCTCAGCATTTGCTTGTCTGTAAAGGATTTTATTTCTCCTTCAGTTATGAAGCTTAGTTTGGCTGGATATGAAATTCTGGGTTCAAAGTTCTTTTCTTTAAGAATGTTGAATATTGACCTCCACTCTGTTGTGGCTTGTAGGGTTTCTGCCAAGAGATTCGCTGTTAGTCTGATGGGCTTCCCTTTGTGGGTAACCCGACCTTTCTCTCTGGCTGCCTTAACATTTTTTTCATTTCAACCTTGGTGAATCTGACAGTTATGTGCCTTGGGGTTGCTCTTCTCGAGGAGTATCTTTGTGGTGCTGTGATCCTTTGGAGGAGTAGGGGCGCTCTGGTTTTTAGAATTTTCAGCTTTTCTGCTCTGGTTTCTCCCCATCTTTGTGGTTTTATCTACTTTTGGTCTTTGATGTTGGTGACCTACAGATGGGGTTTTGGTGTAGATAACCTTTTTGTTGATGTTGATGCTATTCCTTTCCGTTTGTTAGTTTTCCTTCTAACAGTCAGGTGCCGGTCTGTTGGAGTTTCCTGGAGTTCCATTCCAGACCCTGTTTGCCTGGGTATCACCAGCGGAGGCTGCAGAACAGCAAATACTGCAGAACAGCAAATATTGCCTCTGGAAGCTTCATCCCACAGGAGCAGCCGCCTATATGAGGTGTCTATTGGCCCCTACTGGGTGATGTCTCCCAGTTAGGCTACACAGGGTTCAGGGACCCACTTGAGGAGGCAGTCTGTCCATTCTCAGAGCTCAAATGCTATGCTGGGAGAACCACTGCTCTCTGCAGAGCTGTCAGACAGGGACATTTAAGTCTGCAGAAGTTGTCTGCTGCCTTTTGTTCAGCTATGCCCTGCCCACAGAGGTGGAGTCTACAGGCAGTAGGCCTTGTTGAGCTGTGGTGGCTCCGCCCAGTTCCAGCTGCCAGGCTGCTTTGTTTACCTATTCAAGCCTCAGCAATGGCAGACACCCCTCCCCAAGCCAGGCTGCCACCTTGCAGTTCGATCTCAGACTGCTGTGCTAGCAGTGAGCAAGGCTTCGTGGGTGTGGGACCGCTGAACCAGGCACAGGAGAGAATCTCCTTGTCTGCTGGTTGCTAAGACCTTGGGGAAAGCGCAGTATTTGGGCAGGAGTGTTCCAATTTTCCAGGTAGTCTGGCACAGCTTCCCTTGGCTAGGAAAGGGAAATCCCCTGACCCCTTGCACTTCTCAGGTGATGCGATGCCCTGCCCTGCTTCAGCTCGCCCTCCATTGGCTGCACGCGTTGTCCAACCAGTCCCAAAGAGATGAACCAGGTACCTATTGGAAATGCAGAAATCATCTGTCTTCTGCATTTATCACGCTGGGAGCTGCGGACTGGAGCTGTTCCTATTCGGCCATCTTGGGAGTCTTTTTTTTTTCTTTTTAGTGGCAAGAGATGGAGACTCAAATTACCTCAAGTAATGAGAAGTTCATTGTAAAGATGCTTGATCACCAATGATTTGATTGATTGCAAGTTGCAAAAGTCAGACTCACCTGCTTTCTTTATTTACATATAATCAAAAATTTATGCTGTAATCCCAGCAGTTTGAGAGGTCTAGGCAGGTGGATCACTTGAGGTCAGGAGTTTGAGACCAGCCTGGCCAACATGATGAAACCCTGTCCTACTAAAAATACAAAAATTAGCTGGGTGTGGTGCACACCTGTAATTCCAGCTACTCGAGAGGCTGAGGCACGAGGATTATTTCAACCTGGGATGCATAGGTTGCAGTGAGCCGAGATCATAACACTGCACTCCAGCCTGGGTGACAGAGTGAGACTCTGTCTCAAAAAACAAAAAAAAATATTTTTCCTGTGAGACAAGACAGACATTATTCTAGGCTTTGGGGATAGAGCATTGAACAAAATAGATATTCTTCCCTGACGGAGTTAACGCTCTTTTAGAGAGACAGTGAGCAAGTTTGCATGTATGTGTGTGTGTAGCTACATATACGCTCACACAACTGCTGGTACAGGTTATTTATGTGAAAAAATAAAGCAGGGTAACAGTATAGTTAGTGAGCAGATGGAACAAGGGCTACTATAGATAATGTGGTCAAGGAAGAAGTCCCCCAAGAAGAGGTTTTTGGTTATAGATCTGAGTGGCGCTAGAGGGTGAGCCAGGGGACAATCTGGGTGAAGTATATTCCAGGTTTAGGGACCAGCCAGGCCAAGGCTTACAGCTGGCACAACCTTAAAGTGTTTAGGAAACTGTTGGAAGGCTCATGTAGCTAGAAAGTAGTAAGGAATGGGGAGAGTGGTGGGAGACAAATTGATCAAGGAGACAGACAGGGACAGATCTCATAGGACCTGGTAGGGCCAATAAGGAATTTGAGATTTATTATATGGATAATGTAAGTATATTGCAAGTATAACTCCATTTAGGAGTTTTGAGCAAAGTAGTGATGTGATTTATCTTTCAAAATGATTATTGTAATTACTGTGTGAATATTAGACTCTTGAGGGGAAGGGGTCAGGAGTAGAAGTAGAAGACCTGTTGAGGCTTCGTGTGAACTGGTGAGAGGTGATGGTAATCTGGTGAGAAGGAAATGGCTGGAAAGTCTGATTTCATGATATATTTTGAAGAAATAGCTGGCAGGATTTGCTGTGGAATTGAATTCAGGATACTAGTTGGGGACAGGGACAGGAATAAAAGTTCATTCCTAGGTTTTATGTGGCATTGAAATTTCTTGGGAATAGGAGTAATTAGGAAAAAACCCAGAAATCTGAACAGTCTCAGGGGGGAGGTTGTTAATAATGGGGGAAAACATTGAAAAATACTGGTTGAGATCATGATGCAAAGAGTGAAGGACTGAGTGCTGTGAGGTCAAGAAGTAGAGGAGGACCCTGGAGAGAAGGCTGGGAAGAAATGGCCGGTGAGATAGGAGGAGAGCCAGGAGAATGTGGGGACCTAGATGCTTAGTGAAGAAAGCATTTTAAGAAAAAGCAGTGTCACATGTTCAGAAATCTGAATAAGATGACAACACAGACTTGACAATTGGATTGGCAAAGTCGAAGTTAAGGTTATTGATCTTAACAGAGACAGATTCACTGTAGGGGTAGAAGTAAAAGTCTAATTGGAATGGATTAAACAGGAAGTAAAAACAATAAATATTGTTGACTTTAAAAAGGAAGAGTCAAGAAATGGGACTCTGATACATGAAGGGAGATAATGTGAATAATTTTTTTAAAATGAGATTTTTATCATATATACATATACACACATATATACATATATATTTAAATCATATATATTTAAATCATAAAAATATATATATATGGAATGACCCAGTTAAGAAATAATTGATACAGGAGAAGATCAAACTATCTTAATTTAAAAACTATCCCTGTTTAATAGGAGAGTGCTGGTGTGTAGTCAGGGGCTTAATCCACCCTGGCCCAGGTCCTGTCTTTCTCTGTTTCTTTCTGGATTTTGGTGTTATTTTCTCCTCTTGTGTTTCCTAGAGGCTAGTTCTGTGGCTGGTGGCAGTTGCAGGCTTATGTTTTCCTAGGATCATGGCCATAGAGAACTAGGAGTCTTCCCTGCCTGTTCTAGTTAGAGAAATGCCAGAAAGTAACTGGCTTAGGTCTTGTGGCCAAATCTAGATCTGTTGCTGTGACCTCCAGAATGGGGTCCTGTGATTACTTCTTTCCCCATCTGCCTACCCCAGGTGATTTGGAGTTTTGTCTCCGAAGAAGGAAGAGAGAGAAGGAGTAACCTAGCAGCCAGCCAGCCATTACAGATTAATGACCAAGAATCACTAGACTTTGAGAAGAGCAGGTAGAAGAAAACTTTGAAAGGAGCAGGGTTGAGTGGGTGGTGTCTGGCAGCATGGGTCATGTGATGTAAAATATAGCTACTCTTTCAGAACATCTCTAAGTTCCTGAAACTTGCAGTTCAAAACTTTTGGACCATAAATGGATTTTCTCAAAGGCCTTTTTTGGTCCCACTCTGAATTTTACGGTAATTGAGTGTATCACTTCCTAAATAGAGACATTTTATTAAATCCCATTTTGGTATTTTAATGAAATGAGCTAATATAACTCTCACCACTGGAAACTTTCAAAATCTTCCTGGCTATTACACGTTTTTACTACTGCCTGGTACTCTTTACTTTGAAACCCTAGGTAAGTTTACCTAGACTCTTCAAACATGTCTGTATTGTTAAAGATGAGACATAGGTATTTTTAAAAGCATCATTGGAGGAGGAGAAAAGTGAATTTGAGGCAGCAAAAAGTAGGCGCTGTCTGTGCTGAGTTAGTTTGGAAACCTTGAGAAAGAGATGCTTTCTGAATACTGGTAAATTTGAGGAGTAGATGATTCTTCATGACCTAACCACTCTCAAAAGAGAAATAGTATTTGTCACACTTCAGTAATATCTAAGAATACCAACTACTGTTATACTTTATAATGAAGCTTAAGAATGTGGAAGGTTTTTGCAGTGCCATGTCTTCATACTGTACTAGAGCTCTTGTCTTTTGGGTTACTGGTGAATTTTTGCCAAATGAGGCCTTCTCAAGAGGAAAAGGAACAACTATAAAATTTAGAGAGTATATTTAAGTGAGAATATTTAAATATACTAATTTAAAGCAAATATAATTAAAACATATAAAGGCATCCAGATAATTATCTAGGAGGGCATGCCTTTATGGAATTACAAAGAGTTTTATTAAATTTTAAGTAGTTATTGGTAAAAATTTGCTGTTATCAAATATAGGAAAAGCAGTACTTTTATATGACTTCACCTGCTGTAAGAAATGGTGGTTTTATGGTTTATTGTGCTGTCTTCATTTTCTATATTTGTTAATGAAGATTTGGTAGTATGTTTTTGAAAATTCGTTTGATGTTATTATGAACATTTTCTATTTTTCTTTTTTATTTTATTTTTATAGAGATGGGGGTCTCACTGTGTTGACTAGACTGGTCTGGAACTTCTGGCCTCAAGCGATCCTCCCATCTTGGCCTCCCAAAGTACCAGGATTACAGGCGTGAGCCACTGGGCCCAGCCCCACTTTTCTTTAAATTAATAGAATGCAAGGATCATAATTATCTAAAATGGCAAATGGGTTCAGTATTTAGTGTAGACTAAAGGCATGTATAAATTACAAATAGGTCTTATATTTGTCTTATAGAATATAAGAATTTGCTTATTTTGAAAGTAAATTGTTTAGGCAGGGTTTAGAGATCATTTATAGTTTGTCAACACTTCCGTTAAAACAAATAATCATTACTTCCTAGATAATAAAGATTTTGATTGCTTATCACATCAAATATAAGAAAGGGCAATTAATAATTTAAAAAGGACTCTGAATTTAATTATTTGTTAATAACTTGTTGGTTTGTCTCCAACACTGTTAGACCAGAGTAAGTAGAATACTTTCTTCCTTATTGGCATAGCTGGGAGCCTGGAAAAAAAAAAAAGGAAAAAGTTAAAACCAGATCGTGCCTCTGGATCTGGGAAATCAATCAGTTGCCAGAGAACAAAGAATTACCAAGGAATATAAATGGGAATTATTCAGTAGGCAATTAGAAAAAGAAAAATAATCTGAAATAGGTTGAGGGAAGATTATTGTAAATTCTAGCCCATAAAAGTTGAGAAATGGAAAAGTTTAAGTGTTTTAGTAATTTAAACTAAGGTAATCACTGTGTTTCTAAAAAGACTACTAAAATTTCAGATTATTTCCAAATGCAAACAGAGTCAAGAAAGGAATCAGTTTTCCTTTAAAGGCTAGTTTTCGAAAGGTATCATAAGTATTTTTATAGTGCTTTATTAATTTTTTGCTAGATAAACATCTTAAATCCATATTAGAAGCTTTTTCAATATTGTGGGTTGACGAGATTACATATTAGAAGCTTTACTTCTAATATTGTGGATAAGGAGCCCTTCCTTACTTTCTGGCACGAAAAGATGTTTGAACTAAATGAGTATCCAGCAACAAGTAAAGTTAGGGATTCTGAGGCTTCTTAAATACGAATACCTACAGAAACCCCAAAGTACAGCTATTCTTTCCCAGATAGACAAAATCCAAAAGTGAGTTAAGAACACAGAGCTTGACTGCCTGTATTCAAGTCTCTACATAACACTTACTAGATTTGTGACATCGGACAGGACAAACAACTTGATCTCTCTGTCCCTAACTTTCCCTATTTGTGAAATCTCACTAATAAGTACCCATCCCCCACCTTAGAGGGTTGTGCTGAGGATTAAATGAGTCAACAAGTATATAGAGTTTAGAACAGTATTTGATAGCTAATAAAGCCTAATGTTTGCTGTTATTAATATTGTTAAAAGGCTACCATACTTTCTTGGAGAAAATCACAAGCTACAAAGTAATGGAGAAGCTCGCAATTAGTAGAATTCTCTACCTGCATAATTGAAGAAGAACCAAAAGATTTCTTTTTTAAATTTTAATTTCTTAATTGAAAGTGATTTCAAATTTAGAGAAAAGTTGCAGGACCAGAGCAAATAACTCCCATATACACTGTGTCTAGATACCCTCCCCTCCCCTTCCAGTGCCACCATTTGCCCTAATAATGGCCTTTTATAGCCAAAGGATGCAGGGTGATGCATTGTACCCGGTTGTCCTATCTCTCTAGTCGTCTTCAGTGTGGAAAAATTCCATAATACTGCCTGGACTTTTACAACGTTGGCCAGTAATCTTCAAAAACATCACTTTTGTAGTAAATAACTAAATTAGGATTTGTTTGATATTTTTACATTGTTAGATCCAGGTTATGCATTTTGGGCTGGAGTATCACAGGAGTGATTCTTTTTATTATATCATTTTGGGTGGCACTTGGTATCATTTGCCTTATTACCAATGGTGTTATCTTTGTCATTTGATGAATATAGTGTCTGCTGTGTTTCCATAACTATAAAGGTATTTCCCCCACACCGAACAAATGTGTAATTAATACTTTTTTTTTTTTTTTTGGTGGAGAGATACTTGAAGACTATTTAAAATCACATTCCTCATTTCACTTTTTAGTTCTAGCATCTATAAATGTTTTTTGCCTGACTTAATTATTGCTCACATGGTTGCTAAATGGTAACTTTTTGAATTCCATCATTCCTTCTACTTATTAGTTGGCGTTCTACTATAAGGAAGAGATTTAAACAGAGTGTATATCAACATCTTGTCCGTGAAGATGCTGGGAGATAACAAAGACATATTTTGAAACTAGGAATTGGAGAAAGACTGATTCTCAAAAACTTATGAATGCTTTGAAGATTGATCTTCTGCATTTATTCACTTATATCCTATTTTATTCAGTCAGTTTTGAGTTTGTTACTATTATGATTTTGATGCTCAAATTGTCCCAAATTTAGTTAATGGGAGGCCTTTCTAACTGGCTTCTATATCTTTTTATGTCCTTTCTAACTGGCTTCTATATTCTTTAAAATATCCTTTTCTAACTGGCTTCTATATCCTTCTGTATCCTTTTTTAAGGATTAAGGATATTCTTTATTCTTTTATATATCCTTCTATATCCATCATTTTTTGAGCTTTTCCCTACTTATTGGCACAAAAAGGTATCCAGGCTCATTGTGTTATTTCTTAACCTCAATCCTGGAAACAGCCATTTCTCCAAGGAACCCTGGTTATTTTTAGCTGAATTGCTATTTAGAAACCAAGATTTGAGCACTAGGTATGTTCATTGCTACTGAGATATTGTTGTTCCCAGACCTCAGTGGACAGAGTTAAGAAACATGCACGCACCTTATATTTCTTTTTTTTTATACTGAAAATCATGAATTCACACTGATACCTGATAAACTCCAATTTCAGTCCCACACTTTGGGTTAATTCTAGCTTAACTCCTTTTTCTATTTGTACTTCCCTTCACTGACAGTGAAAACTTGGCTCTGTTATCTTACTATGTTTACTTAGTTGCTCAGTCCCTCTGTACGTAGCCAGGGTCCTGACCTCACGGGCTGCTACCTCTTTCAGGGGCCTGCCTTATGTGGGCCTCGGCCTTCACAAGGCTGCCACCCTGTTGTCCGCATTATAGAGATACTAGCTACTGTTAACCTGTCTCATCCCCATGTGGGACCAGATTACTTCTGGGCAATTGAAAGACACTGAAATGAATTTGAAAATTGAAAAAAAACTTGGGAGAAAAATTGGAATGAACACTATCCAGTAGCTTGGTGTAAATGAATCAATCTTTGTGAGTTTATTTTGATTACTGAAGCACATTATTCACATTTTGCCTTTCTCATGATTCTCTGGCTGTTGACAAAGGTCCCCTATGAATGGGGAGGCTATTTAGAAATTTAATCCTTTAACCATTGTGTCAGTACTACAATTAAACTTTTCCTAAAAGTTATTTTCGCCACTAATAATATTAGTTAAACCACTGCTATGTATACCAGCTGAAGCCCAAGTTGGAAAATGTTATATACCAGGTAAATGTAGCTTAATAATATTTGTGAATTATTAGATTTTTAAATGCTAAATGCACTAGGAAAAATCATATGTAATTGAAGATCAAGCAAATTTCTGAGTACAGTTGCCTTGAAAATATTTCTACCATTGGAATTGGCTAATTTTTCTATTATTGAAGAAACCAAGGTTTACAAGTTTTGAATGTATTGTGTCTTCTTACCTGGAAGTTGTTTGGCATCTAGCAGTGAAATCTCAATTTTTAGCTGGCCTTCGATATAATAAAGAAGGTATTTATTAACTAGGCTTTTGTATTCATTTTTTGTTTAACTCCCTCTAAAAGTTAACACATTTATTACATCATGCTTTCTGGTAGTCTTGGTAATAATTCCTTGACTCTGATGTTTTATTTATTTAATCCAGTGCCCAAAGTAATTACTGTGCAGTCAGTAAATATTTGCTGGATGAAGGAATTCCAAGTTGCCTACAGAAAATCCTTTGAAGAAACTTTCAAATTCTAAGAGAAAAAAGTGTTAATAGCAGAAAATTAAAGCAAACAGTTGTAAAGCTATAATTGAAAAGCTATAATTGAAATGTTTCTTTATTGTTATACTTTGGAAAATAGCACCCTCTTCATTTTGTGAAGCTTAGTCACACTTTTGGAAGTTTGTTGTTTTATCTAGAAATGATTCTAAAAAGAATCAATGAAAGTGACATTTTCCTTGGCAGTCTTGGATAACAGAATCATTTTGTCATCCATTCACTCGTCCAATAAGTACTAATTGAGTTCCAACTATGTACCTGCCATTCCATGTTTGTTAAGTGCCTGCTATATTTTTGGTGTTGTATAACATGTTGGGAATATAGAACGAATAAGAAACACTGTCTGCAGAACAGCCATATGATTTTGAGACCCACTATGTCTCCAATTTTTTTATTTTTTTGGAGATGGAGTCTCACTCACTCTGTTGCCCAGGCTGGAGTGCAGTAGTGCGATCTCGGCTCACTGCAACCTTTGCGTCCCAGGCTCAAATGATTCTCCTGCTTCAGCCTGGTGAGTAGCTGGGATTACAGGTGCGTGCCACCACACCTGGCTAATTTTGTTTTGTATTTTTAGTAGAGATGGGGTTTCGCCATGTTGGCCAGGCTGGTCTCCAACTCCTGGCCTCAGGTGATCTGCCTGCCTCTGGCTCCCAAAGTGCTGGGATTACAGGCGTGAGCCACTTGCACCCAGCCTTCAATTTCTAATTTTAAGATATATCTTTGTTATTTCTCACCATCTTCATTGAACTAGGTATTGATATTACACTTAGTTTCATTGATAATAAGATTGGAGTTTCTAATAGGAAAGGTAACAAAGCCTTCCCTCAGTGTCCCCTGTACCACTGTTGGGAACAAAGCACCTTAGTAATTTTTAAGTTCTGAATGTTCAAACATTTGCCAGCATTTACCTAGTGTCTCTAAAAATTACATGTCATTCTTGCATAATTAAAGAAAAGGAGCTCATGAGCAAAAGTGTATATTTCTCTTTGGTACAATTACTAATATCTGAACTCAAGTTCAGGGTGTGGCTTTAGGTATCCAAATATAGCATATTGCAGGAATTTACTCCATGTTACAAAGACATGCCCTGCTGACCACTGTGCAAATGAGGAGCTCACATTCTGGCACTGTTCTAAACATAAGCCTGTCTTGACTGTGCTGAGCAGCTGAGCATCTAAAGTCTCGTTCAGAAGTGACCCCAGGAAGTCTATAAAATCAGCTGAGTTAGGATGAAATGTGAAAGGCCTGAAACTTATTCAACTTTTAGATTTGAAATGTTATTATTTTCTTTCTTTTATATTAGTTTAAAAATTCTTATTTTTAAATCCCTGCAATATTGAACCTTAGGTTAATTCAGTTTTCCTGTGATAAATTATGTGTATCAGTGTAAAGAGAAACTGAGATTTTTGTAAGTTGTTACACTCAATTGAAATTGGATTTAAAAGTAGTCAATACTGGTGTACACCTGTGTTGTTTCAGAATATGGTATTTTATATAAACGTTCCAATAACACAAATATTTTTCAAACTGCTAATAAGTTTTTAGCTTCTATCAACATTTCATATAGCCAACTTTAAATATAGTTACTTTTATTAATAATGTTTAGTCTTTCTTCTTCCTGACCCCCTTGCCAAACCTTTGGGTAGATATAAAGATGTTTTCATGCTTTAAGAGAAGGCAGTATATGTTTGTAACACATACTGTTTGTAGCAGTCTGTACTGTTTTTAACTCTACTCTCCTGTCTCAGGATATCAGAAGTTGATTTCCCTAAAATACATTAATTTTCCCAAAGAAACTTTTATGCCAGTTGCTTTTCTTTAATTAAAAAAATTCTTAACAAGCCAGTTGCTTTCTTAACATTAAGAATGACGTTACGAATGTTTTTAAAATCATAAATTTAGGACATAGCAGTTTTTAAAAAGTAGTATGAAAGCTATTAAAAAATGAAAAGCAGAATACATGTAATGTGTATGTTTGTTATATCCAAGGTCTGCCACAGCTGATGGTGAATTTGGCTGTATCTTGAGGTTTGAGGTTTCCTCAGAACGCAGGAGATGGTTAAGAGTTGGCCTTTGAACTCAGTGGGCGTAGTTCTAAATCCTGTTTCCACTACTTACTTGTGTGTGAATTTGAGCAAGTGGCTTAAACTCTGAGCTTCAGCTTCCTACTCTATAAACCAAGGATTATAATATTACATCTGATATCTACTTCATAGGGTTTTTGAGTTTTATGAGATGATTCATGTAAAGCATGTAGCACAGTTTCTGGAAATTGCCAACTGCTCACAAAATGTTTGGTACTACTGTTATTAACATGTCTCTACATACACAAAAATGCTTTATTATTAGAAGTTAGGTTTTCCCCCACAGTATTTAGGTGATTTCACAGATCATCTTTAAAGATATTTTGGATAGTATATACTTATATTAAATATGACAAATGAAAATTTATATGGTAGTACTTCACTAGGCTGTTTTGTATTTTTAGGCTTGTAACTTAATATAGGCATATGGCTAAGTGCTTTGGGTGCGTTGGTTTTGTAAGATTGCCTTTTACAGATGAAAGGAACAAGTAAATACATATATTTTAATCTTTTAAAGTTTATCTTTTATACTGATTTGTTTATATCAGGTTTGCTTAAAGCAAGGCGCACAAATTCTCTTCTGATACCACTGTCAACCACACAATTTTAAATTGCTACCTCCACTATGTTATAAGCCTCTTTGGTTCTGTTCTGGAGCCAAGGATTCACCAGTGCTGCTTTCAAGTGAGATTTCAGGCAGACAGTATTATTTATCTTTCACACAATTATGGGATAGCAAATTGATAATTAAAAACAAAACAAAACAGGTTCTTTTATTTAAGGAAGACTAAAAGTCAGTTATACATTCAGCTAATACTTAAATGGCAACTTGATGTGTTTTCTACAGTCCTTGTCTTAGAGCAGCTTGCAATATAGCAGGAACATAAGATGTAAGCAAACAGTTACAAAGTAAGGCAGCCCATATGATGTGCCATTTGGTAGAAATAGTTAAGCAGTATAGAAATTCATGGGAGGAAGAGATTGCTTTCAGCTAGAGTATTTCATTCACTTAAACCTAGTTGTACAACTGGGATGTACCTATGCATGACTCATGTCTTTTTTGGAAGGCTGCTTCAGCCAGTTGCTTTTCTTCTCTATTGGTGGCTATTTTCACCCCTTACAATCTCTTCATCCTCCCTGTGATTAGGACCCCACTGCTGTCAAAAAGCTTTCTGCTCTTAGGCACGGTTTTCATCCCTTTTTAAGTGCTGATCCAAAATAGTGACATGGTGGTGGGACCGAAAGTAGCAAGTAGATGAGGAGAAGAAAGGGAAACTGTTTGGGTGCAGAATCAGGAACCTCCTTCTCTGTTGTAGAAATTGCCCTTTTGATAGCAGCATGGGTGAGGAGTAATGAAAAGGAGAACCCTCTGTTCCTGTGAAAATCCACAAATGTATAGTCCTGCTCTTCCCCATATTCTACCTCCCCATACTCTCTCATCTCCTGGAATTTCGGTTCCATACACCATCCTGTCCCCACTCTCCCTTCCCGCACCATCGCCTTTGTTCCAGAGCCGTGCTGTAGTTCTGAATCTCCTGGCTGTTTAAATCTTGCCTTTCGAGCTGTTAGAGCCCCTCTTCCAAGTTGTAGGAATCACCTCCATGATGAAGAACTGACATAGCTCCATTGAGCTTTTCTGTTACTCCCTCCAGGCCTTTAGTAGGCCCCAATGTATACTTGATGTCTCTAGGAGAATCCTGAGTCCATTAATGTAATTGCCTGTGGCAGATTGCTCATATATGATGTTTAACTTTGGCATTACTGTTAGTACTATATGTCTGAAAGGTTTGTTTCTATGAGAAAATTTGTTTCAAGTTTTAAACAGTGAGCTGTTCTAAATCAGCCATCTATATTAGTAGTGGACTTACAGTCAGAAGGTTAGAGTTCAATTCTAGCTCTCTCAGTTATTCTGTGTGACCATGTGTGTGATCACTTGGCCTCTCTTGGCCTAGGTTGTTTGTATAGAATGTAGAGATAATAGATATCTTTCAAAGATAGTTGTTGGGGGTTAAATGAGAATGTATGTAAAAATGTATAGTAAAATATAAAGCCCCATAGTCCCAAAGGAATGTGGCAGTTTTTTGTGTGTTAATCATGACTGTGTTAGGTAAAATAACAAGTTCCTGCCCTCTCAGAACTCATCATCCAGAGTATAAGGTGAACATGGACAATTACATTATGGTATATGATAAATCCTATGGCAGATATAAGTATAGGTGACCAAGGAGCACAAAGAAGAGCAGCTCTAATCTGGAAATGAGTGGATAGAGAAAACTTGATGAAGGAGGAAGTTTCTTATCTGAGTCTTAAAGAAGAGCGAGCCTGGCAAAGAAGGAAGAAAGGAAAAACATTCCACATTGAAGGAGAGGCAGTGGGGCCTGGGGGAACATTGTACAGAAAGCTGCAAGTATAGCTGCAAGTATGACTAGACCATAAACTATCTGTGGTACCTAATCTGATTATTAGGTCCACTTAGCTTATTTTGAAGAGGCGGTGTTCCTGCACAATGTTTAACAACTCTAGAAACAGGTTTGGTCTGAAACTTGGTTTGACCATTTACGAATCTTTTATACCTAATTAAGAACCTTGCCTCCATACACTTTTAGATTCAATATGATGATAAAAGTATCTACTTAAAAGGCTTACTACAATGATCATTTGAAATAATGTTTGCAAATCTCCTGGTATTTAATGAACACTTAATAAATGTTAGCAGTTTTCATGGCTATCCTGAAAGTTCTTAGGGCCATTCTTTCCCTCTCAGTATTCTGTAATCTACTGTTCTAGGCTAACACTTTAGCAATGTTTTATTAATAAATACCAACTCTTGTTTATTATAATAGAATCATAGAAAGAGTTTAAATGAAATTTTTCTTAGGAGTGGGGGACGGAGTCTCACTCTGTCTCCCAGGCTGGGGTACAGTAGCGTAGTCTTGGCTCACTGCAGCCTCTGTCTCCTGGGTTCAAGAGATTCTCCTGCCTCAGCCTCCGGAATAGCTGGGATTACAGGCATGTACCACCATGCCTGGCTAATTTTTGTATTTATAGTAGAGACAGGGTTTTGCCATGTTGGCCAGGCTGATCTCTAACTCTTGGCCTCAGGTGATCCACCCACTATCGTCTCCCAAAGTGCTAGGATTATAGACATGAGCCACCACACACAGCCCAGTTTAAATGAATTTTAAAGGTGGTCTAGATCAATTTTATTATCTTGCATGTTAAGATGCAAGGACTGTTCAACACACAAATCAATAAATGTGCTACCTCACATCAATAGAATCAAGGTCAAAAACCATATGATCTTTTCAATAGATGCTAAAAAGCATTTAATAAATTCAGCATCCCTTCATGATAAAAACCTTCAACAAATTGGGTATATAAGGAGCATACCTCAACACAATAAAGGCCATATATGACAAGCCCAAAAGCTGTGTGTTTTGTGCCGAATGGGGAGAAATTGAAAGCCTTTCCACTAAGATCTGAAACAAGACAAGGATGCCCACTTTCACCACTTTTATTCAGCGTAATACAAGAAATACTAGCCAGAATAATTAAGCAAAAGAAATAAATAAAAGGCATTCAAATTGAAAGGGAAGAAGTCAAATTATCCTTGGTTGAAGAGGACATGATCTTATATTTAGAAAAACCTTGACTTCACCAGAAAACTCTTAGAACTGATAAATGAATTTAGTAAAGTTACAGGATACAAAATCAACCTACAAAAGTCAGTAGCATCTCTATATATTAGCAGAGATCACTCTGAAAAAGAAATCAAGAAAGCAATCTTCTTTACAATAGGTACCAAAAAATATACCTAGAAACGAATTTAACCAAGGAAGTGAAAAATCTCTTCAAAGAAAATTATAAAACACTGATTAAAGAAATTGAAGAGGATTCACAAAAAGGAAAGATATGCTTATGGATTGGAAGAATTCATCTTGTTAAAATTTCGTTACTACCTAAAGTGATCTACAGATTTAATACAATCCCTATCAAAATACCAATTATATCCTTCACAGAAATAGAAAAAAAAATCCTAAAATTTGTATGGAACCACAAAAGACCATGAATATCTATAGCAATCTTGAGCAAAAAGAACACAGCTGGAGGCATCACACTACCTGAATTCAAATAATATTACAAAGCTATAATAACCAAAACATCATGGTACTGGCATAAAAACAGACACATGTACCAATGAAACAGAATAGAGAACCCAGAAATAAATCCATACACTTTCAACCAACTCATTTTCAACAAAAGCACCCAAAATGTGCATTGGGGAAAGAATGGTCTCTTTAATAAATGGTGCTAGGAAAACTGGATATCTCTATGCAGAAGAATGAATCTAGATATCTACCATATGCAAAAATCAACTCAAAATTGATTAAAGACTTAAATGTAAGATCTGAAACTATTAGAAAACATTGAGGAAAGGCTTCAGGACATTAGTCTGGACAAGAAGCTTTTTGGGTTAAGACCTCAAAATACAAATGGGATTGTATCAAGCTAAAAAGCTTCTGCATGGCAAAGGAAACAATGAACAAAGTGAAGAGACAACCTATGGGATGGGAGAAAATTTGCAAACTATCCTTCTGACAAAGAGATTAATAACCAGAATATATAAGGAACTCAAACAGCTCAATAGCAGAAAAACAAATAATCTGAGTAAAAAATGGGCAAAAGACCTGAGTAGGCGTAAAGACAAACCAATGGCCCACAGGTATACGAAAAGATGTTCATTCAGCATCACTAATCATCAGGGAAATGCAAATCCAAACTACAATGAGATATCATCACAGCCCAGTTTGAATGGCTGTTATCAAAAAGACAAAAAATTACAAATGCTGTCGAAGATGTGGAGAAAGGGGAACTCATATACTATTTGTGGGAATGTAAAGTAGTACAGTTATTAAGGAAAACAGTATGGAGGTTTCTCAAAAAAACTAAAAATAGAGCTAGCATATGATTCAGCAGTTTCACTGCTGAATATATGTCTAAAAGAAAGGAAATCATTGTTCCAAATGATACCTGCACTCTGATGTTTACTGCAGCACTATTCACAGTAGGCAAGATGTGGAATCAACCTAAGTGTCCATCATCAGGTGGATGGATAAAGAAAATGTGGTATGTATACACAATGGAATATTATTCAGCCATAAAAAAGAATAAAATCTCGTTATTTACAGCAAAATGGAACTGAAGATCATTATGTTAAGCAAAATAAACGAGGCACAGAAGACAAATATCACATGTTCTTACTCAGATGTAGGAGCTAAAAAAGTGGATTTTATGGAAGTAGAGAGTAGAATGGTGGTTACCAGAGGCTGGGAAGCGAAGAGGGGAATGAAGAGAAGTTAGTTAATGGGTACAAAAATGCAGTTAGGTAGAAGGAATGAGTTCTAGTATTTGATACTAAAGTAGGGAAATTAAAGTTAACAGTAATTTATTGTGTATTTCCAAATAGCTGGAAGATAATTATAATGGTTCCAACATGGAGAAAAGATAAATGTTTGAGGTGATGGATATCTCAGTTATCCTGATTTGATCATCACACATTGTATACGTGTATCAAAATACCATATGTACTCCCAAAATATGTATAACATCAATTTAAAAAAAAAGAATCTGAGCTGTAGTTAAATAATGTGGCTATGATATTATCCTGAATCAGTGGCACAGCTGGGAGTAAAATCAGGTCTGTTTCCATTCCAGAGTTCTTTTCATTAGTCTTAGAATAAATTGCCAAAAATCGCTTTGAGACACTGACCTGTAGCACTGGCCTCAATTTCAAGCAGAAACAATATAAGTTAACATTTTAGAAGCTGGCATTTCTGTAGCTCTGCAGATTGGGAAAGATACCTTTAAAAGGAATGGTGTATCTCTCTCTGCTTGCCCTCTGATGGAAGTGCTGTTTAGCAACAGCATGTATAAAAGACCAGTGAGAGGCAGGTAATAAGGAACCAGATAATTCTTAAATGAGTAATTCTTTTACCATCAAGAATTTCTTATGTAACGAAAAATCACTTGTACCCCAAAAGCTATTGAAATTTAGAAAATGTTAAAAAAGAATTTCTTATACATACAAATCCCTGTTTCTGTTTGTCTCACCATTAAAATGTAAAATTAGATTTTCATAAGACTTGTTAATTAAACATGTTCTACTTCATTCAACAGCATCCAACAAATAATTTGTTGAGTGCCTTTATACCAAATGCTAGGGTTAGAGTGATGAGCAGAAGACTTATACTTACTGAAATAAACAGTTGTTGAAGTAATAATCATACAAATAAGTAGTTATAGTTATTTAAATGCTGTGCATAAAAGCTACTAAGGGATTAATAATCAGGGGCCGGGTGTGGTGGCTCATACCTGTAATCTCAGCACTTTGAGAGGCCGAGGAGTTCAAGAGATCAGCCTATGCAACATAACAAGACCCTACCTCTACAAAAAAAGGAAAAAAAAAGGTTATATAGTAATGTTCAGAAAGGTTCACTTGAAGAATTAAAGTTTTAGCTGAGATGAAGGTTTAATGAAACAAAAAGGTGGAGGGATAGCAGAAAGGAGCTTATACTCAGCAAACAGCACGTACAGAGGCCCTGAAGAAGGACATAGTATGATCTGTCCTAAGAAATGAAAGACAATTAGAGTATTTGGAACAGAGAAAGCTAAAAAAAAAAATGCAAGTCCTGGTCATGAGAAGAGAAGTGAAGGTGTTTACTGAGTATCACCAAGGAAACCACAGCAAAAGGAGAAGTGAATCTCCCCCTAGAATAAACAGTTCTGTTAGAATATTGTTTTAAAGATTCGTTGTCAAGACCACTGCAATTTTCAATTTGCTAAGTAGAGTATTACTAAGGCTTGGGCAGTTTTAATATGTTCTTTTTCATTTGATTTTTCTTCCTTTCTATACTGACTTATTGGAAATTGTGGGATGACTTTGATGTGCTGAAGTGTTTAGATCAGGAATTTTCACTGTTGAACAGTCATAGAAAGAGAGAATCTTACCTTGTTTTCTTGGCTGGGGATTTTGTGTGGGTGTGTGAGGTGCAGCTGCACCATGAGTTTTTTGGCAGTCAGGACAGGGCAATTCTCAATGCAGTTCATCTTGAATAGGAAGAAACTTAAGAGTAAAAAGTCTACTTTGAATGCACTAAATTCAGTGGAAAACACCGAGGGCCTGAACCTTCGGCTGACATCCTGTTACTTGGTTAAATGGATACAGCAGCCTCAGGCCCATGTCCAGGTTTTATGGTAGGAACACATGAAGGGGAGAACAGTCAAGGTTTTGTTTCAGTATAAAACTATCAGTTACCACATCTAGTTTTAAATGTTTTTGGTTTTTGTTTGTGGTTTATTTAAGCTTTTTCGCTAAAGAACACTTAATTAAAAAGGCAGATTCATGGAAACCTAGCTTTGCTTGCAAGTTTGAATTCACATTTTTATGTAGCTTATCAGAAAGATTTTTTCAGATTTATTTATATACAGATGGATTCCCAGATCTGCTTTTATTGCTCACGTTTTCTTCACTCTCCCTTGATCTCTTCTGTAGTCTATAAGCATAAACCCTCAAATGAAATGCAGACAGTATAGAACTATTCATTTTTAAGCACACTTACATCCTTGCCTTTGCATAAACTCATCATTACTCTTCATAAGCAGAAACGTCTGAACTGCGTCCAGTGCTTAACTGCTTGTTTATATCTTTACTGTTATTTAGTATTACTACTTTCAGAGTAGTATAAAGTTTTGTTCTGTGGACAGTTTGCCTGAGTTCAAATCCAGTCCTGCTGCTTACTTTGTTGGTTCCATTAGCTTTTTAGTTTTTAACTTCCAAAATAAAGATAATTATGTTAGAACCTCGTAAGTTTTTTTTAAGACTTAAGAAAATGCATACAAAGGACTTAATTTAAAATAAATATCCAGGAGAAGAGATGCTAGTTATTTTATTCTTGATTTAGGCCCAGTCTTCTACAATCTATTAATAGCTGTCTTTTCTGGTTGATGTCATTTAGTCTAAAGATCATCTGTATGTTGATGACTTCCTACCAATACCTCTGTTCCTAACCTACTTTTTCCTAAGCTCCAGACTTGCGGATCTGACTGCTACTCTATTATCTACACTTAAATGTCAAATGCATACTTCAGACATAACGTGTCTTAAAACAACTTTTGATCTCTGTCACTGGCCCCTGCTCATTTCCCCAATCTTTTCCTCCCCATTCTTTTCTATCTCAGTTAATGGTAGCACCCTCTGTACTTTTGGCTTTTGTTTAGCTACTAGCCCCTGTCCATTTCATCAGCACATCTTAATAGCATTATCCCCAGAATATATCCTGAATCTGACTCCTTGTTGTCATCTTATCTACTACTATCATAGTCTAAGACGATAACCCTTTCCTGTCTAGGCAGTTATGTAAGGAATGGTCTTCTTATTTCTCCGTATTTCACGATAAGACTGGACCATTTTTAGTCTTATCGTGAACAATCTATTCTCCACATTGAAGAACAATATTCTAAAAAAAGATTATTCCCCTTCTTTTTATGGAAATTAGAAAACTATCCAGAGTTCTTGAAAGCCTTTCAAGACCTAGCTCCTCTCTGACTTTCTGCCAGTCTCTCAAACACTGCTAGTTCATTCCATCTGAAGGCTTTTTTTTGCTAGCCTTTTCTCTCTTTGGGATATTTTTTACCCATATCTTCACAATGTGGCTCCTTGCAGTTTTTAGGTCTCAGATGTCAGCTCCTTAGAGAGGCTTACCCTGACATCTTTCCTGCTTTTCTTAAGTTAATCACTATCTGAAATTTCCCTTCCTCTTCTTCCTTCTTTCATAAAGTGCCCCTCCCCAAACCCAAAGGAATTTAAGTTCCATACAAGGACTTTATCAGTTTTATTCACTGCCATATGCCCAGTGCTTAGAATGAAATCTGGTATTCAGAATGTTTTCGGTATTACAGTACTATATGGGTGGATGGCTAGATGAAAGAATGAACAAGTATGTATCTGGTAATTTTTCTACAAGCAGAAAAATAATAGATTATTTCATTCTTACAAACTTTGTATAGGTGTTTATTTTAGAATTAATCATGCTAATCTTTGTCCTAATTGCTTTTACTATCACCTCTGTTTTTGATTGTAAGGCTTTCTTCTTCTCATAGAGTGCTAGATACAGTTTTAGTACTTAATGTTGATTAAATTGAAAATGCAATCTAACATCTTTATATATTCTCTGAAATTATAGAATATGTATTTCTTAAAGCAGGTGTGTTTAAAATGCGCATTCCCATTTTATCTCCTGCAGTTCATAATTGGACCCTTGAAGACACTCTTCAGTGGTTGATAGAGTTTGTTGAACTACCCCAATATGAGAAGAATTTTAGAGACAACAATGTCAAAGGAACGACACTTCCCAGGTGAGTCTTTGTTATGCAAATGTATTTTCCACTCAGGGAGAATTATATGCTAGATGTCATTTTCCCATACTGAATCTACAAGTTACTTCCGTGGCTGAGGGCACAAAGGAAATATAAATATATCCATTCTTTAATCTTTCTAAATTATGCATTTTCAAGTTTTAATCAATTTTTCTTGTCTAAATAATCAGGCTCTTGGAAAAATTATTTCCAAGGAACATGATTTTGAGTTTCAGAAGATGGGTCAACTATATCATTTGTAAATAACATCAAGGGTCAACTTTTGACCAATCTAAGAAAAACTTTTTTATTTGATACTGATTCATTTTTATGAACACATCTACTTGAATAGATTAATGTGCATCTCTTTCTTGTGACATTTTAAATGACAATAACCATCGAATTATGGTGTCTATACGTTATACCTGAATTTTAAAAATGAAATTAATAAAAAATAGCAGCCATTTTAAAATGTATGCTACATAGAAGTACTTTATATTATTTCTTTTAACCCTCATGATTAAAATGAGGTATATATTGTCCTTCCCATTTTACAGGTTGAAAAAACCAAGTCAGAGACAAGTTAAACATTTCGCCCAAGGCAGCATTTAAACCCAGATAGATTTGATAGCAAAGTCCAGGTTGCCAATTTATCCCTTAGATGTCTGACTCCAGTTGTTTTCTAAATTTTATTTTCTAAATTATATCTAAATTGTATCATTTGCAAATACCAAATGATATAATTTAGAAATTTTAATTTCTAATTAATTTAATTAACTTAGTAATCTTGAAAGATTTAAATGTCAAAATTTGCAATGATTCTACCAGAATTTTTTACCCTTACAAGATTGCTTCTTAAGTTTTATTTTTCCCTGGGTGATTTCCTACATCCAAAAAGACTCTAATCAGTTATTACAATCTAATCATATGTAATGAAATATATACATTGTGTCCCTAATCAACTTCCTTATATGCCCTATTTAGATAAGTATCCTTTGTTGCTTTGAGGTTTGTATTTTGGATCAAGTTGAAAGTTTTCAAATCTCTCTTAAATGTATTCTGAACATCAACATTAGTATTTCTGATTTTATTATACACATGACTAGAATGATGAAATTATAGGGATAAGAGTCAATTTGATAAGTACTTACTGAATATCTTTTATGTTCATGGTACAATTAGATGCTCGAAAGAAGACAAAAATCAAATAAAATATAGTTATTTTAATTAAAACAAGTTCTTAAAACAGAGTGGAACATTAAAATGAGATTAGAATTTATTTATTTATATATGTTGCCCTGGGTATGAGGAACAATAGGAATTTTCTTGTTGCCTTTTGAGAAACTTCTTTATATAACAACAACATGAAATAAAATAGGCTAATCTGTGTTTTGACAGAGTGTTATAGCTACTCATTTCCTTTGGTTAAGTAAAGATGATCAGAGATGCTTCCAATTCTGGTAAAATTGTGACATCACACACTTGTCAAGATCAACTCCTTAAATAGTGAACATGTTACTATAGAAAAACATTGTAAGTTCAGTTTTCAGGTCAGCCCATTGGAACCTTTTTTAGTGGAGGAGAAAGGAGAACAGTAAACTCTTCCTTAAGCCCCTGTTATGTAGTAATGGAAATTAGACGAGTCAACTTAAAGGGGCAATATCAATTAATTTCAATTATTATGTAAGTTCCAGAGCTCTTTGTATGGTATCTGTAGACATAAGAACTAGTTACAAGAATGTATAAGAAAATGTATTACATATTCTATAGATAGTTGGCCTACAACAGTCCATTATGATGTTTCTTTTCTGTGACATTAAAACCCTTTACATCTGCTAAAGGTAGCCAAAACTATGTTTTGTGTTGGCTGTAGTGGTTATCTTAAATCTTTCATTGTGTTTTCTGTACTCTGTAATTCTTACTACCAAACATGATAACCAAGGCTGTCTTCACCTGACATATACCACCTCATTTCTTTTCAGGCCTGTGTGGCCTTCCCTGACACCCTCACCCACTCAGGTGGAATCATTTTTACCTCTGGACTCATATTGAATCTCGCATAAAATTTTATTATGTATTTTCTTTTTTACTACATCTCGTTGTCTTTCTTAGTCTATTGATAGTTTGCTATTAATTCATGCATCCATCCATCCATACATTCATTCAGCTATTATACAAACATTTATCAAGCTTCTACTTTTGGCAAGTACTACATTAGGCTTTGGGGATACAGAGATAAGACATAGTCTTTCTCTTCATGCAGTTTGATTAGTGTCATGTTAAAGGTGTAAGGGAAGCATTATACGAAAGTACCTGTGGAGAAGATAAAGGAAGGCATTTTAGAGAGGGAATGTTAGAGTTCTTTGCTCTTTAAGGTTTTATAGAAGCCTCATAGGAGTTCCTGTAATTTCTCCATACTTAGAGAGTACTGATATCTTTCTATACAAAATGTAGTGTTTCAAAGTAGTCTTTGGAATCGTACATATTTGGGTTTGAATCCTTGCCTTACCTATTACTAATTATGTAACCTTAGGCAAGTTACTCAACCTCTCACAAGTATCTTCACCTATAAAATGGAAATACTATTATAAGGTTTTCTTGAGTATTAAGCCATTGATACAGGACCCAGCATATATTATATGCCTGTATTTATTGTCATTGTTATTATTATTAGACTTTGTGTAATAAAATCTTTACTAGCATCATACTTGGTTGTTAAGAAATCTTAGTTGAATACTGGGCTGCTTGTATTTACAGTCCATAATAAAGTGATTTTATTTCCTTATTTTACCTGTGCCTCCTACATGCTTTCTTCATAGCTAATAAAATGATTTAGTACTTCTTATTATATAAATTCCTCTACCTACCTACCTCAATCCATGAAGGCTTTTTATTTCCCGCTTGTGACTTCAATGTACTTTGTTCAATTTTTAAACAGTTAAACATTAGAATGTTAAAGGTATAGATTTTTTGATACTTTTAAAGAAAATCAATATGATCTAAATTGAAAACTAAATTGTTTTTTAAAGTCTGCTGTAGATGTTAAGTTACTTCTGGTTTTATTATCCTTTGTGAAAGGATAATAAATGACAGAAGCAATTAATGATTATAAAATATTTTCAACTTTAGGCTGGGCGCAGTGGCTCATGCCTGTAATCTCAGCACTTTGGGAGGCCGAGGCGGGCGGATCACGAGGTCAGGAGATCGAGACCATCCTGGCCAACATGGTGAAACCCCATCTCTACTAAAAATACAAAAAATTACCCAGGCATGGTGGCACACGCCTGTAGTCCCAGCTACTTGGGAGGCTGAGGCAGGAGAATTGCTTGAACCCGGGAGATGGAGGTTGCAGAGAGCCGAGATCGAACCACTGCACTTCAGCCTGGGTGTTGGAATGAGACTTTGTCTCAAAAAAAAAAAAAATAAATAAATTTTTTTTTCAGCTTTATAAATTTCTAAATCATAGTAAGTCATAACAAAAGGTAACCTTAGAAAACACGAACTTTTTCAGTGTAGCTACCAAATTATTAACATACAGGAGTCTTTCTACAGCTAAGTTTGTACTGAAGAGGTTTTTGAAACATGTAACAAATTATTAAATCACACATGGATGAGCTCCAACAGTGATCATCAATAATATGTAAAGTATTAAATGTGTTGCTCAAATATTTAAATTTGTATACTAGAAATATTTTCATTTAATATATATATATGTGTGTGTGTTTTTCAAATAAACAGGATAGCAGTGCACGAACCTTCATTTATGATCTCCCAGTTGAAAATCAGTGACCGGAGTCACAGACAAAAACTTCAGCTCAAGGCATTGGATGTGGTTTTGTTTGGACCTCTAACACGTTAGTATTCTCTCTCACTCAGAGGATGATGTAAAAGAATATCCTGATCATCTCTGTGTTATTTGAGGAAAGAGAAAAATAAGATAGTAGGCCTCTAAGAAGAATCATCTATTACCTGTGAAAGAAGTGTAATACTATCTTGAAAGATTTATAAGATAGGATTTTCTGTCACTGAAACATGAGTGTGAAATTTTCAAAGCTGGTTACTAATGTAAGAAGTTATATAAAAAAACTATATTTAGCTGTTAATTTAGAATTTTTAGATTTAAAACTTTGGATCTTTGGAGGAGTTTTAATGTTGATGTTACTATAATTGGATATTCACTGAGGAATCTCTTAAAAAATAATACAGTCTAACCATCTTGATGGCATGAAGCAATAGAGCCTAACAGTTTTCACTAAACACCAAGAAAATGGTTTTTTAGGTATAGATGGAAAGCAAAGACTCACTTGAAGCTTTATAAATTAACAAACTCTACTGGCAGGAGCAAGAGGTAGAAAATGTTATTTGATTGTTTTGAAGAGAAACATTTGAGAAAGTGTTATGCAATATCTGTAAAGAAAATAAACCTTGTATTTATTTACTTTGACAGGAATATTTTTTCTGTCAAAAGAAGAGAAGTTTAATATGTTTGTTTTATTTAATTTCGAATTTTTCAGAAAGCTTTGGGAGAAAGTGTTTGAAAAGTACACCTTTTAAAGGAATTATGTTTTTTTTTTTTAGTCAAAAAAGAATAACAAAATTAATACAAGAAAAATGGCTTCCACAAGTTATAAAGTAGGAAACTGATGTTTATTCTCCCTGAATTCTTGGAGTTAGGAGATTTTCAGGTTTCTATGATACCATCTTGGGAATGGCCCTTCTGAAAAAGGGTAACTAGAATTGGTTGAATAGATTTCATGACTTTACTGGTGGTTCTTTTTTGGCTTGGGCTAAAAGAGCAGCTGGTGAAACAGCTGGAACTCCCCATATGAGAGTTGGTGGAAATGCACTGTTGGTGGAAATTACAAACCCTAGGAAATAGAACACTACTGAAATGCCGAGCGTTCCATAGAGATGATGCCCTTTCCAACCTTTTCCTTGTCCTCACTTCCAGACCGAATCCATTGGGGGATTGTCTTCTGTGGGATTCTGTCCAATTTTTCTCATGTGAGTGGTTGGTAAAAATAGGAATTAAAGTATAGAATTTGTTTCTATTTACAACTTGATCAGGAATACTCATATTTTATTAATCTTGGAACTAACCCCTTTCTAAGCCCCCAAAATTATATTACCAAGTCATTTGAAAAGAAATCAAACTAGTCTCAAAAAAGATTGTAAACAAATATTTAAATAAACCAATTAAAAAGTTAATGATTTTAAATATGTTTGTCTTAGAATGGTTGAGTGAATGTGCCCCATAGTCAGAACACTTATGTTAGATTTATTTTAAAAACCAGCATTGTCAAATGAACAGAGATACATTTTAAAGGAGTTTTTTTTTTTTTAATCTTTTCCAGTCTGTAGTGCTTATTATTGAGTGTAGGACCTTATTTATCTATTTATTGTTATTTATGGTCAGAGAATAGGGCTCACAGTTGAAGGAGAACCTGAATTGAACATCTCAGTGTGAGGCAGAAATAAAAAATGCTTTTGAGATTGTAGCTTTCAGCAGTACATTTCTTCCACTACAGGTGGAAGGGTGAGGGTGTATACTCTGGCAATATGGAGAACTGAGAGTCTCTGACATAAAGCATGCTACTTATCACACTACACAAACATAGCCAAACCCCAGACTTGTCAGCCTAGGAACTTCTGTAGAACTCTTTTATGTCACCAAACTTCAAAATATGTTTCTGCTGGAGGCCTGGGCATTTAGGCAGTTTTTCACTGTGAGCTGTATCTCTTTGGAGCATTAAAATAATATATTAGCTATCATTGTGTCTCTGTTCCAGAGAGCCCCGTGAAAATTAGTGTGTACTGACTGGGCTAAATCAGGAAATCTGAATAGTGATTTCTGTGTTTTGTATCACTGAAGGCAGTAGGCCCTGGCTCCTCACTCTTTGTTTTAGACATAAGGCTGGGGGTTAACATCATGCCAGTAACCCACATATCTCTGGCATATAGACACCTAAAATTGAATAATTGTTATTACTATTTAACCCAGGCTTTATCAGCCTTAGCACTAGTCACTCTTTGGGCTGGATAGTTCCTGGTTAAGTCTTTGTTATCAGCAGAGGGGACACAGGGAGGAGGTTGTCTTGCGCACTGTAGGGTGTTCAGCAATACTTCTGGCGTCTGCCCACTAGGTGCCAGTGACCATTCCCCCAAGTTGAGACAACCCAAAATTGTCAAATGTCTGCTAGGGGTGGGTGAGGAATTATCACCAGCCTTGAGAACCACTGATTAATCTAACCTAATTAGTTATATAGCTGCCTCCTTGGGGAAAATACATTTTGGTGAGTGATCAGGTTTGTAAGTGTGACAAAAATGTGACAGCTGCCTAGCTTGACTGAAGGAAGTGAGTTGGGATGATGGTGGTGATACTTTTGATGACTCCCTTCACCCCACAGAGGGCCATTCTGGCAGCATATGATTGGAGGTGCTGTTGCTTTTTCAAGGGTCCCCATGACTTTGACCACTCCTTCTCCCACCAGCAGGGTCATGGTATGTCTATATGGGCTTACCTCTGCCCTTCTATAAGTCTAGTATATCAAAGAGTTACAAGAAGCACAGTCATTATTTGAAGAAAGAATTTTAAAAGGCTAGAGCTTGTGCATGGGAAAGAGATCTCCAATTTTTGGTTTTGTTTTAGATACTACTTAAAAAGTGTCTTTTTGTATTGAGGTCCTGTCATACTCAAAGATTAATTTAATCATCTGTAATTCTCTTAATAGGCCCACCTCATAACTGGATGAAAGATTTTATCCTCACAGTTTCTATAGTAATTGGTGTTGGAGGGTGCTGGTTTGCTTATACGCAGAATAAGACATCAAAAGAACATGTTGCAAAAATGATGAAAGATTTAGAGAGCTTACAAACTGCAGAGCAAAGTCTAATGGACTTACAAGAGAGGTAAGTTCAGAAAAATCGTAACTCATTTATGTAGGCAAATACAATTTGTAAAAAAAGTAATATGGTCATGTGCTTAAACACTTACATTTAGGTTATTATACACATGGAATATATGCATATTTGATTTCACATTTTTAGAAAAGTATACTTTTATAATTACAGATTTATTATAAATGTGTATACTTGAGAATAAATGAGTAGAAGAACAGTGGAGGTAAGTCAAATGTAGTGGAATTAGATGTGTAGTTAAATTTTATTTTTAACTTGATTTAAATAATTGGGAATTTTTGAAAAGCTTTTTGCGGAAGAGTATTTCCCTGCTTTCCCTGTCATTTGAGCCCAGGATAACCAAAATAGTTGTATAGTAAGTTGCCTGATATTTTTATTAACCAAACTTAAGGCTAATGAAAAATGCTATGATTTCTGATTGAAATATGTATTTAATTGCTTGACACAGTATTCATTATTTTGTAAAAAAAATAAAACTTTGGAAATTTTTGTGAGGAATTTTTATTTTTATTGTTCTATAAGGCTTGAAAAGGCACAGGAAGAAAACAGAAATGTTGCTGTAGAAAAGCAAAATTTAGAGCGCAAAATGATGGATGAAATCAATTATGCAAAGGAGGAGGCTTGTCGGCTGAGAGAGCTAAGGGAGGGAGCTGAATGTGAATTGAGTAGACGTCAGTATGCAGAACAGGAATTGGAACAGGTATTTACATTAAAAAAAAATCACTTGTAAAGATGTTAACATTGCCACTCTGAGGAGCCAGGTCCTGTTTTTCTTCAGTTTCCTACATTTAGTTCTATTGTATACCGTTTCTCAGTTGATAAAAGAATCATTTGTTTATGTTGTTAGCATTGATCAAAGTTCATATAGCAAAATAACACAGTAGTAACTGAAAGATAGTTACCATCATGTTCACTCATTCATGAAATCTTACCTTGCCATCTTCACTGTCTTGAGTAAATTTAAGGTGTTTGTTTAACATCTGTAATATGTTTAAGTTTCTGACTATAATGTAGTAAGATAAAGTATATCTAATTTTGAACTTCTCTGCAAAGGTAAAGGATCTCTATTAAACATCCATTTGAATCCTGTTAAATAGTTTTAGAACATAATCTGCTAAAAGTTCTGAAGCTCCTTTCCAATACCTGCTTCTCCTGTTCAGTTACTTAAGATAGAATATAGGCATTTAGGCATTGCACAGAGTCCTTTGGAGAAGATGAGGTGCTGGCAGAATTTAATTATAGACAGATGCATTAGTTTCCTGTTCCTGCTGTAAAAAGAAAAAAAAAGCCACAAACTTAGTGGTTTAAATAAACAGAAATTTATCATCGTAAAGTTCTGAAGGTCAGAGTGAGTTGAGGCGAGCCTGCAGGACTGTATTCCCTCTGCAAGCTGTAGGGGAGGACGTGTTTCCTTGCCTCCTCCACTGGTAAAGGCCACCCACGTTTCTCAGCTCATGGCGCCTTCGTCTGTCTTCAAAGCGCGTCATTCCAGCCTCTACTTCTGTGGTCTCATCTCCTCCTTCTGACTTTGATGCTTTCTTTACTGATAATAAAACTGAAGAACAAAATGAGGATTATAAAACTTGCTCAAAATTAGAGATGACTCAGTTATAAAGCAGGGGCAAGAACTTAGGTGTTCTGCCTCCACTTCGTTTTATGCGCTGTTGCTGCCTTCTTAATAGAGTGCTAAATAAGAAATGCAAATTAAGTGATGAATGACGTAAGGTCAACTCATGAGAATACATTACTGTTTCCTTCAAGATTGTCATTTTATGAGAATATGTCTGAGTGAATGCAGCCATCTTTTTTATAACTGTTAACCACTCCTTCTCTCACACCCCCAGATGTCTGTTTTTTGGAGCTCTTCCCTCTAAGGACTCTTAGATGTATTTTACAGTCATGCCCCATTCAACTAACAAACCATGTCAGCACAGAATGTAGCAAAGAATCAGGGAGTTGACAAAAAAGGCCTAGTCGAAGTCATACGGTATCCGAGAAGTGGGTACTATGCCCTTTGCACTCCTGTAAGAACTCCCTGCCTTTTTCCACCAAGACGTCCAACTCTCGGTTTGTTCTGGTATATTTCTGTCTTTCTAAACTTTGTACATAAAAAACAGCGAATCAGAAAACAGAAGTTTGGAATTCTTCTACAGAGATATAAACTGATGGTAGTACTTCACAGGTGACTGCCTCACAGTGAGGGAGAAGAGACAATATAAAAAAAGGGCCCAAGAATTATGGACATTCTAACTTGAAGCTTTGGGAGAGACCATGCACACCTCAGTAGACCCCGAAGTTACCAAAATATGATGTATTGGTATTATTGGTATGAATAATCTCATTAGATCCTGGGTCGATAAGAGGTGGTTTAAAGGAAGGAAATTGGTATTTTAAAAAGAACACTGTCTGGCATGATTATATTAATAAGAAACACAATTTTCTGAGGGCTTACTGTGTGCCAGAAGTGTATGCTACACACATTGCCAGTGGTTTGCTCATAAATTTTAATTCTCACGACACATAGGTATTATCTTCATTTACAAATGAGCTGTGTAGAGAGGCTAGATAACTTACTTGCCTTGGGTTACACAGCTATTAACTGGTAAAGGCAAGATTTTGCGTGTCATATTCCAAAGTCTGTGTCTTCTTATACTGCTATTAAAAGCTTTGCTTGTAGAAATAAGTTTAACTGAGAAATGATGTATAATATGGCATAACCCACAATTCCACGTAGTTCAAGGAATTACTGTATTTTGTCTGGAGAATAATCAACATAAATTTAGAAGTCAGGAAAATCTAGTATGTTTTTTATATAGTGTTATTTTTCCTAGAACAGAAACTTTGGGTGACTAATAGTACTGCTTTATGTTCTGTGTGATTTAAGTAGTTTTCACAAATTAGTTTCTTAGAAAAAGTCTCAGGAAACCTTTAATTAGGGCAAGCGATAATACCCCTATTATACGTGAGACAATAAGCCTTAGGAACTTACTGAAGGTTACAGAGATGATAAATAATACAGTTGGGTCTAGAAACCAAGTTTTCAGATGTTTAGGCTGTTTTTGTGACAGCATGTTTTTACTTACTGTTGTTTTATTCCTAAGATACAAAAATAATGTAAATAATTATTACATTTTAAACATTTATTGTTTGCAAAAGCTGTTTATTACTCAATTGTTTCTGTGTTCATTCCCCTATAAACAACAATGTGATTTAAACTAAGGGTTGGGATTTAGATCAAATGAAACATTTATGAGTAATAGCAGAGAAAACAGTTAAATAGTTGCCACTATTGGAAGGTCAGACTTTCCACAAGTTTGAGTCATTATTTGGCAATCAATCTAAACATTGTTCAGCTTCAATTTATGCTAAAAATATATAAGTAGTTTTTATGTTAAATGTGTTTCATTTGAGTTCTTTAGGGGAAATACATTTATGGAAATATTAAGAAAAATCTATGATTAAAGAGAGTAACTTGAATGAATTTTGTTGAGATTCTCTGTATAATTCCTTGGAAGTGAAAATTGTATAGAAATTTTAGCTTTAAAATCTTCTGAGAGGAAGGGCTTGTGGACTTATATTTTGTGGTGTTATGCAGGTCTGCATGAACCCGAGCTTAAATTTTATCTCCCTGAGAGATTAGCAGAGACGCCACACAGCTTACCCAACTGACTTATTAAACACAGTATTGTCGCAAGCCATTGCAGTTAGTTATGTAGGCAGATGTTGCTCGGGATTTGTTTGCAGTGAGTTAGTGCTCTTGCCCTTACTTTAATGTGTCTTTTTGAACTGTCACTTAGTGTTGCATTGTGAATTTTGTTTTTAATTTTGGAATCTTAAAATATGTTTTTCTACGCAATTCTTTGTTTTCACACTAACTGACAGCTGTTCTATTTCTTTATCAGAAGTTTGTGTATAGTACTCTTGTTGGTTTATTCTGGCACACTATAAAGTTTATTCAAATAAGTTGGGTTTGTTCAGATCAAACATTCCTTTGCTCTTCAGTGTCCTTAGTTAGCTTTGGGGAAAATTAATCTGCGGGGTGGTGCTCGACACGCAGGATGCTCCGTAGTCGCTCGTAGCTTTGCCTCAAGGTCTTGAGCGTGAGTGTGCACAGTTTCATAATTACATCCTGTATCTTTATGTATCTTTAGTTTGAAAGCTCTTGCTAGTTTTTAAGTAAATCATTCCAAGAATGAATTATCTATTCCTTTTGTGTCTTTCCTTGGTGAGGCTTTCCTTATGATACTTTTTCTTAGCACTTATCAGCTAACCACCAAGCATTTTTGTTTTTTCTCTGCTTATTGTCTGGCTCCATTAAAGGGCAGGTGGAAGAAATACTATGACATCATTATACTGAAGACTATGCATAGTTTCTCATGAGAAAAATCGAGTAGACTCTCACTCAGAATCTGTTTTCTCAAATCTGTACATGCTCTGCAGATGTTCACTTAGCTACTTTCTGGTGTATTCAAAGCAGTGAATTATGTAGCAGAAGTGGTAAAACAGACAATAATAGGCAGATATACTTGGAAACAGTAAGAAATAACTGGCCATAAAGAGGATGTCATGAAAAACTACAGAAAAATACAGTTTTTAAAAAGTGAGTATATAGTGAAGGAGCTACAGTAGGCTCTTCGGGAAACATTAGGAGGAGGAGTAGAACGTGTATCCATCCGATTCTGGACACTTCTTTATATAATACTTCATAAATACACATTATGGGAAAAATGTGATCAGTTTTAATTTGTATATACCCTTGATTTTTTTTCCCTTTCAGTGAGTCTGGTTTTCATAACATACAAAACTAAATATTGCAACTTAAGATGTAAATAAGCCCTCTCTACCCTCCTTCACAACTTTGCTTAGTGGATTTAAGATGCACTTGAAGCTCAGCTTTAATTTTTTTTTTTTTTTGAGATGGAGTCTCGCTCTGTTGTCAGCCTTAATTTTAATGCTAGAAATCTATTGTATTTAGACTTTGCAGTTTAAAACGATGTTTACAAAGAGCATAATTAAAATAGTTTTTTTTTTTAGTTTGGGTTCAAAAAAATATTTTAATCCTTCCTTCCTCCCTCTCTCCTTTCTTGCCTCCTTCCTTTCCTTCTTCTAGGTTCGCATGGCTCTGAAAAAGGCTGAAAAAGAATTTGAACTGAGAAGCAGTTGGTCTGTTCCAGATGCACTTCAGAAATGGCTTCAGTTAACACATGAAGTAGAAGTGCAGTACTACAATATTAAAAGACAAAACGCTGAAATGCAGCTAGCTGTTGCTAAAGATGAGGTACTCTCTTGTATTTCAAAATTTACTAAATTCGTTTCTTAGGCTGCATTCTTAGAGGGATTACTCAACTGGGATACACAGATCTGAATAAAAGTTTTATTATTACAGATTCTTTTTTCAAACTGGAACTTATTGTATAAATAGACTCTAGTAATCATAAGCTTTAAATTAAAATTACTGCATTTAGAGAAGTGTATACTTTTCAAAGTGACCTTAGTGATTTAAACATTATTCTTTTTTATCATTATCATAAAAGTTTTATACAGAGCTTTTTTCCTCTAGGTTGCTGCTTCATATCTGATTCAGGTTAGTAGTTACTGGAAATTAATTTTGACACTTAAATTGTGTGGAATGAGAATAAGTCTTAATCTGAATTCTAGCAAAAAAATTTAAAAGCTTAGTTCACTCACTAGCACCATTGTAGTATGATATAATTAATGTTTTTCTGTTACTTTTAGTACAAGATTCGGGTCTTCCTGAACCATAGAAATAAGAGAAAAATTCTCCAGAATAAAGTTTTGAATTACATCAATTGGCTTAGGAAAGCATGTTTTCTCCCTCGTCTGTTTTCTTTTTTGGAATGCAGGGATATCTTGGCTAGTAATTCTCTACTGGTTTTATGATTGCTAATATATTCAAAACCAAAATAAACTTTATTATGTTATATATACAAAAATGTCTGTATTTTTTTCAAACCTAGCCTTATTTAGTCCTTTTCGGTTTCTAGGCAGAAAAAATTAAAAAGAAGAGAAGCACAGTCTTTGGGACTCTGCACGTTGCACACAGCTCCTCCCTAGATGAAGTAGACCACAAAATTCTGGAAGCAAAGTAAGAATGTTGTTTTCACTTTTATTTGCTTTATTGTTTATTGTGTTAAAATGAGTAATTTGTAAACAATTTATATTTATCATTTATATAATCACATAATTTACATTAGTTTTAAGAGTGGGTTATTTCTTCTTGAAATTAATTAATTGCCATGGTCTGTTCATGTATTGCCTTTTTTCAGTGCCATATTAAAGACCTTTTGATGCAGTAAGTAATTTCTTTATTGGCTTTTCCAGGAAAGCTCTCTCTGAGTTGACAACTTGTTTACGAGAACGACTTTTTCGCTGGCAACAAATTGAGAAGATCTGTGGCTTTCAGATAGCCCATAACTCAGGACTCCCCAGCCTGACCTCTTCCCTTTATTCTGATCACAGCTGGGTGGTGATGCCCAGAGTCTCCATTCCACCCTATCCAATTGCTGGAGGAGTTGATGACTTAGATGAGGACACACCCCCAATAGTGTCACAATTTCCCGGTAAGTGGCAAGTTCACCAAAAAGTGTTGGTACAGGTTTTAAAGTAATTTTCTCCCATGTCCTTTTAGGAATCATGTACTTCAAAATCTATGAGAAAAAATTTGGTTTATCCTTCATTTTCTCTTTCTTTTTGTTAGTAATTTAAATATTTACTATTTGAGAATACCATATGAAATGCATATATCTATACTTTGTGTATATTTATATTATATATTTATACACACACTTTAAAGGAATCTGAATGCTTTATAAATTTGATTATTAAATGTTTATTTGAGCAACTGTTATATATAACATTATATTGTTGAATATAAGACTTTTTTAAAAACATTACTTGTAATTAAATTGAAATGAGGAATCACATAAAAACATAATTGACAGTAAAGATAGCACACTATAAATGCCAAATCAGTGTGGGAACGAAGTGTTGAGCTTTCAGGGAAAATATCCTTTCAAATGGCCGCTTAATGTATAGTAGAAATAAAAATTAGGGGAAGATCTTGGAAACAGGGATTTGAATCCTAGCTCTACCACTAACTCACTCCAGGTATGTACTTGTATTATTTTGCTGGTTTTACTTCTCTGGTTTGACAGCAGACAGTTAATGCAAGGAGAGTGAGGCAGCACTCAACTCTTAAAGGAGTCAGGAAGAGTGGACAGATTGTAAATACAGCAAAGCTAGAAGTGTATGACTGCATTCATTTCACTTGCTCCACACTGCAAGGTCGTGATGGTTGCAAAGTTATGTCTAGATCTGGGCCAGCTCTGCAGTTAGAATATTGTCAGTTTATATTTATTTGAATTATATGCCCTTAAGCTTGCCAAATGCAACACTGATTCATAAGTACATGCTTTTGTTTGAAAACTATAGCTTTTAAAAGTTGAATTTCCTCCTTAAAATCCATGTTTAATATCTGAATTGTGCATGAAAGTGCGTTATCTAGATTAACTAGTTTTCTTCTTTGCTTTTTAAAAAACACTTTTTGGGTTGGGGGCGGAGGTATTGGGTATCCATATGTCCGTTAAAAGGAAACAGTTGTACTAAATGTGAATAATTATTCTAATTTTAAGTGATTGTGGAATACAGGCAAATTTAAACTTTTAAATCAGAAAAAAGTACAAGAGTTGATTTTAAATTTAATGTTTTAGAAATGTTGTGATCAGGCCAGGCACAGTGGCCTGTAATCCCAGCACTTTGGGAGTCTGAGGCGGGCAGATCACTAGGTCAGGAGTTCAAGACCAGCCTGGCCAACATGATGAAATCCTGTCTCTACTAAAAATACAAAAATTAGCTGGGCGTGGTGGCGTGGGCCTGTAATCTCAGCTACTCGGCAGGCTGAGGCAGGAGAAACGCTTGAACCCTGGAGGCAGAGGCTGCAGTGAGCCGAGATTGTGCCACTGCACTCCAGCCTGGGCGACAGAGCAAGACTCAGTCTCAAAAAAGAAAAAAAAGAAAGAAATGCTGTGATCAAATTTATTATCTCTAAAAAATAACTCATGCCAGAGATTACAATTTGAGAGCTCTGCCTCCACCCAGTGGCACCACAGAGGTACTCCACTCTGCTTAGTTACAAAAGCCTAATTTCTGGACCTGATAAATGGGAAACTCTCAACAATGGAAGTCTAGGGAAGGACGAAGGCTCTTCATTTCTATACCCTCCTGAGCAGTTAAAAAATTTTTTTTTACCATGGATATGTGTAAATTTTACAAGTTTGAAATAATGACAAGGAAACATGCCTGTAGTATGTTAAGAACAAAGTAAAAGGTTGTTAACGATATACACAGAATAATATTGTCTATATTTAATTATATGGAAAGAAAAAACACAGAAAATATCAATGGTTAGCTCTGTGTAGATAGGGGAATGGGTGATTGTTGTTTTCCTATTACTTTTTAAAATGTCTTTTCCTATTACTTCTTAAATATCTGCTAAATGATTTCCTTGGTGAGAATGTGATAACAATTTATTTAAACTTTCTTATAAAGCTGTCCACACACACTTAAAGTGACTGAAAATAATATGCCCACCTACCAAAAAGATAAACAGATTTTAACTTTTTCTTTATCTTTTTCTCTGAAATAAACTATTACAAATACACTTAAACCACATTGTCTCCCCTTCCCCACTGTTTTAAAGTTGTGACTTATGCTAAAGCCTGTTGTACTTTTATTACATACATATATATCCATGACATTATATACAATTGTTGAGTGTTTAGAAATGTATATAAATGTTATCAAACTAGGTGATATTTTACAACTCTTTTTGCTCAAAAGTTATGTTTCAAAATTTTTTCATGTTTATGTAGAGGTAAATTAAAGTCACTGCTTAATGAGTTAACCATAACTTATATGTTTATTTATTGTATTTAAAAATCCATAGTTTATCCGTTTTTCTACTTTCTACTTTCTTGGCCCTTAAAAACAATGTGCAACAAGCATCTTTACCTGTATTTCCTTGTGCATAACTTTAAGAGTTTCTCTGTGTGGACACCTAGAAATGGACTGCTGGGTCATTGGGAAGGCATCTTTTACTAGTCATTGTCAAGTTGCTCTCAAAATAGTTTGCATACCCACTGTTTTATAAGAGTGCCTGTGTGCCTGTGTGCCTGTATCCTCATCAGTACTTGGGATAATCCGATTTACTTGTTTTGCAACTCGAATGGGTATGAAATGATACCTCACAATTATGAAAATTTTTATTTCCTTGATGACTGTTGAGGTTGAGTACCATTTCCTTTATTGGCATTTGTTGTTCAGATTTCTTCCTGAGTTGCTTGTTCTTGCTGTGGAATCCCTGCAAGATTCCATACTGATGTGGAAGTGTTCTTTCTATTTTCTGGTTATTTGAGGGTTGCAAATATCTTCTAGACTTTAGCCTTTTTAATGGCAAATTGTGAATCTGATTTGTGTTTTTTATGTCTTTTTCAGAAGATGATAGGTTGTTGTTTGCTCTCCTTAGAGTTTTTAAGTTTTTCTTTAATCCATTAGTCCTTTAATCCACCTAGAAGTTATTTTTGTTCATAGTGTGAAGTTGGAATCTAAATATATCTCTTGATATATGGGTAAACAGTTGTCTCAGCTTCATTCCTGTTCTGTCCTTGCTGACTTATAATACCACTTCTCTCCATACATACATAAGTGCTCCCAGCTCTCCCATTTTGTTTCACTGGCCCTGTTCCGCTTTAGTTTCTTGAGTTTTGTAAAGAGTTTTGATATTTGATAAGACCAAGTCTTCCTTTATTGTTCAAATTCAGAATTTCTACCCTTAACTAATCTTCTGAATTTTAAGATCAGCTTATGAAATTCCATGAAAGATTCCATTGGGTTTAAAAAAATTTTTTTTGAATTTGTGAATTTATTTGTGGAGAATTATTAATAAATTCCATTTATTGAGATATTTTATATCTTTAAATAAAATTGACAATTTATTTTCTCTGTGCAGGTCTTGCTTTTTTTTTTAAAAAAAGATTAATTTCTAGGTACCTTAATAAATCTTTGGTAGTTATATATGTTACCTTTCTTATAAAACTGTATTTCAGATTGCTTGTTGCTGATGAGGAAATGCCGTTGGATTTGGTGTGCTGAATACAGAATACCAAATACAGAAACATATATTTAAGTATTTTATGGTAGTCTTGGATTTTTCATGTTAATACTAGTAGATTTTTTCCTCTTTATTGCCCAAGCTAAGACCTCCAGTAAAATATTGAATGACAGTGGTGACTGCAGGCAATAGGGATTGCCATTTCTGACTTTAAAGAGAATGCTGTCAGAATTTCACCAGGAAGTATTTTTTTTTTTAATGTTTTTGGTAGATTACTTTTAAGTTAAGGAAAGTCATTTCTATTTCTGTCTTGCTAAGAATGGTTTTTTTTTGTTAATCAGTGGATATTAAATTTTACCAAATTATTTTTCTGCGTAACTTGAGGTGATCATTCGTTTTTTATTCTGCTGAATTTTAATCTGTTTAAATAAATCCTTTAAATGTCAGTGAAACTATATTTGTCACAATGTACAATTTTTAGAATGAGTTGGGTTTGGTTTGTTATTTAGGATTTTTGCATCTTTAATCACACATTGGATTAGCCAGTAATTTTTCTTCCTGACACTGTCTTGGATTTTGGTATCAAGATTATATTAACATCATAAAATAAATCAAAGAGTAGTCCCCCTCTGCCCATATATGTGGTTTTGCTTTTCATGGTTTCTAGTTACCTGTGGTCAACTGTGGTCTGAAAATAATGAGGAGAGTACAATAAGATATTTTGAGGTGGGGGTGGGGGGAAACCACATTTACGTAACTTTTATTACAGTATATTATTATAATTGTACTTTTTTGTTATCTGTTATTGTTAATCTCTTGCTGTGCTTAATTTATAAATTAAACTTTATTATAGGTATGTATGCATAGGAAAAACAGTGTGTGTATAGAATTTGGGACTATCCATGGTTTCAGGCATCCACTGGGGTCTTAAAATGTATCTGCCGAGGATAAGGGGGAATACTATACTCCTTATTCTTTCATTCCATTCTTTTCTACTTTTAGAGAGGCAGCAACATAAAGTAGGGTTAAGATGTGGAATTCTGGAACAAGACTGCTTGGGTTTGATTCTTTGCTTCACCTTGTAGTAATTCTATTACCTTTTACTTAGGGCACTGAGTGGGAGGCACTCTCCTGAGTTTCAGCTTCCTTTTCTGTAAAATGTAGCCTACCTTGTGGAGATATGTCAAAATTTAAATTAAGTAATACCTGTAAAACACTTGGAACCAGCCCCTGGGCTACAATAATCACCCATTAAATGGTATGATTTTTATTCTGTACCTTGAAATAGTCTAAGGTATGGATTATTTGTTCTTTGAGGATTTTAAATACATTGCCTATGAATTGACCTTGATGTATATATGTTTTGGCAAGCAACAGATTTTTAAACTATAGTATTAATTTAATTTCTTTAATGATTAAAAGTGTAGATTTGTGAAGTTACATGTTTCTAGAATATTGTGTTTTATCTGAGTTTTAAAATTTATTGGCTTTAAGTTGTTTATACCATTTTATATGATTTAAAAAACCTCAGTTACATCTTTAAATTTTTTTGTTCCTAATAATTACTTATCTATATCTTGTCTCCTTTATCAGGCTGACAGTTTGTCTATTTTATTTCACTCTTGTCGAAAGCCTGTTTGTTTTGTTAATAGTGTCTGTTTATTTCTGCTCTTTTATTTCCTTTCTTGGAGTTTACTTTTTTACTTATTGTTTTAATATTTATACACCTCCCACATGAATTTTGAGTCTTTGTTTTCTCTCATATTATTTTAAGGCTATGAATTTTCTCTCTAAGAACCACCTTAGCCACCTCCACAAGTTTTGATATATTAATTTGATTATGATCATCAAATATTAAAGATTTTTAATTACTAATATGTCACTTCCTTGAAATATGAATTATCCAGAAGCATATGTTTTAATTTCCAAATATATGTATGTTTTGTTTTTTTGTTGTCTGTTGGTTTTTAAAAACATCTTTGCCTATTGATTTCTACTTGTGCGTGATTAGAGAATAGGTCAATATGACTTTTTTTGTATTTCCTGATACTTGCCTTGTGACTTAGTATTTATTGGTCATATATTTTAATGGTTCTGTCTATATCTGGAAATTACATTTTCTTAATTGTTAGTTACAGGGTACTATACAGTCTGTTAAATCAGGTGTTACGATAAAATCTTTATACTTATACATTTTTGTCTGTTCTATCAGTTGCAGAGAGATGTTTGTTAAAATCTCCCATGGTGGTCAGTTTCTCCTTACAATTCTGCCCGTTTCTGTTTTATATAGTTTGTACTAAGTTATTTGGTGAATACAAGTTCAGGTATAATACCTTCTTTACAGATTAACTGTTCCTTTTATATTTATGTGGACACTGCTTTATGGCTAATACTTTTTGCCTTTAAGTTTATACTACCTGATATTGAAATACCTATAATAGCTTTCTTTTGATTAATATTTGCCTAGTGTATCTTTTTCACTTTCTTCTAATTTTTTCCATTATTAGACACTAGATATAGCTCTATAAGAAAATAGCAGTAACTGGTTTTATTTTGTATCCTATTTGAGAATATGTTTCTGGCTAAGTAAAATTTAATCCAAATATATTTACTCTCCTTGCTGATCTGTTTGAATTTATCTCTGGAATCTTGTTTTGTGGTTTCTGTTTTTCACACCTTTTATCTTCTCTCATTCTCTTGAACAATTCAGGATCTTCAGAGGCTTTAATTTTAGCCACTGCTCTCCCATCTTAAATTATGTGTTAACGTTGTCTGGTATTTTGTTTTGTTTCAAATGTCTCTCAAAACAGTCACTGTTTTTGTTGTTTCTTTCAGTCATAATTTAGATATACTTATGTGTTTATTTCTCTGTTTGTCATTGCATTTTGCTTGTTATTCATTTCTTTCTTTTCTTTCTTAAAAATATGTTCTTCAGTAAAAGCTACTTCAGTGAGCAACCGGGAATGATAAATTCTCTTAGTCTTTGTCTGAAAATATCTTTATTTTCAGTCTCACTTGAGAGTAATAATGTAACTGGATATAAAATTCCAGATTAACAATTAGTTTTCAAAAATTATTTCTCCGTTATTTTGAGGTTGTCATTGTTGCTGTTGAGAAGTTTATAGTCAGTCAACTTCGTTCGGGTTCTTTTTAGATAAGCTGCCATTTCTCTGCTTGAAAAATGTTCTCATTGTCTTTGTTGTCATGTGGTTTCCCTATAATATGATTGGGTGTGGATTTAAACAGTTTTTTTTTTTTTTTTTTGCTAATATTTGGTGTGTTTCTTGAATCTGAAGGATGTGTCTTTTATCAGTTCTGAAAAAAAAAACACTAGCCATTATCTCTTTGAATATTATTTTTTCTTCATGCCTTCTGGAATATTAGTTATGTAGAAATATTAGTACTAGTATTAGTTTATTAGTTGTATATTGCATCTTGTCTTCCACATTTGTTAACCTTTCTTTTTATAGTCTTTTTATCTATCTATGCTGCATTTAGAGACATTTCCTCAGATCTGCCTTCTAGCTTACTAATTATTTCTTCAGTTCTAGTTTTAACTCATCCTTTGAATTTTTAACTTTAATCTAATTACTGTTTTTCATTTCTATTAGTTCTCTTTGATTCTTCATCAAATCTATATTTTAATGCTTTCTTTTCTCATATTTTCAATTTATTGTTAAATAGTTTCATGATGTAAAAAAATCCCTATTTTTTAGTTTTCATTTGATAATCCTGTTATTTGATATTCTTGGTCAATTGTTATAGCAGTTTCTTGTGTTTGCATAGCGGATTGCTTTCTCTCTCCTGTTTTATAATGTTTTACTTAGCTATTGTTAAGGAGATTGGCATTATTCCACCCTGGAAAATACTGTGTGAGTGGTAAAGTGCCCCTCAAAATGCCTTTCTTTGCTTCTGGCAGTAGTTTGAAGGATATCACCAAGTTGGGACCAGTTTTTTATGTTAACTCTTTGGAATACAGTTTCCTAGACCCTCTGGTAGTATGAACTTGCGCTCCAATCTAATATGAGATGTAGGCTCAGGGTATTGAGTTTTTCACAGAAGCCCTTTAAAATGCCTATATTTAGAGATCTTGAAATAAAAGAAATTTGCTTGCTCATTGGTTAGGATTTTACCCTTTCGCTGAGGAATGTAGCCCTTCTAGGTCCAGGCTTTTATCCAGAGCACTGACTCATTATTCCAATACCTAACGTGGGCCCAAAGCCTAATCTTATGTCCCCAAATTAAACCCCAAACCCGTAGATTACTGAGACTGATATCCTCCCATAACAGTTGCATGTCACTCGCAGGCCCATTCGCATTTACTTTTAGTCTTTGTTTTGGCCTCTGAGAGTTTTCTGTTCTCCTTACAAACTCAGCTATGTGTTTAAAACAATTGTTGTATTTTATCCATTATATCAGAATGTTTGAGGGTATTTAAACTGTGTTGTTGGGAGTTGGGAGATAGTTGTCAGGTTACCTTTGACTGCCATGTTGTTAGAACCAGAAGTATATACATTACTTATTTTTGGTTCTTGTTAGGAGGGGAATCCCTTATTGAAAACAAAATTTTATCCTCTTCAACATAAGAAACATCGAAAATATAGTTTAGAAATATAAGGTCATATTAAACTGCTCTGCTTCTATAGGTAATTATCAATATTAGAATGAAAAGTTATCCCAGAAATAGATTCCTATACAGAGACCTTTAATGTGTCATTTACCTGCTGTGATAAATCACAGACGTGAATGAATGTTTATCTTCATTAGGAATGATTAATGGCCTGGAAGTATTATAAGACATTCATATTTGCATTATGTAAAAGATAACTTGTTAAAAGCCAAAGTGCACTGCTTTTTAATCTTCCATAAATTTTGTGATGTTGCAAATGTTTTCAGCCCTATATAGACTTCTTCAAGCAACAAGGAGGAAGGACAACCCTCAACTCTAAGTGTACATAACTCTAACGGACAGATTTTTTAAGGCAAAAGAGATGGTAATATACTTAAGAAGATATTTTTGGAAAAGATTGCCAAGTTGTAAACAACTTACAGATGTGACAAATTTACTGATTCTTATCTTTATTATATTCTTTATTGCATTACTTAGAATTTTTCTTACATAAACTATTTCCTTCTTAAAAATTCTTATGCAATATTTTTTTTTGATCTTTGTGGATAGTATTCATTTTTCCAGGCAGTGAATCCTGATTCCTCTCAGACGATTCCTCTCCCACCATACTTAAGTCATGACTGAATCTTGCTGGTTTTACTGTATATTCCAAGTAATGGGTGATTGCTCAGATGACTGCAGTATATGCCGAGAATTGTAGAATTTCATTATCTATGTGACATTGGACACTTTTTTTTTTTAGTATTTACAAGACATATTTTCTTTTTTGGCAAAGTGAAAACATCAGACTAAAGATTTACAGGAGCCCTATAGTTCTCTAATCTATGAATCCTTATAAATGAGAGAAAATTCTGTTTGCCAGCTAAATTACAAATAACTTCCATATTATATTTATTTGTGTTTGGAAAAAGCCTTTTGAATTATGCTTTATTTTACTTTTAATTTTACTTTATTTTTCTTTGTTTCAATTCATCATGTTATTTCATTGGCTATTTCTGTTTTTGTATCATTCATTGATTTACTGAGCAGATACTTATTGAGCATCTACTTTTTACTCAGTGCTATGATAGATTGGTGTTGTGATGCAAAGTTGAACATGATACATAGTGATTGTTTTTTTTTTTTTTGAGACGGAGTCTTGCTCTGTTGCCCAGGCTGGAGTGCAGTGGCGCGATCTCAGCTCTGTGCAAGCTCTGCCTCCCGGGTTCACGCCATTCTCCTGCCTCAGCCTCCCGAGTAGCTGGGACTACAGGCGCCCACCACTGCGCCCGGCTAATTTTTTGTATTTTTAGTAGAGACAGGGTTTCACCGTGTTAGCCAAGATGGTCTCGATCTCCTGACCTCGTGATCTGCCCGCCTCGGCCTCCCAAAGTGCTGGGATTACAGGCGTGAGCCACTGTGCCCGGCCCATAGTGATTGTTTTTATGGAACTTAGAGTCTAGTGGAGCAGTGCATTGAGATAAATTATGCGATAGGGAAATATACTATGGTATTGCTGAGTGGACACAAGGGAAAACACTGACCTCAAACTTGGAGGGATTGGGAACCTTCCTGGAGGAAATGCCACTTAAGCAAAGACCTGAAATTGGAGGTCAAGGGAGAGTTGGAGAAAGGAGGCGTGGAGATGAGAGAGAATGTGATACTTCTGAGGAGCTGAGAAAGATACACTGCTCCTAATATTCCTGTAACAGAACAGAGGGACACTAGCTTCAAAACAGAGGCTGGGTAAGGAGGGCAGTCTGATCCCTGGTAAGGGGTTTCACTTTAAGAGTTTTAAGCAATACACCTTCATTTTCCTCTCCCGTTTTAGAGTGAACTTGCAGGTGCAGTTTGGCGAATAAATTGGAGGGGGGATATCAGGATTTTATAATACAGTACGGGTGCAATAGTCCAATATAATCCATCAGCAGTGAGGGTGTAGGAGAGCAGACAGATTTGAAAGAGATTACAGAGGTAGAAACCCTGTGGTTAACTAGATGTGGATTATGGTGTAGGAAGAAGAGTCAAGAATATCTGTGTTTACAATTCTGATGACTGGGCAGGTGGTGATGATATTTACTGAGCTAAGGAACACAGGAGGAGGAGCGAGTTTGGGAAGGAAAATGTTGAATTCAGTTTGGGCACATGTGGCACATTCATGTGTCCATTGGGCAGTTGGATATAAGGGTTCAGGAGAAAGATTAAACCTGGAACTATAGATTTGGGCTTCTGTAGACTATAAATGATCATTGAAGTCGTGAGAGTAGATGAACTTGCTCAGGAAGGTTAAGTGGAACAAGAACAGAACGAGGCTTAGAACAGAACTTTGAAGAAGACCCTCAGTCAAGGGATGGGTAAAAGAGGAGATGAGAATATGCTCAGAGAAGACAAGCAAAGGACGCAGTAATAATCACTGTTAGATGCTGGTCAGATGTCAAGGAAGGATTGAAGTACTGATTGAATTTAGCAACCGTGAGGTAGATCCTGATCTGGTTGAGAATAGTTTCAGTGAAATTGTGAATATGTAAGTAAGCACTGTACAGTTTCTTTGGTGAATGAGTGAAGATGAAGTAGTAGAGACAGTAACATAGACAATTCTTCATAAACAGGAACAGAGATATGTTAGCTGAAAATCGGTCTGGGGTAGAGAGGTTTTTTGTTGCTGTTATTGTCATTTGCTCATTCTTTACATTTGTCTTTTCAGAATTTGCTTTTAAATGCTATGGGAAGGGGAAAGGCAGACAATGACAATTAAGGCAAGAGAAGGAATAATCAGTAGAGTAAGGTCCTTGAGCTCGGGTTGACAGTAGGATAGATAAGTGGAAGGAACACAGCGTATGAACTGGAAAGGTGGACCATGGTCAGAATCTAAATGTCTAATGTCTTAATTTATTTTTTCATTTTTATTGTTTGGTAGAGACAGGATCTCGCTATGTTGCCCGAGCTGGTTTCTAACTCCTGGCTTCAAGTGATTCTCCCTGCTTGGCCTTCCCAAGTGTTGGGATTACAAGTGTGAACCACCAGCCTGACTTATATTCAAAGATAGAACAGTTCTGAATGATGGTGGGATAAGGCATGAGAGTGTGTGGTGGACTAGAAGTGAAGGTCAGGGGAGAAGAGATGAAAACCTTGATTGGTCAAGGTGTTGGCTAGGTCTTACAAGTGAAGTTTCCCACGCTGATGATGGGTTGTAAGGACCAGTAAAAGAGAGAATGTCCAGGAAGTGACTAGTGAAGTGGAGGTGGAAGATTCAGTCATGTCCCTTAATAGTGTTTGCTTCAGCAGGAATGCATTTGTATAAAAGGATGTAGAAGTAAGGGTGTGCAGACAGTACTGGGGAATGAAGCCACCCACCTTTTGTTCTGATGCTATAGCATCTGAACCATGCAGGAGTGAACAGCTTCAGCTTGAGAAGGTTGTTATTAGGTGAGTTATGTTAGTTCAGTTAAGAGTAAGAAATGGAATGCCCATTTAGTGAGGACATTGAAGATGTAGGGGTTTGTTTACCCACCTGCATGAGTCTCGACTGAGACTGGTAGCAGAAACAGTTGGATCTAAGACTTCTGTTTAGTTCCACAGTAGTGGGTGTTCAAGAAACAAGTTTTGCTCTGAACTCTGCGTAACCAGCTGTAAGACTGTGCATACAGTAGTTAAGTGATTTCCTTGATTTAAAACTGATTGAGTTCAAAGAACTTGTGATATTTCAAGAGATATCCATTGCAGCCTACTTTATTCTGTTGTCCTGTCTTTATGTTAACAGTCATAAAAAATTTGTGATACAATACAGGTTTTTAAATTTAAAGATTTGTTGTCTTAGGTAAATTTTTGAGCCTTTTTGGTTAGTACATTTAGATTTTCTGTTAAAGCCTCATGTTTATGTTCACTTCTGTTTGTTTTTTAAACCTGTTATTTTTTTTGTTTCTATTTCTTAACTTTCCTAGTGTAGGTAGTAGAGAATGGTAATAACTGTGCAGTAACTTCAATAAAGAGAGATGAAACAGTGATATATTAGTGACATCAGTTCTCTTGTGTATATGTATTTGTGGTGACTGTAAAGGGAACCCTGGACTTCATGAGCATATTTCTTTCTTGGTGTTTTTCAGGGACCATGGCTAAACCTCCTGGATCATTAGCCAGAAGCAGCAGCCTGTGCCGTTCGCGCCGCAGCATTGTGCCGTCCTCGCCTCAGCCTCAGCGAGCTCAGCTTGCTCCACACGCCCCCCACCCGTCACACCCTCGGCACCCTCACCACCCCCAGCACACACCACACTCCTTGCCTTCCCCTGATCCAGATATCCTCTCAGTGTCAAGTTGCCCTGCGCTTTATCGAAATGAAGAGGAGGAAGAGGCCATTTACTTCTCTGCTGAAAAGCAATGGTATTGGCAGTGAATAATCTACAGGGCATGTTGGGGCTGGGTTGGGGGTAAGGTGTGAGGAGGGGGCAGGAGGAGTGATGCATGTTTCCATTTTCTGTTGCTACATATCAAGGTACCACAGACTTTGCAGCCTCAGACATCAGCCATTTTTTAGCTCTTAGTTCTGTACATCAGAATTCCAAGACTGGTGTGACTGGGGTTTTTGCTCAGGGCCTTACAAGGCTAAAATCATGGCGTTGGCCAGGCTGCATTCTCATCTGGAGCTTGCAGTTCTCAAAGTTCACGTGGTTGTGGCGAACTTCATTTCCTGTGGCTCCAGGACGGAGGTCCCTGTGTCTGTGCTTTCTGTCAGCTGCATGGCGGCTGCTCTCAGTTCCTGGAGGCTGTCCACTGTTCCTTGCCACAGGATCTCCATCTTCAAAGCCAGCAATAGAGGATTTCTCTGCTTTAGATTCCTCCTTTGCTTTGAGTCTCCAACTTCCGTCTCTCTGATCTCTAGACTAAAATTTAAAAGGCTCCCCTGGATAATAATCTCTCTATATTAAGATCAACTAGTTTGGGGCCTTAATTTTATCTTCATAATCCCTTTACAGCAGCATCTATTTTTATGTTTGATTGGAAAACCGGAAGAAGGTGTGTGTACACCAGGGGCTGGGAATTTGGGAGCCATCTTAGAATTCTGCCTACCACAGACATGTAGGTAGATATTTTGAGATGTAACTGCTTAGAGGTCACTGGACACAGTTGACTCAGATCTCAGAGCATAAACTTGTCATGAACAATTTTATATGTAAAATAGAAAAGCATGAGCTTGAATGTACTTGAACACAAATATCAGATATGACTGACTTAAAAATATTTGTTGTCACTTAATGATTTATTCTGTTATGTGCTGGTACTTGCTAACACATAAGCAGTATCATATGCCAAAGGTTTAAGAAAATGTCAGGAACTTAGAAAAGTAAATCAGTAACTTAACAAAATGGGCGTAGCAGCAGTGTATTTCAGTCCAACTTAATGACATCAGTGCTCCATGAAACTCTTAATTTGAGGAGCTCTGTTCTTAAACCACATTCCTCTTTAAAAGCAGTATGGTATTGAGTGTTAGTTTCAGGTATTGCCACTGAGTAGCTATGTGTCCCCAAAGGCTTTACCCTCTTCTATGAGAAGCAAAAGGGAGTGGTCCACACTCTTTATCATGTGACTCTTTAGGTGACATTATCATCGATAATCATTTTTCGCTCATAATTATCTAGTAGTAAAAGAAAACTTTATGATTTGCAAGTGATCACTGCAGCATATTCCTAAGGAGATAATGCAGGTTTTATATCTTCATTGCAGTTGGAGAATCTGATGTGACTTTGCTTGGTGAACACTTCATGACTAGCTTTTTGTCTGTCTTTGCAGTATGATCATAGTCACCAGCAAGATGACTTTACTGATAGAACTGGCCTTGTGTGGTTTCTGGAAATCAGAAGGAAAACTGGAGAGCTGCACTCTCTAATAAAACTTTCTGCATTGATGGAACGTTCAGTTCTTATTTCAATAGCAATGCCAAAATTTCCTAGCTAGCTCTCATAAATAAGAGAATAATTTGAATTTGGAAAACTTTTATTCCTCTTCATTTTCAGTCTCTCCTCTATTGAACCACCAGAATCCTTGCAAAACAATAATTTTGAATATTTACTGATTTTTTTTTTTTGTGAGACAGAGTCTCGCTCTGTTGGAATATTTACTGATTTTTTAATGTTCTGTGCCTTATGGACATATATGCTCATTTAAACCTCATTTTGAGTTTTCTTATACAAGTGTGAATTCAGCTCCATGTCACTCTGGGGAAAAAAAGAAATAGAAAAAAATAGCATAAGTGGTACACATAGTTAAGTTCAACATTCCAAAGAATATGTACTTTGCAAGAAAATAAAATTTGAAGTTGTAGTATATCTTATTATCCAAGTCAGATTAGTTATGCAGAAGAAGCAACACTTTGGATTATTGTCATTACGGAATTCAAATGTTAGAACTAGAAGGTAACATTAGTGATTAATCAAATTTTCTTACTTTAACAGATAGGAAAATTGAGACCTCAAGAGATTAAGTGATTTGCTGAGGCTTTTACAACTGATTAATGGTAGGACCATCTTAGGAACCCAAGTCTCCTGACTTAAATCGGTATTCTTTTCACACATTGTTTAGAGTTTAGGGGCTAGTTTTTAAAATATTTTTAGCCTAGCTTAGAATTTCACACACAACACAGCCAAGCCACATAGCAGAAGAGAAAATAAATTCATAAAATTATAACTAAATCAACTTCTGACTCTGGAAGCTAAACAGCTTCAGGGAACAGTGATATATTCTGTTCAATTAATAGACAGCCATTCCAAAAAAAGGCTTTGCAGAAATGCCTCTACCAATGTTTGATTTCCGAGTCTGATCATTTCCTCATATCTGAACTGCTTCTTGCTTTCTGTTAGCACTACCCATTATTGAATTATAAAAGCATTTGAGAATTATGCAGCACACGTAGGTGTATTATATGAAACCATTAGTTAGGTCTTTCTATAGGGGATTTTGTACCTTTTGAGAGCTTGTAGTGTAGTAAAGGCAACCTTCATAGACATATGTGAGTAAAGTACATAGAAATGACTAAATTCAGCAATCTTAATATGTATCTAAAATGTAGTATTAACATAGAATATTCATCAAAAGTAACTGCCAGACTTCCAGTAAATGTGTACATCAGTAACATGAAAATGATAGTAATTATAGGCCATCTAAGGTAAGAGATCATTTAGTTTATTCATTTTGTAAATACGAATTTAGTCTTTGCTATGAGAGATGCATTTGCCAATAACATGAGCTGCCAAGACAAGTGAGACAAGGACCTGGCCTAGTTCCAGCTGCTGGGTTATAATCATATGTGCTCTTGCCTTTCTGTTCTGCCTTCAGCTCTGTTCCCTTCTCACACTGTATTTCTTTTGCCACTTTACCTTGACTCTCCCTTTCATTTCTCAATCATTTCCTTTCATGGAGTGAACAGTATTCAGCTTGGGCTCGGTGCGTGCAAAAGTGAATGAGACTAAGTAGTAAAGCTCTCAAAAAAAAAAAAGTGAGTAAGATGTGATCCTTGTTCTTTAATATCTCGCTCTGTTCATTCATTCATTCACCCACCCTTCCATTCATTCATCCAACACATTTTTATGAAGTACCTACCATAAGCTTGCCACTCTTCTAGTGCAGAGAAGACAGAAGTTAATAAGGCTCCTTGTCGTTATTTATTTCTTTTTTTCTGGGATTGTGCCTATAAACAAGTTAATATAAAATATCATTTTAGGTTTTGGTAAGTTTTGGGGTTGCAAACAAAGACAGGTAAAAGGAAAGAGAATGCTGTTTCAGATAAGGTGGTTAGGGGAGGCAGCAGTAATCTGCGTACCCTGGAGAAGTAAGCCACGTGGAGATGGAGAGTAGATAACACCAAGCAGAGGGAACAGCAAGTGCAGGGCCCTGAGGGGTCTTGAGGTTGGCATGTTACAGGAACACAAGGGAGTGTGCAGTTGGAGACAGCCAGGGACCACATGTACACAGCCTGGTACGCTTTGACAAGGACTTTGGATCTTACTCTGAGTATGAGAGAAAGCACTGGGAAGTTTCGAATAAGTGAATGATATGTTTTGCTTGAGTTTTTAAAAATCACTTTAATGGCTGTGTAGAGAAGTAACTGGGAGGGAAGAATGAGAATGAAAGCAGGGAGACCAATTAGGAAGCCGTTGCAATCATTTAGGTGAGTTCCTGGCTGTTGCAGAGGAAGGATGGGAGCAGGGGACATAATAAGGAATGGTGGATTTGAGAGAGATTTGAAGGAATGGGTGATGGCATTTACTGTTTGTTGGTTGTGGGATTACAAAATTTATTTTTCCACTGTGGAGAAAAGGAGGAAAACATTCAAAAGTAAGAATGCTGTGAGAATTTACTGAATGTCTGTTTTTTTAAAAAATAGCATCATATGTTTGCCCCTCCCCTCCACTGCCGTACTCTGATGTGCCTCGATTCCCTGCTTTTAAATTTGGTAGAACTTATATTTTAGTGTAATTCCTTTCATGTATATTTCTCCCTTCCTAACAAAGCTATAGTTCATCAAGTTAACGACAAAGGGAGAGGCAGTGACTAAAATTCATCTTTTAAAATAGCGTTAACTCTGATTTAGAAAGAAAAATAGTATTGAAACAAAACATAAAAGTAGCTAAGATGATAGCTGAATCACCCGCAAAATTTACCATTTTAATTTATTTGACAAAAAGGAGGTGTAACTTACATTGTCTGTAGTTTGTAAGATTTCATTATTATGGTTTATGTTAAAAATCCAGCATTGAGTTTTGAGAAGTCATATTATTTAAAGAAGTAATGTTCTAATTTTGCTGAAATGTATATAGAATCGTATCATTTGCCTCTTTTAAATTTCAAAAAGCAATGAAAGTTGTTTTAGTTAGAATATCTGCTAGTACTCTTAAGAACATACTGATTTAAAATTTGTACCTTTGTTTGTGTTTCATTCAGGGAAGTGCCAGACACAGCTTCAGAATGTGATTCCTTAAATTCTTCCATTGGAAGGAAACAGTCTCCTCCTTTAAGCCTCGAGATATACCAAACATTATCTCCGAGAAAGATATCAAGAGATGAGGTGTCCCTAGAGGATTCCTCCCGAGGGGATTCGCCTGTAACTGTGGATGTGTCTTGGGGTTCTCCCGACTGTGTAGGTCTGACAGAAACTAAGAGTATGATCTTCAGTCCTGCAAGCAAAGTGTACAATGGCATTTTGGAGAAATCCTGTAGCATGAACCAGCTTTCCAGTGGCATCCCGGTGCCTAAACCTCGCCACACATCATGTTCCTCAGCTGGCAATGACAGTAAACCAGTTCAGGAAGCCCCAGGTGTTGCCAGAATAAGCAGCATCCCACATGACCTTTGTCATAATGGAGAGAAAAGCAAAAAGCCATCAAAAATCAAAAGCCTTTTTAAGAAGAAATCTAAGTGAACTGGCTGACTTGATGGAATCCTGTTCAAGTGGCATCTGTAAACTATTATCCCCCACCCTCCACTCCCCTCCTTTTTTTTGGTTTGTTTTAATTTTAGGAATGTAACTCCATTGGGGCTTTCCAGGCCGGATGCCATAGTGGAACATCCAGAAGGGCAGCTGTCTACTGTCTGCTTATTTAAGTGACTATATATAATCAATTCATCAAGCCAGTTATTACTGAAAAATCATTGAAATGAGACAGTTTACAGTCATTTCTGCCTATTTATTTCTGCTTTGTTCTTAGTGATGTATATGCAACATTTTGTTGAAAGCCACTGTGGACTTACAAGCTTTAATGGACTCGTAAGCCAGCATGGGCTTGCAAAAATTTCTTGTTTACCAGAGCATCTTCTTATCTTTCCACAGAGCTATTTACATCCTGGACTAAATAACTTAAAAGAAGTAAAACTAATTGCACTACTGTTTTCCAGACTGGAAAAAAAAAAATCTCTGCAAGTGAAACTATAGAGTTTATAAAATGACTATGGATAGGGGACTGTTTTCACTTTTAGATCAAAATGGGTTTTTAAGTAGAACCTAGGGTTTCTAATTGACTTGATTTCTGGAAATGAAAACCCACGCTTTTATTATGGGAAGCTTCTTTAACTGCATTTACTATTGTGAAGTTTCAAGTCCCGCTGTAAAGATCATGTTGTTTTGTTTTCCCCAGGGCTTTCACTGTGATTTACTGCATTGCAGGCTGTATGATAAAATATACATAATTTAAAGAGAGAAGGCTCTTGATTCCTTATGCAAGTGGAAGAGTTGAAACTTGATTGAAGGACTTACAACATTCACAACCTTAAGCTGAGGTGGGGGGATATGGGGATTCAGGCAATTGTTTACACACTTTGAATAACTGCAAAGGATTTATGGTTTGTGAAAAATGTGTACTGTGGAAAAGATAATAAATTGGAGACATTATTGTGTGGGATTGTGCTGATTTTTGTTGATAACACTCCACAAAAAACACTATGTTTTCTGGAGAGCTGTGTAAGCTGTCTTGTTGCTTAGTTGCAATATAAGAAATAGTGATGTTTTGGATGTAAGTTGTCAACAAATTTCTATTTTATATTGTTTGTCATATTTTTATGTAGTTTGAAATGTATAAATGTTCTAATATCAAGATTAACAAATATAAATTTATGGTGCATTTAGATTGTGTTGTATTAATTTATAAAGTATGGTGTTCATTAAATTGGTGGGTTGTATAAGGGTAGCTTTTATTGTTAAAAAAATAGTAGAGAGTTAAGTTCCATATAGCAACAAAGTATGTTAACATGTAGGGAGTTTCTGCTTATACCACTTTAAAAATATGCAATCATAAATGATTTGGTTACTGCAATGCAGATGGATGTTTGGATGAACAACTGATACATTTTAGTTAGAATGCTTTTTCAGCATTATGGCTAAAATATATGTCTAACCCAGTGCTATTTAGGTGAAAATGCTAATTGATAAACCAGAAGTTTCTTTTGAGATTTGCTTTAAAGAAATGCTTTAGTAAGAATATGAACAATTTCCTGATGTCTCCTATAAATTGTGATTGTTTATTCTGTTACTATTGTTAAAAACTTGAATGGTATTTATATTGGCTGATATTTATATACTTAATAGATTGAGTTCTGTAAGGGCAAAAACGGATTGAAATGAACATAGTGTTTTGCACTAATGATAAGGTAAGATAACCTGAGAAGTAGGGTTGAGGAACACAGGGTTGAAAGCTGTTGAAGAGGGGAAGAGTTGTGCATAAAGAACTGAAAAGGGTTCTGGAGTGTTCATTCAGAGTGAAGGGAAAACCTTATCCTTCTTTTTCTTATAACCAGACAGGAGGAGTTCTTCCCTTTGAAAATTGCAAAAGGAATGAGAACTTTGCAGTTTGATGAATAGAGAAGGGAAAAGTTGCCGGAGGAGCACGGAGTGAAGATGGGAGGAGCTGTTAGCAAGGCCCACTGCTGCTCTTGGGTTCGAAGGGAGCTCTGGAGCAGGACCAGCTGGGGGCCGGCACTGCTGCTTAGAGTGGAGGAGGCTGGCCAAAGGGACTGTGGGCTGTTTTCAGTCAGGGAGCGTGTGCATTGTTTGTGCTCAATTTCAGACACTCATTTATAAACAAATTCAACCAAGGGATATTTACTGCTTTATGTTGCTTATGATAATTATTTTGCATTAATACAGTATACACATTTGTAAATTCAACAGGAAATTATTGAGTTTTGGAAAGCTACAGTAATTTCTGTATTACATTATTTATATGTGAAAAGTTGGACATTTCTATAAGTTTTTAAAATTATCCATTTGTTACTTTAACATTTTAAAATTATGGTGTTTTCCTGATTTTAAAAGCAATATTTTCCTTACAGTAAGAAAAAAAAAATCGATGGTAGAAAAGTATAAAGCAGAAAACAGCAAGCAGGTCAAAGACTACTATCCAAAATAATCACTTTTAATATTTTAGTATGCTTTCTGCTAGATCTTTTTCTACATATTGATGTATATTTTACATAATTGAAATCATACCATATATTCAATTTTATATCATGCTTTTTCACTTAATATAAGCATTATCCCAACATCATTAAAAAACTCATGAGCAACATTTTAATGACTGTATAATAATATGCTATTGTATAGATTTACCATAATCTTTTGAAGTATTCTGTCATTAAACATTTGGCTGTTTCTAAATTTCTGATATGTGGAGTAAGAGCATTTCACATTTATTGAGCACTCTATATGCCAGGCACTGTTCTACACTCTTAATTTATATTGTCATTTAATCTTTACACCAACTCTGTCAGGTAGGTACTTTTATTATTATTACCATTTTACTGATGAAACTAAGCCCAAAAAGTCAACTTGCTGATGGTTATATAGCTAGTTAGTGATAGAGCCATGTTCTTCATTTCTAAGTCATACTGCATAAAGTCTAATCAACACTTTGGTTTCCTACGGCATATAGTTTTAGAAGTTTACAGAAAAATATAAGAATTTTTAGTTTACATTTTAATATATATGTACCTGTGTATGTATGTATACACACATGTCGTCTCACATGCCTTGGACATAACTTTGTAAGGTTTCTTATTCATATAACCATGTTGATAACCACCCTCCATTCAGTGTTTGAATGTGTATTAGTGCCCTTTGACTTCACACTACGTTTTCCGAATTACCATTTGGTTAAAACTTTGTTAATTTGATAGGTAAATAATGTCTAATAAGGTTGGAAGGTTTTTTTCGTGTTCTCTTAGCCTTGTGTATTTTTTATTTTAGTGAATTGTTTGTTTTTGTGCCCATTAAGTTCTTGGGGTCCTACTGTTTTTCTAAATCTTTGGCACAGTTAGCTAGTCTTTGAAATATAGCTATTCTTGTATTCTTCATTTACTAACCAATCAATGATTTCAAAAAATGATACATGTATTTTTCATAGTGATTTTAAAAGTAAATGAAAGAAAACCTAGATTTAAGTTTTAGTCTTATTGATCTCCTGATTTGGGGTCTTGAATGGGAGAGTTTCACCTTGTTTCTATGGTCAAGGTGGATTTTCCCCAAAAAATTACAGGCAAGAGACAATATAGGATCTGCTTAACTCATTCAACAAATGTTTAATAGCCTACCACATACCAAGCACCACGATAAACTCTGAAGGTATAACGACTAAGGTGACAGGTGCCTTCTTTAAAGGAACTTGGTATCTAATAGAGGAGACAGATCAGTCAAAAGTCCTTGTAATGAGTGGAGTGATAGAAATGAAAAGTGAATATTGGGGAGGTGGGGCCCAGTGGGGAGAGGGATTGTATAGTTCAAAAGTATTTATTAAATCAAGGATAATGTAATGGTGCTATTTTGTTGAGGACATGGAGAGATTGGCTGTGACAAAAACGGATAGGACCAAGGGCAAGTTAGTTTTAGGGTTTCTACTCACTAGTGGCCTGGTTCTGGCAAATGAGCTTACAGTTACTGAGCTCCAGGGAAACACCTGCTGCTAGCTGTGGGGGTGCTTATTTTGGAGCAAAGTGTTTGCCAGAAACACCGCATTGAACAATCTCACGTAAGCCTGGATAGTACGGATTAAAGACAGTTCATCCCCTCTCAAACAGTGTCTTTGTTGAAAGACACTATCCTTCAGATTTGTCAGGGTAGCCCTGATGCTATCTTCAATCAGCTGATGTCAAGTGAGCTTCCGGCCAAATTTCAGGATTTGACCTCAGTCCCGTGATTGGGCTTTTCTCAGTATCTACAAAGTCTCTGAAGTGGCTCTCAAAGGGTCCTCTCTAGGGCAGTGTTCCATATAGGCCCAGATAGGAGATCATGGAGAAGCCTCAGTCCATATCTTGATTTCCTGTTAGTGTGATGGGATTGAGAGAAACGCCTCACAGTCTTTCATGAGTTGCAGCATTTTGATGGCCAGAGTCTCCAGCATTGAGGCGATACAATTTTTACTAGATATGTTGAAGTATCTTCATTAACCTCCAAAAGTGAGGGAGAGCAGCCAGCTGAAGGGAAGGAGGGCAATTCACCTTCTCCTGGTGAGAGCTGCTCTGCCCCAGGAAGTCACAGTGGCTCAGCCATTCTCAGTCACCAGACCTTGAAGCAATAGCCAAGCATCCGCTTCCCACATGGTGCTGTTTTGCCCTGCCAGGTTCTAGTTCCCTATAAAAGTAGAACTCTAAGAAATCTTATGTGGGTCAAAATAGTTCATCTCTTGCTTCAGATTTACTGTTTGATATGGGTTTTATTGCTAGCAGCCATCCAGTGTTGCAATTCTCATTCTTAAAAACATCCTCTGTGTACTCCTTAAGCACCACCTCTTTAATGGAGGCATCTTAGCTGTAAAATATCTACATTGGCTAATTTTTCCATGTGTGAAAACATCAACTGCTGAAATGTTTCTACAGACCTCTGGCTTCTTAGGGTGTGGTGGCATCAGATTTTAGGGAAATTTAAGGTCACCAGCTCTAAGGTACTGGAAAACGTTTCCAGAATAAGAGATGTGGCTTTGTTGCTTGATTGTTCTCCACAAAAAAAGCTTTCTGTTATTTAAGACATGTATCTGTAGCAAAAAGTACAATGACAAGAAATTAAAAGGGGTGTTGGGTGTGTGGGGTGTAAAACGGAGCCTGGGTGCAACAGTGAACTGCTCTACTAGAGGTTGCCTTTGACTTAAAGGTAAGAAAATGAACCTGTAAATAGGCCTGGGCATGAGACCTTGGGAAGGAGAGAGGAGGGGAAGGGTGCATTTGTTGTCAACTCACCAAATCTTGTCCATTTCGTTCCCCGAATATCTCAGTGAATGCCCCACTTCTCTATCTACTGCCCTGGGGCTTTCCTTCTCCATTTCTCATATTATTCACTTCAAAAAGCAAACTGAACCCAGCCTCACCACCCGCTTCATCCTTTCATTGGTGAGCTCTCTAAGTTGCACAGTGGATTTTCTCTGAATACAATTTTTCTATGCCTTTTGTTGCCTGTGGGATAAAATATAAACTTAACCAAGACTAGCAAAGGCCCTTGATGTTCTGTACCCTGCTTACTCCTCTGGCCTCGTGGCTTTTGTGGACATAACCTAATCAGTCACACAGAACTTCATGCAATTTCTGAAGTAAGGCAAGCTGCTGCTTTTGCCTGGAACGTCCCTTTCCATCTTAGGCAACTAACGCTAAACCTTTAACTCCGATATCTCTAGGAAGCCTTCCATACATGCCCCCAACCTGGGTGAGATACCACTTCTGTGATGTGCAGAATTTTTCTCCCCCCCCCCCTTTTTTTTTCTTTTGAGATAGGGTCTTACTGTTGCCTAGGCTGGAGTGCAATGGTGCAATCATGACACACTGCCGCCTCAACTTCCCCGGGTGCTCAGGAGATCCTCACACCTCAGTCTCTGAGTAGCTGGGACTTCAGGTGTGCGCCATCACACCAGGCTTTTATTATTATTATTATTATTTTTTTTTTTTGAGACAGATTCTCTGTCCTCCAAGCTGGAGTGCAGTGGCGCGATGGCTCACTGCAACCTCCGCCTCCAAGGCTCAAGCGATTCTCGTGCCTTAGCCTCCCAAGTAGCTGGGACGACAGGCTCGCACCACCATGCCCAGCTATTTTTATTTTTTTTGTATTTTAGTAGAGACGGGGTTTCACCCTGTTGCCCAAGGTGGTCTCGAACTCCTGAACTCAGGTGATCTGCCCACCTCGGCCTCCCAAAGTGTCGGGATTACAGGCGTGAGCCACGTGCCCAGCCCCCTGGCTTCTTTTGTATTTCTTTTTTGTAGAGATGTTTCTCCATGCTGTCCAGGCTAGTCTTGAACTGCTGTGCTGAAGCCATTAAATGTGCGGAATTTTCTGTATTTATTGCGGCACTTGACACATCATATTGCAATGACCTGTTTGCTTGTTTGCCCAACAGACTGAATTACATAAGAGCAGAGACTTTGCTTTGTGTAGCTTCGAACTCCCAAGAACTGGCACTTTAGGCACTGAATACATTGCATGCCTGATGAGTGAATAAATGAACAACAGACACTATTGCTGCCTTCCACCTCCAGGTTGGTAAAGGCCATTGCAAATGGAATGACCAGAAAACAGTTCAAGAGTATTACCCAATACAAGTGAGTGTTATTTTCATTTGTATATGCTCATTTTCATTGTCTTACAGGATTCCAAGAAAAGAGGAGATCAAAGTGGCATAAAGTGACTAGTATGTCCAGTATGTTTTCTTGGAGAAACAGATTTTTAGAGCTGAACACTGAAGGATGAGTAATATCTGAATAGACTCAATAGGAGGAACACATTCTTTCCTTTCAGGTTTTTGCTTAGTAAAGTGATTTAGCCTATCCACTTTTGGTCTCTACCACCTCTCCTGCGCTCAGCATTTAATGGCTATGCTACATAACTGATAATTAATGTGATTTCTTATATTATTCAGTCTTATTTCAATAATTATATAGTGAGAATACAATGTGCTGTGTGCAGGGCAAACAATACAAGAAGCACAGCCCTTTCCTACTTTATTGAACAAATCCACAAGTAATTAAATTACCATGCTTATTAGTGCTATGAAAAAAGGGTTCACAGGGCTGTGAGACTACTTAAAGAAGGCCTAACTTAACTTGAAGGCAGGAACGGGCTTTGCTGAAGAAGTGGCGTTTTTGCTAAAGAGAGAAGAGTGGAAAGCACAACTTTGACCTCAGGGTTTTTGACAGGATCGCATTCAGCTGCAAGTCACAGAAAACTAAGCAGACTTACCCATCCTGAATTGCCTGATGGCCCAAGGTAACTGCTGACATCACATTCACATGGCAGGAAGAAGAAAGGCAAAGGCAGAATGGTGTGTGTCAGTGATGCTACTCCCTTGTAAAGAGCTTTTTGTGAAGCCTCACCCGACAACCTCACTTTTCAGCCTGTTGGCCAGAACTGAGATGCCATGTAGTCATCGTCAGCTACAGAAGCTGATAAATATAGCAGGTTAGCACTGATTCATTGATTGACTGATTGTATGCTTCTGCCCTCAAACACAATTGGGGTTCTACTGATAAGAAAGAAGGAGGGAGTGGATTTTGAGTAGAGTTAGAAATGTATGCCACAGGCACAAGCCAAGTTCTCTTGTTTAGCTTTACCTGGGAACTCTGCTCTTCAGGACAAGTGTGTGTGCATGTACATGTATGCACGTGCGTGTGCATGTGTGTGAATGCAGGGGTGTCAATGGACACTTGCTTGACCTTGAGATAAATTTTAAAATATTTGCGTTTCTATCATGGGCCAGAAATCTTTCTAGATGCCAGGAGTATAGCAGTAAACAAAACAGACAAAAAGCCGTGCACCCTTGGGGCTTACATGCTAGTGGTGCAGACAGTAATCAAATAAAGTATGCAATACGTTAGACGAAGGTAAAGGGAGTGCCCAAGTAGTGATGGTGGAGATAGTGCGTCTCAGTTTTAACTTGGGTGGTCAGAGAAGACCTGTGTTAAGTAGATGGTGGCATCTGAGTAATGAGATGAAGGAGGTGAGCGACAGTCATGGAAATAGCTAGAAAAGAACATCCCAGGCAGAGATGGAACAGTCAGGAACAACAGGTACAAAGGCTTTGGGTTTCCTTTGTATTCTTGGTGTATGTTTGTTTAATGGGTTCTCAATTTTTAAAAACATTATTTCTTCCTGTGGACACGGGTACAGTTTTACTACGTGTAGAAGGGCACCTCTGTAGTGGTACCTAGGGCTTTCCTCCCCCTTTGGAAAAAACAAAGTGCCTGAATGCTCATCTTGTTAAATCGTTAAGTGCCTTTTCCCACTTCTCTCCCTCTCCTGAATCCTGTTTCCTTATTTTTGGGGGATTATGTGCTGTAGTAATTACGAAAATAGACTTTGGAGTCTGATAGTTCTGAGCATGAGACCCCTGGCGTTTCTTACCTATAACATGGGACAAATAACTTACCTCTCAGAGCCTGTTTTCTCATGGATGAAGTAGGGATGCTAATAATGCTGCTTCACTATTGCTGTGGGTATTACATGAGATGATGCCTGAGAAAGGCTTACCACAGTGCTAGGTCCCTCTCAAGTGGGTCCTTTGCAAGTAAGTCGACTGAACCCTTCTCCCCCTCCCTGTGATCTTCAGCCCTGCGTCACATAGAGTGTCTTGGAGGTAGGTCAAATGCTGACTCTATGAAAAAAGCAACTCTTAACTCCTTACCAGTGTGTGAGAGCTCCATGTCACACTGATATTATTCAGTGAAGTCCCAGCCTGTCCCGGCATCCCATCCCAAAGCCTTTTCAGAGGTTGAGATAAGACCTTTGCATTACTTGAGTGACAGACACCAATGATGCTCACATGAAAATCTTGTCATCTTCTGGAACTGTCTACCTGTGGACTCATTATACCCAACCTCTTCCTGTGCCTTTTTGGCCAAAACTGCCTACTCTTCCAGGGGGCCAGCTCCTTTGCTTCCACTTCTCCTTTTCAGCTTTGTCATGGATCCTAATCTTTTTTTTTTTTTTTTTGAGACCGAGTCTCGCTCTGTCGCCCCTGCTGGAGTGCAGTGGCCAGATCTCGGCTCACTGCAAGCTCCGCCTCCCAGGTTCATGCCATTCTCCTGCCTCAGCCTCCCAAGAGGCTGGGACTACAGGCGCCTGCCACCACGCCCAGCTAATTTTTTGTAATTTTTAGTAGAGACGGGGTTTCACCATGTTAGCCAGAATGGTCTCGATCTCCTGACCTCATGATCCTCCTCGTCATTACCGGCATGAGCCACTGTGCCCGGTCTCATGGATCCTACTCTCGATATCACCCATGTTTTCTGTGTCCATTTGCCATATACTGCCTTTCCTTCCTATGTTGGCCTACCTCAATCCCACAGCACATCACTGCAATCATCCGAACTTTTCCTGCACATCCCTGATTTCCCGCCACAGATGAGTACAGCCAACTCCCTTTTTACCTCCTACTCCCCGGTTGTTCCAATAAGATCCCTTTCCTGTTTCCATCAGTGAATATTCAAATACATATGATCTCTTCACATCATCTGCTGCACCACCCAATCCTGACTCTCAGTAAGACTGCTCATTTGGTATGAACGTCTTCAAATTCTTGCCCTTAACTTACAAAATTGTGTGTGTGTGTGTGTGTGTGTGTGTGTATACACACATGCAGCCAGCCTTTCCTCCTTTCTTCACTATCAGTGGAAGAGTTATTTTTGTAACCAAGAGTCATCTAGACATTTGTGTTTTGAATTTTTTGCCCTCCTGTTCTTTCTGGGATTTGACTCATTAATTGTCTCATCTTTACTGTTTCTCTAACATCTCTCTTTCCATGGCTTTTTTTCATATTATGAAATAAGCTCAAATCTTTATCTTAAAAGAAAAAAATTCTTAACTCTCTTGCTTTCATATCTTATCCAAGCATCTAGGAAGATAGCCAATGATTATATATCTAAGTTTTTTTTTTTTTTAAGGGAAGTGATGTCAAAGAATCATTAAACTCATTAATGAAAGGGCCAGCAGCATGGTAAAGCTGAATTAAAGAAAATGTAAAGGACTGGGCATATAAAGTCATTGGAATAAGATATTTTAATTACATACAAAATAAACCATAACCTTATAATATTTTCGTTTGCATCTCTCCAGGGATGAGTTTCATTTTCCTTCTTATTGAACAAGAATAACTTATATTTCTATCAGCTTTCTACAATTAATATCCACCCTTACAAAGTTGAAAAATATCCTAAATAGTAAATAGCAAGTCAAGTAAAGGCATACACTCCTAGAGAATCAGAACTCCGGGCAGGCCTGCTATGCAATGTTCAACACAGCACTAAAAGGACATGTAAAAATCTCTTTTGCTTAATTCCAGGTTTTGGACACTGTTTCTTTTTTTAGGAAAATAAAAAGTTTATTTAATCTAGGTAAAAGATAGCTATGGAGCTACTCAGTAAAATGTTTGAATGTGTGCCAATGTGGACAGGAGAAAGGTGAGTTGCTGCCACTGCTGCTGATTTTGCACGTCAGTTTCCAGGAAGATCTTAGAAGAAACTACAGGTAACTCTAGGTCAGAGACCACTAAATGGAAATTCTTCCAAAAGATGAAAAGATGACATGAGGTAAGGGAGAAGGATGACCTCATAAGCTTCTTTCCAGTTCAAAATTCTCTGAGACGAAGCAACTTGCAAGTTTTTTTATGACTGAAATGTAGAGTTGAGGAGCCACTCCATGAATCCTAGCAGCCGGCCAAAGTCCACTGCTCAGTAAAGGAAATCTGAATTCAGACCAACACAGCCACTTAGAGAAAACCATTTCCCCACCTGACATCCATCTCTGTCCATACTCCAAATTTGGAGGGGGCAGGTGTTAGGCTTCTATGTCAATTTCTTTTTAAAATATATTTTTTATTTCAGTGGGTTTTGGGGGAACAGGTGGTGTTTGGTTACATGGATAAGTTCTTTAGTGGTGATTTCAGAAATTTTGGTGCACCCACTCCCCGAACAGTGTACGCTGTATCCAATTTGCAGTCTTTTATCCTTCTCCACCGCCACACTTCCCCCTGAGTCCCCGTAGTCCATTAACTCATTCTTGTGCCTTTGCATCCTCATAGCTTAGCTCCTACTTAAAAGTGAGAACATGGGCTGTTTGGTTTTCCATTCCTAATTACTTCACTTAGAATAATGGTCTCCAACTCCATCTAGGTTGCTGCAAATGCTATTGTTTTGTTCCTTTTTATGGCTGGTATATATTCCATGGTATATATATACCACATTTTTCTTTATTCACTCATTGTGAGCTGGTTCCATATTTTTGCAGTTGTGAATTGTGCTGCTATAAACGTGTGTGCATGTGTCTTTTTCATATAATGACTTCTTTTCCTCTAGGTAGACACCCAGTAGTGGGATTGCTGGATCAAATGGTAGATCTACTTTTAGTTCTTTAAGGAATCTCCACACTGTTTTCCATAATGGTTGTACTAGTTTACATTCCCACCAGCAGTGTAAAAGTGTTCCCTTTTGACCATATCCATGCCAACATATATTATTTTCTGGTTTTTTAATCATGGCCATTCTTGCATCAGTAAGGCGGTATCACATTGTGGTTTTGATTTGCATTTCCCTGATCAGTAGTGATGTCAAGCATTTTTTATGTTTGTTGGCCATTTGTATATCTCCTTTTGAGAATTGTCTATTCATGTCCTTAGCCCACTTTTTGATGGGATTATTTGTTTTTTTTTTGGAGACTTGCTTGAGTTCCTTGTAGATTCTGGATATTAGTCCTTTGTCGGATGGACAATTTGCGAAGATTTCCTCCCACTCTGTGGGTTGCCTGTTAACTCTGCTGATTATTTCTTTTGCTGTGCAGAAGCTTTTTAGTTTAATTAAGTACCATCTATTTATCTTTGTTTATGTTGCATTTGCCTTTGGGTTTTTGATCATGAAGTATTTGCCTAAGCTGATATCTAGAGGATTTTTCTGTTATCTTCTAGACTATTTTTGGTTTCAGGTCTTAGATTTGAGTCTTTGATCCATCTTGAGTTGATTCTTGTATAAAGTGAGAAATGAGGATCCAGTTTCATTCTTGTAGATGTGGCTTGCCAATTATCCCAGAACCATTTGTTGAATAGGTTGTCTTTTCCCTATTTTATGTTTTTGTTTGCTTTTTGAAGATCAGTTGGCTATAAGTATTTGGCTTTATTTCTGGGTTCTCTATTCTGTTCCATTGGTTTATGTGCCTATTATTATTATTTCTAAATTTTTATTTATTTATTTATTTATTTATTTTTGAGACAGAGTCTCACTCTGTTGCCCAGGTTGGAGGGCAGTGGTGCCATCTCAGCTCAGTGCAAACTCTGTCTCCCAGATTCAAGAGAGTCTCATGCCTCAGCCTCCTGAGTAGCTGGGAATGCAGGTGTGCACCACCACGCCAGGCTATTTTTTGTATTTTTAGTAGAGATGGGGTTTCAACATGTTGGCCAGGCTAGTGTTGAACTCGCACCCTCAGGTGATCCTCCCTCCTCGGCTTCCCAAAGTGCTGGGATTACAGGAGTGAGCCGCTGTACTCAGCCATATGTGCCTATTTTTATACCAGTACCATGCTGTTTTGGTGACTATTGCCTTATAGTATAGTTTGAAGTTGGGTAATGTGATGCCTCCAGCTTTGTTCTTTTTGCTTAGTCTTGCTTTGGCTATGTGGCCTCATTTTTAGTTCCATATGTATTTTAGGGTTGTTTTTTCTAGTTCTGTGAAGAATGATGATGGTATTTTGATGGGAACTGTGCTGAATTTGTAGATTGCTTTTGGCAGTATGGTCATTTTCACAATATTGATTCTACCCATCCATGAGTATGGGGTGTGTTTCCATTTGTTTGTATCATCTATGATTTCTTTCAACAGTGTTTTGTAGTTTTCCTTGTAGAGGTCTTTCACCTCCTTGGTTAGGTATATTCTTAAGTATTTTATTTTATTTTGCAGCCATTGTAAAAGGAATTGATTTCTTGATTTGATTCTCAGCTTGGTTGCTGTTGGTGTATAGCAGTGCTACTGATTTGTGTACCTTGATTTTGTATCCTGAAACTTTGCTGAATTCATTTATCAGTTCTAGAAGCTTTTTGGATGTGTGTTTGGGGTTTTCTAGGTATATGATCATATCATTGGCAAACAGCGAGAGTTTGACTTCCTCTTTACCTATTTGTATGCCCTTTATTTCTTTCTCTTGTCTGATTGCTCCGGCTAGGACTTCCAGAGCTATGTTGAATAGAAGTGGTGAAAGTGGTCATCCTTGTCCTGTTCCAGTTCTCCAGGGGATTACTTTCAACTTTTCCCCGTTCAGTATAATGTTGGCTGTGGGTTTGTCATAGATAGCTTTTATTACCTTAAGGTTTGTCCTTTCTATGTTGATTTTGTTGAAGGTTTTAATCATAAAGTGATGCTAGATTTTGTCAAATGCTTTTTTCTGTGTCTATTGAGATGATCATGTGATTTTTGTTTTTGATTCTGTTTATGTGGGGTATCACATTTATTGACTTGCATATGTTAAAACATCCCTGCATTCTTGGTATGAAACCCACTTGATCATGGTGGATTATCTTTTTAATATGCTGTTGGACTCAGTTAGCTAGTATTTTGTTGAGGACTTGTGCATCTATGTTCATCTGAGATATTGGTATGTAGTTTTCTCTTTTTTGTTATGTCCTTTCCTGATGTTGGTATTAGTGTGATACTGGCTTCATAGAATGATTTAGGGATGATTCCTCTTTCTCTATATTTTGGAATAGTTTCAGTGGAATTAGTACCAGTTCTTCCTTGAATGTCTGATAGAATTCAGCTGTGAATCCATCTGGTCCTGGACTATGTTTTGTTGGCAATTTTTTATTACCATTTCAATCTCACTGCTTGTTATTGATCTGTTCAGGGTTTCTATTTCTTCCTGATTTAATCTAGGAGGGTGGTATATTTCCAGGAATTTATCCATCTTCTCTAGGTTTTCTAGTTTGTGCTTGTGAAGGTATTCATAGCAGCCTTGAATGATCTTTTGTATTTCTGTGGTATCAATTGTAATATCTCCCATTTCATTTCTAAATGAGCTTATTTGGATCTTGTGTCTTCTTTTCTTGGTTAATCTCACTAATGGTCTATCAATTTTATTTATCTTTTCAAATAACCAGCTTTTTATTTCATTTATCTTTTGTATTTTTTTGTTTCAATTTCATTCACTTCTGCTCTGATGTTGGCTATTTCTATTTTTCTGCTGGGTTTAGGTTTGGTTTGTTCTTGTTTCTCTAGTTCCTTGAGATGTGACCTTAGATTGTCTGTTTGCGCTCTTTCAGACTTTGTGATATAGGCATTTAATGCTATGAACTTTCCTCTTAGCCCGGCTTTTGCTGTATCTCAGAGGTTATGATGGATTGTGTCACTATTATTCAGTTCAAGGAGTTTTTTAAATTTCCTTTTTGATTTCAAGATCATTGACCCAATGACCATTGAGGAGCAGATTATTTAATTTCCATATATTTGCATGGTTTTGAGGGTTCCTTTTAGAGTTGATTTTCAATTTTATTCTACTGTGGTCTGATAGAATACTTGATATAATTTTGATTTTCTTAAATTTGTTGAGACTTGTTTTGTGGCCTATCATATGGTCTGTCTTGGAGACCATATGCTGATGTTCTATGTGCTGATGAATAGAATGTATATTCTGCAGTTGTTGGGTGGAATGTTCTGTAAAAATCTCTTAAGTCCATTTGTGGCTGGGTATAGTTTAAGTCCATTGTTTCTTTGTTGACTTTCTGTCTTGTTGACCTGCCTAGTGCTGTCAGTGGAGTATTGAAGTTCCCCACTATTATTGTGTGGCAATCTATCTCATTTCTTAGGTCTAGTAGTAAATGTTTTATAAATCTGGGAGCTCCAATATTAGGTGCATATATATTTAGGATTGCGATCTTTGCCTGTTGGACTAGTCCTTTTATCGTTATATAATGACCCTCTTTGAGTTTTTTTAGCTGTTGTTGCTTTAAAGTCTTTTTGTCTGTTATGAGAATAGCTACTCTTGCTTGCTTTTGGTGTCCATTTGCATGGAATATCTTTTTCCACCTTTACCCTTAAGTTTATATTTACCTTAAGTTTATGTGAGTCCTTGTGTGTTAGGTGAGTTTCTGAAAGACAGCAGATACTTGTGAATTTCTGTGAATTCTTATCCATTCTGCCATTCTACATCAGTATTGAGATGTGAGGTGCTATTCTGTTCATATTACTAGTTGTTGCCCAAATACCTTGTTTTTTTTTTTTCTATTGGGTTATTGTTTTATAGGCCCTGTGGGATTTATGCCTTATGGAGGTTCTATTTTGGTATATTTTGAGACTTTGTTTCAAGACTTAGAGCTCCTTTTAGCAGTTCTTGTAGTGCTAGCTTGGTAGTGGTGAATTCTCTCAGCACTTGTTTGTCTGAAAAAAGACTTTATCTTTCCCTTATTTATGAAACTTAGTTTCACTGGATACAAGATGATTCGGTGATAATGGTTTTCTTTAAGGATGCTAAAGATAGGACCCTACTCCCTCCTAGCTTGTAGGGTTTCTGCTGAGAAATCTGCCGTTAATCTGATAATCCTTTATAGATTATCTGATGCTTTTGCCTCACAGCTCTTAAAATTCTTTCCTTTGTCTTGACTTTAGATAATCTGATGACTATATGTCTAGGTGATGATCTTTTTGCAATGAATTACCCAGAGGTTCTTTGAACTTATTCTATTTGGATGTCTAGCCCTCTAGTAAGGCCAGGGAAGTTTTCCTCAACCATTCCCTCAAATACGTTTTCTAGACTTTTAGATTTTTCTTCTTTGTCAGGAACACCAATTCTTCTTAGATTTGGTTATTTAACATAATCCCAAACTTCTTGGAGGCTTTGTTCATTTCTTTTCATTCTTTTCTCTTTGTCTTTGTCAGATTGGTTAATTTGAAAGATTTGTCTTGAGCTCTGAAGTTCTTTCTTCTACTTGTTCAATTCTATTGTTGAAACTTTGCAGTGTATTTTGCATTTCTCTAAGTGTTTCTTTATTTCCAGAAATTGTGATTGTTTTCTATTGGTGCTATTTATTTCTCTGGAGATTTTTCTGGTCCATATTCTGTATTATTTAAAAAAATTATTTAAATTGGTTTTCACCTTTCTCTGATTCCTCTTTGAATAGCTTAATAATCGAACTTAGGAATTCTTTTTCTTGCAACTCAGAGATTTCTTGATTTGGATCCATTGCTCGTGAGCTAGTCTGATCTTTTAGGGGTGTTAAAAACCTTTCTTCATCATATTACCAGATTTGTTTTTCTGCTTCCTTCTTATTTGGGTAGACTATGTCAGAGGAAAGATCTGGTGTTCAAGGGCTGTTGTTCAGATTTTTTTGTCCCATTGGGTGGTCCCTTGATGTGGCCCTCTCCCCCTTCCATTAGGGCTGGGACTTCCTGAGAACCAGACGACAGTGATTGTTATTGCTTTTCTGGGTCTACTACACAGCAGAGCTATAGGGCTCTGGGCTGGTACTGGACAGTGTCTGTAAAGAGTTCTGTAATGTGATTTGTCTTTAGGTTTTTCAGCTGTGGATATTAGCATCTGCTCTGGTGGAGGTAGCAGGGGAGTGAAGTTGACTCTGTGAGGGTCCTTGGTTGTAGTTTTGTTTCGTGCACTGGTTTTCTCAAATGCTGGCTGTGGTAGCATTTGGTTGGCCTCTAGCCAGGAGGTTTTGCTTTCTTTTTTCTTTGAGATGGAGTCTCGCTCTGCCGCTGAGGCTAGAGTGCAGTGGCACGATCTCAGCTCACTGCAAGCTCTGCCTCCTGGGTTCGCGCCATTCTTCTGCCTCAGCCTCCCAAGTAGCTGGGACTACAGGCGCCCGCCACCACGCCCAGCTAATTTTTTGTTGTTTTAGTAGAGACGGGGTTTCACCATGTTAGCCAAGATGGTCTCGATCTCCTGCGCCAGCCTCAGCCTCCCAAGGTGCGGGAATTACAGGTGTGAGCCACGGCACCCGGCCAGGTTTTGCTTTCAAGAGAGCATCAGCTGATTCAAGCTTGCCCTAAGGTCACCCGGATAAGTATTCGGGTTTCTCAGGTAATGGGCAGGGTCACAGAAATCACAAAAGATTATGTCTTTTGTCTTCAGCTACCACAGCAGGTAGAGAAAAATCATCAAGTGGGGGCAGGGATAAGCGTGCCTGAGCTTCAGCTTTTCTTGGGTGGGGCTTGCTGTGGCCACTATGGGGAATCGCGGAATGGTTCTCAGGCCAAGGGAATTATATTCTCAGGAGGATTATGGCTGCCTTTGCTGTGTCATACAGGTCGCCAGGGAAGTGGGGGAGAGCCAGCAGTGATAGGCCTCACCCAGTTCCCACACAGCTAGCAAGGCTAGTCTCACTCTTGCCACCAGCACCAAATTTGTATCCAGGCAGCAGCCGAGCAGGGCTGAGATCTTGCCCCAGCCTACAAGCCTCGCCACTGAGAATGCAGGCAGGGCTTTCAGGCCCCACCCTTCCCCACTTGTTTCTAGGCTCATATCTGTACTTCCTGTTTGCTGCCCTGGAAGGTGCTGCCCAGGAAGGTTCATGCTCATGAAATTATTACAAAATTCATCTGGAAGTTTCCTTCCGCCTATGGCCCTTCCTCAGTTCTACTGGCAGCCCTCCCCAAGGATCCCTGTGAGACAAAGTCAGAAATGGCTTCCCTGGGGACTGGGAGTGCCCACAGGGCTCTTCTCACTGCTTCTTCTACCTTTATATTTCACTGGGCTCTGTAAGTTTATTTCAGCTCTAGGTAAGGTTAAATCCTTCTCTGGTGATCTGGATTTTCAGGTCCTCTAGTGAGGATGTGTGTTTGGAGGCAGCCTTCCCCTTCTCACACTTTGGGCACTCACAGTTTTACGGCTATCTTAGGGAGCTTGCAGCAGCAAGCTGCTTCCTTCAAAGGGTCTGTGAATTATTTTGGTTTTCCTGGTACGTTCCTGCAGTAGTTCTTGGAGTAAAAGTTCACAATGTGAGTCTCCACACAGTGTTCCATCTGTCCAAGTGGGGGCCGATAGTCCTGCCTCCTAGCTGCCGTTTTTCTTCTTTCTTGGACACTTTTTCTAACAGCCATCCTCTGTGATCATAAATAATCCCTGAATATTATTCTTGATCTCAAAAGCTGTTGTTATTTTATTTTGTCCTGTTAATTAACAATGCAGCAAGAAGTGTTAATTAGTATATGTAAATTTCCTTGAAGTATGGTCAGCAAATCCAGTGCCATATAGTGTTAAGCAACTAATAAGGCCAAAAAATTAACTTCTGTCATAAGAACTAACAGGGAATCTAGTGCTGTGTTTTCAACAGGCTATATTATTCCAGAGAACTTTGTATCACTCATTTGTGCTCATGTCCTGAAGCTAGGAAACCAACCCCAAGAAATTAATTTCTACCGGTATTGCTTGGAGTACCTGTAAATGTTGATGAATTTATTTTCTTGACCTCTTCCTCCTCCCACTTCCAATCTGCTAAGGTACTTAGTCTGCTAGGAAGTCATTCTCTCCTCTAACTAAATATCCAGAACTCCAAAAGCCTTAGAATAGACCAATCTCCTGGGAGGGCTTTGTGAGCCTTGGTTCCACACATGAAACACAGCTCCTGTTATCAGTGGGGACTTGCCATACCTGCTTAAATAAGATTTATTCTAATATAACACTTTAAGGCTTTGGTTATACAATTGATTTTTTTTTCCTAACTTTATCTTGATTAACGACAACAACAACAAGAGCTTCTTATTGGCTCCTTGCAAAAACTACCCTGCTCTTAAAGGAAAAGAAACTTAAAACTATTTGTCCCTGAATTTTGAGGTGTCAGTGAGAATAAAATACTATTTTAATAATATTTCACTTTAGCATGCGAAAGCATAGTCTAAAACAGGGATCAGCAAACTTTTATTATAAAGGGCCAGATAATAAATGTTCTCAGTTTTTTTTTTTTTTTTTTTTTTTTTTTGAGACAGAGTCTTGCTCTGTCGCCAGGCTGGAGTGCAGTGGTGCAATCTTGGCTCACTGCAACCTCCACCTCCTGGGTTCAAGCGATTCTTCTGCCTCAGCCTCCTGAGTAGCTGGGACTACTGACATGTGCCACCACAATGTTTTCAGTTTTGCAGGCCATGAGTGTCTGATGTAAGATTTATGCTCAAATCCACCATTGTAATGTGAAAGCAGCCATAGACAGTATGTAAAAAGGGGGCATATCTAGATTTTGCCTGTCATGGGCTGCATTTGACCTGTAGTGAGCTGGATTTAGCCCATGGACCATAGTTCAATGACCCTTAGTTTAAAGGCTAGGGATAGGTCAAGAAGAAAGAAAAAGGGCTTCACTGTATGCCTATAATAAAATAGAATATTAAAAATAATGTTAATACACAATAAGTAAATTAAAAATAAACAACCACAATTATATTCATTTTATCAGTTCATTCAGTCTCATGTAATTATTACTTGCACTGGCTCTAGCAACTACATTCTGCTTTTACAAAGTTGCTGCTTCTGTACTAAAACAGAGCCCTAAAAATCCTGACTCCCTTGCTACAATCTGTAGTTGTTTAAGTGGTATCTGCTTGGAAGTCTGTACTCATTTAAGTAATGAGTCTATTAACTTAAAGTATTGATGGGTAAAAGTACCTCGTCCTTTTCATTGAGGTTCTGAGGATGTCTGTCTGTTCAAAGACTACTTTTTAGCCTGTAGCTTGTAGCAGAACCTTCAGGGAAGTATGAGAGAAAAGCCAGAAGTTGATGACAGGGCTCAATGGTGGTGGGACTCTTTTTTTATTACAGTAATTGATCATACTGGAATGGAAGAGAGCAAAATCATTTACAAAGATGCAATGAATAACCATTTTATAAGATTTGAATCACTGTGTCCCCTGAGGGTAAGGACATATTACAGACAGTGAGGACACTGACAACTCTTTGGGACATTCCTAAAATGTAAAATCTCAGAGAAAAAAATTAAGCCAGAGAAGGCTTAGCTCTCTTCCACTGGACAACTCTCCCCATTTAGCTCTCAGGTAGCTCTCATCTTTGTGTTTACCCTGATCCAGTCCTTAACCCTTTTCTCTTATCAACTGTGTGTTTTCCCTGTAAAGTTTTACCCCTTGATGTAATATCAAGTGTCCTGTACTAACAATTTGTATTTTTATACATCCTACCCATTCCTTATAATCTGCCCCCTATACAGCTCCACTCGTAGGTTTCAGAGTCACCAAAACACAACCTGTTCAAAGCATAACATATAGGGACTTCCATTTCTGGCTCTGATAAGAGTGACTGATCTGCCACAAGCAAATATAAAACAGGTCAATAAATATGAGGAAGTTAGTTTCACACACTGAAAAATGAGTAATGCGGGACCATATTCCTTGAGAGAAGAGAAACACAACAAGTGAACCAGACAGTCACTGCAGCTTTCTGTCTGGTGCATTTTATGGACTTCAGTGCAGGTAAGGAGGATATGGGTTTCTTATGGGTCCTTCACTCAGGGCTAGGTGGCAGATACACCGAGTGAGCCTTCATGAGGCTTAGCAGAGAGTGGCTTTTGATTGGCTAGGGGTTGTATGATACTGTAAGACACTGAAGTTTTGGACAAACCAGGTGGAATGTTTTCAATGAATGCTTCAAACCTCATAAAGGCCGCATGCTAGGAGTAGGATCATGTTCTAGGGCAGAGGTCAGAAAACTGTGGCCAAATCTGGCTTATGGGCTTGATTTGTGCACCCTACAATCCAAGAATAATTCTGCATTTTAGAAGCAGCAGCATCAGGAGAAGTTGAAGGAAGAGGAGGAGAGGGGAAAGGAGAGGAAGAAGGAAAATGAGACAGAGACCATATTTGACTCACAAAGGCCAAAATATTTACTACCTGGTCCTATGCAGACAATATTTGCCAACTCCTGCAATAATGTCCTGGACTAGGAATAAATGTAAAACACAACCACCCTAAAAAAGGAATAAAACCAAGTCAGAGTAGGGGAACTTGGAACCAACTGACTGCTTTGCAGAACAAAACTAACATTCTTTAAAGAAGACAACATAATCCAGATTATTCATAATGTATCACACATAATGCCCAGCATACAACAAAAAATTTCTAGACATATAAGAAGTTAGAATTATGTTACTGATGATCAAGGAAACAAAACCCAGTTAATGGGAATAGAGTTTTATATGACTCAGATGTTGTAAAGACTAAAATTTTAAGATTGCCATTACAAGTATGTTCAGAGGTAAAAAGGAAAAAATGGCCTCAATAAGTGAACAGGTGGAAAACCTCAAATGGAAAACCTCAATAGAGCAATGAGCATTATACAAAGAAACAAATGAAAATTCTATAACCGAAAGGTATGCTGTTAGAAATGAAGACTTTACTGGATGGGTTTGACAGCAGATTGGAGACTTCACAAGAAAAGGTACAGTGAACTTGAAGAGAAATCAGTAAAAATTATTCCATCTGAAGAAGAAAGAGAAAAAAGGGGAAAGATGAAAACAATGAACAGAGACTTAGTGATCATGTGAGATTATTAAGTTGTCTAAGATCCACATAATTGGGATTCAAGAAAGGGAGAAGGGAGGGAATGGGCAGAAAAAATATTTGAGAAAATAATACCTGAAAATTCCCAAAATTGGGTAGTAAAAAATTAATATTCATCCAAGATGCTCAGTAAATCCCAAACAAGATAAGTACAAAGAGAACTCCACTTAGAAAATCTTAAAAGAAGCCAAAGAAAAAAAGACCCAACACAGGAGAACAAAGATGCATATGACAAATGCCTTCTACTGGGAAGCAGTGAGGGCCAGAAGACGTATAAGAACTTCTTAAACTCATTGAAAGAAGGAAAACCGTCAGCAAAGACAGGTGTTTTCATGCTAACTTTATCCAGCATGAATATCCTTCAAAAATTAGAATAAAATAGATTTTCAGATCCATTTTAAAAAAGCTGAAAAGATATGTTGCCAGCAGATCTACACTATGAGAAATGCTAACGGAAGTTCTTTAGCCTTCAAATAAATTACATTAGATGAAAACTCAGACCTACAGAAAATAAAGCAAAGACCAGAAATTTTAAATACATGGATAAATATAAAAAATACTGTCTGTTTTGTTCTCAATTTTTTTTTCTTTATCTTTTTAAAAATTAAGATCAATTGGAAGATGAAAAGATATTTTATCCAGGGTCTTGTTATGTTGGCCAGGCTGGTCTTGAACTCCTGGCCTCAAGCGATCCTCCTGCCTTGGCCTCCCAAAGTGCTGGGATTAAAGGAGTGAGCCACCGTGCCCAACCTTACTTCTCAAGTTCTTTAACAAACATATAACACTTTGAAGCAAAGGTAATATTGCATTTCGAAATTTACAATATATATTGAATAAAATATGACAATAATAGCTCAGGGGACAAAAATGAAACTATACTCTTGAAAGCACCTTGCACTTCACATGAAGTGGAATATTACTCTGTAGTGTGTGATAAGGTAAGGGTGAATGTTATACTCACTAGAGCAGCTGCTATAAAAAATGAGACATAGCTAAAACCTCAGTGGAAGACACAGAATATTAAAAATCTGGTTAATTCAAAAGAAAACAAGAAAGGAGAGATGGGGGAACAAGAACAAACAAAAAAGAATGGAAAGGCCGCGCGCGGTGGCTCATGTCTGTAATCCCAGCACTTTGGGAGGCTGAGTTGGGTGGATCACGAGGTTAGGAGTTCGAGACCAGCCTGGCCAACATGGTGAAACTCCGCCTCTACTAAAAATACAAAAACTAGCCAGGTGTGGTAGCACGTGCCTGTAATCCCAGCTACTTCGGAAGCTAAGGCAGGAGAATTGCTTAAACCTGGGGGGCGGAGATTGCAGTGAGCTGAGATTGCGCCACTGCACTCCAGCCTGGGTGACAGAACAAGACTCCGTCTCAGAAAAAGAAAAAAAAAAAAAAACTGGAAAAACACAAAACAAATAGCAAGATAATACAATTAAACCCAGTCATATTAATAATTACTTAAAGTGAACTGCCTAAACTCTTTATTCAAGAGGCAGAGAACTTCTGACTGAATAAAAACATAAGACCCACAGTGTGTTGCCCATAAATGATGAAATTTAAGTATAAATACACATGTCAAAAAGGAGGGGGAAATTATGTATCACAAAATAGTAGGCATAAGAAAGCTGGTACGCTTATATCAATTTCACACAAAGTAGCTTTCAAGACAGAGATTATTACTACTTATAAAGAGGGACATTTCATAATGAGGAAAGGGTTAATTTACCAACAAAGCACACACATCCTAAATATGTGTGTTTATATAAGAAGTACATGATAACAGAGCTTCAAAATGCATGAAACAAAAACTCATGGAATTAAGGCAAGAACCAGACAAATCCACAATTACAAGAGTACATTTGACACTCCTTTTTCATACATTGAAACAATGGAACAAGGAAGAGAAGGGCGAGTTGGGAAGCTGCACCTCCCTCACCTCTCTGACAGCTCATGCCCGTTAACCTTTCCCTCCCGATTTCTCCCATACACATATTTGAAATGTCCTTCCTTAACCTGTTTATCAGAAGTATGTGGAATCAGATACAAAAGTTGTGATACACATGTCATGGTTTTCTTTGTTCTGTGACAGTTATAACCCCTCAATTATTTAACCAAGAGGGAAAACGAGCTGGAGCACCTCAGTGTGAATTAGCTGAGAGTGCAAATCAATGGCAACCTCTCAACTTGCTTGGCACTGGGTTCCCTACCTGCAAAAATTTATTTACTCAATAGAGGCACATACAGAGCCTGGCATCACTTTGTACACATTTTTTTCTCTCAGTCTCTTTTGGTTATTTGACATTGTGGCCACTGTTAGTTATGATTTTTTTCCTTGTTCAATGATGTGATAATTTGAAAACATCAGAACAACAGCCCCTGTCTTTGACGCAATTTCTCTCTTTGACTTTATTTTAGTGCGTTCTTCTCCTTTCTTTCTCTCCCATTGTGTCTTCCATCACCTGGTGATGAACTCTTGGGGGAGATTTCTCAGGTGTAACCAGGGTTAGAGAAAGGACTGGCCTAACCTACTGATGAATCAGCCTGTGAATGGGGAAACCGCTTACTGCATTTGCAGATAGACGGTGCACAGGCCGGGCATGGTGGCTCACGCCTGTAATCCCAGCACTTTGGGAGGCTGAGGCGGGCGGATCACCTGAGGTCAGGAGTTCGAGACCAGCCTGCCCAATGTGATGAAACCCCGTCTCTACTAAAAATACAAAAATTAGCCAGGCGTGCTCGCATGCGCCTGTAATCCCAGCTACTCGGGAGGCTGAGGCAGGAGAATCACTTGAACCTGGAAGGCAGAGGTTGCAGTGAGCCAAGATCTCACCCTTGCACTCCAGCCTAGGTGACAAGAGCGAAACTCCTTCTCAAAATAAATAAATAAATAAATAATAATAATAAATAAAAAAAAAGACGGTGCACGGTTTCATTAAACCTTACACTGCACAGGTGTATACATTACAGAGGGCAGGACAGCTAAATCCAATGCTGTGTTCGAATCTTGTCTTCTCACTTGACTAGACTGGCATTTCAGTGTAGCACATAAGCACTTGACACATTTCTAAGCTGGTAACAGCCCCCTGGGTTCTCTCTTCCTTTCTCATTTGGTCAGTATTTACTGGCAATATTTTTTCTTCTAATCCAAGGATCACAAACTGGCTGTCACAAACTGGCTGTCTTTGAGCCAAAGCTGGTCCTCAGACATGTTTTATTCAGACCGTGCAAGCTAAATTTTTTAGAAGTTGCCAAATTAAAATATCTGGAGATTTCACACACATGCACACATTTTCAGCTTTCCTTAAACAAACAACCAACCAAAAACACGCAAAAAAAGGAGGGCAATACTAAGACTGGGCTGCACATGCATTCAAGCTCTTGGCGTGCCTCGTGGAGGTCTGAGTTTGCCCCTCTTTTTCTGGTTAACATGCCCCTCCTCAACGTCTCCGACGCCTCAGAGTTCAGGGATGTGAAGAAAAATTTTGAGATCTCTCATCTAAAGATTGCATTATTTGGAACTGTGAGTCTCCCTTCCCCATCGTTATCACATATACCAACCCGCAAACCCTTTTATTACGCTGCTGATTTTACAACTGGAAGATGGCAATCAGAAAAATAAAAAAAGGGCTGTGGTTTCTCCCAGTTTCCTCTAGATGGCAGTATTGTATTGGTATTATTTCCAATACTCCCGATTCCAGCTGCTTTCAAAATGTTAATTATATAATTTTTCAGTGGGAATAATCTTTGTTTCTAAATTTATTACAGTATTTTTTCAATAATGTCAAATTTATCAGTAAGCAGGTAGAGTCCACAAAGCTGCAGTTTTAAGAGAACAGAACGACCGATTTTTACCCCTCCTTGGAACTTCCCGAGTTAATGAATAGAAACAGAACATATTGCAACGTATAATTGTCACGATTATGCGGGCTGTTCATTTAGCGTTTTCGTGTGCACATGCATTCAGCTGCCACATCTGCAGTGCACGTTGGAAAAATAGCCCCTTCTCTGTGCAGTTGGAAACATCGACTGTTTCTCATTTGGAGCAATTTCTTTATTTTGTTTTGTGGATAATGAATGTTACCCACAAATATGCGAAGCAAGGAAGCAGAAACACAGTTTGTATTACGAGGAGGCTCTTAGAGATATCCACATACACAAGTAGACAAATGTGAGCTGCGTGTCGGCCTCATACAAAAACAAAGCAGGTACTGTGAAAGGGAAGTTGTGTGTGTTAATGAGATTAATGGTTTCAGAAGAAATCCGTTTCAGAGCAGCTAATTAAATATTTCGTTTTGAGTTATTTGGTGTAATTTGCTTTGGTATTCGACAAATACTAAGTATTTAATTTTATCTTCCAGCACAACCCATTAATATTTCACTGGTTGAATTCTTTGATGTGGTGCTTTGGGTTTTGAAACACCTTTTGAGTACTGGTTAATCCACTTGACAGCCGAAGGTGAACAGGGACTCTGCGGCTCTCTGTTATAAAAGCCTGGTCAATTTCATCTTGGCCCTATCTAAGTAGGAGTTAAGCTGTTGTGTTTTTATCACCTTGGTTCCATCCTAAAATGTTAGAGTTGGAAAAACTCCACAAGGACCTCTCCCAGCCAGGGTTCAAGTGTTACAGTTGCTGCATAAACTTGCTCAGGGATGGGAATATTGTTGTTGGCACTGTGTCAACGTAAAGATGGCCCCACTGAGGGGTAGGGCTAACCGTTGGGCAATTTTTCCCCATGGTGAGCACAGCTGAGCGCAGCGGTGGAAAACGCAGTCAGGCAGGGGAACAGGGCTATTCACGCAGAGGTCTGTGGGAAATTCTGAGGAGCTGATGTCCTTCTCAGCACAGCCCTAAATGCAGGGGCTATGATTTCCTCAGAAATGGCACGTGAGAGGAAACCTCTCTGCCTTCTTGGGTTCATCCAAACGACTTAACCCAGGTTCAAAGTCTGCCATGACCTGGCGCTTCTATTATGAGAAAGACATCCTTACTTCTACTGAGCCCTGACTCCTTGTAGGTAAGTGCACATGCTAGCAATAATTTAAGTGTACCCTGAGAAGGACTCTGTATGGCAGATGCACCTGAATGTGTGTTCTGAGCTGGGGAATCCAGGAGTGGCGAACTCGGAGATTTGTTCCATGTCTATCAGGAACATCTGAGCCCCTGGCCCACGCCATGGAACACGGGGATTCAGGCCCTGAGTTTCGGGTTGAGTGAGGATTGCCAGGTGGAGGTTGTTAGGGAGAAGGTGTTAAGTGAAAATGCTATATAAACTGCGTGCTTTTTGCAAGGAGCTGTGGTTTATCCTGCCCAGATGCCACCACTTTACTGTAGGGAAGGCCGATATCTTGCCCAGCCCACAGCCACTGGACCCTCTCCCCTGTATGTAAGCCTCCAATAAAATCTCATGGGCCGGGTGCGGTGGCTCACGCATGTAATCCCACCACTTTGGGAGGCAGAGGCAGGCAGATCACTTGAGGTCAGGAGTTTGAGACCAGTCTGGCTAACAAGGTAAAACCCCATCTCTCCAAAAATACAAAAATTAGCCAGGCATGGTGGTGAACGCTTGTAATCCCAGCTACTCAGGAGGCTGTGGCAGGAGAATTGCTTGAACCCAGGAGGTGGAGGCTGCAGTGAGCCGAGAGGGCACCACTTGCTCCAGCCTGGGCAACAGAGGGAGACTCTGTCTCAAAAAATCCCCCAAAAATCTCATGTTTCGTTTGCTGGTGCTGGGTCTCCTCTCCAGCCTCTTGAACCTGGTACCTTCCCCACTGGAGTCAGTAGGGGTTCAGCGCGACACTCCTCTCTACCCCTAAGTTAAATGCCCGGAATCTTAGATGGTTTTCCCATTGTTCCACCGTGGCCATGCCCCTCTTCCCACACCCTACTTGGACTCTGGCCTGTGGTTCCAGCTGGGCGACACTCATATTAAATGTCTAGAAAAATGTCATAAGTAACCTTTGCTCTCGGTCATCTGCCCTGTTAGCAAGAGCAGCGGCCCACTCTGCCAACATGGAGAAGCAGCCCAATCTTGTCACAGAGGCTCCTCCCTCACCCCTGACCAGGGATCATGCCGACCCATCCACACTGTTCCTGGCCCTTCCAGACACCCTTCTCACCTCCTCTCCACCACCCTCCCGCTTCTGCGTCCTTCAGGACCCATACCAAATCTGTGTGTCTCTCACCAAGCCTACCTGGACACACCTGTCTCCATGACAGAATTTCTCCTCCCGCTCAGTGCCTCCAGCGCCCAGCTCCACCCCATTAGCAATCATTCCAAAGATTCCCCCGATAGGCATGGGGCCTGGTGATCTTTTTGTCCAGGTTTTCATAGGTCTCAACTCCAGGTAAATGGATTCTGAATTCAAGCAAATAAATATCCACATTTTTCTTTTCTTTTTTTTTTTTTTGAGACACAGTCTCACTTGGTTGTTGCCCAGGCTGGTGTGCAGTGGCGGGATCTTGGCTCAGTGCAACCTCCACCTCTTGGGTTCAGGTGATTCTTATGCCTCAGCCTCCCAAGTAGCTGGGACTATAGGCACGCACCACCACACCTGGCTAATTTTTGTATTTTTAGTAGAGATGGGGTTTCACCATATTGGCTAGGGTGGTGGAGCATTTAAAATTCTGACAACCTTCTAGTTACAAGCAAAATTTGAAGACAAGTCACCTTTTATACATAGCATGTATTTTCAACACTATAGCCTTTGGCTAATGAGAACTTGTTATGGGAAGCACCAGATCTTTATTTCCACCTGGGGACAATCTCCTCTCACCTCAGGTCTGGAGGCCCCATGTGAAATCAAGCTCTCTTGTCAAAATGCTCGCTGTGTAATCGGCAGAATTTGCAAAAGTTGAATGGCTGGAGGGAGCAGGAAGGGAAGAACCAGGCTGAGAGGTAGGTCAGTGGAGAGATGTCCTGTGTTTAGACTTACATAGGTGTTTTCTGAGAAGATAAAAGAGGCCGTTCGGTAGAGGGAATAGTATATGTAAGACGTGGAATTTGAAACAGCTGTCTTGGTACACCCTTTGCTTCTAGGCTCAGTTACATTCCTGCCTTTTTCAGAAAGCTTTCCCGGATCATCTCAGGCCACAGTGACTTTCACTGTTGTTAACTGTCTTGTTCTTTTATTTTGAGACAGCGTCGCTGTGGCACCCAGGCTGGAGTGCAGTGGCATGATCTCGGCTCACTGCAACCTCTGCCTCCCAGGTTCACATGATTCTCCTGTCTTAGCCTCCCAAGTAGCTGGGATTACAAATGTGCACCACCATGGCCAGCTACTTTTTGTGTTTTTAGTAGAGATGAGGTTTCACCATTTGGCCAGGCTGGTCTGGAACTCCTGACCTCAAGTGGTCCTCCCGCCTTGCCTCTCAAAGTGCTGGGATTACAGGCTGAGCCACCGCGCCCAGCCTACTTGTCTCATTCTTCAGGATAGGAGACAGGAGGGCCGTGGAGACTGGTTGCCTCTTCCATATCTGGCCCAGGCCCTGGGATTGAGCTCAAGCACTGCTCAGAGCCTGAGATCCTGAGGTCCTGTGGGGGGAATCCAGGATGAGTGCAATAAGCATTTCCAGGTTGCCAGCTTCTTATAGATTCTGCAGCAAAGAAAAGATGTTTCTTCTGAAAATGTAAAAGGTGAAAAAAAGTGCTCAAGTTTCTCTTGGTGGAAACAAAGGGGAGTTTGCTTAAATATTATTTTGCCTTTTCGGCATGTAAAGTGTCATTGTTCTGCAGAATGGGGTTTTTAATATTTGATAAGATGTTGAGAACACCGCATGGCATCAACTCTGAATTGTTGGGCTCGGTTCAAAGGCTTGTATAAATATTTCTAAAGGAGAGCCATATTAAAGAGTCTGGTTTCCCTGTTTTGTGCTTTAACTTTATTTACACATAAATCTCGAGAAGAACTCTTCTTTTCAACTTCACATTCCTCCCGACTCTAATGCCGGCTTTTTTTATGAACGAGAAATCTGGCCGATTTGTATTCCTCCAGTATCTACAACAATAAAACCACTCTTGTTACTGAATAAAATTTAAAAACCATCTCCCAATTGTGCAGTTGGGTTGGATGAAATCTGTTATGTTTGCCCTACTACACTGTGATAAGTGACAGCAAGGGGGGGGGTTTGGGGTCCCAGGGGATTTTGACACCCCGAATGCTAAGTAGAGCTGCAACGATGTAAGGATCTCTTATTATTATGGAAAATGTGGAGGTCGCCGAACTGAGGCTGGCACACACCCTTAACGTGACCAGGCTTGCGTTAGCTCAGATTAGTCATACCATGCTTTCAATGCAGAAGGTCAAAGAGGTCCAAATTTGCAGAGAAAAAGCGTATTTCTTCATTTATGAATCTCTTTAAAGAAAATGTTTCTGATCTGTGCACATGTGCGTGTATTAGAAAGCATGCATTCTGTGTGTGTGTGTGTGTGTGTGAAGCCCACTCATCTTACCAATAGGGATATCTTTATTGTGGTTCACACTGCTGAGCATGTGTATTGCACGTGTGAGTATATCTGTAATTTGTGTGTCTGTGTCTCCCTGGTCATATATAAGTACAGCTCTGCGGATGAACAGCCGCTGATTCTTGCTTTTTCTGCTGCTCTCTTTAGAACTGGAAGGTGGTTACCTCCCTACCCCACCACTGGAAGGTGGTCACCTCTCTCTTACCACTGAAATGTGGTCACCTTCCCCCAACTGGAAGGTCGCCTTCTGGTGACCTTGTGGCTTATCTTGCTATCTCACCGCTTTTCCTGATTCCTGCTTGGTGAGGGACGTGTTAAGCTAGGGCTGACTTAGAGTTGGAACATGTTTTCTTTCCCCAGAGCCATTACTGTTCTGAATTAAGCCCCAAGACGTTGCCAGGGTGGGGGCAATTAATAATCATCTCTTTTTGATTGCCCAAAATGTATTTGATTCAAAATAAAATGCAGGTGAAGGTACATTTCTTCCCCTAAGAGCATGGAATTATAGCAATACTGCTGTGCTGAGCAGGGCTCAGAGTGGGAAGATATTTGAAGATTTGCTTCTGGTTTTTCTCCAGCCAGTTATAGGGAAGGGCTGGTGGATAATTTAGGTGCTGGCTAGTCCTTCTCTGGTACTTTTGTGGCTTAGGCACCTGGTTGGTGACTTAGACCAGGAACCCCCCTGCTGAAGATGCAAAAACATTCTTCATGGTGTAAGAGGTGGAGTCGAAAAAGATGTTAAATTTTTTACTCTCTTATTGTTTTCCCCAGATAGTCTTATTTGCTCATAAGGGAAAGATATTTTTCAACTTGGTTCACGAAATGGGTGGTCTTTGAAAAATCAGACTCAGTAGATAACTGACGTCTTATATTGGGTCACTTGATTTTTAACAAGTCATTAACACACTAAATTTGGGAAGAATTCTTGAAAGAGAACATTGGTAGAGAGCTGGCATTTCTGTTTGCTTCTTACAGGATCTCCTTTTTAATGCTTCATTTCCAAATGGGTCAGAAAAAAATGGAGTTGTCTCCAAACGGTGTATGTGTTAATTCATTATCCACTAGTTGCTGTTTCTCAGGTGTCTGCCAAACTTTGCACTCTATGTGGTACATATTTTAGAAACTTACATATACACTGACGTTGACAGTCACCCGGGGATCCAGCCAAAGCCAGCAAATCCTTCAGCAGTGTCACATGTTCATCCTCTCCTGGGTTCTTTGGTTCCACATTTATGTCCCCTTTTGGTAGCAATTTGTTTTATCATCATCCATCAATTATTTTTGTTCCTTGGAACATAGAGTAAGTTTCTTATGTGGCCAATGTCTGGAAGATTTTCTTCTAAAATAGGGTTGTGTATGATTTGATGAATACTTTGTAAATATTCGAAATTATAGGATTGGGTTATAAACAAATGACTGTTCCAACTCCCTGGTGAATGTGCATATGCAAATCAGCTATGATTCCCGCCTCACCCCTACTCCAAGGCTGTGCTTTTATTTCTATCTCTGTTACCTTATAGTCAGTATAGATTCTTCTTCCCTTTAAATTATTCATCATCAATGTAAAGGACCAGTTGTCACTAACTTTTATACAAAGCCGCCTCTAACCTTAGTCAAATATAGCTGGATGAGCGACCCGCGGTGGGAACACAGAGGAAGAAGTTAGAAGGAGGATAAAAAAGAATTAACATTTACTGGCTACCAACTCTGTGCCAAGTGCTTTATGTAGGTTATTTCATTTCTTGTTCACAATGTTATCAGATGCAAGCGGTGAAACTCAGAAGTTAAGTCTTTTACCCAGGGCCATGTGGTGGCAGAGACGAGATTCAAACCAGTAAAATATAGCTTTGGAATATGATCAAGAGGATTTAGCAGGTGAAGGCAGATGGGAGGGACAAGGATGGGCTGAAGATGATAAATTTCAGCCAGTAATGAGCCATTAGTTAAAATACGTGTAAGGACATACTTCCACCTGTCACACACAGACATGCAAGATTAATCTCAGGACCCAGGAACAAAAAAAGCAGTGTTGTGGCTCACAGTGAGAGAAAGTATGAAAAGATGCTGGTGTAGTCCCGTGGGACTCTCACCATGTGAGCCAACAGCTGCCAGTTGCAGGCCAGTCCTCAGGCACAATGATACACTTGTCCCCTGGTCCTCTAGTGCCCCTCTGCCTGAGATCCCCTTTTACAACATGCCATGATCTGGACGCATGGTGGACTCTGCTCTTCTAACTCCTGTCCACCATCATTGTCTTCTTCCTTTGAGACCTGGGGCATTTGGGTCTACCAGGAAGCCTTACTTAGATTGCTTCCTAGACAGTTCTGATTTACACCCTAAGCTTCTGGGAGTGGGACTCAAAACGTACCCAGGCAGAGCCTGGCACTGGGCGTGGCACACAGACCTGAAGAGAGAGAGAAAAGGAATTCATTGAATGTTTCATTCCAGGCCGCAGGCTTTGGATCCATCCTCCAAGAGCCCCAGAACCAGGCCTTCAGCAAAGTATGTGCTCAATAAACATTTGATGAAAGAGGGAATGAATGAAGGACAGATGAAGTTCCGTCAGTCTGCACAACCCGAACCGCATCGAATCAAAAGAGTGTTTCTCCAAGTTCTAAACATTGCAGAATTTTCTTCCCTCGAGTTGACCCTGAAAGTGACCATGTGCAAGAAGAGCTCCTTACCAGCTCCTAGATTTTTGTGTCCTCTGAAGTGCCTATTCTCATTCACCAGGGGTAGCTGCAGCTGGTTTTGTGCAGCTCAGAAGGCTGGCCCTGGCTCTCGTTACCTGGCCATGGGGCTATTAGTGAAAACACGTGTTTTAACTAGACCTCACAGTGTCTAAGTTTTCGATGGGCTTTGTAGCTATTTCGATGTGACAGGTTCTCCCTTCCCTTTACAAAAATAAACCCACTAAGGTTGGTTTGGTTTGTATGTGTGGAAAGACACATATTTAGGGAAAAACTTTCGGAAACAGATTGCAAACAGTGACTGAAAGTGATCACGCAGGCTCCTCCGCGGTCAGGGGCTTTCCCTGAGAATTTGTTCAGCTGCTAAGGGAAGTGGACCCCGGGAGAGCTGCGTGCTGGGGTAAGTGCATTCTGTTCAGAAAAGCCAGTCTGCATGTATCTCCTAACTGGATTTTGCTGTGAAAATACACGGCCCTGGTGGGGACAACGCATGCTTCCCTTCTCCTTTCTGAGTCCTGCTTTCACACGCGGTGGGCAGTGGCACCCTGTTTCAGCTTGGTGAGTACATATTCTCCCTGAGTAAGTGACGTCTCTGTGAACAAAATGCAAGATAAGTGCAATTAGAACCAGCTCTTCTTGGACACCCGGACACTAAATTTTCAAATCAACACTAAACCCAAAAGCGGAATAGTAATAATAAAAAGAAAAAAAATTAAAAAAAATAAAATTAAATAAAATTAAAAAAAAAAAAAGCGGAATAGTAAAAATAAGCCCCCACCCCACCCTCTGCCCCCCCATGAAATGAAACAGTAAAATCCTCATGGCTGATTCAGTAAACACAGACTTTGCTGAAATGGCCGGAAACCAGCTCCGAGGAATTCCGCTGCCACTGTGAGAGAGGCACCCAAAATGACGAGTGAGGTCTACGGAGCTGGGAGGGTGTCCAGTGAGTTTGACAACACAGTGACCTTGGGCAGACGCTTAATGTCATTTTGTTTCCCTTTACCCACTTCACACATCTGTTAAAGATGCATAATAACCCATCCTCATCTCATGTGGGGGCTGAGGATTAATTAATAAGTGATTCTAAATTACTTGGCACTCCTCAGAGGAAACGCATTCCATAAGTGCAAAGAATTGTTATTATCGAGCAATTCAGCTGTCTCGGAAGCAATAATGACTTCAGGGAGGCTGTTGAACACACGCTGTGGTCTTTCCAGGCTGGAAACCAAAGGTTAAGGTGCTATAGGGCACTTTATTTCCCCACTCTGCCCCGCTATAAAACAAGGCATTCTCCCCCACACAACGTCTACCCCATTGATGACATTCCATCCCCTCAGGGATGAAAATAGATCTCTTCCTTGATTCAGACTGGAAATTCACAATGGGGCTGAGTGGTATTTCACAGAGATGATTCCCAAAGCAACTGGCCCACAAGATGCCCCAAACCAAAAGGGCTTTGTGGTTACCTAAGTTTGTGGGCACCTTACACATTACGCCTTCTTCTTGGAGACTGATCATCTACTTCCTTGTATTAAAGTCCTGCAAGGGGCTTGAAAAACATGTTGAACTTTATTTGCCTTACTCTTTCCCAAAATATTTGCGAAAGTCGCCATGATTCCACTCTGTGAATGCTGCCCCATTGGAATGTGGGTTTGTGGCTTCTCTCTTCAGGGAGCAGAGTCTGTTTCTCTGTCCTCTGACGTGGAGTGGGCCCTGTGACTCACTTTGTGCAGTAGAATATGGCAAAAATGACATGATAGCAATTCTGAGCCTGGCCCTCAAAAGATTTGGCAGCTTCTGTTCACACCCTTGGAACTCTGCCAGCTTCTATGGGAACAAGCCTGGGTAATCTTCTGGAAGATGAGAGAAATGTGGCCCAGTATCCCCACTGTCCCGGCCAACAGACATGCACCCTGAGAAATGGAGCCACCTGACTTATTGGAAGCCGACCACAGACACACAAGAAGGACCAGCTGAGCACAGCCCAAATTGCTGACCTTGAGAACTGTGAGCCAAGTAAACAGTTGTTGCTTTAGGCACTAATTTTTGAGTGGTTTCTTATGCAGCCATAGATTAATGATACAACGGTGGCAGCCATTTTAAAAATTCCCTTTAATAGTCACAGATCTGTACATTGGGATAATAAATTGATGATGCATATACTATTTATTAATACCATCGGCTGTGGTCAGCTCAGTACCATTACTGTGTCTTTGTCCACTCTCTTCTGCATTGCAAGGAAGAATCAGGGACTACTTACATGCCCCCCAATTCTTTTTTTATTATACTTTAAGTTTTAGGGTACATGTGCACAACGTGCAGGTTTGTTACATATGTATACTTGTGCCATGTTGGTGTGCTGCACCCATTAACTCATCATTTAACGCTATCCCTCCCCCCCGCCACCCCACAACAGGCCCCGGTGTGTGATGTTCCCCTTCCTGTGTCCATGTGTTCTCATTGTTCAATTCCCACCTATGAGTGAGAACGTGTGGTGTTTGTTTTTTTGTCCTTGCAATAGTTTGCTGAGAATGATGGTTTCCAGCTTGGTTTTGGGTTATATTCAGCCAATCAGAGGCATTGGAATGAGGTCTGGAAAGTGGAAGAACAGGTGAAGCTATCATCCTTCAGATTTACTGTCAGCAGAAGTGTGGGATCATCATGGGGTTTCCAGCAGTGTCTGGGTGAGCCTCCAGGAATCACTCACCAAACAATACCTGAAAGTGATTGCAAAGGCTCCTCTGTAGCCAGTAGCTTTCCCTGAGAATTTGTTCAGCTGCTAAGGGAAGGAGAGCTGAGTGTTGGTGTAAGTGCATTCTGTTTAGAAAAGCAAATCTGCATTTATCTTCTAATTGGATGATGCTGTGAAAATACACCACCCTGGTGGTGACAACACCAGGGACTGCCTGCTGCTTCTCCACGGCTCTGGCACTTCATGGGTTCAGGAACTCAAGCAGTTGCTTAGCTGGCCTCTGCTTCCCCCAGGCCTTCCAAAGGGTGTGAAAGCCTCTGGTAGGAAAGACTTCCAATTACATCAGAAATTAGAATGCCATGACTATTATAATACAGGACCTTCTGGGGTCTAGCGGGCCTCTGTGATTGATGGCCCTGCAGAACTATTTGGGGGCTCAGCCTTGCTACTTTTTAGCTCAGTGACCTATGGAAATTCCCAGATCTCTTGCATCATTTTTACATATGATTTTCCTCACGTGCGAAATGGTGATGGCAATTCTTTCCCCACAGTGGTTGTCATGAGGAATAGATGAGGTCCACGTCTGCAGCGTTTGTAACACACCTTCACTCTCTAAATGGCAGGCAGTTGTCTATTAGCTCTGGCACGTCTGAATTTTCAGTGAATGGGGTCTAAGTGATTGAGTTGTGCTCTTTCAGGTGGCCCCACTTTGCGCTCTTCACTTTCCTGTCAAATATGACACATTAGCACATCTCAGGAAATATTAGTAACCTTCTGAAGGACTCTCATTTCTGATCTCTGCATCTCATGTATGGCTTGCTCCTGTTGCAAAGATTGTTTTCTAATAAGCAAAAAGATTTTACTCAGGTGGATTTGAACACAATCGCTGTGGTATTTCCCAGGGAGCTGTCTTTGAAATCAACAAGCAAATCAGAATGTTTCATTCCCCTGCAAAGATCCCAATAGGATTGCATGAGAACTCAAAGGCAAGGAGGGCAGGGTGGGACAGGAACAAGCAAAATAATCATCTGTTTTCCCTTGTACAGTAGTCGCTGTTTCTGCGTTGGGAAAGTCCCATGAGAAATCAAGAGAGTAGTATTTAAAATGAAAAATCAAAAAACTTTATGTAGTGTCTTGATATTCTTCTCAGTTTGCTATTTACTTACTTGGGAGAGGTGTGGGGTGCTGGGCTTCTTGAACTTTCTTTTCTGGCAGGAAACCTCGACTGCAACCCAAAGAAACCAATCTTTTCAGAGATGTTGATGTGTGGTCCAAATCCACAGGCTGAAAGCATGACATTGATTTGATCTTAATGCATATTAATTTTTCCTATACATAATATAGTCATATTTATTTTAATATGGAAACAGTATTTCTGCCTTCATCTTCATACATTACTGATGTTCCAGGAAGATGTGTGTATCAGGTTTATTCCTTGTGTGGTAATACTGTAAAGAGAATAGACTCAGGACTCAGATAGACATGGGTGAGAAATCTGGCTTCATTATTTTATAGCATGTGACCTGGGGAAAATAAATTAATTTATCTGAGCCTGTTTTCTCATCTGAAAAAAAAAAACCCAACAAGATAGCAATATTTCTCTGGCACCAGTGTTGTGAGGATGAGAATTACTTGAGATAATGTATGTAAAGTGCCTAACAAAGTAACTGGTAACATGCACATAAGAATTAGCAGCTATTACTTTTATGCTTACTTATTCTTAGAAGGAGGAAAGTGAAGAAATATTTTTAATCTTCTTGATTACTCTAGTCTTAATCATGGCTGAGATCTTAAAATTGGACATTATGAAACTTTTACAATTCCAGGGTCGTTGTTGTGGGGTTGAGCAAGGACCCTGGAAGAGAGAAGAAAATATATATATTTGTAAAGAATGGACTCTATTTGAGCAGTGGCTTTGATTTTCTTCAGTTAATTCTTTCCAGTGATCTGATTCTGAAAGACTGGCTTGCTAATATTTTTATGTGGATCTAAATTTTTACTCAAATAGTCATGTGCTTAGAACTGCAGAGGATTTATTGTGCATTGCTATGGCTACCTGTATTCATTTATTTCATCTTATCAGCTTGATTTCTTTGTCTGAGCAGATAGATTTTAGATATCCAAAATGCTTTTTCAAGTAAATACCATAGGATAAAATTAGAAGATAATAACCAAGGTTTTTCTTGCTGGCTTTTTTTTTTTTTTGCCCCCAAACTATTCATTGTTTCTATGAGAAGAGTGAGATGAAGGGAGCATTAAGATGTCACCAAATGGGCTATGCGCAGTGGTTCATGCCTGTAATCTCAACATTTTGGGAGGCTGAGGCTGGCCGATTGCTTGAGCTCATGATTTTGAGACCAACCTGGGCAACATGGTGAAGCCCCGTCTCTCTAAAAAAAAAAAAAAAAAAAAAAAAAAAATTAGCCAGCATGGTAGTGCTCGCCTGTAGTCCCAGCTACTTGGGAGGCTGAGGTGAGAGGATGGTTTGAGCCTGGGAGGTAGAGGCTGCAGCGATCTGACAGCATGCCACAGGACTCCAGCCAGGGTGATAGAGACAGACTTTGACTCAAAAAAAAAAAGAAAAAAGAAAAAAAAAAGATGCTCCCAGATGGTTTTCAAACAGGTTTCTGAATGGAGTTTTAGAGATCGTGGTAGACACAATTGTCTTGATAGCCCAGGGTTTTTTGGAAAAGGTGTTTTGAGGCCAGAGTTTGTCATGAGCCTAAGAGTGCTGGGATGTGGTGGTTTTAAGACCATGTCCACACATTCTTTGGTGCTCCTCCCTTTTAGAAGTGGAGCTCGATTCCCCTTCCTTTGAGTGTGGACTGGACTTCCGACTTTCTTGTAACAAATAGAACATGGCAGCAGTGACAGGACGTCACATCAAGAGTAGAGTATTAAAAGACTGTGGCTTTCATCTTGGGAGCTGTCTCTCTCTCTGGGGGAAGCCAGCTGCTGTGTCGCGAGGCAGCCCTGTGGAGAGAAGATGTGAGTGAGTTTGGAAGCAGACATTTTGAGACTTGCTGGTAGTCCTGAAAGCAGATGCTCACCCAATGGAGCCTTGAGATGATGGTGGCAGAGTCAAAAACAGATTGACACACTCTCATGAGAGACAATGAGCCCCAGAGGCCTCCAGCAAAGTCGTGCAAAATTCCTCACCCAGAGAAACCATGAGATCATAAGTGTTTGTTTTTCTGAGCTGCTATATTTTGGGGTAAATGTATTATATGCCGATAGATAACTAGTACAAGTACCCAATGCACAATGATGTAAAGCCAGTTTTCTTGTCCAAAGTGGTGAGAAAGACCTGATGACTTGTTGGTGATAGACGACAAGCAGAGAGAATGTCACTCGGGTTAAGGCAATGATGGTTCTTCATCTTGGGACATAGGCAAATGTCCCTGGAGTTGATGGAAAATCCTGGCAAGTCTGTAGGATTCTGCAAAGTAAAAAAGACTTAAGTCTTGCTTCTCAAGGAAGCAGAAAGCTTCCTAAAGAAAATAGTAGCTACTTCATTGAAATGACAGTAGGTAAGATAACAGCCAGTGTGTCTAAGTCACAGGCTGGCAAACTTCTTCTATAAAGAGCCAGATGATATGTATTTTAGGCTGTGGGCCATATAGTCTCAGTTGCAAATCTAGTTGTAGAGTGCGGGCAGCCATGGACAAAATGTAAATGAATGGGCGTGACTGTGTTCTAGTAAAACTTTATTTATAAACACAGGGAGTGGGCCAGATTTGGCTCCTGGGCAACAGTTTGCCAACCCCTGGTCCAGGATAGGAAGACTTAAGTCAAACCCCTGAATCTCTAACAGACCCAAGAGAAGCGAGAAGAAGCTGAGACAAACTGCTGGACCTGGCCTCTCGGTGAGTGAGAAAAGGATGCAGAGGACCTGGGTGGACTGGAGCGCAGACGAGGATGTGAGCATTTCGTCACATCTGCAGTGGCAGGAGGACTGATGACCAAAGGCTAACTGGAATTGTAGATCTCAACATAAATCAGCATGGATAAATGTGGGAGGTCAAGGATTTCATCTTAGATTTTAATCTCTCCCTTGGAAACAATTTATATAACTTTGGTAATTCTGCATCCAAGTTAAATGCTCTTATATTTGTATTTAAAAGTGGCATTTTACAATACAAAGACGAACAGTGAAATTCATGCAAATAGCGAAAGAGAGAGTATCCTGAATTGACCGAACTCAAACCTCCACATCACTGAGTTTCTCTGAGTTTTCAAAATTTTTTTCCTCTACCATTAAATGGTAAATGGAGTCTCAAGGACTAAATATCAGTCATGGAGAAATAAAAAATGTGAATTTTTGCATACCTGAGCATCGTGATTATATAACATTTGTTTTCTATATGAATGTAAAGTTATTAAGAGGTAAAAATCAGAAAGATCCAGACTTAGGAGGTGGAGAAGAGCAAGGTTTAGAGCACCTGAGTAGAAACAGCAATTCCTAGAGTTGTGTGTGTTTTTTTTTTGAGATGGAGTCTCACTCTGTTGCCCATGCTGGAGTGCAGTGGTGTGATCTTGGCTCACTGCAACCTCTGCTTCCCAGGTTTAAGCGATTCTCCTGCCTCAGCCTCCTGAGTAGCTGGGATTACAGATGCCTGCCAGTATGCCTGGCTAACTTTTGTATTTTTAGTAGTAGAGATGGGGTTTTGCCATGTTGGCCAGGCTGGTCTTGAACTCCTGACCTCAGGTGATCTGCCTACCTCGGCCTCCCAAAGTGCTGGGATTACAGACATGAGCCACTGCACCCGGCCCTCCTATAGCTCTTGACTACATAATTTGAAGGGCCCAGTGCAAATGGAATGCAGGTCCCCCTTCTCAAAAGCAGGGGCAAACGTGCTGTTAAAAGCAGTGAAATAGAAAAAGCTTTTTCCTGTGGTCCCTGGTCTCTTTTTGAACTTGTCACGATGTTTCATATTTGCTCTTTAATGTTGTTCTAAGGAAAGAAAAATTAAAATTTGCATTATTCACATGAATTTCACTGTTCATCTTTATATTGTACAATGCCACTTTTAAATGCAAACATAATAGCATTTAACTTGAATGTAGAATCATTGAAATTATATAACTCGTTCATAGCTTGTAAATGCATATATATTTTGTTCTCAACAGTACAGTAGAAATGCTGCACAAAACTAACTCAATTGTTTTTATTTCACTTTTTTTATTGTTTTACTTTTTTTTGAGATAGGGTCTCACTTGGTTGCCCAGGCTGGAGAGCAGCAGTGGGATCATGGCTCACTGCAGCCTTGACCCACTGGGCTCAAGTGATCCTCCTGCCTCAGCCTCCTGAATAGCTGTGACCACAGGCACATGCCACCATGCCCGCCTAGTTTTTTGATTTTTTGTAGAGGCGGGGTCTCGCTGTGTTGCCCAGGTTGGTCTTGAAATCCTGGGCTCAAGTGATCTACCCACCTCGGCCTCCCATAGTACTGGGATTGCAGGTGTGAGCCACCGCGCCTGGCTATTTCACTGTTTGATGTGCACACATTCTACCGACACTCTCCACCTTTTGCTTACTGATGCGTAAGGAAGGACAGAAAGGAAAAGGATTTATGGGTCGCATGTCTTTCCCTTTCCTTCTGTGTCATCATTTTCTGCATTAGTGGTTGACTAACAGGGAGGTAATGTGAGGAAGAAAAAATAGTGTGTTCTGCATCTGTTTGCTGGGGCTGTCATAACAAAGTATCAACTGTGTGGCTTATACAACTGAAATTTACTGTCTAACAATTCCGGAAGCTGGAAATCAGAGATCAAGGTGTTTGCAAGATTTTGCTCCCTCTGAAGGGGATAGGGAAGGATCTTCCAGGTCTCTCTCCTAGCTCCTGGCAGTTGGTTGGTTTGTGGCAGCATAACTCTAATCTTCACATAGCATTCTCCCCGTCTGTGTGCTGTGCCCACACTGCCCCTTTTCCTAAGGCCATCAGCCATATTGCAGTAGGGCCTCCTATCCCGGTATGACCTCATCCTGATTTAATTGATCCTAATTACCATCTGCAAAAACCCTATTTCCAAATACGGTTTCATTGAGAGGTGCTCAAGGTTAGGGCTTTAACATATGAATTTTGGGGGAGCAAGGGACACAATTGAACCCATGGCAAGCTCCTTGGTTGTTTGGATGCCATAAAACACTATTGCTTTCCTTCTGCTCTTGAAGCAAGTTATGGTTTGAACAGAAAGCATGACTTCTCAGGGCTGTCAGTGTCTCCCGTATTCAGTCATAGACCTGAATTTTGCTGAAGTCCCACATACCTTGGATGCACTGGAATTCTGTGCTCACAGGGAACCATTAACGTTGTATGCAAATGTACTATCAAGGAACAGAGGCAGATATGCATATTTCATGTGTTTCCTGGACTCTTGTGCGTGCTCTACTGTCTCTTCGGACTTCACTTATAAAACCCAAGTTCAGGCCAGGTGCAGTGGCTCACGTCTGTAATCCCAGCACTTTGGGAGGCCGAGGCGGGTGGATCTCCTGAGGTCAGGAGTTCGAGACCAGCCTGGCCAACATGGTGAAACCCTGTCTTAACTAAAAACACAAAAATTAGCCAGGTGTGGTGGCAGGTGCCTGTGGCAGGAGAATAGCTTGAACCCGGGAGGTGGAAGTTGCAGTGAGCCAAGACTGTGCCATTGCACTCCAGCCTGGGCAACAAGAGTGAAATTCTGTCTCAAAACAAAAAACAAAAAACAAACAAAACCCCAAAAACCAAAACCAAACCAAACAAAAAAAACACCAAGTTCAAAGATAAAATTACGAAGATTATAAGATAGCAACAATTGAGTATTAAACCAAGTATGGGGATCTTCCGAGCCTGGAGCCCTGTGCAACTTGCCTGGGTGGCTGTATGGCAGATCTACCTGATAGCAGTAACTCAAGCATACCCTGAGAATGACCCTATGGTCTCGGAAGAATGTGTATTCAGAGCTCTCAGCTAAGGAATCCAGGAGTGGCCAACCCAGAAACTCACTCCTTATTTATAAGGCCATCTGAACCCCTAGGGCCCATCCCTTGGAACACATGCTGGACAGAGGATTGAGGCCCTTTGTTCTGGGTTAAATAGAAGTTGCCAGGTGGAGGTTTGTAAGTGAAAATGCCATATAACTTTTATGCTTTTTACAAACAAGAGCATTTTTCCTGTCCAGCTCGCTGGTCCTGGACTGCACTATTTATACCCTATGTCTCGTTTGCCAGCTCCAGGTCTCTTCCTTGGCCTCTTGGACATGGTGCCATCCCTGCTGGAATCAACAGGGGTCTGGCATGACAGTTGCACATACACAAAGCCAGCTCTGTCAAGAACTGGGGCTCAGATCTCTTACCTGAGCTTCATGTCTTGTTCTATGGTACCCTAGAAATGTGTTGGTGATCAAATCCAACCATTGAAGACCTGGAATTCAGGGAGGGTAAGTGCCCATCCAGAGAGCCCAAGATGACAGGCAGGACTGGAACCCAGGTTTCCAGATCCCTGGCCTACTGCTTACTGTACCATATCACTTTGCCACCTGCTTAGGCAGCAACCCCATTTGCTAAGAATTAGCTCAGCATGAATGCCCCACTGCATGGAGAATCTTTGAGGGTTCAGTTATACACTAGATGCTGTAGGACACTCAGATGTGTGTATACTGGGGACAGACCTGCTCTGTTTTCTTATATGGAAATTGAAGGAAGTGATGTAATGGCTGCTGTTTCCTTTCTCTCATGAATCTTATGGCTGGGTTTAGGGCAATGGGGCAATGAGCAAAGCTAGGTTATTAGAAGGATGAGTTTTCCAGTTTACTACTCAGAGAAAAGCTTTGAACTTTTGGGGAAGCAAGGTGTGGGGGACCCAGAGGGTGGCTTTATCACATAGCAGGGGCACAATGCTTAGATATGGCCCAAGGCAAATGGTCCAGTGATGGAACTGGTTTTTAGGATTGCCCTGACATTCCCTGGCCTCCTTCCCGTATCAGTCAACTTATGCTGTGTAACAACCACCCCAGAACTTGGTGGCTTAAAACAAGGGCCATCCACTTAGCTCCTGACTCTGCAGGTAATTTGGACTGGGCTCCAGCATGTCTGGTCCATCTTGTTCAAGCATTTGTGGCTGGAGGCTGGGGCTTGCTGGCTTAGGAAGGATCAGGGTGGTTTTTGACTGGAGTTTCCCCATGAGGTCTTACTCATCTTCCAGCGGCTAGCCTGGCCTTGTTCACAGGGTGATAGCAGGGTTTCAAGTTCTGCAAAAAGGGAAGCTGTCAGACCTGTTGGGACCTAGGATTGGAACTTGTCCAGTGTCCCTTCTGTCATATTCAATTGCTCAAAGCAGGTCACAAGGACATCTCAGATTCAAGGGGTGGGTAGACTTCACTTCTTTTTGGGAGGGGCTCTGAAGCATTGTGGCCATCTGCAATCTACCACGTGACCTATGGACCCTACTCTCAGTGCCTTCTACCCAGGCCTACTAAGAGTACCTGTCCTTGGTCTCACCCATTTTTTTTTGTCTTCTCCCTGTTATTCCAGGGTTCTTTATTCAGGATTTTTTTATGGGAGGAATCCAGCTTATTTTAGAAATAATTTGTGCCAGGTAATAGATAATAGAAGTGAGAGTACTAAAGGGTTACTTTAAGACATTTCTGGTAGTAGAAGTTCTGAGCTTTTAAAAACACTGTGACTTAATTCAAGTCTGTCTTTTTTTTTTTTTTTTTTGAGACTGGGTCTTGATCTGTCACCCAGGCTGGAGTACAATGGCACCATCTTGGCTCACCGCAACCTCTGCTTCCCAGGCTCAAGCGATTCTCCTGCCTCAGCCTCCCAAGTAGCTGGGACAACAGGCTTGGGCCACTGTGCCCGGCTAATTTTCTTTTGTAGAGATGGGGTTTTGCCATATTGCCCAGGCTGGTCTTGAACTCCTGAACTCAAATCAATCCGCCCACCTCGGCTTCCCAAAGTGCTGGGATTACCACACCCAGTCATCAAGTCTGTCTTTAATTCTCACTATCATGAAAATTATCTGGGGAGCTTGTTGAAAATATGGATTCCCAGATTCCATCACAGATGTACTAATTCTGTATTTTCTGGAAGAAGCCTGGGCTTCTGTGTATTTTCAAGCTTCCTGGCCATCAGGCAATCAGCTTCCTGTGTTAGTTTGTAAGGATGATGCCTATCCTCATTCAGAACCCTTGAAACTTTACAGGTGCAGTCACCCTTATAATTGCTCATGGACTTACTTCCTGGATGGATGGCTGTTTTGATTAGCTGGGATTTGGAAACACAGGCTTATCTCAAAAGCATAAGAAGCAATCCCAGAAGCAGACAGGGGAGGTGTTTGACTCTTGAGGCTCCTGGAGGAACGGACTGTGTCCTACTTATTTCTCTGTTCCCACAGAGCCGGAGAGCTATCATCAGCTTTGAGGTGCTTACCATGTTTAATTGAATTAATTGGAGCTGTGATCCTCACAGGGTGGCTCATGTTCCAGTAGCATCTGCTTTCCTGGGAACAAGCTAGAAATGCAAATTATTGGACCTCACCCCAAGCCCTTTGGATTAGACATGAGATGCACATGGGAGAGGGAACTCAGGGCTGGGAAACCTGATAACCATTTGCACACACACAAACGCGAAGGGACCACCCCACCCTTGCTGGAATGAACATGTTCCAACCAGCTTGACCTGCTTGCCCTTTGGGAGAGTCTACCTGTGGCCGCTGAGCTCTTTGAGCAAGCCTGCCCTGTGACCCTTGTCACCTGTGCTAACACACTCCACAATTCTTGCTTCTGAACTCTGGACAGGGCAGCTGGCCCTGCTTATCAGTCAAGGTCTCCGCGCCAATAGCAAAATGATGGTTCCTGCTGGGTGAATAGAGCTTTTAAGTTGGTGTCAAGATTTTTCCTCCTTGCGTGAAAAGCTTAAAAAACTCCTTGCCTTAGGTGGAGTGCTAAGGGCATAGGAATTGAAAGGGAATTGGTGTGAGGGGTCACCATTGCTGCAGAGTTTCAGGCACACACTTAATTATTAAAGTGCATACACACGACACGCACATACACACCCCACACAGCTGGGGCAACAAGTTCCTTGTTCTTTGAAGCCAAGTTCCACTTCACTGTGGTTTCCTGGAAATCTTTTAGCAAAGAAGGGCATGGCAGGTCCTTGTCAGCCAAACTGGGCACAGGAGTTTTTGTTCCCTGGGCCAGAAGGCCAATGAGAGAGGAGGGATGTGTAAGAAGAGAAAAGAGCTTGTCCTTGACATTCCAGCCCTGGATATGTCACAAATCTTGGAACGAGTTGCTTCATGTCCCTGATGCTCAGCTCCTTGTCTGTGAAATGGAACATATATCTAGATTATACCTTCCCCTAAAACATTTTGTAAGATGCTTATAATTTGAATACTTGTCAAGTAGAAGTTAGAAATACATAAACAGAAATGAAGAGTTTCTTAGGAGAATTGAACAGCGATTAACGGCAGGGAACTGGATTAGAAAATCTGTACATTAAATTAGATCCTGAGACCTTGGACATCCTGGGGAGGCCTGGAAGAGGTAGACCTGAAAGTTCTTTCTTGCCCAATCAGGTTAAAGAAAAAATGGGAAGAGAGTGAATTGAGGGTGCCAGTAGGGCTTGGTAGCCCACTGATGACAGAGGAGAAACATGGAGTCACAATAAAACTCCTCCACTCCGATCCCCATTCTTTCCTGCTATTCATCTGACTCTGAGATTTCCTGAAGTCCGCCTACATGGTGGCTTTGCTTGGCTTTTGTTGGGGGATGCTGCAGTTAAGCATGAGAGAATTCAGACTCCCCTCCTGAATTCTCACTAGTGAGCTCAGGGCATGTTTCACTGCTACGCTGGCGTTGTACTGGTGAATGCAATTCTGCTTATTTATGGGGTAGGTTTTCAGATGGGGCTTCAAATGGGAAACAAATCTTTCAACTTGAAGAAGTACAAAATGACCTACTCTTTGCTTAATGTGCAAATGAGAAGGTGAGGGATGCTCTTAATGGGTTAAAAGGTAAAGAAGCCAGAGTGGTGGACCCTTGCTGGAAGAGGCGGAATGGGAACAGGGGTGCCTCCACATTCTAGTTTGTGCTAAAGGCCATGTCTGGACAAGACAACTGCGAAGGGGAAGAACAAGGCGTGGGGAGTTTTCCTACCAGATAGCAAGACCGAGGTGAAGCTGGAGTACAGATGAAGGGTGTTGGCACAGGCAACTAGGTCACTGGCACAGGAGGGAGAGGCCAGGCACAATTCCATGCATGCGTGGTGAGCATTACAGAGTGGTGGGAAACTGGGCATTTATCAATAATATGTTTTTATTTCTTGGCAATTGGTTATTAATATGGAGAATAATCAAATGAGATTCCTAACATCATGTGGCTTAAAGACCTAATTACGGAAAGACTTAAATATGAAACTTTAAATACAGTCATAAGAAATAGAACATCTTTGTAAACGTAACGTTGAAAAGAATTTCATAGTATTCCAAACTCTCAAGCCACAGCGAAAATGGAAAAATTTGATTTGCATTAAAACAAAACGTGTTTGCCAAAAGTTACCTTTAAGAAAGTAAAAAGATAACTCACAGGAAGAAATAAAGAATTAATATCTAGAATACATAAATAACTTACTAAATTCAAAAAGCAAAAGACAAACAGGTTAGTTAAAATGGGCAAAATGTTTAAGAGATAATTTACTGAAGTGGAAACATCAATTGCTAATAAACACATGTAAAGATGGCTAACCTTACAAGTAATAAGGAAAATGCAAATTAAAGTTAAAATGAAGCCGGGCACCGTGGCTCTCGCCTGTAATCCCAGCACTTTGGGAGGCCAAGGTGGGTGGATTATCTGAAGTCAGGAGTTTGAGACCGGGTTTCATGGTGAAACCCATTCTCTACTAAAAACACAAAAAATTTAGCCTAGCGTGGTGACGTGCACCTGTAATCCCAGCTACTCAGGAGGCTGGGGCAGGAGAATCACTTGAACCCAGGAGGTGGAGTTTGTGCTGAGCCAAGATTGCAACACCGCACTCCAGCCTGGGCGACAGAGCGAGACTCCGTCTCAAAAAATAAATAAATAAATAAATAAAATAAAAAAATAAATAAATAAAGTAAGCAAGCTAAAATTAGGCATTATTTCACACCATCAGGTTGACAAAAACTCAAACTAAAAAGTATGACGGTACCAAGTTTTGGTTAGGTTGTGGTGTAATGGGACCTCTTATCCATTGCTGTTGGAAATGAAAATTGTTACAGCCACTTTGGAGAAAAATTTGGCAACATCCACTAAAGTTGAAGATATTCATACACAATTACTAAGAATTACACTTCTAGATACATACCTAATATGAATTCATATATATAATATGCATGCATACATATATACACATTCATATAGATATATGTGCATATCCATACATATATCTATATATAGACATATATATATACACACACACATATATGTCAGGAAACATTAAAAATAATAATCTTAAAAGTATGATTTACAATAGTAAAATATTGGAAACTTCCTAGTGTCCATTCGGGGAGAAACAAATTAAGCTCTATGATGGAATTTCAAATCGCAGTAAAAGGGAATGAACTAGAGCTTACACGAATCAATATGGACTAACTCCACAGACATAATGTTGATTAAAGAAAGCAATTTGCAAATAAATATTTGTAGTATAATATCTACATGAAAGTTCAATGTATTCAAAAATTCTGTAAGTTGAGTAGAGATCTTTCTTTCTCTCCCTCAATAGGTAGATAGATGGAAAGAGAGAGAGAGAGAGCTATCGAATGAGAGAGAAAGAAGAAAAAAATGCAAATAAATGATAAATCTCTAAAATCAGTATGGGGTTCTTCCTAGGAGGAAAGAAACAGGGGAGGAATCTAGAAGGGTCCTATATGGGGGATTTAACTATGTTGGCAATGAATTAGTTTTGAAGTTGGATGATGAATGCTGGGTTATTTATTATGTTATCCTTTAAGCTGTTTTGTATGTCTTAGATATTCCATAATAAATTCAATAGCACTGTTGTTTATCAACCCAAACATGTATCCTTCCTCAGCGACAAATCAGGATTGATTCAATCCAGTCACGGTATTTCATCTCCCTTTGTCACATACTCATTTATCCCTTCTCCCTTTATATATAAGGAGTGGACAATTATCTATTTTTAGACCTAAGAAGAAGTCAGTTGGAGGAGGAGGGCATGGTTCTGGAAAGCTTTTACTTTCTGATTTAAAAAAATCCTATTGGCTCCATCTCTTCCTTCCTTCTTGGGACACTAGCATGAGGATGTGATGTCTGCAGCTGTGGCAGCCATCTTGCAATCATGAGGTGACAAGCAAGGCAAATGCAAATTAAAAGCAAGAGGGCAGAGAGCCAACACGCTGAGGATGGTAGAAGAAAAGAATAGTCAGAGCCTGGGTATCTGATGACAGCTGAGGCACAGAATGGACCCTGGAACCAGGTAGAAACCACAGACTCCTAGATTGTTTCTTAAAGAAACAATAATTGTCTTAATGATTCAGGCAACTTACTGGTGGTATTGCTTTCTGTTACTTGTGGTCAATAATTTACCTGATACATAATGTGAATCGCTTTCCTTTTAGACTTTTTGTTGGGATTGCCATCTATGAAAACATTAAGCCCTTTCTGTCCTTCAAATCTCTACTATTTCCTCCACATACAAGGTCTCTTCTCTCCCTGGTGAACTCCTCACCCCTGAAAGCTCTTCTGAAATGTGTTCTCGGTGATGTCTTCTTAGGGTTCTGAAATGACTAACACTCTTCCTTGTGTGCAACCACAAACATTTTCCCCATGTCTGCATTCTAGCCCTTAGCATGCACAGCTGCACACTCCACCACTGTTCCAGTGAGGCAGGGCCCGTGATGTTTTCATTTCTGGGTCTCAATGTTGGCACAGTTCAGGGCACATCACAGGGGCCTAATGGAAGCTAGTTAGAATGAATGATGCTTGTCTTGTATCAACATCTTAGAGGGAAAACAAATCAAACACTGAAGTGGGTGGTGAGAAGGAAATGTGTGGGGAAAGAGACCAAAGGCCTTCCCATAAATAAACACTGCAAAATGAACCCTTTTTAAAGCAGCTCTTAATGCAATATTATCAATCACATTCACATTTGCTAATGATTTTGTGTGTTCGATAAAATCTCATTTAAGCTCACTAGCCTGTTTAAATCCTGGCTTCCTTTTATTTCCTCATCCTAATCAGATTTAAGTGACAATTGCAAAGGACCTATTTTGTAAGGAGATAAATGAATGCATAGGTGATCCTGGACGCTTACAAAGTGGTCGCTGTCCCCAGGGTTGAACTACAGAAGTGTGGGCAACCTTTATTATTGGACAGAGACCCTTGTGTGCTAGGTAATAGAGACACAGCAAATGCACGATTTAATTCAAATGGACTTAAACATGGGCTCTAGTACAGTCCTCTGCGTCAGTGCATCATGAGACTAGAACAGGGATTATATGAGACAATTTTTCTGTCTATTGAAAGCCTTTTATTTATTTTCTTTTTTAAGTAGCTGCTGTGCTTGTGAGTGTGGAAGAGAGTCAGAGATGAATGAATGGCGAAGTGCATAGATATGCAGAATAACCTCCAGTCAGCAATCTAGTGAAAAGTCTGCATTAACTCTTGATGTAGCCAGGGTGATGGGGCCATTAATTGGCACATGTGTTGAAGAGGACAGGCATTAGCTAAGAGAAGATTCCAATTGCAAAAGGAATAGGCTGAGGCATAAAGCCAGTTTGAAGCAGTTCTTCATTCCCAGAGGGTCTTTTGAAAATCCTTATTTACGCAACTGTAGGTGAATGATAATGATATAGCATTTTATTTTATTCTATTTTCAAGGCTGAGTCTCACTCTGTCACCCAGGCTGGAGTGCAGTGGTGTGATCTCAGCTCACTGCAACCTCTGCCTCCCGGGTTCACTTGATCCTCCCACCACAGTCTCCCGAGTAGCTGGGATTACAGGAGTGCACCACCACGTCTGGCTAATTTTTTTGTATTTTTAGTAGAGACGGGGTTTTGCCATGTTGGCCAGGCTGGTCTCGAACTCCTGATCTCAAGTGATCTACCCTCCTCAGCCTCCCTGAGTGCTGGGATTATAGGCATGAGCCACTGTGCTTGGCCTGATGCAGCATTTTATATAATACCTAGCATTCACTGAGCATATGTATGCTCAGTGCATTACATGGATTATCTCATCTAAATTTACAAAATAACTGTCTATTGTTATTTTCATTTGGCAAAAAAGAAAACAGGCTCAGTAGGTTGTTTTCTTTGATAGATCCAGGGATCACAGAACCAGTAATGGGAAGGCACTCCCATTTTCCTGAGAATTGGTTATAACTATTGCTTTGTGCTTTTGACAAATATTGCCTCCCCCTTCAGAGTTCTAGGAGGGAAGGTGCCTGCACAGACAAGGAGTCCAGCTGCCTTCTGGGCATTAAAGCACCCATACCTCAACCTCTGCTGCCCAAAAGTTGACATTAGGGGAGGGTGATTCCAACCAAGGCCCAGGGACAGTGAAGGGCAACAGAATCCTTGAAAAATTTTACTGTCAGGCTGGAGAGCTGGGATCAGTGGGCCGGCCAAGACCAGGAAGGAAGAATCAGGCATGGTCGTCCTGGATCTGAGATGTCTTGGCTGCTGGAACCTGGCCTGGAACTTGTATGGGACTTAACAGCATCTTCTGCCTTCCTATTGCAGATGGCAAGTATGTAAGATACATTTTTTCCTATGAATCTTTTTGCCTGTGTTTGGTTTTCCATGGCACCATTGGACCTCACAGGTTATCACCTCCATTCTGCACAGCACAGAAGAGGATTCCTGACAGCCAGACTCTTCCATCTGCCTCAGGGTAGACTCACAACTTCAACCCCATTAGCTCTATCTGTTCCCACTCTCTTGTGAGCACACCCTCTTGTGCCTGCTGACCTCCCATCCTCTGGCCCTACTTCTCCTTGCCCATCCAAATGCATCTGCTTTTTTTCTGTTTCCTTGGGGTCCTGTCTCTTTCCATGTTGAGGACCTTCATTAAGCTTTAGTTCTTTAATTAAAAAGAAGGTGCCAAGAGAATGGGACCCAGAAATTTAGGAGCAAGATACGGGAGCAAGGGGGCTATTTCCAGAGCACCGAACACAACATGGCTGGCGCCTTCCTATTCTGTACACATGACACCCAACTATCCCGATTGTCTGTGCAACATGAGACAGAACAGGGCCCGGTGGCGGCCTCTCCTTCTCATTTCTGTATGTGCAGCCTTCACCCCCAGACAGGCAAACTGTAGTGACTTGCTACAAGAGCTCAGCTTGTGTTCTCTTTAGGTTTTGGAGAGGAGCTGATTCTCTGAAGTTCTACCCAAACCACAGCTGCCCTCTGGGAAGTTAATCGGAAGAGAAGTGAGGGAAGTTTGGTTTGGAAGGCAATAGGATCAGTGTGCACCAAATGGATCTGATGACTGGAGTTAACTGTTTTAAACTTTCATTGGCAAAAATGGATATATTAATTTCTATGGACACATTTCCTAGTTCATGTCTAGGCCTGGCTCATGCAGCTCATTAGCTAGCTCAACTTGACGCACGATTCCAGTGGCAACGACCGGCTGGAACAGGCTTGGGTTAGGGGTGCTCCTATTTTAATTCAGCTAATGTAGAACAGCTGTCCACCCTGTAGACCTGCCCTAGCTTCTTAGGGAAGGTCATCAAGAGTCAGCATCCTGGGAGGATGGCTTGGGCACTCCCTCAAAGAGCCCCCTCCACTGGCCACTCCTCCCTCTAGTAAGAGTTTGTTAGTCTTTGTCTTCATGCACAAAAGAACATAGTTGTTTTGTGAAAGAAGCAAAGAGAAAATGACCTTGCAGAATATTCTTGTAAACTGACTGTTGTCCTTTCAAAAGAGACTTTGTCGCGTGTATACGATGAGCCCTACCCTGTGTCAGCAATTAGCAATTGATGAAATGCTCTTCACTGCACACTTACCATATCCCAGGCTGGTTTCAGAGGGAACGACTATGTTATTTCTTGACTACTACATTCTGGTTTGTTTGGATGAGTTTGTTTGCTTTCTTTTGGTTTTTGTTCTTCCTTTGCTTTAACACTCTTTAATTACCCTCTCTCTTGGTTTTACTCACTGCTGTACGGGGAAAGAGAGGCAATAATAGGACCCACTAGGGACCTGGCAGAATTAACTTCTAACCAGGGCTTTCTCGCTAGCTATTATGAGACAGGGCAAGTCCCTTCATCCCCTTGGAAATTCACCATCTGTCAAGTGAGGCTCCTGAATTAGATTCCTGTTAGTTTCCCTCTTGGTTTTGACATTTCTGGTTCTGACACTCTTAGTCCCCCTCAGCCAGTTAAGGCATTTTATCTGTGCAAGTTCTTTCAAGAGGACATCTATTTGTTGTAATTTAATGTAGCTTCATTATGATAAGTGCCTCTAAGTAGTTTTATTCTGGGATTTTTTTTTTTTAATGTGGCTTTTCCCTATGGTATAATCATATCTGCAAAAGCCTGAGTCTCTGGCTTGTACAGACAGAAACTAACCTCACTCTTAGTCCTTTGCAAAGGCTTCTGGGGGTTTCATTTCTCAGAGAGGCATCAATTCCAGCATGTCCTCTTGTGGGTCGTGTTTCTTGCACTCTGCACTGGCCGGTTAGCAGTGAGCGTGCCGTGCATGAGGAAATCATCTTCCAGCTTTAGGGCCGGCCTCCAGTTCCTGCTGAGGCTGGTGCAGCTCTGGGTGTAGCTTCCTTGAGATTTCCCAGGAAACATGTCCGCACTGCACGTGCAGCTGTGGTTTGCAGTTATTGAAAGGTGTAACATGCATAAGTCTGGGTGTATTAGGGCTGAGTGCAAGCTGACTATCAAAGTCTACTCTCATGTACTGAATGTCCACCTGTTCACAAGGCTGCTAGCTTGTGAAGGCTGTGGTGCCTCCAGAGACATTAGGCCACCCAGATATTTGCGATATAGGACAAGCTCAGAGTAGCTGGGGAGGGCGTCTATTGCATTACCTGCTCAGTCCCTCTGTTTTAAGAACTGCAAAGGTAGGCCACTCCTTATAGCCATGTTTGCTTCTTTGCCCCGATGAACAAAAGGTGGACACTTGACCCAAGTTTAACCAATCAGAGATTTTTCCCTGAGAATTTAGATTAGGATGGAGAAAGAGAGTCACTCTTTTTGGGTAGTTGGATTGCCCCAAAGACAAGGTTTGCTTGGTGGATTCTCCCAGGTAGAAGCAGAAAAAACTTATGTTGCAAGAGAGAAGAATGAAGCAGCTATGTGTGTGTTTTTTGGGGTGGGGGTTGCTGAGATGAGAGACAGAGCAATAACACTGCTCCCAGTTCCTCTTCCTGGGTCCTCCGAGGTCTGGCTCCATTTCTGTTCTCAAGACACTGTCCCATAGCTTGGGTTAGTTTCTGTCACTAGAAAACAAAATAGCTCTTTCCATCAGGGTACTCAATTATTCTGCTTAGATACATATAGGCTGGAGACGTATGCTGAAGAAAATTATTTCTTCCTATACAACTGTGCACTTTACCACTGTTCATTCATTCATTCATTCATGCATGCATGCATCCATCCATCCATCCATCGATTTAACAGAGATATATTGAGCTGTACTATGTGCTGGGAACTGTGCTAATCTCTTTGGAGGGACTGGTGAGCAGTGTAGACATAACCTGGCCTCAAGAAGCTTACAGTCTGAGGAAGAGAGATAGTAGATTTGTTGTCTGTGGCTGGCAAGTTAGTTACTACAAACTTGGAGGCTTAAAGCAGCAGAAATGTATTCACTTACAGTTCTGGAGGTCAGAAGTCTAATGTCAAGGTGTCAGCAGGGCCATCCTCCTTCTGAAGTCTCTAGGGGAGAATCCTTTCTTACCTCTTCCAGCTTCTGGTGGCTCCAGACATTCCTTGGCTGTGGCTGCATCACTCCAGTCTCTGCCTCTGACTTCACATGGTGTTTTCCCTTTTCTCTCTGTGTGTCTCCTATAAGGACACTTTATTGAGTTTAGGGCTCACCAGAATAATCCAGGATGATCTCATCTTGAGTTCCTTAAGAGAAACATCTGCAAAGACCCTTCTTCCAAATAAAGTTACATTATCAGTTTCCAGAGGTAAGGACATGGACAAATCTTTGTAGGAGCCTCCATTCCACCCACTACAGAGGGTGAACACTTGTTAGTGTGGAGAGTGTTACAAAGCGGACTTGTAGGGTGTTCGAAAAATTGGTGGGACAACCTCTTCTTTAGGCATCAGAGGAAGTGGTATCATCTGGAAGCAGAAGGCAGAGTAAACCCCTGCTAAACTGTAGGCAGGCAGATAGGCTCAAAGAAAGACAGAGGCCCAAGAGAGCAAACAGCTCCCAGGGTAAGAGGCAAGCCCAGCGCAGCTGGAACACAGAGGCTGTATGGAGTCCGTGGAGGGGCAGAGAGTGGAGCAATACAGAGAAACGGGTGGGTTCTGATCTTGCAGCTCATGTGGCCTTGTGCAGAGCTTTGGATTCCACTGCAGCAGCGATGGGACTTTGTAGTATGGTTTTAAGTGGAGTAAAGTGATCTGATTTGCATTTTAAAAAGATTTCTTTGGCTTCTGTTTTTTTTTTTTTTTTTTTTCTCCCCAGCCTTCAACTCCTTAATTTTGTAATAATTGCCAAGAATATTGTCAGTGAGAAATCCCTGGCAATATAGGGAGGCTTAGGCAAGGAGAGATGCCTAGGTCGGAGCGCATCAAAAGCCTCCCTCTCAGCATCTAATTTGCACCTCCACCTTGCCCCAGGTCCCCTTCTGCCTAAATTTTGGTTTTGAAAATTGTAAATCAGTTAAGTATTAGCTCAAGGCCTCAGATAGCAAGGACAATTTAATACCGTGAAAAAATAAGAGGCATCTTCGCTGTTCTGACATTTATTATTCCCGGACTCGTTATTTTTCCTAATGAACGTTTCTTTCTCTTCTTACGCTTATCGGTTCTAACACATGCCATTTACCACATCCGACCCGCTGATTAGGGGGCTGGAAACGGGCTTACATCACTGTCAGGGCAGGAGAGGAAAAATTGCAAAGTAAATGGCAAGATGTTGCCGCGATAGCGAGCAGGAAAATCTGCAGTGCTTAGGAGAATGCGGGACCCAAATGAAATTCCGCGTCTCCCTGCGGCGGGTGCCGCAGAGCCACCAGCGAGGGGCGGGCGCCACGTGACTGATTATTCAAATGGGCCAATGATTAACTCGGTTTATATTGATGCAGATAATCCTGCCGGAACCTGCAATGGCTAATGCATTTTGGAACTGTGGTTTTTCCATTGATAGCACAAAATATTGTAGAGGAAAGCCATTTTCATAATATTAATAATGGAATTACAGAATCAGGTCACTTAAAGGAACGGCGCTGACTCAGCGACAGCAGCGTGGAGGTTGAATATGGGGATTAGCACTGAGCAAAACGAATACAAACCTTTTGCAGCGATCTCATTGCATAAAACGCACATCCCCTTCCCTTTTTCTTTTTAAAAGAAAAAGAGCTTCAGAAATGACTGTGGCTAAGTACAATTCTCAGATGAATTTATTACAAAGAAAGAAACTGTCCAGTGAGCTTAGGGAGCCCCCAGTAAAATGTTTTTCCTTTTTTCTCCTTTGATTAAATCCCTTTGATTAAATAGTGGGTTTACCTTCCTTGCTGCCTGTGCCCTGGTTTAATGTCCTAGAACAACGTCTGCAAATGCTTTCTAAATGAATGATTCGAATTGCAAATGAAGATCAATGAATGCCCTCTAAAAGAATGAGTATATTTGTCAATGAAGATCTAGGGCTGAGAGGAAATTCTGCGCAAATCTCTCAGGGTCTTCTGTTGTGTGCTCAAGCCGAAGTGAGCTCCTGGGATCCTCGTTGGGTGGGAACTGGGGAAGACAGATGGCAGGGTCCAAGGAGATTGGCTCTTTCTGTAGACACAAAAAAGAGCCTAAAAATATGCAGAGGAGGGCACAAAGATGTATACATGATGATGTTCACTGCAGTGCATTTGTAAAAGTGAACAAACCAGAACATTAAGGCATAATAAGATATAACCAAAAATGGAATATTATGCAGATATTAATAGGAGAAACTGTTCATGATATATTAAGTGAAGAAGCAAATTCCAAACATTTTTAAAGGAGAGCTAGGGCTCCTGTTCTGTTCACTTGTCCAGCCCACATTGGCCCACTATCCTAGGATCTTGATGACTACTCCTAAAATAATGTGGAAACCAACCTGATGAAGAGTCAACTGCTTCTCTTTCGCAGTCTAAGGAGGGAACTGGAAAAGACTTACAGGGCAAGAAGGGACTTGGCAGGAATTCAAAGGTGCTTAGTAATGAGTGCATGCCATGCTTTAAAAAATTGTGATAAAATACACACAACAGAACGTTGATCGTTTTAACGATCTTAAAGTGTGCAATTCAGTGGTATTTTATACCTTCATGATGTTGTGTAGTCATCACCACTGTTTAGTTCTAGAACATTTCCGTCATCTCCAAAGGAAACCCCATGTTCATGGAGCACCACTCTCCTTTTAGCCCTGGGCAACTTCTAACCACACAGGGCTATTTTCCTTTTTAAATTTCTTCTCCTTCTTCTGTCTCCCATTCTCATTTTCCTTGACTATTAACCTTTCTAGAATTCTTGACTAGCTAGTTACTTGGCATGAAGGCAGCCGGGAGGAGTGAAGGGACCATGGCTAGCTACTCAGGGCTCCAAATTTAACACTCTTCCTCCACTTATGGGCAGCGGTATTGCTTAGTGGCTGTGAATAAGGATCCCAGAATCCAACAGCCTTGGTTCAAATCCTGGAACCATATCTTATTTCTAAGTTACCACTCCTCTAAGCCTCAGTTTTCTTGTCTCTAAAATGGGGACAGCAAAAGAACTCACCTCATAAAGTGGTAAGAGCAAATGATTTTTGACTGGTGCTTAGAACATGTTTGACCTAGCATAAGTGTTTAATCAATGTTTGTTGTTACAGTAATATGAACTTCAAGTAGTTTCTCTGATATCTGGATGATGAGATCATAATAGCTGGTTGAGATTGAATAAGATAGGATTTGCAAGCTGGTTGTCCTATTGATAGCCAACAGGTGTAGGTGTCTTTTGGCAAGAGTTTAAGGCAGAGGCAAGAGAAGAAGGTCTCCTGTCCACTGACTTCGCTGCTTGCACAGGATCAGGGATTATTTCCATTTTTTACCACCCATTCTGCTTTTTAAAATAAGTAGCCTCAGGTATTTGAGTTACCAGAAAGGAGTCCAGATCCAGATCCTGAGAGAGGGTTCTTGGATCTTGCACAAGAAAGAATTTAGGGTGAGTCCATACAGTAAAGTGAAAGCAAGTTTATTAAGAGAGTAGACGAATAAAAGAATGGCTGCTCCAGAAGCAGAGCAGCCCCGAGGGCTGCTGGTTACCTATTTTAATGGTTATTTCTTGATGATATGCTAAACTAGGGGTGGATTATTCATGCCTTATGTTTTTAGACCATATAGGGTAACTCTCTGATGTTGCCATCACATCTGTAAACTGTTGTGCGCTGGTGGGAGTGTAGCAGGGAGGACGACCAGAGGTCACTCTCATCGCCATCTTGGTTTTGGTGGGTTTCAGCCAGCTTCTTTACTGCCACCTGTTCTATCTTTATGTCCTGTATCTTGTGCTGACCTTCTGTCTCATCCTGTGATCAAAAAATGCCTTAACCATCTGGGAATGCAGCCCAGCATGTCTTAGTCTTATTTTACCTAGCCCCTATTCAAGATGGAGTTGCTCTGGTTCACACGTCTCTAACATTTGGACAAGTTTCTCACATGATCTGATTTCTCAGACTATTCCCTGACAACCCAGTAATCTTCCCTGCTTGTGTTCTGGTTTATCATTGTCCTTCTTAAATGTGGGGCTCAGAGTTGAACCCAACAAACTTCATCTGGAGCTGCTCCTAGTTCCTTTTGAAAATTTGCATTGTGGTTAATCCAGGCTTCCCCACTTCCTGCCTCATTCAAACTTTATTGGTGATGGAAATCTTTAGATGTTGAGAACAGGGAGTGACAAGATGCAAGTCACTAAAGGCTCAGCTGAGCAGGACCCTGAGTGCAGTGTCAGAATTCTGGCTGAGGCCTTGACCTAGCCCCTGCCTACCCCTAAGTCCCCAGTCCTCACCTCTTATACCCTGCCCCTCTCACCATCCTCTACTCATACCGGTGACTGCTTTTCTCCAAACATGCCACACTCGCTCCATGCTCAGGTCTTCTGCCCTTGTTTGTTCTGCTGTTGAGATGGCTTTTCCCAGTATTCTCATGGTTGACTGCTCTATACTTCATTTAGGCTCTGCCTAATGTCATCCTTTTGGGGGCTTCCTCTGATCACAACAATATTATATGCCTCTTTCTAGCCCCATCCTGCTTTATTTTCCTCTACAGTACTTAGTTTTACATAATACTGACCTATGTTTATTTGCTCATTGTTAGAACTGTTTCTCTTCCCTACCAGATTACAGACTCCACAGGGCAGAGACCTTGTTAGTCTTCTTGGTCCTGTATTCCTAGTGCCTAGAACAGTGCCTGGTGCATAGTGGGTTCTCAATACATATTTGTTGAATGAATAGCTCAATGGTAGTCATTAGTGGTGCTGAGAAAGAAAAATGCAGCTCCTGACAGCCAGAAGCTGGCCTGACACTCAAATAGGGCTACAGTGTTCTCTCTGTAAACACAGACAATTTCACAGAACATCAACAGCACACAACACAGCCATGCTGTGACCCTGAGAAATCATGACCAAGATGAGACTGAGAGCAGACAAAGTGAGGACATTGTCCAAACCACAACCAACAACCAATCATTCCCCATTCCTGGCCAATGCGAATGATTGCTGTGTCTTTAGGGAACCCTGTTCTTCCTGCCTTCTAGATGAGGATAATCAATCACAGAACTACTCCCACTTCCTCACAGTCTCCCGAGTGGCTCCAGCTCTGATTGACGTGGCAAGGTGTTGGGGGAGGGGCAGCGTTCTATACTCCTGTGATTAGATCTGAGTCTTCCAGTGAGCCCGTGTCCCTGGGCTGTGAGCTCCACAAGTGCTCCCTCCAGCTGTCTCCAGAGCAAAGCCTGGCTTCCTCGATACCTTTTTACCAACCCCTAATACAAACCCCAATCTTAAAACCAGGCCTTTCTATCACTGTCTTGCTGAGATGGGGCATGGTTCTCTGTGGTGTGTTGTCTTTCTCTTTGCAATGACTTGACAGACCCAATCACAAGTGTGTTCCTTGGTGGTCTTTGACTACTAATAAAAAATATTATTTTTGTCATTATTGATCTTGGTATCTACCACTCCAGTTTTGGATACCTTGCAAATTTGAGACATTGCCTTTAATATATTCACCTGAGAAAAATCTATCAGAGCTAGCTGAAGGCCTCTTAAGCTCACCGTTAGAGGTCGTCTGCTGGTCTTCACTGATTACTGCAGCTAGTAGCTGCTTTATCTCATTATAAAGCCAGCAGTAGTCCACAGGTAGAGCCAAGTTGCATGAGATCATGGGCCAGATCAGTCTTCTTGGTTGTGTCTATCTCCTTCCATTGTTACCAGTGGTGAATCTGGACTGGTCTGTAGAAACTTGATTCTTGTCTCCTGAGAGAAAAGAATTTGGCCAAGGGGCATAAGGCAGGTTGAGACCAAGGCAGGTTTTAGAGCAGCAGGGAGAGTTTATTAACAAGTTTTAGAGCAAGAACGAAAGGAAGTGAAGTACGCTTGGGAGAGGACGATGTGAGTGATGTTGAGAGCTCCCAGTGCCCCATCCTACCCTTGACTTGGGATTTCATACATTGGCATGGTTTTGGGGTTTGTGTTTCTTCTCCCCTGATTTTTCCCTTGGAGCAGGCTGTCTGCAGGCGTGGTGGCCTGCCAGCGCTTGGGAGGGGCCACACACAGTGTGTTTATGGAAATTGTGCACGTGCTCACTTGAGGCGTTCTTCCCTTACCAGTTCAGTGTTCCTAGAGGAAGGTCATGTACCAGTTAAACTCTGCCATTTTGCCTCTTAGTGTGCATGCCTGAGCCCACTTGTCCAACTCCTGAGATCTTTTTGGGAAGCGGCTGATCACCAGCTTCAGGTGTTTTCTGTCTACTAGGAGACTGCCTTTCCCTGGCAGTGGCAGCAACCAATTATTTTACAGAGACAGTTTAACAACCAACTGGCCATAAGCTCCTGATGGTTGGCTGACATTCCTGGTGGCCAGGGGCTGGCATGGGGGTGGGGCAGAGTACCTCTTCTGCCCTGCTCATGTCAGCCTAGCCAGCTACTCTAACACCATCACTTTTCCTGGGCTGTCACCATGGCCAGATTGCTTAGGGAGAGAGTTTCTTTCTCCCTACCTGTATATGGAGTCCGAGTTGCCCACCTTTCTCTGCTACTGTTCCTCCCTTCTCTGCTCTGGCAACAAATATCTATTGAGCATCGTCTATGGGCCAGGCCTTCTGTGAGGTGCAGTGCTCTTCCTGGACATGGGTGGGGAGAGGAAATTGTAGTAAATGCCTCACTAATGATTTCTCTTAAAAGGGCACGTATGTGAGCAGAAAGTGGAGAATCCTATGCCCACCTGGAATGTGTGAGGGGCGTTGGGAGAGTGGTGAGCAAGGGGGTGATCTGGAGGCACCGAGAGGACAGGCATCTCCTGGAAATTTCTTTTGGCGTTCTGCACAGAGGGAAAATTTTGCATTAGGGATGCTTTCATCTTTTTAAAACCACCAAAGTCTTTCCTCCCACTTGGTTATTGTCATCATGTGGTGTCATTTTGCGTTTGTTAAGGCACCTGGTGGGGTTGCTGCACAGAAACTTCCCTCAGCTGTGTTCCTGGCAAAGGTGGGATGCTACTCAACTCCCTGGTAGCTTTGCTAAGGCAAACGTCACCACCTGCAGGATAATGGGAACATTGCTCTCCTTATTTTTAGCAAGCAGAGCCGAATGCAGTAAGCAAAGGGTGATAAATACCCCTTTATACTAAATGTTTTACAATAATGAAAACGCAACCTCTGTCTTAAAATTCGCCATTCTTTTCCATGTAATTTTTTCCCCCCTAGAGCCGACAAATTGACTAAGTCAGGGTGGGCAGACGTGGCTTTCATCAGCTCTGGATAGATTTAATGGGGGCTCGCCCACTGGGGCATGCAGACTTTCTGGCTGTGATCTTCTGTACACATTTATCAGGAGGCAGACGTGGGGAAGTGTTGCTGGCAGGAAGCAGCCCCAGAGAAAGTATTCACCTTTGTGAGTAAATAATTCCCAGCCCTTAGAGTGGCTGGGCTATAATACAAAGCCCCCACTGGTGGTCTCCAGTGGGCTGATTCATTTACACTGATTTTACTGCTCATTACGATTAAGGAGGTGCTGGGGCCTCTCTGGCCTCAGGGGTGGAGTGCATGAAGGGTGGCCCCACGCCCCCAGACTTAGTGGTCTCATTGTGGGGCCACTGTGCTGGGGTCCCAGAAGGGCTGGAGGGGGTGGGCATACACATGTGTGTATTTGCTCAGGTGGGCTTCATTTTTCTGCACAGGGATGATTATATATTTGCTTGGCTGACATTTAAACTGATTCTTACTCTGATGGGTGAGACCATATGTTCCATTGCAAGGGAAGCTCACCTGGCCAGTGCTCCCCCACTTTTTACAATTTAACAGTTTTAGACTTATAGAAATTGAGCAGAAAATGCAGAGATTGCAGCATATTCTCTGTGGTCTCTTCTCTCCAGTTCCCCCTATTATTTTTGTTTTGTTTTTGAGAAGGATCTCACTCTGTCGCATAGGCTAGAGTGCAGTGGCAGGATCACGGCTCACTGCAGCCTCGACCTTCTGTGCTCAAGGTATTGTCCCACCTCAGCCTCCTGAGTAGCTGGGACCACAGCTGTGTGCCACCATGCCTGGCTAATTTTTTGATTTTTTGTAGAGATAGGGTCTCACTATGCTGGCCAGGCTGGTCTTGAACTCCTGGGCTCAAGTGATCCTCCTGCTTTATTTTTTTGTAGATATGGAGTCTCACTCTGTTGCCCAGGCTGGTCTTGAACTCCTGGGGTCGAGCAATCCTCACTTTCAGTCTCCAAAAGTGCTGGGATTAGCGATGTGAGCTGCTGCAGCTGGCACTCCTACTGTTAATATCTTGCCTTGGTGTGGGATGTTTGTTACAGTTGATGAACCCATATTAGTATGGTAGTAATAACTAAAATTATGTTAGAGTTCACTCTGTGTGTTGTACAGTTCCATAGTTCTTGTCAAAAGTGTGATGTCTTTTATCCACCATTCCATATAGAAACGAGGGACCTCCTGAGAGCAGGGAGCTGAGCACCTCCGCCAAGCAGCACATTGGTTCTGGCTGGAGCCCTTGTCTGCTGGGTGCCAAGTGTCAGAGAACAATGACACTTCTCCCTGTGGGGTGGAGAAAGAGCAGAGCTGGCCTGAGACACAAAGAGGGCTGTCAGTAACCCCTGATAGAGGTCACTAGGAGAGGTGTGGAATTCCCTCTGAAATAGGGAGGGAGGCTTTCTGTCCTCTCATCACCCAGTGAAACGTCCCTGTCTATCAACCTTTGTGTTCCCAGGTATCTTGGGGTATTCTTGTGTATTCACATGGTGTCTTGGATGATGCCAGGCAGTGCTGTGGCATGGACAGGTGTCACTCTGGCTGGACAGTCAGTGGCTAGGGATCTGGCCTCTCCTGCATTGACAAGAGCCATAGGGCCTGTGGAGCCAGTGGTCATTGACAGCAGTGAGTTCTCGGTTTCCATGTGGCCACTGGGCCTCCTCTGCAAAGCCTCTGCAGTGGTCATTCTCTGGATCCCCTTACTCAGCTTTTCCTGGGCAGAGACTCCTCTTTTTTCTTGGATGACAATCTCAAATCAGTTGTCAAAGCGTGTATGTTCTAGGCTGTTGCTCTACCACCGAGGCCTCTTTAGACATTGTCCCTCCATCCTCCAAGAAGTTCTAGTCCCTTTTTCTTTCTCAGTGGAGTCCCCAAGAAGGGACAAAGCTGATGGATTTTGGGGGAAGGGGCAGTTGACAGAGCTGATAGAAACTGAGATTCTTTTTTAATATTGAGACTTCTTGATGCGTTGCTCAGGCCTTTGGTCAAGACAAAACCACCACAACTTATGCTACTGGTGCTTGCAGGAAAAATAGAAAGGGGATGTCCCATGCTTGGGACACAGAAGAATGTAGAGGATAGTGGCTTGAAGAGGCAATTATAGCATGACAGCCAGAGGGGAGCAGCAGAGGTGCTGGCTCAGGGGTCTGAAGTGAGGGATGCCAAGCAGCAGCAGGGGCTGCTTTTTGTAACATGGAAAGGTTCCCTACGGGCTCTCAGGAATACAATGAGAGAGGAAGCTCTTAAAAGTCATAGCAGAGGGGTCAGACTGCATTAGACGAGTATCAAAATGTTATTCCTGAAGTCTGGAGAACCTTGTATGCCTGTTTCACTGATGGCATTTAAACTGAGGTTCAAAGATGTTATGCAAACAATCAAAGACACATACTGCAAAGGCCATGTGCTGAGATTCCAACCCAGAACTTTTGGCTTTGGTTTTCCCATTACAGCTTGATGGCTTCTTGCAGCTGGCTGGGATAAACAGAGGCGGGAGAATGATCGTTAGGCTTTAAAAAGAGTTAATGGCTTCCAGCTTCATCCATCATCCTCAGCAGACTAACACAGGAACAGAAAACCAAACACTGCATGTTCTTGCTCATAAGTAGGAGTTGAACAATGAGAATGCATGGATACAGGGAGGGGAGCAACACACACTGGGGCCTGTTGTGGGGTGGGGGGTGAGGGGAGGGAGCCTAGAGAACAGGTCAATAGGTGCAGCACACCACCATGGCACAAGTATACCTATGTAACAAACCTGCACATTCTGCACATGTATCCTGGAACTTGAAATAAAAATTAAAAAAAAATACAAAAAAAAAAAGAGTTAATGGAATGAGCAATGGTACAGAATGAGGACGTGATAAAAACAGCCAACATTTGCTTCACCCTTCATCTAATCCTCAAAACAACTCAATAATTTATTATGATGACTAGCAGTATCTTCATTTGAATGTGAGAAAGCTGAGTTTCAGATAAGTTAAATAACTTGCCCAAAGTTGAGTGGGTCTAGAGCCTTACTCTGAGCTACTCCCAGGCCTGGTCAGCGCTACAATTTATCAGTAAATGTAGCTGTTGACTGCGCCCCACTGCACATGGGGTCCCCCCTGCCAGACACCTGCAAACACTCTTAAATTTCATCCTCACCCTCAACTCTGTGAGGGAAGGTATATTTACTCCAGTTTAACAGATAAAGGAACTGAATCTCAGAGAAGTCAAACAACTTATCCCTGGCCACGCAGCTAATAGGTGGCAGAGCTGGGGCTTGACCCCGGATCTTTCTGACATAATACAATCTTGTGCTTTTCCTCCTATATTGGTTGTTTCCACACCTGGAAATAACATCTGAACTACCCAGGAAGCATTTATAAAATATAGATTCTTAAGTCTCATCCCCAGAGATGGCTGGGGCAGGCCTAGGAATCAGCATTTTGCAGAAGCCTTTCAATAACAGTAACTGCTGCCCCACGTCACAGTGCAATGAGTGTGGTGATCCTAAGGCCAGAGGAAGGCTGCTGTTGGCCTGGGCAGGGATTGTACTCCTGAGAGAGGGTGGGAAGTACAACCCTTCACATTCTTGGCACCTCTGACATTGATTTGCTGTGTGACTGCTGATCAGACAACCATACCATTGGTCGTTTGATTTTCAGACATATAAGATTAGCAGCTAATGCAGGTGTTTCCTTTATTTGATTCTGATATGGAAAGGAGTAACCAAAACAAAAGTCTCATCTGCAGAATGTTTGGATGGCTCTAGACGGTGTGGCCAAGAGGAGGGGCTGGTGTTGGCAGAACTGGCCCACAGACAGGACAGAGGAATTCATGGTGAGTTACAGCCCTGTCTGGTCCTTAGCTTCCATGTCTGTAATGTGAGCACGTTGAATGATTAGCACTTCTTAGAGCATGATCTGGAACTTCCTGCACCTAAAACACATACACAGCTTGTTAAAAATGCAGATCCCATTCACTAGAATGTAAGCTCCATGACAGCAAAGGGCTATTTGTTCAATACCATGTCCCCAGGCCCAGAAACAGAGCTTGGCATATAGTAGGAACTTATTAAATATTTGCTGAACGATTGAATGGATTCTTGGAAACCAGCCCAGGCCTACTGAATTAGCGTCTCTATGTGGGGCTAGGAATCTGGGAATCTTTCTGAAGAGCTGCAGGTGATTCTTAAGAGCATTAGCATTCGGGAACCACTGAAATTGGTGGTTGCCACCATTTTTGTGGTATGACCTTGGAAATTCCCTTGGCTTGTTCCCACATCCAATCTACAGCTGAATCCTATGGCAATTTCCCTTAAAAGGGAGAAAAAGAACTGCTGAGAAGCTCTTGTTTTTATGCAAAGTCATCAGGAGGGTTTCCCGCCAGCCTCTCCTCCTCCATCCTGCAAAAGAACAAGGGGAGTGTCCAGGCCTGAGACCTGTCGTGATGGAACAGATTGAGGCCAGGAAATGCTGAGGATAGACGTATGGCTAGGACCTCAGCCTGTGTGGTGCTCCTGTGGCCCCTGGGCTGTTCCCAGCAGCCTCGTCAGTATCAGGTGCATTTCCTGGGAGGCACACTGCCCTCCTGAGCATTGCATTCTAGTTGGGGAGCAGCCCACACTGCAGCACTGCTTTGTGGCCCGTCCCCATTTATCAAATTACCCAGATTATTTGAGTTGACGTGGAGAGCTGAATCCTCTTGTGAGCTGCTTACTTGGGAAGCCACTTTAGTTACTTGCTACAGGGGCTCAGGGGATAGGGCATACTGCATGTCCTTCCCTTCTGCATGGCCAGTGGCTCCTGTCCTCCTGTCTGTAGGAGGAGGACCCCAAGGGAACTCAAATCACATTCCAGAAGAAACTTGGTGACAGCCTGGTATCTGGGCAGGGGGCCTCATTTTGGTCCATGTTTCTCAGCCAAGGCTGCATATCAGGTTGCTTGAGGGAGCTTTTGAAAGACTAATGCCTGCTCCACCCTAAACCAATTAAATGTGAACCTCTGAAGGTGGGCACTAGAAATGCACATTTTTTATAGTCAAGGTTGCAAACTGTCAATTCGGTGGAGCTGATGTTTAGTTGCCTTTTAAGACCACTTTCTTTGGGTTTTGTTTGCTCTGTCAAATGTTTAAAAATTAATTAACACACTTTTTTAAGAGCAATTTTAGGTTTATAGCAAACATGAGCAGAAAGTAGAGAGAAGTCCAATATACCCTCCTCCCTTCTCCCTTTCCCTCCGCAAGCTCCCCTTTCAAATGCTGTTTTCCGTACAAACAGCATTGCATGGTTTGCAGTGACCAAGGAATGACTCTTAGATGTCCTCACATCACAAGATGCGCCCTAAAACTGCGTAAGCACAAATCTAGTGTTGGCATAGGTTTCATAACACCTCTTTGGAAAAATGGCGGAATCGCTGGCCTTTTTGTGGCCACAGTGTCTGTGGTGGGCTGGCTACTCCTCTCTGCCTGGCTGCAAGTCAGCTTGCAAGATTTCTCTGGTGTGCGCTCTGTAGGTAAAACCCTCCTTTCTCAGGGATGAGTCTACAAGGCAACTGGCATGAGGGCGCATATAGAAAAGGGCTCAGGAATGGATTGTAAAATAATCACATTCAAATCCCCTTGAAACAAAGGAGCCATCCCTCCACCTCCAATTTGTCCCCATTTTTTTCTAAAATGTTCTTCCGCTTTTTGAAAATCTTATTTTTGGCTTAATTCTCAACTTTTTTAATGTAAAAACATTTCACTAGGGGGCACTTCAAGACTGAGTAAGAAAAAAAACCCCAGCAACTTGGTAACAATACATTCCACTTCACCATTAACTGGGTAAACAGTCCTGTACAAAACAAAATATAAAAAATACATAAGGAATTAAATATGTATTTAGCTGAAACTGTGACTCAATTTCTGCTGGTCATTTTCTACACCTGTTTTCTTCAAACTGGACACAAGTGGCATTCTTGGACTTGCTGACAATTTTGACCTGAGTATTAGAATCGTAATAACAATAATAATGATAATAATAATAGTCTCTTCATCTGGTTAAAACAGACACTTCGCTTACTGCAGTCATTTGATGCAACTGAGCGTTTAAGGCTTTTATTCAGAAATTTATGTTTAAGAAATGTTTTCTTTCTCAACATTAATGGGGAGTGTGAATGTAAAAGCTAGCAGCTTCTTGGTGCGGGATTAGTGGAGGAATTATCTGCAGCAGAGAGAAGGTCTGCAGGGGGAATCTGGGACCTGAGTCCTAGCCCTGGCTCATTTCTATCCAGCAGTGTGACCTTGGACAAGTTGCTGTCCCTCTTCGGACCTCAATATCCTTATTTGTAAAAAGATAGTAGTGTACTGGAAGACACTTAAGATCTCTTTCCAATCTGACCTGCTGTCCCCCAAGCAGTCTCCCTGTGGTGAGAGCACTCACACTGCATTTTTCCTGAACTGTTGCATGAAAAGCTAAACTCAAGGCAATTCTGGGAGAAAGGCAGAGAGACAGAAGGATACGGGCATGAGTCTTGGTACTCCCCTTTGGGAGGTGTTATGGGTCTAATTGTGTTCCCCAAAAGATGTTGAAGTCTCAGAGCCTGTGAATGTAGCCTTATTTGGTGATGGGGGTGGTGCAGATGATCAAGTTAAGACGACACCATGAGGATGAGCCCTAAGCTAATATGACTGTGTTCTTTATAAAAGGGAAATTTATATGCAGAGATAGACACAGACAATGGGAACATCATGTGAAGGTGAAGGCAGGGACTGGGGTGATGTATCGACAAGCGAAGGAATGCCAGCAGCCACCAGAGGCGACGGGAGAGCACGGAACAGATTCTCCCTCACAACGCTCAGAAGGAGGCAACCCTGCCAACACCTTGATCTTGGCCTTGCAGCTTCCAGACTGTCAAATAAGAAATTTCTGTGATTTTCAGCACCTGGTGTGTGGTACTTTGTTCCAACAGCCCTAGAAAACGAATGCAGGAGACTATTTAACCTTAGCCTTCACCCTATAAGGATGTGAGCAATGATTAAACGAGATGATGTACAGGAAAGCCCCTTGCACGCAAGGCTTGCCATCTGGCAGGTGTTTATCAAATGTTAGTGATTGTAAGGAAGGAACAAAGGAGACAGGAAGGAGAGGATGGAGGAATGAGGAAGGAAACTCTTGATACGAAGCACCTGTTAGATGCTGGAAACTTTATATATTGATCTTTAGTTCTCGCTAACAACCATATTGCTTCTGAGAGACTGGGGCCCCTCCGAGGGACAGCCATTTGCAGAAGGTCACGGAGCTAGAAAGTGACATTAAACTGGGCCCATCTGACTCCAAAACCTGTGCTGTTTCCACACTGCTATGCTTGTTGTTAGGGCCAAGTATTATTTATCCTGCCATGATAAACCTCATTCATTCATTCATTCATTCATTCATTCATTTCCTTATCATTCAAGAGAGAAAAGGGGAAGGAGGCAGGTCCATTTCAATGAGCTGATGGCAGATTTGATTCCAAGAAGTCACGGGTTGTCTTTCTAGAACAGCTGACATTAATTGTCCACAAGATTGTTTGCTGCCGGAGGCCAGCGTGAGACTGCCTGGGGAAAGCAGATCCCAGAAGCCAAACCAGGAGGACTTGGAGCAAAAAACGGGGTGATTCACGTTACTTTAGTTTCTTCCATAAATAAATATGTCTACACTCTGTTTTAAAGGGCATTCACAGACGACTCAAAACCAGGTTTATTCCAGGCAGAATCCCTTCAGACCCCAAATCTGTCTTGGTTATTGGCCCATTCCTCATTTGCTATTTCCCCTCTTTGGGCCAGCCCCATCCTCATCCTTGTCCTTCTTACCTCTCCACATCCCCCTACTCCCATCCCGTCCTGTCCCGTCCTGTCCATCCCATCCCATCCTGCCCCAATTAAGTTAGACATTCACCTGGAGTTTGTCTCAGTTTCTGAAGACATAGAGGTGAGCAAAAGAGGGAGCCCTGGAAGGCCCCAGGTTGTTGCAATACCATGGGATGTGCAAATAGGCACTGGATGGGGTTATCCAGGAGGGCTTCCTAGAGGAGGGGATGACAAGCAATGGTTTTGGAGAATGAAACAGGACAGACTTCCAGGCTCAGGGAACAGCATGCGCAAAGGCCTGATGCCCGAAATAGCAAGGCAAGTGCAGACAACTGGAAACAATTTGGAATTGGGCATAAAACATAAGATAAGGGAGTGAGAGAAGGCTGAAGGGTTAGCAAATTCTGGGTCACTAACTAACGCTGGCATTTCAGAGCTGCCCTCCAAGGCACCCATTCTGCTCACCATTTCCAGAAGCCCCTCTCTGCTGTGCTTCCTGCAGCCCTCGACTCCCCTCCGTTAACTTTCTGGGATCTAGGGGGGCTCCTCTCTTCTCTCTGCTTTTACCAAATCATGCATTCCTTTACAGTGCAGTCATTCAGCTCATTGCTATGGAGTGTCTAGTCTCTACTAGGCCCTGCTCCAGCTCCTGGGTCCCAGTGGGGAAGAGGCATGGCACCAGTGGAGAGTGGTTTATGTGTTTCTTAGCTAAGGTATTTTAGACATAAACAACAATTTTGTGGCAGGCTGGAGGGGAACAATATGGGGACAGTCAGCCCCCCTCCTTGGAGCAGACCATGATGCGACGTGGCTGCCTGGGCACACAGCGGTTTGAGCCTCCTCCCTGTTCCCAACCTCTCTGAGCAGTCAACTCCCCTCATCTCAGTTCTTCTGTTGCCTTGGTAAGGCTTTTGGAGACACCTTTCTTGTGGCTGACACTGCCTGGAAACTTCAGGAGGACAGATATGTCCTGAGCACATCCTGCCTGGTTGGGCTTTATTGGCAACCTCAGTGTGGCCCTGATGGGAGGCATCTTTGGGGCCAGTTCTGAATGTCTTCATGTTCACCGTGGTCTCATTGATGCCACTGAGCTCAGGGATTTCTCTTTTTTATTCCTGAGCTTCCCTACATGTATCCCTGGGTGCATTCGTGTTCTAGGACTTCCATAACATGCTGCTGCAAGCTGGGCGGCTTATAGCGACAGACATATATTGTCTTACAGCTTTACAGGACTGAAGTCTGAAATCTGGATGTTGGCAGAGCCATCATTTCTCTGAAGTCTCTAGGGGAGAATCCTTCCTTGGCTCTTCTAGCTTCTTGTGGTTGCAGGCAGTCCTTGGCATTTGTTGGTTGTGGCAGCGTCCCTCCAGTCTCTGCTGCCGACTTCACACTGTCTTTCCCCCTGTATGTCTGTGTGTCTCCAATTCCCTCTCCTTTCAAGGACACCAGTTATTGGATTTAAGGCCCATTCTAAGCCAGGATGAGCTTATCTTGATTATATCTCTAAAGACCCTATTTCCAAACAAGGTCACATTCACAAGTGCCAGGGATTCAGACTTCAGCACATCTTTTTGGGGAACACGATTGACTCTGCAATACTGGATGTGAGAAGCAAAGCTTTTCCTTTGGAGCATCTTAAGCCTGGCTTCCACTTAACATATAAGAAGCAGGGCCCCAGGTTTCTCCCAGCACTTCTAAAGCTTGAAGGCTTGTTCTGTCAGGGAGAGCTTGGTCCATGACATCAGGGACACAGTCAGTGGGTGCTGAAGTCTAGACAGTGATGAAAATGGATCTGCTGAATTCCAGAATGTGCAGACAGACACAGAGAGAAAGAGAGAGAGACAGAGAGACAGAGAGAGACACAGAGAGAGACAGAGACAGAGAGAGAGACAGAGAGAGAGAGAGACTGTCTCTAGCTGTTGTTCGCACTCCTTTTTTGCAGATCCTTGCTACAGTTTGCTGGTGAGCAGGGTGGGGCACCTGATGCTGGGTTTAAGTATCTACTCCCTTTCCTGAGTGTTCAGCTTTGTTCTGTGTAACTGTCCGTTCTTATTTTACCATTTAGTTCCAAGTGGCTCCTCAAGGTGAAAGGTAACACGGTAAGGCTTGGTCAGCAGGTCTAGGTGTGGCAGCCTGTTTCTCAACTGCAGATCAGCTTAGGGGAAGCAGAGATTTCTCTGCACTGAGTCGGGACCAAAAGCAGAACATCACAGCTACCAAGTGCAGCCAATCAGAAGTGCCTAGGAAAGCGATGATGCCCATCGATTGGTGTGAGCGTTCTAGAAACGTCTAGGAAACAGGTGGGGTTGCGTCTGTGGTCTGAAGCAAAAGAAATATTTGTGCTCCTCTGAGTCAGGTGTTTATCAGATCTTTTCCATAAAACAAACCTTGTTTGTTTTGAAGCAGTTATCTTTTGAGTGCCTTTCTTTAAACAGATTTCTAGTCATTACGTATTCAGTTGAGAACAGCAATTTCTCTTACCATTTCTCCTGAGCACGGCAGGCCAGTCGTATGTGGAGGGGGGTATGCAAGTCTGACTCGCCCTCACATCAGTAGCAGCGGCTGATGGGTGAGGAAACGAGCACGTTTTCTCTTAGGGAAACAGTGTTTTAATGTGGCTCCAGTAGGCGCTGTCCAGAACTCTCTTTTCCCACCCAGGCTGGCGTGTTCTCCACCAGAGCATTTAGGAGACATGCTGAGATGTTAAGTATTGAGGCGTGAGGGATGTTTTTGTTGCTGTGCTCGGCAAAGCCGACTGCTTTTTACAAACACATTAAACATTAATATCTACAGAATGGGCAGTTTTATAGTGCACAAGCACGAGTCTCCCGGACACAGATTTATTTATTTTTTATTAATGTAACCTTAGTATGCCGCATATTTCTTGCAGAGCTCCAGATCTGAAAGGCCTTTGCTGGACCCAATGAATACTTTATGATTCCATTTAAGACCAAGGGAACCAATAAACTCACCCCAATTTACATTTCAGTGGAGTCTCATAAGTAATGCATGCCTGCATACTGGTGGCCCTCAACTGTCTCCCGGACTGCCTTTAATACCTCATCACACGCGTGACCTTTTCAGGAGGCTGAGAACAGAGGAGTGTTCTCTTCAAACTGTTTTCTTTTTCTTCCCTCAACACGTGAAACCTCTGTCTGTGGCCATGAATAGATAATCCTAAGGAGCTGGTGGCTGGAAGGTCCCGTGCCCTCTTCCCTCTCTCGCCCTTCCTGAGCCTCTCAGGCCCATGGTTTCAGACACCACCTCTAAGCCCTGCCTTTGAGAACCGTACCTGCGGCCCTGAGCTAGCAGGCCAGCTCTAGGCCCGAATTCCCACTGCTTTTATTCTAGAAGGTTGTACAGTTTTTGTTTCAAAACTAACTTTTCTCTAACAGAATCCCTAAGCCAGTCCCCAGGCTGATTTCTTTGTTTCTGTCTCATGGCAGACTGTGCTCCATCAGCGGGCATGGGAAGCTCAGGGCTGTCCTGCACGGTGCCTCTTCGCCCCATCCTTCCCCACTCCTGGACCTGGGAGCTGCTCACACTGGGCAATCCTTCCAGCATGCCTCCTCCCCGGCAACCAGTGCCATCTTTAAATGGAGTGAAGTGGATCATACTACTCCCGTGCCCAGAATCTTCCAGTGGTTCCCAATCCTCTAATTTCTGCCCAAGTTTCCAGTCTATTGGCCTGACCTGTGAATTTCAGACTTGCCAGCTCCCACAATTGTATGTGCCAACTCCTTAAAATATAACTCTTTATATCTACATCTACATGCACACACACACGCACACACATATGCCTGCATATACATATACATATGTATATAGTCTTATATATGTACTGTACATGCGTGTCTACATAGATCTGTGCATATATGTATGTGCGTATCGTATCTATCTATCTATTTATCTATCTAATTTCGTATTGGTTCTGTTTTTCTGGAGAATCCTGACTGATATGGAATTAGGAGTCCCCTTTACTAACCATCTGGTATACATACCATTCTCTCACATTGCTATCTGTGACATCTACAAATTATTTAGCACGCCGCCTATAAAAAGGTGGAATCCCATTTTCCACTTCTTGAATATGGACCGGCTTTAGTGACTCACCTCTAGGAAGAGAATGCAATGGAAGTGGTGCTGGAGGACCCCTGAGTCTAGATTAGAAGACACAAGGTAGTGCCAGCCTGCCGCTCATGCCCACTTTCTCTCCCTGTCTCTCATCTATCTTAGGTTGTTTGCGCTTGGGATTTACCCACCATATTGTAAGGAAGCCTATACTACATGGAGGGGCCATGTGATGTTCCAGCCAACAGTACCATGTCAGGTGTCAGCTGCCAGCCAGCATCAGCTCCAGACAGGTGAGAGAAAAAGGCTCCAGATGGTTCCAGCCTCTAACCTCAGAGCTGCTCCAGAGATGCTGAGTAGAGCAGGGATGGGCTGTCGCCACTCAGCCCCACCCAACCTGCAGAATCAAGACAAAAAACAAAGGATGATGATTATTAAAACCCACTCTTTGGTGGTTGATATTTATATAATAATAGATAGCAGGAACATTCTCTCTCCTTTTATACTGCTAGCTTTTTAAAAAATTTTCATATCACTATTTGGAATTATGCATCAGCTTGTTTATTATCTGTCTTTTCAATTAAATATAAGTTCCACGAGGGAAGAAATTTTTTCTATCCTATCTATTATTTTACCCTAGTGCCTATAAGAGCACTTGGCACATCGAAGGCACCCAGTAAATATTTCTCAATGAATAATCCTCCTGAGTCTACTGAATTATACTTTCTAATTTTTTTCTTCCCTGTCTTCCTTTCTTCCTGCTCTGCCTCAATCTTTTTCTTTAACTTCCTTTAGTTCTTTCTTTCTTATTATTTCCCTTGCTTGTTCCTTCAAAAATTTTTAATACTTTTTAATCACTTAAGTTACACATAAATACATTTTTATTGTAAAGAATTAAAATACTTCAGGTAAAATCAAATCCTTCCTGGCCGGGTGCGGTGGCTCACGCCTGTGATCCCAGCACTTTGGGAGGCCGAGGCAGGCAGATCACCTGAGGTCTGGAGTTCGAGACTAGGCTGGCTAACATGGTGAAACCCTGTTTCTACTAAAAATACAAAAAATTATTTGGGCATGGTGGCACACACCTGTAATCCCAGCTACTCAGGAGGCTGAGGCAAGAGAATTGCTTGAATCGGGGAGGCGGAGGTTGCAGTGAGCCAAGATCATGTCATTGCACTCCAGCTTGGGCAACAAGAGTGAAACTCCATCTCAAAAAAAAAAAAAAATCAAATCCTTTGCTCACAATGCACCCCCAAGCCTGGCCCTCCTTTCCCTTCACCTCATTTCTTCCTCACTTTGCCTCCATGGTCCAGATTGATCTGGAAGACATGAGTCCCTTCTGACCTCACCGCCACTCCTGCAGCCTCCTAGCCTACCCCTCTGCTGCTGAAGCCTCCTTCTTCTGACACTTCCTTCATCTTGCCAGATTAATTGTCTCCAACCTCTACTTTGAGGGAAATGTGCCCCTAAAACTCTCCAAGGCTCTCTATTACCTAGAGATCAGGGTGCAAACTCTATAACCTGGAGTTCAGACTTCCATGATCTATTTGAGCTCTTTCTAGGCTTTTGGTTCTTTTCCTCTTCCTTTGTGAATCATTGGTTGTAGCTACAAGGGTTTCCCCCCACCTCAGGGCGGCTCTGGTTTTCCCATGGCTACCTTTTTGCAGAGACGTGAAGAGTAGAGTCTTCATGTTTTCAACACTTTGCCAATCTAATCCACCTTTTCAGATGCTATCTGTTTGCCAAGTCCTCTGGGGATGGTCTCTGCCTCTTCTTGGAAGAGACCTCTCTTCTGTGGGCTTTAACTGCTCACTGCCTTCTCTCTTCCCTTGTCTTTTGTGGGTGCACCTTGGCTTTCTGTGTGTCCATTATTCTTCGTGGGAGTTCAGGCTCATTTGAGAATAAGGACTGTACTGTGTCTGTTTCATGTGCTTAGAGAGCAAGGACAATGAAGAGGCTTCTAGAAGGTTCTGCCATTGCTTCTATGGTTTCACACAGCTGCCCTAGAGAAAGCACATATTTGATGCCATCAGAGCCCATGTATTTGTTTCCTGGAGGTTGTCACAGTGGCCAGGTGGATCATAAGAGTTAGCAGATTAGTAGGTTTCTTCAATAAATTCAACAAATATTTATTGAGCACCTGCTATGTGGCAGGCACTGTACTTTGGAGAGGGCTAGGGATGGCATAGTGAACAAAGCAGACACCTAGCTCTTGTCCTCCTTGCATTTATAGTCTAGTAGGAGAGACAGGCAGATAACTTCCAAGTAAACCATCATAACTCAACATGGTCAAGTTGATGTTTGAGATGAGCCAGGAGACCCTGATCACATAAAAGGAATATGGACTTAGCTTTGGGGAGATAGGGAAAGCCTCCCTAGAAAAAGGATCCTTAAAGATGAGATCTGGGCAGGGCGCAGTGGCTTGTGCCTGTAATCCCAGCACTCTGGGAGGCCATGGCGAGTGGTTCCCTTAAGATCAGGAGTTCGAGACCAGCCTGGCCAACGTGGTGAAACCCCATCTCTACTAGAAATACAAAAATTAGTCAGGCATGGTTGCACACACATGTAATCCCAGCTATTCAGGAAGTTGAGGCAAGAGAATTGCTTGAACCCAGAGTGCAGAGGTTGCAGTGAGCGGAGATCGTGCTTCCAGCCTGGATGACAGAGCAAGACTCTGTCTCAAAAAAAAAAAAAAAAAAAAAAAAGAAGTTGAATCTCTGAATAGACCAATAACAGGCTCTGAAATTGAGGCAATAATTAATAGCCTACCAACCAAAAAAAGTCCAGGACCAGATGGATTCACAGCAGAATTCTACCAGAGGTACAAAGAGGAGCTGATACCATTCCTTCTGAAATTATTCCAATAAATAGAAAAAGAGGGAGTCCTCTTTAACTCATTTTATGAGGCCAGCATCATCCTGATACCAAAGCCTGGCAGAGACACAACAAAAAAGAGAATTTTAGACCAATATCCCTGATGAACATCGATGCAAAAATCCTCAATAAAATACTGGCAAACCGAATCCAGCAGCACATCAAAAACTTATCCACCATGATCAAGTTGGCTTCATTCCTGGGATGCAAGGCTGGTTCAACATATGCAAATCAATAAACGTAATCCATCACATAAACATAACCAATGATGAAAACCACAGGATTATCTCAATAGATGCAGAAAAGGCCTTCGACAAAATTCAACAGCCCTTTATGCTAAAAACTCTAAATAAACTAGGTATTGATGGGACGTATCTCAAAATAATAAGAGCTATTTATGACAAACCCACAGCCAATATCGTACTGAATGGGCAAAAACTGGAAGCATTCCCTTTGAAAAGTGGCATAATGTAGGGATGCCCTCTCTCACCACCCCTATTCAACATAGTGTTGGAAGGGCTGGCCGGGGCAATCAGGCAAGAGAAAGAAATAAAGGGTATTCAGTTAGGAAAAGAGGAAGTCAAATTGTCCCTGTTTGCAGATGATATGATTGTATGTTTAGAAAACCTCATCGTGTCAGCACAAAATCTCCTTAAGCTGATAAACAACTTCAGCAAAGTTTCAGGATACAAATCAATGTGCAAAAATCACAAGCATTCCTATACACCATTAACAGACAAACAGAGAACCAAATCATGAGTGAACTCCCATTCACAACTGCTTCAAAGAGAATAAAATACCTAGGAATCCAACTTACAAGGGATGTGAAGGACCTCTTCAAGGAGAACTACAAACCACTGCTCAACGAAATAAAAGAGGACACAAGCAAATGGAAGAACATTCCACGCTCATGGATAGAAGAATCAATATCATGAAAATGGCCATACTGCCCAAGGTAATTTATAGATTCAATGCCATCCCCATCAAGCTACTAATGACTTTCTTCACAGAATTGGAAAAAACTACTTTAAAGTTCATATGGAACCAAAAAAGAGCCTGCATTGCCAAGTCAATCCTAAGCAAAAAGAACAAAGCTGGAGGCATCACGCTACCTGACTTCAAACTATACTACAAGGCTACAGTAACCAAAACAGCATGGTACTGGTACCAAAACAGAGAGATAGACCAATGGAACAGAACAGAGGCCTCAGAGATAACACCACACATCTACAACCATTTGATCTTTGACAAACCTGACAAAAACAAGAAATGGGAAAAGGATTCCCTATTTAATAAATGGTGCTGGGAAAACTGGCTAGCCATATGTGGAAAGCTGAAACTGGATCCCTTCCTTACACCTTATACAAAAATTAATTCAAGATGGATTAAAGAATTAAATGTTAGACCTAAAACCATAAAAACCCTAGAAAGAAACCTAGGCAATACCATTCAGGACATAGGCATGGGCAAGGACTTCATGACTAAAACACCAAAAGCAATGGCAACAAAAGCCAAAATAGACAAATGGGATCTAATTAAACTAAAGAGGTTCTACACAGCAAAAGAAACTACCATCAGAGTGAGCAGGCAACCTACAGAATGGGAGGAAATTTTTGCAATCTACCCATCTGACAAAGGGCTAATATCCAGAATCTACAAAGAAATTATACAAATTTACAAGAAAAAAGCAAACAACCCCAGCAAAAGTGGGGAAAAGATATGAACAGACACTTCTCAAAAGAAGACATTTATGCAGCCAACAGACACATGAAAAAATGCTCATCATCACTGGCCATCAGAGAAATGCAAATCAAAACCATACCATCTCACACTAGTTAGAATGGCAATCATTAAAAAGCCAGGAAACAGCAGATGCTGGAGAGGATGCGGAGAAATAGGAATGCTTTTACACTGTTGGTGGGAGTGTAAACTAGTTCAACCACTGTGGAAGACAGTGTGGAGATTCCTCAAGGATCTAGAACTAGAAATACCATTTGACCCAGTGATCCCATTACTGGGTATATACCGAAAGGATTATAAATCATGCTACTATAAAGACACACACACACATATATTTATTGTGGCACTATTCACAATAGCAAAAACTTGGAACCAACCCAAATGTCCATCAGTGATAGACTGGATTAAGAAAATGTGGCACATGTACACAATGGAATACTATGCAGCCATAAAAATGGATGAGTTCATATCCTTTGCAGGGACATGGATGAAGCTGGAAACCATCATTCTGAGCAAACTATCACAAGGACAGAAAATCAAACACGGCATGTTCTCACTCAGGTGGGAAATGAACAATGAGAACACTTGGACACAGGGCGGGGAGTATCACACACTGGGGCCTGTCATGGGGTGGGGGCAGGGGGAGGGATAGCATTAGGAGAAATACCAAATGTAAATGACAAGTTAATGGGTTCAGCAAACCAACATGGCATATGTATACTTATGTAACAAAGCTGCACGTTGTGCACATGTACCCTAGAATTTAAAGTATATATATATAGAGAGAGAGAGAGAGAAAAAGAGAGAGAGAGAGATCTGAAAGAGAAAGAAGAGTTTTCCCGACAACAGTGGGATAAACAGCAAACAGGGAGGCACAACACAGTGGATTGGAGGAGAGAGGAAGAGAGAGAGAGAGAGACAATAGAGATAGAAGAGGAGAGGGTCAAAGATGTCAGGTCAGAACACTCAGCAAACTAACAGGAAATTGGGACCTGTTTACAAGGACTAGACATAACAGATGGACTTGTTAGAACTTGGACTTGTTCCCTTACAGAACAGAAAGGGCAGGCCAGCTGTCCTCACCTTGGACACTTGCAGCGGTGCCCTGCGTGGGCCCCAGCAGGTGCACATTATGGCATGGCATGCAGGTCATTTTCACATCTGTGCTTTGGGAACCTAAGCCAAGTGCTGCCTCCTTTGCCCACGCAGTCAGACTCTTCATGTGCCCCACTCAGACTTTGACACAAAATCTATTCCCTTCTCAGGCTTCCCCAAGAAGTCCACGCTCCTGAGAGAATGGGGCTTGCTGATGTTTTGTAAAGGATGCAGGGAGTCATGGGGAGAGCTCACATAGCGGAGCCCAGGCACCTCACACCATTAGAGGCTTTTTTCTTCTGAGGCTTCCTTGGATGTGCCAATGACTTGTTGTCTCCTCCCTCTGCTCCTCCACCTCTCCCTTCTCTCAGGAGGAAAGCAGCCCCACCTGCTCCTCTGATCCCAGCACCGGCTGACCCAAGCCCCTGCGTGCGTTGATCAAAGCACTTGCTTGACAAAACTGGGTCTCTCCCTGGGGGAAGGATTCTCATACCAGCTGCTAAAAGGAAGAAAAATAATATTGTTGTGGGGGAAGATAAAATAAGCTTGGGAACGTTGGCAACTGGAGAATCTTATCCATATGGACCAAGGGTCTGCTCCAGCTGAGAGCCAGCAGAGGGGAGAGGCATCCTCACTTCTTCTGAACACCCTTGAGTGACTTCCCCTGGGGCTTTCAATGGCACTTTTGTAGGTAGTGAGCTCCCCTGCAGGAAAGAGATGTTACTTTGAACTGGCATCATCGTCAGCCCTGGATTTTGTCTATTCTGCTCATTCCCCTTTCTTCTACTTCCAGTTTTTTAACCCTTGACATTCAACAAATACTTACTGAAGCCTTTCATGTGTTAGGAATAAAACTAGGCATTTACCAAGGAGAGAGAGATTTTCTGGTTGGGTCAAGGGAACTCAAATGGGCCTCATGCAGACCGTCCCCTTTCTCCTGGGAAAGTGCTCACGTCCCATCACCATGGTGACCACCGACACAGTCATGTCCATCTTGAACCCTCACTTTGAGCACCTGACCCAGGCTAGGTCAATGGATCTTCTCTCTGGGATTTCTGGTCTTTAGAGACATTGGTTAGTCCCCCTCCTGAAGTAGAGGCTGTATGATGTTACACTCAAGTGCTTGGGGTGGGGGTGCGGAGGGCACGTCCCCTCTCCCCCAACCTCCAACATGAGGATAAAAGCAGTGTGCATGGAAGAAGAATAAACCAGCAGCAAAAGGAAAAAAGAAGATTTAGGGAAAAAATCCTGATGAGATTCAATTTCCAGGCTTTTCCAGTTGTCATCAAACTGGGCTGCATGCCTGCTCTTCCCCCGTATCTGCTTTGTCAATCTTTATTTGCAGTAAAGCCAATAAATTTCCATTTTTGCCAAAACTGGTTTGAATCGAGATTCTGTCACTTGCAACCAAACTAATACAAAGCGTTCATTAAAATGAGATACACAAGGTACTTTGCAGTAAATGGGTTTCTCTGAAAATAAAGACAAAGGCAAAAGGATTGATTATTCTAAATCATTACAACCTAGAGTACGTGAGAAGGCCTGTGAATGCCTAGTAAAGTGTGTGATGCTTAACAGAGTCCCATCCATGTTAGTTTTCGTCCTGTCCTCCCATCCCCTTATCTTCTCTTCCTGGAAATCTATTTCAAGTCAGATGCCAGAAAGCAAAAGGCATTTTAAAACAAGTTTTGTGTGTCCTTGTAGATTACTAATCTTCTAAGTGGTATGAAGTAGCCCGGGTGATCTAATGCTTCTCTGATGTCCTACTTTTTCGTGGGCTCAAGCTGCAAATGCACTTAATATATAGCCAAAATTATACTGGGAAAATCTGAGTCACGGAGGCATATAAATGGGGAGCTGTGTTACTGGAAAATCATGGCTTTTAAGAGAATAGATTTTCTATAGAACACTTGGGCACACCAGAAGATACACAGGGTCTTAGTCTGATTGCTCACATAATCAGAAACTGCTTGGCTTAATGTGCATAAACTTCACAGGTCACTGCTATGGTCTGAACGTTTGCGTCTCCCCAGAACTAATATGCTGAAACCCTAACCTCCAAATGGATGGTGTCAGGAGGTGGAGCCTTTGGGAGGTGATTAGGTCATGAGGGCTCCACCCTCCTGACTGGGATTCCCAGAGAGACCCTTGTCCCTTATACTATGTGAGGGTGCAGCCAGATGGTGCCATCTATGAAGCAGAAGGTGGTCTCTCACCAGACACTGAATCTCCTGGTAACCTGATCTTGGATTTTCAAGTCTCCAGAACTGTGAGAAACAACATTTTGTTGTTTGTGAGCTATCCAGTTTATGGCATTTTGTTATTGAAAGTTTTTTTGGATCGGTTTGAACCCTGAGAGCGCGCCAACAGACAACACAAGGCGGTGTGGAGCAACATGCTGTTTTAATGAGCGCCTGGGTGGAGGCGGGCTGAGGCCTGAAATGGTGTCAGCCCCAAGTGAGGACGGGGCAGAGGTTTTATAGTCTACTGTAAACAGGAAGTGTCCTAGCCTGACATAACTGCTGCGTGGTACCCAGATGGCTTCTTTCTCGATCTTCAAGGGTAGGCGTCTTCCTGCCAGGGTATATGTCTTCCAGCCGGCTCTCTTCCTGCTTCTGCTATCTTGCTGGTGCACGCTGCTGGTGCAAGTAGTTTTGCGCCTTGAGACTGGGCCTGAGAAGGGAGGAATTATTCATTCCCTTAAGCTTTCAGGCCCTGGGGAGAATCTTTCAGTTACAGCAGCCCAAATAGACCAAGGCAGTCACTTGGTCTTTGTCCAAAATGATTCTGTGAGTAGTTTCTAGAATGTCTTTTAAATGCTTTTTTAAAAGCATTTAAGGCCACATCTTTTAAAATGCTTTGTTTCTATATGGTTTGCCATTTGTTGATGCCTGCCTTCTATTAACACAGCACGTTTTGAATAAGTCATTACACTGACCAAGGTTTGGCTTTGAACTACATCTCTATCTTGCAAATAGTCGCTAAGTTGCAGACTTCACAATGCAACTGTTCACATTCGGAAAATAAAAATGTATAACAGGAGGGTTAATTGAGAAAAGAATCAAGACGACGTTGGAATGATAGAAGCTATCATCCATACATATATATGCAGTATTTAAAATATGTACTGCTTTATATATATAAAGAGAGAGTGATGCAGAGAGGGAGAGGAGTGTAAGCTTCTTCTAGGCTCTTGCTGCCAATTCTGAGTGACAACTGTCATCAGAAATTCAGGGCCTTTGATGTCTGCATTGAAATCCCACCAACTGTCATGGTTAAAGCTGTGCAGAAGTTCTAACTACTATGCATAGCTTGCACATAACATAAATAGTTGTAACCTTTCTGCAAAGTGCAAAGTCAGGAAATGTTAATCCATAGGGAAGCCATCCCTAGGCCACAGCTCCAACCTGATCAGTAATTCCTGTTCTTGCTCTCTGATTTAAAAAAAAAAAAGTGATTCCTCTCTTTACAGTAGCTCAGTCTCTATTATGCTGTGTGTGCATTAGTGAAATTGATCTCCATAAGAGTTCTTCAAACTGAATTACTTAACAACATCGTTTAGGGCTGGTGCAGAGGGAGAGAAGTCAGCAGGACCAGGACTTAAGGAAATTGCTAACGTGGAGACTTATTAAGGCTTCTACGCTTTGCAAAACATGCCTGGCCATCGCTTAGTAGAAGCCTGCTGCACTTTACACCTGGAAAACAAGCCCTCTGAGCATAGGCTCTTGGCAAAAATTGCATGAAGACTACTCATTTGGAGGTTATGTGAATTGTATGTATTAGTTTCAATTCACTCCTTTGGTTTCTCAAGGTAATGACACAATTCAGGCTGAGTTTTGAGTGGAAAGCTCTTACCTTCCAATTCTGAAGTTTTTTAAAATTTTATTTTATAAAATTCATAATAGGGCAGGCAAAAAAAGAAAGAAAGAAAGAAGAAAAAAGATGAACCAAGTAAAGTCAGGTATTAACACAAACTTAAAAGCTGTTTTCATTTAGGCTTGGACCTCATGGGACCCTCAGTACAGGCAAGGGGATCCTGGGAAGGAGGATCTTAAAGCAAAGATTGGGACCTGCCAGGCTGCTATGTGGGCTGCTTATCCCAGGGAGCATCAGTGAATGGTCTCGGGAGGGGACAGGTAGGTGGTCCACCTTAGGGCAGGATCAGGGGAGTGAGGCATTTGCCTAAATTTAAGACAGCACTGAAAAAGACCAAGAATCAATATAAATCATATATTAACGCAATATTTAAAAAATCAAAATAAATGCAAAAATAATCTATAAGAAACAAAATATAAAATTTTAAATAGATAGGATCAACCCCTGCACTCAGACAAGTCACCCTCCTCTACCCTTCCCTGCCCTGTCCATGGTGCCCACTTATCAGTGACTGCCACCCCAGCACCTAAGAGCGTCGTAGGTGATAAAGCAGGTCAAAGCTATCTTCTACTCTTCCTCGGTGGTGTTCCCGCCTGTATCAGTTCGTTTCCATGTTGCTATAAAGAGCTTCCCAAGACTGGGTAGTTTATAAAGAAAGAGGCTAAATTGACTCACAGTTCAGCATGGCTGGGGAGGCCTCAAGAAACTTACAATCACGGCAGAAGGTGAAGGGGAAGCAAGGTACCTTCTTTACAAGCCGGCAGGGCAGGAAGGGAAGAACGCCTTATAAAACCATCAGATCTCATGAGAACTCACTCATTATCACGAGACCAGCATGGGGGAAACCACTCTCATGATTCAACTACCTTCACCTCATCTCTCTTGATACGTGGGGATTATGAGGATTACAATTCAAGATGAGGTTCGGGTGGGGACACAAAGCCTAATCATATCACCGCCTTTTGCTGTAATCATAATGTCATTGTTCGTGGTTATATATTGTGGACTCATATTCCACTCCAGACACTACTGAGTTCTCTGTACCACAAATTCATTTAATTCTAACAGGTGAGGTAGGCGATACTGTCCATAGGTGCAGAATCTGAGGCTCAGAGAGGTTCAGTCACATGACCCTAGGCAAGTGAAGAGCTGGGGTTCCAATTCAGGACTGTCTGATTTCAAGACTGTGCCCTTCATCAGGGCACCGTATTCCAATTCCAGAGTGAGCCAAGGTTCAGTCACAGACAGAGGGAATCAGGAACACTGCAAAGAGCATCAAGGAATCTAAGCAGAATTCCCCATGATGCCCTTTTATTGACACACAATTGTTCTACTCTTTGCTTGGACCTTTGCAGCAATGGGGAATTTCTTATTTTCTAGGACAGTTTCTCCATTTTGGGGCCATTCATACTTTTATGGAACCAAATCTGTCACTTTATCATGTCCACATATTGTTCCCATATTTCCCTTTTGGAATAACTCTTCCTTTGCTGGTAATATCTTTTCTTGCCATCGTCTGTTGTTGAAATTCCTAATCATTCCTTGAAACCCATATCAAATAACCCCATCTTTATATATCATTGTCATATTCTCTAGATCAATTGTTATTCCTCCATCTGTGATCTGTTGGCATTTTATACTTGTTTATGTTCTTATTTTTACTACATTTTTTGGATGTAGTTATTTGTTGGCACATTTAGCTCTCTGTGCAACTGTGGATTCCTCAAGGGTAAGAACTATGTCTTGTTTATCTTTGGGCCTCAAACACCCAGCCCATTGTCTGGCTCACGTTGAAATTGCTTTTGTGGAAGTCAGGAGAACTAGACAGATCAACTGGGAATTTTCCTTGTAAGAGTACCCTTCATATGCTGGGAATAGCCTGTGGCTCCCCTCCTGTTACAGAGGAAGGAAGATAGACTTTGGAGTCAAATAGACCCAGGTTTGAATCTAAGTCCTGCCTGTCCTACTTTCTAAATGAGTGACCATGGACACATTATGTTAATCTTTATTTTATTCCCTTCTCTTTTCTGCTTCCTTTTCTCTCCCACCACCCCAATTTTCTCATTTTCTCTCTTTCCACTTTTGCTTCTTAACTATTCACATGCAGCTGCTAGCGGGGCCATCACAGGGCCCAGCGTTTGCCCAGGGCCTGCGTACAGCTCTCCCAGTCCAACTCCAGGCCATTTCTAAAGCCTGAGGGTGACTCTGCAAAGAGAAAACTTTTTGATTATCAGGCACTGCTGCTTAATCTATCAGGGGCACCAATTGGCCCTGCAAAATCCCTCCCAGAGCACAACATTGATTTTTGATTTTAATGATGTAAAGGAAAGAAAACAGATATCCTTCAATTGTGGGGGCCCCATTAGGGAGGTGTCTTCACAGTGATGGGGGATCCCAGGAACAAATGGTAACCCCTGAGGGCCTGGAGCTCTGGAGGTCAGGCTTGCTTGGCACTGCCATTCACTGAAGTGCAAGTCCTGAAAGCAGGAATATTTTCGTGCACCAGATCTTCCTAAGGTAGAAGATGTCCATCCCCACAGGGCGTATGCCTCCTTAGACAAGAGGAAGATGGAATTTAAACTTTTCCCTCTCTTCTCCCCTCCACAAAGTTTCTATTATATGAAAGAAAGGGACTTTAAACACTACTACATTTAAAGATTTTAATAGGTAATGCTTGATTATGCCTATGATGTACAGACTGTGACAAAACACAGAATTAGATGCCTAAGAATCAAATGACACAAAATACTTCAACGAAATCATGGAATATGTGTACCCACATCTGCAGGCTTTAACTCTGTACTGAAAAAGCAGATGCCCAGATCTGTGGGGGAACACACGGGGCAGCCCAAATCCTCCTGAGGATTCCAAGCTTGAGTCCTGTCATTTCCAAGGTAAGCATTTTAAAAATTCTGCATTTTCAAAACTTGTGGCCCGGGTGATGAGGGCATGAAATTCAAATCTCTTATTCTACTGTCTCCTGCTGCTTTTGAGCTCAGTGAGAATTTCAGAGCACTGATCTGTTTTTATGCCTCCAGTTTATTCTGCACCACAACCCAAGGCAATGCCAGCATGTAAAGGATGATTCTTCAGATTGCAGCACTGTGCCGCTCCCATGTCTGACAAGCAAAGGGCAGTGCAAAGCTGTGGGGGGTTGGGGGGTGGAGCTCCAGGAAGAAAGAGAAGGCTGGACTCCAAAGGGACAAGAAAGAGGTGATGGAAAATGAGGCTCTTTTTTGTCACTCTGTATGCATGGTGGAAATACGTTGCTTTTGTTGTTCGTCCAGCCTCATTTTGATGAATCACTTCTTCTCTATTGTATGTGTTCTGATGATGCTGATAAAACCATGCACAGGTTACTTCCTTTTGTCCTTCAGGGCCACATTCTACTTTTTCTTTTTTTTTTTTTTGCCACATTCTTTGCCTGAGAGGCTGAGCTATAGGAATCTCATCACCTGGGCTCCCTTCTCCTTGGCTTCTGGTTGGATTCATCCAATGAGAGGCACCTACAGGAGACCAGTGCTGGGAGGATGAGGTTATTTCTCAGGCTCTTTCTCTCTGGGTTGCTCCCAGCTCATGCAGGTGTCTGCAACTGCCTGTGGGTTCTAGGAACTGTCTCCCTTATGCCTTTCACCAGGAGAAGTAACAGCTTCTGGCTGTTCTTAACCTTGGGATTCTTCCTCATCCCTTGTAAATTTCCTCCATTCTGCACACCTCTTTGTAAAGAGTCTCTTTACTAAGCTCACCTCAAACATCCCATGAGTGTGATGTCTGTTTCTTATTATCAACTTGATTGATAATACTGTATACCCCATTCCCCCCTCAGTATTCCCCCAAAGTCAAAACCAAACACTGTGGATGGTCTCATGCCCCACGTGGGTCCCTTTATTCATTCAGAGATATTTACTGACTATTTACTGTAAGCCAGGACTGTTCTGAGCATTGAGGAGGACAGGGGCAAAATGGCAGACCCAGCCTTTACCCTCATGGCACTTACATCTCAGTGGGGGAGACTAGAAAAAGACTAATCAATTGCACACCCTTGAGATCATCTCAGATAGTTGTTCAGACTATAAAGAAAAGAAAGAAAGAAAGGTGGCAGCGAATAGCTGGGTGGGTGTAGGTGGGTCCGCAACCTCATGTGGTCAGAGAGAGTGGTTCTGGGAAGATGACCATTAGGAGGAGTTCTGGATGACAAGAAAAATAGGGAGAAACACAAATCACATGAAAGGGACAGCAAAGGACAAGTATCTAGGAGCAAGAATGAGTTTGATATAAAGAAAAGAAAGGGCGTGGTGGCTCATGCCTGTAATTCCAGCACTTTGGGAGGCCGAGGAGGGTGGATCACCTGAGGTCAGGAGTTAGAGACTAGCCTGGCCAACATGGTGAAACCCTGTCTCTACTAAAAATACAAAAATTAGCTAGGCATGTTGGCGCATGCCTGTAATCCCAGCTACTTGGGAGGCTGAGGCAGGAGAATCACTTGAACCTGGGAGGCGGAGGTTGCAATGAGCTGAGATCGTGCCATTGCACTCCAGCCTGGGCGACAAGAGCAAAACTCCATCTCAAAAAATAAAAATAAAAATAAAAATAAAAAAGAAAAGAAAGAGACCAGTGTCCCTGAAGAACAGTAAGCCGAGAATAGGTAATGAGGTTAGAGAGATGCCAGGGCCTGATTATGTGATTAAGGGAAAAAAGGACTTTGATCTTATTCTGAGGGAGAGAGGGACATTGTAGGAATTTAACACAGGAGTGATGTCTTCTTTTGCACATTTGTTAAAAATTCCTCTGGCTGCCATCTCACAATGTCAGTGGCTACGTGATCTCTTGTCCCCTCCGTATATATCATTGGCCATTGTCTTTCCCATTGGGGTACCCTGACTTGGGAGGTGGCATCCCATGTACTGTGTGATCGGGTAGAAATATGGACACCTTCCTTGAACTGCCTGACCTCACTTATCCTCTCCATTCAGCAGCTGCACCCATCCTTTCTGCTTCTTTTGCAATTCCCCTGTCAGCTTTCACCCACTCTGTCCCTACTTAGATTGGGAAGCTTGTCATTTCTTATGCCGATTCCTTTACCAACTTCTCTGCCTCCATCCTCTTGTACCTCTGGCCCATTTCCCACTCCACTGCAAGGGCGATTTTATCAAAACGCACTCCCCAGCTTCCTGTCCCTAAATGACTTCTCATTGCATCCCAGGCTGGCCAGTATTTAGCCCCTACCCACCTTCCTAGTCTCCTTGCCTCAAAATACTCTTAACAGATGCCCCGTGATCTTGCTTCTTGGACCTCTTAACATGTCAGAGTCTGCTCCTTCTCACCTCTGGGACTCTTCTGCTGCTGTCCCCTTGGCCTGGGGTGCTGATTCTCTGTGGCTCCTAGTTATGCCTGGTGTCAGTAATTGCCTCCTTGGTAAAGCCAGTTATCATGCCCCACCCATGAGGCTGTTGGCCTGTGCTCCCTTCTCTGAGGAGTTCTATTTCTGATCTTGCCACACTGTTTGGTAACTTGTTGTTTACTTCTTTTTTTTTTTTTTTTATTATACTTTAAGTTTTAGGGTACATGTGCACAACATGCAGGTTTGTTACATATGTATACAAGTGCCATGTTGGTGTGCTGCAGCCATTAACTCGTCATTTAACATTAGGTATATCTCCTAATGCTATCCCTCCCCCCTCCCCCCACCCCACAACTGGGTATATACCCAAAGGATTATAAATCATGCTGCTATAAAGACACATGCACACGTATGTTTATTGCAGCACTATTCACAATAGCAAAGACTTGGAACCAACCCAAATGACCAACAATGATAGACTGGATTAAGAAAATGTGGCACATATACACCATGGAATACTATGCAGCCATAAAAAATGATGAGTTCATATCCTTTGTAGGGACATGGATGAAGCTGTTTACTTCTTTATCTTCTCCACTAGACTGTGTTCTCCTGCTAGAGAGCATGGGTATGGGAGCCTCGGAGCAGGTCCTGAGGTTCTGGAAGTCTCTCTCTGCCTCTTTGGTTGGTGGATTGGGGGTAAGTCCCAGGATCCTGAAGGAGAAGCCCTTGGGCAGGGGTGGCCTGGAGGCTTGGAGCAACAGCAATTCACTAGCTGTTATCTGTTCTCTTACTGTTAGAATATTGAATGGCCTGCACTTAGCAGCTACTCAGGGAATCTTTGCTGAATGAATGCATGATGTTCTGCCTCCTCCATGAAGCCTTGCCTGACTTTACCTCTGGCTTACACATATGACCTCTTTTGGAAAAGCATTGAAATTTTGGACGAAACTACATAAATTAGTGTTGAATGATTTTCCACCCCAGTTCAAAGGCAAGGCTTCCTTATAGTAATACCTTATAGTAATTACCTTATAATAATAAGGTGTTATACTTATTCCCATTTTACAGATGACAAAACAGAGGCACACAAAGAGAAATAAGTCACCCACTCCTCTCAGCTAATAAGTGCTGGAGTTGGGATTGGAGCCCAGGCAGGCTGGCCCCAGAGTCCACTCATGTATTGACTGTGACTGAAGGGCACAGGAGAGCCTTCCATCATAGGCTGCACAGCTCCCGGGCAGCCCCCACAGCCCAGCCCTCGCAGCCACATGGCTGTTGCCTCTTCCTGTTGCAGAGAATGATTTGGGGGTTGAAGAGATTAAAAACGCAAAGTAGCATTTGAGTTTGTCCATCGCATCATGTTTACTTCAGTTATTCTTTGGAGATTTTTTAAAGTCAGTGCAGGTGACTAGGAACATCACTGACACATCAGAGAGGATACTTTAGCCAAGCTACTTACATCCCTGTGCCTCAGTTTCCCTATCTACCCAATGGGGATAATAATAGTATGTATTTTGTAAAGTTGTAAGAATTAAATGAGTTCATACATGCTAAATGTTTAGGACAGTGCTGTATGCATTGTAAGTACCCAACAACTGACTCTTTTTCTCCTCCTCCTTCTCCTCCTCCTCCTTCTATAAGGTTTGGGGCTTAGTTTAAACATCATGTCCTCAGGGAGGCTTCCTTAACATTACGTCAGGTCAGCGCTCCTCAATAAGCATTTCCCTAGAGCTGTCCATTCCATTCCATGACTTTCTCTGCAATCGTATGTGTATGTGTGTATTTGTATGCACAGGGGCATAAATATGTGCATACACACATTTACACATGCAAATATATATATATGCATTCTTCTAATCCTGTGTATACTGTTCATAACAGCACCATAATGTCCATCTCAGAGCTTGGCACCTAGCAGATCCTCAGTAGGTATTTCTAGGATGGATACTGGGTGAGGTGTTGAACTACCACCATCTAAGACTGGCCCTGAAACCCCCAATTCTGGTTTTCTTTTCACTACAGCATACCACAGCTCTTCCCACAGCCCCCTCCAGCCTCTCCCAGAGGTACTTGGAGAAACTGTCAGCTATGAGCTAGACTCGGGGCTTCCCTCAATCCCGTTAGGTCTGTCATCTTCCACACTATGAATCTTTTTGATCTAGTTAGCCTCATCCCTTGAGATATTCTTTCTAGTTTCATCTTTCACTTCTTTATTTACTTTTGCTTTACAACTCATGTTTTGGGGCACATCTTTTGAGTGGCTTCTTGGGTTAATTATTATGAGAGGGGCTGAACATAAAACACTTTTCTACATGCTTTGGAATATGCAAGTAGATCTTTTCCTTTGGCTTTTATCAATTGAACTTACTCACTTGGATGGCCCCTCTCTCCTACTTCAATTTTTTTCAAACTCTAATTGACCATGAAACATGCATTTAACAAGAGCTGCAATTGAAACCCCAGAACCCCAGGCAGCAATGTGCAAGGCTGTGGTCACTACTTGAAAGCAACTCAAGAGCAAACTGATTGAACACCTTAATGCTTTGCCAGGTTCTATTTCCTTAACTGCCTCCCCCACCAAAAAAAAGAAAAAAAAAAAGAATCTGTGATTCACAACAATTCTATGTTCACAATACAAGTTCAATTTTTATAAAGCTTACATTTTTGCTATATTGCTTAAAAAACTTCTAGAAATCTTTTAACCTTCCTTATCTATATGATATCAACGTTTAATTTTTTTCCTTCTTTATGGTGACTGACATGCTCTGGTCTCTCTGAGCTTTCTGCAGGTAGGTTTATGCCAATGAGAAGAGGGAAGGTGTATTAGTCCATTTTCATGCTGCTGATAAAGACATACCCAATACTGGATGATTTATAAAGAAAAAGAGGTTTAAACAGTTCCACGTGGCTGGGGAGGCCTCACAATCATGGCACAAGGTGAAAGCCATGTGTTACATGGTGGCAGGCAAGAGAGAAATGAGAGAACCAAGCAAATGAGGTTTCCCCTTAGAAAACCATCAGCTCTTGTGAGACTTATTCACTACCAAGGGAACAATATGGGGGAAACTGCCCCTATGATTCAATTATTTCCCACTGGGTCCCTCCCACAACACGAGGGAATTATGGGAGCTACAAATCAAGATGAGATTTGCATGGGGACACAGCCAAACCATATCAGGATAAAAGGGAATTTCTTTTGCTCATAAAGACACTTTTTTTAGGTGTGAGCCAGTGTGCCCAGCCTAAGGACACTTTATCTCCTGAGAAAAAAGATTCGAAGGCCTCAACGGAGAATCCCAGAACAAAGTTATTGAACAAATATGGAGAGAGATAGCAGGTGTGGCCTCCAGCCTCACTGGGTTGACTTCCTGGCAGCCAGCAAGATAGAGTCAGGGCTGTTGTGGGCTGAGCTGGAGTTTTGTATGCATGTGGGGTGGGTTGGGGACAGTACCAGATCGAATGGGCTCCTTCCTGGGGCTCAATCCTTCCCAGATTTACTCTTTCCACCCCAAACTGATGATATCAGAATTTGAGATGAGAAGAAAAATGAAACTTTTGAGAAAGAAAACACAGGCTTCCTAGGACACTCAGGTTTGATTCTGAGCCCCAAGATTTTCATGCTTTAGGCTCTTTTCTCTGCTATGCATTCAATCTCTATGAAGCTCTTTCCAAAGCACTGCTGTTGTGCTCTGTTTATTCAAAATACAGTCTCAGTGCAGCTTAAATGAGAACCGAGGGTGATGGAACAGACCAGGACATTTTCTTCACACAGCTCCAAACAAGCTTGAAAGAGGAGAGGAAAAATCCACTCCAGCTTTTATATTTCCTCTAGATCCAGCCTCCTTTTCTTCCTCACTTTCCCCCCATGTCCACATTTAAGAGCAAAGGAGAACATTCTTATGACTTTTAAGTATTTGAGCTGCCGGTACAGGTTAGGTTTTGGCAAAGCGTGGGCATACTTGTTTTTGCAGCCAATCTAGAGCAATTTTCAGAAGGCTAAGCCCTTTATGCATTTTTACTTTCTTTCAAATGAAAATAGCTTTATTGTTTTCACTGATTATAGAGGTAAGCAATCTGTCTGGCTTTACTGGCTTAGAATTCAAACAGAGGTCAAATCCCTTCTTATATTTAGATCAAATGGCTTGAGCACCAGCTTGCTCTGCAGGAATGTATTGACCTTTCTGGGTTATTTTATTTTTTTCTTTGTCAAGTCCAAGAACTCCAAGGACCTTACTCAGTCCTAGCACTCACTTTCAGTTACCACAGTCGGAACCAAGCGCACAAGAAGAAACTGGCAGCTGCATAGGAAGCTGCATAGGAAGACTTCAACTGCATAGGAAGAAACTGACAGCTTCTCTAGTTTGTGTATTGCAGCTACACAGATTGAGGATCTGAAGAGGATGCCGGCCCCAGTCATGTGCTGCAGTGCTCACAGCTGCAGTGATGGCGGCCGGGCAGGGCTCCTAAGGGTGTCTCTTGTCCTGGGACATTCTTCAGCAATGTCTTTTCTGCATAGTGAGGACTAAACGCTGACCTTTTCATCTCTTGCCCAAATTCCTATCTGAGGGACCAAGGTTTGTCATGCCGTACAAACTATAAAATCTCATGAGATGGGTTTTATTTAACCCTTTATAACATGACTTACTTTCCAACCTGAATCTGGCATAACATCACGTGACAGATAAAAAAGAAAATCAAACTTCTTTATCCCCAGATGTTTCTTTGCTATATTTTGAAATGACCTCCCAGAACCATCTTTTGTGGGAGAAAATTTGCATCTGTAAAGAATCTCTGTTAAGGTAACTAGATCTTTCCCCTTCCAGGGCCTCCCAATCCTGAAGAGATTAATTTAGAGTCTAGCACCTTTTAGTGGTCTGAATAGGAAACATTTGCCATCTATTGCTTCTGAGGGTGGCCACCTATTGAGACTTCATCTATATAACAAGAATCTCAGTCTCCACAACTTCTTAACTTACCCTAGACAGTCCTTTCTATTGATTCCAGGTTTTTCAATAACTCTTTCAACCAACTGCCAATCAGAAAAATCTGTGAATCCACCTGTGATCTGTAAGCTCCCTCCCTACCCACCCCCACCAAACCATGTGAGGTATACGTTGGTTCAGTCTGGAAAGGTGAGCCTGCCTTTCTGGACCAAACCAGTGTATACCTCACATGTATTGATTGATGCCTTATGTCTCCCAAAAATGAGTAAAACCAAGCTGTAAACCAACCACCTTGGACACATGTTCTCAGGACCTCTTGGGACTGTAAATAGGGCCATGGTCACTCATATTCAGCTCAGAATAAGCCTCTTTAAATATTTTTACAGGATTTAATTCTTGTCAACAATAGGTAACCTGCCCAGTATTAAACGCCATTTCTCACTCATCTGATTCCTACTGAGTCTCTGCTCATCCCAATTGTCAAAATATGAGCACACACACATACCTCCCAGTAGCTTCCTGGTTATACCCATAGGGCACACTGCCTAGTCTGTGTTCTTACTCCTCATTATTCAAAGTGTGGTCACCTGTTGAGCAGCGTCAGCGTCCTCTGAGCTTGTTAGCAACTCTCAGGTTTCACTCCAGACCAACTGACTTGGAATCTGTATTTTAACGAGTTACCTGGTGACTCATATGCTCTGCCCTCTCCCTGCTGGGAAACCTTCCTTTTTCCAACTACAGGGCCTGGAGATGCTGCCTGCCTGTGTCTGGACCGACCCCCAGAGCCTGTAATGTTATGCTTCAGCCTGACTGGTGGCCTCCATGGATGCCCCTGGCCTGACCTCTGAGTTTCTTTTGGACCTTGGAGTGGAGCTATTCTCACACGGTTAACAAGAATTCTGGACAGAAATATAGTTATAAGCATTAACCAGGCTGCCCTTTGACCCACTTCCGTGTAACTGAAAGCCACTCAATGCTAGACACTGGCTATTTGCATCACCATTGTTTCTGTAGCTAGGATTTCTGACGTTAGAATCCTAAGCCTTTTGTTTCAGAATTGCTTAAGCAGATCCTGAATTCCAGCAAAACAGCTGATGACAACCAGTTAAAAGACCTTCACAGAGGAACCAAATCAGCATGAGAATACAGCTTCTTTACCTCCTTGTCCCGTGACTTAAATCCTTCACTCTCAGACCAATCAATGATCTCCACACTTTGACCCACTCCAAAACCCTTAAAAACTTTGGCCCCAAACTCCTCAAGGAGACAGACTTGAGGTTTCCTCCTGTCTCCTTGTTTGGTGACCCTGTGATTAAACCTCTTTCTCTGCTGCAACTCAATGCCTTGGTGCACTGACTTGCTGTGTGCTTCAGGCAATGAACCTATTATGGTTACAATTTACCTATTACAATTATAGGAGAAGGAGTTGTCTCTGTTCCAGACCCTATCTAGCCTTCTGACACCCAACAGTTAACGGAAGTGATTTTTTTTTTTTTTTTGAGACAAGGTCTCACTCTGTTGCCCAGGCAGAGTCCAGTGGCATAATCTTGTCTCACTGCAGCCTTGACCTCCCCAGACTCAAGCGATCCTCCTGCCTCAGCCTCCCGAGTAGCTGATACTATACAGGCATGCACCACCATATCTGGCTAGCTTTTTATTTTTTAGTAGAGATGAGGTTTTGCCATGTTGCCCATGCTGGTCTTCAACTCCTGGGTTCAAGTGATCCACCTGCCTCTGCCTCCCGAAGTGCTGGGATTATAGGCGTGAGCTACTGTGCCTGGCTGTGATTTGTTTTCAGGTGACTGCTTCGGAGCTCACATTCTGAGGCCTCTCTGGATGCTCCCACGATACACAGAGTTTAGGGGAGTGAACCTGGGCATCCAGAACAAGCTCCCCTGGGGAGCTGAGCCGTTGGGCCTTGGCCCAATGTTCTTCTATTAGCACATCTGCCCATATGGAGATCGTAGAATTCTAGCAACTACTCCACAGAAACTAAGAGTTTGTATTATTGAAAATCCTTATATGATAGTGACTTAGCTTTCATCAGAACCCGATTCTCCCTCTGTTTTATGAGCCACACACTTGGGGCTAACATCTTCTATTACTGTAGGTGAATTCATTGCCTGAGCTCCTTGCTTTGGTAAGAAAATGTGTTCAGCTGCTTTTAATAGAAATTCAACAACAGTGGCTTAAACAAATAGAGGTTCATTTTCCTCAGCTAAAAAAAGAGTTCAGAGGCAGGCTATCCAGGGGATGCTCCAGGGGCTCAAAGATGCTCTTGGGAACTAGGTCTCTTCTAGCTTTGAGCTTCACCATCCTTAACAGGTGGCCATGCCACCTCTGGGCATGGTGCCGGTACCATAGGCAAAAACTGGGCCAAGATCTCATATCAGCCAAGTCTGTTATTGTTTATCTCAGGAAAGCAATAGATTTCTGGGAGGCGCCACCCTGTAGGCTCTCATGTGCCTCTCATTAACTTAAATTGGGTGATGGCGATGTGCAAATAAGGAGGAGGTGAATTGGATTCCACAGGCATCCAGCAGTGGTTCCACAGCTATCATTAGGATGCATTACCAGGTAGTGGTATTAGAGGTGATTTGATGTGGGAGAGACTGGGGAAGAAGGATAAAGAATTCAGAAGCTACTGTAATATTCTGGGCAAGAAGTGAGGAGGGTCTGCATGAAGGCGGGTGAACAGCAGGAAGGACCACCATCTCCATGGCTGCCCGGTCTCCAGAGCCATCATCTCCCCGACCTGGACCCCGCAACTGCCCCTATCGGCCTCTCTTCTTCCTTTTGTTCCCTCCAAACAGCAGCCACGGTGATGTTTAATATATAACCAGATCAGAACAAATCACTCCTTTGTTTTAAACCTTTGAATGCCTTCCAGTTTCACTTACAAAACCCTCAATCCTTACCATAACCAACAGGGCCCTAGAATATCTGGTGCCTGAGGAACTTCTCTGCTCTCATCTCTTACCAATTCCCCTCTTTCCCTCTGCTCCAGCCACATAGCTCCTTCTGGTTTCTGAATGTAGCTTGATTCTGCCCCAGGGCCTTTGAACTGGCTGTCCTCCTTCACACCCCACCTCTCTGCCCCGACATCTCTGCATGGTGGGCTCTCTCTCATCTGTCACATATCACCTCTTCTGAGAGGCCTTCCTTGACCACCTGTGTATAGTGGTCCAAACACCCATCAACTACCCCTGTCCTACTGGCATTTCTTCTCTCTCCAGTGCTAAGCTGAGAGCAGGAATCTTCTCCTGCTTGTGCATCTGAGTCCTAGTGTTCACGATTGTGTGTGACACATGGTAGGAGTGGTGTGCCTATTTGTTAAATGCATGGGAGTAAGTGGATAAAAGACTCAGTAGTTACTGCAGAGGTAGAATTTGCCATGCTTCCCTCCACGTGAGACATAACAAGACTGAATATAGAGCGTCAGTGCCAGACATGCGTGGATGGGGCTTGGTTCTTGGCTGAGAAGTCAAGGATCCCATAGGGCAGGTATAAACCTCAGATGGGGAGGTGGGAGCGGAGAGTGGGTCTGGGAAACAGATGAGGCAACTGGAGACAGGAGTCACTTCTTGGTGGGAGAACTCATTCCAGGAGATAGATGTGGTCTGGCTCTGGCTACTTCATGGGTAGAATAATCTTGTTTTCCAGTTAAGGGTTGTCTTTAACTTTTTATTTATTATTTTTATTTATTTTTAATTCTTGAGACAAGGTCTCACTCTGTCACCCAGGCTGGAGTGCAATGGCATGATCTCAGCTCACTGCAACCTCTGCCTCCCAGGTTCAAGCAATTCTCCTGCCTCAGCTTCCCAAGTAGCTGGGATTACAGGCACCCACCACCACTCCGGCTAACCTTTGTATTTAAGGGCTGTCTTTAAAGCCCTACTTTGTGCCTCACAAGCTTCCTTAACTAGACTGTGAGATGACAGGGAGACCCAAAGATGATACCCAAGTTCTCAGCAAGATGATTGAGACTCAGGTGGTTCTGTGGATTGCAGGGGTTCGCGCAGAAGTAGTTGGTTTATGAGATAAGGCAATGAGCTGCTGGTTTTTCTCCTGGTGCCTCCTCTAAGCCTCCTGATCCTGGGGATGTGTGCATGGTAAGGGCTGGTTGTCTACCTCTGCTGTGTGTCCTACTTTCTTTCCCTTCTCCTGTTGCAGCCTGGCCTAATTACTTCTTCTTTTTTTTTTCTTTTTTTTTGAGACAGAATTTTGCTCTTGTTGCCCAGGCTGGAGTACAATGGCACGATCTCAGCTCACTGCAACCTCCGCCTCCCAGGTTCAGGTGATTCTCCTGCCTCAGCCTCCTGAGTAGCTGGGATTACAGGTGCCTGCTACCACGCTCGGCTAATTTTTTGTATTTTTATTAGAGACAGGGTTTCACTATGTTGGCCAGGCTGGTCTCGGACTCCTGACCTCAGGTGATTCACCCACCTCTGCCTCCCAAAGTGCTGGGATTAGAGGCATGAGTCATCGCACCCGGCCATTACTTCTTTCTTTTACTGCTCTTTGTCCTAGTGCTTGCCTGTGCTGTGCTCCTTCTGCCTGGTGAGGCCTCATCTGGCCTCTTCTGGCTTCTTTCGCAATAGATCTGGGAGCCATATGCTTCTGGATTATATGGAAGTAAAATTAGGAATTTTTTCCCCCCTCCAGTTGTGAATACTGGAGTGATAGATTTCCTTCTACAGCAAAAAAATAAAGAGAGCTGATGTAGAAATGAAAACCGACCTTCTGCTTGCCGATGAAGGCTTAATCTTGTATTTGCATAAAGCTGTGCTTGGAGGAGTTTACCAGGCTTTATAGGCTATGCATAAATAATCTTACAGGGCTCTGAAAAGCAAGGGGAGGGCACAGACTTTTGGTCCTAGTGTAACAGATGGAGACACTGAGGCAGTGCTTAGCGTTACAAAAAATCAGTGAAGCAAAGTGATGTCCAAGCCCATATCCTGAGCTAATGCCCAGAATGGAGGGCAGGCACCCCTGAAAGCTGCAGGGCACCTCCCTGGGAACCTATGGGCCAGGTTGTGGTTTCCCCACCCCCTTTCTTCTCATCAGGACCCTCAGGCCAGTTCAGCGTGTGGAAATGGGCCAAAGCCTTCACTGTGATGCGAGTGGGCCAGCTTTTAATAGGAGCTTCCGATCTCAAAGAGCTTCTCTTGGTGAAATGCCTGTGTAAAAAGATGGCTCAAATTCAACAAAGATGAGGCAGAAAGCCTGGAGAGTTCATGGAATAGGAAGCTGGTGGCACAGTTTAAAGCTGTTTGGTGGCCAGATATTTCTAACTGTGTGGAGATCCTAGGAGAAACCACTCCTTTTCCTTTTTCCTGGCTTTGTGCTCTGCCTGTGTCTGCCCTCAGCTGGTCGCTCTTTGTCCTTTTCCATCTGGCAGCAACTCTTTCTTTCATTTATGTATTTATTTTTTGAGACAGTCTCGTTGTGTCCTCCTAGGCTGGAGTGCAGTGGCACGATCTCGGCTCACTGCAACCTCCCCCTCTTGGGGTTCAAGCGATTCTTGTGCCTCAGCCTCCCGAGTAGCTGGGATTACAGGCACGCACCACCAAGCCTGGCTAATTTTTTGTGTTTTTAGAAGAGAGGGGGTTTTGCCATGTTGCCCAGGCTGGTCTCGAGCACCTGAGTTCAGGCAATCCACCTGCCTTGGCCTCCCAAAGTGTTGGGATTACAGGTGTGAGCCATAGCGCCCGGCATCATTTTTTTTTTTTTTTGAGATGGAGTGTCGCTCTGTTACCAGGTTGGAATGCAGTGGTATCTTGGCTCACTGCAACCTCTGCCTCCCGGGTGCAAGCGATTCTCCTGCCTCAGCCTCCGGAGTAGCTGGGACTACAGGCTTATGCCATCACACTTGCCTAATTTTTGTATTTTTAGTAGAGACAGGGTTTCCCCGTGTTGGCCAGGCTGGTCTCCAATGCCTGACCTCAGGTGATCCACCCTCCTTGGTCTCCCAAAGTGCTAGGATTACAGGTGTGAGCCACCATCCCTGGCTGCCTCATTCATTCTTTCAGTCAGCCCACATTTGTCTTCTCTGTGAGGATTTCCTGGGCTATGGCTCTGGCTGGAGGGAAATGCACATTCCTGTTGCACAGTTTGCGTACTTACCATTCACTCTGCCTGGAAGCTTTTGCATCGGTGTTCGGTGCACTGCTTCACTTCTTCCAGTCTCAGCTCCCACGGCATCTTCAGAGAGGCTTTCTTCGATCACCCTGTTTATATTAGAACCTACACTGATACCCCTCTGGCTTCCTTTTTATTTACAGTAATTTATATTACCCTCTCTCTATTCATCTATCATTTATCTCATCTATCATCAATGGAATATTTTTGTTTGTCTCCTCCATGAAAGTACAAGCTCCATGGGTACAGGGTCTTTGGATGGTCTTACTCACAGATGATCTCCAGCACCTCGCCTAGTGTCTGGCATAGAGTTTGTTCAATGTTTGTGTAAGTATTTGTTCAATGAATGAATTAATGGATGCCTGTGCCTTGTGGCCCCATGGCCCCATTTTAGCACTTTCACACACTGGAATTTTCTGTCTGTCTTCTCGCAACTGTAAGTTCCTTTGGAGCAGGGAACACTCCTTCCTTTAACACAATTGCTTAGTCCCTTAGTTCAGATTCTGCAAACATGGTCTCAAAATGGAATGGACTGGAAACCACCTGACTAGCTGAATGTCCTGATGAGAGACAAAGAGGGAGCCAGGTCATGGCCATGAGGACAGAAAGGAGGGGCTAGACCCTGGGGTAGACAGAAGCTATTAGTGGCAATTCATATAGGAGGGGAAGGAGCAGGAGGGGCTGTGCTTGACTCAGAATTTCAGCCAAAGAGGTTGTGTGGGTGGTGATGATGTCAACTGAGATATCAAACCCAGCAGGAGGTGCAGATTGCTAGGGAATGACTGGGAATAAATAGTCCTAAGTCATTTGCCATATATGACTTCAAATAAGTCACAATCTTTCTGTGCTCTTTTTGTTCACCTCTGAGATACAAATGGTTTTCTCTCTTACCTGTCTTGTGAGGATGTCGTTGAAAGAATTAAATAACATGTTGTTGAATCAATAAATTATGTCTCAAACTCAAAATGTTGAATGCCTACAATACGCTGAACTTTCTGCAAAGACAACTGCGTGCTTTGCACACTGTCTCTATTTGAGTATCAGTCCCTGTGTCTTTTTCTCTGCGTCTCTCCTTATGAAGAGAAGCTATCACTTTCAGGGTACCATTAAGCATGTTCTCTGCACAGTAAAGCCTCTAAGCTTTCTTCGAAGTCCCTGTGGGGCTGGCAGGAATTTGGGCTTGGGGAGTGTGACTCAGTAGAGAAAACTGCAGTTGTCTGAAGTGGGCCACTCTGGAGTTGAACTGAAAGGAAAATAGAACTCTTGTCTTCTCAACAGGGGTTTCCCAAGAGGAAATGTGCATGGGTACTTTCTTTCCCAACCACGGTTCTGCAGCAATGGTAAAATTTCCCTTTGGGGATCCTATTGACTGAGTCAATCTTTTTCTTTTCCTGAACATATTTTTTTTTTTAGCATGGAATGCATTCAGATTTAGAGGCCAAATAGGTGTAACTGGGGGACTGGCTCAGGTCAAATGCCATTAATCATTTTTACTCAGAGTCCCTTTCACCTAGGTATTCTTTGCCAATGAAGTGCTCCACATAAAATTTCCTTGGGAGAAACTCCATCATAGAAAATGTAGAGGAAAAGCTGTTTGGCTTGGTGCCTCGGTAACCTTAGAAAATTTATTATTCTTCATTCACAATCTAATGTTTGTTTTATTCCCTTTCCCTTGACTCTTTTGAAAAGGAAATATAGGTAGAATTGAAATGTAAGAGCATGAAAGAGATGGGAAGCAAATATGAATGTGGGCTCCATAATTATAGTGATTGAGCATCTGATTTACCTTAGAGCTTCCTGGTCACCAGGCCAAAAAGGGAAAAAGAGCAAATCCACACCTCTCATTATTATAGAGAAACATTTTGGGTCCTTAGAGGAAATTTAATATTTTCTGGCATAAAATTCTTAGAGAAAAAAAAATCTTGGGAGGAACTTTATATACATGGTGAGAGTTTTATAATGAATTTAGAAATAGAGTTTTATGATTAATTTAGGACTTGTTTTTAATTCCTATTTCACTTACAGTGATCAAGGATGTCACATAAAAGCTCAGTTCATCAAAATGGTTGTGCCAGATAGGAACCAATAGGAGTTAATTATGTAGACTTGGGTTTCTGTCACTGGCCTCAGGGATAGAACTTGGATTCCCCGAAACATCATGCCTCCAGTGGTGATCCACAAACTACCTGCATTCCAGTGACAGGGGAGCTTGTTAAAATGACGAGTTGATGGGTGCAGCAAACCAACGTGGCACGTGTATACCTATGTAACAAATCTGCACGTTATGCACATGTACCCTAGAACTTAAAGTATAATTTTTAAAAAATGCAAATCTCAAGGCCCCACCCCGGAATGATATCTTAATTTACAACCCCTAGGAACAGAGCCTGAGGCAAGCATTGAGTAAAGTGGGGGCAGTGAAGGAAACCCCAGTAGGGGAGTGGTGAAGAGGGCAGAGAAGACGAGTCAGTTGATTTTAGGTATGTTATCAAGCCCCCTATGGCTGGGGCAACTGAAGGTTAATACTCTAGAGGAACTCTGTGCTACAGAACATTTATTACTCCTGAGGGGCAGGGATCTGGGGTATTTACACACCAACTTCCATCACTTCTTATTTGAAGGTGGCTTCTGGAGCATTAATACCCCAGCCTGTAAACTCTGGCAGCCAGGGAAAGGTCTCAGGCAAAGAAATTCAAGACTATTAACCAGGACATCTGGTGGCATTGACTGTGGCGGGAAAAGAGAGTGGATCAGTTGGCTGAGGCTGCTGTGACAAAGGACCACAAATGGTAGACTACACACAAATAGATTGTCTCACCATTCTGAAACTAGAAGTCTGAGATCCAGGTGTCGGCAGGATTGGCTCCTTCTGTGCGCATGAGGGAGAATCTGTTTCAGGCCTCTCACCTAGTTTCTGATGGGTTGCTGGCAGTCTTTGTTGTCCTTGGCCTCAGCTATGTCACCAGATCTCTGCCTTCATCTTCACATGGCATTCTCCCTGCGTGCATTTATGTCTACATTTTCCGTTTTTATAAGGTGTATAGGCTGTATTATGTTTGCCTTCCCTCTGCCCAATCTATATGTTGAAACTCTAACCTTGGTACCTTAGAATGTGACTATATTTGGAGGTAGGGCCTTTAAAGAGATGATTAAGTTAAAATGAGGTTAGGATGGGCCCTAGTCCAATCTGATGGGTGTCCTTATATGGAGAGAAAATTTGGACACACAGAAAGACACCAGGGATGTGAGCACACAGAGAGATGGCCACGTGAGGACCCGAAAGAGGTCCACGTGAGAAGGAGGTGCCACTGAAAGAAGCTTCAGAGGAAACTAGGCCTGCTGATGGTAAACTAACCTTGATCTTGGACCATCAGCATCAAGACAGTGAGGAAGCACATTTCTGTTGTTTGAGCTACTCAGTCTGTGCTATTTTGTTATGGGGGCCCAAGCAGAGCAACACACAAAGGTAACAGTTGTATTGGACTAGGGCCCACCCCTAATATGAACTCATCTTAGCTAATTATATTTGCAGCAACCTCACTTCCAAATAAGCTCACATATTGGAATACCAAAGGACAGAACGTCAGCATATGAAGTTTTTGGAAGACACAATAAAATCCATAACTGTCACCCATGGGTCTGACAGCAAAGACTGTATCAACTGAATCTGAACATTTGAGATGGGCCCTGAGAATCTACATTGATATCAGTTTTTCTAGGTACTTCTGTTATGTATGAAAATTTGAAAATCAATGACCTAGAAGTGGGGCCATTACTTTATCCTACCCAATTACTTATTTTCTCTACTGTAGTTTTGGTAGGAGTGGGAGGGCAGACATTCTGAGGCTTTCCATGGGTCTGGAAGGTCAGTTTTACTGAGGGAGTAAAACTTGGCTGTCAAACACTACCCTTGCATTGTAGTCTGTTAATCACATGACTACTATCTTCCATTGGTCTGTGTACTTTTTTCAGGGTAGAGTTGGATTGAATTCATCTTGGCATTGCTTGGTTCTAGTACATTGCAGGTGCTAATGCATATTTGTAGAACAGAATCTGCAAAATAATAGACTGCTATGGAATGTTTTTTAAATGAGTGAAATAGACTAGTGTGTGCTGGCCAATCATTGTCTGTTAAATGAAGGAATAGATATTAAGAATGACACTGAAACTCTGCCTCCCTTTTTTTTCCCCGCTAAATGGTATCATTTAGGGGCACAATATCCCCAGAGTTATCATCATTGCCAACTCTAACAGGGGAATCCAGAATTCTGCTAGTGGAATTTATTATACCAGATTTCTCTAGGGAAATAAACTGAGTGGTGACCAAAATTTAATATATTACTAGACAGTTTTTCTCTGTGTTTACTTGTTAAGCAGACTTCTGAAAACTTACATCTATACTTAGCACTAAATAGTCCTTGTTAAATTAAGAATGATAAAGAATAAAATGATAAGACTGATGGTCATAGACATTTTAACTGTTCATAAACTGGCTTTTCTCTTCTTCTTGTCATATGATAGAATTACACACCTCTGATCCATTCAGAGTTAGGTATGATCAAGTGATTTGTTTGGGCCAATGAAATCCAAGCTCTTTAAGAACCAGTGGGGGCTGCTCTGCCTATGGTATAGTCATTCTTTATTCCTTTACCTTCTTAATAAACTTACTTTCACTTTATGGCAAAAATTTTAAAAAAAGAACCAGTGGGAGATTCACTTTACCATGTAGTGTTAATGTTGAAATTACCTGTAGAAATGAAGCCTCTATTAGCCTGGGTCTCTGTGTGATGGCCATAGATCTCCCCTCACCCTACTTCTAGATGTGTATGTAGTAGGAATAAGATATACAATATGAAGATTAAGCCATTGAGATTTTATTTTTATCATACTATTGTAATAAAATCTTTCTTGTTAATTGACAGTGATACGGATATTTCTTTGTCCCTTTGCCAGTCAGGGGCCTCCAGTCAGCAATGCCAGAGGCATGCTACCTGCTGTAGGAAGTACCCTGTCAAGTCATCCTAACTGGGCTGACTCTGGTTTGTGCACTAGTTCCTGAATTCTTGTCCAGTGTCCAAGAAGAATGAAGATACACTGACAATCAAAGAGCGGGCAAGGTGGAGAGTTTTATTCAGTGACAAAACAGCTTTCCAGGGAGAGGGAACATGGGGGTCGTCCCTCTAAAAGGCAGGAAAGTACCCCCAGTGTGGCTGAGTCTTGGGCTTTTATGGGCTTAGAATAGGGGAGGGGCAGACCATAGGTAGTAATGGAAAAGGCAACATTTGATTGGTTAAAAGGCATTATTCAGAAAGAAGCAATCAGGAAAGGGCAGGCAAACATGAACAGAAGTTCTGACTCTGGGTCTGGGTTTCATCCAGGACCAGGAGTCCAGTCTTTCAGCCTTCAGGTTGTTTTTTAGCTTGAAGGTGTGTTTCACCAGGGATGTGCCCCATTTGCATAGGCATTTGTCTGCCCCTTGCTGCTATCGGTGTCTAAAGAACCAAAAAGAAAGTATGAGAATGATACTTCACCAAATAGAGAATATCAGTAAAGTGATAGAAATTACCAAAAAAAAAAAAAAAAAGAACTAAATAGAAATTCTGGAGTTGAGAACAATAATTGAAATGAAAAATTTATGAGAAGTACTAGACTTGAACCAAACAAGGAAAGGAAAAATGAACTTGAAGACAGGTAAATTGAGACTATCCAGTCTGAGAAACAATAAGAAAAAAAGGTGAATAGAGCCTTAGAGACCTGAGGGACATCATCAAATATATTAATGCATCCATAGTAGGAGATCTAGAAGGAGAGGGAGAGAGAGAAAGGGGCAGAAAGTGTTTGAAGAAATAATATCCAAAACTTTCCAAATCTGACAAAAATTTAATCTATACATTCAAGAAGCTCATTAAACTTCAAGAACATAAACCCAAAGAGATCCACAACAAACACATGATAGCCAAACTATCTAAAGACAAAGACAAGGAGGCCAGATGTGGTGGCTCACACCTGTAATCCCAGCATTTTGGGAGGCTGAGGTGGGTGCATCACTTGAGGCCAGAAGCTCAAGACCAGCCTGGTCAACATGGTGAAACCCCATCTCTACTAAAAATACAAAAAAATTATCTTGGCATGGTGGTGCATGCCTGTAGTCCCAGCTACTTGAGAGGCTGAGACTCGAGAATCACTTGAACCCAGGAAGTGGAGGTTGCAGTGAGCTGAGATTATGCCACTGCACTCCAGCCTGGGTGACAGAGCGAGACTCTGTCCTCTGTCTCAAAAAAATAAAAAGACAAAGACAAGGAATCTTGCAAATATCAAGACAGAAATGACTCATCATGTTCAAGGGATCTTCAAGGAGATTAACAACTCACCTCCTATTGTGGAGGCCAGAAGGCATGGAATGACATATCCAAACTGCTGAAAGAAAACTACCTGTCAATCAATAATTCTATATCAAGCAAAACTATCTTTCACAAATAAAGAGGGTATTAAGGTATTTCTAGAAAACCAAAACAAAATCTGAGAGAATGTATCACCAGCAGACCTGTCCTACAAAGGAGAGTGGAGGAAATGAGACTGTACTGAAGCAAAGTTTTTCTATACTATTAAAGTTAGATTAGTATTAATGTGATTAGACTGTTTTTAGATGTTAATTGTATTCCTCATGAAAACTACTAAGGAAATAACTTCTAAGATTAACTTCTAAGAAATAACTTCTAATTCACTTGTAAAAGAAACAACAAGTGAATTAAAATGATATACAAGAAAATATCTATTTAACACAAAAAAGGCAGTATTAGAGGAATAGAGGAAAAAAAACCAGACATAAGATACACAGAACTCCCCTGCCTCAGCAAATGGCAGACATAAATCCTACATTATCAGTAATTAATTAAATGTAAATGGATTAAATTCTCCAATTAAAGGCGGACATTGGCAGACTGGACAAACCCTCTGTGATCCACATGTATGCTTCTATAAGAGACATAATTTAGGATCAAAGACACAAATAGGTTGAAAGTAAAAGGATGGAAAATATATACCATGCATACAATCCTTAAAAGAGTGCTAGAGTAGCTACATTATCAGACAAAATGAACTTTAAGATAAAAATTGTTACTAGAGATAAAGAAAGACATTTTATAATAATAAAAGGGTGAATTCATTAGGAAGATACACTAATTATAAACATATATGCACCTAAGAACAGAGCACCAAAAATACATGAAGCAAAAACTGATAGGATCAAAGGAAGAAATGGACAGTCTAGCAATAATAGTTGGAGGATTTCATAACCCATTCTTCATAATGGATAGAACAATCAGACTTAAGATCAATAAGAAAATGAAAGACCTGAACAAGACTACCACTAGACTCAACAGACATTTATAGAGCACCACACTCAACAACAGCAACATGCATGTTTGTCTGAATCACACATGGAACTATCTCCAGAAGAGACTATACGTTAGGCTGTAAAATAAGCCTCAATAAATTTTAAAGGATTAAAATGACAAAAGGATTAAAAGGACAAAAATGAAATCAGTAATAGAAGGAAATTTGGGAAGTTTACACATAAATGGGAATTAAACAAAACACTCCTAAATAACTAATGGGTCAAAGAAGAAATCACAAGGAGAATTAGAAAATAATTTGAAATGAATGAAAACAAAAACACACGTACCAAAACTTATGGGATGCAACTTAAACAGTGCTTATAAGAAAATTTATAGCTTTAACTGCCTATATTAAAAATGAAGATTTCAAATCAATATCCTAACCTTCTAACATAAGCAACTATAAAAAGAAAAGCAAACTAACTAAACCCAAAGCAAACAGAAGGAAGGAAATAATAAAGACCAGGGCAGAAATTAAGAAAGAACAGAGAAACAATAGAGAAAATAATTGACACAAAAAATTGGTTATTTGTAAAGGTCACTTAAATTGACAAACTTTAAACTGGCCAAGAAAAAAAGAGAAAAGATTAAACTTATTTGAATTAGGGACAGTAAAAGGAAATCACTACTGATTTACAGAAAAAGGTTTATAATGGAATATTATGAATAATTGCATGGCAACAAATTAGATAACCTAAATGAATTGGACAAATACTAATCTCTTTACAGACTTTCCTGAGGCAGTTTCAGTAGTTTGTGAGTATATGATAAACCAATGAGTTGTAAACTTTAAAAGGGTAAACTTTAGCTGCGTGTGAATTACATCTCAATGAAGCTGTTATTTTAAAAAAGTCTGATGATCAATTTTTCCTTCTTGATTTATTGAATGTCACAAAAAGCTAGTGGTAGCTTGAACATTTTATAGGATACATGTAATTGCCCTTTGGGTATCTGTATTATGGGGCATTTTTATCTGTTTTTTGGTGGCAAGGATAGGCGGAAGGGGAGGATAGGTGAAAGAGAAAATAGGAAAAGCTTCAGAGGATGCCAATGTCAATTAGTTTTTGTCTATACCTCACATTTGTTTATCATTTGTAAATATCTCTTAGGATCTTCTATTTTTGCTTGTATCATTTCCTATGCCTGTAAAACTTTGTAATTTTATATTTTTTTCTGAAATACATCAAAACTCTGAATACTTTTCAAAATGTTTTATAGTTTTCATCTTAATATATTACTTTATATGCCAATTTTCTAAGTGTATAGATCACTAAAGGAAGAAATGGCTCCATGAAAGGATTTGGGCTTTTAACCTAAAGATTCATTTCTATATAGTTTACAAAAATAAGCACAAGGCATTATTTCACTGAGGGAGAGTGATCCAGATCATAAATTTCCAATTTCCATTCCTAAGTTAATCATGACATGTTAAAAACACAGATCTTAACTTCCCAATTTTCCACTTCTATGCAGTACAAACTGTTTCCCAGATTTTCTTGTTTCAATGTGAAATATTATTTTCATAAAACACTGAGGAGTACAATTTCTTTGTAACTCCTTTTCTCTCATCACTGCTGTGTATAATTTATATAGCATCTCTGACATTCTTTGTGCTTTGTGTAGCTGAGATTCCAATGTCAGGTCTTTACCCTGAAGAACTTAGAATTCAGAATCTAAAGCTTCAGGCACTCTGAACAATAAAGCAAGAAATTATGGTGGTGGGTGGAGGTTTCAAGGTCTCTAAATCTGCTCTAAAAAGACTCTCAAATCATCATTGTAATGGGTCCTTTTTGTACTCAATAGCTAGAATTAGAAACAGGACCTTGGGTAACCCCACTTCCTTTTCCCATGGAACTATAATAACTTGTCAGGCTCTATTTTTCTGAAAACTTATCAGAGTGCCAGGTTGTTTAAACCAAAACAATGAGGGTCTACTGTGTACCATAATATGTGTTCTATTAACTAGCATGTAAATTTCTTTTTGGAAGAGTCTATGTATTTCATATTTTAAAATTACTTTCCCAGTGTTAAACACATACTTATGCAAAGTTTTACTAATTCAGTGTGGAGTAACAAAAACCTCCTATCTGAATATGTTTAAACAACTTCAAAAAAAGGAAATTTATTGATTTAATTGAAAAGTTTTGGGGAGCTCACCTGTAGACATGGCTGGATTTGGGCTCAAATGATGTCACCAGTAATTGTCAGGTCCTGGTTTCTCTCCATCCTTCAGTTCTACTTCCCTTGGTTTATCTCTATGGTCACTCAGTCCAGGCCTCTCCCTCTGGGTGGCAACCTGGCTCTGATTAATCCAGGCCTCTGGATGACAAGAAAATGAGAAGACAAAACAGTTTCTCTCTGTTTTTTTCTCTCTGTCTCTTCACCTGTCTTCCCAGCAAAAGTCATTGGTTTTAGTTGGATCGCTTATGTTGGTCCATCCTGGCAGCTGAAGGATGTAATGTTCTCATCAGCCAGGCCAGGTGTGGGTTTAATATCATCTAAACCAGGGCTCCCCAACCCCCAGGGCCATGGACCAGTACCAGTCCATGGCCTGGTAGGAACTGGGCTGCACAGCAGGAGGTGAGTGGCAGGTGAGCAAGTGAAGCTTCATCTGTATTTATAGCTGCTCCCCATTGCTCACATTACCGCCTGAGCTCCGCCTCCTGTCAGATCAGTGGTGGCATTAGATTCTTATAGGAGCGTGAGCCCTACTGTGAACTGTGCATGCAAGGGATCTAGGTCATGTGCTCCTTATGAAAATCTAATGCCTGATGATCTGTCATTGTCTCCCATCACCCCCAGATGGAACCATGTAGTTGCAGGAAAACAAGTGCAAGGCTCCTACTGATTCTACATTATGGTGAATTGTATAATTATTTCATTATATATTACAATGTAATAATAATAGAAATAAAGTACACAATAAATGTAATGCACTTAAATTATCCCAAAACCATCCCCACTGCCCTGGTCTGTGAAAAAATTGTCTTCCATGAAACTGGCCCCCGGTGGCAAAAAGCTGGGGACCACTGATGTAAACTCATCAAATGAGATTGAAGGAAGGAGTATTTCACTGAACAAAGTTGGGATGCTGTTTCTATGAAAGAGTGAAGGATCCTTGCTAGTCTATCACAATAGGTAGTAGGTAATCATTTATTGATAGATTAATCTGGATCATTTAAATTTGGGCTATCATTTGGATTTATCAAACCCTCAGCAGAATCCGTCGAGAAGATAAAGCATCACGTTCACCTTCATTCAGTCAATATGGACTAAGCATGCCTGAGAAAGCAGGTCTGTTCAGAAGCTTTAGTATTAATGCCTTGTTTTCAAGTCTAAACTAACCATAAGAAAGTTACTCATGGACACATGCAGCACTCTTGTTTTCTCTTTTTTTTTTTTTTTCCTGATGGAGTCTTGCTCTGTCACCCAGGCTGGAGTGCAATGGTGTCATCTCAGTTCACTGCAACCTCCGCCTCTGGGGTTCAAGTGATTCTCCTGCCTCAGCCTCCTGAGTAGCTGGGATTACAGGCACACACCACCATGCCCAGCTAATGTTTGCATTTTTAGTAGAGGTGGAGTTTCACCACGTTGGCCAAGCTGGTCTCTAACTCCTGACTTCACATGATCCACTCACCTCGGCCTTCCAAAGTGCTGGGATTACAGGCGTGAGCCACCGCTCCTGGCCTGATAAATGTAAATATTATCCCTTATCAAACTTAAAGTTCAGAAAATCCTGTTGCCAGAGATTTTAAGGTTGGGAAATTAAGATCACATACCGTGCCCAGCCTCTTTTTCTCTTTAATCAATTATCTAGATAAGTGTTACCTCTTCAGCTAGTCTTTTGGGGCAGAATCTGGTTTACTCTTCTTTGTGCAGCAGCCTTCGGGACCTTGTTCATTTGTGGTGTCTAACCATGCCATTGAATGAAGATAGAAAGTAGAGGTCTCTAGATTCCCTGCTTCAAATGGGTAGCAAGCAGCACAGTGCAAGGCTGGGGACAGGACATGACATTTCTTCTAATAAGTTCCACCATTTTTGGATAGTTTGCTGTAGGGTAAATGAGCTCTCCTTTGCTCTTCCTTCAGGCCAATTGCCTTGGAAAGAAAGACATTTATTTCTGACCTTAAGGCATCAATATCCGGAGCTGACAGGGCTTGTGGGAACAACCTAGCTTCTCTTTTTGTGCAGCAATCTCTGAGGTTCCAATTTCCCATTCACTGGTTAAATCCCAACTCCGGGTTAACTGCACCTATTAATTTGTAGACAAAAATAACAGTTAAGTAGCAGGAAGGGAACATGCCCTTAAGGGAATACCCAATGCTGTGCTGGAATCTCACCAGGACCACCTGCATCCATTTGAAAACATTTTTTACCAGCACAGGAAGAATTTTCTGCAAACGTCTGTGTTTGTGAAGCTTGTTTACCTCAGCTGGAAATTGCAGCAGATCGCAATTTGAAGACTGTTTACTTTTTTTCCCCTAAATCATACTCAGTGGTAATTATTGGGATCCAGATTTTGCTGTTTTTGTCTGGAAATGGTGAGAAGGAAACTTGGATTGGATTCAGGCTCCTGAGACCTGGATGAAATAGGATAGGTGTGATTCCAAATGATTTTTGGAAGGCGAGAACTCATCTGGAACAGTTCCATGATTCGAGTCCCTCAGGGGGAAGTATTTTCCTCCTGCTTTGGGAGGGCTATTCATACTCCAAGTACAGTGTCTTGTTAAGAATGATGACCATCAGGTGCCACATGATTCAGAATATCAAAGGTTTTTTTTAATGTTTATATGGCTCCACTTAGTAAGTTACAATGGTCTATAGACATTTCAGGGAGAATTTGTAAAAGGTTTGGTGAAAAATTTCTTTTTTTTGGCATTTGTCTTGGTCCTGCAACTGAAAAAATATTTCAGTGTCCCAGGATACCATCTTTCCTGAGAATTCCAGGGAATCCTTTTTTTTGTTGAGACAGAGTTTTGCTCTGTCACCCAGGCTGCAGTACAGTGGTGGGATCATGGCTTACTGCAGCCTTGAACTTCTGGACTCAAGCAATCTCTTGCCTCAGCCTCCCAAGTAGCTGGGACTACAGGTGCACATCACCACACTTGGCTACTTTTTTTAATGTATTTTTTTTTTTTTTTGTAGAGACAGTGTCTTGTTTTGTTGCCCAGACTAGCCTTGAATTCCTTGCCTCAAGCAATCCCTCAACCTAGGCCTCCCAAAGAGTCAGGATTATAGACATGAGCCATCTCACCTGACCTCAAAATTTTATAGTACCTGAAAGGAGGGTGGAGGTGGGATGGCTTGCACCTTTGTACCATGATGCCAGAAGTTGTAGTCGGCCTGGAATTAAAGTCACAGAATGCTAGACTTGGGCTGGACCTTGGAGAGCTTCTTCAGTATTCTTGTACTGTAATCATTAAAAATAGTTTTAAAATGTTTTCTTTGCACGTGGTGCTGACATAGAAGGATGGTATGTGGTCCAGATAAAGTCACCTGGTGTACCTATAAAAAGCACAAAAGAAGTTTGCCACAGTTCAAGGACTAAACTTCAAACTTACAATCTCAGTAGCTTCCCTTTTGAGACTACAGAGAAAAAGAGTCATTCTTTTTACCCATGTGGATTCATAAGTGTGATAACAAAAGTCTTGCTCACAAAATATTTTATTTACTCACATGTATTTACCATTGCTCTTGCAATAAGGCAGGGCCATGTGATTAGTTTTTGCTGGCAGACTCTGAACAGAAGTTTTGTGTTTCTCTTCTGGGTTAAGGGATAGAAGAGTTGGTGTGAAATTTCTATGTGCTTTCTGCATGGGTGCGACTGGCTGGGCCCACTATTGCAGATGGTCAAAGAATTTACCAATACAGTTGTAGGTAAACAAAAGCAGATTTATTAGAGAAAATACAAAGATATGTTGCAAGGGTGCATGGCAGAGAAGGGGCTGTTTCCCAAGAGATAGGGTGCTGGAGGGAAGTTTTATAGGGTAGTATTGGAGGGGCTATGTGCAGATAAGTTCCTGCCGTTGGGACTATGTGCAGAAAGAGGTATTTGGGAACAGGATGTCATGTCAGCAGGTTGTCTGTGATTAGCCTCAGAACAATTGTTCTCCCCTACCTGGGGCCCCTTCATTGTCGTTCCTTACTTGTTTTATTAGGACTCCACACTCTCCTTTGCTGCTGCTACCAAACGTGCTGTGTGTTCCACATGGCACATCTACAATATGGTATATTTTCAGTTCTTGAGTGACTGTGTGGATCACAATGTACTAGCAACCCTTGTGGGCATGTAGCATGTCCAGACACTTAGATTTGGGATTATCACTGTGGTATAACTTAACCTATTTTGCTAATACACCAAGTGTATGAATGGCTTTAAAGAAATAGAATGTCAACTTAAAAACGTACAATGGTAACATATCTATTTAAGGGCTAGACATTTGAGTCCTTAGGTCAGTGCAATCTTTTCCCTAAAGCAGACTGTGCATTAGTTTCCTACAATAAATTGCCATAGAAATTTTGGCTTAGATCAACAGAATTTTTTTTTTCATAATTTTGGAGGCCAGAACTCCAAACTGAAGGTGTTGGCAGGATCACACTCCTTCCAAAGGCCCTAAGGGAGATCCTTCTTTGTCTCTTCCAGCTTCTGGTGGCTCTGAAATTTTTTGGTTTATCACAGCATAACTCCAACCTCTGCCTCTATCGTTACATGGCCTTTTTTTTCTGCGTCTCTCTGTCTCAAATTTTCTGCTCCATTCTATTATAAAGATATCAGTCATTGGAGTTAGGGCCCATCCTAAATCAAGGATGATCTCACCTTGAGATTTGTAATTTATTTATTTTTATTTTTTATTTTTTGAGACCGAGTCTCGCTGTGTCCCCGAGGCTGGAGTGCAGTGGCATGATCTTGGCTCACTGCAACCTCCGCCTCCCAGGTTCAGGCGATTCTGCTGCCTGAGCCTCCCAAGTTGTTGGGATTACAGGCACCCACCAACATGCCTGGATAATTTTTGTATTTTTAGTAGAGATAAGGTTTCACCATGTTGGCCAAGCTGGTCTCAAACTCCTGACCTCAGGTGATCCACCTGTGTTGGCCTCCCAAAGTGCTGGGATTATAGGTGTGAGCCATCGTGTCTGGCCTTAATTTATTTACATCTACAAAGACCCTATTTCCAAATAAGGTCATGTCCACAGGTACCAGGTGTTAGAACTTGTAAATATCTCCTTGGGAGACACAACTCAACCCACTACAGATGACATGGGAAAGAAATCACAATAAAAAGACTGTTCGGCATGGAATCTGAATTAAGGGAGTTAATTACATGAATTATTCTGTTTCTTTTTTTTTTTTTTTTTTTTTTTGAGACAGAGTCTTGCTCTGTCGTCCAGGCTGGGGTGCAGTGGTGTGATATCGGCTCAGTGCAAGCTCCGCCTCCCGGATTCACACCATTCTCCCGCCTCAGCCTCCAAGTAGCTGGGACTACAGGTGCCCGCCACTACGCCCGGCTAATTTTTTTGTATTTTTAGTAGAGATGGGGTTTCACCGTGTTCGCCAGGATGGTCTTGATCTCCTGACCTTGTGATCTGCCCGCCTCGGCCTCCCAAAGTGCTGGGATTACAGGCTTGAGCCACCGCGCCTGGCTGAATTATTCTATTTCCTTAAGATAAATTTGCCTATCTCTTTTCTGATTTCTTTTTTATTGGTGTTAAGGTTCTAACTCCAATCTTATTTTCCTTATTTCTAAATTATCTGATAATGTCTCACCAGGAACCCAGGCACCAGTAATACCAAGAATTTGCCTCAATAGTGAGGCAAACTGCTTTAACCTTACACCTGCTTCCTTTTGTGCCTAGCCATTTTCTACAGTGTAGATTGAATGGGAACATTTTTTCCTATCCTGAAAAGCTTGCAATTCTTAGGAGAATCTTAATAAGGTGTTAATAAGGTATTAATATGTGTGAGAAACACTGTAGAACACCTCCCTTATTTCTTATTTGCATATTATCTGTTGTTACCTGAGAGTTTTAACAATTTGTAAGATAACTTTTTGCCTTTTTCTCTTTATTGCTATGATAATTTTTTCCTTATTTCCTATGGTTTCTTTCTTTCCTTCCTTCTTTCTTTTTTTATGAGACAGAGTCTTCCTCTGTCACCTAGGCTAGAGTACAGTGGCTTGATCTCAGCTCACTGCAACCTCCGCTCCCTGGGCTAAAGCCATCCTCCCGCCTCAGCCTCCCAAGTAGCTGGGAGTACAGGTATGTACCATCACACCTGACTAATTTTTGTATTTTTTGTAGAGACAAGGTTTTGCCATGTTGCCCAGGTTGGTTTCAAACTCCTGAGCTCAAATGATCTGCTTGCCTCGGCCCCCCAAAGTGCTGGGATTACAGTCTTGAGCCACCACGCCTGGTCCCTACAGTCTTTTTGATATGGTTGCCTCTGATGTATAAACATGCCCAGCCTATTGTTTTTTCCTACTTCATGCAATGTGAGAGCCAGAGTTAAGAGCAGAAGTGTGGACTAGTTGTGGAACTCTTGTCTTGTATTTTATATTCATTATGCGAGTGCTTGCATTTTAACTCCTGGATATTTGTTCGTAGAGTGAAACCACGTGTCCTTTTTCTTAATCTATGAAATTATGATTAATTTCTATACTGGACATATAACTTAGCGAGAAGAAGATAAACTTATAATGGATTCTATTTGGTTTTGCATTCCAATAGCCTTTCTCAATTTTACGCAGAAGCTGGAGAGCGAGGTGGCTTAGGTAGCTGCCTGGTGTCAGCAGTTATGGCCTGATTATGTTGAAGAAAGTGATCACATTGGCCGGGCACGGTGGCTCATGCCTGTAATCCCAGCACTTTGGGAGGCTGAGGCAGGCGGATCACGAGGTCAGGAGATCGACACCATCCTGGCTAATGCGGTGAAACCCCGTCTCTACTAAAAAAAAAAGATACAAAAAAATTAGCCGGGCGTGGTGGCAGGTGCCTGTAGTCCCAGCTACTTGGGAGACTGAGGCAGGAGAGTGGTGTGAACCCGGGAGGCAGAGCTTGCAGTGAGCCGAGATTGCGCCACTGCACTCCAGCCTGGGCGACAGAGCGAAACTCTGTCTCAAAAAAAAAAAAAAAGAAAGTCATTACCACAGCATTCCCAACATATCCATGTCACAACATAGGATGACTATAGATATCATGTGAACAAGTGTAAGTTTTCTTAAAGATGACCAATGTTTTGGCTGAAAGTAGAATAGGAGTGATGGAAAAGGCCTAGAGCTACTTAGAACAGTGGATTAATCATTAGTCTGCAAAGTTGGCATTATTTTCCTCCATGACTGCTGTAGCTGCATTCTCACACAGACCAAATGAATGCTTCTTGGCCCAGCTGACAGAAAAGAATGGCCTGTTTCTTATTTGCTCACTCTGGATTGTCGTTATGATTATTATGCAATTCAAGTTGGGGCTGCTAAATACATCTGTGGATCATGCCAGCGGACTTCCCACACTCATGACAAAGATTGCTAATTAATCATTGCATTCTTTCCCACTGAGCCTGGACCAGCCTCAGTCTCTTCTTCCCTCACAGCTTCACTTGCCAAGCCGTGGTCAATGAGTTAGGGTATATTAAAATTCAAGTGGGTAGACTTTTGTAAGGCAATTTATGTGTATAGGTGGGGAGATGGAGGGATGACTCAACCAAATAGGTCTTTACAGAATTCAGTGAAAGCGGGTAAAAGCCGGAGGAGTTATCCTTCATGAGCTCTCAGGGAATGCCAGTTACCACCGCCATGAACAGATTTCAGCAACTGGCTATGTGACTTAGATCTGAAATTGAGGAGGAAGACCCTAGATGAGAGGTGGGAACTGTGAAAGAGGTTGGAACTTGTTCTTGTACTACTTCCTAGGGTCAGGATGACAAGAAGGTACCCGAAGGTCACTTTTGAGAGATGGGAAGGGATCCAGACAATGGTCCTTGCTAGAGGATTTGGGGGCAGTAGCCTGAGGATGAGGAATTTGGGGGGTCATTTTTAGTTGTGATTTACTGATATGCTTAGGATCACAGACCTGTGCTTTGGAAACCAAACTATTTTTACACCATAGCATTTCTGTAATTATTTCCTTTTTCTTTCAGATGTTAATAAACACTTTATAAAAATGTCAGGCTGTCTCAGGAAAGACGTGTTTGTTCATTCTCAGGTCGCACTTTTAAAGGGAGAGCAACAGAGGCCTCTTCTGTGGGAGTAGAGCCAAAGTGAGAAAACTTCAAGGAAAAAGAAAAATAAATCCTGTCTTGGATATTGAGAAAGTTTGTTTTTGTAATTTCACCTTGTACCTGCTTTTTGTTTCAGGAATTATCACACCAAACATATATGGGGGAAGATCAGATTTTGTGCCATTCAAGTGTTCTTTTTGGGAGAAGAAAGGAAAGTAACAAAGGCTTGCTTCCTTCCCGGGGAGTAATAGTGGGAAGACAACAGCTAACCAACCAACTGCCTGAGGCCCAGTGGCCTCTTCTTGGGACCTTATTTTTGTCTGCAGGAAACTTCAATGATGGAAAGTGGTAGATAGGGTAAACAATCTTCTCCTATCTGGGTAGAGTCTCAGTCTGAAATACTACATGGAGATAGAAAATACCTGGAAAACATGCTGCCATCCTCATATTCTGTGTCTTGAGCAGACACTGCTAATTAGTCCTTGGTACTTTCTCACTGATCTTAGACCAAGCTTCATAATTCTCATCATAGCACTTAGCACAGCCACCATCAACCAGTGAGATTTGACATTTGGGGGAAATGTAATTCCATTCCTGAAATAGACTGCTTCTCTCTTAGTTTCCAGAAGGACAGCAACCAAGTCTTGCCCTGATTTTTGTCTGTCATTGTATTAGTCCATTCTCATGCTACCGATAAAGACATACCCGAGACTGAGTAATTTTTAAAGAAAAGGAAGTTTAATGGACTCATGGTTCCACATGGATGGGGAGGCCTCACAATCATGGTGTAAGGCAAAAGGCACATCTTCCATGGTGGCAGGCAAGAGAGAATGAGAGCCAAGCAAAAGGGGAAACCCCTTATAAAACCAACAGACCTTCTGAGACTTATTCATTACCATGAGAACAGTATGGGAGAGACCACCCCCATGATTCAGTTATTTCCTACCAGTCCCCTCCCACAACACGTGGGAATTATGGAAACAACAATTTAAGATGAGATTTGAGTGGGGACACAGCCAAACCAAATCAGTCATAGAGCATATCTCAGCATTGGCCCTGACATGGCACTCAATGAATCATGAATGGCACTGAACCTGGGGGGAGTGCTGAGGATAACTTTCTTGTTGCTTACTCAAGACAATTTCAACCAGCTCCCAGATGACCATGAGAATGTCCCCCCTATCCTGAGGATCTAATTTTGGTTGATTCCTAGGAAAAGGGACTTTACTGTTGCCCATTGTGTCTATACTATACTACTCTGAGGTTCATAGTTACAGAGAAACTATGGAATACCAGGCGTGGTGGCTCGCGCCTGTAATCCCAACACTTTGGGAGGCCGAGGCAAGCAGACCACCTGAGGTCAGGAGTTTGAGACCAGCCTGGCCAACATCATGAAACCCAGTCTCTACTAAAAATACAAAAATTAACTGGGCATGGTGGTGGGTGCCTATAATCCCAGCTGCTTGGGAGGCTGAGGCAGGAGAATTGCTTGAACCTGAGAGGCCGAGGTTGCAGTGAGCCAAGATGGCGCCACTGCATTCCAGCCTGGGTGACAGAGCAAGACTCTATCTCAAAAACAAAAACGAAAACAAAAAAAAAAAAGAAAGAAAAGAAAAGAAATATTATTTGAAACCATTGGTACTTTGTTATTACTAACAGTAACTTCCTACTGCCGAGATAACAGACTTGTCTACTTTTTGTCCCAAGTGCTAAGCTGAGGATGAGTCATATATTATAGTGGTTAGTAAAGATCATTTATGCGTTGGATCACTAAGTCTTTGACCAGGTCTTGAACTTATGATACTGATAGCCAAATATCTTGTTTCCCCTGAGGGCAAAATGAGAGAAAAATGAATTTACTGCAATGAGAGTTACTTAAGTTAAACTAAGTCAGAATTCCTTGTTAGGGAGAGAGGATGAAAACTGGAAAGGGTTACTGAGTGAAGTTCAGATTTCTATCTTTTGAAACAACTTTTAAGTATATTCTAGCCAGAAGGCCAGAAGAGACTAAACAACCTCTCTAAGTCCCACCAATCCTGGAGACACAATCTTTCTGGGAAAGAAAGAAACCCTGGAGGGCAATGACTATTCTGAGCAATTACTTACACCATAGGGCATTGTTATCCCATGACCAATGGCTAAATGGGAACAGAGTAAGGACTCTCAGGGGCATCTTGATAAATATAAGTAAAATCTTAAAGGTCAGGGAGTTATATGCATTAAATGTGGTCTCCTGGAGATGGGTGAGTGTACTTACAGCACTGCTAATATTTTATCAAGAATTAAGGACCCATTAGCATTTCTATTTGCAAGAGTAGGTTTGCCTAGATCCTAGTACACAAATGTGGTTCTCCTTGGCTAATATCATGTGTTTGTGTGTGTGTGTGTGTGCATGCACGTTTATTGGTCTTTTATTTTCCTTTCTCATTCTTAGCCTCAATTTATTAGAATCATTTGTCAAAACATAGCACTGATCTTTTCTTAATTGACTGTGATTCCTTAAGTGAGAAATCTTATTCAAGGTCAAAGATTGACTGGAAGAAGGAGTTGTAATTTTAGTTTATTAATCTTTCTTGTTTGATTTCCTGTTTCCTTGATTGCCTGGATAAGTTAGTAATTTAAAAAAATCATATAGGGGCCAGGTGCGGTGGCTCACGCCTGTAATCCCAGCACTTTGGGAGGCTGAGGCAGGTGGATCACTTGAGGTCAGGAGTTTGAGACCAGCCTGGCCAACATGGTGAAACCCAGTCTCTACTACAAATACAAAAAAATTTAGCAGAGTGTGGTGGCTCATGCCTGTAGTCCCAGCAACTCGGGAGGCTGAGGCAGGGGAATCACTTGAACCCAGGAGGGCAGAGGTTGTGGTGAGCTGAGATCGCACCACTGTACTCCAGCCTGGGCTACAGAGTGAGATTCCATCTAAAAAAAAAAAAATCATCTATAGGGGAGACTGTCCAGCTATTCATCAAACCCAGTTCCTCTTGTTTGTTAGCATACAGTTAGACTCTGTTTAGTTGAGTGTGGCTATATTACTGAGTGCTAGCCAATAAAATGTCAGTGGAAGTGGTATACACTAGTGGTTCAATCTGTGGTTCCCAGGTAGTAGGCTCAGCATCACCCAGGAGCTTGTTAGAAATGCAGACTCTTGAGTCCTGGCCCAGGCCTAGAGAACAGACATTTCTGGGGGTTGGGTTGAGGAATCTGCATGCTTGCTTCCCTGGTCATTCTAATGCATGTCACAATTTGAGAAGCACTGATATATACTGTCTCCAGACCTCCCCCTTAAAGATATTTCCCACATGTGATATTTAAGGTTCTTTTCCCTCTCTTGGCTTGAGGCTGATGGATTGCTACATGGCCACTTGCAGGAGAGTTGCTCATCAATTAGGAACACTATTTTATACTTCACAAGAATGAAAAATAAACATCTCTGGTGTAAAGTCACTGAGATTACGGGACTTTTTTTTTTTTTTTTTTTTTTTTTTTTACAGTAGCTCGTGTTGCTCTATTAAAATGGTGAGTGGGAAAATGACTCATTCAGGAAACTTGAGTGAATTACTTTTAAGGAACACTGTTGTGGGTTGTATTTTAAGCCAGTTACTTAGAATTTACTCATCGTACTTTCTTCTTTTCCCCTCTACTGAGGAAAATTAAAACATTAAAACATATAATCATGATGATAGATTTTTCTATTTCTTCTTTTAGTTCTGTTAAATCTTGAATAATTGATTGATCACATCAGCATGCAGGAGTTCATGCAGCACGTTGGATGTTGGGGAAGGAGAACTACTGAGCTGATCAGTGTCTGAATCCTGGTTTTGTCACTTTCTAGATGTGTGACGTTGGCCAAAGAGTATAGCCTCCCTTAGTCTTGGATTCCCATTCCTAGAATTTAATGGAGTGAACAAGACAGATATAGTCCTAGATCCTACACTACTGTCTAGGTGAGAAAGAGGAAAAAAAAACCCACCAATAATTCATTAATGATACATTAATTTTATTGCTGAGAGAAAGGTTGCTGAGAGAGCATACTCATGGAAGGGGATATATATTTTAGGGGAAGTGGTCAAGGATGTCCTCTTTGAAGGGAACTTAAAGGTATGAAGGAGACAGTTGTGATGATGATGATAGGATTGGTTATTGTGGTGAGGTGGCAGAAAGTAGAAGGGGGTAGAGTGTCTTTTCTCTTCATAGCTTGCTGAGGTACTTCATTTTGTAAGATCCAGATGTTGATGAAGGGATTCACTGTGGAATGCCACAAGAGAAGCCTAACTTTCTAGTGTAGCAGTGGGTAACTGAATGTTCCTTGCAAGTGATTTCTGGAAAACAAGGAGTTGTAAGAAGGGAAAACATAGAATGGAAAACTTCCACAAGAAGTGAAGAAAGAAATGGAGAGAAACAAGTCACTTATTTTCAATGTATTAATAAATGAAGTGCCTTTGGGAAACAAATCATAATCCCATGTAGAATGTCATTGAACCCCTGTTTTCCTTGAGGCATTTCCCCTTATCTTATTCTCTTCTTTTTCTCTTTACCAGGTATTAAAACCTCCAGCTATGACTATGGATTTATCTATTTCTTCTTTTAGTTTTGTCAAATTTTGTTCAACGTATTTTAAAGTCTGTCACTGTGTACATACACATTTAGGGTTATTATATATACATTTTTGAAAGAATTTTTTTATGATTACTGAAGGTCTCTATTTCTGGTATTTTTTTGTCTTGAATATTCTTTGTTTTATATTAATAGAGCCACATTAGCTCTCTTGTTCTTTGTGTTTGAATGGTATATTTTTTCTCACACTCTTACTTTTTGCCTATACCTGCCTTTGTATTTGAAGTATGTTTCTTGTCAACAGCATATAATTGAATTTCCTTTTGTGTCCAGCTGTACAATTTTTATACTTTACATGGAGTGTTTAATACACTTACATTTAATACAGTCATTGATACAATTATATTCTATTTATCACATCTATTTTTGGTTCTTCTGTTCTCCTTTCCTGCCATCTTTTGGGTTAAACAGGTATTTTAAAATTTTCCATTTTATCTTCCCTATTGACTTTTTGTAATTTTTTGTTTTTTTAGTGGTTGCTCTTGATTACAACATGCAGCTTTAATTTATCACAGGCTACCTTCAAATGATAGTATCCCATTTAATGAACAATGTAAAAATCTTACAATGTTATAATTCCATTTATAGCCTCTGAATCTTTTCTTGTCTATCTTGAATCATATATTTGACTTCTATATATTTAAAAAATTCCACGAAACAAAGTTACTGATTTTGGTTTACAAAATTAATAGTTTTAAAAAAATGGAAACATACACACACACACACACACACATATATGGTATTTTGTATTTATACACATATTTATAACACCTTTTCTGATATTCATCATTTCTTCTTGCAAATCCATGCTTCCATCTGTTATCTTTATCTATAATCCTAAAGAACTTCTTTTAGCATTTCTTTGATGCAAATCTGATGGATTTTCTTGAACCTCTGGAATATATCTTTAATCATTTTTGGAAAACTTGCAGTCATTATATTTTCAAATATTTCTTCTGCCTTTGTCTTTTCCATTTCTTTCTCCTTACATTCTGGGACCCCATTTACTTGTTATTAGACCATTTGAATGTGTCTCACAGATCTCGGGTACTTTTTTCCACTTTTCATTCTTTTTATGTCTTTTTATTTCAACTTGAATAATTTTTATTGAATGATTTCAGACTTATTCATTATTTTTTTTCTGTTGTGTATACTTGGCTGTTAAGACCTAAAATAAATTATTTATTTCTGATATTGTAGTTTTCATTTCTAGCATCTCTATTTGTTTTTTCTTTATAGCTTTCATTTTTGGGCTGATATGCCTCATCTGCTCATGGATTTATTAATCTTTTATCAGAGTTATTTTATAATCTTTTTTGTTAATTCTGAGATCTGGGGCATCTGTGGCTATGCTTCCAACTACTATTCTTTTGAGTATGGGTCATATTTCCTTACATCATCATAAGTCTTACAGTTTTTGATTGTCTGCTTATCATGTGTGTAAACAATAGTATATATTGAAGTAAATGATAATTCCTTCCAGAAAAGACCACACCTCCTTCTTTCAGGTCAATAGTTCGTGAGACTGAGTTGATTTAATCTTCAGTTGAGCTGTCTGGGCTTGTTGCAGTTTTAGTTAGATCCAGTCCATTTTGGTTTCAAATATTTTGAGGACAATATCAGGACTTTCCTTTCCACAGAGCAGGACTCTGGGAATCTTTTCTGTGCTTTATAGCTTAGCTTGCTTAGCTACTGCTTTCTGAGTTGTGGGGAGCTTCTCTTTGTTTTATGACTTGGCTGCCAACTTTTTGGGTCACTTGGAGTTCTCTTTGCTTTCCAGCACTGCCCTCTGGCTTTATGCATCCAGAAAAATATAAATATCTCTCTACCTTGCTGTCCTGTCCCCAACCTTTACCGGACAGTTGCAGTACACATGGGGAAGGCCTGGGACCCTGTCTGAAGCTTTTCTGTTGCATTTCATGAAGGCTTATTGTACCAATGAGAGATTTCTCTCATGTCTCTTGCTCTGCTCTGAGCCTTTGGTGTGCTACCTCCATGCACTCAGAGAAGGCCCTTGAGAAAGCTTTGGCATGTGGGTGCAGACTCATTGTATCACTGGGACCTTTAGTATTTTAATCCACAATATTGGCCCATCTATAACCATTAATAGTTCATAGAGAGTTCAGCTAGTCTCCTTATTTTCGTCTTTTGCCAATTCCTCCCCTTCTGATTGTTCCCCCAGGGATGAAGGCAGCTGTGGTGTCTTCTAGGGCTTGGCATTTTATGAAATTTAGTTTATTTAGGTGTTTTTTCATCTTCAGCTCTTAGGTCTTTTTAAACTATGATTTTGTAGCTTATCTGACCTGTTCTTTTTGTTGCATATTGGCAGGATACCCTGTTGGAACTTTCTACTCCATAACAAGAAGCAGCGGACATTCCAATGAGTTTTATGCATAAGTATGACTAAATGTCAATTGCCTGCGCATTCCCAAGCTCCCCAGTCTGCTGGGTTTACACAGCCCTTTACCATTAGGTTAAATTAGTTGGAATCCCAGTAGCTTAGGTGGTGGGAGACCAAGGTTTCCCCGTAATATCCCAACACAGTCTTGGGAAACTTATCTTTCTTTCTTGTCATTTCTTGTTCTCATTTCATGTTTCTGCTGAATTCTCTCGGTCACTTACATCTCATTTCTTGCAGCTGTTTCTTTTTTTTTTTCTCGATCCTATCAACCCCACATGGATGTAGGTGGGAGACTTCAATAGAATAGAAAGAATTAAAACTGTGAAGGAATTAGGATAAAGGAAAAATCAAATCAAGAAGGGTTCAGCACTCAGCTGGTGTAGGGAGTGACCAAGTGTGGGCTTTATGAAAAATGAATGGGAGACCCCCATGTTCTTTCTCTTTTTAATCATACAAAAGATAGATTTAGATGATCATAGCTATTCCTCTGTACTCTGAGATTATGATTTTATTTTTGAAATGTTTTAGTAAAAAGCTGCTTGAGCTTTGTTTATGGTCACTCCTTGGAGGCAGTGGTCAAGACAGTAATTGGTGACAAAGATGGTGTGATCCACAGCCAACACTCCCAACAGCTCATCTCCCACTTAATCGTTGGTAAGAGAACCCACCTGGGGAGAGGATCTGGTTGAAAAGACAGCACGGCTCATTCCTTCTCTTCCCTTCCTTTTTATATACTGAGTAAGTCTATTCCAAGAGTCTATTCTCCAGGTTTCACCACCCATAATTGCTTCTTTTAACCCAGAAGGCAAAGAGAAAACTTTGCAAGAGAATAACTCCCTTAAAGTAATTCAGAAAAAAAAAACAAAAAACAAAAAACCCTCTTTCATCTCAGGGCGTAACTGTGCTGCCATTTGATACAAACTCACTGCAGTTTTGAAAATATTAAATGTGACTAGAAGGTAAGATTCAATCTTGGGTAAATTTCACAAGGGCATCTTCACGAGAAAAAATACAAAGACCAAACCACAACAATGCAGTAAAACAAGACAAAGAAAAAGGAGACAACAAAGATTTTTCAAGGACAGCTTTTGTCTGCATTTCCTTCAATGGACTTTGAGCTGAGAGTAAGAGAAAGAATTGTGTACGTGGCTGGCAGCTTCATCACATTGCATTCCCACCTCTAGACTTCAGTTTATTTAATGTGTGCGTACAGATGTGATTGCTCTAGGAGTTTCTTTTCTAACAGAAGGGACAGCTGCAACACCCAGCTGATGACTCAAAGGCCTCTCAGAGCAGAGAGAGGACATGCACAGTGTTTTCCTTTGTGGCTCTTTGCAGAGTATGCTGCAATTTGCACATCTGCCTCCAGCTACCAGTGAAATAACTTATATCCTCCAGGATACCACAACCCCCTCTGTCAAACATTTATCATAGTGTTTGACACTTTGCACTGTAGTATTTGTTTCCCTGCTTTGTCTCTCCTACTAAATCTGCACTTTTTAGAGGAAGGAACTCTGTCTTGTTTGTCTAACATCCCCAGAGCCTAGCATAGTACTTTGCAGGCTGTGGGTGCTCAATAAATATTTGCTGGAGGAATGAATGAATAAATGTATGAATGAGAGAAGTAATATATATGACACATGTTGAACATAATCTAGAAATTAAAAATGCAACAATCCCTGCACTGCCAAAAAAAAAAAAACCCAAATCAAATGCAAAACAGGATTTTGACTTCCAACACTGATATAAATTAGGATTTAAAAATTCCTGAAGGTAGTTCAGCAATTATATTAGGTAGAAATTTTGTTTGACTGCTAGCATCAGAGAGACAACACAGGAACTGAAATAAATTGGGTGTCAATTTTCTCTTGCAAAATAAAGTCCAAAGTTAGGGAGACTACACCAGGTAGAGATTTTGTTTGTATGTTTATTTTTTTCACAAGCTAGGAATCCAGACTCTCTCTTTCTGTTCCAATCCATTCTTAGTGTGTGGTTTCTGAGATCTGGCTTGTAGATCTGCATCAAGGCCAAAATTCATCTTGTCAGCGTCTAATTCTGCTGCATTTCAGCTAGAGGAGTTGTCAATACTTGGGTGGAGCAGAGTTTTCAACTTAGGCCATTGCTCCATGAAATTCCTTCTGGGCCTCAGAAGTTATAGAATCAAGACCAGATCCTCAATAAGACAAAAATCAGCCCCACAGGCTCTCAGACTGCTAACTTCCATACTTGTGCTGCGAGTCTAATCACCCAGCATGCTTGCCTTGAGTCAGGACAAATTCTGTGATGTAATTTATACTCCAGGACACCCCTGATGATTCAGACTGAGGCTGCGCCTTGACCAGAAATTGCATCCTTTTTTGGCTTCTCCCCTCATCCTTTGATTCCTCAATTCATTTTCTCCTGGGAGCAGTTTTTAAATAAATTGCTCACATATGAATCCTTGTGTTAGGGTTTGCTTCTGGTAAACCTGACCAAAGACAGTGCCTACTTAGGAAAAGCTGAGCAAAGCTCAAGGCCAAGCAAGCATAATCTGCATCCTTAGACAGTCTCTATGCCTGATGAAGGCACATGCATTTGCTGAGGAGAGAAAAGCAAGGCTTGTCTTTGCTAAACTTTGTATGGTCTGTGCTGGGGAGGCCCCTTCCTGGCTGGGGCCCTATGGCCTTTGCCTTTGCTGAGTCCTAGTCCTTTGATGAGACCCAGATACCTTTTCTTTAGACCTTCCATGTGGATCCTGCCATACGGATGTAGGTGCTCTGAGCAATAATGATCCATTCTGGGAAGATGTTATATTTACTATGCCTTGATCTGGCTTTGGCAGTTAAAGCCCTCTGCATATCTGTAACAGGATTGTATGGATCAAAATAAACATTTAGCAACCACAAAGATCATAACACCCTGTCCTCACATTTCAGGCCCCAAACTAGGGGCTCTTGTACACCAGAAGCTTCAAGAAATCTATAAAGAATTTGTTTCCCTATTTTACACCTTGTTGATTTTCTGGTGTTCCTTCCATGCATTAGAAGGGCTAACTGTCCCCCTGAATTTGCATATACCTCCGCCACCCAGCAAGCTATAGGCTCTTCCTTCCTGGAGTCCTGTCCCAGTCAGATATGCGTAGGGGTACTGCATGCTTTTCAAAATGTTCAATCACAGGGAAGGGGTGGGGTGAGGTGTTGGGGTCAGCCTGGCCAATTATCCTTCCAAATTTATGAATCAAATATACCATTCCATTCCCCTTCCCACTGACCTGAATTGAATCAACTTGGGAATAAAGGGGGCCCAGAGTTCTATATTAATAGAGTTCCCTACAACATGGAAGGAAACATGAGGAGTGGGAAACAAATATTTCTCCTTACATTTTCTAATGTAATTTTATTTTTTAGGTATCTGTATTCCTCCCTGACCATGTGCTTCAGGGGACGCCAATCCCAGCCCCAGTCCTAGCCCACACTGGAGAATCAGTTTGATCTAAGCCAGTCATGTTGATGCTATTCTAGTTAGCTGTGATTGGCTGAGGAAGATGTGGGTTGATGAAGATAATCCCCCCACTCTCCACAGCCACTGAGAAGATTAGGTCCCTCTTTGGATTTGAATATATTTTTCTATTAATATCTATAAATGTTTTCAATCTCCATAACACTATTATACTTTTGTTAGCTCATGTCAAACTTGTATAAAACTAACACCCCTGGATCAATTTTACATGAAGGGTTATTAAACCAGGTTAACTGTCTTCTGTAGCAGTGTCTGTGATTTTCTGAACAAAATTCAGGGTTGATAATCTTTCTCCAACTTCAAAATATAGTACAAGAAGTGAAATTTACTTCTGTACACCTGTTTGGTAACTGTTGGAATTTCATTTCCAGAAAAACAGAATTGTGTGGATTGTGAGTCACTTCTGCTGGGGATAATTAGAAAGAGAGGAAATTGGGAGTTGGGAGTGAAAAGGGGAGATAAAGCAGATGGCAGAGGAAGGATGGAGATTTTCACAGTGAATCCTTGGGGAGACAAAGGAAGATAAAGCACAGTAAACTCATAAGGGTATTCAGGTGACATCTGTGAGGAGGAGTCGAGGAGCCGGGAGTTGAGATGTGAGAGAGAGAGGTTTTGATAGACATGTGATCCGGGGAGGGGACAGAAGCATCTTCTGAGTCATGCAATCAAGAAGGCATTGATCATTTGAATGAGGAACCAGGCAAAGAAGAAAATAAGTAGAATTTACAAGCACTGCACCGAAATTTTAAGAAATGCTCAAAAGTTTCAAGCAAGCATGGTAAATGGCAATTAATATTATAGTATCTGTGTTACTAATTTATACTTATAATGTCTTTATTCTTTTATGAATGCAAAATATATTTCAAAAGACTTTCATAGATCTGATTTCAGTTTCTCAAATTCTATTTTTTTTAAATGATTTTAATTTCCCAACCTCAAAATCTCTGGCAACAGGATTTTCTGAACTTTAATTCTGAGTTTAATAAGGGATAATATTTACATTTATCAGGCAGGTGCAGTGGCTCACACCTGTAATCCCAGCACTTTGGGAGGCTGAGGTGGGTGGATCACCTGAGGTCAGGAGTTCGAGATCAGCCTGGCCAACATGGTGAAACCCCGTCTGTACTAAAAATACAAAAATTAACCAGGCATGGTGGTAGGTGCCTGTAATCCTAGCTACGCGGGAGGCTGAGGCAGGAGAACCACTTGAACCTGGAGGCAGAGGTTGCAGTGAGCCAACATCGTGCCATTGCATTGCACTCCAGCCTGGGTGACTGGGTGACAAAGCAATACCGTGTCTAAAAAAAAAAATTGCATTTATCTCTGCTAAATCTTATTAGAGTTCATAAAAGACAGATTGGCTGATTTGGTTACTTGAAATTAACAAACTTCTGCATAGGAAAACAATGCATCATATAGAGTAGAAAATCAAACAATAGATTGGCAGAATGTTAAGAATATCTGCAACACATATGAATGGCAAGGGCTAATATCCCTAATTTTCAAAAAGTTCTTTCACATTGTCAAGGAAAAAGACATATAACTTAAGTGAAAATGAGGTAAAGGGCATGAATGAGCCACTCAGCAAGGATGCAAGCAAGAAAAGCCAGAAAACAGGACATGCTGCTCAGCTTCTCTAGTAATCATGAAAATTCAAATAATAAAAAAAAGAGACCCTCATACTGGTCAGCAAAGGCAAGAGGTTAAAAAGTTGTGCTATAAATGGAATGTTTGTGTCTAATCCCAAATTTGCATGTTGAGGCCTAAATATCCAACATGAAAGTATTAGGAGGTGGGGCCTTTGAGGGGTAATAAGTCGTGAGGGTGGAGCCCTCACAAATGGAAATGGTGCTCTTATATTAGAGGATGAAGAGACCAGCACTCCCTCTCTCCACCACATGAGGATACAGCAAGAAGTCGGCCATCAGCAAATGGGAAAAGAGCCCTCAGCAGAATCAGACCATGCTCGGACTTCCAGCTTCCAGAACCATGAGAAGTAAATTTCTGTTACTTATAAACCATCCATTCTATGGTACTTTGTAGAGCAGCCTGAACTAAGACAAGTTGATAAGAACTGGTGAGAATGAGGGGACATGAGATCTTTCATACATTATCAGTGGGGTTATGAATTGCTATATAATGTTGAAAAAGCATTAAAAAATGGGCCTGGGCATGGTGGCTCACATCTGTAATCCCAGCACTTTGGGAGGCTGAGGTGGGTTCATTGCTTGAGCTCAGAAGTTTGAGACTAGCCTGGGTGACATGGGGAAACCCCATCTCTACAAAAAATACAAAAATTAGCCAGGGATAGTGGCATGTGCCTGTAGTTCCAGCTACTTGGGAGGCTGAGGTGGGCTGATGGCTTGAGCCCAGGAGGCAGAGGTTGCATGAGCTGAGATTGTGCCACTGCATTCTAGCCTGGGTGACAGAGCAAGACACTGTCTCAAAAAAAATTTTATATATATATATATTTATTTATTATATATATAATATATATATTTATTTATTATATATATAATATATATATTTATTATATATAATATATATTATAATATACTTATTATAATATATATTATATATAATATATATATTAATTATATAATAAATATATATATATATTTTATATATATGTATTTTTTTTCTTTGACCCAGAAATCTCCCTTCAGGTAATTTATTCCACAAAAATAAAAGTAAACAGTAACTAAAGATATATGTGTACAAAGATGTTTATTGCAATGGAAAAAAGTTGGAAGCTTCCTGAACGCTCATTTACTAAGCAGTAGATGAGTGAATTATGGGGCATCCATATTATGGAAACTCAGTGAGTTATTAAAAATAATGATGTGTTTCTTGAGTGTATTTTGCGAACAGTTCTTAGAATACTCTTTAGCCAGATATGTGCTTGGGTCCTTTCTTCACTTCCTTCAAGTCTTTCCTTAAATGTTACCCTGTCACAGTGGCCTTTCTTGACAGCCTTATCTGAAATCACCATCTGTACCACTCTATCCCCTACCGTTGCTTTATTTTTCTGAATAATACTTACAAATACCTGATGTTACATTACAGATACGTGTTTGCCGGTGGATTGCTGGACTCTCCTACTAGAACAAAAGCTCCATGAGGGCAGGGACTAGAAGATTTATTCATTGCTATATCCTTAATGGCTAGTGCCTGGCATATAACAGGCTCTTGATAATTTTTTTCCTATGGATGAATCTATAATATTGACTTAGGAAAAGAGTTTTCTTCCCTTCTCTCTCACCCATGCTGTTCCTGAGAGCAGTAGTCAGTAAACTTCCTGCATGCTAGTTTCCATCTCAGTTTGCTGTCTTGAGAACCTGCCCTGAAATAGATTACACATGCGTACATTGAGAACCTGTGTCTTTAAAAATATAAAAATGCAATAATGGATTTTTTTCTGTATCTTGTTGGTCTGAAGGATCATCTCAGTTCCAGAACTCCCTGTGGGGTTGGCCAAGACCTTGGTTGAGACTGCTTTACAAACCAACTTCCCTCTCTGCCTAACACTGGATCCTTCTCTTTCCTTCCACAGTCGTTGGCTTCTCTGGACCAATTTAAACCTTTATTCCACATTCATTCTGTTCATTTTTGTTGGAGTAAATGAGTAGGCAGATACTTTATTCCAGTATCAGCTTTCTGGCCTCTACCTACAAATAACAGTCCCAAGTCACTGTCAACTCCATTTCCTCATTCCAGCTCAGTCTTTGCAAAGAGGCTCTTCCTTTCATGGAATTAAAGTCAGCATCTATGGAAAAATTGAGCCAAATCCGAGATAGGTTTATAAAGAGATTACATTGATTTTCTACTCTCTGTGATTCTCTTCTTCTTTCTCCATGGTGTAGGAGTCCTACATCCAATGTGAAACTGCTGGGGTATAGAGAAAGTGAAATGTAAGGGAGATTTGGGAGTGGGAAAGGGTGCTAAAGGAAGGCCGAGGTCACGTGCAGCTTCAGTGGACATGGGGAGTCATCATCCATTCTTATCGATGACTCTATTTCATTTCTCCATTAACAAACACTCAAAGTAGATGAGAAATGTATTATCTGTATTCTCCATCAAATCTCGTTCAACTCTGTTTCAGCTTATAGGGCCTGGTGGAATAAAGTGAATAAATGATCTTTAAGGTTTCCTACCTCTATGATATTTTTCCTGCTCATGTTCTATTTTTTTTTTTTTGGATTAAAATATCCTAAGAAGCTGAGACACATATTCTGCCAGTAGTTGACTATACATGACCACCCAGCTAAGACAGTAAGTCAGAAAGGTCGAAGGACAGAAAGTTATTGAATATTCAGTAAGCATTCATTAGCATGTGTGCCTAGTACACAGTCATACTGTTGTCTTGCAAATGACATCAACACTGTATTTACACTTACAAGGAGAACGCTGTTTCAGCATATTGTTAATTAGGACACTACCCGAGGCTAGTGCCGATTAATTTCCTCAAATATGCTTACTGTATAGAGTAATCAAGATTAATTAACACATAATATTGGTCCAAAATGAGAGGATTTGAGGAGAATCTTGCTTTGCTTGTCTCCTGTTAAATAAGCAGCTGAAAATCTTCCAGCTGAGGCAACCTTTTGCGCAGTGTCTACTAGTTCATCCTAATAGGTACCATGGTGTTAGGTGATCAAGAGATGATAAATAGACAGCCAGTAATACTCTTTCAATTACCCTTGTAAAGCTGCTACTTACAGCCCTCAAGGGTATTGGATCAAGACACCGGCAGGCTAATGGGCAAGATGCCTATGGAGAGAGCTTGGCACTCAAGAGTCAGAGGAACTTAATTTTGCTGTAATGTCTGACCACCACTTGGTAGCTGATATTTCTCTCTAAATTTTTACAGTGCTTCCTTCAAGGTGACCCACTGTTATGTTTCCTGGGATCAGTAAAATTGTTGTTAGTACTGGGCTGATTTTTATTTTATTTAAAAATATTTCTCAGGCCTCCATGTGGTCCTCTTGGACACTGCCTAATTGTAATTGTATGAACTGAACCTGCATTAGAACTGGCTTTATGGTCTTCTGCCTTCTCAAGCTTTGTTTTGCTCTGTCCTTTTCTGGATCATACATTCATCTCAGTGTGTCATTCTATAGCCAAATGTTGCATTCTCTGTACGTACTATGCTAGGTGTTTTGTGAAATATTACTACGGACAAGACTTATGACAGCCACCAGCAGCTCCAAGGGTAAATCTGAGGGGAGCATTTATTGTACCCATAATTTCCACCACTTTCCCAAAGCTCTGCTAGGCATGGAGCTGTGGGTGGAGACAATCTATGCTGTTAAAATCTAGGCGATGCCTCCTCACCCTTTGAAATTGAAGAGGTAGTGATGAGCTCTGAATTGCCTTTGGGGTTCCTCTTCCCTTGCCTTAAAGAATAGCACATGTTCTGAGTTGAACAGCATTATAATCTTGTCCTATAAAATTTAAGAAGTCTGGCAGTCTTCCTTCATTCTTTTCCATCACTTCAAACTGGCAGTTTTCCTGCTGGGGTAGCTGGTTAAGTTCATGGTTCAAGCCCACACTAATCTCCTTATTAAAGAATTGCTTGGTCACATCCTTAGTGTTCTCTTCCGAACATATTTTCTCTTTTTTTTGTGATTTGGATAAGTGAAGAGTTTTCCAAATCTTTACATTCTAGTTCCTTTTTGCTTAATAATTTCATCTTCAAGAGCACTCTTCTCACATTTCACTATAAATGGTCAAGAGGAACCAAGGTTCTCCTTCAACACTTTGCTTAGAAATCTTATCAGCTAAAACCAATTTCTTTGCTCACAAGTTCCACCTTCCACAAAATTCTGGAAATGAACACATTTCAGCTAAATTCTTTGCCACCTTATAAACACAAGGATTATCTCCTTTCCATTATCTTATAACCTGTTCCTCAATTCCATCTGAGACCTCATCAGAATGGCCTTTACTGTCCATAGTTTTTTTTTTTTTTTTCTTTTTTTTTGAGACAGAATCTTGCTCTGTTGCCCAGGCTAGAGTGCAGTGGCATGATCTCGGTTCACCGTAAACTCTGTCTCCTGGGTTCAAGTGATTCTCCTGCCTCAGCCTCCCAAGCAGCTGGAGTACAGGCATGTGCCACCTCACCTGGCTAATTTTTGTATTTTTAGTAGAGGTGGGCTTTCACTATGTTGGTCAGGCTGGTCTTGAACCCCTGACCTGAAGTGATTCACCTGCCTTGGCCTCCCAAAGTGCTAGGATTACAGGCATGAGCCACTGCTTCTCCCTACTGTCCATATTTCTACCATATTTCTATCTGTTCCATATTTCTATCTGTTCATGATAACTTGTGAATTTTCTAGGAAGACAGAAGGTTTCTCTATAGTTCTCCTGTTTCCTTTTTGAGTCCTCATTAGAATCACCTTTACAAGTCTGTCCATGATAATCCAGACTTTTCTAGCATTCATCTCAAAACTCTTTGGGCCTCTACCCCTTACTCAGTTCCAAAACTACTTCCACCATTTTAGGTATTTGTTATAATAGTGTCTACTCCTGGTACTAATTTTTCTTAGTAAGCTTGGACTACTATCACAAAATACCATAAGCTGGGTGGCTTAAACAACAAACATTTATTTCTCACAGTTCTGGAGGCTGGGAAGTCCAAGATCATGTCATGGTGAGGGCCTGATTCATGATCCACAGATGGCATTCTTTTCACTTATTCTCACATGATAGAAGAAAGCATGCTGTCTCCAGATTCTTATAAAGACACTAATCCCATTCATAAGGGCTTTCCTTATATGACCTCATCTAATCCTAATTATCTCCCAAAGACAGGCTTCAACATAAGAATTTTGAGGGGGATGCAAGTCCATAACACCATCCAAAATAAACATGAGTGGAAGTAAAAAACAGGAAACTTGCAATGTAAGTAGTTTCAAGCAACTCCAAATAAATAGATAAAATCAAAGTAAAATCAGCGTACCTGGTATAAAAATGAATGCCGAAGTAAGTTTCCAGCCTCTTTCCAATCAGATCATCACGCCCGAATCTTCCCCTAAGTGGAATTCCAGAGCCTCTGTTGGGCCCTGCTCCTTATGGGAATGAGGATCTAGGGGAGGAGGCAGGCAATTCCCAACAACCTCAGTCGAAAGCAGAATGTGGAAAGGACTTTGATTTAGATACGAAATAAATGCTATGAGAGAAGTGAGAGTGGGGAAAGAGTTTTGAGTTTTGTAATAAATAATATCCAAGTGTAGGTGTATCTATTGATCTAAAGTAGAGTTTCCTTCTGGAACAAGAAAAGGGATATATAATAGAGGACTATATTTTGCTGACTCAATAGGAAAGCAACACAGAAACTCACAGAAGTGAGATTTAACTAAACCTCAAGGGATCTGAGCAGCATGTCATCTTAGAACACACAAGGAAGGGCTCAGGGACTGGATAAAGTTAAACCAGGAGTGAAGAGCTTAAGCCTGAGGTTGAGGCTGTGGACTCATTAGTTGGGAAATAAAGCCTAAAAATTAAGCTGTCTGGGCTTGGTCTGAAGCCCTGGCTTTGACAGTGAGCTAATAGACTCTCCACATGCTGCTGTCAAAAAGGGTCTTTGCCTTCAGTGAAAATGGGAGATTATGTCGCTGGGAGGTTATAGAGCTTCTCTTAGGGCAGCAAGTAAATCAATACTGATGATGGCAACTGAATCACATAATTCTGCTGACTTGTAGTCATGTCTCAAATATTATCTTGAGAGCCCTCGAGATTTCCCAAGTGGAGAGTGATGTGTGCATGCATGTGCGTGCGTGCGTGTGTTTGTGTGCTCATGTGCACAGACACAGACTGTACAAGTGCTGTCTCTTCAGCCTTCCCCTGGTTTCCAGGGCACTTTTTTGTTTCTCACCCCACCGTGCCCTTTACTGGACTGTGAGTACCCCAGGAGCAAGAAAAGCAAATTCCTGCTTTTCTTTATAACACTCGTAGTGCCAAGCACTGAGTGTGCACTAGCCAGGCATACAGAGTTACAAATGGACTTTTAATCTCTTCCCTGTTTAGGTATTCAGGTGATAGTGACAAGAAACAGCAAGTATATCTCTAGGATAGATGGATGTTAAGTATAGAGAGTTATAGAGGGAGATGGGTATTTAACTCGGCATATATGCTACTTAGTCATCCATGGAAATCCCCTTCAAATTCCGGTTAGTCCTTTAGCCCTTCCCTGTTCAGTCATTTATTGAGTCTGGGTTCATTTATAGATCACAGATGCTATTTCACAATAGAAACAACCTTGCGGCAGCATTGCCGTGGTCAGTAAGTGTTATGGACTGAATTGTGTCTCCCCTGAATTTCATGTTGAGGTTCCAACTCTCATGGCCTCAGAGTGTGACTGTACTTGGAAATTAGGTTGAAACGAGGCCGTTAGGGCAGGCACTAATTCAATATGACTGGTTTTCTTATAAGAAGAGGAGATTAGAACACAAAGAGAGACATCAGGGGTGTGTGTGTCCAGAGAGAAAAAGCCGCGTGAGGACGCGGTGAGCAGGTGGTCATCTGCAAGCCAAGGAGAGAGGCCTCAGGAAAAACCAAACCTGTTGACATTTTGATCTTGAACTTCTGGGCCCCAGGACTTTGAGAAAACAAATTTGTATTGTTTAAGGCACCCAGTCTGTGATATTTTGTTAAGGTAGCCCTAGTAAACTAACATACTGTACTTTAAATAGATGTTTAGTTTAATATTATCGTAGAGGAAAACAGACATGATTTAGAACAATGTTCTATTATGCTACCAGGTAATATCTCCTATAGATAATTTTGGTTAGTATAAGTGCGTAGGAAACCACTTCAAGACTTATTCCCTTAAACATTTATTGTTTCTCTCACCCTCTCTCTTTTGTGTGCATCAACGGGGCTCATTTGGACAGTTTTTTCTTCAGATGTCTGTCAAAGTTACAGCCAGATGTCAATGAGAACTGCAGTTATCTCCAGAGTCATCTGAGTTCTATGTCCAAGATGGTGTCTTCATTCCTGTGTCAGGTGCCTGAGCTTTTATGCCTGGAAGAACTGGAGGCTGAACCTCTCTTTCCACGTGACCTCTCTATGTAGCTTCTCCATAGTGCTTCCTCATGTCTGGGTGGTCTCAGTAACTTCTTACCAGGCATCTGGCTTTCCCCAAAATGAGGGTTCCAAAAGACCAAGGTAGAAGCTATGAGGGTTCTTTCAACCTAGCCATGGAAACCCCTTCTGCTGCAATCTGCTGCTTACCAGTGAATCACAGTCTGGTTCAGATGAAAGGGAGGTGATTCCACAGGGCATGAATACTGGGAGGGGTGGTCCATTGGGGGCCACCATTGATCTCAGGTACTGTGTATATCTTGACTGGACCTTTGTAATTAGTTCCTAACCATTTCCTAACCATTTATGGACATTTACATATAATACTAATCAGTTCTTCACTTTGTATCTGGATTGGTCTTTTAAATGCATCACGGTGACTACATAACTCAAAACCTTCCCATCCTTCAGACCCTGCATGATCTAGAGTGGAATTTGCAATCCCATCCTCATGACCCACTACTAGAAGGCAAAATCTGTATGTTGTACACAATTTTTCCCTAATAAGAGTTTAAAAAGCTGGGTGTGGTGGCGTGCACCTGTAATCTCCTCTATTCAGGAGACTAAGGATTGCTTGAGCCCAGGAGTTCAAGGCTGCAGTGAGCTAGGATTATGCCACTGCATTCCAGACTAGGTGACAGAGCAAGACCCTGTCTTTAAAATAATAATAAAGACTCAAGGAACATGAATTTGGGATTTTTATTAGTTTTAGAATTCAAAATGTATTAAGAGATGGTCACAATTTTCTATGATGATGAAGCCATTCTCATTCACTTGTATTCTGACATCCTCACGGGGTAGAGAAGAAAGTGTTGGAGGCCTGGGGAGCACAGAAACTGTTCACAGCCAGCTAATTTTCTACGCCCAGCCAGCAGTACATGGCCACCACTGAGGGAGCATCACCAGCTGTGGTGATGAGGTGTCAGTGGGGCTCCATTTTGCAAACAGTGCTCAGTGGACCAGTCTTCAGCAACATGTTAATTACATTTCTGCAAATAAATAAAAGCTAATTAAGTAAAAACTTAAAATGATGGTCTAATTCAAGTAAATATATAATACATGGTGGCGCCATTGATAATTTGTAACTTTATTGTTAATTTTACTGTTACACATTTTGCTCCTGGATATGTGTTTAAATGAAGAATAAAACTAAGAATGACTGAAGAAAAACTGAATCACACAATCACACAGTACCTACAGAGTCATTACAGATGAGTGAAAATTCCTGCTTTCCAACCATCCATCAGTTAGATAATCAGAGCAACAGGAAAGGGGATATTTGTAATAGACTTATTCCTAGCAAAATGAAAAATCTGAAAATTGTTGCTATTTTAATTGATAAAATCACACATATGTTGATCCTGTGTTAAAGTAGCTTCTTTGAATATGCTTAATAAAATAGTTTTATTTTTATATCTACTTAAATTTTGAGGCAATATTAAGCAGTACAATTTGGTTGTGACATACTTTTGTACATACCACATCCACAAAGCAAGAAACAAACAAAATTCTGCAGCTCCGTTTGTGTTACGAATTTTTCCATTTCTATTGTTATATAGCAAACCAGCAAAACTTAGTGGTTTAAAGCAGTAACAGCTTCTTATTTCTTATGGTTTGGTGGGTTCGCTGGTGGTTCTCCTGCTGGCCTTGCCTGCTGAGGCTGCTTTTAGCTAGTGTGTCTGCTGGGGGCTGGCTGCTCCAGGATGGTCTCACTTCACTTACATGTTTGGCTTCAGAAGGTCTGGCTGGAATAGCTGGGATGACTGTGGCTCTGCACATCATCCTCACAGTCTCTCATCCTTGAGGAGACTGGTCTGGTTTTCTCATGTAGTGTCTGGGTTCCAGCAACAGAAACTGCAAGTCCCCTGGAGGGCTGAGCTCCAGGGGTCACAGTGTCACTCCTACTTCATTACAAGGGACAGACCAAGTACTAAGACCAGCCCAGCATCAAGAGGTGGGGACATGGGCTCCTTTTTATGGGAGAAATTGCAAATAACTTGTGGTGATATTTAATCTACCACAGGTAGAAATTTAATTTTCCAGTATTTTGTTTGTATTAGTTTGTTAGGGCTGCCATAACACAACACAACACAACAGATGATGGCTTAAGAGACAGAAATGTATGTTATCACAGTTCTGGAGGCTGGAAGTTCAAGATCAAGGTTGTTGGCAGGTTGAGTTTCTCTGGAGGGCTCTCCCTTCAGCTTGCAGATGGCCGCCTTCTCTCCATCTCTGCGCATGGTCTTTTCTCTGTGCATGCACATCCCTGGTGTCTCTCTGTGTGTCCAGTTTTCTCTTCTTATAAGGACACCAGTCAGGTTGGATTAGAGCTCACTCCAACAACCTCATTTTAACTTTAATCCCCTGCTTAAAGGCTTTGTCTGCAAACACAGTCATGTTCTGAGGTTTTGGGGGTTAGGACTTCAATATACACATTTTGGGAGTGGAGACACAATTCAGCCCCTAACATTATTTATTTATTCTTTGGTTAAAACCCAGGTGTTTCCTGAGAGTGTATGGCACCAGAGAAGGGGCTGACTGAACTGATGAAATGTGCAGGTATATGTTGGTTTTGCTTGTTCTGTGATCTTCTCTCTTCTGATGCAAGCGACTTTCCCTTGGGCATAGCCAGAGTCAGAATGACCCATTCACAGATGGGCACATGACCTTAGGCTTGTGTCCTAACTCAGCCGCATGTTTGCATTGGAACTCTTCTTTCTCTGGGGCCTGCTGAATTGGTAGCATATACATTTGGATTTTCTAGTGAACATTGTCTGGTTACAATGTAGTGAGAAGCAACTGGAGAAGAAAAGCAAAGCAGAAGAAAATAGATATAAAAGTTGGAATAGATAAGCATCTTGATGATGCAATTTTAAGGCTGGGGATACAGCTGTTCCCTTGAAGTTTAGCTCTTGAATCTCCCTAACATAGGAACCAGTAAATTCCCTTTAATTTTTTTTTTTTGTGTGTGTGGGGGTTGGGAGAGGGGTTGAGTCAGAAAGTTGGGTTTCTGTTGCTTGCAACCTAGAGCTCAACCTGAACTTTGGGTGTGGCCCATTTACAATTTTTGAGTGACCCTAACCTGGAGGATAAATTTCAAGTTCCATTACCTGACATGTAACTTATGCACAATCTATTCCTGACCTATTTTTCTGACTTCTATCAAAATCTGACACCAACTTAGGCCAGGTGCAGTGGCTCAAGCCTGTAATCCCAGCATTTTGGGAGGCTAAGGTGGGTGGATCATTTGAGGCCAGGAGTTAGAGACCAGTGTGTCCAACATGGCAAAACCCTGTCTCTACTAAAAATACAAAAATTAGCCAGGTGTAAAGGCACATGCCTGTAATGCCTTTAATCGCAGCTACTCAGGAGGCTGAGGCACAAGAATTGCTTGAATCCAGGAGGCGGAGGTTGCAGTGACATGAGATCCTGCCACTGCACTCCAGCCTGGGTGACAGAATGAGACTCTGTCTCAAAAAAAAAAAAAAAAAAGAAAAAAAGAAATAAAGGAAGTCTCTCGCTTCTCTCTCTCTCTGTCTCTCTCTCTCTTCCTTCCAGTTCTGGTTCTCACTGACCCAAACAATTGTGGTTATTATTGATAGGCTGTTTTAATTCTTTAGTACTGAATTTTTCTGTTAGATCATATTTCAGTATCTCTCCTAGAATTAGTTTTCTAGAGAACTGCTCAGATGACTGAACTCTCCACAGTCCACCTTCTTTTCCCTTCATGGTTGTTCAGTTCCTCATCTTAACTGGGGTACCATCCAAGTGCTCATCCAAGCCACAGTCCTCAAAGTCATATTTAAATCCTCAAGAAGACAGTAAGCAATTGGCAGAAAGGAAAATAGTTGTGTACCCTCTATGGGCCAGACTTTGGATGAGGCATTTGAGTGACATAACCATGAGATTCTGTGGAACAGATTGCCAGTGTGGCTGGCTATCATTGTAGAGGAGTGGCATTGGAGATAAATCCGGAAGGAAGAGGATTTATAGGTGAACGGAGAGGTTAGCAAGCAAGAAACATGTTAATCAAGGAACAACGAGCCAGATAGCAATTAATGGCTGGATTTCTTGTATATTCACAGCATAGGTGTTTTTTTGTGGATGCAAAAGTGGCTCCATCTTGGATGCTAATTTGCCATGTTGACTTATGATTAACTGCAGTCCCATGAATGTCTCCTGATTTCTAGTTTATTTGCCATCCCTAGTGTAGGAACATGTACTCACTATAAATTCCACCTTTAGATCAAAGCAATCTTGATGTTATCACACAAATTATAGGTTTTTACCTACATAGCTTTCTGAAGGGTTGCCTTTAACTGTTTCTATAGAGTACGTGTACCTTTCCCTATGGTATATAAGCCCCGGGTCTGGGGAGTATATTGTTATGGAGATCTACCTGTCTTGTGGCCCCCCAATTCCATTTTCATCTGCGAGTTCTACTGTTTACTGACAAACTGCATTTGTCTACTTTGTTCTTTGGTTTCTTGGCTCCTTCAGCATTTGTGGGCTACTTTGCATATATGGCCCTTTCATGGAACAATATTAGTCAGGGTTCTCCAAAGGAACAGAACCAATATGATATATATAGATATAGATATAGTAGAGGAAAAGTATTATGAGAGTTGGCTCAAGGGATTATGGAGGCCAAGAAGTCCCATGATATGCCATCTGCAGGCTGGAAAACCAGGAAAGCTGGCAGTGTAATTTGGTATGAGTCCAAGGGCAGGGGAAGATGGATGTCCCAGGTCAAGGAAAGAGAAAAAGAACTCACCCTTCCTCTAACTTTTTATTCAATCCAGGCCCTCACCAGATTCACCAGATTGGATGATACCTCCCCACATGGGTGAGGGCAGATCTTTCCTCTCATTACTGACTTAAATGCCAGTCTTTTCCAGAAACACCCTCACAGGCACACTCAGAAATAATGTTTGACCAGCTATCTGGATATCTCTTCATCTAGTCAAGTTGACACAAGAAACTGACCATTATAGTAGGTTTTGTCATTAATTCTTGTGTTAGCTAGGGTAAAACTAAGTAGCTGCCACACAGATCTGAAAATACAATGGTTCAAAGAATGAAGAATTTTATTTCTGTCTTATGAGACAGCATTGGTGTGAACAATTCAAGTTGTCAGGGCAGCTACTTTCTGAGTTGTTGGCTGGCCATCCTCTAGAGCGTTGCCATTTTCTGCATGGTTGAAGCTGGATTGATGTCCCATCCAGGTTCCAGAGGGGTGAGGGCATACAGAGGAGGTGCATCCCATTCGCTGCAACCCAGACCCACAGGAACAAAATGAGGCTGGGAAATGTAGTTTAGCTAAGCAGCCTGCATTAATCTTCAAGTCCATTCAATTCAGCTTAGAAGATTGAGAGAATGAGTTTGGCGGATGAATGATATAGTTTGGCTCTGTATCCCCACCCAAATCTCACCTTGAATTGTAGTAATCCCCATGTGTCGTGGGAGAGACCTGATGGGAGGTAATTGAATCACGGGGGTGGGTTGTTCCCATGTTGTTCTCATGATAGTGAATGAGTCTCATGAGATCTGATGGTTTTATAAAGGGAAGTTCCCCTGCACAGGTTGTCTTGCCTGCCACCATGTAGGGTGTGCTTTTGCTCTCACTTTGCCTTCCACCATGATTGTGAGGCCTCCCAAGCCATGTGGAATTGTGAGTCCAATGAACCTCTTTCTTTTATAAATTACCCTGTCTCAGGTATGTCTTTATTAGCAGCATGAGAATGAACTAACACAATGGACAACCTGCAGTCTCTGCTGCATTCCCAGTGACTTCCTCCACTCCTTTGGGAGTTTATTAGGCATGACAGCGAGGTTGTTGAGGGCAGGGAGGAGTGGGTGGTAGGCAAAAGGAGGGAAGGTCCTGGACCAGCACCCAGAGCAGTGGTATAAGCCTCACTGTACATTCCCACCAACCACACTGGACAGAGTGTTGTACTTCTAGGATCAAACAACAGGACATTTTCTAATTTGCAGACATCAATTAAGTTAGCAATTAGATTGGAATGTTTACAACTTAAATTTGTCCTCCCATAATCTTTTTTTTTGTTTGTGTTTGAAATGGAGTCTTGCTCTGTCACCCAGGCTAGGGTGCAGTGGTGCGATCTCGGGTCACTGCAAGCTCTGCCTCCCGGGTTCATGCCATTCTCCTACCTCAGCCTCCTGAGTAGCTGGGACTACAAGCACCTGCCATCATGCCCGGCTAAGTTTTTGTATTTTTAGTAGAGATGGGGTTTCACCATGTTAGCCAGGATGGTCTAGATTGTCCTCCCGTAATTTTTAATAAAAACCCTGGCCCCCGTTAATGCTTAAACACAGCACAATGTGAAGAGATGAGAAGGTAAATGACCACATATCCGGAGGATGTTGATGTAAAAATCTTCTCCAGAGGCACACAGCCCTCCTAGGTCAACAGTTTATGTTTTTTATTTCAGGGACCTTTGTGTTTCTGGTTGTGATTTGACTTTGCATACGTATCATGTAGTCACATTTTCTGCCAGAGAAGTTACTTCCTATTGTGTATGATAGAAGTAAGAACATCATTATTTTGCACAGGTGACAAAACCCTCAGGACACCCAGACACTCTCCTTCACCTGAGAGTGTCTGGAATTGTGGGTTTAGGAGACAGGGATGATCTGCTGTTTCATTTGCTTTTAATCATCCCATCATCTGTCCCTCCTGGCAGGTGATGTGGTGGATGTGCTTGATGAGACTCCCTTACCAAAATGTCTTCTTGGAAATACTGCTAGAATCTGTTCACATGCAGAGGATAGGACACACACACACATACACACACACACACACACACACAGAGATATTTAATTAATTAATAACAGACATTAAATTAATACATTCTATTTTACAAAGCAATAAATGAAAGCTTAAAAAATGCAAAGTAGATATTACTTGGAAGAGGATTTCAAGCCTGTCTCTTCATTTCCCAGTCATTAAATCATAATTAGATATTGTCTACACTATGCCCCTTTCATATCTGTAACAGAATCCGACTGTGGATGTGGTGGAAGCCTGGGTACCAGCTGTTTTGCTCCTTCTTTCTTTCCTGAAGCACATGCCTGTTTGTGGCAGTTTGAAAGTTTACACTTAAGAAGCTTAACTTTTTTCCCCCAAAGAGTCTTGCTCTTTGGGGCTGTCATCTTCTTCAGATGCAGCCTGGTGGGAATGAATCCCTGTTAAAATGAGAAAGAGACCATCTCTTATCGTGCCTGCGAGGGTCAGGGAAGGGGCACTCCACTATTCTGCCTTATGAGCTTTTCCCTCAGGGTCCCATCTGCCTCATCAAATTCTGCCTCTAACTCGCTGATACCAGCCCCCTGGGAGTTGTTCTCAAAATCCAAAATCAATAAACACGGCTGTCAATCACACCAGGCCTTCTCAGCTCCGAGGTGCTACCTTTCTTGACTGAGGATTTCTGCAGAAGCCCAGAGCTCCATTTTCACAGCAGCCTGCTGGGTTCTCAGTGAAGTTTGGTAATTCTCGCGATTAATTGCCTCATTAATAAATGAGATCCACACAGTATACATGCTTTTAGCCAGGTTGTCAGATACTTTTGAAAGGGTTTAATGTCAATAAAACTTTCAATGTTGCCATTAGCTTACTTATGTAAGCATTTAACATGCTCCACTTGGGCGATCGCTGCTTTGGGAAAATAGGTTATCTGCTAATTTCTATATTTCATACACAGTAAGAACTTTGATGTAAGTCTAAGGAGGTTGCTGTGTGAGGCTGGGAGCTGTCGAAGAGGCAATAGAAAAATGAAAATGAGTGAAAGCTAGCTCAAATTTGAACATTACCCAGGCAGTAGATAGCCTGAATTTGAGCATGACATACAGGCTTACTAAGTACCTGGCTCAAGTTTGAAAGCTTCGGTGCTGAATTTCACTGAGGTCCTTTGTTACCCTGTTACGTCTTTCCTGCCTTGGGATATTTGCATTGGTTTTTCTTTCTTCATTGATGTTTTCCCTCAGGATCTTGCATGGCTCCCTCTTGAACTTGTTTCAGTTTTCCACTGAAATGTTACCACCTTGGAGAGGTTACTTCATCACTTTAGTAAAAATCACTCTGCCTGTTATCACTGTCTACCTCTTCTTGTTCTTCAATACCTGACATGATGGTGTGTGTTTATTTGTTTATTGCCTGTGATATGGTTTGGCTCTGACCCCGCCCAAATCTCATCTTGAATTGTAGTTCCTATAATCTCCATTTGTCAGGAGAGGGACCTGGTGGGAGGTAATTGAATAATGGGAGTGGTTAGCACCATGTTGTTCTTGTGGTAGTGAATGAGTTCTTACTGAGATCTGATGGTTTTATAAGGGGCTTTTCTCCCTGCTTTGCTCTGCACTCCTCCTTCCTGTTGCCATGTGAAGAAGGACATGTTTGCTTTACCTTCTGCCATGATTGTAAGTTTCCCAAGGCCTCCCCAGCCATGCAGAACTGTGAGTTAATTAAACCTCTTTTCTTTATAAATTACCCAGTCTTGGGCAGTTCTTTTTTTTTATTTTTTATTTTATTATTTTTTTTTAGATAGAGTCTCACTCTGTCACCCAGGCTGGAGTGCAATGGCATGGTCTCAGCCCACTGCAACCTCTGCCTCCTGGATTCAAGCAGTTCTCCCACCTCAGCCTCCCAAGTAGCTGGGACTACAGGCGCCCGCCACAAGGCTGGCTAATTTTTTGTATTTTTAGTAGAGATGGGGTTACACCGTGTTAGCCAGGATGGTCTCGATCTCCTGACCTTGTGATCCGCTCACCTCGGCTTCCCAAAGTGCTGGGATTACAAGCGTGAGCCACCACATTGGATGGTTCTTTATAGCAGCATGAGAACGGACTAATACAGTTGGTCTCCCTGGAGCAGAAGCTCCAAAGCCAAGGCCTGAGTTTGTTTTGCTCACTGCTGTATATCCTTAGAGCTGAGAACAATTCTTGTTATATTGTAACTGCCCAGTAAATATGTGACAATTGAATAAATGAAATTCTAATAACAGCAATGGAAAGAATAATAATAAAACTTCCCAAATACAAGCTTATGGAAATGAACAACATTCATATTGACAACTCATCATTCTAGATATGATTCTATATCCACTTCTACAAGAATAAGATACAAAGCTATTGGTGCTATTGAATATGTAAAGTAAAATGTAAATATAAAGTAGTTGTTAAAAATACAACTATTTAAAATTCAAAATTTAAAAAAAATTTTAATTTTATTTTCATTCAAACTGAAGAAATGAAAATGAAGGAAAGGTAAAATTTTAAATGGATTTTTTTTTACAGCAAGAGATATTTTATCAAAGATACCACTAAAGAGATTATTAAGAAGAAAACATTAAGAAGTTGACATCACTATCATTTTTTTAAAAAACGACATTTGGAATTTGAGTTGCTGCCATAAAAAGTTAATATTTTGACCTATCTGCTCACCCTCTACCTCCCAATTTTTGTTGATTACACCTTTCATAATGCTGGAGATTTACTTTGTGTTTGGTATATAATTCACACAACTGTCAAGTATTTATATTTAAATAGAGTCACTGCCTACCATCAGTTCTCCCCCTTCCCTCCCTCCCTTCCTTCCTTCCTTTCTTCCTTCCTTCCTTCCTTCCTTCCTTCCTTCCTTCCTTTTCTTCCTTCCTTTCTTCCCTCCTTTTTCTTCCTTTCTTCCTTTTTCTTTCTTTCTTTCAAAATAGGGTCTCACTCTATCACCCAGCCTGGAGTGCAGTGGTACAATCACGGCTTACTGCATCCTTGACCTCCCAGGCTCAGGTGATCCTCCTGCCTCAGCTTTCCAAATGGCTGGGACTACAGGCATGCACCACCATGCCCGGCTAATTTTTTTGTATTTTTTGTAGAGGCAAGGTTTTGCCATGTTGATCAGGCTGGTCTCAAACTCCTGGCCTCAAGCGATCTGCTCACCTTGGCCTCCCAAAGTGCTGGGATTACAGGTGTGAGCCACTGCATTCAGGCTCCGTCAGTTCTTTCTAATGTGCTCCTCTATTCCTTAGGTTTAAATCTTGATTAGATTTTTATTTGACTGGTTTCTTAGTGTGTTCTGGCTGCTACAACAAAATACTATAGACTGGGTGGCTTAAACAATATGTATGTATTTTCCATAGTTCTGGAAGTCCAAGACCAAGGTGCTGGCAGATTCAGTGTCTAGTAAGGGGTGGCTTCCTGGTTCACAGGTGGTTGTAACCTCACGTAGCAAAAAGGGCAAGACAGCTCTCTGGGGCTTCTTTTATAAGAACACTAATCCCATTCATGCTCTACCCTCCTGACCTAATCACCTCCCAAAGGCCCAAACCTCCAAATACCCTCCCATTGAGAATTAGGTTTCAATCTATGAATATTAGGGGTACATGATCATTCAGTCCACAACAACTAGATTCATTGACAAGTGGATTTTTCCAGCAGGCCCATAGGGTGGCACTGTAGCACTGCTGTTAAGAGTAGAGTCTCTAGCATCACTACCTAGGGCTAACATCTCAGTTCCCCCGTTTCCTAGCTGTGAGACCTTGGGCAAGTTACTTACTTTCTCTGTATCTTAGTTTCTTTATCTGAAAAAATCAAGATAACAATAGAATCTACTTTATTCTGTTTTATGAAATGAGATCATTCACGCTGTTCAAATAGTGTTTGGCCCACAGTAAGTCTACTTCAACAACTCCCCTTAAGAGAGATCTCATTACTTGTAGTATAGTCTGCCCAAAATACTTCTCATCCTGCTTAACTGTTAGGACCAAGAGGTCTAAAATTCTTCCCTCCTGAGGCCTCACACTTACACAAATATTGTTGTTTTCTTATCTTGCTCTTTCCTGTGGGTACTTGTGAGTTCAAAGACTATGATCTCTGACATTCGCAGCCATGAAAGTGATAATGGGAGGTGAAGACAGTGTAGCTACAACCAGCCTTAGGAAGCTCAGAAAGCTGGGGGCGGCTGGGCCAGGGGCTGTTGAGCCACTTTGGAATCCTTCTTATGAACCAGCAGCCTGGGAGAAGGTCTGCAGCTAGGAATGCCGCAGCAGCCTGCATCTGACAAGTTTATTTCCATAGTTGGCTGTGATTTGCCCTGAAATGGATATCCCTCCCGCCAAGGTACATGCTGTTTGCTCAGATGTTGGTCACATTTTGATAATCATTTAACCTTTATTTATTCTGCACGTCCTACGGTGTAGATAATCGTCCCTGGCTGCTGCAGGAGCTCCACTGGAGACAGTGTGGAGCTGGAGGACCGCTTCCTACTGGGAATCTCCTCTAGAGATGGATATGTTCATTTCAATGGAAAGTTCCTCACCAATCTGATTTGTAGACAGAATTGACACTTTTAATTAACAGCAAATGAGAAAAATGGGACATTTTTTCTTTAGATTTTCACTTCGGGAGTTCTGATGAAGCCCTCCTTTTTTTTTGTATTGTGATTATTCCTCTCTCTCATGTATTCTTTGACATAAATATGCTTGAGTTCATTTATTTTCATAACAGAATTATGGAGATCGGGAAATGGAGAAGAGTAAAATAGTGCAAAGTCTTTTCAAATTTCATTGATGAACCACTGCATCTATTTATAAATGAAATTTGACATTTTAAATTTAATTTCATTTGTATTATCTTTTATCTGTGAAATATTTTTTAGGCCTTTATATGAAGTTTATGGTGGCTTGATAAAAATAAATTAGAATGCCTTCTATAATCTTTCATTTTCAGTTTAAATAGTATTTAAATAGTATTAGAATTAAGTATTATTTTTACATGATTCCTGAACTTTTTAAAATTAATTCTTTAATTCTGAAGAGAGCTTTATATATACATTTATAAAGTTTTTTTTTTTTTTCTAAAGACCTAGCTTTTGGAGGTTCTTATCAATTTCCCACAAAAAGTGATTTCCAAAACATGCGCATTGTTCTTAATCATTAAAAATGTTACTTGAACTTTAGACTTTTGTCTGTGAATATTATCTTCTGTAGTGTGCAAATAAAATAGGGAAATATACAGACAGAGAGTGGATTGAAGAGCATTTGGAGAGATCCTTCCATTCCAAAACATCAGAGAGCAGGATGAGTACACATAATGGCCTTGCTCTTCTGCTTAACTCTGAGCTGGGCCTTGGCATTATGCCCTCAGCTTACATCGAGAAATTCCTGAAGAAACAGAGGTTTTGCAGGGGTACAGCTGAAGATACTGTATTCTATTTTACTCAGTAACCTCTATGTAAAGGCCTGGACACAACTTTTCATTTAGACTTGTGCTGTCTGTATATGACTTCTGAGCAAATGAAATATGGCTAGTGCAAATGAGGAATTGGATTTTATTTAATTTTTAATTAAATCAAATGTAAAAGTGAACACAGCCATGAGAGAACATTTAAGGATGTTGGAACAGTGTGGGTATGTGAATCTACTTTTTCAACAGTCCATTTGTGAAATCCAAATATAGATCAAGTATTTCTGATAAAAATTTAGTACATCTCGGCCGGGCATGGTGGCTCACGCCTGTAATCCCAGCACTTTGGGAGGCCGAGGCAGGTGGATCACGAGGTCAGGAGATCGAGACTATCCTGGCTAACACAGTGAAACCCCGTCTCTACTAAAAATACAAAAAAATTAGCCGGGCGTGGTGGCGGGCACCTGTAGTCCCAGCTACTTGGGAGGCTGAGGCAGGAGAATGGCGTGAATCCGGGAGGCGGAGCTTGCAGTGAGCCGAGTTTGCACCACTGCACTCCAGAGCCTGGGCGACAGAGCAAGACTCTGTCTCAAAAAAAAAAAAAAATTAGTACATCTCCATTGAGTATAAAATGGAGTATAAAATTTGTACTATGAGTATAAAATATACATCATATTTTGAAGACAGTATTTAAAAAAAGAATAAGAAATCTTAGTAGTCTTATATATTGACTATGTTGAAATGATAATATTTTGGATATATTGGGTTAAATAAAATGTTAAAACCAATGTCATCTTTTTTTAACATTTTTAAATGTGGCTGTTAGAAAATTTAAAATTTCATAGGTGACTCAAATTGTATTTCTATTGAACAGCTCTGGTATAAAGTTCCAGGAAGAAACATCATTTCTTCTAAGAAATTAGTATGCATTTTTTCCTCTTCTCATAGACAATATGAATGTTATAATCAAATTAATTTATACAAGTAGGTAAATCCTTGGCCATCAGAACCTCACAGCTCTATTTTCAGCTCAGCATTATTTCCTCTAAATCATATCACTTTTATATCTTCGCTTAATTTTATCCCCTGATCTTACCTTCCTGACATGCCTACATTTTCCCTTGCCATCATTTAATTTAGTTTCCATTTGTCTAATTTATTGCGTTATATTTGTTCTTGTGGGCAATGGCAAGTCATGTTCCTGAGAACAAGTCTTGCCTCAAGTGCTTCTCTGTGAACCTGTTCACATTATCAACAAGGCAAGACATGAATAATGGTTTGATGAAACCCTTTCATTTGAGATGAAAAAGACAGAAGTACAAAGGGACTGGCATTTTGAAAGCCCAAAGCTCCATGCAGTTCAACACAAGTTTCCTGTTTCTAAACACCACTCAGGTTTGTGGTCAGTTTTCGAGATCTAGAAATCTTTCCTGAAGTGTTTTCAATAGGAGAACCTGGCATTTCACTAATTGAATGTCACTGGTTAACTGATAATGTCAGTAGAGCTCAATGTTATCATAAGGGGATGATTTTCTGCTGCTAGATAATGCTGAGGGGAAGTCTAAATATATGAGTGCAACATTAAAGATGTTGATAATATGGCCCCAGAAAGCTACCATGATTGATTGGCTATTATATGGAATTTATTGTACTTCTATCATTTTGTCTGGTGAAACACAGCTGAATGGTTCACTACAATGATGGTATTTTGGGCTGTGTTAAAAGACGTGATGGTCAGTAAACTAAGCTATGCTACTAAAATGACCCTGGACTTTGGGGTCACACAGATGTAGTAGGTTCGAATTCCAATTCTTCTTTTCTACCAGAGTGACTTTTGAGAAATTACATAAAACTTCACATGAATTTAATGACTACCACATCCATTGTCATTTTCCTAGTTGCTAACATATATTGAGTGTTTACTCTTCACCAGACACTTTACCCCTGTCTCCTCACACAAGCTTTGAAGAGCTGTGGATATCAAAGCTTAGGGAGGTTAAATAACTTGCCTAAGAAAATTATTATTCCTTCTTATTGTTAGAAATAGAACTGAAATTCAAAAGTATGTCTGACTCCAAAGCATGTGAGCCTTCCATCTAACACATTAGTAGCAATTATCCATTGACTTCAGTTTGCTAGAACATTGATTACCAAGAGGGTTCTGAAATTGCGTGGCAGTTCCTCTAAGGAATTTTGCCTGCATTCAGGGAGCAGACACCCCGTGATCGGTGGGAGCCAACCTGCCTTGTGGCTCAGCTTTCTTTCTGGTGAGGACTGCATTGTATGAGATAAAATTTATTGTTTATTTAGAAAGCAGCACATACATTAGCTAACTGTTGGAAACATAAATTATCTCAATTACAATGAGGGTCAAAAATTATAATCTATTCAAGCCTGTCTTTAAGACTTAGTTTATAAAGTAACTAGTATAAGGTCTTCTCTGTAAGTATGACTATAAAAACCAAGAATAAAAGGCTATGCTGAATTCTTCCCTGTCCAGTGAGTGTTTGATGCTGTCACCCATTACAAAGCATTATAAACACCTCTTCAAATGCACGTCTTCCATCTTTTAGTAGTAGAGATTTAAAATGACCAACGTAAAGTAAAACAAACCACACTAAACCAAAAAATGATTGAAGAAACTGAATTTTGTTTGGCCTTAGATTTTCTTGCCTCACTTTCTCAGGGTTCTTCTATCCAAATGTATAAATCTTTTGTCAAGAAGAAGGACCTTTATTCTAGCTAGTGGTTTTGAGAACATAGATTTATTTATTTTTATATTCAAATAGACATGGTAAAGTTCATTCATTCATTTATACATTCATTCATCAGCAAATATGTGATCATTTTATTTGATCGCAGGAACAAAAAACCAAACACCGCATATTCTCACTCATAGGTGGGAATTGAACAATGAGAACACATGGACACAGGAAGGGGAACATCACACTTCGGGGACTGTTGTGGGGTGGAGGGAGGGGGGAGGGATAGCACTGGGAGATATACCTAATGCTATATGACGAGTTGGTGGGTGCAGCGCACCAGCATGGCACATGTATACATATGTAACTTACCTGCACATTGCGCACATGTACCATAGAGCCTAAAGTATAATAATAATAATAATAATAATACTAATAAAAAGAAAAAAAAAGTTAAAAAAAAAACCAAAAAAACTACAGACTTTATGAGCTGAGCCTGCCTTTAGGCACTGGAGAGAGATAAAAATGAGTGGGTGTTAGAATTTTTCTGGAAATTAAGTTTTAAGGGAGGAGAGAATAGGTTCCATGCTGAGGTTAGGGGTGGCATGGAGAAGGGGAATGGTGTCTTAGAGAAAGGGCAGATATATTTTTTTAATTAATTAATTAATTTATTTATTATTATACTTTAGGTTTTAGGGTACATGTGTGCAATGTGCAGGTTAGTTACATATGTATACATGTGCCATGCTGGTGCGCTGCACCCACCAACTCGTCATCTAGCATTAGGTATATCTCCCAATGCTATCCCTCCCCCCTTCCCCCACCCCACAACAGTCCCCAGAGTGTGATGTTCCCCTTCCTGTGTGTATGTGTTCTCATTGTTCAATTCCCATCTATGAGTAAGAATATGCGGTTTTTGGTTTTTTGTTCTTGCGGTAGTTTACTGAGAATGATGATTTCCAATTTCATCTATGTCCCTACAAAGGACATGAACTCATCATTTTTTATGGCTGCATGGTATTCCATGGTGTATATGTGCCACATTTTCTTAAGCCAGTCTATCATTGTTGGACATTTGGGTTGGTTCCAAGTCTTTGCTATTGTGAATAATGCCGCAATAAACATACGTGTGCATGTGTCTTTATAGCAGCATGATTTATAGTCCTTTGGGTATATACCCAGTAATGGGATGGCTGGGTCAAATGGAATTTCTAGTTCTAGATCCCTGAGGAATCGCCACACTGACTTCCACAAGGGTTGAACTAGTTTACAGTCCCACCAATAGTGTCAAAGTGTTCCTATTTCTCCACATCCTCTCCAGCACCTGTTGTTTCCTGACTTTTTAATGATTGCCATTCTAACTGGTGTGAGATGGTATCTCATTGTGGTTTTGATTTGCATTTCTCTGATGGCCAGTGATGGTGAGCATTTTTTCATGTGTTTTTTGGCCGCATACATGTCTTCTTTTGAGAAGTGTCTGTTCATGTCCTTCACCCACTTTTTGATGGGGTTGTTTGTTTTCTTCTTGTAAATTTGTTTGAGCTCATTGTAGATTCTGGATATTAGCCCTTTGTCAGATGAGTAGGTTGTGAAAATTTTCTTCCAATTTGTAGGTTGCCTGTTCACTCTGATAGTAGTTTCTTTTGCTGTGCAGAAGCTCTTTAGTTTAATTAGATCCCATTTGTCAATTTTGGCTTTTGTTGCCATTGCTTTTGGTGTTTTAGACATGAAGTCCTTGCCCATGCCTATGTCCTGAATGGTAATGCCTAGGTTTTCTTCTAGGGTTTTTATGGTTTTAGGTCTAATGTTTAAGTCTTTAATCCATCTTGAATTGATTTTTGTATAAGGTGTAAGGAAGGGATCCAGTTTCAGCTTTCTACATATGGCTAGTCAGTTTTCCCAGCACCATTCATTAAATAGGGAATCCTTTCCCCATTGCTTGTTTTTGTCAGGTTTGTCAAAGATCAGATAGTTGTAGATATGCGGCATTATTTCTGAGGGCTCTGTTCTGTTCCATTGATCTATATCTCTGTTTTGGTACCAGTACCATGCTGTTTTGGTTACTGTAGCCTTGTAGTATAGTTTGAAGTCAGGTAGCATGATGCCTCCAGCTTTGTTCTTTTGGCTTAGGATTGTCTTGGCGATGCGGGCTCTTTTTTGGTTCCATATGAACTTTAAAGTAGTTTTTTCCAATTCTGTGAAGAAAGTCATTGGTAGCTTGATGGGGATGGCATTGAATCTGTAAATTACCTTGGGCAGTATGGCCATTTTCACGATATTGATTCTTTTGAGATAAGGTTTCACTCTGTCACCCAAGCTGGAGGGCAGTGGTGCAATCTTGGCTCACTACAACCTCCATCTCCTGGGTTCAAGTGGTTCTGCTGCCTCAGCCTCCCGAGTAGCTGGGATTACAGGCGTACTCCACCACGCCCAGCTAATTTTTTGTAATTTTAGTAGAGACAGGGTTTCACCATGTTGGGCAGGCTGGTCTCGAACTCCTGGGCTCAAATGATCCACCCACCTCAGCCTCCCAATGTGCTAGAGAGAAAGGGCAGATATTAGGGAAAAGATAGAGACACCAAAAATCCACTCCTGGGTTTGAAATCAAACTGCCTCACATAAGAGACATTCGAATATTCTTTGTTGAATAAACAATTTTTTCCAGAATTGGTTCCTTTCCAAAAATGCACCTCATAACAAAGCTTATTACTGAATGACTTCCCAATTCCATTGAAAGTATGGTGCCTACATAATGGTGACATTAACACTTCACATTTTTTTCTCAAGCGAGGCTTTGAATATCATTGTCAAGGATAAATAAAAAAGTGAGGCTCAGAATATTCTAAAAATGCTCCTTTGTAAAAACTACATGCATAAATATTAGTTTGACTTGCCTGTTGTAAATCTTGGCTTGTTTTAAAAATACGGATTTTGAAATCTGTGTGTAAAGTATACTTGTCCCAAGTAAGTCTTACTAATACCTCTTTGCTAAGGGGTGCCTCTCATCCAGTCTGGGACAGCAGAATCAAAGTTATTGCTTCCTCCAACATGTTCTGCAAATGCTTACTAACATTCATGTAGGACTGTGGCTTTCAGGGTTTTACTTTACAGCCATTTCTTGTTCTCTGTCACATGGTGTGCAGGGAAAAATTTTGGGTTTAAAGTCCCGTCATAAATTACTGGCCCATTTGTAATCACTATCTTTTTCTAAGTAAAACTCAATGTTTTGTCATTTTGAGAAGACATTTAGGAGTCTAAATATATGCTCTTTCTTATTAAAATTGCCACTTTATTGCTTGGGAGAAGTTTATGTAAGATATTTAAAGAAAAACAGCAGATTGATCCCCAAGAGGAAAATAACATTTTTCTGTAAACCATTTTCACTGCAAACCCTGAAGTGTAATTCTTCTGGTGTTGCTTTTACCCTCTAGGTTCCTGAATGAATTTAGACTATATTCAGCATAAGTTGGTTTTTGTCATTTCATGAGATAGTCTCACTCAAACTGAGTTGTATACTCTCTCATCATGGAGAAATTTTTTTTTATAGATGCTCTTCTGTTACCTGCAATTTTTTATTATTATTATACTTTAAGTTATAGGCATTAATTACATCCACAATATTGTGCAACCTTGCTACTGTTTCCTAAGCTTTTTCATCATCCTGCCAGTGCAATCAGAAACTCTGTAACCATTAAGCAATAGGTCCCCATTTTCCCCCCTCCCTAGCCCCTGGTAACCGCTAATCTACTTTCTGTCTCTATGAATTTGCCTATTCTGGATATGTCATATAAATAGAATCATACAATGTTTGTTCTTTTGTGTCTGGCATATTTCACTTAGCATGTTTTCAAGGTTCATGCATGTTGTATCATCTATGAGAACTTTATTCCTTTTTATAGCTGAGTAATATTCCATTGCATGCAATTAGCACATTTTGTTTACCTGTTCATCTGTTGATAGACACTTGTGTTGTTTTCACCTTTTGGTTGTTATGAGTAACGCTGGAATAAACTAGCTTTTTAAATCGTTGTTTTCAGTGCTTTGGCATATATAACTAGAAGTGGAATTTCTAGGTCACATGGTAATTCTATGTTTAGCTTTTTGAGGAATGGTTGAATGGTTCCTACAGCACCTTCACCATTTTACTTTCCTTCAACAATGTACTGAGGTGTCCAATTTCTCCATATTCTCTCCAATATTTGTTGCTTTCTGTTTTTTTTTTAAATTATAACCATTCTAGAAGGTGTGAAATGCTATCTCACTGTAGTTTTAATTTGCATTTCTCAAATGTCTGGTGCTGAGCATCTTTTCATGTGCTTATTGGCCATTTGTATATTTTCTTTCAGAAATGTCCACTCAGGTGCCTTGCCCATTTAAAAAATTGTGTTGCTTGTCTTCTTGTTGAATTGTAGGAGTTCTTTATACCTTCTGGAAATCAAACATTTATGAGATCTATGATTTGCAAATATTTTCTTTCTGTGTTTTCTTTTCACTTTCTTGATAATGTCGTTTAATGATATAAGTTTTTTATTTTTATGAAATCTAATTTATCTTCTTTTTCCTTTTGTCACCCATGCTTTTTTTTCATATTGAAGAATCCATTGCTAAATCCAAGGTTATGGAGATTTACCCCTATGTTGTCTTCCAAAAGTTTTATAATCTTAGCTTCTCTACTTAGGTCATTAATCCATTTTGAGTTAATTTTTGTATATGGTATAAAATAGAGGTCCGATTTCATTCTTTTGCTTGCGAAAATCTAGTTGTTCCTATTCATCAATCCTTTATTCTCACAAACATCTTTTTCTGTCTATATCTTTAAAACTTTAAGAACTCATTTTTACCAACACAGAAAAATGCGACAACATAAACCTCTCATCACCCCACACGTTAAGGGGACTACATTTCTGACATTTATCTATTCTAGAGAGGAGCAGCATCTGCAAATTTCTTTTCCTCAGTAGGAACTGAAAAGTGCAACTTCCTTCTCTGAGTGGACTTACATGTGACAGACAGCCTGTTATGGAATATAAACTTTTATGAACTACTTAAAATAGAGGTTCTTCAGTGTTCTTTAGAGTTAGAGAGTCACCTGTATAGTTTTTTCGGGATGTCAGAAATCAGCTTGGCCTAGCTGTTTGGAAGCTACTGATATCATAAGGTTAGTTCAGCATCCAGAAGAGAATCAATAAGTGTACACTGATTGGTGGGCTTGGGAGAGATGCCTCTGGCAGCCTCTCAGTTCCATTCTGAGTTTTTGACAGCTCAGGGCCCACGACTATGTCTGCTCATCTTTCAACACTTTTCTTCGCTCAAGGAAATTTGTGGCCTTTCTTTTTTGTTAGAAAGTTTTCCTTAATAAAGGGTGATAGTTTCTGTAGGGAAGCTGCAACTAGCTCATTTTATTTCAAGGAAACGTAATAGACATCTATTATAAGTTAAATGTTATGTAAGCATTAGAAATCCCAGGAAGAATAAGAAACACTTCCTACCCCAGGGAAACGTAATGCAATGAGGGAGATAGATATGTATGCATTCAGGTATACTAGAACTATTGAAGACTGAAGACAGTGTTTTCCAGAAGTGCAAGAGTGGTGATGTGTGGTGACATTTTACAGAGATGGGCTATGTACGTTTTGAACCCAGAACGCCATGGTTCAGAGACTAGCTCTGCAGCTTATTAACAGTGTGTCATGGAGCTGGTTGATTACAATCCCTGAGCCTTGGCTTACCATTTGTAAAGTGGGGTAAATCATATCTAACTCAGAGGGTTATTATGGAAATTAAAAGAGATAAAATAAGTGAATATTCCTGGTTGGTGCGTAGTAAACCCTCAGGGACTAAGGTTTATAGGGTGTCCCTTACAGTTCTAGTCTCTCTATGTGATCATGTCAAACAATCTACGAGGCAGATACTGTCCTCATTTATAGATAAAATTGACATTTATGAGGTTACTTTGTTCGCTCGAAATCTGTAGGTAGTGAGTAGTGATAGTGGAATTTGAAGCCAGTCTATTCTCAGAACTTATACTCTTAACCACTATCATATACTGCCTTTCATTGGCGCTAACAAGGTCTTGTGGTCACATAGTTGAAGGAGCAATTATTTAGAGTTGAGACAATCATAAAAGTCTTCCTGGAGGAATTAGACCTTAAGCTTGCCCTTGAGGTATAATAGAACAACTTTACTCTGTCTCTAAACTCTAGTATAAACATACTGTGTTGTGTGAACACTATATGGATGGAGAACAGTATTTTGGTTGTTTTTTAAATGCCCTGGGGTTAAAACTTATCTGCCAGCTTCCTCCTGATAGTTATTAAACCAGACAATGCTACATTTCTCTAACCATCACCTTTCACTATTCAATACTGTGAATGACAGAGTCTCCCACAAGAGCTGTGGTGCAAAGCACAGGATAAGGCTACATCGAGGTCCTGTCACTCAGGGTTAGTGCTTGCATCACCTTTGGCAGGATGTGAAAACCGTAGGTTAAAAGGGGACAGAAGTTGAATTTGCTTCTTTGGGGCTACCCCCAATTTTTCAATAAATACACTTGATATTGCAGAAATGTCAAAAAAACCCCAAATTTTGCAATCAAATCAAAATGACAACTTACATTGCCCAAGTGAGAACTCTGCCAAGCTACAAGTCCATCTGTTTACTTGTTGATAATATGCACAGCACATGATTATGGGAATTAGTTCAATTTGTACCCACTACGATTGTGTGAGCATGTTCTAACGTGATTGACAGCACACAATATATTGAGATCTTTTTATTCCCGGTATTAATATAATATGAACCGTGAGAAGATTAAAGCCTCATTTACATAACCTGAGATAAAAGGAGGTGAAATATTGTAATTATCCTTTCAAGCTAAATTTTCACTGCTATTTAAATTAACCTATGCAAAGAGCAAGTTAACCCCAAAGAGAGCTCTTGCCCCATAAAATCTACTTGTGAAATCAAGAGTGTTTATAAACTGGTCAGTCAATTAGCCATTTGCTGTTGAGATGCAGACTGCAAGTTGAAAATGATGACAACAAACCAGGGATCATTGTGCTGCTGTAGGACATTTTAATTTTTCTCCAATAATGTTCCATCTTTATTTGGGTAAAAAGGACAAGATTATTACAGCTGGTCATGCTTTCTTGGTTTCTCAAAGTAGTGAGATAGAATGAGCAATGCTCTGGAATCAGAAATTGTAGGTTTCTGTCTGAGCTCTGCCACTTGCTGATTCTATAATAGGACCACAGGAGAATCTTTTAACCCCTCTAAGGCTCAGCTTGCTTAATTCAAACTGATGTTTTAGATGTTATCTAGAGACTCTAAAATGCTGCAGTCCTCAAAGAAAGCTTATGGGTGCTTACCAGAGAGATATATTGTTAATGTGGTATTTAAACATCCCACTATATCACGTAATCCTTAAATTATAATATTAATTTTAAAAAACCCCAGAAGCTTCTGAGTTACAAAATCCAGAATGTCTTAATGCTTGTTTTTATTTTAGCATTAGAATAAGTAACAGAAAACAAGGAGGCTGTAGCTTGTCTGATGTTTTGAATTCCATTAACAATTAAATAAAAGGCTGGGTGCAGTGGCTCACGCCGGTAATCCCAGCACTTTGGGAGGCTGAGGTGGGTGGATCACTTGAGGTCAGGAATTCAAGACCAGCCTGGCCAACATGGTGAAACCTCTTCTCTACTAAAAATACAAAAATTAGCCAGGCATGGTGTCTCACGCTTGTAATCCCAGCTACTCAGGAGGCTGAGGCAGGAGAATTGCTTGAACTTGGGAGACAAATGTTGTAGTGTGCTGAGATAGTGCCGCTGCACTCCAGCCTAGGTGACAGAGTGAGACTCTATCTCTACCACCCCCCAAATTTAAATAAAATATTGAAATAAAAATTTATTTTTTATAATTCTGAAAGTCGTGTTAAATCCTCTGGGATTTTAAGGGAAAAGGAGTTCAAAAGGCACTTGTCTTAGTTATGTATTGTTGTGTATCAAATCACCTGAGAAGTTACTGACTTAAAATACAAATATTGATTTTTTTCACAAATTCTTTGGGTTAGGAATCCGGGCATGGTTTATCTGGGTATTTTTCTTGTTCAACGTCACATGATTACAGGCGCCACATCACCTAGAGCAACAGTCTCATCTGAAGGCTTGACTAGGGGAGGATTCATTTCCAGGCTCACTTATGTAGTTGTTGGAAGGATTTACTTTCTTGCAGCCTGTTGGAATGAAGGCCTCAGTTAATTTCTGGCTGTTGGTTGGAGGCTTGTCTCAATTCTTTGCTATGTGGACGTCATAGGGCAGGATGAAACATGGCAGCTGACTTCCCCTGGGCAAGTAAGAGAGTGAAAGAGGTTGGGCTGGCACGGTGGCTCATGCCTGTAATCCCAGCACTTTGGTATGCTAAGTTAGGTGGATCACTTGAGGTCAGGAGTTGGAGTCCAGCCTGACCAATATGGTGAAACCCTGTCTCTACTAAATACAAAATATTAGCTGGGCCGCATGCCTGTAATCCCAGCTACTTGGGAGACTGAGGCAGGGGAATCGCTTGAATCCAGGAGGAGATTGCAGTGAGCCGAGATTGCGCCATTGCACTCCAGCCTGGGCAACAAGAGTGAAAACTCTGCCTGAAAAAAAAAAAAAAAAAAAAAAAGATAGTGACTACCAAGGCACAAGCCACAATCTGTCTAGACCCTGATCCCGGAAGTGACATCCCGTTACTTTTGTTACTGGAAAGGGGTCCCGATCCAGACCCCAAGAGAGGGTTCTTGGATCTCGCACAAGAAAGAATTCAGGGCGAGTCCACAGTGCAACCTGAAAACAAGTTTATTAAGAATTAAGGGGTGAAAGAAGAGCTACTCCATAGACAGAGCAGGGTGTTCCCAAAAGTAAGAGGAGGAACGCCCCCACCCTAAGTATGATGCTTGTTTATTCATAGGATAAAAACAACAACAAAAGTCATGGAGAAATGTACTCTATTACAAGGGTTGTGATAAAGGATTAATTTTCTTAATTACTATATTTTGCAAGAATCGATATTATTATCTTTAAAGCAAAATTAGGTATGCTTTTGTTCTCAAGATATCAGGACATTCCTGGGTCTGGGCCTGCTTAGTAAACATTACTCACCTGTTCCCTTAGCCATAAACATCTTGAGGGTAGGAATACCTAATCTCCTGGGAATGCAGCTTGGCAAATCCCAGCCTCCTTTTTCCTAGCCCTCGTTCAAGATAGAGTCGCTCTGGTTTGAATACCTCTGACATCTTGACAATATTCTATCAATTAGAATCAAGTCAGTGAGTCCAACTCATCCTCGAGAAGAGGGGGACTAGTATAAGGGTGTGAATACTAGGGGGCAGGTATCGCTGTGGACATCTTAGAGGCTGTCTGCAATAACACTAACTATTTTTTCACCTTATTTATTTCAGGAAAATAATTATAGGTATTAATATTTATTCAGTGCCTTTTACTAACATGGAAAAAAATAATCTTTACATGAGATGCCATTTATTTAAGGATGGCAGATTCTAGTCCTACCTTGAAGTTTGTGAAATATTGGTAATTTTATTGACTTTAGGGGATGGTGGATGAATGAATATTAATTATCAAATAATGTTAAGGTTATAAGTACAGTAACAAAGGGGGCTTACCTTGTAAACTGAGGTAAGTCTTCTAGGTTGGCTATAGGTAGATGGCAATCATAGTTAACAATCTTCTCTTTGTTAAGGAATCACATGAAAACCTGTATCTTTCACTTGATTATCACTGTAGCCATGTCTATACTAGGCATGGCAAAGCATGGTGTTATTTCTGGGATAAATAGCTAAGTGGACACAACCAACTCTGTGTTGCCTGTGTTTCTGCTTCTTGTTTCTCTTCATCTCTGCCAATCCCTGCTGGCAAGAGAAGATTTGAAACCAGTGACTTGTAGCCACATCCAAGAATTAACTCATTCATTGAGATTTGTATTATAAGTCTGGCTTTGTGGAATGACAAGCTTTGTCCTCTGGTGAAGAAGGCATTTCAGCAAACAGGTAGGAAAGAGGAAAGATCTCTGCAGAGGGAAAAGGCCTCGGTTCACATATTTAATAGGCAATTGCACCCCCTTCTAAAGGTAAAGTCACACTTCTATTTCAAACATAAAGTGTCATGAAGCAGCCGTGCTGAGCTGAAGGTCATTATGTTTCTGGGACACAGCAGACATGACCTCTGTTTCCTTTAAGAAAAACTTAGTGTGTAGCTCTTATGCATTTTGGAGGAGAGGAGGAAGGAACAATATTTAACTGCTGAAGAAGAGCACTAGCCTTTCTTTTATTTAGCTGAGTGGAGAATTCCAAGAGGGACAAACATTGTAGGAAATAGTGAATAAGGTGGACTTGACAATGGGGCTAGAAAGGTAGGAAACTGACATAAATTATATGCTGTGTATTGCATATATATATATATATATATATATATATATATATTTTTTTTTTTTTTTTTTTTTTTTTTTTTTTTTTTTTTTTGAGATGGAGTCTCGCTCTGTCGCCCAGACTGGAGTGCAGTGGCATGATCTCGGCTCACTGCAAGCTCCGCCTCCCGGGTTCACGCCATTCTCCTGCCTCAGCCTCCCAAGTAGCTGGGACTACAGGCACCTGCCACCACGCCCGGCTAATTTTTTTGTATTTTTTAGTAGAGATGGGGTTTCACTGTGTTAGCATATATATTTTTAAATTTTTATCCTGGAGAAGCAGATATTATTATTTCCAGTTTTTAAATCAGAAAACCTGGGCTTAGAGAGGTTGGGTGATTTTCCACATCCTTACGATGAGGATAATGGTAGTTTGGGTCTTATAGGGCTGTTGTGAGAATTAAATGGGTTAAAAACATAAAAGTGCTTGATAAATGCCGTATCATTATGATAACTGCTATTTCCCAAGGTCACAGCACCAGAAATTAGCAGGGAAAGAATATGCATCAGGATACCTGACTCAACCTTTCCTGTTTCTTCTCAAACCAGTAATTTGATAGTTAGGGATGGGAGGTTCATTCAGGTGGGTGAGAGAGCAAGAAAGGCAGGAAGAATTGCAAGTTGTGGAGGCAAGAGGGCTGCAAGGAGGTTCATGTGACAAGAGCAACTGAGGAGTGTGGGAGTTGATGTAGGCAGACACGAATTGCTTGAGGGTTTTAAAGTCAACTGTGATTTATTTGAATTTGATATAATATTGAGTGCCAAGGGAGGATCTTGGGAGGCTACATTATTTGGTCAAAGCAGGGACGAGAAAAAGGTTTTAGAGGTGACATTCTCAGCTATGATGAATAAGAAAGAGAGGACGAGAAGCTTCTTTCAAGAATAAACCAAGTCCTGGAATGGGAGGAAATAGCAAGCAGACAATAACTCAGAAGGGGCTGAATAAATATTGGGCTACTGGCTGCTGCCTTCATTCCTGGCCATTTTTCCCCTAGACATAGAGTCCTTGGTGGGTTTTGTAGAAAAAGCGTGGTTGTCACCTGGGGATGGGACATCAGCACTGTGGGAATGAATGATTTTGCAGGGAGCCAGAAATTCACAAGACTTGCCAACACATTTTCCTGGTCTTATATTTGCCAGTAATGAGAACCAAATGAGGCGCAGCTTCCTCCAAAAGGCTGTGTCAATGGCACAGATGAGGGTTTGGAAGCGTGGAATTACCCTCAGAGGTTGGATGGTTGAAAGTGTGGGTGAAAAACGCTAGGGTTCATGACTTCAGGACTTGCACTGGGGCAGGGATGGATTAATGTAAATTGGAGGCAATGGAAATCACTGCAATGGAGAGGGAGGGTGCCTGAAGCCACCGAAAGTCCTGAAGGCCTGTGAAGGGGTCTTTACACCAAGTGACAAGTTTGGGCTTTGTGTTGAGGTAGAGAGTGGTAAATGCTATGCTCCTGTCCTCTTCTCTGATTATGGAATGGGATGAATAGGGGCATGGTCCCCTGTTTGCATGTACTAATTGTGTCCTGTAAAAACAAACTAAATATGACCTGAGAGGGACTCCATACTTCTATAATCTGAGTCCTTGTGGACAAACTGTAACCTAACTTAATAGGTAGATAAGGTTGAAAACTTAAGTTGGGAGTGTGTGCCTGTAACAGTGGCTGGGTCTTGGCCAATCCCAGCAGCCATACATCGACCACTCATACACTGCCGACTGTTCAAACTGTGTTCAAATAAGGCAAATGCTGAGCTATAGCCAATCTAGTAGTTTCTGTACCTCACTTCTGATTTCTGTATGTCACTTCCATTTTTTTTTGCCCATCAATCTTCTTCCACTATGTGGCTGTGCTGGAGCCTTTGTGAATCTGCTGTGATTCTGGGGGCTGCCCCATTTGCGAATTGTTCATTGTTCAATTAAACTCCTTTAAACTTAATTTGGCTGAAGTTTTTCTTTTAACAGTCCTTTCCAAGGGGACGCCACCTTCTTTCAGCAGGTCAACAATTGTCAAGATGCTAGGCCATGGGGAAATGTATGAGGTTTGCCTGTGCCTTCCTGAGAGTCTACTAGACTGACTTGGTGATCTTCCTCTTTCACTGCTATGGTCTGAGTGTTTATGTTCCCCTAAAATTCGTATGTTGAAGCCCTAATGCCCAATGTGAAGGTTTTAGGAGGTGGGGTGTTTGGGAGGTAATTAGGTTATGAGAGCAGAGCTCTCATGAATGAGATTAGTGCCTTAGAGCAGAGACCCCAGAGAGCTGTTTCGAGAGACAGTGTTATCTACGAGGAATGGGCCTTCACCACACATGGAATCTGCCAGTGCCTGGAGGTTGGACTTCCCAGACTCCAGGACGATGAGAAAGAAATGTTTGTTGCATACCCAGTTTACAGTACTTTTCATTGTAGCAGCACAAATAGATCAAGATACCCACCCTCAGATCCTGGCAATTTCTGAGCTGATCCTGAACTGGGTAGAAAATGTGTCAGCAACCTCAGCTCCCCTGTGTGAGGGGGTCTGGAATAAGCCTTGCTCCTATGGATACAGAGTCACAAGCAACAAGAATGAGCCCTGCCTCATTCCCTCTGAGGGATCCTGGTTGCTTTTCTCTTGCTATATGTCCTGTGAATTGATAGATTACCAGGAACCTGCCGGAACCCTCAATGTTATTTTCAGTGGAAGCATTTGCTTTTGTTACTTGATGCTCTGTTAGGTCCCTTCAGATATTGTAAACTGCTTGGACAATCTTATTTCATGTAATTTTCTAAGTTCTTGACACTCCAAACTAGGCTTTCTTGCCAATTCAAGGGCTTAGGTTTGCAGAAGTTTCAATATTCCGAAGGTACCAGAGCCCACTGGCATTATGGAGAGAATGACAAGGAATGGGAATAGTTATCCCAGGCTTCCTAACCTCGTTTATATCATGATACTGTTTGCACTGTCCAGGTATGCTGGAAAAAATAACCGAATTTACCTAGAGGTTCTGGTCTCCTGGCCCCATCCTTGAGAACTAAAGGGATTAACGTCATGCTACATTTCATACTGGTTAGGAAGTTGTGAACTACTTTATCATGGGTAATATTTGACTTATTTGAAGGATGTGGCCCAAGGCACCTAATAATTTTCCCATTGAGTGTTTATAGATTTGGGCTGTGATGGCCTCTCCCTTTTTTGGTAACTACTGCCTACTTTTTCTGAATGCATCTTGCTTGGTTCATTCTTCTTTCTTTTGCTTCTTTAATTCCCAGTTCTCAACTCCTCTCCACCTGTCCACCACATCCTAGTCCATTTTCACTAGCTTCCATTAGGAGTGTATTCTCTCAGTCTCTCTTCCAGCCCACCCTGCTCTCCTGGGAGCTCTTGGAGGGCTGCATGGGAGGGTGGTGTGGCCCAGTGGAAGCAGCCAAAGATTTTGAGTCACACTACCTGAAACTTAAATCTCAGGTCTGCCACTTATTAGCTTGGTGAACTTGGGCAAATTACCTGTGCAATGGAAAAATAACAGTTCTAAAAGAGATCATGTATTTAAAATGGTAGAGACCACTTAGCAAATATCAGTTATTACTAATTACCCATCTTCCTGTCAGTGGGTAACACTGTCTTGGACTACAGCTGGTATTCAGACTCTGAATATCAGCTGTATTGAAATCCTGCCTTTGCTCTCTGTCCCTCACAAAAAGATCTCGGGTGATTGAATTGCCATTCCCAAGTCCTGCATTAAAGTTCATGATACTGACTTACATAAGAGATCTGAAGTGTTTTTAAACTTCTGTAATTCTAAGTACCACAGTGAGTTGGTGCCAGTCACAGTAGAATAGAAGCTGCAAACCGGGAGAGCAGCAAAGGATGGGCCAAATGACACCAGCAAGATCCTAGAGGAGGGAGGAGCCAGAAAAATGTCTAGCAATTTGGTGTGAGAACTGTGATAGCTGAGACAATAGTTTTGGCTGCAAAGCATGTTGGGACCACAATGGCTGACAATCTGGAAAGAAGAAATTGGGACCAAGGGAGTTTGGGGTAACAGAAAAATGTACTAGGATCTATGCAGTGTGGAAAGGCCAATCTCAATTTTCTCATCCAGCACGTGCTTGGTAGCTAGTGTGGTCCCGAATGGCTGTGCTGGCAATGGGTGTGGAAGCAAGGTGACGAGTCAGAAGCATCTTTGAGTGCTGCTCTTGTGCGTATCCCACTGGATCCTTGCAGAAATAGTGTTAATGTACGTATTTTCCAGATGAAGACACTGAGGGTTAGGGAGCTTAAACAACTTTGTTTAAGGTCAAATGTCTTGTGAGTGGAAGAAGGAGTAGTCCCTCATGTCAGTCTGTCTTTAAACTCCAATTCTTTAATTTTTTATTCTTTTGAGACAGGGCCTTGCTCTGTTGCTAAAGTCCAATTCTCTATTCCTATATCACGCTATGTCTCTGGAAGCAGCTGAGCCATCAGAAATAAGTTAAATTACATTCAATGAACTCTGCTTGATAATGTAGGCAAGCAGGCAATACCCTTTACGAAAACAAAGAGCTAACAATCAAGCTTTAGGTATCTGAATAAACCACTTAGGTGCAGTACACAGATAGAAGAAAGGAAACATTGAAATGCTTTATCATATCAGGACTTTTAGTTTTGTAGGGCAGGCAGAGACATCAGCTTTTTGCTTCTCTCTTGGTAGACATCCATTCCCTTGTTCCTGTATCGGTGTAGAGCCTCCAGTTCATGGTTTGGATCCAAAACTTACTGTGTTTCCACAGTTTGTGGACTTTAAGGTCATGATGCTTTTTTTTAAAACAATATCAAGGATATTAAATTTTAGTAAATGAAGTTTTATAGATCCAGATCTGTGATTTCTGCAGGACAATGAGAATGCCTTTGAAATTGATCTGTGAAGGATTAAAAAACTGTGTCTAAGTTTATGGAGACTTATTCTGATTTTTCTATCTGATATCATTGGTTGGTCACTTCTGTTCTCTCAACCCAATTTTTCCCTTAAGTTGTATACTTTTTTTCTGGCATAACATCAATTTCTTCAGATTGCATTTTTGATTTGTCCATGAAATGAATGCCTGTGCTCCTAAGTAATACTTCAGAATATTATTCTTTTTTTGGTATAAAATGCTTTGTTTCTGAAACCATTCTGAGACTCTATAATGTGCTCGTTCCATTTGTCTATGGACACTAAGATAATTTTGTGAAAACACAGAATGGTAAGAATGGTTACAAACCCCTACAATTTAGCTTTAAAGCTGGTATCAAAATCCAAATTCTGCTCAGATGTATTTTAAAGAGTATTTCTATTGACTGTTAAAATAACAAAGCATATTATTTTAAAAACAGCCACTTTACTTTTGAATGCTGTATTTGAGCCTTTGTCTCCTTCCTTCCCTTCCTTCCTTCCCTCCCTTCCTCCCTTCCCTCCCTTCCTCCTTCCTTCCTTCCTTCCCTGTTTCCTTTCTTCTTCTTTCCTTCTTTCAATTCTCCGTCCACAAATAGTCATTAAATACCTACCCTCTGTCAAACCTGCTCTAGGCTCTGGTATGTTTGAGGAAAAACAAGGAAGCCACCATATCTGGAGCAGAGTGGGTGAAGGGGAGATGGTAGATGAAACCAGAGAGATGGAGAAATGACAGATAACAACATCCTACAGGCCATTGCAAAATGTCAGCTTTTGCTCTGGTAAAATGGAAGCTATCAGAGAGTTTGAGCAGAGGAATGACATCATCCCACTTACAGGATCTCTCTGTTAGTGTACTGAGAATAGACTGTGGAGAGAACAGAAGTAGAAACAGAAAGATAATTAGGAAACATTTGTAATAGTCTCAGCAAAAAATAATGGACCTTGGACCAGGGTGGAGCTGGTGAGAAGTGGTCAGATTCTGGATGTATCTGGAAGACAGAATCAATAGAATTTGCAAGTAGAGTGGCAGTGAGATATGAGGAGTCAGGGATAATTTCCAGGAGTTTGGTCTGAGTAACCACAAAAAAGGAAACAGTTATTATGATGTGAGGTAGGAATAGTAAAAGTTCAGTTTTAGACATGTTGGGTTGGAGATGCTGTATGGCAGATTCACCTGGCAGTAATAACATAAGCATTACCCAAGAATGACCTTGTATGGCAGACCCACCTAAATGTGTGTGCCAAGCTCTGAGCTAAGGAATCCTAAAGTGTCCAACCTAGAGATTCATTCTTTATCTATGAGGAACATCTGAGCTCCAATACTATCCTGTACATGGGTTGGAGGTCCTTTGTTTTGGGTTAAATAACGGTTTTCAGGTGGAGGTTGTTAGGAAGAGGGTGCTAAGTGAAAAATGCTACATAAACTGCATGCTTTCTGTAGGCTGTGGTGGTTCTCCTGGCCAGGGAACCACCACTGGACTGCTCTGTATGTAAGTCGCCTTCAGTAAACACTATGTTATATTTTCCAGCTCCGAGTAACTTCTTCAATGCTTTGAACCTGGTGTCATGACTGTTGTAGCTAACAGGTGTCTGGCAAACAGATGCCTGTTAAGTGTCCAGGTGGAGATATTATCTATGCAGTTGTATTTGTAACTTTAATTGATGGGTGAGTTTGGATTAAAGCTAAAAATTTGGGAGACTTCTGTGTATAGTTGGTATTTAAAGCTATGAGACTAGATAAGATTTCTAAAGAAGTGACTGATGAGAGGGAAGGGAAGAAAGTTCAAGGACTGTATGGACGCACTTACGTTTGCAGGTTAGGGAGATGAAGAGAAACAAGCTAAGAAGACTGAGAAGTGGCTGAATGAAGAAGAGAGTGTTTCAAGAAGAGAGCAATAAAGTATGCCACATGCTGCTATTAAGTCCATTGAGATAAGTACTGAGAACTGTTATTGGACAATTAATATAGGGAGTGGATGGATATGGCAAGAATAGACAACTGTATTGAGGTGTGTTGCTGGGAAGAGGTTCAGAAAAGTAGGCTAGTTGCTGGAAGAAGATAATAATTCAAGATAAATTGATATTTAACTAATTATCTCATAATGAACTGCAGTGGAAGGTGGAAATAGAAGTGACCCAGAACATCTCAACTGCCTTTCATATTTTCTGAGAAGACTGAATATCCTATACACATTCTGTATTAACCATCTGAGAGTCACTGATTATAAACTTTGGGTTTTCAGGTCTAGGAACTTTTGTGACGAAAGAATCTAAGAGAACATTTCTATGCTTAATTAGATTACTTAGAGCTCAATCTAATTAGGACTCTGATAAGAAGTATTACACACATTTCAGCTATTTCTACTGACATCTTTTCATTAAATTATAAATTTACTTAAAATATTTATTGAACACCTACTATGTATGTGTGAGTCAATTGCTATGAACTGAAAGATGGGTGAGGTGTTATCCTGAAAGGGTAAACATGTAAACAAATAATGACAGCACAAACCAATTTGGGCTACACTGGAAATACATTCAAAGTGCTGTAGTTGACACAGACCAATGGAACAGAATAGAGATCTCAGAAACAAGACCACACATGTAAAACCATCTGATCTTTGACAAACCAGACAAAAACAAGCAATGAAGAAAGGATTCCCTGTTCAATAAATGGTGCTGGGAAAACTGGCTAGCCATCTGCAGAAAACAGAAACTGGACCCCTTCCTTATACCTTATACAAAAATTAACTCAAGATGGGTTAAAGACTTACATGTAAAACCCAAAACTGTAAAAACCTTAGAAGAAAATCTAGACAATACCATTCAGGACCTAGGCATGCACAAAGATATCATGAGGATAAAGTCAAAAGCAATTACAACAAAGGCAAAAATGGACAAATGGGATATAATTAAACTTAAGAGCTTCTGCACAGCAAAAGAAACTATCATCAGAGTGAACAGACAACCGGCAGAATGGGAGAACATTTTTGGAATCTATCTATCTGACAAAGGTCTAACATCTAGAATCTACAAGGAACTTAAATTTGCAAGAAAACAAGCAACCCCATCAAAAAGTGGGCAAAGGAAATGAACAGACACTTCTAAAAAGAGAAAAAGACATACATGTGGCCAAGAAACATATGAAAAAAAGCTCAACATCATTGATCATTAGAGAAATGCAAACCAAAACCACAATGAGATACTATCTCACGCCAGTCAGAATGGCGATTATTAAAAAGTCAAGAAACAACAGATGCTGGAGAGGCTGTGGAGAAATAGGAACACTTTTACACTGTTGGTGGGAATGTAAATTAGTTCAGCCAGTATGGAAGACAGTGTGACGATTCCTCAAAGACCTAGAACTAGAAATACCATTTGACCCAACTGTCCCATTACTGGATATATACCCAAAGGAATATAAGTCATTCTATTATAAAGACACATGCATGTGTATGTTCAATGCAGCACTATTCACAATAGCAAAAACATGGAATCAACCCAAATGCCCATCAATGATAGACTGGATCAAGAAAATCTATTCCTTATAGATTCTGGAACACCATAGTATTTCAAGGTACATATACACCATAGAATACTATGCATCCATAAAAAGGAACAAGATCATGTCCTTTGCAGATACATGGATGGAGTTAGAAGACATTATCCTCAGCAAACTAATGGAGGAACAGAAAACCCAACACCACATGTGAGAGCTGAACAATGAGAGCACATGGACACAGGGAAGGGAAAAACACACACTGGGGCCTGTCAGGAGGGTGAGGTGTGAGGAGGGAGAGCATCAGGAAAAATAGCTAATGCATGCAGGGTTTAATACCTAGGTGACAGGTTGATAGGTGCAGCAAACCACCATAGCACACATTTACCTATGTAGCAAACCTGCACATGTATACTGGAACTTAAAATATTTTTTAAAAAGTGCTGTAGTCACAGTAAGTGGCAGAACACAGCAAAAAGGGCAGCAGAAAGACTTATAGGGCCACCAAAAGAAGAAATAGGATTTAGACCTCCAATAGGAGATTAGGCTGGATAATGTTGACAGGTCATGCAAACTTAAGCCTATGAAAATCATCAATGCAATTCTATCTCCAGGCATGAGGAGTCAGGCTCACATATCTATGGGAAAGTGGTTATCAGGATACCGGAGACACAGAGGTTGTGAACTATGGATATTTAACAGGGCTAGCATATGGCCAATTGATGTCCTAAGCACTGTCCAACAGTGGCTCCTCTTGGGCCCTACCACTGCTTAAAATCAAGAGCTTAAGGGTCTGTTACATGAATCAGCTGATGAGTTAAGTGCTAGCCAGATCCAGTCAGTTGTGTTGACACTGGAAGGGAACCAGACACTCTCACTCCATGAGATTAAAAACAAATGTGATATCTGATGACACCTTCAAACCAAAGTTTTAAACTTTAGTTACTCAACATGTCCAAGAAAACATTTCTTAAGCAATGGAAATTAAAGTCAAACACTCCAAGGAGATAAAAATTAAAAATTCTGGCTGGGCGTGGTGGCTCATGCCTGTAATCCTAGCACTTTGGGAGGCCGAGGCGGGCGGATCACAAGGTCAGGGGATCGAGACCATCCTGGCTAACACGGTGAAACCGCGTCTCTACTAAAAATACCAAAAGTTAGCTGGGTGTGGTGGCGGGCGCCTGTAGTCCCAGCTACTCGGGAGGCTGAGGCAGAATGGCATGAACCCGGGAGGCGGAGCTTGCAGTGAGCTGAGATCGCGCCACTGCACTCCAGCCTGGGCAACAGAGCGAGACTCTGTTCCAAAAAAAAAAAAAACAAAAAACATTCCACTGAAGTTGAGTGTGACAGTAAAAGAGTTAAAAAGCAGGCACCTAACTAGCTTTTTCTCCTAACTGGGAGAAAACTACCAGGCGTCCCCTCCCTTCCCTTCCTGTCCTAAGCACAGACTCACTTTGCTTAACGACTAATCCAGTGCTCATGTTAGCAATGCCAGCTGGTAAATAGCAACATGATTCAGATTTGAAGCATGGTTTAAGGAGACAATTATTATACATGGTTGAGCCTAGAGGGAGAGTCAGAATAATCATGGTGTGGGGGTAATTTGAAAGAGTGCAGATCTCGGTAATGATAAATCATATTCCCCTCTTGTATGCTAAGAGATCACATCCTGACAATTACTCCTTTGGAGGACAATGACCACCACCACCACCACAACAACACTACAACTATAGAAGGAGGATAAATTAACTCTTTAAATAGAAGACTTACTATATATTTGACACTGTGCTAAGAATTTATTGTGAATTATGCCATTGAGTCATGATAACATTTATGATATAAGTAATATTGCTAGACATACTTTGCACATGAGAAAATCGAGATTCAAAGAGTCAAATGGAACTGGGATTTGAATCCAGGGGGGTTTGGCTCTATCTCCGTTCCACAAAGATATTTATGTCCATAATATGTCTTTCTTGCTGCAGTGTAAACTCAGTAGACCATTTGCATCTAGTTGACCCTGGCAACCCTCCTGATGCCACCATAGGGCATGGCAGGCAGTAAGTTTATTGAGTAAATGAATGAATGAATAGAGCCTGCATCAAGAATTACAGACACCTTTTTTTTTGTAACTCCCAAAGTATTTCATTTGTAATAAAACTCTTGCAAAAGGACAATAATAAAGTCATAAAAGACTGGCTGTCTAAAACATTACTCTAGCCATCATCTTATTCATTTTCAATATCAGCCTGGGATTTCTCATTTAAAAAGGGTAAGTCTCATTAAACAAGAATCCTGAGACAACCAGTGTGCAATATATATGAGTATATATGCATTTTCTCTCATGTAGTAATGATTTGTGTGTTTAATTTTTTATCTCCAATAAAGAATTAAATTGTTTAGTGACCTGAAAATTGAAAATTTTCTCTGTACCAAGACAAAAATGATCATTTCCGGACTGAGTGTGAATAAATGTTCCCTGGTTATCACTTTAGTTCTTCACCAGTTGAATGTCAGAGATGTGTATTTTCCTGATTAATTATTAGTCTAGGCAATGACTATGTGCTGTTATGCTTCACAATTAATACTCAGACTGTTTTGAAAGAAAGATAATTTGGTGTTTTGAAAGGGAGATAATTTTGTGTTTTCTGGCTCATTCTTCAGGGATAAAAATAAAGTGGAGAATATGCTCTTCTAGTCTTTATTGCAGTGGAGACAGAAGATTAATTAAGTTGTCACCTAACTATAAACAACCCATGTCAGTTATTTTACAACTTTAATAAAGTTTTTAGAAATTTACATCAAAATTTTAATCAACACTACATGTATTATTTATAATACCCGGATAGTATCAGTGTGGTATATTTATAAGCATTGTGCACTGGTGCAGAATTTCAAACTTGATTCTTCATTAAATTTTAATTCCTGAACTTAGCTCCTCTAGGTGAACACAGATAGGAAATAACAAAGTCCTCACCCATCTTGGAAAGGAAAATGCTTCCCAGGCATTTCAGGGCTTCCTCAAGCCCAGGGGGATATGCCTAACGGGTGTCCCCCACATTCCCCAATGACTTTGACACTTCCTTTCCATTTTTGCCTGTTGAATTGCTGAGTTTACCAATATTCCTGTACACTCAGCATTGTTCCAGCAAACCAGGGGTAAAAGTGCTTTAAAAAAAAAACACTGAATATCTTGGAGGAAATAGATTTTCCAAAGTAAAAGCATGATGGGGGAAAAATGCAGGAAACAGCAGGAAGGGATTGAGTAGGTGGAGGAGTATATCTGACACATAAAAAATTCATGCTGAGCCTTCCTAAGCTGCTCAAATGAAAAGTGATTAAGGCAAAACTAATGTCTGCATGTCATTTAGAGGAGGAAGGACACACTTTTTAGAGCTGACTTTAATTTTATTCTTAGAATTTATGTGAAGGGAAGGGAATGTGGGAAATGCAATTAAAATAAAATTTTCGTTCAACATGTCCTGTTTAGATTGGCACTCATATTAATTCAAAGAATGGGAAGATTATCATCAAATATTTAGCATCCTTTTGTGTGAGTATAACAAGTTCAGTAAACACAGTCTCCAACTTTTTGGAGTTATCGCTTTAAAGCAGAATTAAGATATGGTAGGCAGAAATCTGACCATTTAGAGACAGGGACAATATTCACTATGGCTTGAGATAAGCAGAATAAACAAATGTCTACTCATGCAGGAACTAGGCTTCAGAGTTTGAAAAGCAGAACTTTAAAGACTGAATATATCACAAGCACTCTTTCCATGGAATAATTGTTCTGTTCATTTTAAAAATAGCTTTGGAATGACTAAGGCCCCTTTTCAAAGATTATTGACACCTTAGTTAATATTGGCTAGCCAAGAAAAAAAAAAAGTTTCTCAAATTTGCCAATGAGCAAATGGCTCACTTTCAGATTAAATGATGAAAGCTTTTCCTAAAATGGTGCAGCATAAATAATGCCTTTGCTCTTTGTCTAATGCAGCTGATTAGCAATCACCAAATGCTCTAAGGACATAACAATTCCTTCAAATTTCCAGTGAGGAGGCTGACTATACATTGGCCACTGGCTGGCCACATGGCCCTGGAGATATAATTTGTTTGGTCCGTAAAGAATTATTGTTGATTTTCTTTTAAAATAAACATTTAATAATTGGGAAATTTTATCCAAATATCTACATTTATGGTTTCTTTTAAAAAATACATCTCTGCCATATTTTCACATAGCCACAAATCAGTTGCAGCTGAGAAATATCTGCCCCTTTAGATTCCGAAGTTCTCCACTTTCTCGATGTTTCTCAACATTTTTATCATTATCATTATCCTAAGAAAGCTTCCTTTGAGGATATTTTTCCCCTCCTAATTGCCTATCCATCCCCAAAATATTTTAATAACATAAATACACTGTGTATCGGTTTATCTATGGTGGCCATTTGGAAGACCACACGCCATTGTACTACCTAAGGATTTCACACTTCTCAGTAACAAATTTTTGCCCCCTTGTGAATGATATCACCCCTATGGAGAATGCATGCGGCTCTAAACCTTGTGGTTCGGCAACACTGAGACTGAGTGTGTTTTGTGGAACTAAAAATAAAATATGAAAAAATTGGAGGACTATAAATCTTATACCTCCCTTATTTTAGTCCTTAAATGCCTGCCCCCTGTGGGCATTAAAGTTTGCAGTCTCTAATCCATATGGGATAGAGAGAAATCGTCTTTACGACCTCTAAGGGATTCTAAGTTGAGCCTCTTGCCTGTGAGTACTCTGTCCTGGATGGCCACAGCCTTCTGTGCTGAGCTGCAGGAACCATTTCTTCAATGATTTCCTTAGGTGAATGCAAGATGAGTGCTTTTTAATTCAGAAAGGAGATGATTGAGAATGTGCTCTGGTCTTGATAGAGTGAATTCTTCATTTATCTGATCATGGTTTGTGCTCAAGAAATATTTATTGAAACTTACTCTTATATCTAGCACCGTGCTAGGTCACTGACACCAGTAGAACTCTACAGGCATCTTGAACTGAACACAGTGATGATTTTGATCATGAGATTCTTTTGATTTCCTAGTCTCATGGTTGGGGTATTTGGTAAAAGTTACTAATGAGGGATTTTAAATAATCAATCTTTAAATACTGAAAATGGAAGTGTGAGCAAAAGTAGGAGGAATCTACCGATTTCCTGACCATTGATGCAGGTTGTTATGTCAGTGCAATTTGCCTGTGACATATTTTTCCTTATGAATGAAGCTTGTATGTGTATTAAGACAGAATAAGGAAATACAAAGCTGTAAGAGGCTAACAGTAGGAATTTTGATACAGGAAGATGTATCTTTTGATCTCAAGAAAACAAATGTAGGGTTCAACTATTGGGTTTCATTTGATAATTAGGAGGACACATTGAGAAGACAGCCATCTGTATTAGTCTGTTCTTACGATGCTAATAAAGAAATACCCGAGACTGAGTAATTTATAAAGGAAAGAGGCTTAAGGGACTCACAGTTCCAAATGGCTGTAGAGGCCTCACAATCATGGCAGAAGATGAAGGAAGAGCAAGGGGACTACCTATGTAGTGGCAGGCAAGAGAGCTTGTGCAAGGGAACTCCCACTTACAGAACCATCAGATCTTGTGAGACTTATTCACTACCACAAGAACAGCATGGGGGAAACCGCCCTCAGGATTCAATTATCTCAACCTGGCCCTGCCCTTGACATGTGGGGACTATTACAATTCAAGGTGAGATTTGGGTGGAGACACAGCCATATCACCATCTATGAACCAGGAAGTTAGCGCTCGTTAGACACTGAATCTGTCAAAGCCTTGATCTTGGATTCCCAGGCTTCAGAGCTGTGAGAAATAAATTATTGTTGTTTATAAGCCATCCAATCTATGGCATTTTGTTATGGCAGCCTGCATTGACTAAGACAGATATTGGTGCTAAGACATTAACAATATCAATTCTTGGGTCCTGCTCTTGTAGGTTCTGATTCTGAGGTCAGGTGGGGCCAGAACTTACTGACGTGGAAATTACTGGACTAGATGAACTCTTGAGATTACAAATGTCAGCCTCCAAAAAATATTTTTTAGGACCTTAAGTACCAATCTGGGTGGAAATTCATCAGGTTTTGGAACTAGCCAAATATCTCATACCAGTTGATACATGGTACCAGCATATTTTAATGCTTAGTGTCTGTAAAGAGGTAAGCAATAATATTTGGAGAGCTTTTTGGTCTATGTACAGTACTATATCTTACAGAAGTGTTGGTGGCGGTATGAGTGAACCAATGATCAGTTTCAAATAGAATAAATGTAGGTCGAAATCACTTCATTCTTGGGTAAGGTCCATCAGTGGGTGGCAGGATGGCCTCCAGCAGCTCTGGGTTGACAAACCTCCTGGGTTAGCAACTCTAGAGTACAGAGAATTTCCGTTTCCCAAGACAGACAATAAAAGGGCCAGGGCAAGTTTTCATTGGTCTGCTTGGGTCATGTGATGATCCCAAAACAAATCACAATAGCAGTGGGAAATCTGACTTTGATTGGCCTGGAAAGGGTCACATGTCTATTCTTGTTGTTAAAGCATTGTATCAACTCAATCTGAAACACAAGGGCTGAGAATAGGGATTGTTCTCCAACTAAGAATGGGGTACAGTCACCAAAAGTAGGGAGAATGATTGTCGGACAAACAAAACCTGCAGATATGATAAAATAATAGCAAATATCATCAACAGTATTTTCTGAGATAATAAAATCTACCTTTAAACTCAAAGAGAACAAATTAAGGTATGGGTGAGTAAGACTGGTTTTAATCCTTTTAAATTGTCATTAGTGAAAGATCATTTCAGAATGATGGATTTACCTGAGAAAAAACAAAGTTTTCGTATTCCAAAACAATGATCAAACTTACTAAGAAACTGTATTTGTGTCTGAAAATATTATTAACATCTTCTTGGTGGTTCTGAATTGGAATGAAAAGACAAGCTTTCATTTCTTGAAAGATGATCAGTATAAAAACCGAGAAGTCTGATCCTTAGAGAAAAATGAGGGCCTGAGATGTCAAGCATGTCAAGGTCTAGAAGATACTTGAGGAAGCCAAGAAGCCATGACTCAAACACATCAAAACTTTCTGGAAAGATGAAAAATAACAGCTGGGTGTAGTGGTTCATGCCTGTAATCCCAGCAGTTTGGGAGGCCAAGATGGGTGCATCACTTGAGGTCAAGAGTTCAAGACCAGCCTTGAAACCTTGCCTTTACTAAAAATACAAAAATTAGCCGGGTATGGTGGACCACACCTGTAATCCCAGCTACTTGGGAGGCTGAGGCAGGAGAATCACTTGAACCCAGGAGATGGAGGTTGCAGTGAGTGGAGATTATGCCACTACACTCCTGCCTGGGCAACAAGAGCAAGACTGTCTCTAAATAAATAAATAAAAGATGAATAATAACGAAAAAGCAGATGGTCACCTATTCAAAGAGATGACAGCAGGGCAGTTGGAGGACAATAGTGGGAGACAGTTTGTCTGAATACCTTTTTATATTTTTGATGTTTTCACTATTATGTATTTAGAAATTTGTAAATAGAATTTAAAAAGTTATTGGGCCATGACAAAAAAAAAAATTCTTCAAAAGCTGGGCATGATGGCACATGCCTGTAATCCCAGCTTCAGTGAGGCTGAAAGGAAGGAGGATTACTTTAGCCCAGGGTTCGAGGCCAGCCTGGGCAACATAGCAAGATTCTGTCTCAAAAAAAAAAAATATATATATATCCTAAAGTCATCATGTAAGCACAGTACAATCTAGCGTCTCTGCTGTGCTGATTTTCTGATTCCAATTGTGCCTCTCCCTGCTTTATAGGCAAGCCTCAGACTGGCCTCTGATCCATTACAGGGTTCCTCTGGATGGGACACACCAGAAACTTTCAGTTCAGCCTTTCTGGGTGTAAATCTCCAACTCTTTTACCAAGATGCTTTCTTCAAGGAGAGCAGAATGTACAGAAGCCTGGATGGCAACCTGGTGAGATTAACTACACAGAAAAGAGAAAAATGACATCACCTCATGGACAGATCACAAAACCCTGGCCTCAGAAGTTCTCCAAAATTTGAGGAATTCTTCAGCTTACAGCCATCTATGCTTTCCCTGACTCATGAAATTCTTCCTCTCCCATATGAATTTCTCCTGACTAACGCTAATTAAAGTAGACAAAAGACCCCCTTCCCCCACAGAGCACTGATCTGTATATTTTATGTAGGAAAATGTTTTTAAAATATTTCTGGAAAACTGAGGCTGACAGGAATGTCTGCTCACATAAAGATCTAGCTTTTAGTTATGCATAAACTTAGTCTAATATAAGAATTCATTTGGGAGGATTCTGGGAAACTGAGGCTTTCCTGGAAGGGATGATGGTTACTATGGTTTCTTGGGTATCCTTAGATGTCTTCTGCATTTGAATCACTGGCATTTTAATTCTGTGGGGACCATTGTCTGATTGCATTTCTCCTTCACCTTTCCCTGATATCTTGTACTAAACACCAATAATGCAAACTGATGAATGAAACCAAAGCAATTTGGTGGAAGAGGCAAGAAAAACCTCCACGCAAATTAAATTTGTGCTTGTAAAACGTACATTGATGAGGAAGAAACTGCTGGCTCAGAAACCTTCTTGGAGTTGTGCTGATGAAGGATGGAGTTAACCTTCCTTTAACTTTTTGAGGCCTGAAGAAAGCCTCATGACCGAGAAGTCATATTTAATTTTATTTTCTATTCAGAGCTGATACCTCCTTCTCTCTGTCTTTATTTTGCAGGCTCTCTGTTGATCTGGCACAAGTGTGCAGGTTTTTAAAAACGACGATGTTATCTGTTTACTATTCAAATGCAATTTTAAATGGTTTGGCTCAGCACATTTGAATAAAAAATCCTATTAAAGATGCAATATTCCTCTGCTACCTTTTCGCCAAGTGCATTTGCATGGCATTCCTTTCTCAATCGGAATATAATACTATATACCTGTTCAGAGTGATGTGATTTCCAGCATTGAATTTGCAGTCGTGAAACAGGCTGTTCACCTTCCTATCATGGAAATTTGGTATTCATGCATAATTTTCTTCCTTACATTTACAAAATACATTATTAGCCATGTGTTTGTACCCTTGCTCTGCTCTATAGCGTTTTCATTTGAAATCTTCCAAATTCTTATTTTTGCTCCTACCATTTGATAGAAATCACGAAATTGCTGAGTTAAGATAAGCACCCTCTCTCTTTTTTTTTTTTCTCCTAAGCATGATTGGGGATAGATAGGAATGAGAGATGAAGAAAGCAATGAAGAAAGAGCAAATTGATCATTTACTTTAAAAAGTTCTGACCACTGGCTTGATGAGAAGCATCTTTAATTTTAAATATTTTGCATCTACTTAACTGCCTAATTGCATGGTTAAATGAGCTGTAGGAGAAAGATCGCAGCTAAAACCTTGGATCAATTTCAGCCAGTTCTAGAACACTGATGGTAACACCAGGCTGTGTTTCTCCTCTGGTAATTTTGAACTTCTTCAGAGAGCCCTGTTTATTAAGCAAGGCAGACTTTCTGCTTGGGCAGCATTTCCAATTACAGAGCCTTCCCTGCAGTATCTAGAGATGGAATCAGAGACCACACACGCGCTCCGGGCAATGCCGGGCAGCCCAAAGTCAGCAAGTCCGATGCTCAGCCTCACTTTCTCAGTGTGCTGTAGCCTAGGGTTGTTTCCGAGTGCATTTTGACATGTGTTCTGTGTGGTGAATAGGTGGGAGCAGGCTGCCTGCAATAATTGACCAGCCGGGATTGCCTGGGTGAAGCTCCTGGAACTCGCCCTCATCAATCGCATCCATTGAAATACAGTTACGTTGCTGATCATAAAGACTGAGTGTGTGTATGTGTGTGTGTGTGTGCATATGTGTGTGCATGTATGCTTGTATTCATGCACATATCTGTGGATACTCAGGATGCTGGTTTTTTGGAACTGGTAATTATTTAGAAATCTTGGACTAAGTCATAATGATACATTCATTAGAGGAAGAAAACCCGTCTAGGTTGCCTTGAGATATGGGGCAGACTGTGGGTGGGGGTATCCAACATTCCGTGGGTATTAGCTGAGCAATCCCAGTTGTGCTAATTATGAGAAAAGCAAATATAGTAACACAAGAAATGTATCAATAAGAATAAAACCCAGCCACCACAATGAGTGTAGCACTAAGGGGTGTGCCAAGCTGTGCTAAGTCTTCCATGAAGACAATCTCATGCAATGGCAAGAGCATAGATTATGGAGCCAGACCCTCTACATTTGAATCATGGCTTTATCATTTGCTAAAGTTATGTGATTAGGCGTAAATTGATTAACCGCTTTGTGCCTCTGCCTCAGTTTCATCAACTGTAAAATGGGTATACGAATTATACCTAATTCTACCAGATCATCTGTTCTCAACTTGATGCATCTTTACTGCCTTCTAAGTCTCCCGTGTACTGTGGAGAAGCCAATAACTATGGTTCTTAGAACATCTTTTTGTGTATGGCTTTGTGTAGAGTCTGCCAAGGAGAGGCACTTGTGTGAGATTTTCCTAAAACAAGAGAAGCAGCAGCCATTATGTTTCAAGGGAGTTGGTTGCAGGCAAATGTGTGGGCAGGTAGATAACAGATTTATAATGGCTCTCAGGTAAGCCTAAGAATCACCTATGTCAGGGATGCTGGCTGAGAAGCCAGAGAGACCCTCCCAGAGGCCCTTAAGGTATTCCGTGGCCTCTGAGTGAGTGTCGACTCCCACTTGCATAGATACAGCAGCAGGCAGAAAGGTCCTGGTGGCTTCCCTGAACTTCATTGCTAAGGCTTTCCAAAAGACTGCAAACCTCTAATTTCCTGCATTAGAACTATTGATACTTAGAACATGCAAAATACCTTTTGTTTTTCTGACCAAATGCTGATGGACACACTATCACATAGGGTTGTTGTACAAATTGTGTGGGGGGTTTCAAACAAATGCTTGGACTAGTGCTTTCCACTTAAATTTGCAGCTCATAAGTGCTTGTTACTTAGTTCTTACCTCAACTTTAAGAGATGGTGGTGGGTAGGAAAGTAATGAGAGTGTAGTTTCTAGGGTCAGTGTATCTAGGTTTGGAATTTACAGTTAATTTGCTTATGAGCTACATGGTTGGACAGATTTATACATACATCGGGGATAGAAGTAGCACTTGCTTGATATGATTGTCGAGAAGGTGGAGAGTTAATAACACATAAAGCAAAAGTACCTGCTACAGAGTAAGACACTATGCTTATTAGCATGTTGACAACTTGTTCAGAAGATTGGGTTCTCAGAGATCAGGTCTCCATTCATCTCTCTGGAAGTGTGTGTGGGGTTGCTTCTGCAGACCATGCCTCAGTTTCCCATAAATGATCCCGGAATTGCCTCTTGCTGGTGTTTGCCTTCCTATCAGACTGGCCTCCAGTCTTTCCTGTTGCCACCTGCTCTGCATTCACTGGGTCTCCCAGTTGGTGAGTGGCCTTGCCCTCATGATCTGCCATTGCATGCTCCCAATTTCTGGCTCTTCTGGTCCAGCTGAGCTTCCTCCAAGTTGTCTGTGATATGTGAGACTGTCCAGGGGACAAAGAAATACTTATTGCCCATTGTCCAGTCACTGCTCCATGTAGAACCCTTTAGGGGAAATAGCTTACTGAACAAAGCAAGTTAAATGAATGTTTTCCCTAGCTGGACCTTGGGCCCCAGACTCAAGTGTAGAACTCCAATGAGCCTGGCTGTACCAGGGGGAGGATGTTTTTATTTTCGTAAGGGGAGTCAGCTCATGTGACCTGGCACCAGTGCAGGCCCAAGGACAGATCCAGAATTTTGTGTCACTCTAGTCCAATCTAGGGAAAAGGCAAGTACACTTTCCACCTCATAGCCTCCTTCATGATAAATCTGGACACAGTGAATTGGTACTGAGGCTGATACAAAAAGATGGCTGAGCTTCGACTGACAAGATGTTACACCAGGACAAAGGTTGAGCCAAAACTTTAAGAAAGAAGCTTTTACAATAACCTGGCGTATCAGATCCCTTTCCAAAGGCAAAGACAGAGACTGGCATGGTGGGACATTGAGAAGTAGAATATCTGGAATCAGATAGATACAGGCTAAGATACTGGCTGAGCCACCTCCGTGAGTCTGCTAACTTTTTAATCCTTCATCTTTCTCTTTTATGAACATGCAAATCACCATATTTATTTTCAGAATTGTGTTCAGCATCTGAAAGATAATGTGAAAAAGTTGAGGGTATAGTATATGTTGAATAAATGGACTTCTTCTTCTATTTAAACAGTTTGCCCAAATACCCTCTCTGACAGCAATAACATTTTGGTTTGAGGAGTAACATATGTGTGTATACATGCTTAGAGCAGGTCCTGGGACTCCAAAAGTGCTATGTGGGTGTTAGTTAAGTAAGCATTTTAATTCCGTTATTAAAAAAATACATTTGATAATATAATATAGAGAATTCATAATGACAAATTTTAGAGGTTTAGGGATAGATCTTGAAGCCTCACTTGTGTGACAACATTAATAATGGTGCAAGCATTTCTAAATTACATTTTTTTCTAAAAATAGAAAGTTGAATAAAGTCTCCTCCAAAATGAAACCTTTGCAATTAAACTGGAAGGATTTTTGCAAATGTCACTCTCTTGCCCTAAGGCTTCCTTTGAACCAAGTCAATAATTTTAGAGATTCGTGGGTAGTTGTGGAATTTACATCATGGTATAAAAATTCAAAATGGTGGTTGGGGCACAGATGATTCTGTGCAAATCCCTGAATTTTTGTCATTTCCGATGGTGACATTTTTCAAGTGACATCCCTGTAAATACTGAATAATAATATGTTCCAGACAGAGCCCTCAGGGGACGGGAGAAGAAAATGAGAATGGAGCAGAATTAAAACTGACAAGAGTGAGAGACGGCATGGAAGATAAATAGCAAAAGTGTGGCTCTGTCAGAGGAGCATGGGCTGCAGAGCTGCTCAGATGATTGCATGATTGATGGAATCAGCTGTGGAGGAAATGTCCAGTAATGTAGGAATAGATCAGTATTGAGAGATAAATCATCCCGCAATCGTACACCGCTATCTCAACACTAATGGGGTTGAAAAACAGCACAGTTTTGAGGGAAGTCTTGAGATAACTGTTTTCTAACAACCTGTTCCCGTGTATTGGCAAGAAAGTTAAATCAAACTTGGGACAGCATTGCCATGCCACAGGTGTAAGGGTGTAAGGACTGGGGGAGCAATATATTTTTACCATTGAATTGAAATTTCAGCAGCTCATGGGCTACTTGCCAATCTAAAGTCAAGGGAGCCTTTTTTCCTTGCAAATAGAATTCAGATCCCAATGCCAAATTGCCACTTTGCTCTCCTATCTTCCTTTTGAATTTTCCCTGTTAATTCCCAGAGGAATATCCTGGTTGTCAGCCCATGGCAGATCTTCCTGGACATCAGGAAAAGCTTTTAAAAAAAATTTTTTTTTGAGACAGAGTCTCGGTCTGTCGCCCAGGCTGGAGTGCAGTGGTGCGATCGTGGCTCACTGCAAACCCCACCTCCCAGGTTCAAGCGATTGTCCTGCCTCAGCCTCCCAAGTAGCTGGGATTACAGGCACCCGCCATCACGCCCGGCTAATTTTTGTATTTTTAGTAGAGAGCGGCGGGGTAGGTGGGGGTGGGGGGGGTGGTTCACCATGTTGGCCAGATTGGTCTTGAACTTCTGACCTCAGGTGATCTGCCTGCCTCAGCCTCCCAAATTGCTGGGATTATAGGCATGAGTCACCATGCCTGGCCAGGAAAAGCTTTTTTTAAAGAATGCTAACTGTGCCCTAATTTGAGCCAGTGATTATGTAGGAAGAAGAAAGTAGTGCAAGGGAGAACAATGCCATTTATTGAGTACCTACTGCATGAGTGGTAGGCATGGTGTTTAGCACATATTAGCCTCAGGAATCCCAAAGAATGCAATCAGGTGGATCAATGATGAACTGAATCTGGGAAGATGCGTTAAATAAAGGCAAAATGACAGGATAAAAACTGCAGGAGCTCATTAGTTCTCTGTTCCCGACTCTGCTTAAGCAGGGTCTGGGTGAGCATTTTTCCAAGTCGGAGAAAGCATCACCAGAGTAGGGCATCTGGAGGCCTTCATTAGCATGAGATTCTATAGATCACAAAATATTCTTAGATTGCTGTTTGTCTCCAACAATTTGAGGGAAAATGCTTTTCAGAGACATGGAGGGGAGCTCAATGACACCTGACTTCCAATTTTAATCTGGGAGACTCTTGGGTTAGCCAAAAAGTGGATCTGATGGGACTTGAAGGAGCTAAACATAGTGGTTCTGCTACTTAATCTTTCACAACATATCCCTCTAGATTTGCATGGCCTTTTTGGCATTTAGAAATGCTGTTCATATCAAGGACTGTTGCAGTTGGACAGTATGTATTCTCTATTAATGTTTTTAGAAGTATTTTATACAGTCGACCCTTTAACTGCATGGGTCCGCTTATACGTGAGTTTTCTTCTCCTCTGCCACCCCTAAGAGAGCAAGACCAACCCCTCCTTGTCCTCCTCCTCCTCTGCACCTACTCAACATGAAAATAATGAGCCTAAAGACCATGCTTCACTTATGATGATCCACTTCCACCTAATGAACAGTAAAAATATTTTCTCTTCCTTATAATTTTAATAATATTTTCTCTATTATAAGAATATGGTATATAATACATATAACATACAAAATATATGTTAATCAGCTTTATGTTATCAGTGAGGCTTCAGGTCAACAATTGGCTATTGGTAGTTAAATTTTGGGGGACTCAAAAGTTATATGTGGATTCTTGACTGTGTGGGGTTAGTGCACCTAACCCCTGGGTCGTTCAAGGGTTGACTGCATATGTAATTTATATATATAACAAAATACATAATTAATTTATATATAATATATAACATATATAAGTTATATATTATATATAAATTATATGTAATGTATAGCAAATATTATATATAATACAAATTCTATATAGGTTTATATATAAATGAATTTTATTTTGTAAATCCTTCAAGTTATATATTATATATAGGTTTATATACAAATAAATTTTATTTTATAAATCCTTCCTTATATTTTATATGAATAGTAGTGTATATATAGTAGTTTTTATGCATATATACACACTATATATAATAAAGTATGTGTATATATTATATATAGTGTATATATATACACACTATATGTATAAAATACATGTATAAAATATAAGGATGAATTTATAAAATAAAATTTATTTAGGGCCAGGCGTGGTGGCTGACGCCTGTAATCCCAGCACTTTGGGAGGCCAAGGCGGGTGGATCACGAGGTCAGGAAATCGAGACCATACTGGCTAACACAGTGAAACCCCGTCTCTACTAAAAATACATAAAATTAGCCAGGCGTGGTGGCGGGTGCCTGTGATCTCAGCTACTCAGGAGGCTGAGGCAGGAGAATGGTGTGAACTTGGGAGGCGGAGCTTACAGTGAACCAAGATCACGCCACTGCACTCCAGCCTGGGTGGCAGATCGAGACTCCATCTCAAAAAAAAAAAAAGAACAAGTTTACCCTCACAAAACCCTGGGAAATATGTTTTTTTCTCATTTTACAGATGAAGCTATTAAAGTCCAGGAAAAGTAAAGTCTTTGTCTAAGTTAGCATTAGAATTTGAATCAGGCTGCATTCCTCTCCCCATCTTCCCATCTGATTTCTTGTGATTCTTTCAAAGATGTGATTATTCACGTGGTCTGTACTCCTTAATTCCCTCTACAATCTTACCCGTAATACAAAAACACCTAATGGCAACAAAAGTCTATTTCACCTGAAATACTATGAGATGATCACCCTGCTTAATTGCTTAAGGAACCCAGCTGAATATAATTTTAAGCTATTTATTATGGGAACAGACTCTGGGATTCTCTGTCACAGTTTCTGAATAGAACTTTTTCTGTGCTGAGCTAAGTTTATCCAGGCATGGAGGCAAAGAACGCAGATGTTTAATTAAAAGGAGTGGCTTAACTTTAGATTAGATCATTGTAATCTTGGGAATCTAGCCGGATTTTAACACAGTGTTATTTTTATTTGTGGATAGATATTTCTAAGGAGCTCCTGATATCTTTATAGCCTCTCCAGAACCCATTCTAATACTAAAAACATGTTAAATTCACTCTTAGAATACTGAAGCTGAAGGTAATTCTTAGAGATAATCTATTCTTGTGCCTTTATTCTACAGATGTGGAAACTGAGGCCTAAGGATGTAAAAAAATCATCAAAGGTCACACAAAAGATTGTCAAAGGTCAAATCCAACTTATCCCTATTTTCCCAGGACTTTCTCAGTTTGAAAACTGAAGCAGGGCATGCTGGCACATGCCTACAATCCCAGCACTTTGGGAGACTGAGGCTGGAGGATCCCTTGAGCCGTGGAGTTTAAGACCAGCCTGGACAATACAGTAAGACATTGTCCTCACAAAAAAATTAAAAAATTAGCTGTGTGTGGTAGTGCACACCTATGGTCCTAGCTACTTAGGAGGCTGAGGCAGGGGGATCACTTGAGCCTGGGAGGTCAAAAGGTTGAGGCTACATGGAGTCATGATCATGCCACTGTATTCTGGTCTGGACAAAAACAAAAAACAAAAAAAACCCGGAAAGTCCTATGTCCCCGGGACTCCCTTAGTTCTGGGCAAACTGGGATGGCTGTCATCCTACCTTGCGCTCTCTCTATTTACTTATTTCACTGGCATAAATGCAAAATGGACAGATTTGGAGGAGAATTGCATGCTGCAGTTACTGATAGTATTCTAGAAACTGGACAGACAGAACCCAAATGTACTCTTTGGAGTGTCTGGCATGAGCAAACACTCAACAAACATTCATTGAATCAGTGAGTGAATGAGAATGCAAGCCACTTAAAGTAGGTGTCATCGCTAGTTCATTTTTCTCAATGTTGCTCTAATTCCCATTGAGATGGTATCAATGATTTCTTGCTTTTTAACCTGCCTACATTTTGTTCTTGAGTTCCTAGGTAAGATTAAGCTGCATGTAACCTATGGAGCTGCTGTTTTGCAGATGGTCGTTCCCAAGGTGCTTTTCACAGTGTTTTTGAATTATCTTGCCAATATTTCAGGAAAAGCAGCAAAAAGAAGGGAAAGAAAAGCTTTCATAATGAGAAATGACAGGAAAGCAGCTCCCTCATGGGGTTGTCAGGGAAAGAATTGTTGAATAATTCACATAACAAATTTGTTCATTTCTAAGCCATTTCCTGCCCCAGCTTTGGAAATCTGCAGAAAAGTTCTGGACTAGGAATTATCCAAGACCTGATTTCATTGCTGCCAAGGGATCAGTTGAAGGGACAAGCTCCTTCAGGTGGCTTGGGGAAATTACCATGGTTTGAGGTCACTTACAGAATTTTCTGGGTTGGCAGGCCCTAGGTTGCTTTTTCCTTGTGCCAGGAAAATATAGACAGGGTCAGCACCTCATAGGTCTCTGAAAATAAAATGTACTGAGTTCTCACGGGTAGCTCAGCATTAGGTATGGCAGCTGCCCCAGCAGACTTACTCATTCTTGTTTTTTTTTTTTTTTTTTTTGCAGCTGTATCTAGGCATGGGAAGGGTTAGGAACTGGTGGTGAAACTCATGTAGGTTATGAGTCCAGGTGAAAGTAATTTGGCTCTTTTTAACGAATTTCTGCAAAAGTTTAGAGGTCGTAATTGGGAAAAGTTATATTTTTGGATAATCTGCGAAATCCCTTTATCCGTATCATCCCTGGCCTTGTTATCACAGGTCACTGAGGGTTGGCTATACTTGTTTCTTATCTGCCCCAAGAGGACCTGGGGAGGATTTATTATCTCTTGCCACTAAATCCCTGACCATATGTGTATCAATTTACCAAACAGCCTTATATGTGCTTGGGGACATCCCTCAGAGATGGTTCAGTCATGAGAGCATTTCATAAGTTTTTACTATTACAGATACTACCTCACATTTGATAAGCTTTTACCTTTATTTTTCAGGCTAATTTTATAGTTATTATATTTTTATCCACAAAACTCTTCAAGGGAAGTAAAAGTGTTATTGATGTCCCCATCCCTGACAGATAAGAAAACTAAGTAACGGAGAAATGAGGTGATTTTCCAGAAGTTATTCATGTCAGAGCTGGTCCTGAAACCCAGATCTCTTACAGAAATTCAAATATTCACCTTTTTCTACTCTTCTTTGCAAATGCCTCTACTATTACTGATTGCATGGTAAACCCTTTGGGGAAATGGGTTGGATGAAAATTCTTGCTTTGTTAGACGTTCTTACTTGAAAAGTCCATCAAACTTAAACAAAGACCAGCTTATTTTGAATCTTAAAAAATGTTAAGGCTACTCAAATTAAGCTGAAGAGAGATTTGTGTTTTTTTAGCAATTTCAGATGCCAGTCACTGTGACAAGTGCTTCTTATTCATTACCTCCACTAATGCTGGTGAGATGTTTGCACCAGCATCTGTTTTGTTTTAAGCTAGATAGTGACATATAGATGATGTCTAGGACAGTGCACAGCTACCAAAGTACAAGGTATTGTAAGTTTCTTGGTTTGAATACAAATACATACTTGTACATACATACTCAAGAGATAAGCCAGTTTAAGTAAAATTCAATAGATATTAGTTGAAAATCACTCATTGTTCTGGGCACTGAATAAAACATAATCTCTTTCCTTCAAGGAGTTTGTGGTCCAATGAAGGAAACAGGAAACTGATTAAAATATGGGTAAAAAGACTATGAGCTAGCATCCGTGTGGTAGAAATAGTCTATAAGAAGGTAGGCTTCCCAAGGGCAGGAGTCAGTATCTCCAGAATTTAGTTGCTTCTTAAAGATTTGGTGAATGAAAAAAAAAAATGAATGGGTGAATAAATAAATGTTCTAGGGAAGCATGTAGGAAAGATAATTGAGCTGTTCTAAAAGAGTTGTGCGAAGTTTCACAGAAATTGATGGGTGAGCTTCATATTCAAAGATAAGTAAGATTTCAGTATATAAAGTTGGGAATTCTTGGCAAAGAAAAGAGCTAACAGAAATATTTGCAAGTGCACGGAGCATTTTGGAATTCAAGGGATGACAAATAATAAGTCTTGTGGGTGGGATTTAGACAGCTGGAAGTGATGAAGTGGACGTCTAAGAGAAGAAGCTAAAGAAGTAGGAAGTACCAAACTAAGGCTTTGACTCATTTATGCCCCAGGGAGCCATCATGTATTTATACGTAGAAAATCAGCCTCCAATTTGTGCTTTAGTAAAGCCATCTCTTGTGTCCGTGTAGGAGAGTCCTGAGGTGGAGAGGGGCTGGGATCAAGCCAACCACTCACCCACTTAAGAAGTAATGAGATCTTTAATTGCCTTTTCAGCAGTAATGGGGGTGGAAGTGGGGGAGTAAATTCCAAAATCATTAGAAAAGTAGAATGGGTTGAGTTTGTTGACTCATTAGATGTGGGTGGGGAAGAGAGGGCGAAGGTAAAGATGACTAAAGTTTCTAGTCAGGCACTTGGGTGGATACACCAAAATTGTACATTTCCATGGTCTGTGGGTTTCTGAACAACCTAACAATTTTACACCCTCCTAACTAGATGGAAAACTCTTAAATTAGAAGTGCAATTTCAATCCCAAATTCGTAAGTACTTTCTCATACAGCTTTGTTATCTTAGATTTCTTTTAGCATATTGAAAAAAAGGTCAAGATGATGGCTCTTTTCATTCTCGGAAGAAAGCAGAGATGATCGTAATTTTTGCTTTGACATTCGCACTGTTGAGGCATGCCTCGTAACTAGCTTTTAGGGCTTCAATAAGTAACGCAGTGACCAGAAACTCTAAGATGGGATTTAGAAGTTTCCAAATGATACCCAATTAAAAAGTGTTCCAGGCAAAAAAGCAGCAAACCTTGCTTTGAAAGGTACTCACAGTTCCATTTCCCTGAGATGAGGAGGGAGCTGCAACTCTGGGCTGATAGTTAATGCTAAAAGCATTCAACTGCAGCTGTAATTACTGAGAAGCAAACTATGAACCAGAATCAGGATTATTAGTAATTACTTCCTATGAATCAGGGCATGATAGGTTCATGGCTTTCTGTCAACTGTTTTGCTTGAGGCACATGGATATCTAGAGTGTCAAACTTAAAAAAGTTCAGCACAAAGGAATAGATTAGGGAAGAAATTACCTCAATGAGCTACATGAAAATGTAAAATTAGATCTGTCTAAGGACAGTTGGTTGATAACTTTGCTTCTTATCATGAAGGTTACGCTGAGTAAACCAGAAACTCAGGGTCATAAAACTTTGTTAGGATCAACTTTAGAGTTAATTTCTTTTAGTCATTTTACTGAGGAAACTGAAGCCCAGAGTAGGCAAGGAAGTTGCCCATGGTTACACAGCTGGTCAGTGATAACACTGAGACAAAGTGGTAGTCATTCTAGGTTGCAGGTGCAGGCCTTATCCAAAATGGTTTATCCAATTGTAATTTGTTGACTGTACATTTCGATGCATAGGTATGTGACTCTTGCTGGCATAATTTCTTTTTTTTAATTGTAAAAAACACATGAGATCTACCCTCTTAACAAATTTGTAAGTGGATAGTACAGTATTACAGTATTTACTATATGTGGATTTTTTTTTTTTTTTTTTTTTTTTTTTTTTAGATGGAGTTTCGCTCTTGTGGCCCAGGGTAGAGTGCAGTGGCATGATCTCTATTCACTGCAACTTCCGCCTCCTGGGTTCAGATGATTCTCCTGCCTCAGCCTCCTGAGTAGCTGGGATTACAGGCACCTGCCACCATGCCCGGCTAATTTTTGTATTTTTAGTAGAGATGGGGTTTCACCATGTTGGCCAGGCTAGTCTCAAACTCCTGACCTCAAGTGATCTGCCCGCCTCAGCCTCCCAAAGTGCTGGGATTACAGGCGTGAGCCACCACGCCAGGCCTATATATGCATTGTTGTACAGCAGATCTCCACAACTTTTTTGTCTTGCATGACTAAAACTGTATTAATAAATAATACCTCACTTTCCCCATCCACAGCAGGGCAGCCATCATTCTACTTTCTGCTTCTATGAGTTTGACTACTTTAGATACTTCATGTAAGTGGAAAATTGAAGTATTTGTCCTTCTGTGACTGGTTTATTTCACTTAGCATAATGTTCTCAAAGTTTATCCATGCTGAAACAAATCATGGGATTTTCTTTTAAAAGACTAAATAATATTCCATTGTGTATATATATCACATATTTCTTTATCCATTCATCTGTTGACAGACATTTAGGTTATTTCCCATCTTGATTGGTGTGAATAATGCCACAATGAACATGGGAGTTCAAATATCTCTTTGAGATCCTGCTTTAAATTATTTTGGATACATACCTAGAAATGAGACAGATGGATCATATGGCATTTTTATTTTCAGATTTTTCAAAGAACTTCTGTACTATTTTCCATAGAGTGCCTGTATCCTTCTCCCCAATGGTGTGCAAGGGTTCCAATCTCTCTACATCCTCACTACCTCACCAATACTTGATATTTTCTGGTTTTTGGGTTTTTTTTTTTTTTTTTAAATAATGACCATCCTAACAGATGTGAGGGATATGATGATATCTCATTGTATGTTATTTATTTATTTATTTATTTATTTATTTATTTTTTTTGAGATAGAGTTTCACTCTGTTGTACAGGCTGGAGTTCAGTGGTGTGATCTTGGGTCACTGTAATCTCTGCCTCCCAGGTTCAAGTGATTCTCCTGCCTCAGCCTCCTGAGTAGCTGGGATTACAGGTGCCCGCCACCATGTCTGGCTAATTTTTAGTAGAGATGGGGTTTCATTATGTTGGCCAGGCTTGTTTCAAACTCCTGACCTCAAATGATCCACCTGCCTCGGCCTCCCAAAATGCTGGGATTACAGGTGTGAGCCACAGTGCTCGGCCTCATTGTGGTTTTGATTTGAATTTCCCTGATAGTTAGTGATGCTGAGCATCTTTTCGTATACCTAGTGGCCATTTGCATGGCTCCTTCAAAGAAATGTCTATTTAATTAAGCTCTTTGCCCATTTTTAAATTGAGTTACTTATTTTGCAATTGGTTGTAGGAGTTTCTTATATATTTTAGAAATTAACCCCTTATCAGATATATGATTTGGAAATATTTTTTTCCAATTCATAGGTTGCTTTTCATCCTGTTGATTGTTTTATTTGCTGTGCAGAAAATTTTAAGGTTTTCAAAGTCATCCCTTTTGTCTATTTTTGCTTTTGTGTCCTGTGCTTTTGATGTTATATTCAAGAAATCATGGGAAAAAAAGTTATAGTGCTCTTCTCTTATGTTTTCTTGTAGTTGTTGTATAGTTTCAGATTTTACATTTAATTTTATAGTGAATTTTGAGTTGACTTTTGTGTGTGGTGTAAAATAAAGGTTCTATTTTATTCTTTTACAACTAAATGTGCAGTTTTCCCAGCACCATCTGTTGGAGAGATGTATTTCCCCATGATGTATTCTTGGCATCCTTGTTGAAGATAAGTTGACTAAATGTGCATAAGTTTATTTCTAGGGTATTTTTCCTGTTCCATTAATCTATAGGTTCATCTCTATGCCAGTACTATACTATTTTGATTACTGTGGCTTTGTGATATAATTTGAAGTCAGGAAGTATGAGACTTCCAGCTTTGCTCTTTCTCACAGTTGTTTTGGCTTTTGGGGGGTACTTTGTGGTTCCCTATAGATATTAGGGTTATTATTTCTCTTTATGTGAAAAAGTCTGGGATTTTGATAGGAATTGCATTGAATCTATAGATCACTTTGGGTAATGTGCACATTACAGTACTGAATCTTTCAATTCATGAACATGAGATGTCTTTTCATTTATTTGTGTCTTCTTTAATTTCATTCACCAGTGTTTTGCAGCATTCAGTGTACAAGTCTCTGGCCAACTTAGTTAAATTTATTTCAAACTATTTTTTTGATGTTATTATAAATGGGATTATTTTCCTTAACTTCTTTTTTTGGATTGTTAATTTTTAGGGTATAGAAACATAACCAACTTTTTATGTTAATTTTGAAACCTGCCATTTTGTTGAATTTGTTTATTCAACAGGATTTTTTTTTTCAGAAACTAAAAGAACTTTAGGATTTTCTACATATACATCTGCAAACAGAGATAATTTTACTTATTCTTTTCTTGATTTGGGTAAGTTTAATTTATTTTTCTTTACTAATTTCTCTAGCTAGGACTTCCAGTTCCATGGCGAGTAAAAGTGGTGAGATTGGACATCCTTGGCTTGTTTCTGATCTTAGAGGAAAACTTGCAGTTCTTCACCTTTGAGTTTGGTGCTAGCTCCATTTTTTCTTTTTCATATATGATCTTGATCATGTTGAGGTAATTTTCTTCTACTCCTTGTTTGTTGAGTGTTTTTATTATAAAGTGGTGCTGAATTTTGTCAAATGCTTTTTTGGTGTCTATTGAGATGATCGTATGATTTTTATTCTTCTGTTAATGTGACATATCATATAGATAGATTCATACATTGAGCCATGCTTGCATCTCAGGGATAAATCCTGCTTGAATGTGATATATAATAGTTTCAATTTGTTGTTCAATTAGGTTTGGTAGTGTTTTGTTGAAGATTTAAAAATTTATATGTATCAGAGATATTGGCTTACAGCTTTCTTTTTTTATAGTGTCTTTGTCTGGCTTTGGTATTAGGATAATGTTGACTGCACAAAATGAGTTTGGAAGTATTCCCTCCTTTTCAATTTTCTGGAAGAGTTTGAGAAAGATTGACATTAGTTCTTCTTTAAAAGTTTGGTAGAATTGACCAGCAAAGCCCTCTAGTCTTGAGCTTTTCTTTTCTGGGAGGTTTTTGAATGTGGATTCAATCTTCTTGTTCATCACTAGTACATTCAGATTTTCTATTTTTTTAATGATTCACTCTTGATATTTGTATGTCTTTAGGAATTTATCCATTTCTTCTTGGTTATCTGTAAGTCTCCTAGGCTTTCTTCATGCTTTTTATTCTTTTGTCTTTTTACTCCTCTTACTGAATAATTTCAAATGACTTTTCTTCAAGTTCACTGATTTTTTTTTCTTCTGCTTCATCAAGTCTGCTGTTGGACCACTCTAGTAAATGTTTTGGTTCAATTATTGTGTTTTTCAGCACCAGAATTTCTAATTGACTTTTTTCTATGTTTCCTTTTTTTCCTGAAATTCTAATTTTGATTTTTTCTGAGCTCACTAAGCATCTTTATGGCTGTTATTTTTTTGATTCTTTGTCAAGTATCTTACAGGCTTTCATTTCTTTAGGGTTGGTTTCCATAGATTTATTTTGATTCTTTGATTGGGCCATGCTTTCCTATTTCTTCATGTGCCTTGTAACTTTGTGCTGGGATTTGCACATTAAAAAAAAGACAGTCACTTCTTTCAGTCTTTATAGAATGGCTTTAGACAGGGAAAGACCTTTCCTATTCAGCCTGGCTAAAGATTCCAGAGGCCTCTCAAACTTTTTCTGTGGATGCATCTTTTCTGGATTTGTTCAAGTACATTCTCAATTAGAGGCATTTGCCAGCTTTTCTTCTTTTTTTTAGGACCTCTTAATTTCTTGCATCTTTGGTCTCTCTTTGTGGTATTTCAGGGTCTCTGACTTTTAAGCAAGCCACCCAGTTCTTTTTCATTTGCAGTGATCTTCTATGTTCTGGAGTATGCTGGGTCACATCAGCACTCTGAGACAAGAGAGACAGAAACCAGTCCTTCAGGCAACACCTAAAAATCCTGCACATTGGATGCATATTTTAGTCTTCTCCTGCTTCCTCCAAGGAGAAGCCAGAAATTGACAGTTTTCCTCCAATTGCACTACATCGAGCTATGGGGCTCAATGGCAAGTGAGGGGTTGTGGCAAGTGGGTGCCACAAATTTTCTTACTGACTTCGATGCAGTTGGTTTTGCCCTGACCTGGGGTGCAGGGGCCTCTCAGTTTCTACGGATTTCTTACAAAGGGAATTGGTCCATGTGTGGTTGAACTGGTTTCTCTGTGGGGAAAGGGAACATCCTGGACTTTCTATTCTGTTATCTTGCTTATGTCATCTGCCTCTCCACTCTTTAAAATGAGAAATAATTACTCCTTTGTTAATAATATTCTTTAAAAAAACTTTAAATGCTATTCAAGTGCAGTAGTGAGAATGGGGAACAGAGTAGAACAAGGAGTTTGATCTGTGACTGACTGAATTAACTGAGATAGCTCACTGCCTTCAGAAAAGTCTGCCCACTGCATTGCTAAGAGGAGTGGCTCTCTACTATTCTCTTTGTACTACTTGTCTTGGGTCGGGTTCCCCCAGAAGCAGGTGGGGATTTGAATCACATAACTTATTTTGAACATAGTGCCAAGAAACACTAGAGGAGGAATGAGGAAATGAGGTGGAAAAGGAAAAAGAACCAATATAGTAAGTGTTAATGAGCAGGTTACCCCTGTGGGCAACTATGGGTAATTTCTGACAAGCACCTCTGAGAGATAGTGCAGAATATGCCTCAGTTGGTTCCACCCAAGGGGTAAAGTAGCCTGGGGTATTATTCTCCAACTTTCATCATTAAAAGCACTGCCCCTGGAAATGGTATATTCCTTGTCCTTCTGGCCTACACCACTCCTGGGCTGAGTCCTCTAAATCCAGTAGGGGAGAAGTCATAGGTGCTTGTCTTAGGCAGCAATCAACGTTCAAAGAATTGTGAGTTCAGAGGGAACATGGATAATACCCTGCCAGTGTCTGCTCTTCTGGGCTGGCTGTTGCAAATGGCATGCATTTGGATCCAGTAATCCCATATCACCAGATGCTAGAACAGTATCCAGGAAGAATTTGAGGTATTCTAGGAAATTTTAGAAGGTTAGGCAGAGAGAGAGTTTTGGAATTGAGAGCGCAAGCATTTCTTTGGAGAAATCACTAGAGCTTGGTGGAGTTATGGATTCACATATTCCCTGCATTAAGTTCCAAAGATTATAGGTTGCATTGAATGAGAGTCCCATGAAAACCAGAACTGAGAACAGAAAGATTGCTTGTGGAATGGCTTTGGCTCACAGCAGTATTAGCACTCTCCAGCATTACCACTCTCGTCTAAGCCACTATTTTCCTCCCAGCTTATTGCCATAGTGTCCTCAATGGTCTCCTTGCTTTTCCTGCAAACCCCCAATCCCTCTTTGCCTCTCTACCCTGCCCAGTTATTCTCTACACAGTAGCCAGAGGGGCTATCTAGCACTAAGTCAGATTATGTTGTTCATTTGCTTATAATGTACCAGTGGCTTTCCATTTCACTCAGAGAAAATACTCCAAGGTCCTTTCAATGGTTTACAAGTCTCTGTATAATCAGCCTCTGCCTCCTCGCCTCTGAGGTGACTTAGCCCCAGCTCCGGTGGCTTCTTTGCTGTCCCAAGACCACACCATGTGTATTCTCTCCTTGGAGCCTTTCCACTTGCTGTTTCCTCTCCCTGGAATGCTCTTTCCCACACCCACATGGATTGCTTTCTTACTTTCTTCAGGCCTCTGCTCAAATATTGGCTTTTATGATTAGTCTGCATGAAATATTCTTTATTCCTTCTTTGCAGCTTCATTTTTCTCCATAGAAATTTTTATTATTTATTTCTACAGCTAGAATATAAACTCCACAAGGACTCGAATTTTGTTGATTATATTCATCACTGTATCTCCAGTGGTTGGAATAGTGCCTCACTTTCAATAAGCAATCAATGATTCAGTAAATATTTGCTGAATAAATGAATGAAAGTATTAATACATGGATGTGCTTGGACAGAAACTGAAGTATACCCAGGGGAAAGTAGTCAGGCCAGGGAAGTCTAAATCATAAGAAATTGTTGTTGACTTCGAATTGTAGTTAATTTTCCTTTCTTACTCCTTATAATCTATAGTATATGGGGATGCTGAATTTGGAGAAGAGAAAGCATGGTAAGTAACTTCAGATTTTGAGGGACTAGTTTATGAAGAGGAGGATGAAGTTATTCCATGAATTACAAAGGCCAAGATCCCAGATCACAGGAAATAAACTACAGAGAAGCATATTTTTGAAGTCAAAGGAGCAAAGAGCTCTCTAACCATTTGTACTTCCATAAAATGGAAGGGACTGCCTTTCTATAGGTAATGAGTCCCCCATCATCAGAGGTGTTCAAGCAGAGTAGAAAGTAGAGGTGAGATCCAGAAAATCTTTGAAGACTGTCAATCCTGGAATTCTAGAATTCCATAAACATGAGAGAGAAGCAAAAGTGTCTCTCACAAAGCATCCCACTACAGTGTGAATGCCATTTACTGAATATTCATCTCCTATAACATTTTTTTATACAGCTGGAGAGTAGTCTATTACCTGAAAGACTCAAACAAGCACCCCCCGCCACTTTTTTTTAAAGCACATACCCAATGTTGGACATTTCTTTTAAATTTTTCATACTAAAAACAGAATTTGACCTTAGTTGGTTTCTGCCCTGAAGGGACATCCTAGCAACAGTGTTTGAGCAGACACAAGCTCAGGTGAAACTAAGAGTGAGTTTAAAAAAAAATACTGTTTCTTGGCTGGGCACCGTGGCTCACACCTGTAATCCCAGCACTTTGGGAGGCTGAGGCGGGCGGATCATGAGGTCAGGAGATCAAGACCATCCTGGCTGACATGGTGAAACCCTGTCTCTACTAAAAATACAAAATATGTGATGTTCCCCTTCCTGTGTCCATGTGTTCTCATTGTTCAATTTGCATCTATGAGAACATGTGGTGTTTGGTTTTTTGTCCTTGCGATAGTTTACTGAGAATGATGATTTCCAATTTCATCCATGTCCCTACAAAGGACATGAACTCATCATTTTTTATGGCTGCATAGTATTCCGTGGGGTGGGGGGAGGGGGGAGGGATAGCATTAGGAGATATACCTAATGCTAAATGGTGAGTTAATGGGTGCAGCACACCAGCATGGCACATGTATACATATGTAACTAACCTGCACATTGTGCACATGTACCCTAAAACTTAAAGTATAATAATAACAAAAAAAAAAAGAAAAAAAATACAAAAAATTAGCTGGGCATGGTGGCGGGTACCTGTAGTCCCAGCTACTCGAGAGGCTGAAGCAGGAGAATGGCGTGAACCTGGGAGGTGGAGCTTGCAGTGAGCCGAGATTGTGCCACTGCACTACAGCCTGGGTGACAGAGTGAGACTCAGTCTCAAAAAAAAAGAAAAAAAAAAAAAGGAAAAAAATACTATTTCTTAGATCCAACCCTTTGTCTGTGTCGAACATCACACATGCAATGGTTAAGCCCCAAATACATCATGATGGAGTAAGGAGGGGAGAGAGATATGTGGGCTCTGAGTCTCCCCCATGTCTCCTAGGTCAGAGCTTCTTGTATTTTATGTGCACACAATCATTGGGGTTTTTCTGTCACAGTGAAAATTCTAATATAGTAGGTCTGAGTTGGGGTCTGAGTTTTTGTATTTCTGATAAGTTCTTGAGGGAAACCAGTCAGCTGACCGCTTTGTGAATATCACAGTCCTAGTTCATATTCCTTACGGGGCTGTCTATGAAATTGTCTCTATTTGGAGTCAGAAGCAGAAAATCTCATCCAAAGCCTAAAAACATTCTGAATCATTATGATGTTTACTTTGCATCAAGAAAAGCAATGACAAGTGGTTACTAATGAAAATAAGCTGTTGAAGGGAAATGCCAATTAGATAGAAACAATTCAGCTTTCATCTCACATCAAGGACAAAATTAATCATGCATGCTATTTCCAACAAAAATGCTTTAAGTAAATTATTTAGTATTTATATTTTGTAGTGGTGCATGCCTAATAAAATCAATGGTTGCAGGGCATGGTTAACTGGCATCCTTCAGAATCTAGACCTGCTGCCCTACTATAGGACTTGGTGTTTGGAAAATCCTGATCTTTTTGGAGAAGGGACAGAGGTTTACACTGTAGTTTCTCTGTGGCATCCCAAAGTGTGACCTGAATATTTGCAGTTATCTAATCCAGGCTTGTTAAAGGTCCGTGTTCTTAGGCAGAAGCCCTGAACTCACTTTTACTGGAGCAGTTCATCACAATGTATGACAATTGCCTCTGTTTATTTCTTCCCTTCTAACGTGGGAATGACGGACAGTGTCTTGTTCACAGCACATGTAAATATTAAGAAACTAAAGACAGCCGGGCATGGTAGCTCACGTCTCTAATCCCAGCACTTTGGGAGCCCAGGGTGGGCAGATCATGAGGTCAGGAGTTCAAGATCATCCTGTCCAATATGGTCAAACCCCGTCTCTACTAAAAATACAAAAATTAGCTGGGTGTGGTAACCTGCACCTGTAGTCCCAGCTACTCGGGAGACTGAGGCAGGAGAATCGCTTGAAGCTGGGAGGTGGAGGAGGTTGCAGTGAGCTGAGATCGCACCATTGTACTTCAGCCTAGGCAACAAGAGCAAAACTCCATCTCAAAAAAATAAAAAAAAAAGAAAAAAAAGAAACTAAAGACATATTTTTTGATAGAAAGAGTGAAACTTTCTTGAGAAGAAGTTCCATCTGCTAACCCTGATCATATTGTCGTCTGCCTTGCAGAATTCATCTGAAGCTTCTTCCACTGCCAGACAGATCTTCCTGCATCAGGTCCGGTGCTGCCCCTGACATGAAATGCTCAAAATTTCTAGACATTAAAACACTCTGAAGAATTGAAAGGTAATTCAAAAAGGAAAAATAATGACTGTCCTCAATGTGTGTGTGTGTGTATATATGCACACCTACCTGCCTGTGTGTGCTTGTTTAGATGATAAGAAAAATACTAAGAAAGTCTCGATAATTGAAACACTATGGAATTGATACAAGCCAAGAAGCAGACCCAAATACACACAGAGAATGAATAGTTTATCCACTAGATGGCTTAGGAAAAAAACGACTACTTAGTAAAACAACAAATTAAGTTAAATATGTTTTCATATTACACAAACAGAAAACAAAAAATCCAGATGGCTTATTTAAAGAAATATTAACAAATAAAACAATAAAAGATCTATAATAAAATGTAGGTAAACATATTTTTGGAGTTTGAAAGACATTTTTAACAAAGAAAGAAAACACAAAGGGAAAGAGGAATATATTTGAATGCATACAATTTGAACATAAATTTGAAACTGATTGTCATCTTTGATACAATGCCGGTGGATTTCCAATGTTAGTAGAATGTAAGAAATAAATATTCTCATATAATGCTGGATGGACTATGAAATATACTTACATTATTGAAGTGTGATTTGGCAAACAATGTCAAAACCTGTAAATTTTACGTTCTATTTGATGCAGCAGTTGAATTTCTAAAAATTGGTTTTGAGAAAATTATTATAGATGTAGGCAAATATTATTTTGCAAAAAATAAGTAGAAACCATTAAATATTCAATGGTAGGGAGTTAATTTAACAGATCATTATGCATCAATGTGATGGAATACCATTCATCCATTAAAATGATGAATAAGAATATTTAATGATAAAGAGAAATATTGACAAAACATTGTTAAGTAAAGTAGAAGTAAAGCTGCATTGAAAATGTGAACCCTACTCTAAAGACTGGAAGTTTATATGTAAAAAATTAATAGTGGTTATCCTTGAGTTTAGGTATTATGGGTAATTTAAAATTCTATTTCTGCTTTTTGTGCATTTTCATATTTTTATCAATGAACATATTTTACTTCTGAAATCAGAAAGAAGTGTTCATAAAAGAATGAAATCCCCTTACAGATGAAAGTAGCATTGTTGTCATTATTAAAAATGAGCAGATGCTAATATTAATAATTGTACTAATTTAGGTCATGTTTTAAATACTGTTAATAACTATTCTTTTTCTCTGTTAAATTAGGTCTCTTAAAGTTTTTACAAAAGTACACAAAGAAACATGTTGAACAATATTTTAGTAGTCTAGATACAAAAAATGTCTCTTTATATTTGTAAAAATAGACCAGATTATGCTGTGGTAACAAACAACCCTGAACCTCAGTGTTTTTAAATATGAAGGCTTAGTTCTCATTCTGGATAAATCTCTTTTCTTCTTCTTCTTTTTTTTTTTGAGACACTTTCTTTTTTTTTTTATTATACCTTAAGTTTTAGGGTACATGTGCATAATGTGCAGGTGAGTTACATATGTATACATGTGCCATGTTGGTGTGCTGCACCCATTAACTCATCATTTAACATTAGGTATACCTCCTAATGCTATCCTTCCCCCCTCCCCCAACCCCACAACAGATCCCCGTGTGTGATGTTCCCCTTCCTGTGTCCATGTGTTCTCATTGTTCAATTCCCACCTATGAGTGAGAACATGCGGTGTTTGGTTTTTTGTCCTTGCAATAGTTTGCTGAGAATGATGGTTTCCAGCTTCATCCATGTCCTTACAAAGGACATGAACTCATCATTTTTTATGGCTGCATAGTATTCCATGGTGTATATGTGCCACATTTTCTTAATCCAGTCTATCATTGTTGGACATTTGGGCTGGTTCCAAGTCTTTGCTATTGTGAATAGTGCCACAATAAACATACGTGTGCATGTGTCTTTATAGCAGCATCATTTATAATCCTTTGGGTATATACCCAGTAACGGGATGGCTGGGTCAAATGGTATTTCCAGTTCTAGATCCTTGAAGAATCACCACACTGACTTCCACAATGGTTGAACTAGTTTACAGTCCCACCAACAGTGTAAAAGTTCCTATTTCTCCACATCCTCTCCAGTACCTGCTGTTTCCTGACTTTTTAATGATCGCCATTCTAACTGGCATGAGATGGTATCTCATTGTGGTTTTGATTTGCATTTCTCTGATTGCCAGCGATGATGAGTGTTTTTTCATGTGTCTTTTGGCTGCTTAAATGTCTTCTTTTGAGAAATGTCTGTTCATATCCTTTGCCCACTTTTTGATGGGGTTGTTTGTCTTTTTCTTGTAAATTTGTTTGAGTTCATTATAGATTCTGGCTATTAGCCCTTTGTCAGATGAGTAGATTGCAAAAATTTTTCCCATTCTGTAGGTTGCCTGTTCACTCTGATGGTAGTTTCTTTTGCTGTGCAGAAGCTCTTGAGTTTAATTAGATCCCATTTGTCAATTTTGGCTTTTGTTGCCATTGCTTTTGGTGTTTTCGACATGAAGTTCTTGCCCATGCCTATGTTCTGAATGGTATTGCCTAGGTTTTCTTCTAGGGTTTTTATGGTTTCAGGTCTAACATTTAAGTCTTTAATCCATCTTGAATTAATTTTAGTATAAGGTGTAAGGAAGGGATCCAGTTTCAGCTTTCTACATATGGCTAGCCAGTTTTCCCAGCACCATTTATTAAATAGGGAATCCTTTCCCCATTGCTTGTTTTGGTCAGGTTTGTCAAAGATCAGACAGTTTTAGTCATGGGGCATTATTTCTGAGGGCTCTGTTCTGTTCCATTGGTCTATATCTCTGTTTTGGTACCAGTACCATGCTGTTTTGGTTACTGTAGCCTTGCAGTATAGTTTGAAGTCAGGTAGCATGATGCCTCCAGCTTTGTTCTTTTGGCTTAGGATTGACTTGGCAATGCGGGCTCTTTTTTGGTTCCAATTGAACTTTAAAGTAGTTTTTTCCAATTCTGTGAAGGAAGTCATTGGTGGCTTGATGGGGATGGCATTGAATCTATAAATTACCTTGGGAAGGATGGCCATTTTCACAATATTGATTCTTCCTACCCATGAGCATGGGATGTTCTTCCATTTGTTTCTATCCTCTTTTATTTCATTGAACAGTGGTTTGTAGTTCTCCTTGAAGAGGTCCTTCACATCCCTTGTAAGTTGGATTCTTAGGCATTTTATTCTCTTTGAAGCAATTGTGAATGGGAGTTCACTCATGATTTGGCTCTCTGTTTGTCTGTTATTGGTGTATAAGAATGCTTGTGATTTTTGCACATTGATTTTGTATCCTGAGACTTTGCTGAAGTTGCCTATCAGCTTAAGGAGATTTTGGGCTGAGACGATGGCATTTTCTAGATATACAATCATGTCATCTGCAAACAGGGACAATTTGACTTCCTCTTTTCCTAATTGAATACCCTTTATTTCCTTCTCCTGCCTAATTGCCCTGGCCAGAACTTCCAACACTATGTTGAATAGGAGTGGTGAGAAAGGGCATCCCTGTCTTGTGCCAGTTTTCAAAGGGAATGCTTCCAGTTTTTGCCCATTCAGTATGATATTGGTTGTGGGTTTGTCATAGATAGCTCTTATTATTTTGAGATACGTCCCATCAATACTTAATTTATTGAGAGTTTTTAGCATGAAGGTTGTTGAATTTTGTCAAAGGCCTTTTCTGCATCTATTGAGATAATTATATGGTTTTTGTCTTTGGTTCTGTTTATATGCTGGATTATGTTTATTGATGTGTGTATATTGAACCAGCCTTGCATCCCAGGGATGAAGCCCACTTGATCATGGTGGATAAGCTTTTTGATGTGCTGCTGGATTCTGTTTGCCAGTATTTTATTGAGGATTTTTGCATTGATGTTGATCAGGGATATTGGTCTAAAATTCTCTTTTTTTGTTGTGTCTCTGCCAGGCTTTGGTATCAGGATGATGCTGGCCTCATAAAATGAGTTAGGGAGGATTCCCTCTTTTTCTATTGATTGGAATAGTTTCAGAAGGAATGGTACCAGTTCCTCCTTGTACCTCTGGTAGAATTTGGCTGTGAATCCATCTGGTCCTGGACTTTTTTTGGTTGGTAAGCTATTAATTATTGCCTCATTTCAGAGCCTGTTATTGGTCTATTCAGAGATTCAACTTCTTCCTGGTTTAGTCTTGGGAGGGTGTATGTGTCGAGGAATTTATCCATTTCTTCTAGATTTTCTAGTTTATTTGCATAGAGGTGTCTATAGTATTCTCTGACAGTAGTTTGTATTTCTGTGGGATCGGTTGTGATATCCCCTTTATCATTTTTTATTGCATCTATTTGATTCTTCTCTCTTTTCTTCTTTATTAGTCTTGCTAGCCATCTAGGAATTTTGTTGATCTTTTCAAAAAACCAGCTCCTGGGTTCATTGATTTTTTGAAGGGTTTTTTGTGTCTCTATCTCCTTCAGTTCTTCTCTGATCTTAGTTATTTCTTGCCTTCTGCTAGCTTTTGAATGTGTTTGCTCTTGCTTCTCTAGTTCTTTTAATTGTGATGTTAAGGTGTCAATTTTAGATCTTTCCTGCTTTCTCTTGTGAGCATTTAGTGCTGTAAATTTCCCTCTACACACTGCTTTGAATGTGTCCCAGAGATTCTGGTATGTTGTGTCTTTGTTCTCGTTGGTTTCAAAGAACGCCTTTATTTCCGCCTTCATTTCATTATGTACCCAGTAGTCATTCAGGAGCAGGTTGTTCAGTTTCCATGTAGTTGAGCGGTTTTGAGTGAGTTTCTTAATCCTGACTTCTAGTTTGATTGCACTGTGGTCTGAGAGACAGTTTGTTGTAATTTCTGTTCTTTTACATTTGCTGAGGAGTGTTTTACTTCCAACTATGTGGTCAATTTTGGAATAAGTGTGGTGTGGTGCTGAGAAGAATGTATATTCTCTTGATTTGGGGTGGAGCTTTGAGACAGACTTTCACTCTTTGTTGCCCAGACTGGAGTGCAGTGGCTTGAGCTCGGCTCACTACAACCTCCGCCTATCAGGTTCAAGCAGTTCTCCTATCTCAGCCTCCCAGGTAGCTGGGATTACTGGTGCCCTCCACCGCTCCTGGCTAATTTTTGTATTTTTAGTAGAGACGGGGTTTCACCATGTTGGCCAGGCTGGCCTCGAACTCCTGACCTCAGGTGATCCACCTGCCTTGGCCTCCCAAAGTGCTGGGATTACAGGGGTGAGCCACCATACCCTGCCTATTCTGGATAAATTTCTATTGTGGAATTTTGAATGGAGGTGGGGAAGCAGGAAATCAGCCCATCTTGGTCACTCAGAGATCCACTGTCTTGAATGTTGTCAGAAACTGACACAGTTAAGTGAAATGCAACAGGATCTCATACTGGCTCAGAAATGACATAAGATGTGTTTGTTCATGACATGTTAGCCAAAATTAGCTATGTGGTCCCATACATCATAAGTGGCCAGGAAGATGGAAAGCCAGAAATATTTGGTGAATAGCATTCATAATTTCCTTCTTTCTTGACTTGGACAGTGGGTCTACAACTAAAATCTGAAGACTAGGAGGCTGTGATCTGGCAATTACCTTGAGAAAAGCTGAAACAATTAGCATAAGCAAATAAAAAGAGATGCAACAGAGAAAATATTGAGCATATTTCTAGAGGAGGTTAAATTTCCTGCATTTCTCTTTCCTTCTCTTTCCTCACTATGATTAACATGAAATTCTATAGGCTGCTCTTTGATAATGTGATTCACTTCAGTGATTACAATTAAAAACTGTAGTGTTTTATGTATTTTGAAAGATACCTCTATTCCTCTGCCCACCAGCAGGGTTATACAATGTTTTATCCGTTTATTTCCAACAGAAGCCACATGTTTACCATGCTGGTAATCTTCTGCAGATGTGTCTTGCTGCTTCAAAATGTTATCATGCAGTATTATTATAGTTCCTATTGTAGAACCATCCTCCTATGGCTCATTTTAAGTTTTGTCTATTCTGAATTCTCTATAGGGAGTTTTGTTTTAAAACGAACCTTCCCAGTTAACAAGGACTAGGTTAAAGTGAGAAATGTAATGACTGTTCTATTGTAAGGTAAAACAGTCTTACAAATATCTGAACCAGTAGGCCAATCTAATTAATTAATCTAATCTAATTACTTAATTGGACTAGCCAAAAGCAGTATGCGGAGATTAGGACACAAAGGTGGTCTAACTGTGTAGCAGCTGGATCCGAGGTTTGCCAGCGAGCTCTAGTAGGATTCCAGATGTTCCTGTCCAATCCCAGGATTAGAAATGTCAACTGATGTCAACCCTGCCAAAAGATGTTATTTCTTTAGTGCTGGAATATCTCCCATCAGTTAGCCTCCAATGAAAGTGATGAGTGATTCTCGTTTGCCATTTTTTTTTTTCCCTTTCAGGAATGATCCTGAGAAAGCAAAACACACCAACAGCAGGTAGCAAATAAAATAAAAACTGCTTAGCTTGATGCCATGTAAATTCTATTTTCTTTGCATTCTGGTCAACATAAAATGCAATATTAATGGATAAATTGAAAAGCTTGTATGACTTCAGAGAGGATCACTGGAGTACTAGTCATAAATGGCTAGAGGTTTTAAAAGAGTAAGGATTTGAAGCTTACAAGATCAGCCAGATACAGTAGAAAGGTCATGGGTATTTGGATGAGACATGTAGTACTTTCAGCCATATGTCATTAGTTCAGAACTTTCTTATGAGCTCCGGACCCTCGTTATGAGTAATTGTCCCACAGATAGTACACATTCAACATGTCCTAAGTGGAACTCATGTTTCCTTTTAACCTTTGTCTCCCCTTCCTCCCACTCTGTCTCTTCCTACTGTGGTGGCTGTGGGAGTAAGAACACTTCAACCAATGTGGGCAATAATCTTGATTCTTTCTTGCCATCAAATCCAATCAGACTCTATGGCAGACACTCACAGCTACCTACCCAATATCCATTCTTCCTTTCTTTCCTACTCAGAACACTGAGTTTGCTTAAGTGCAGTAATATAATCCAATAAAAATACTCACCCCTTGAGACTCTAGGGGTGATCATATAACCCGCTATCAGCCAGTGGGATAAGAGTGGAAGTCTCTTAGAACTTTTGAGAATCCTATCTTTTTCCTGATATTAAATAACAGGCTAAGTTGGCTCAAACTTTTTGCCTCCCTCTTTCTCATTTCCTTTCCTGAATGCAGAAACAATGCCTGCAGATAGAACACAGGTTTTTCAACCATGAAGATAAAAGCCACATGCTTTAGATGATAGAGCAGGAAGCTAGGAAGAACCTAATCTTTGACGGCTTCCTTGAGTAGATACAGATTCTTGGACAGTCTATACCAAGACTTTTGTAATGTAAGAAAACTAAAACTTATTTGGTTGAGCCATTGCAGTGGATTTCTATTACATGAAACCGAATGCAATTTGCTATGGTTTGAATATTGGTCTGCTCCAAAACTCTTGTTAAAATGCAATCCCCAATGTTGGCAGTATTGGGAGTTATGGTTGTTAAGAGGTGACTGTTAAGGCTTGGCCTTCATGAATGAATTAATTAATTCATGAATTCATGTCATGGGAGTGGAACTGGTGGCTTTATAAGAAGATGAAGAAAAATCTGAGCTAGCACACTCAGTTCCCTTGTCGTGTGATGTCCTGTACCACTTTGGGACTCTGCAGACTAGCAAGAAGGTCCTTACCAGATAAGTTCCCTTAACCTTGGACTTCCCAGCCTTCAAACTGTAAGAAATAAATTTTATTTCTTCATTACCCAGTTTTAGGTATTCTGTTATAAACAACAAAAAATGAACTGAAACACAACCCTAACTACACAACCCCCATGTTTGTTGTCTTTACCTATGCAATATCTCTCAGATCTCTCTGCTTCTCTCCATCCCCACTGTCTTTTCTTTGGTTTAGATCATTATCCCCTTTTTCCAGAGTTTACTGCAATAGCCTCCTAGTTATGCTTTCTGCCATCAGTACTGTTCTTTTTCTGGATTGCCCTTAATGTGTCCAGAGTGTTCAAAAATGCAATATTAATCTTTTATGCCTTGCTTAGAGCAGTTCAGTGTTTCCTTATGACTTTGTACATAAGCCTGAACTCTTCATCATGACTTACAGGGCCCTGTACACCTTCCTAACCTCATCTCTTGTCACTCTCTGCCTTGAACTCTGTACTCAAGCCATGTTTAACTTCCAGTTCCTTAAATACATCATATTCTTTCTGTTTTGGGACTTTTGCAAATGCAGGTCCTCACTTACTGTCTAATCTTCTGATTGGCTAACTCCTACTTATTCTATAGTCCTCAGTAGCTGGATACACAGGGGGATACTCATTTAATGAGATAGAGAAGACTTAAGAAAGAAGCATTTGGTTTTAAATGTGTTAAGTTTGGAATATTGATTAACAATCAAAGTTGAGATGTCCAGAATACAGTTCAATACAGGAGTTGGAAGCTAAGAGGAAAAGTCACAGCTGGAGATACACCTTCAGGAGTCATCAACATCAAGATTATATTTGAAAACATGGAAAGAATGAGAGCAGTTGGTGAAGGAATAGAGATAAGAAGGGTGCAGGACCAAGCAACACTTGGTGGTCTAAGGAAGGGGGAGCTGTCAAAGGAGAGTCTTTAGTCTACTGCATTGTAGTTTTTGTAGTTTGTTTCTTTTTACCAATATCTAGAGCTGCACTCCAAGCTCCATGAAAGTAGTGTCCATATCTGTTTGATTTACCATTTTATCCTTGGTGTCCAGCAAAATGCCTGCTATGTAGTAGCCATTCAGTGTAACTTTCTTCAAGGAAATAACAGACATGAATTCAACTCCTGCCTACATTATTAACGGAGAACCTGTACACCTTGTTTCTTATTTCTGTAAGAAGACTAAATAAAATAGTTTTTAAGATTCTTTTCAGTTCTAAAATCCTGATTTTAGAGTGCCTGTGTTCTATACCCAGCCAGCCAACATCCCAGATTTCTGCATCTATCCTGTGATTTGGGATTAGTAAATGTATCCACTGGTAAGTTAGAAAGTGAAATGTTTTGATGTGCCTGTGTTCTATACCCAGCAATCAACATCCCAGATTTCTGCATCTGTCCTGTGATTTGGGATTAGTAAATGTATCCGCTGGTAAGTTAGAAAGTGAAACGTTTTGATGTGGCTTCTGATATATAATTTTCCCTCTAGGCTACTAGTGTCCTCTTCTCTGAAGTGAGGGATTTTGACTGCAGCGCCTCTACAGCCCCTCACAGCTTAAAAATTCTGCATTCCATTGTAGGGGAGGCTAAAAATCGCACTACCTTAGTTCTTATGTGAGATCTTTGGCTGTGTCTAGGAACTAGATTGATGCAACACAGACTGACCAGAGAAAAGCATACAAGCTTTATTAATTTCACATGTACATGGGGATCTTCACAAGAGAGCAACATCTGAAGGAATAGCCAAAGCAAGATGCTTTTATATTTTGTAGGCAAATAGTGATACATCCATGAAGAAATGACAGGACAAAGGGATCTCTAGGCTAGGAGCAGTAAATTCTAAGGGTATCACTAGGAGATATATTGGGGGTGTAAAGCTAGTGGAAGATAAGGGTTACTTCAGGGAGTTTATTCAGGCCCACAGCAGCAACAATATCCTCTCTGGTGATCAGGGGTTATTTTCTCACCCTGGTATGGGGAAAGGCACCCCTCCCAAAGGAATTCTTATGGCTTGCTGTAGGAAATGGCAGATCAGATAGCTTTTTCTACAAGTACAGTTTCTACAATATTTTTTGCATGAAATAATCAATATACAAAGCAGGCATATTTTGGGATGGCATGTGTATTAGTCTGTTCTGATGCTGCTAATAAAGATATGCCTGAGACTGGGTAATATATAAAGGAAAGAGGTTTAATTGACTCACAGTTCCACATGGCTGGGAAGACCTCACAATCATGGTGGAGGGCGAAAGGAGAGCAAGACACATCTTACATGGTGGCAGGCAAGGCAAGAGAGCTTTTGCAGGGGAACTCCCCTTTTTGTAAAACCATCAGATCTTATGTGACTTATTTACTCTCATGAGAACAGCACAGGAAAAGCCCATCCTCAAGATTCAATTACCTCCCACCAGGTCCCTCCCATGACTTGTGGGAATTATGGTGGGAGCTGCAATTCAAGATGAGATTTAGGTGGAGACACAGCCAAACCATATCAGCATGTCCCTAGCTCCTTCACCATATATATTGGAAAGAATATTAATAAGAGCTAACTTGGATTTTCTGCCTTTTGTGGGCTTCATACTTTCCCAAGTCATTTCTTGGAAATAATTTCTTTGAATTATCCTTTTATTATGGGCTTCATTTTATCTCCCCCACAGTCTGTATGTTGAAGCTCTAACCCCCAGTACCTCAGAATGTGACTGGACTTGGAGATAAGGCCTTGTCTTAGACCATTTTTTAATTGCTTATGTCAGAATATATAAGACTAATTTATTTTTAAAAAGAAATTTATTTCTTAAGTTATGGAGGCTGGGAAGTCCTAGGTTGAGGGACTGCATCCAGCGAGGGCCTTCTTGCTGGTGAGGACACTCTGCAGAGTCCCAAGGCAGCTCAGGGCATCACATGGAAGGGACTGAGTGTGCTGGCTGAGGTCTCTCTTCCTCTTCTTATAAAGCCAACAGTCCCACTTTCATGATAATCCGTTGATCCATTAACCCATTAATCCATTAATCCATGAATAGATTAATCCATTTATGAGGGTATAGCCCTCATGATTACCTCTTGAAGGACCCACCTCTCCACACTGCCATGTTGGAAACGAAATTTCAACAATGAGTCTCATGGGGCACAAACATTCAACCTGTCACAGGTCCTTAAAGAGGCAATTTAGTTAAAATAAGGTTATTAGGGTGAATCCTAATCTAATATGACTTGTGTCTTTATAAGAAAAGATTAAGAGAGACAAGAAAATGAGAGAGAAAGGATGAGAGCAAGAGAATGAAAGAGAGAGGAAAGACCAGGCATGTGCACACACAAATCACTACGTGAACACATAAATGAGAAGGCAACCGTCTGAAAGCCAATGAGAGAGGCCTCAAAGAAATTAAACCTGCTGACACTTCGATCTTGGACTTCCAGCCTCCAGAACTGTGAGGAAATACATTTCTGTTGTTTAAGCCACCCAATCTGTGACATTTTGTTATATCAGCTCTAGCAAACTCATACACCACTTAATACATGTACAAATCTTGTGAGTTTGATATTCTTTTCCTAACCACATTTACAGGTGAGGACACAGAGTTCAGTGAGGTGAAGTGATGCAGTTCGCTCATGGTCTTAACCACCATACTCTAATTGAAGCAATGAAGGTGGAAGTGAAGTAAGAAGACCAAGCTTGTAAGCCAATAATAACGAACACCTGTTGAACGTTTGATAGGCATAATTGTATGCAATTTATATGTATGAATTTATTCTTCATAATGCTAGTTGTTAGCTATTGCTGACTAACAAATTATCACATAAATCATAAATCATCCAACAGTTGCTTAAAACCACATTTATTATCTAACAGGTTTTATGAGTAAAAAAATATGGTGACATCTTGGCTGGGTACCTCTTACTCTGAGCCTCTCATAAAACCGTATTCAAGATCTCAGATGGAGGTGTAGTCCTTGCAGGGCCCTTGCAGGGCTCACACCGTGCTTGTTGGAAGGATTTAGTTTCTTACAAACGATTGGACTGAGGGTCTCAGGTCATCACTGGGTGTTGGCCAGAGGCCTCCCTAAGTTCCTTGCCATGTGTACCTCTCCATTGGACATCTCTCAACGTGGACGCTGGCTTTCATCAGAGCAAGCAAGAGACAACAGAATGGAAGAGCAAGACAGAAGTTTCAGTCGTCGTGTAACCCAATCTCAGAAGTGACATCCCCTTGATTTTGCCATATTTCATTGATGAGAAGCAAGTCATTAGGTCCAGCCTATACTTAAGTGGAGGTGAATACAGAAGGACATGTATACCAGGAGGTTGGCGAACAGGTTGTCTACTATGGATGAGCGAAGCAGAGGCACAGAAACGTCAAACAACTTGCTCAAAGTCACACAGCCAGTAAATGGCAAAGACAGGATTCGAACCAAGCTAGTCAACTCTGGGTCCTGTGTTCTTCTGCTTTACGCTACAATGCTTCACTATGCGTAATACATCAAATGCTATCAGCAAATATTGGAAAAAAACCTTTGGAGTAGTCGTAATGGACCAAATCCAGAGTTGCCCTGTACTATTGCAAAATCAGTTATTGTGTTGGGGGCTGAAGGGGGAGCAGTCTGTAGCAGCAGTCAGCCAACCTTTTTTGTAAAGGGCCGTATAGTATTTAAAGCATTGTCCATATGGTTTCTGTGTCCAACTATTCAACTCTACTGCTGTAGCTCGAAAGCAGACATAGATAGTAGTTAAATCCATGGGTGTGGTTGTGTTCCAGTGAAATTTTACTTACAAAAACAGGGAGCAGGCTGGATTTGCCTGCGGACTACAGTGTGCCAACCCCTGGTCTGAATCACTGTGGGCACATAGATGTGCCAAGGAATTCTTAATGTTGTTAAAGCTAGGATGACTTGCTTTATTGAGATCTCAGGAGTCACTGAACCAAAAAATGCAGCAGAAACCATTTCAAAGCAATAGAAGCAAAGAAGGTTGATGTATTATTCCTTGATCCCTATTCCCCTCAAGACACCCCCAGAGTGCATTTAGCCTTTGCCACTCTATGCACCTTGAACAACTTGTTTCACTTTAGGGGAAGGGATGCTTCCTTGAATTTTCTTTTAGGCTTTCATCCTATTGTATTCTGGTTAGTTCTTTCTTTGCCCAATGCCTGAGTCCTTTTCCCTTCTTATCAAGCTCCTTGCCCCAGGTCTGGTGTTTTTCAGGTTGTTAACATCTTTGCATTATACCCAAGGTTTCTCTTGTAGTTCCCATTATGTTCCCTTAGGTGGAAAGGATCAATTTTCCCTGGGAGTTTCCTAAGTTTCCTAACTCCTGAAGAAGAATGCTCAAAAACTCTAGGTGACACCTTGGGCAGAGGCATATCATAGAACTTACCTAAAATTAAGAGTGAGCCCTGGACCCTAGTGAGTTCTAATTTTGAAAGATGTCTCTATCAAACAGACAGGATATAGGAAGCAAGGGATGGAGTGGTTTGCCTCATTTGGGGAGCAGACTCAAGAATGTGAAGTTTCATAAAACCAAGCCCACTGGGTGACAATATATAACTTCACAAATGGTCCCCGATAAACTTTTAAAATGTAATCTAAAAAGTTAACTACTTATGTCAGGGTTTCATCACATAGCAAACCAGTAATTCTACTTTTAGTGTGTTTTCTTTCTCACTGGAAAAAATTATCTGCTAGGAAAAAAATATTTGCAGCCACTGCCTTAGTCTTTATATTCTGAGTCTTTATATATATATTTAATTCATATTAAACATATAATATAATATTTAATTCATATTAAACATATAATATAATATTTAATTCATACTAAACATATAATATTTAATTCATATTAAACATATAATATTTAATTCATATTAAACATATAATATAATATTTAATTCATATTAAACATATGTTTAATTCATATTGAACATATAATGTTTAATTCATATTGAACATATAATGTTTAATCATATTGAACATATAATGTTTAATCATATTGAACATATAATGTTTAATCATATTGAACATATAATGTTTAATTCAGATTGAACATATAATGTTTAATTCAGATTGAACTATAATGTTTAATTCAGATTGAACATATAATGTTTAATTCAGATTGAACATATAATGTTTAATTCATATTGAACATATAATGTTTAATTCATATTGAACTATAATGTTTAATTCATATTGAACATATAATGTTTAATTCATATTGAACATATGTTTAATTCATATTGAACATATAATGTTTAATTCATATTGAACATATGTTTAATTCACATTGAACATATAATGTTTAATTCACATTGAACATATAATGTTTAATTCACATTGAACATATAATGTTTAATTCACATTGAACATATAATGTTTAATTCACATTGAACATGTAATGTTTAATTCACATTGAACATGTAATGTTTAATTCACATTGAACATGTAATGTTTAATTCACATTGAACATGTAATGTTTAATTCACATTGAACATGTAATGTTTAATTCACATTGAACATGTAATGTTTAATTCACATTGAACATGTAATGTTTAATTCACATTGAACATGTAATGTTTAATTCACTTTGAACATGTAATGTTTAATTCATTTTGAACATGTAATGTTTAATTCATTTTGAACATGTAATGTTTAATTCATATTGAATATATAATGTTTAATATACTTTACATATTAAAGCTGCTGGTAACAGCTTTAGTGGTGATATGATCAACAATTCCCTAGATATTTGCCTAGGGCATTGTTAGTCTTTTATACATATTTATTTCATTTTATTTTGAGCCTTGGACCTCCTAACACTTAATAATATAATTTACTTTGATTACATTGCAGATGGGCCTTTCTCGGACTCAGTTTTAAAAATTAATGCATTTAATTTTCGTAGAAGTGTGCAACAAGACAGCAGGTGACTCAGCCAAGTGAGAGAAGGGTTCCTAATTACACTTCTAAATCAAACTGCGCTCCGAGTGCCCTTCTGGGGTTAAGTACTGCAGAAATCTAGGGCAATTGATGATTGCTGACTCAGTTTTCCCAAGCTGTAAAATGGGGAGGGGAGTATATTTTTATTCAAGACATCCTGAAGTTTCCAAATATTTAACATTAATATTCACTACTCTTCCTAAAGCATAGTGTTTAGGGATGCTTAGCAATGAATGACTCCCCTTTTTCCCCCGTAGGCAGTATTCTGAATTCCACTCAGCATCATCTGCTGTTTTATTACACATTTTCTCATAATTGCTTTTGTGTAATCAGGGTTTGTAGGATAAATAAAAAAAATGACTAGTCATATTTCAAGATATGGAATCCAGGGAGCACCTCAGCATTATTTTAAGATTATTTAAAAATGGATTAATTGCATCCTTTTCTTCCTTCTCATAACAATATTTTCTCATTAGGCTGGATTTATTTATCACATTGCTTTTCATGTTGTAGTTTTTGCCATGAGAATGAATTATAGAACTTTTCAGAGACTTTTAAATGACTAGGTGATGATTTCTTCGCTGTGCCATTTGTAAGTGTCACAGTGATGAAGAAAGCAGCTTTTTAATTTTTTTTCTGCATAAGAAATTAAGATATATTTTTGGGAAGGGTGTTTTGGGATCGTGTTTCAAGGAGCAGGGTCCAATTACTAAATTTCAAGAAGGAAAATGTTTAATTAAGATGAAGCCTTGATATATTTTGCTGGAGATGGCATTTTGGAGGCAGTTGACTTTGTTGATTTACATGTTTTAAAATGTTTTGGCACTTGGCTGGAAGTAGGATCTTTTAAGTCTGGAGTTCTAGGCAAGAAAATAAACATGAATGAATTCAGAGATGAACATGAGTTTACCATAAGAGTACTTAACTAAGCACCAGCCTGATTAATGGGGTGAAATCCCACCTCTACTAAAAATACAAAATGAGCTGGGCGTGGTGTCGCATGTCTGTAATCCCAGCTAGCAGGGAGTCTGAGGCAGAATTGCTTGAACCTGGGAGGTGGAGGTTGCAATGAGCTGAGATCGTAGCAACTGAACTCCAGCCTGGGTGACAGAGTGAGACTCTGTCTCAACAAACACACACACAAACAAACAAAGTGGAAATACTTTTGCTTAAAAATCCCAAAGCAGGCTCTTGATTTTAAAAGGGGTCCTGATAAGTAATTAACATTCTGTTGTAGGGAATTGAAAAATAGAGACAGAGATCATATGGAATTTTCTAAATAGAAGCCTTAAGAGTGGAGGAAATGGAAATTCATGAAAGAAGGTAATAATGGATTTCAAAAACACTTGAGGTTCACTGTGACCCAGAAGAAATGATGGGGGTTGAAAAGGTATGAAAAGGGGATTCATTAGAGACTTGCTCCCCAGAGCATAGTCCATGAGCTGGCAGGCACCATTGACATCACCTGGAGTTTGCTAGAAATGCGCGGTCTTGGGCCTCACCAGAGACCAAGCACATTTTAACAAGATTCTTTTGTGATGTATGTGCACATTCAGGTTTGAGAAGCACTGCTTTAGAGTAAGACACTGAAAATATTTTTCCTTTACCAATAATGCTTCAGTATATAGGGTTATATTTCCTTCACCATGTGTGGAGCCACACTATTTGATTCTACGTTGAATAATACTTGCATAAGCACCCAAATGCAAATGCTGTTTTATAATTTTGAGTTGCTGCATAGGTACATGTATAGGCAGAATCTGTTGTACTTGAAGTTAGAGTTGAGAAACAGAATGTAAAGGTCATATACATTGACAACTTAAAATAACAACAACAACGAAATGAGGGGTGAGAAGGGGAAGAAAGGTAAGGAAAAGGATAAGTAAAGGAAGTAATTTTCTTCTCTTTAATAACAAGTTGTCAATACTGGTTAAAGTTGAAAATTCAAGAAATGGAGATTGTCATATTCCAAGTTATAAAAATCTAATAATATAATCAACACAAATTGGGGGTTGAGGCAGGAAGGGAAGGTAGAAGGCAGTGTTAATGAACCAAATTATTTATCCTTCACAGCAAAGAGCTAATAGGTGCTGTCCAGGGTTGATAAATCATGAAATAAAGGCAGGAGCATGTAGCAAATATGAATCATATTTCAAAAATCCAGGTATGTGAGAAATGTTACATTTCTTTATTTCTTCAAGTCCAGTTAAATCAAATGATAATCTTTAGTTGGGATTAGGGATTCCCCCGCAACCTGTACTCATGTAGTTTAAGATTCCGCAACTTGAATAAACTTGAGAGGTTTCCTTTACGTTGGAACTTCATTTTCTTCATCAGTCTGGTAGTGATGCTACTGCTTGTCCCACCCATTTCCCAGAGTTACTATGAATTTAAATCCAATTAAATTTATAGAACATTTACTTAGCACTTAACAAGTAGCTATCAAAATAAAGAGACAAATACTACAAGTTTCTATTTACATGGAGCATAAACTCTAGTAGGCAGAGTAGAAAGACATGTACAAAAACAAATGAGTCTCTGTATGTAAAAGAATTTGGAAAACTGTGAAGTATACCACAAGACTTGTGAACAACGATGAGGCATTATTAATTTTCCCTAACATTGTCATCTTGCTCCAGACTCTCTAGTTGTTAAGGAGATAGAAATATATTCTTAGTCATGGGTCCTTGTAAATCTCTTAGTTTATAATCAGGAGTAAAAACATTGCTGCAACACTGGCTGCTCCTAAAATGAACAAATGTGCAGGAATGAATTTCTCTTTAGGCTAAAGGGAAGAAATGTGTTGCTCACGTTTTCAAAATCCATGTGTTGATTCCCCAGTTCCTGGTCCTACATGTAAGGGTGGGGACTTGGTGTAGGGAAGGGATGAGTAGGTGGAACACAGACGGTTTTTAGGGCAGTGTAGCTATTTTGTATGATACTACAGTGGTGGAAGCAGGTCATTATACATTTGTCAAAAACTCTTAGAATGTACAACATCAAGAGTGGACATTAATGTAAACTACAGACTTTGGGTGCTAGTGATGTGTCAATGGAGGTTCATCAATTGTAAACATGTGCATCATTCTCATGTGAGATGTTCATCGTGGTTAGGTTGTGTGTGTGTGTGTGTAGGGACAGAGGGTATATGAAAATGATCTATACTTCCTTTATAATTTTGCTGTGAACCTAAAATTGCCTTTAAAAGTTCATAATCTAAAAAGTATGTTATAAAATTGTCCTCTCTTGTCAGTTTCTAACACTGAAAGAGTCAGAGACTATAAAAAAGGCACTTTTTTTTGAGATAGAATCTCTCTCATTTTCCAGGCTGGATTGCAGTGGTAAGATCATGGCTCACTGCAGCCTCACACTCCTGGGCTCAAGGGATCCTCCCAACTCAGCCTCCTGAGTAGCTGGGACTACAGGTGTGCACCACAATGGCCAGCAAATACTTGTATTTTTTGTAGAGTCCGGGTTTTACCATGTTGCTTAGGCTGGTCGAACTCCTGAGCTCAAGCAATCCTCCTGTCTTGGTCTCCCAAAGTGCCGGGATCACTGGTGCAAGCCACCATGTCAGGCCAAAGACTGATCCTTTTAAAAAGGATCTTAAGGCTGGGCATGGTGGCTCACACCTGTAATCTCGGCACTTTGGAAGGCCGAGGTGGGCAGACCACCTTAGGTCAGGAGTTAGGACACCAGCCTGGGCAACATGGTGAAAGCCCATCTCTGTTTTTTTTTTAATTTTTATTTTTTTGAAACAGAGTTTTGCTCTCGTTGTCCAGGCTGGAGTGCAATGGCACAGTCTCGGTTCACTGCAACCTCTGCCTCCCAGGTTCAAGCGATTCTCCTGCCTCAGCTTCCCAAGTAGCTGGGATTACAGGCATGCTTCACCACACCCGGCTCATTTTGTATTTTTAGTAGACACAGGGTTTCATCATGTTGGTCAGGCCTGCCTCAAACTCCTGACCTCAAGTGAACCAGCTGTCTCAGCCTCCCAAAGTGGTGAGACTATAGGCGTTAACCACCATGCCCAGCCCCGCCTCTACTGAAAATACAAAAATTAGCCAGGCGTGGTGGCACATGCCTGTAGTCCCAGCTACTTGGGAAGGTGAGGCAGAAGAATCGCTTGAACCCAGGAAGTGGAGGTTGCAGTGAGTGGAAATTGTGCCATTGCACTCCAGCCTGGGTGACACAATGAGATTCGGTCTCAAAAATAAATAAATAAATAAATAAATAAATAAATAAATAAGGGTCTTAACTTTGCCTTCAGGTTAGTATCAATTGACCACATTTATTTATTTATGTAACATGTTAGGCCTGTATAGATCTCCACACCTCACTGAATTTCACCCACAGATGGGGCCTTAAGTGCAAGATGACATTACTGGAAAGGTAATATAGGGTTGGACTGTGAAGGGCCTTGTGTGGGCATTGAGCAATGTTCACTTTATTTTCCTGGCATTGAGGACATGTGGAAGGTTTGGAGATAGAAAAGCACATTAGTTAGGGAAGATGCAAAATTCCATCCCAAATTAGATTCTGAGATTATTGGCTTAAATGTTATTGTGTTGACCTTTTGTCATTTTACACATCTAGATGGGCATCTTGTTCTATGTGATCATTGAAAATCTCAGCTCTTTCTAAGTCATTCCTTTTTCATCCCCTGAGCATTGTCCTCTGCACACTCAAAGCTGCATCCCTGCCGCTGCATCCTGGGTTCCAGCCAAGAGGAAGAGGACAGAGAATATAGGGAAGTGTGTCTGTTGTCTGAAATCCTCAACACAGAAGGGACACGTGTCACTGTTACTCACTTTCCTTTGACAATAAGGCAGTCTTGTGGCCATGTCTAACTGCCGTCTGACTAGAGAGCCAAGATTTGGTGAGAACGTCATTATTAGGGATAATTTTGGTGAACACAATAGGGTAATGATTAGATAGATGTCTAAGAAAGGAAGTTCTGACTCTTAATTTTCTACAACATCTAGCATAGAACTGTCTATGTGGTAGGCATTTCATTAAAAATTGCTGGCTCATTTATTGATTAATAGATTGATATACCCAGGGTGAGGCTTGAGGACATCTCCTTTACATACAGTGGCATGTGAAGATCTGCTAGTGGAACCAGCCCAACAATGCCTTTTAAACACAATAGAGGAAAACTGGTTGTTGAAGGTTGATTCTGCTCTGTTAGGGTCATGCCTGGGAAGTCTACAGCCTCCATAAGACAAAATGGAATGATATGAGACCCCAAATCAGGAGGTTGGGAAATGATCCAATGTGCCACTCTACCTATTGCCAGGAAGGGGCTGACAACAGTTGCTGTATTGCATTTGTACCACCACAGTTTGTAGAGAGGGATTTTATGTGGAAGTCAAAATATGTGTTAATTAATGCTTTTTTCTCTTCCTTTATTCTTTCCAATGGTGAAGCAAATGAATAGTGGTGGTGAGAGAAGCAGGCTCGAATGGGTAGTATTTTATCACAGACATTGTTTAGAACAGCTCTCCAATGATAATAATATAAAGCTGACTAACTTTGTGCCAGTTTTTAAAAATCATTGTTTTAAAATTCACTACAGATAAGGCACCACCCTGCTGCTTACACTGGAGTGGGCTGCTCCCAACTCCCCACTCCTTGGTGTGCTATTTATTTTCTTCTTCCTTTGTTTTTCTTTTCCCATTCTTCTCCCTTTTCCATAAAACTCTGAAAAATATGTGTCTGTTCTCACTTTTTCCGACTTCTCTCTTCCCATTCTCTCCCAAAGTCCCTTTAGTCAGACATATGCTCCAACCACTTTATTAAATTAGCTGTTGTCAAGGTCACCTGTGACTTCAGAATCGCTTGATCCAATTGTTGATTCTTAGCTCTTGTCTTACTGGAAATATCAACAGCATTTATTACCCTTGCTCACTTCTTCCTTCTAGAAACCCTTGCTTCCCTTGACTTCCAGGGCACCATCCTTCCTTGGTTTTTCTCCTTTCTGGTGTCTCTCTCTTTCTCTCACTCTTTTTTCATCTCTCTCTCTCTGACCTTTGTTTCCTACTATTGGAGAGCCCCAGGGCTCAGTCCTTGGTCCTCTTCTCTTCTCCATCTGCACTCACTGCCTAGGTGATCTCATCCAGTTCCATAGCTTTAAATATCACATACAAATTGGTGACTCCCACGTTTATATCTCTTAGCCAGACACCTCCATTCTATTTCAGAGTCTTGCATCCAACACCACCATTTACATCTCCATGGAATAGAGGCTTTGAACATGAGTGTCCCCAGCTGACTCCTCATCTCTCTCTACAATTGCTCCATTGGCAGTTTTCCCATCTAAGTTAATGGTAACTCTAGTTGCTCAGGCCAACAGTATGAAGAATTATACGTGACTTCTTTTTTCCATTCTCACATCCAGCCTATTGGGAAATTCTAGAGGCTCATTTTCAAAAACACAACAACACATGACAATTATTAGCAGTTGCACTGCCATTTCCAAGGCTCAAACCAACGTTGTCTTTCACCTGAATTGTTCCTTAGCCTCCTAAATAATCTCTCAGACCCCACCCATTTATCCTACCTCATGTCGATTCTCAACACGGAAGCCAAAGTGTAGAAGTGAGACCGTATTAATCATCCCAAAACCTTCCCTTGGCTCCTTTTAAACTCAGTAGAATTGCCCAAGCTCTACAACCTGCACCTCCACCATGGCCTTCCCAGTGTGATTTCCTGAGTCTTCCCCCTCTGTCATCATCTCAGCCGCACTCTCTTTCTGCTGTCCCTAAAGTGCTCCAGGCATAGGCCTTGCTCAGGGCACTTGCACTGTCTGTCTTTGTTGACACTGATTATCATCCCCCAGATACCTGCGTGACTTACTCCCTTAACTTTGCAAGACTCTGTAGAGGCATAATTTCAATGGGTCTTCTCATTACTATGCTCTATGAAACCGCAGCAGTATGTAGCATTTGCACCCATCTCACTCTTTTTTGTATCCAAAGCAGTTATCACTTTCTAATGACTTTTCTAATCATCACTTTTTTTTCAGATGATCATATTTTTTCCCTTTGTTTTATTAATGTGGTAAATTCCACGGATGGATTTTTGAATACATACAAAGTCAGAAAAGAAAAAAATAATGGCACAATCTTTCTTTGTTTTTCTTTCCCACGTATAGATTTATCTTAATTCTGTAGGATTTAACGGTATGAACATAATGTACTATATACTTAGTAATCTTTTACATTATTGACCATCCTTCCCCCACTAGAATATAAGCTCTGTGAGGGCAGGGATTCTTGACTCTGTATCCGCAATACCTAGACAGTGCCTGGCATATGGTAGGAGCTCAGTGAATACTTGTTGAATGAATAAATGATGGTCCTTCTTCCTGTCCTCTTGATAGTTCATCTTCTTTCCCCATCCCTTCCTTTACGCTAACTATAACTTTTGGCAAGTTTTCTCTTCGAATACTTTCGAAGTATTTAAATACTTCGAATACTTCAAATACTACTCACCATCCATTCATCTATCCCACTCTACAATAAATAGTTAGAGAAAGCGTTAGGCTGTTCTTGCATTGCTCTATAAAGTAATACCTGAGAATAGGTCCTTTATAAAGAAAGGAGGTTTCATTGGCTCTAGGTTCTGCAGGCTGTGCAGGAAGCATGTTGCTGGCATTTGCTTGGCTTCTGGGGAGGCGTCAGGAAGCTTACAATCATGGTGGAAGGCAAAGGGGGCCCAGGGAAGCAGGCACATTGCATAGCAGGAGTGGGAGCAAAAGAAAGAGAGAGGGAGGTGCCACACACTTTTAAACAACCAGAATTTTTTAGAACTCATTCAGTAACATGCGGACAGCACCAAGCCATGAGGGATCCACCCCTATGACACAAACATCTCCCACCAGGACCCACATCCAACAATGGGATTACATTTCAACATGAGATTTGGATGGGGACAAATATTCAAACTATATCACTGAACATATTCTTTGTTCCCCAAACTGTGCTAAAAATCTAAAGTGAGTAAGAAACAGTTTCTTTCCCGAAGCTCACTCTTCTGTGGATGCCTACAGACATCTTGGAATTAGGTTTGGCCTCTAATGAGTTTCCATGTCAGATGATGGACTGAATCCCCCATTTCCTTATAAGTTTCTGGAAGCCATTGTCACTACTTGGGTGGGCAATAGCTCTCAGCTGTTGGGTTGGGAAGAAAGGCTGAGAACCACTTGCCTGTAATGAGGGAAGCTGTAAGTGATGCTTCTTCAGGAAATGCGTGATCTGCTGATTTGGAGCCTCACGTTTGTCATTTGTCACCTTGGTCTGGATGGGACAGATGACAAGGGCTCCCTTACCTTTTTGTTTAGGCTAAGTAGTCACATGTGTACCCCTGGTGAATGTGGAGCTTTTGGGGAGCAACATGAAGAGGCTCTTGTTCGTCCCAAGGAGACTGCACTGTTCCCTGAGCCTCTGGTGCTGTTGAGTTGATGAATTCCACCTTAGCTGGGGACTCTTCTGCTCATGACTCAGCTTCCTAGTCCCCCCTTGTCACCTGCCCAGCTCTGATTCAACCCTGGAGGCTAAAGGGCCTAAAACGTGTAAATGGAATGGGAAGCTTGTGCAGGGGCAATCAATCTTCCCATTCCTTTATCAGAACTTCCCACCCCAAAACCGTCTCTTTATTTGTAGGAAATGGAATGCAGGCTTAGGGATAAAATAAGCCCAGGATTGCATGGCAGCCTTATCATTTTCTAGCTGTTTGGGTTTGAGAAAGTCAGTTTGCTCACTTTGAGCCTCAGTTTCTCCCTCTGTAAAATGGTGATAATAACAACTGCTTTACTGGATTGCTGAGAGGATTAAATGATGTAATGTTTGCACAACACTTGCTTCAGGGCCTGACATATAATGATCAGAAACTATATGATGGTTATTATTATTATTTAAGGACTTTTATTTTCACTCATGTGAAAAGTTGTTTTTGTTGTGCTAGTTGTCAGTCGTTTTTGGACAGTGTCTCAGAGGCACAAGATTTGAAAATATTATTATTGGCACAAAACAAAACAAAACAGAAAAACAACAAACCATCTCAATGGGCTCCCAGGCCGATGCTGATACTCAATCATTGTGGCTACAAAAAAGAAAAAGAGGGGCCCTTTTTTGCCTTGTGGTCCGGTAGTGTTTGACATGCTTCAAATAGCCTCCTGTAATAGGGGAGCAGAAGGCCACCCCTATCAGGGCTGGAAGTTTCTCTCATCTGACGAACGAAAAGAATGTGTTTCTTGGCCTCTGTTCTCCCCATGCTATCTTTGTACTCCCTAGATGCCTTCAACTGCTTTGCACAGCTAGGGACGGGTTCTGGGCACCTGCTCTGTTTACAATACCAGCTCCAAAAATGAGCCCAGATATCTGATTAGAGGCCAATGTCTGCAAAAACAGCCTTTTCTTTTTCCCCACTGTGAAGCTAGATTTCTGGGGTTGAGTAAGGTGTATCACATTTCTTGTAGCAGAGGGACAACTCTGTCCTTATTGTGCCTTTCCACAACCCACATTCCTAGGGTAGTGCCTAGGAGTCCTATGCCCTGGCCTCAGGGTCAAAGAGGAGGAGGGTCTTGTGGACCCTGTCTTCCATTCCCCTCACTAATTCCCTGCACCCCTCCTCGTCTGTCACCAGAATCTTCCACTTTACTTTGCAGCAACATTGGCTTTGAAATGATGTGGTTATTTTCCAGAAAGTTCACTAGTCCTTCCAGAATTTTTTTTCTTGTTTTATTCAGCCTAAAACATTGTTAAATGCAGTGTGATACAGAAGAATGCTTCTTATAGCAACATGCTTTGGCTTTGGCTCAAATCTCAACTCTATTACTTTCTAGCTATGTTTCCTTGGGCAAGACACTCAATGTTTCAGAGATCCATTGTTCCCTTCAGATAAGAAAGGATGACAATATATACCTTCAGGGTTGTTTAAGAATGAAATAAGCTGGGTTTTGAAAGATCTCAAGAACTATTAGTTACTCTTTGTTATTTCTCTAAGACTTTCTGTAAACTAAACTCCTTAGACGAAGAGGAAACACAGGTACGTTAGAATAGTGACAGCAGGAAAGTGAGTACAGAATCGAGATAGGCGTTGTATCTGTTTGCTAGATCTGCTGTAACAAAGTACCACAAACTGAATGCCTTAAGACAATCGAAATTTATAGTCTTACAATTCTGGAGGCTAGAAGTTCAAGATCAAGGTGTTAGCAGGGCCATGCTGTCTGTGGTCGCTCTGGGGAGAACCTTTCCTTGCCTTTTCTAGATGTTTGCTGATAATTCTTGGTGTCCCTCAGTTTGTAGATACATCTATCCTCGTCTTTTCTAGCTGGTGTTTGCTGACAGTTCTTAAGGTTTCTTAGCTGGTAGATACATCACTGAAATCACATAGCCATCTTCTCCCTATGTGTCTAAATATCATCTTCTCTCTGTGCTTGTCTGTCTCTGTGTATAAATTTCCCTCCTTTTTAAAGGGTACCAGTCATATTATATTGGGACCTACCAGAATGGCCTCATTATAACTCAATCATCTGCAAAGATCTATTTCCAAATAAGGTCACATTTATAGGTGCTTGGTGTTAGGGCTTTAACATATTTTTGGGGGGACAAAATTTAACTAATAACAGGCGTTAATACATTATTGTATTTTATATCTTTTTTTTTTGCAAAGTAATGCAATCTTTTTTCTTTCGCCTACTCTTTTGTTCTTGGCAGTGGTTCTTACTTGTTTCTTCTAAGAGATGAAGAGATTCACCCCTTAATTAGGCTATTCTACCCATGTTTCATAGAATCTATGTATCTATCATCTGTCTATCTATCTATCTATCTATCTATCTTCTGTCTACCATCTATGTAGATATGTAACTTTCCTTTTCATTTGGAACTTTCATTTTCTTCACTGGTGATAGATATATGTGTGTACTCTATAAAAGATTACATGTATTAGACTCTTTGCTTATTGGATGTTGAAAAGACACCAGAAGTAATAACAATAGTTAATTTCATAGGAGGAAAACATACTTTCTTTAAATGGTGAAAGAGTCTTTTCATTTAAAATATTTGTTTAGTGAAAGAAACAGCTCTATCAGTTAAAACAATGTCTTCTGTGAGAGAATCATTCAGCAACATTTCCTGCTCCAGACAATCGCGCTGGCATATACACAGCAAATCATTTCAATTTACCAACTGTTGTGAAGTTATCTGACCAAGAAAAAGCATTAATTCGAATCCTGTTACAAATGGACATTGAAATAGGGTCACGAACCTTGGAGGAGATGAGGAAGAATCATCTTCTCTCTGATTTGGAATGGTTGCGTTTATCATTGTTCAGTGTTTTTCCTCTTTTTATTTGTAATTAATGGCACACCGCAGTTCAGGTCTGCTGGTCTTAATCTACAAACTAGGCCATTAGCAGCACCAGTCTGCATGATGGCATACCAATTAAAATTAGGAGATTAAAGAGTAATGTTCCTTGCCTGGGACCAGTTTGCATACCAGTGACAATTTCCCTGGCTGTTGAATGAGGAAAGACTTAAATGGCAATGAACTTGGTATCATTACATTTAGGGGACATTAAATGGGTGAGGGGAGATGGGAGGGTAAAGGGTAAGTATGTTAGGGTACTGGGAATTAAAAGACAGAGACAGAAGTTTTTTTGGTATTTATTTTACTATTTGCCTGTTTATTTTTTACTTTCCACAAATATAGAAATTCTATCTAAATTAAAAGTGGTTCCTATTGAGGGAAAAGATAGTCAAATTCTATATTTCTCCATTCCTAAAAGATCTTAGAGTTTTTTTTTTCTTTTTCTTCTGTAAAATAAGAAAAGGATACCTAGCCTTGTATTACAGCCAGGGTTGGAGAGATGGTACAATAAATAAGTTCAGGATTCAATCTTAGAATTTTTAGAAGATGTCTAAAGAAGGGTTCTGAAACAAGAAATGGAAATTCACTGAATTTAGCTGAAAAATAGAAAATATATTGTAGGCTTAGCCCATATAAATCTAGAGGCCCTCATGTCCTATGTCTCAGTACCCAGCCATTTTCATACCAGCATAGTCCAGCTTCCAAAATATATTAAATAAGAATATGATTTTCTTGGGTCTTCTGAAGAACATTAAAAATAACCTAATTCAAAACCACAGTAATACTTGCACAGATCTCCTTCCTGTTTCTCTTGATCCCTAGACCTTTCCAGAGTCTCATTCAACAAGCTACCTCTAGAACTTTTTCTGATAGTCAGTGCTCCCCCAACTTTATTTTTCTATTTTGGTACATGTTCTTTGGCTTTTTAAAACCTTTCTGATTCAGGCAAGAATTCTTCCCAGTTTCCTCCCATTTTGCCAGCACTTTACCTAGAACCTCCAACTTAAAGGAAAACTGGCCTGCAAAAATAAAGTTCCTCTAAGTATGGATAAAGGGAGACCATTGGCAGAGGCTAATGAGGATAACGGGGAAGGTTAAGAGCATCCATACACCGACAATTTCTGTCCCTGATGCTCTTGGATCATTCCCCAAGAAACTGGAATGATGTCAGAAACTCACCACTTGTATCTTTCTTGTTCTTGAGCCACGTCGTTTATCATTCATGCTGTAGATCTGCTTGATTTTTCTCTGACTGAAGCTATTCATCAGCTTGCATATGATTCTTCAAAATAGACCACCTCAAAATGGCAGCCTCAGTTCCTATGTTTTTATGACCTTCTAATTTGCATTGCTTTAATTAAGTGATTTCCGGAGATAATTCCTAGGAGAAAGAATCTAATGGCTCAATTTGTTTCAGACATTTACTTTGTGTCCAATAAACTATGGCCAAAGAGTTTCGGATCATGCTGCTTGTGCATTAGGAGATGATAGTGCTTGAGGGCTTGTCAAGGTGGAGCGGAGTCAGGGAAGGGGAAGAGAGTAAATAATGTGGCATATTCAGTCCAGAAGATGTACTTAAACTTCTATAAAGTGTTGTTGTTATTTCAAACTCAACTCGTTTTGCACATCAGTCCATTAGGCTTTGTACTGAGTCCCGATTGTGTAACTGAGTGCCTTTGGACACTATTACCTGGTTTCCCTGGACTTGACTTAAAAATCTGTTTGGAAGCTTTTCTAACTGAGCAATCAGTGACCTGCTACTTCCTTCAAGATTATGAAAACTTCTGGTGACAATTGCATGGGATTCATCTTCGGAGGAAACTTGAGGAGACAAGACAGAATCAGTGCGGTTGAAGATGTACTGAAAATCCGGGTAAACTCCAAGCCCCCAGTAATTTGTGTTCTGGAGAAACTGATGGTTTCATTTCTCTTGGTCTGCCAAACATGTCCACTAACCTTAACAGAAAGACATAATTCTCAAACTACAATCATCGACCTATTGAACTAAGTCTGACTTCTAAAAGATATAGGTACTTCAAATTCAATAGGCAACAAATTGTGCTCCCTATACCCTTCTACATGCAAACCAAAACAAGAAACACTTTTCATTCTGCATTTTCGACTATGATTTTATTATTATTATTATTATTATTATTATTCTACTTTAAGTTCTGGGATACATGTGCAGAATGTGTAGGTTTGTTGCATAGGTATATACATGCCATGGTGGTTTGCTGCACCCATCAACCCATCCTCTACATTAAGTATTTCTCCTAATGGTCTCTCTCCCCTTGCCCCCACCCCCTGACAGGCCCCAGTGTGTGATGTTCCCCTCCCTGTGTCCATGTGTTCTCATTGTTCAACTCCCACTTATGAGTGAGAACATGTGGTGTTTGGTTTTGTTTCTGTGTTAGTTTGTCGAGAATGATGGTTTCCAGCTTCATCCATGTCCCTGCAAAGGACATGAATTCATCCTTTTTTATGGCTGCATAGTATTCCATGGTGTATATGTGCCACATTTTCTTTATCCAGTCTATCATTGATGGGCATTTGGGTTGGTTCCAAGTTTTGCTATTGTGAACAGTGCTGCAATAAACATATATATGCATGTGTCCACTATGATTAATATTATCTAATTATTCAAGATAGGAAGTAATTAGAAAGTATCCAAAATTAAGAGAAGATGATTTTTGCTTGAACTATTCCTATAGGCCCTAACTCTTCTATCTTCTCCAAATGTTATATGTTATCTATTTCTAATCCATTTTCTAACATGGGTTAGAAATATCTTTTTGAAAATAAAAAAAATAAAATTTTATGGCTTATTTTCTAAAGGACAATTCAAAACTGCTGGTAAAAGCCTTTCATTGATCTTATCCTAACCTACCTTCAGAATTTCTGATGTCTCATTACCTGTCACCTCTTTTCTTCTCGTTTTCTTATTCACTAAAATACCCTCAGGGCTTAGAATGATACCTGGGATATAGTAGGCACTCAATAAATTTTGTTTAATCAATTTCTTTTTACCATTGTCATTGTTATCCTCTTTCTTTGCTTATGAAATCGGTCTTTCTTATTTTCCTCTTTTTTGTATCAGTTTCTAAATCTTTTTCTTCTTCTTTTAATTCTAAATATGTTTGTGTTCATCCATATTCTTCCTGGTTTTCAAATCTATGTGTGAGTGCATCTTCACCTCTGACTTTATCCCTTGAACTTTAATAACAGAGTATTTGATTAAGCCTTTCTTTAGATTAGTGTTACTTTTGTCAAGGAAGATAAAAGTAGTGTGTTTACTTATAAGATCATAAATGTGGTCACATACTGGTAATAGTAAGCATGACCCTGAGCCACAGACTAGAAGGGCTAGACTGCAGTATTGGTTGATGGGAATATGGACCTTTTGCCTACTTATTCTGATGTCTCATAGTTTGGCTTCTACTAATGTTCACCTGCTGCAACTATCCTTGCTAGTCTCCATTCAAGGGTCCGGTTTTTAATCTGTCACTGTGTTTTCTGTGGCTGCTAAAGTTAATCTCAACGTGGTGGTCATCTTGCTCGTGCAAGGAGAATGATTTTCTCTCCCATCAGCAACTTTGTTCTTCCACTTAGCTTCTTGTAGATTTCAAAATGTGACAATCACTTTTCTTAATTACCAAGAGGTCAGGCTTACTTTTTAAAATTCCTTAGAGCCCCTTGCTGTAACAATTGAGCCCTGTACCCCTTGGGTCAGGGTGGATGTTAGAAAGACTCTCTCCAGTCAAGCTCCTCTGAGCTCTCTTTTCAGTTAGGCCTAGACTATTGGACTTAAACGTCTATCTTTGCATTATCCAATTTTAGCAAAAATCCTCCTAAGTCAGTTTACAGAGATTCCTGCATGTAGATATCCCATCACCTTAATATCTGATCAAATTCCTTAGCCTCACAGTTCTTGAGGTGATATCTGATCACCCTAGCCTGGCTTCAGCAAGAATCCTCTTAAGTCGGTTTAGCCAGCATCCTCCACAACCCTAATGTTTCCTTTATCCATCCACTGATATTTCACTCTACACTTCGGCTATAAATCCCCACTTTTCCTTATCATAGTTTGAATTGAACTCATTTCTATACTGAGGGCTTTTTTTGTGTCCTCTATCACAACGCTTTCCAAATAAAATCCGTTCTTACCACTTTACTGTCAGGTCTGTTTTTTCATCAACAGGGGACATTTTGGATAATACCTTATATGGTTTTATTCAAAGGCATACCCTACATTTAGTCAACAAATGGAGCCTAAACCTTTTAATTACCTCAGGGTGATTTTTCAGCTCCTATGAGACACTCCCTGACTGATTATCTTTCTCTCTCCTCTAGATTTTGATTGGGATCCTAAATCCTATTGAACTGGGCTCAATGACCCTTTCAGTTGTAGGAAGGAGAAACCACTGTGGCTATTTTTTTTTTATTTTTTATTTTTTAGCAGAAAGAGGTTTAATATAAGGACCTAGGGGCTTAAGAAATCTTTGGAAGTCGATGTGTTTTGGATGTGGCTGGGCCCATGGGAATATCCCTGGAACCAACGCACTAGACTGGTCTCCCAGGGAAGCTGCTTCCTCTGTTAAGAATATGGGGAATTAAGAGGACCCCTGGAGCAGTGGTCCTCACGAACACCCCAGCTTGGCTGTGGTGCAGGGCCAGTTTCCTGACTTATCCCAACTTCTGTGAGGCACAGGGCTGGATGTCAAATGCTGTGGCAGTAAACCCCAACATTTGCCACAGGAAAACCTAAACAGCAGAAAGAACTCCACCTCATGCTCACCTTCTAAAATCTCATGTGAGTGTTTATAATGAGCAGAAACTAGTTTGTATTCAGAAATCTGTCTTCAAGGGAATATGGGAGATATAGCTTTTAACTTTTTGCAGTACAAGAAGGAAGCTGGTGTTGATGACAAATGAGCTGAACCTCTGTAATTCATCACAGGCCCATGTCAAACATCAGGATTAGACCGCTGCTTCTCACTCAGACTCCAGACTTCCAAAGGCATGGCTGGAAAGTGGGCCATATGATCTGCAAGCGGATGTATCCCATGGTATCCCCCTTCCCAGGCACTGCTGTTGGGCAGGGAGGAATCTCTGACTGAAGGCCAGTGAATTCATTGCTCCACCAACAGAAAACCAGAATCTATCTCTTGGGAATTTGAACTAAGCAGAAGCACATAGCAGAAAGTCTGACTAAGAAGACCAAATTTGAAAGATCAGAGGCTGGGGTCCCCATGGTGGGCCTTGTGTAACATAAGTGCACAGAGGCATTTAGGAAGAGAAACAAGAAAAACAGAGCATATAAACAGATATAGAAATAGGCCTCTGAGAAACAGAAAGAGAAAACTCAGTTTCTGAATTTACCGTTTCCAGAGAGGCCCGACTAAAACGTTTAGTTTCCCGTCTTTGGATATTGTAACAACCCCTACTTCTGTGTTTTTCTTGAACTAGTTTGAGTGAGTTTCTGTTCTTTACAATAAAAGTTGATTCAAGTAAAAAGGTACAACTTTTGGATGCCATTTACTTATATATTAGCATTTTGTTGGGGAAAAATTCCTCACACATACTTATTATCCTTATATGAATTTTCTAGCTTCTCTACTCCTGAAGAGAAGGGAGTTTAATGTGGGTTAAGAGAGGTATTTGGCCAATCTATATTAATCGATCAATCAATCTATCTATCTATCCACTTACTCTAACAATATCAAAATATTACATATGTGTGCACACATACACATACATGCATATGTCTCAGTTTTCCCTTACGTGTATCTTGAAGATAATAAAAATATTTTAGAAGTCCCTCCTCTCCTCCCCATTATCTGTGGAACATTGACTTCATATCGCTTTCATGACAGATTATAGGGAGTGTTTATCTAGAAGGTGTTTTGTGGTCTGTCTACAATGATGTAGACTGTTCTGCAAGAGATGCCTGGTTCAAATGTCTAAACTGGCTTTATCCATAAACATGATTAAGTTTCATAATAACCATGAAAACAAAATTTTCAATAGGAGTTAATCATGGCTTGGATAGGTATAAATGTTAGTGACTGGAACAGATGAGCATCTCCTTTTAAGATAATTGCTTGTACGAACAATGAACAAGGACATCTAAAAGCCATTTCATGGGGATTGTTTTCCATTGACTCTTTGCTTGATTTTAACTACATGCAAAAAGCGCTTTAACCCAGCGCCTTGGAAATAAGTCATTGGGAATGGTTCATCATCCTTTGCTTGGCAGACAGACATTGTGCTTTAAAGTACAAAAATCTAATCTCTGTCTCCTCTGGGTAGAGCACACTGTATTTTAAAAAATTTATATCCTGCTTTGTTTTTAGGGAAAATAGCATACTTAGGCCCATCTGTGGTGTCAATTACAAAGAAATGTCTGCAGGGAGAGGGCCTTTCAGATATTCTGGAAGGCTAAAAGTAGAGATATTGTTCACTCCCTGTTGAAGATGGGGCCTTTCACAGTGTTGGATGCTGTTGGGAGTGATTCAAGAACCAGCAGAGCCCAGTGTTTGTCAACAGCCCCTTCTGTGGATATGTAGCTTTTCTGAGACAGCAATGAAAAGTAGCATAGCAAGGTGTTTATTTATTATTATTATTATTTAATGTAGATAACATCATTGGCAGCTGAATTCCCAGGAGCAGGGAAAAACCATGTGAAACCTTCTGCATCTGTAGCCTTTTGTGTATCCCTTGCTTACCCTCTGATTTGTGTCTGGTAGTGTGTTAGACAACAAATGCATTTGCACTCATTTTTAATCATTGTGGTAGTTGGGTTAATTTTTTCTGAATGTGGTGTTTTTATTGAACTGCACAAGTCTCCAGATTTATAATGGCCAAATCTGCAAGGACTATAGGCTTTCATTGTTTCGTTTGTTTGTTATTGGCCAAGTTCTTAGCAGAAAACAAAAAAGAATTCTCAGCTGATACCTAACTGTAAGGGAAGAAAGAGAGAGATTTAAACTGAGTTTTGGGGAATATTCTTGGGCAACACAAAAACGCAGATGACATTGTCATAGGTTCCGCTTGCGGGGGAATCAGAAGAAAAATGGTAATGATCTTAATAAATTAAGATTTTAAAAGTTGATTTATTCTTCTTGCCATTTTAATCCTTTCTTTTTATTTATATTTATTTTTTAACATTTGGGATATATGATATGTAAAAAATATTCTTTTTCTAGGTAACACAGTTGGTATCTAATTTATGAAGTATTTGATATATTCAATAAAGACAGACAATGATTTGCTCAATTCTTTTGCCTTAATGCAAATGGTTCAGTATAGAGCTTTGATATATAATCTATGCCTTTTTTTATATGTCCATATAAAACTATGGAAATCTAGTATTAAGCAAGTCACATATCTCATACTTAATGTGTTTTAAATAAAACAATTTTTACTTTTCCCAAAGTTTCTTGGTCTTTTCTAACCAGTCCTTTATATCATCATTTTATTAAAAATAATTGGATGAACTATGATAATGACACAGGCTTGTGAAATGTCTCTCCTGCCTTGAGTTGTTCACTTGCTTGCATGACTTTAACCTGTTTTGAAGGCATATTAACAATAATTAATAACCTCAAAGGAAAAGGTGAATAATAAGTAGTGATTTAAATAGATACCATTATAGCTAAAATGTGTGCAGTAGGAAACAGAAGGGCCTGGTACTCAAGAGAAGATAATTTTGAGACATTTTCTTTCTCTTGGTACATTGTATAACTGAAACACTCTCTCATGATAGGCTTTGAAGAAATCCTCTTAGTTTAAAACCTCTGATAGGAATGCCCAAGTGGGATTCTTTGACCACAGACTCTGAACTATATCTCCTGATTTTTCTATAGAAAAATATCAGTGGGAATTTAATAAAAAAAAAGAAGATTAGAAAGAAATATTTTCTGACATGAGTTGTTTTAACAGAATATGGAGAAACTGGGGTCAGACAGAGGAAGCTCAACCCCTTATTGCTCTCAAAAACTTGAGAAGTTTTCTGAGGTTCCTGAAGCATGATTAAAATTACCTCTTTTCTTTGCCTGTCAGTCACTGTTTAGTAATAAAAGCACCTGTGATTGAAAATGTCATGACAATTATTAGCTGGAAAATTCTCCTAGAAGCTTGTTAATAACACTATTATTACATTAAAAATTACCAAAGTGATATTTTTGTTACTTTTTTTTTTTTTTTTTTTTTACTAATAAAGACAATATAGTCAATATAGTCTCTTCTTTTAATTCACTGCATACCTAACAGATAACAAAGAGTAAAGGGTGATGGTCAGGTAATGTGTATGAAAACACAGAATGCAATATGTACAGAATATTATTTTATTATTTTCTTTTTAATTTAACAAGCACTTGACAAACTCTGAGTGTGACTTCAGTTCTAATTCTTAGACCCCAAAACTTACACAATAATTCTGACCACGAAAATGAAGCAAATTGAAAATATTTTATGTCATTCTTAATTAAGAGTATGCTTGGAAATATCTTCCAGTAACGAGCCAAAAGAGGCTAAATTATCTGTATTTCGGCCTTCAGGTTAAAACAATTTAGAGTTTGTACTTTGTTTTCCTTTTTTATTTTTTTTTTGCTGGTCCTGGAAACATCTGGGAAGTTAGCAGAGAAAGCCTTCAGCCTTCTCTAAATGTGACAGAATTCTTGTCTCGGTTGATTAGAAACTTGAACCACAGTAATGAATGAGAACACCTTTGCCAAAGGTAATTTGTACACGGTCCCTGATGGCTAGTACAAGTCTCAGGGTAAAGAAACGTTCATCTTTGTGGAAGCTGATTCTAAAATATCCCTGAGGAAAGAAAGAGAATGAAGGATCCAGACAGATGAAGGAGGCCGTCTGGATCAGGCAAAACAAGCAAAGAGAGGACTTGGGGCTTTCCATCTCAGGCATGTTGCTGAAGAAACTGGCATCCGGCTTCAGAAGTACCTAAAAAAATCAGAGATAAACAACTAGGAAAAGCCACATGTGCCTTGATATTGTGTATTGCACTTATGATAGAATTTAGAAAGACCTTTCAGAGCATCTAGGCCTATATTATTACTGTACAGATAAGGAAACTGAGGATAAGTTCAGAGTTAGGTCTAGAACCCATGTCTACCGTCAGATTTCACATTGCAATGCAGAATTAGGGATAAGGGAGTAAAATATTCAATAAACTATTTCTGCATGTGCTGCCCCTGTTAAAGATCAGCCATTATGCTCTAATGAAGTCCAATTGAAGAAAGATAACTCAGAGAATTTGAGTATTTGAAAACCTTACACATGAGTGTTCAAATGTGACAAGGTTTGGCTCTGTGTGCCCACCCAAATGTCACCTTGAATTTTAATAATCCCTACATGTCAAGGGCAGGGCCAGATGGAGATACTTGCATCATGGGAGCAGTTTCCCCCATACTGTTCTTGTGATAGTGAGTGAGTTCTCATGAGATCTGATGGTTTCATAAGCACCTTGTATTTCCCCGGTTGGTACATTCTCTCTTTGCCTGCTACCATCCATGTTTGACCTGACTTGCTCCTCCTTGCCTTCTGCCATGATTGTGATTAAGCCTCTTCCTTTTGTAAATTGCCCAGTCTCTGGTATGTCTTTATCAGCAACATGAAAATGAACTAATACAAAATGATAAAAAGATCTCTAGACAACAAGAGGCCAGACACAAACAAGGAGTCACCAGTTGTCTGAAGTTCTTCTATGGTTCAAATTCAAGCTAATGCTTGAGTACTGGACTCAAGCAGGGGTCCTGAGAGTTCTGGCTCAGTGTGGGTATGGAGCCAGCCTTGCCACAAGCCTGCAGGTGAGGGGTCAGGAGCTTAGCATCCTTGGGTTATGCTGAGCTTTAGAGCCCATGCCAACAGAATGTGCTAAAGCATCGACCTACAACTATTGGTCTGAGCAGTAGAAATTGAGTATGAGGCAACCAGGTAGAAACTGGATGCAAGAGAAAGAAAAGCTAGGTTAAACAGAAGGTTGTGGGGTGACATTCTAGAGACCTTTAAAGGACAGCCTGATGCCATACCACGTGGTGGAGAAGAAAATCTGCAAGGTGCTAAATCAGTCTAGACTTTATTGTTGGTGATCATTTCAGAGGAAACTGACTTAGGAGATGAAGGAAGTGTGGTGGGGAATATGTGTTAGAAGGTTTGCTTTGAGGCTTGACTTGGGAAAATGTCCCTGGTCCACTGTGTAGGTGTGAGTCGAGGTGGTTAGAATACAAGACAGCAACTGGGAAGAACTGTTGACTGTGCCTTTTTCATTCAGACAATAAATATTCATGAGCATCAATTTTGTGCCAGGCACTGAAGATACAACAGTGCCCATGGCAGAGAGGGCCTCTGTCTTGATGGTGCTTATTGTATTTAGAAAATGCCGTAAGCAGATAGATACATGGATAAACATAAGTACAGTTGTAAAATGAAAGAAACAAAAATGGGGTATCCCAGGGTGAAGAGTTTTTTCAAGTAGATGGTGTGGGAAAGTCTATCTGAATAAATATTAAGTACAGATGTACAATAAAAGAAATAAATAATGGGGTATCACAGGATGGAGAATTTTTGAAGTAGAGGTTGTGGGAAGGCCTATCAGACAAGATGGTGTTTAATCAGATGAGAAGGATTGATCTGTTTTAGAAGCAGAAGAAAAGCATTTCAGGCATACAAAAGAGCAAATAAATAGGGACTGAGGGAGGAAAAGTTTCACGTTGTTCTAGGAACTGTCACAAGACCATTTGACTGGAGTGTAGCAGGCATGGGGGAAAATAGCATGAGGTGAGTTTGGGGAGGCAGGCAGGGAGAAGTTTGTAAGGCACTATGGGTCTTGGTAAGTGTGGTAGCCACTCTCCTGAATGGTCCCCAATGATACACTGTGTGGTCCTTTTGCACACTTTACCAGGATTAGTCTTTGTTACCAACAGAGTATGGCAGAAATGGTGGTATGTGCCTTCTGAGATTGGGTTATAAAAAACAATGTGGCCTCTCTCTCTATCCCTGTGTATGTGTCTCTCTTTCTTAGATCATTTGCTCCGAGGGAAACCAGTGGCTATCTTGTTAATAACCTTATGAAGAGGTTCACCCTGTGAGCCTCACAAATAGGCTTGGACATAGGTCCTCGAGCCCTAATCAAGCCTTCAGATCATTGAAATTCCAGCCAACAGCTTGATGGCAACCTCATGAGAGACCTGGAGCCATTCAGCTAAACCCACTTCCAGATTCCCGACCCTTAAAAACTGTGTGAGATGAAAAATTGTTGTTGTAAGCTGCTAAATTTGAGGTCATTTGTTACCTAGCAATAGTAACCCATATTGTAAGGACTTTGGATTTTGTTTAAGTACAATGTCCTTTAGAACAAAAGGAAAGAGAGGTCTTGGAAACTGTCACTAACTTGAAGGTTGACCAAGTAACCTTTTGAGATAGTGTTCAGGGATGATTTGCTGGACCCCTTGCCTTTAGACAGTGATATATTGTCTCCTTGTGTTTAGGACTCTAATACCAATAGAATCAAGAAGTTGTTCTATTTGCAGTCTCCTTGAAAACAAAAGCAGGACTACATTTAAAGCTGTAATAAAATAATGTTATTCTATTCGGTCCCAAATGTTATCCTCCCTAGACACTTGGTACATCATTGTCTACTCTAATCCAATTCAGTAAGCATTTGTAGAGAAACTTTTTTTTTTTTTTGAGACAGAGTTTCACTCACTCTGTTGCCCAGGCTGGAATGCAACAGCATGATCTTGGCTCACTGAAACCTCCATCTCCCGGGTTCAAGCGGTTCTCCTGCCTTAGCCTCTGGAGTAGCTGGGACTACAGGCATGCACCACCATGCCTGGATAATTTTTGTGTGTGTTTTTTTTTAGTAGAGGTGGGTTTTCACAATGTTAGCCAGGCTGGTCTCAAACTCCTGATCTCAAGTGATCCCCCTGCCTTAGCCTCCCAGAGTGCTGGGATTACAGGCATAAGCCACTGTGCCCAGCTGAGAAACTTTAAGAGACAGTTCTGTGTTTAATGTTGTGAGGCCAGGCCTATGGCCAGAGTCACAGTTCCTGTCCTCTAGTTACTCACAATCTGAGGTGGAATTGGATTATTTTATATTCTGTTCAAATTGGTGCTCTCTCCCTTCTCTTCCCTAACACTTGATTCTTGTTTATGATAAAGATGCTGAAACTGCAGAACACCACAGACCAAGACCGGTCTAAGGATTTTTTTCTTTCTTTTTTTTCTAACAAATACAAGTACTATCTGTATTGTTTCCAGTCCTATGTAGAAATTGAGATTTTCTGACCTGAGGAGATTGGGTCAGGAGTTTATAAGGCTTTCTTGTTATTAAAGTGGTGGTAAGTGGGTTACTCTGAAGCTTGTAGCTAAGTCCTCGTTGAGGCAACCGGTGATTAACCTAAGGTCAGGTCCATTGTGACATCCAGTCACTCTTTTATATTACCATACTTAGGGCATCAAGAGACAAGATTTACCCTAGTTTTACATACCCATAAAAAGCAAGTAAGCATGGTTTAAAAACATGCCTTGAACTTCTACCTGCATCTCCTTTTGTTGCAGATGGTCTCTCTCTTTTTTTTTTCATCACCACAATTCCTCCTCTGCCCCCAATCTGGCCCCCGGTAACCACCATTCTACCCTCTGCTTCTGTAAGTTTGAGTTTTGTAGATTCCAGATAGAAGTGAGATTACCTCGTATTTGTCTTTCTGTGTCTGGCCGAAAGTCTCTCTCTTAGTGCTATACAGAGATCTCTACATACCTTCCTTTAGGAAAGCAGACAATGAATACTTTCCCTGAATTCTTTCTGATATCTAAGAGAAGCAAAAAACCATTACCTGGCAGTGACAGGATATCTAGGAGAAGCAAAAACCATTGCCTGGCAGCATCAGGCTGATTATAGGAATATATTTTTCCCCAAGGGCCTCCTAAAACACAAACACACCCAGAACAAATACTAATATAAGGCAAAACCTGATAGCTGTGTCACTGAAGGTGCATATTTCAAGGTGCCTTTGAGATTTGGGTACCTCATTTTGGAATTCTGAGCAGTCTTTATAGGCAGGTCCATCATCTCGGTGGAGAAGGAGGTCAGCTGGGTGCACCGAGGCAGAACTGATTGGCTAAATTGCCAATGGCCGCAGAATGATCCAGCAACAGTCTGAAGCCAGGAGGACAGAAACAGCTGTATCCAAGCGGCATTGAAATCTGTCTCTAATTACATTCGCCCAATAAAAGCTTGGTTATTTACCATTGGAGAGACGCTTATAACAGCATTTACATCTTTTATCCTTGCAAATAATTTTGCCAGGTTTTTTTTTCTTCCTCTAGGTTTGAAGGGCCAAATGTTGAGAAAGCACATTTCCAGAATGTCCTGTTTTTTGTGTGATGCAATGTAAAATCATCTAATAATTTCAGATGCTAGGGAGGGATGTCTGCTTCTTGAAAAAGAGAGTGAGTCTGTTCACCAGGACTCCACGGTGTCTGTGTTGTGGTCCTGGGAAGATTAGCCAGCCACAGTTCTTCATTTATCTGATGGCAGCTAGCCCGGGTTAACATTCTGAGTGAGTCCTAGTGGTAGAGGTTTCCACAGTCCAGTGGTGCATAAGTACTATTCCATTAGTAGTGGGAGCAACATTTACAGGTCAATAAAGACTTCATAAAGTGCTTTATATGCTGATGTCAGCTAGCACCTAGCACACACGGGTAGCCATTAAACTGGTGGGTTTGCTGAACGGAGTTCATTTTCAGAACCTTGTCAATGAGACGTTCCTAAACAGAAGTGTTAGCACAGCACATGGGAATTGTACTGTTTTCTGAAGCCTCAGTCTTAGCCCAACTGCCTGATTGTAATTTGAAAAATGTCATTTAGCAGTTTCTATATAGATAGCATAATGGTTACTATGATTAGCTTCAGAACCAGACAGACTTGAGTTCAATGCCATCTTTGTTTCTTATGTGATGTGAGCATGAGTTCTTTAATCTTACTGAGCCCGGATTTCTGTCGTGTGTCACGTGGGGAAAATATTACAGCTAAGGCAAAAGGAGAATGCCTTTTCACTATTCTTGATTCCAAGGGAGACATATTTCTGGCTTTGATAATATATGCAAAGTGCTTAGAATATTGTCTAGTTCACATTAGGCATTCCATCAGTGGCCGTTATCATTATTGGAAGTTATTCTGACTCCCTGTGTACTAATTGGGAAATTGAGGGGTGGCTGATGTTATTGCTGCTTACTCTATGACTTGTGAGAGAGCAGAGTTAGACCTAGTTCTTGCTTTTCAGTCTGATGTGGTTTTCACAGTTCTTATTTACCTTAGATGGCTTGGACTGAAAAAATCCGTGTAGGAGGCATCTTTGCAGATTTTATATTAACAAAACAAATAGAACAAATTTCTTCTTTTTCTCTTAAAATAAATACTTTGTATAGGCCGAGCTACCCACTCCATCTTTTCTTCCTTCCCATCCTTTCTCAACCCACGGAGGCCTAGCTTTCAGTTACCCGTTTTTGAGACTGGGGACCTGTCAGTCAGTATCTGCTCACCTCACATGCTCCAGTTTTTGTCCATTAGGACACAGAAACATAATTAAATGTTGAGTAGGAATAAAACACAGAATATATTATCTTCTGTTTCATTTTGCTGCTTAATTCCTTTCAAACTCATTCAGCATATTGGTAAGCCTGAGAAACAGGTGACTAGGTGATTAGGTCTCATTTTCCTTGTCATCTCTGATCAACTGACAAAAATTTTCTGGGACATTGTCTTCTGAAGGATTTTCTGATTATGCGTGTAGGTTCAACAGTGAAAAATCACAGTGGCCAATTTAAAATGATTGCTACGGGTGCAGAAAACGAAAGAGAGGTGGTGGCGTTGGTACCAGGTATTCCATCTGTGCCTTAAGATACTGGGTTAACAGCAGTGCGAGAAAGTCTTTCAGAGCAGGAGTCATTGCTGATCCATCTTGATAAATCCTAACATACATTTGGTGCTTTGCATTTTGTTTTTCAGGTTTATTTATTTATTCAGCAAATATTTGTCGGGTGCCTACAGCATTCCAGGAAACTTGTTATCCAACTAGAAAAGTGTGTTCCCCTGACAATATACAAGCTGTACTGAATTCAGTAGTTTACAATTTCCTTTTTCTATCTCTTCTTTATTTCATTTCTGAATTTCATGTCAGTTCATGCCTTCATTATCTTGACCTGGACTGTTATAACCATGGTTTTCTAGGGAAAAACTGAGTACCCAACTCCATCAACTACCTGAGGTCTTAAAGCACATTTGTAAGTTCTCCCAGGGGAGAGAAGAAGCAATAGTGAGGGAGAAGAGAAAGCAAGGAAGGCCAAGTGGTAGAAACCAAGTTGAAAAGTACTGCCACTGAGAGATTACTGGGAGAAAAAAAAGAATTTATTTGGAGATAGTTTTCAAATAACCACAGATACCAAGAAAGACAAATTTTCTCTTGGAAAATTTCTCTTGGAATTTGGTAGATGGGCACACCCACCTTCTTATTTTTATGAGCTGTAAAAGCTTATGACTGTGACAGTCTCCTAAATGGTGTCCTAACCATCATCTTACACTATCCATTCCATCCAGCCCACTGTTTCTAAATAAATTTTTTCAAGATGTGCACCTCCAGTCATGTCACTCCTCTGCTTAGAGCTCTTTGATGGCTTCCATTGCCCACAGTAGAAGTTTTTTTGTTAGAAATTATCAATGCATGAGGATAACTTGTAAACTGTGTACCAAATGTCTGCTATTAGCTGAATTTCAGTGTTAAAGATTGGGAATAATTTACTTTTTAGGTGTAAATTTTACAATTTTGAATTCCATTATTCTTTGGGGTTGTGAATGATTGCCAGCCAATCTTTTCTAAGTTGTGGGCTACACCATGTGGCATTTGCCACAAGTGCTTGTCATGATGTCATTGTTATTATTTCACTCAGAATCTGGGATTGTCCAGGCATATGTATTCAACATTTTACCGTCAACTGTCATAGATATTGCAGTAGAATAGCCTCTAGCCGATCAAATAAAGTCGACTTTGTAGAGGCTTTATGATGACCCTCTATTCTCATCTTGTTTATCTCTCTAGACAAATCTTTGAGAGTTCCACCTCTTACTCTGTCAAAAATGTTTTTCCACAGCCCCTCCTTCCAATCAATTTAATAAACCCCTCAAATATTTTAAGATCACAATTCAATTCAAGCATTACTTATAAGGTTTACCTTGAGCCCTTCCTCCCTGCTTCTGGTAGAATTGAGTGATCACATAATTGCATAATAATTTAAAAAATGAGGACACTTATCTCTTCATTTCTCATTCATTTCATCAGATCCCAGTAGAAAGTACCTATTGCATCAGTCAGGATAGTCAGGGCCTGCTGTGAGAACAAACAATCCTCAAATCTCAGTGGCTTGCCACAACAAAGGCTTATTTGTTGCACCTGGTTCATGTTCATTGTGAATTGGCTGGCATCTTTCTCTACACCATCATTCAGAGATTCAGGATGAGTCAGCGTCCACTGTCTTAGACACTGCTGGTTATTGTACCAGAGGAAAGACAGAGTCTCACAGAGGCTACTCCATCCCACTGTTATTTGTATTTCTGATTCATTACTTGTAACTAGTAGCATGACACTATTCAAACACACGAAAAAGCCAGGAAACACAGGATTATCTTATGCATGTGAGGCAGAGAGCAAGAAATATCTGGCAAATATTACTTATTATGACCACATTTGCCCAGCATAGAAACATAGAAAACAATCACGGTATTCCCTAGAGTTATGGAGGGGCCTATTTTTCTGGGCACATTTGTGTGACATATATGGACATACTTGGCTGTTCCTTAGCAAAGAAGAATAACTGATAATATACAAGGTGCGCTGTATACAAGGTATGTCTCTGTCACACCTTGTGTCTTCAACTCCTACAGCCAGGTTCAAGGGTTGGGGGGTCTAGAAGCTTCATAGAACACATCCTGTTTTTATTTCTATGGATATCCTAGGTAAGCTTTGCATATCTAAAAACTCTTTGTGAACCATTGTGCTGAGAACTTCATATATAACATTTCACTTCTCATCCAACAATCCTATGAGGTAGGTATTGTTTTCTGGATGGAGAAATAGAATACTAGAGAGGATAAATAGCTTGCTCAAGATCACAGAGCTAAAATGTGGTGGAACTAAATTTAATTCCAGCCTGTCTTCTGAATCTGTAACTGTTATTTTTCTCTTTACCTCTGCAGCATTGTACATGAAACCCAGGGAAATATATTAACTTCCTTTAAAGTTAAATGTATTTTAAACTGGTACCCAGTATCATCTGAGGGTGCTCTAAGTCTTGGTATGTTATATTCTGATATGTAAACCATGTTTCTTATTGTTTTAAACATTTATCTGTCTGCATTTTTAAGGGAGAATATCAAGGGTTTATCTTCTTATACAGTCCTGTTCTGGCAACATGAGGGCATTTTGTAGTGACAGTGAGCTTTAATTCAGAAAAATGGATGGGACAGTGGTTCTCCTGCAGTAAGAGATTTATACGTATTTCCTTCTCTCTGTTAACAGGATTTATTCATCAGCTCTGAACAACACTTGCCAAAGGCTGCACTCTCTCTCCCCTCCATCCCCCGAAATAGCTATTGGTATTTAATAAATAATCATTGTTATGACTTAAAATGCTCGTTATAACCAGATGAAACAAGGCAATTGGGTTTTATTTTTAAAGCAATGAAAAGGAGTTAGTTTATTGCATCTCTTTCAGAGAGCTTAGATGGGGGTTTCAGCCACAATGATGCTACTTTATTATGAATTTCTATCAGTTGGATAGACTAAAATTAACATTTGATGACTTCTTCATTGATATCTGACATTTTTTTCATAGGCAGACTCTAATAAAGAAGTCAGTTAGAGCTATTAGACATATTTTAGAAGAATTTTTGATGCATATCTTCCCTTAGATTATGAAATTTAAATCATTGCTGCTATCAGTTTGAATGCTAATGATATAGCCTGCCAGATGGAAACCTTTCATAAATTTTCACTTTTCTCTTACAGTGGGTTGTAAATCTTAAGTAAATGACTTCTTGGGTGAACTATGTTGATGTCAGCTTTAGTGCCTTATGTCCACACTAATTTCAATGTCGTAAGTACCTGGAAGGTAGGCAACTCTTAATTAAATGCCATTTTCTTTGTGCGTTATTGAGATAGAGCAGAGTGCAGACTCTCCTTGCATTGTCTGTGGCTTACTGGAGAATAGCTCTGCTCTCGCTTTGTCACAAGTGGGTTCTTTTGGAGCTATTTAAATGCTTTGGTGTCATGCAGCTTCTCCTCTCTCAACTAAAACTGTCTCCCTCAATGTGTCTTTCAGAGAGTAAAACACTGTTTCCTTAGCCTTTTGTTCTCCATTTTGACAAAACACATTCTGTAGGTTCTTGCCTTTTTTAACAATTTTTTTTCCTCCAAAAATTGATGTTTTAGTTCTCTTCAGGAGTGCTAATCTCCATATGAGAACCACACTGGATAAAACTCCTTTTTTCCCTATGGGGTTATATCAGTATTCAGACTAAATCTTCCAAAGGACTTTTCTACCAATTATGAAGAGTTCTGATAACTTGTGCCTGCTTATTACTTAGATTTCTTGGGAATTTTTTATTACAAATATTTTTTTTCCTTTAAAACTGAGCCAAATTTTGAAAAGTATTATCACTTATTTTTTTTTTAAAAAACAGCAGACAAAACATAAAATTAAATGAAAGATTGTTCAAACTTTTTATTCCTTGGAAGCCCAAAGGAAAGAGATGATAAAATCACAATAAAAATACTTAGGTGAGCCAACAAATATTCCCAGTAGAAATCTCAGAAATCCTACAGGTAAAACATCTTTTTCCAGTTATTGAGTTATTTTCTCAGCAGTTGTTTATTTATTGATTTGTTTTGCCATTAAACCTACAGACCAAGTGATAAATGTGCTTCCTCTGTTGTTACAATGTAATGCATTGAGCTCTTCTTGAAGCTTCATTAAAATTATATCTAAAGCACCGATTATAAGAAAATGATTAATAATACAATAACATAGAGCAACTGTTCTGTGGGGCTGCTTGGAGTTGCGAGCTTTTTCATCAACTCTGTTTTGTTCTCTGCTTCTATCCATGCAGGGAAGCAAACGCTCATCACCATGTTTTTTCATCAAGCAACAGGAACCATCATTCTGTAGAAACAAAGGCACCGACAAAACATTTCCAACCATTAAAATAATTTTCCAACATGGTTTCAGTAATTAGTGTATTTCATTTTCAACAACTATAATTAAACCTGACCTTTAAGCTAATTATATCTTGACATTTATGATTTTAAACTGGCTTTCCCTGTGGTGACAGTGTGTTAGATTCGGGTTCTAATGCACAGTTTTGTAGTATTTACCTGTTGTCAAAGGGTCTCTGTGTGGCTCGAAGGGGACCATTTTACCCAGCGTCCTGTTGTTGGAGGGCTAATGGTGCCACCAATGGTGCGGAAGGAATATTTTCTTCTACAATATACAGATGATACTGAATTTTTGTAAAAGTGTTTGGATATAATTACAGTCACGGCAGAATCCCTGCTAGAAAATTTCAAAGAAAAGGATGAAAATTAACTCAGAGTCTTAGTGTAGATCAATGTGCTTTTTTTTTTGGATATAACAAGCTGCCATAGGAGAAAAGTTGAGTCAAAGTGAAACTGGGGAGAGAGGAGAAACCAGGATGGCAGACCTGGTCTTGTTGGTTTCCATTAAGCTTGAGCAATGATGGAAATGTTCACTGTTTTTTTCCTTTTGTCTCTCCTAGGCTACTTCCAAATTAGCTTTCCTTTTTCCTGATAAGAAGAAGAATAGCTAATATTTTCTAAGCCTCACTGTGTGCCAGGAATCATGTTAAACACTTCACATGTATTATATTCATCCTTTAGCAGTCCTTGGAGGTAGGGAATCCATAGCCCCTTGATTTTCTTCAAGTGTCAAATGCCAATACTTGGTGAAACAAGACGTATTTTGAAATGTTAATGTTCATGTTTCTTTTTCCCCATTTGTCTTATGTGATCATCCACTGTTTGGTCAGAGGCATCCATATGGCTTTTAAGAATGAGAATACACAGTCAGGTTTGCTTCTCTTACTTCCAAAGTGGGTTCTAAGGGAAGCAGTGCTACAATCAGAGAAGTGGAAAGAGGATAGAGTAAGAACTAGAGAGCCAGGCTGCTCATCGCCTCACCTCCTTGCATGAAAGAGAGCTGGAGCAGGGAGGATACATGACCTTAGTGGAGGGGAGGCAGGAGAGAAGTGGGTTCACGGGAAACGTGGTGCAAAGCAAGTGAAGACGTGTTGTGGGGTGGGTAATAGGAACAGCCAAGCAGAGTACCAGAGGGTACCCTGGAAGCTCAGCCATCACAGGCAGACTGCCAGTGGGGAGAGGACTGGCCATATTCAGGCAGGTGGAGGAGCTGTGCTAGTGGAGCCATTAGCCTCATTGCCCTTGTGAGACCTGAACTTTTCATGGAGAGTTGCCTGCAGGTGGCTCATGGATTGTCTGGTAGGAAGATAACTGTGATGGGACTTCATGAGGCCATCAAAAATCTGGGGGCAGTGGGGGTGGAGGGAATTCACTTTTTTTCTGTGGCCTGGGACATACATAAGTGTCTTAAAATATAGGAGGGAGATCATTACGCTTAGAGAGGCAGGGACATTATGGAAAGGAAAGCCCAAGCTTTATGCTTAGGTAGGACTAGATGTGAAGGGACCCTGTCTTGTAACATGGAAAACGATTTAAGTTCTCACTGGATATTTATTTTTAACAGTGATTTTGGTTAAAAAAATCAAAATCAAGACTCAACCAGGTGGTTTTCTAATGGTGGGATTAGAGGCAGGAGGATACTTGGTTTCGAAAAGGCATCCTGAACTTGTTTTATATTAAACTCAGTGGTTTCTACCTCTTTGCATAACTTTAGGATGCATCTTATTTCTGGGCATCTCATATCTGGGAAGTGAGATGTGTGCTTCACCACTGTGTGTTGCCAAAGAACAGGTTAGATCAAGTGTGTCTATTGACTGGGCAGTGGGAATGGGCTTGGGGAGTAGGATTGAATAAGGCACAAGATAAGCATAAAGATAGGATGTTGTTAAAGAATTAGGACACAGGCCTTGGCAAAGCTATTACAACTTTAAGATTGTTCTGTCATCTTCTCTAGTTTCATCTTCTTGGAGATTTGGAGCCTCTGTGTGGACTGCAATAAAACAAGTTGCTGAAACATTGTGTGAGGACACTCTGGCCCTTGCTTCACTTTAGTCAGGTTTCAGACAATGTCGGTTAGCTTCCATTTACTCAATGTACCTGCATAGAAGTGAACTGATGGCGAATTGGTGATTTTAAAGTACTGGTGGTGAGAAAGGAAGAGAACACTGATTAGAATTTTAAAAAATGTTTTAATTTTTACTTTTACAAATACAGGGAGTACACGTGCAAGTTTGTTACATGGACTAGAAAAATACTAACGAGTAAAAATCGACAGCCATTTGAAGTTAGGGTCAGCCCCAAGGATGTGTCTTGGAGTGGTTATTAGGTGGCTCTGTCATGCATCGCTTATTTTGCTTGTCTATCTGACTAGGCTGCAAGTGCTATGAAGTTAGGGCTGATAGTTTTGTTTAGCTTTGTTTTGTTTTTCCACCTGCATGCTTAGAACTGGTCAAAAATGCTTCCAGATGAGTGGATCCAGCCTTTGGAAAATATTTTACTCTTCATGAAAGGCCAGTCTATATGTGGCCACTCATGCCTCTGTTCTGATCATCATCTTTCTGTTCCAGTTCCCAAGAGGAGTCAGTTTCATGAGTTTTGGGGCCAGGGGCTGCAGAAAATTGTGAAGACTTCAAGGGAGCCAACTCCTTGTTCCCTTCAGCATGTCAACAAGGCAGTGTTGGAGAGCTACTCACTCCAGGTGCTGCTACTATGACAGAGAACCCTGGACCACTCCTACTGATGTTGACTTACAGAGGAACTAGTTGGTTGGCCTTGTGGCTAATTTGTTCTCCATCTGGGGCAGGCTGTATAGCCTGTATATCCAACTTCATCTCACAGGAGACAAATAGACTGGACCTATCCTTGCAAGTGCATTGGGTGGATCAGATGTTTAGCAAGATCCATATAACTCTAATCTCTGGTAGATTTATTATCTGAGTCTTACAACCCCCTGGTGTCTTGAAGACTGTAATCTATAAAATGTGTGGTGAGTAAAACAGCTAGCCAGAATGCCATTCCTAACGTGTTATTGGCCTGTAACTCTGCCAAGAAGGCTCAGAAAGTCATAAATCTGATGTGATTTTATAGTGGCAGACTTAAGTGTAGTCAATGACAAGATAGTCCTGTTATTTTACTGGCAGGGGATCACCAACACACTGAGACTTACACATCTGGTCTATTATGAGTTAAAAGTAACACTGAATTTAAATTGCTTGTAACACAGGATATATCTAAATATTCACTGTGTATTTATTTATCTCTGCAGTTCAGAGCCTTTTCTGACCAGAGTCTTTACATTTCTGTGCTAACAGTTATTCTTTATCAGTAATGATTTTTCTGGAGCCATTTGATTTGACTGTGCAGTGACACATGATATTTGGATAAACCAGGATTTATTTCCTCTTTAGCTCTGCACATGGAGTTTGGTGACATGTTTACAAGAGATCACCTGTGATGAGGACAAAGGTCGGTGGAAAGCTGTTCAAACAGAGAGACTTGGCCTTGAGGAGCCCATTTGAACCTCAACTCTTGACCTGTTCATTGACTGTGTTGGCTAATTGGGTCTTCAGTGCAAAGCAAGAAACAATGCTCAGCTTTGCTAACTGTTTGTGTAGCCAGAACATGAAAATCAATCTACCGATGACCAAAAGGGCGTAGCAAACAGCATCCCTGTGGAGTTGGGTGTTTTTGGCCTTGGCGTTCCACAGATGTGACCTGAGAATTCACACAACTTACCTGAAGATGCAATTCATATAATTAATATGTTCACTGCATGAAGATTTTATTCACCGTAAGTTGGGATGGTGAGAGACGGACAGAAAACACAGAAGCCCGAGGTAAGTAGAAATGTGACCCATGAAAGCAGTTTGGGTTCAGTTGAAAAGATTATGCACATTCTGATATCATTGAATTGTATTCTTTTTTTTTCACATCAGTGAGATGTGAAGAATTTTGCAGCTTGTGAAGAAATAAATCATATGAACACAAAACAAAAAAATCCACCTCTCTTTGGATACATTCCTTGGTTTAACTCCAAAGAAGTAGCTTGTGTGGCTACTCCTAAAATGTGTGAAATACCACCTGGCTGGGTCCCAGGGAAAAAACCAACTTGGGGGTCCCTGAGTCCTGAAGTCTCCTGGCAGCTCAGTCCTTGTTAGTATTTGAGATAAATAAAACAATTGATCTTATCTGAAAACTGCATAGAAAGTAGGAATGTTTTTATTCAATTGAAAATGAAAAAAAAAAAGCTCTTGACTTTTTTTTTTTGTTGGAGTCTTGCTCTGTCACCCAGGCTGGAGTGCAGTGGCGTGATCTCAGGTCACTGCAACCTCCACCTCCCGGGTTCACGCCATTCTCCTGCCTCAGCCTCCTGAGTAGCTGGGACTACAGGTGCCTGCCACCATGCCCGGCTAATTTTTTGTATTTTTAGTAGAGACAGGGTTTCACTGTGTTAGCCAGGATGGTCTCGATCTCCTGACCTCGTGATCCGCCCGCCTCGGCCTCCCAAAGTGCTGGGGGCTCTTGACTTTTTAAAAAACTTAATGCTGTCAGATCCAAAGGAAGTTAAATAAGTATGCATTTGGATTTAGAATCTTGATTAAAGAAATATCTTGGAAATGAGCCCCATAGCACAGGACCCTCTTCGGTAGAATTTATTAGAAAGATCCCAAGTGGCAAGCATCATTTTTATTTTCTCTTTCTCATTTAAGGTGGGAAGCTCTTTGCTCTTTTTTAAGATGCTTACTGCTGAAGTAAGTACAAAACAGGTAAGCACATTTTAATCAGGGGATATTTTCAAGGCTTGCAACAGTAAGTTACATTGGATCTATCCAGGAAAGCTTTTTAAAAATCCCCAAACCTATCTCACATACTTTATTTTTAACAAAGGAAGGGAAGAGAAAAGAGAAAATAAAGAAGGAATAAATCAATATAATGTGGCAGATGCCTTTCTCACTGCCTATAATTGTGTAAAGAAACAATACACTGCAGTAAAACTCGGCGGATTTTATTTGGTTTATTAGCTCCAACTGCATCTCAAGCTGTCTCACTGCCCCACTTTTAGACAATACATGACATCATAATTGCTTCTGGCATTTTACAGTAATAGATACTGGTGAGAGTTGTCTGAGTTGGTTTTTTTTCTTGCCTCCCCTCACTTTATGAGTACTTCTTTGGAAAACAGCAACCTCTCATTTGCAGCGCATGCACATTTTGGCTAAGATAGTTCTTCACTACGCTGCCAGCAAAGATATTCTGCTCTATTTAAATTCGAAGGCAGCTTTCTTCAATCCACCAAACAGATCCTTAGGTTCTCCCAATGAGGCCTATCAGCTTACTCAGTGTGGTACTCCTGTCCAGGGTGCTGAACTGGGGAGATTAGCCAAATTAACCAAAACCAGGGCAAAAATCATTCTCAGGAAATCCAGATTCCTAAAGTAAAACCTTGGGTCACTTAATAGTATTTATATTCCACAATATATGTAGAGATTTTCTTCTGCTCTGCATGAATGACCTCTGTTAGGTGCTGAAGACCCAGCAAACAAACCAGTGGCAGAGAGGTGGCTAAATGAAGTCACCAAGGCAAATGTGAGTTGAAAATTGACCCAAGCACTGGATGACAAGGACATCTTTATAAATATGTGAAGCTGATGCAGGCTTTGACTGCCATGCAGCAGATTAGCATTGTTAAACTGTGTCACAGTCCAAACAGTGCCTGGCTAGAATATTTATTATGTTACTTAATTTTGCTGAACAAACAGACTATATTTATCAGCACAGGGAAGGAGCTCCCCTTTCAAGGGCCAATTTGTCCAGAAAAGTATCAGATAAACATACATTGTTAGAGATGGCAGGGTTAGGGGGGATGATTTTAAGCCTCACTTTTATAGGTGAGGGCACAGAGAACCAGAGAAGGTAAGTGACTTTCCCAAGGTCGCATAGCTATTATGTGGTAGTGCTGGGACTAATTTTCTAGTCTTCTGATACCTTGAAAATTGTTATTCCCATTGAGACAAGCACCCTCATAGCTGGGGAACAGCCTGCAAACCTATGAACAGTTTCTGCTTTCCTGCAGAGTCACGTGGTGATAGTGGTCCTGAGCAACTTTATGTTTTCTCTCTGATATCCCTTAACACTGACCTTTGGGAGGAATAAGACATATTTCTCCAGGCCTCCTGCTGCCTGAGCCATGATTGGCCTACTGTGACATGACTTTCCTATTACTGCATTAAAGTGCCTTATTGGCTCATTCCTTCAAGATTCTGCCATCACTTATGGCTGAAAATGAGGAGGACATAAATAGTTATGTATTGCAATGTATGGCCAGAGAGCCAACTGGAAGTAGACACTGTTCTGAAGCTCCCAAACTCTCTATATCTATTGTATGCTTCTTAGCATTTTCTATTTTGAATTATCATATGTTTTCATGTAGTATTGTTCTTTATTGTATAGTAAATGTTCAAGATTGCCATTATTACCTCTGTCTTACTGATGAGTAAACCAGGAGTTCAAAAGACTTGTCTAAGATAAATGAACACTAACTAACTAGCAGTGAAACCGTGGTATCTAGTTTCTATTCTATTCTTATTTCCCTTAACACATAGTTCCATCTCCCTACTATACCTGGCACATAGATAAGAATTAATACACCTATTTTGAATGAATGAGGCCAAATCTGGCTTCCACATGCCTTCATTTTCATAATCAGTGATACTTTAATCTCAGGAGCAATGGAATGAACTCAGCAGCTTCTCCCACAAACCTGCTTTCCAACCTTCGTTTATTCTTCTTATTTTTTTTAGACAGAGTCTCGCACTGTCGCCCAGGCTGGAGTGCAGTGGCGCTATCTCAGCTCACTGTAAGCTCCGCCTACCAGGTTCACGCCGTTCTCCTGCCTCAGCCTCCTGAGTAGCCGGGACTACAGGCGCCTGCCACCATGCCCGGCTAATTTTTTTGTATTTTTAGTAGAGACAGGGTTTCACCGTGTTAGCCAGGAGGGTCTCCATCTCCTGACCTTGTGATTCACCCGCCTCTGCCTCCCAAAGTGCTGGGATTATAGGTGTGAGCCACCGTGCCTGGCCTGTTTCTTATTTTATGAGGAGATACCCTAGCTATCTTTCTGCTCAAAGCAAGTCATTTAAGTTCCAGGAAATTATCCCTTAAGTCTGGCTTTCCTGTGTGTCTCAGTTTCCATTCTCTCTCTCCCTCCTGTTACTGTACTAGATCAGGTCCCCATTATCTCTGATCTGCACTAAAATAATGATCTTATGGACTCTCTTCCTGTGGATTCACCTCTCCTCTAGCGTGGTCCTCACAGAGTTGAAGATTCTAATTCACAAATCTGATTACATCACCCTCCACTTCAGAGCTCCCCATTTTCAAGGTCATAATCTTAACTCATCTACATGGCATGCCATGCCCTTCATGAACTGGCCACTCCTTGCTTTTGTAGAGTTATCTATTGCCACTCTTTACTTCTTACTCCATACTCTACTCTACCATTATTGAACTACTTGTCATTTTGTCCCATGCTCTTTCAGACTTCCAAGTCTTTGCATGTGGCGTTCCCTGGAATATCCTCCTGCCTTGACAAAGTTGTACCTACATATATGATACTGTGAAGACTCGTAACCAGTTGTTCTACCATTATAGCTCACGTTCTTTTGACAACGTCAAAGTTGCATTTTAAAAGTGGATTCTGGGACTTTTGCTTCTGGCAAATAAGATATCACTCATACTTTCTAAAGTGGTTAAAATCAAGAATATTGACTATTCCAAGTGTTGGTAAAAATAGAGAGGAAATGGAACTCCCATACATTGCTGGTGGAAATGCAAAGTTGATGTAATGACTTTGGTACACAGTTTGGCACTTTCTTTAAAAGCTACACATGTGTGTACTACATGACCCAGCCCTTCTATCCCTTGGTATTTATCCAAGAGAAATGAAAGCACATACCCATACTAAGTCTGCTACACCAATGTTTGTAGCAGCTTTATTTGTTACAGCGCCAAACTGGAAACAACACAAATGTCCATCAATGGGTGAATGAATAAACAAATTGTCATATATCCATGCGGTACAATACTACCCAGTAATAAAAGGAATGGACTATTGACATACTTTACAATGTGAAATAGTATCAAAATAATTATGGTGAATGATAGAAGCCAGACCAAAACACAGTGCGTATTGTATGGTTCCATTTATATATACAGAAGAATCTCTGTATCTGGGGATTCTGCATTTGTGGATTCAATCAACTACAGATAAAAAATATTTGAAAAAATTTTAAAATGCAACATAAAAATAATACAATGCAGTATAACAACTATTTATATAGCATTTATAATGCATCAGGTATTATCAATAATCTAGAGATGATTTAAAGTATAAAAGAGAATGTGGGAAAGTTATGCAAATACTGCACAATTTTACATAAGGGACTTGAGCATCCATAGATTTTGATATCCACAGTAGTGTCCTGGAAAAAAATCCCCAAGGATACTTGAGGGGACAACAGTAAATCCAGTAAATCCAGAGAATATAACCTAATGCATAGTGACAGAGAGCAGATGAAAGATTACCTGGGATGAGGGTTTCATGAAGAGGGGATGGGAAGGAAAGGGGGGAATGGATTGAAAATGGGCATGAGAAAACTTATGGTTGCAGGTGATGCTTTTTTATTATTTTAATTGTGGTGATGCTTTAATAGGTGTATACGTATGTACAAACATATCAAATTCTTCATTTAAACTGTGTGTAGTTTATTGTATGTCCTTTGTCCTCAGTAAAACTGTTTTGAAAAACAAATCCTAAAACTTACAAATAATGAATTTTTAGTTGTGAGAATTTCAGGCATTTTGGTGGGTGGCATGATCCTGGTCAGAGCATCTTTTTGTTATCCCTTGTCTATCAATATGACCTAAGAGTAAGGCTTGTCCCAACTATAGCCATGGGCCATTCCTAGTAAAGTATTTTCAGGACTATTTTTCACTTCTGAAAATGAGAAAAGTAGAAGATCTTGCTGAAAAAATGTAAGAAATATCAGACAGCATCATCTGGGGTTCTCTTCCTGTATTAGTTAGGGTAGGCAAACTGCTTCAGCAAAAATACCCAAAACATCAATGACTCAATACAAAGGAAGTTATTGCTCACTTTCATGCAGGCCCTATGGTGGTGCTCCACATGATCATTCAGGGACCTTTATCATTTCTGCCCATTGCCCCACCATCCCCTAAGGCCTTAATCTCCTCTCTTGTATCTTGTCAACAGGCAAAGAAAGAATGTGTGAAAAATGACCTTGAAGACCTTGAAGGTTTAACATGGTCAAAAGCTAGAAGTGGTGGGTCTCATTTCTGCCCGTGTATTCACATTTTATTGGACAGAACCCACCCTCAAGATGATACCCAACACCAACGGGAATGAAGGGAATGCATTTTGTAGCCAGCCTTCCTGTCTCCATTACAGTCCTCAATACCTACTCTCATTTCAGGCATTTCTCAATGAGCCAGCACTAACTTTTGACAAATATACACCTTCATTATTTAATAATTTTTTTGTGTGTGTACTTCCTATGTGAGAATACACATCAGACCTGGTTCTGTCTTTATTGTGGTGTCATAAAGGGATACAATGTACATAAGAGAAAGAGACATTAAAAAGATAAATTTATAAATAATTATAATTGAGGTAGATATTACAAAGAGAAAGAGCAGACAAAGGACCCATGGTCTTTCTATGAAAAACTGAACATTCATCCATTCATTTCAACAAATTGAACTCAGTGTGGAGCACTGAGCTGCCATAGTACAGAAGTCCAATCCTATGAGTTTCAGTGACCCCTGCACTTCTGGAGTTCACAATGAGTTGGGAAAATAAAACACCTATGCAAGGAACTCTATCAAAAGGCCCTTTGGAAGTACCATAAGAATTTGGAGTGGAGAACAACCAGTTATCCAAAAGAACTCTTTTCTGTTTCCTCTGGTGAGAAACTGCATTTCCTATGCTTCCATGTAGTTGGGTGCAGCCATGAGGGAAATGTGAGCAGCAATGTTATGTTCAAGCTCTCCTTCTCCTGCTTAAAAGAAAATGATTTCCATGGATTTATGATATTTCCTCTTACCTGAAGTTTTTATGAATATATTTGTGGCCCAGCTTCAACCATGTGGAAGACAATGCCCCAGAAGATGGCAGAGCCACAAGATGGAGGGAATCTGGGTCTCCATGTGACTGGATTGAGCAGAGTTGCTTTCCCAACCTGGATTCCTCATTTCAGGAATCTTATACAGAAAGCCATAAACTTTCATCTTGTTCATGTCACAATATTTCTGGGTCTTTTTTGTTGTTGTTGTTACAAGAGTTTAGTCTTTTCTAAGTCATTGTGAGAAATACAATAAAAATAGAGTGATTCTCAGAGAAGAGCGATCCCCTCTGGCTGCAGTGAGCAGGAGATGCTTCATGGAGAAGGTGGCATTTAGGTTTAACATTTTGTAATGGATAGAAGAAAGGGGACTTTAATAGAGGGATGAGCCTAAGGAAAGGACTTGGACTAGGAAAGTAGAAATTAACCACAGAATTGCATCATCACACATAGCTCTGGCCTGTTCTCTCCTCTCCTTCCTCCTGCCATACAGATGTAGAGTACTCTAATTTTACAAGTTCCTTTTCTGTTAATTCTAGTCTAAGGACGTTTAATAACCCATAGGGTTGGCAACATACTTAAAATTATTTTTAAATCTTTTTGGTGAAATTTGCCATTATAATTAGTCTCTTTATAATACGACTCATAATCCCTGTTATATCACTGCAGTGAAATGAGGATAATTGAAATAATTAGCTGTATGATTCAGCTACAGTGTTATGGTGGCCTGGGTAATCTGGAGTGCTTAGAATTTGAGGTGCAGGCCAGGCCAGTGGCTCACACCTGTAATCCCAGCACTTTTGGGAGGCTGAGGCAGGTAGATCACAAGGTCAGGAGTTCGAGACCAGCCTGGCCCACATAGTGAAACCCCGTGTTTACTAAAAATACAAAAATTAGCCAGGTGTGGTGGCTCGTGCCTGTAGTCCCAGCTACTTGGGAAGCTGAGGCGGGAGAATCACTTGAACCTGGGAGGCAGAGGTTGCAGTGAGCTGAGACCATACCATTGCACTCCAGCCTGGGTCACAGAGGGAGACTCCACCTCAAAAAAAAAAAAAAAAAAATTGAGGTATAAGTATTCTGAACATCTCCCCTTTGCCTACTTGTATCTACTTTTTGAGGGTCAGTGAGTACAAATAACACTTCCTTTTAAATATATTCCCCACCTCTTATGCTCTTCTCCTAACATAAACTGCAAGATTTTAGTATATTTGGGCCTATGACCATGATAGCTTGCTCTATAGTTTAGAAAGTGCTTGTTATATACATTGTGTCATTCTAATTTAGATAACTGTAAGGTAGATTCTAGGCTGGTATTATCGCCATTTTAGATGAGGAAAACCGAGGTCCAAGAAAGGCGTTTGACTTTTTTGCTTGAAGTTTTGCTTATAGGTAATTGTTAGTCCAGGGGTCAGGCTCATGCTTTCTTATTCTAACTCTAGTGCTTTAAGAGATCTGGCCTCTTCTGGAAATTTGTTCTAGGTGACTTTGTTTGGCAATGTCTCTACTGCAATGTAGAGAAGAAGGTGTTGTTCCTAGAGCCATATGTGTGGGGCTAAATTTTAGTGTGTCACATCCTACCTGTGTGACCGTGGACAAGTTAGTTAATCACCATGTGCTGTAGAGTTTTTATCTACAAAATGGGAATAAGAATATTACCAACCTTATAGTATTTGGGGTGGATTAACTGATATATGTAACATGCTTACTAGGTGTTGGTTCCAAATGTTATTATTATTATTCTGCTCTATTTTAACAATCTAAGTCTTGAAAACTCAAGACAAAATCTATTCAACTTTTATGTTGCAAATTCCAAATCAGACCCCATCAGGAATTCCAGGTTCTCTAGGTTCCAGTGTTCTCTAATGAAAGAAGAACTGCTAGAGAGATTCCAGTTCCTGTAGGATGTCAGTTAATTGGAACTCAATGACCCAAAGCCCTAAATTAGCTAAAATTTCTTTCTTTTGCTTTGTTTTTAGGAGAACCAAAAAACTTGAGGCAGTTGATATTCATTCATTCCGTTATTATTTAATGAACTCTTGCTTTGTGGAACATATTCTGTTGTGTGCTGTGAGGGTCACAAAAAGCGAACCAGATGCTTAGTCTGTCCTCAAGCTATTTGCAATTTAGTAGCTAAGATAGGACAGGTACACATAAGCTTAATAGAATGCATAGATAAAAGATAAAGGAGGGGATGTGAGTATTTTTTTTTAATTGCAGGCAATGGGAATTTAGTGGGAATTACTTTTATCTATCAAGGTAGATCACAGGCTCAGTGGATTTGGGGTTCTATCTTCTACTGCCCTGTACAATAAAACCAATGTTAGGAATGCTATCTCTGAGGGCCTGCAGGACCCTCACTTATTGCAGACAAACTCATTTATGATTTACTAGACTGATACAGAAAAGGGTTTCGATCATATAAATGATACATATATTAAATGAAATAATGAAAATATATTTATTCCCACACTACCCCAAAATCACACCACCAGAATATTCTAATCCTATTAGCTATGCACCTCCTAGACCTCACTAGAGGCCAAACACATATTTGGTGGCTTCAGAAGTTCTCAGTATTCTGAATATATTAGATGTTATACAACGCACTGAATGTATCCTGGAGATTTTCAAGGGGGAATTTGCAGAATACACTTACTGTTTGATTAGACAGATCGGTTTTGAAAAAAGAGAGTTTTGATTAGACAGATTGTTTTTTAAAAAGAAAGAGAAAGAAAATAGAAATAATAAATAAGAAGAATAGCTATCTTTAAAATCCTTGTTATATCATCACAATAATTCTAAAAGGTGGGGCAATGTTACCATCCCATTTTATAGCTTAAAAAACTGAAGCATATGAAAATCAGGTAACATTCTGTATGTCACACAGTTAATATGTATTGGGGACAGGATTCTAGCTAATTCTAGTGGTATTCAGAGCAAGCTTACTTAAAAGTATATTATATTCCTAATAGCATAGTACAAAAATTAGCAAAGAAAATGAACAGGCAATTCACAGGTAAGAAAATATGTTGAACAATAGATATATGAAAGAATATTCAGCTTTTTTAATTAATCAGAGAAGTGCAACAGTTTTTTTAAAGATACTAGTTTTAGACTTAAGTGCCATATACTATCTGTAGCAGCTACTCGATTCTGTGGTTGAAACAAGAAAGAAGCCATAGAAAATACATTAAAAAATGAATGTAGCCGAGTGCCAGTAAAACTTTATTTACAAAAACACGTGGCAGGCCAGTTTTACCAGCAGGCTGTGTAGTCTTCTGACCTCTGCATTATGAGATTTTATGAATATAATATAAATATAAAAAAGAATGAGTATGTGGGAATGTAGGAATATTCTAGATATAGTATTAAGGGAAAAGATGCAAGTTTCAGGGTAATGTGTATGGTACATCTCAATTGTAAAGAGCTGTGTGGCAAAATATACATGACAGTTGTATGTTGCAGCCTGTATATGTATGTTGAAAATATCTACATAAGTTGGTAAGTGCTGGCATGGGCAAAGTGCAAAATGACACCCATTAAACTACTAACTTGGGATTTTTCAGGGGGCAATTGGAATTGGGCAGGTAGAGACTAGTGACATTTTCTACACATGATCTGATTTGTTTGTCTCTATAAACCATCACAAATTATTATTACAGTTTTTTAAAAAAGCAAACGGTACATCATAAGAATAAGAAAAAAGAAGAAAGAAGGCAAGGAATGAAGAGCAAAAGAAAGGAAGAATGGAGGAAGAAAGAAGGAAGAAAAGAGGGCAGGACTCTTCTCAGTTGATTTTAAGATTTCCAATTGGAGAAACACTCTGTGGATGGAGTGCCACATGTGATACGGGCACATTTTTTTCATAGGTGAAAATCAGATCAGGATATAGATAGCCTAACAGAGTATAAGCCCTCGATAAATACTTGGTGAATGAATAACTTCGTAAAGGTATATTCCTGAAAAAAGAGAAAACATAGATGACTTTATAAATATTTTTCCTGTTTTTCCCCTAATTTTTATATGAAGGAAGGCAGCTTAGCATCTTGGATAAGTCTGTGTTTGAATTCTTGTTCTGTCCCTTACTGGCTGTGTAATCATGAAGTTTCTTAACTTCCCTCGGCTGCAGCTTCTTCATCTAGTCAGTGGATACCACAAGAATACTTACCAAATAAGAACTGTTGTGCGGACCAAATGAGATGACATATGTAAAGTGCTTAGAACAAGGCTTATATGGAAAACGTTGAACCAAGTAAAATTGATATTGGACACTGTTTATAAAAACAGCCAGTTAGGCTGGGCGCAGTGGCTCACGTCTGTAATCCCAGCACTTTGAGAGGCCGAGGCAGCCGGATCACCTGAGATCAGGAGTTTGAGACCAGCCTGACCAACATGATGAAACTCTGTCTCTATTAAAAATACAAAAATTAGCCAGGCGTGGTGGCATGCACCTGTAATCCCAGCTACTCGGAAGGCTGAGGCAGGAGAATCGCTTGAACCCAGGAGGCAGAGCTTGCAGTGAGCTGACATCAAGCCACTGCACTCCAGCAGCTTAATATGGTTAAAACTCCATAAAAGTTAGATTTTGCTTTACAGGTCTTTGCCAGTCTTAGGGGGTGGGGGTGAATGTTGGGGGTGAGAATCAGCCATGGATATGGGCATAAGGCAATGGAGACAAAATGTGGGCTATGAGACAGGCCTAGGTTTTTACCCTGGTTATACTAACTGTGTGACCTTGGGCAAGTTACTTATCCTTCCAGAGATCCAGTGTCCCTATCTGTGAAACAGGATTAATAATGTACCTCTTAGTGTTGTTAAGAGGATTCCTTAGAAAATATGCTTGCACATAGTTTGTAATCATGTGCACATGATTGATATTCACTTACATATAGTCAGTATCAATGGCATATGGTTGGTATCCATATGCATAAGTTTGGCATCTACATTCAAATGGTGGGTATTCATGTGCATGTGGTTGGTATCCACATGAACATGGTCAGTATTCCATGTGCACATGGTTGTTGCTTTACATGCATGTAGTTGGTATCCATATGAGTGGGGTTGGTATCCACATGCACACAGTCAGTATCCGCATGCCTATGGTTGGTACTGCACGTGTGCATAGTTGAATTCACGTGCACATGACTGATACCCACAAAGAGCAGTCACAGTGTGGTTGACCCCGATGCCTGTCTTTCCTATTGGTTTTATGGTTGCCTGTGTGCTCTTCTCTGCTGATAACACTCTCTTGCTTCTGTTTCCATGGGTGAAACACTTCACTCTGCTGTTTTGTGGCCCCCCCTTGGGGCTTTTGCTTCCAATCCCAGCTGCTTCTCTTTTCTGTAGGGTCATCTGCCACCCTCTTCCTCTTCTGTCATTTGCAGCTTCTTTGCTCTTAGCTCTGCTGCTCCTGTCCCACCTTAGTCTCTCTCCTTCATTTATTACAGTTCTTATAGAAGACTGACTCTTCATTGTACAGTCTTTTCTGCCCAGGGACTTGGGTCAAGCTCCAGGACCTGGAGAGCACCAGAGTTATCACCATCCTCAAAAAGTGTCCCTCAGTGACAATCCAAAAACCCAGTGACTCAAGGCAGAATACAGGTGGCTTGATACTTCTCTCCTTAGTGTAAGCATCTGCCCCATTCATCATATCCAAGCTCCACATCCTTTTATATATTTTTCCCCCAACACTTGTATCTTCCAGAAATATTTTTTCATATGTCTAAGGATCTAACCGTCTTTCCTAAAATTTTCTTTCAGTTTCTCCCCAAAGGTCTGTCTGGTTTTTATGCAAAGGGAACTCTAAGCAACTGTTTTAATATGCTGGAATTTTGGAGGAGTGTATGCACCTTTAGCACATCTCCCCCCATCCAGAGCACACAGACTTTTGCCATGTGCTCAACTGACTTTCTTAGAGACGTGATGGTGGGGTGGGGGTGGAGAAGCTACCCATGAGACCAGATGTATTCTTTTTCTTCAATTTTTAGTGTTTTTGCTGGGGGCAACAGACTTTGCTATCAATTAGAAGTGACTGGGGTCTCAGGCTTGGGAAATCTTCTCTAGATAACAGTCAGAAGATACCAATTCCTTCTGCTATAGCAGCTGCCTCAGGTGGTCTTTCCTACATGTGAGATTAGCTGCAAAATTCGTGTGTGTCTGACTTCATAAACACTTATATTCCCTATCCATTTCATCAGAAAACAGGAGGTTAAAACTTGTACTTACACCCTTCTAACCTCTCTGAGGAAGTTTGGCTTTTCTTTTGTTGAGCAGGAAGCTTCCTTGGTGGGGAGTAATGATATCTGACCTCAAAGGTATGGATGTCCAGAGATCACAGATCAGGCTGCTTTAACTTAATAGCATGACATTGAAAATTCATGCTGTGCCCAAGGAAAAGCAAGTTTAAGAATCAAAAATCTTGAACAGATTTTGCTCAATACTCATCCTTCTAAACAACTCTTTGTTTTTTCCAGCTTTTTACCCTAATTCTTCCCATTGGAAAAGTGCTGGTCTTGGAATTCAGATGCTTTGGCTAATTTTGCGTGTAACTTAGGAAAATGAACTAACCTCCTAGAGTGTTAGTTTATTTATTTACTTTTTTTTGCACAATGTGAATAATAATAACCAAATCATGGAAAATGGCCATTTACTGAGTCCTGAGATACACCATGCATTTCATGTTGTAGTAGACTTCTCTCATCTTGGATGGCTATGTAGCACTCATTCTCCTTTACTAATAGCATTTTATTTTCTCTGGGAGATTTACCTCTCCCCAAGTATGTGTGATCTTGGTGGGAGTGTAGATCCAAGACCCCTGTTTGCCATCATTGGAGCTGATGGGTCCCCTTTGCCAGATCTTTCTTTGCTTCACTAAGTATTGTTAAAGGGCAATCACACAATCCAAGTATGGTTAATTAGACTTTTTGCTTTTGGGATCTTACATATTGAACAAAGTAACTGAAAGCAATGGCTAGAGTTCATTCACTGTGTGAGCAACACTACTGACAGGCTGTGGAGTGCCTTCTGCTATGAACACTTCCTGGGAATCTTTAGTTTCTTATCTGGTTAGAGCCTGATCCTCCAGCTTTTTCATTAATCTTCCCATTTTCTCCAAACTTATTTTTTCAAGTCTTTTTTTTTCATTTGTTTACAACAAAAAAACTTCATTTATAAATGCAAGCATTATTTTGTTTCATTCTGACAATAATCATCTGAGTAGGTGCAATAATCATATCCAATATACCTATAAGGAGACTGAAGCTCCAGAATGTTAAGGAACTTACCCAAATCCTGTAGTATGAAGAGGAGCTAGAGTTTGAACCCAGGTGATGGGTGAAAGATCAAATAAGATATAAACATTTGAAAGCATCTTGCATAGTCCTTGACACATAGAAAGCACTTAGCAACATTAATTAATTCTGAATGTTTGTTTTGGTCAAAAAGTGACTACCTATGATGAGGGGGAAAAATAATTAACACACCCAGTGTGGGAAACTGTAGAACAAAGCTGTGATCCAGTGGTTTATTATTTTATATAGATACTGTTCATCATCCTTGCTCATTTCTCTAAATTGAGCTTTTTGAGGGCAAGGTCTCTGCTCTGGAATCTCTTTGCATTTCCAGAGAATGCTAGAAAATGAGTACTCTGGCTGTATTGAAAAGAGCTTATTAGGAACAAGCCACAAAGCCTGGGTTAAGATTTTTTTTTTTTTGTGGCTTAGTGTGGTCCCCATCTTGACACAGCCAGTGCCACCACAAACATCCTGTTGATGATGCTTTAGTTTTCCTGGAGTAATAAACGAGAACAATCACAGCCTTTCCAATCCCCCTTTGAAGAGCATATAACAATACCAGTCTGGGCAACATTTCAAAACTAATTACTTAAAAGAAATTTCACAGCATAGCAGTGACTACTCACCAGGTATTTGAAACTGGTAAAAATCTAACAGCATGGCAACCATTTTGATCACTTCTGTTATTAAATTTATCTGGACTTTCCTCTGTATTTCTCAAGAGGCCAGTTTGATTATTTTTTCAGGCGTATTTTCATTTGAGCAACCTCAGTTTTAGATTTATTTATTGCATACACTTATTGCTCTACTGATATACAATAAAACCCCAGGCCCTTGAGTGCCGATTGTGCATGAAAACAGTTTTTAATAGAATGAATTCCCAAGGGGAACTTAAACAGCGTCTGCTCTTTCCTTTCTTTCTTTAGGTATTTTCTACTTTTCCTTCTTTTTTCCTTTTTTTTCTAAATCCAAGGCTAACACAGAACAGTCTCCAGGCTCCCTGTGGGCGATTGTGTCGAATTAAGTCTGACCTTTTCCAAATTGTCATTCTGGTCATTTGGAAATGATGGAGGTTTGGCCGCACCTGGGCCTGCACTTGTTTAGTTCCCTCTGCATCGTGCTCTCTGGCTTCTGTGCAAGGATCTTTTCCATTTGCAATAAAGTGGTGTGGATTTGGAAGACTCAGGGATGGCCTGACTTTCTGACTTTTCTGAGTTGGTCAATATGTCAATAATCAGTGGGGGTGCCGGTTCTGTCTAACTTCACCCCTGGCCTTTGCACACACTCGCTCTTCCGCTGAGTCCCTGATCACGCTGGGATTGGCTTTCACATGCACCTCTTGTTAAGGCTGTGGCTGTGTTTTAAAAAATAAGACCGGTCAGAATGGAGTGCTCTGGGGAAGGAGCAGGCTTCCTTAGTGTTCAATAATACTTGGGCTTGGGCTCTGGTATTTTTATTAAGTTCTGCTCTCAGAATTTCACTGCAGTCCGGCCTGCTGTAAGTGCTGAATGTCTCATCTGAGGGAAGATGGAGAGTTTTCTTTAATAGATGGGTATCCTCAAATGTGGTTTCAAGGGTCCTTTTGTGAGGGTCTGCTGGCAGAATCATAACACACATTTGTCCTCTGATTAAAGGACATCTCTTCGGGGATGATTTATTCTTGGGAAGGAGACTTGAGGAGGTTATGTTCATTCTTCATATAAAGAATAAGTAACATTCCCCAATAATGATCAGTACTGAAAATATGTCTTAAACCAAAATAACATTACTGTCACCAAACTCTAAAGAAATGTTTACAATTTTTCTTTATGTGGGGAATTGCAAACATAGATTTGCTGGTTCTGTTGATTGTTAACTTATTACTGAGTTTAAGGTGCATCTATAGGGACCCAAGGGGATGATAATTGTACCTATGACATAGGGATTATAGGATATATTTAAGGCATTTAGCATAGTAATTACACAATGAATGTTAATTATTAATATTTCTATTACTCTTTTGAAAAATCAAATATTTGGAGAAATGCAGCTTGACATGGTTTGACTGCGTCCCCACCCAAATCTCACCTTGAATTGTAATATTCTCCACTTGTCAAGGGCAGGGCCAGGCGGAGATAATTACATCACGAAGGCTATTTCTTTCACAGTGTTCTCATGGTAGTAAATAAGTCTCATGGGATCTGATGGTTTTATAATTGGGAGTTCTCCTGCCTCCATGTAAGAGGTGACTTTGCTCCTTATTTGCTTTCTGCCATGATTGTGAGGCCTCCCCAGCCATGTGGAACTGTGAGTCAATTAAACCCCTTTCCTTTTTTTTTTTTTTTTTTTGAGATGGAGTTTCGCTCATGTCACCCAGGCTGGTGTGCAGTGGTGCGATCTCAGCTCACTGCAACCTCCGCCTCCCAGGTTCAAATGATTCTCCTGCCTCAGCCTCCCAAGTAGCTGGGATTACAGGCACTTGCCACCATGCCCAGCTAATTTTTGCATTTTTAGTAGAAATGAGGTTTCACCATGTTGGTCAGGCTGGTCTCGAACTCCTGACCTCGTGATCCGCCAGTCTCAGCCTCCCAAAGTGCTGGGATTACAGGCTTGAGCCAACGCACCCGGCCCTAAACCTCTTTCTTTTATAAATTACCCAATGTTGGGCATGTCTTTATTAGCAGCGTGAGAACAGACTATCCACAGCTGAATTCACTGGTGTTGTATATTCAAATTTTAGACACTAAAATGATTGATCACGGCACCCTAGATATTAAGTGAGTTGACAAAAGCCATTGGGGTAACTTCAAAAATGATGTTATAAATTCTTGGACATTCCTCCTCTCAGGAGGTGGCCCCTAATTTCTTTCCCCTTGAATATGGGCAGGCCTTCATGGCTAACTTGTACTGAATGGAATGGAGCAGTAGGGAAGCTAGATGACTTCCCAGACTAGGTCACAAAAGGCAGCACTCCTGGCTCTGTTTAGCTCTTGGAATTCTCCCTCTTAGAACCCAGTTGTCATCTGTGAGGAAGTCCAGCCTACATATAGGGATTTGGGCTAACATGATCTGCTGAAATATCAGCTGATAACCAGTGCCAATAGCCAGACTTATGAGTGAGGCAGCTTTACAGGTGACTCCAGCCCCAGCCACTGTTGGACTGCAACCACATTAGAAAGTTTGAACACGACTCATGCGCCGAGCCCTGTGAGAGTGAATAATAGGAGCAACAAAACACTGTTGTTTATGCCACTAAATTTGGTGTTTTTTAATGCAACAGTAAACAGAGCGGATAGTAAAGCATCAAAACTAGAACCCAGTTCCCTTGACTTTTGTCCATTGCTTTGATCGCTTCATTAAGTTAGTTTCTTGACTTTCATTTGTTTCAAATAAGAATTTATAAAATGCTTATATTTCAGGTATATTAAAGGTCTTAGACTATTTTTAGAAGACGAGATGGTTGGAAAGGGTATTATACTATTTGAACCTCATTATACAAATGAATAAATTGTACCTCAGAGAGTTCATTATTTAGGATCATTGTAAGTGGTAAGATGCAATGCATATTTAAAACTTAAGTGTCTAAATGTTGGATTGCGAATGGCAATGATAACACTCACAAACAAGGGCTCACAACTAAGCTGTTCCCATACATAATTGAGTAACAATGTATGATTAGCTATTATCAAGATCACGTAATCAAATAATCTGGGCTTCTGCTTGATTTTGGAAGATTTGAATTATGCTTGAGAAATGAACTTATTTTTTAGTATTCACTTCATTTTGTGATCTGTCAATAGAATCAAAATGCTCACTTAAATACATCCAGAAGTGCACATTCATATGGTTATTCATTTGTACACTTTCACATTATAGTTTGAAAGCTTTCTTTTCTCCTTTTCTCGTGAAAGCTATTGGAAGAAATGGATTAGAAAATTGAAATATAGAAGAGACAGAATCAAGGTGCATGAAAAACAGCATGTTTGCTGAAGAAGTCAGCCTTCTGTGGTTGGGTGAGGAAACACATATTGCTACTGTGGACAGCATAGTGGTCTGGGAGAATCCTGGGGGAAAGATTGCATCAGGGCGATGGGGAATTTCTAATTTTTGCTTTTGCCTACTCTGCGTATATCTGCCCGAGGGATAGAAAGTTACCCAGTTTTTTTTTTTTAACTTTTCCTGCTGCAGCCAGTGCTTTTTGGTGGCTGCAGTTCTGATTCACAGAGACCAAGGAAAAGAGAAAGCTGCTGGTTTGAAGAGGCCCGGGAGCCACCACTGAGAATTTTTGATACATTAAACATAGAACCAGCCCTTCTCCTCTGTGGAGTGATCAGCAAGCAGTCTGGGTGCAATTTTATTGGTGCCCAAATACCTCTTTCTCTATAACACATTCTTAAATTTCCAAACCTTTTACACTTTAAAATTTAGCTTTTAGTGAATTCTTATAGGCTTTTAAGCATCTTTTGCTCTGATTTTTGTTAGGATGCTGTTGGATTGATTTGTGATATCCATAGATTGTATGCCCTTTTTACCAGCTGTCTTTTGGGCAAGAAGAGTTGCCCCTAAGAAAGAGAAGACACTGTAACTTTTGATATGTCTTAGTACAGACAGGGATGGCCAAGGGCAAGAAGGCTTGGTGTTTCTTCTTTTCTTCTTCATTTTCCTGGTCAGTGACTCATACCAGAGTGGAGGTATGTCTGACTATGAGAAAAGAGTAAGACTAGCTACCTTTACTCTGGTCCTACAATTCAGGGTTGATTCCTGAAAACGATTCTTCTGTTTTCAGATGCTGAATTATCATAAAGTAAAAAGACACTTTAGCGTCAGAAGACGTAAGTTCAATCCTCACTCTGTTGTTTATGAGACCATGGCATGTTACTTAATATCCCAGGGGACCTCAGGTTCCTCAGCTGCAACATGGGAGTAATAATGATGACTTCATAGACTCAATAAGATATCACTCAGCAGCTATCAATTCAGAATTAGTCCTTGTTTTTTGCTTTTTTTTTTTTGATAACATAATCTCGGCTAAAATTTGAATGTAACACATGGATAACTAAGTGAATAAAGAGAAATGAGGGTAAGTCCATTTTTATTTTATATATAAAATGAAACTTCGAGTTTAAGAAATTTTAACACTGGCTGGGTGAAGTGGCTCACGCTTGTAATCCTAGCACTTTGGGAGGCCAAGGTGGCAGATCACATGAGGTCAGGAGTTCTAGACCAGCCTAGCCAACATGGTGAAACCCCGTCTCTACTAAAGATACAAAAATTAGCTGGGCGTATTGGCAGGTGCCTGTAGTCCCAGCCACTCAGGAGGCTGAGGCAGGGGAATCGCTTGAATCCGAGAGACAGAGGTTGCAGTGAACCAAGATCGCGCCGCTGCACTCTAGCCTGGGTGACAGAGCAAGACTCCATCTCAAAAAAAAAAAAAAAGAAATTTTTACCTTAATGAAAACATTTATCTGCCCAAATCTCTTCTGTGTTAAAAGTTCTCTTTCAGAAAGTCCCTTCAAGTGTACCTCTGTCCCCCTCTACGCACATGCAGTTTCCTGGGAGAAGTAATACTTTAACCCCCTGAGTATAAATTGGTTTCGGATAAACTTAAAACAAGTCCTACTGCCCATGGCACCACTTTCATACCAGAAGGTGAAAGCATATTACTATAGTTATGCTAAATTTTCCTCAAAAAAAGATCTCTTGCTTTTATTACAGCAAACATTCCATTCCATCTGGGGAATGCAGCCGAAGTCCAGCAGCTGTAGGTTCCATACTCTGAGTTACTTGTATGGGTTGAAGACTTGATAGTTGTTAGGATTGGAGAAGCAGTGATAAATGTCCCTATTTTCCTTTTCTTTACAAGACTGCAATACTATAAATCATCAAAATGCAATCCAATTAAATTTATGGGTGTGAAATTAGAAGGCCTGATCTCTTGCATTATAGAAGGACTGAAGTTTCTTTCTTCTAGATTACATTATGGACTCAGATAGGAAACACCGTGACATAAATTCTAAAAAACACGCAACAGAAGAGTTGCATAAAAGGTGAAAATCTGTTATTGAGATTATACTTGAAAATCCTTAGGAAGAGAATTCACTGGAGGCTGACATTTGTATTAGAAAATCCACTGATTCCAGTTCATCCTCTGTGGTTGGAGCCCGTGGCTCTTTCTTTGGTGGAGCACCAGGGGAAGGGGTTGGCCTTCATTTGGGGCCATTTGTATAAAAGCAGCTCTCTGTAATCCTAGATTTGGGGCCATTTGTATGAAAGCAGCTCCCCATAACTCTCTGTGGTGGGGTGAGATGGTCATGGGAATCTGCTGAGAAGGGAGCAGAGACATGACCCAATGTCACTCTCATTTCCAGGCATAGGATCATGGAGGGGTGTTTTGGTTGGAATCAACTACTGCATTTTTTGTGTAATTATTTCTCTGTCTCCTAATCTCTCTAACTCTCTTTCTCTCCTTTACCTGAGAGCATATATTTAAAGTGTAAAAGTGAAATGTGCATGTGATGGAGCTCCCTGGGATATGCACAGAACTTCTTTCTTTATTTTTAAATTCCTCTGTTTTCAGATGCTGAATCTATTAATGTTTCTGATTGACTTTTTCCTTTATCCCCACAGCACGGAGTCACAGGTTTGTAGAATCATTGATGCGCAGTCTTGGTTCTCTGAGAAATTGATCCTTAAGTGTGTCTGCTCTATACCACAAGGGACCACGGAGCTTTCTTAGGTGGTCTGGGGCTATCTTTTTTGTTCAGAAATGTTTAATCTTTTCTTCTTTCTTAGTGAATAATTTATTTAATACAGTCAACTACAGTCAGGCGAGAAAAAGTTTATTTGTGTCTCATCAAAGCAGAGACAAATTCTCTATTCATTCTGGTAAAGATTTTTTTCTTTGACAGTGCCAACTAAGAGGAGTTGTGTCTCCTGGTTCAGAAACTGGACATTTGATGTGAATCTGTGAACTCTAAAGTTTCAAAGTATCACAGAGCAGTAGAAAGAGCACTGAATGTATAGCCCATTGAATGCCACTTCTATGCCAGGCTTAACGTAATGAGAGCTGGTGCTTACTATAAGTCAGATCCTGTTATAAGAGCTTTTCACATATTAGCCCATCTTTAATCTCCCACAGATCCTATGAGGTAAGGCTATTATTTTAATCTTTGTTTTAAAGTAGTGGAAGTGGAAGCACAGAGATGTTAAGCAACTTGCCCAGGTCACCCAGCTTCAAAGTAGCAGAGCTGGGATTTGAACCTTGGCAATCTGGCTCAGTATCTACATACTTAACTGCTGTTAATTGCTATTTTCCCTCCACCCAAACTTATTTAATCTTAATAACAATTCTGTAATGCAACTACTATCATCCACAATTGGCACAGGAAGTAACAAAATGAGCTCAAATTCACCAGTCCAGTAAGGGAAATATCTAGGGCTTGGATCCAAGTTTCTCCAAAAAGCGATAATTATCAGAATCCTGCTTCAAAGAGGGATCTGAGTTTAAGCTGTGGTTGTATCCCATGCAAGCCCTGTGACCTTGTGTATGTCCCCTATCCTTCTGAAGCCACAGTCCTTATTCATAAAGCGGAAATGATAATACTGTTTTGCCTACCTCATGGGTTTGAAGGTAGCAGTAGCCAAAATAATATAGGGAAAATCTTGTTTCTCTCCAGTGTTTTTGGCAGTGAGTAAGGAAGACTGTTTGGATCATTTCCTCTTTCATTTTCTAAGAGACAATATAGTGAGCTGCAAACTTGGAAGAGTTACTGTCCTTTCCCAAGCATGGAATTTACTTCCCAGGAGGCACTTGGGCACTGGGTATTTGGATCTGCCTCATCAATCTATGTGGTTGATATTTCTAATTTTTCTTAGACTTTGCTTGGAAGCCCAAGCTTAGGTAGAACCTTGAGGGGAAAAGAAAGGTACTTAAAATAACACCAAACATTTTTGCAAAAACAACAAAATATTTTGAGGAAGAGAAGTGTCTTCTAAAACAAGCTACTATGCCAGTTCTTTTTGATAAAACTTTATGTCAATGACACACTTATAACCTTATAACCTGGGCTGTTACAATACAGGGGCCTGACGATGAATCACATAAGGGCTAATGTTATCTTAAAAACTCATTAAACGTTGACTAAATGGTCAAATATTATGGAAAATCCATAAATAGAATTCTGGGAGTCTTGGAGTGAAGGCAAGTGATGACAAGAGTTAGACTGTGACTACGAAGAATGAGATTTATGAGAGATAATCTAGTACCAATGGAAAGGAAGCTATAGTGGAAGCCCGGGAGGTTTAGTAGATGGGGAGATAGGTTGACTGTAGGTACTAGAAAAAGGGCAATTAAATTGGAACTCGGCTTCATTTGCTCTCAACAGCATCTAAGCCCATGCTTCTATTAAATTCCTGTTTCAGTTATTTATTGCTCTGTAATGATTCTGTGGGTTTGCTGGGTGATTTTTTTTTTCTTTTCTGGTTTTGTCTGTGCACAATCACGTGGGTACATTGAGCCAGAAAGTTGGCTGGAGGCTGCATTCAGGTGGGTCTGCTGCGATGGCTGGGATTCTTCCTCCAGTGGTCATTCATTCTCAAGGAAGATGGACTGAGCCGTGATTGGGGTGGGGGGGAAGCATTTCAAGAGGACAAACTCCAAATGCATATGCTTTTTCCAAATCTCTATTTGTGTTTTTGTATTAGTCTCTTCCCATGCTGCTATAACGAACTGCCCTAGACTGGGTAATTTATAAGGGAAAGAGGTTTAATTGAATCACAGTTCTGCAGGGTGGGAGAGGCCTCAGGAATCTTACAATCATGGTGGAAGGGGAAGCAATCACGTCCTTCTTCACATCGTGGCAGGAAGGAGAAGTGCCACACAAAGAGGGAAAAGTCACTTATAAAACCATCGTATCTCATGAGAACTCACTCACTATCAAGAAAACAGCAGCATGGGGATAACTGCGCTCATTATTCAATTATCTCCCCCTGAGTCCCTCCCATGACACATATGGATTATGGGAACTACAATTCAAGATGAGATTTGGGTAAGGACACAGCCAAAGCATATCATTCTGCCCCTGGCCTCTACCAAATCTCATGCCCTCACATTTCAAAACACAACTATGCCTTCCCAACAGTCCCCAAAAGTCTTAACTCATTCCAGCATTAACCCAAAAGTCCAAGTCCAAAGTCTCATCTGAGACAGGTAAGTCCCTTTTGCCTATCAGCCTGTGAAATCAGAAGCATGTTAGTTACTTCCTAGATACAATGGGGTACTGACATTGGATAAATACACCCATTCCAAATGGGAGAAATTGGCCAAAAAGAAGGGGTACAGGCCCCATTTCTCTCTGAAATCCAGTGGGGCAGTCAAATCTTAAAGCTCCGAAATGATCTTTGACTCCACGTCTGACATCCAGGTCATGCTGATGCAAGGGGTGGGTTCCTATGGCCTTGGGCAGCTCTGCCTCTGTGGCTTTGCAGGGTACAGACCTGCTCCTGCCTGCCTTCAAGGGCTGGTGTTGAGTGTCTGCAGCTTTTCCAAGTGCATGGTGCAAACTGGGGTGGATCTACAATTCTGGAGTCTGGAGGACTGTGGCCCTCTTCTCACAGCTCCACTAGGCAGTGCCCCAGTGAGGATTCTGTATGGGAGCTCGAACCCCACATTTCCCTTCCACATTGCCTTAGCAGAGGTTCTCCATGAGGGCTCTGCTCCTGCAGCATACCTCTGCCTGGACATCTAGGCATTTCCATACATCCTCTGAAATCTATGCAAAAGTTCCCAAACCTCAATTCTTGACTTCTGTATACCTGCAGGCTCAACACAATGTGGAAGCTGCCAAGTCTTGGGACTTGCACCCTCTGAAGCTATGGCTGGAGCTGTACTTTGGCCCCTTTTAGCCATGGCTAGGATGCAGGGCACCATGTCCTGAGACTGCACAAAGCAGCAAGGCCGTGGGCCTGACCCATGAAACCACTTTTTTCTCCTGGGCCTCTGGGTCTGTGATGGGAGGGGCTGCTCTGAAGGCCTTTGACATGCCCTGAAGACATTTTCCCCACTGTCTTGGTGATTAACAGTTGGCTCCTCATTTCTTTTTCTTTTCTTTCTTTCTTTTTTTTTTTTTTTGAGACAGAGTCTTGCTTTGTTGCCCAGGCTGGAGTGCAGTGGCACGATCTTGGCTCACTGCAACCTCTGCCTCCCAGGTTCAAGCAATTCTCCTGCCTCAGTCTCTTGAGTATCTGGGATTATAGCTGCCTGCCACCACGCTCATCTAATTTTTGTATTTTTTTAGTAGAGATGGGGTTTCACCATATTGGCCAGTCTGGTCTTGAACACCTGACCTTGTGATCTGCCCACCTCAGCCTCCCAAAGTGCTGGGATTACAGGCATGAGCCACCATGCCTGGCCTTGCCTCCTCATTTCTTATTCAAATTTCTGCAGCTGGTTTAAATTTCTTCTCAGAAAAAGGGCTTTTCTTTTCTATCACATTGCCAGCCTGCAAATTTCCCAAACTTTTATGCTCTGTTTCCCTTTTAGACTTGTTCCAATTCCAAACCATATCTTTGTGAATACATAAAGCTGAATGCTTTCAACAGCACCCAAGTAACCTCTTGAACACTTTGCTGTTCAAAAATGTCTTCCACCAGACACCCTGAATCATCTCTCTCAAGTTCAAAGCTCCACAGATCTCTAAGGCAGGGGCAAAATGTCACCAGTCTCTTTGCCAAAACATAGCAAGAGCCACCTTATTTTGGTTCCCAACAAGTTCCTTATCTCCATCTGAGCCTGGACTTTATTGTCCATATCAGTATCAGCATTTTGGTCAAAGCCATTCAACAAGTCTCTAGTTCCAAACTGTCCCACATTTTCCTGTCATCTCCTGAGCCCTCCAAACTGTTCCAAACCTCTGCCTGTTATATAGTTCCAAAGTCACTTCCATATTTTTGAGTATATTTACAGCAGCACTCCAGTACCTGGTACCAACTTACTGTATTAGTCTGTTCTCATGCTGCTATAAAGAACTGCAAGAGACTAGATAAAGGAAAGGAGGTTAATGGAATCACAGTTCTGCATGGCTGGAGAGGCCTCAAGAAACTTACAATCGTGGTGGAAGGGAAGCAAACACGTCCTTCTTCAAAAGGCAGTAGGAGAGAGAAGAATGAGAACCAAGTGGAGGGGAAAGTGCTTATAAAACCATCAGATTGCTTTAGAACTCACTCACTATCATGAGAAGAGCAGCATGGGGATAACCACCCCCATGATTCAATTATCTCCCACCTGGTCCCTCCCACGACACATGGGGATTATGAGAGCTACAATTCAAGATGAGATTTTGGTGGGGACACAGCCAAACCATATCAGTTATGTTTGTTGATGTATCACTAGCCAAAGAAATTCATGAAGCCAAGCTCTAACTCAATGCAGTAGGAGAATCAACAAGAGCGTGTGTCCTGGGAGGTGTGATCTATTGGGGGTGATTAATCAAACATTCAGTGATAGCCTGCTCTCTGCTTTCTTCCATATGTAAATACGACTACACCTTCTAAGGTTCCCAAAGTTTCACTTACTCATGACACCATAGTGAATTTTATGAATTCATGATCTGAATCTGATCTAGATGTGGATGAGGACTTTGAGTGAGCTTCTCTTGATCTTGAGATCTGTGAACTAAAAAGATAAGACACTTAATCCCTGATGCCTGATACACAATGGTGATACAGAAGACAGAGTCAAAATAACCACATTAGATATTTTCATTCTAAAAGGAGAAGGGTAGGAGGAGGCACATAGTTGTCACCGATCCATAGCAATTCTGAAATTCAGCCAGGTGCATAGTGTCAGGGCTTCTTGTTCTAGGAAAAGAAATGTTCCTTGACTAGGACCCAGTTCTGCTTCTTGAGAATGGTTTCCTAATCCATGATTCTCTTTGACTCTTAGCTCTACCTTCTAGTCTTCCCTTTTCTAAAAGAAATAGCCTGTGTTCACAGCTAAGTAGATATCTGTCTGCTTCCTGCTTACAGAAAGTTAGAGATCCAGAGCTTCTTTTCATTTTGAAACTTCTCTGCTCCTTGTAGTTCAAGCTAGTACAAAATTTTACACATGCCACTTAGTGGGAATTCTATAAATTTGATTTCATGCCTCCAAAGTCACTCCATAACCCTTTTTAAGGCGGACCTCTCTCTGTTGTGTCAGGGTACTGTGGGACATTGTCTTTAAGATTTTAGAAAACTTTTTAGTTTAATTGAGAAGGGCTAACTAGGTACTCTGTTAAATCTTTCTGAGGTTTTAACTAAAGGTCTTATAGATAAACCTTTGATTTGATCTGAACTCTGAGGCTATTTCTTAGTTTTGACTCTCTTACTGACTAAAGACAGTAAAAAATGTGAAGTAGTTTTATTTTCCAACCTAGTACATCTTTGATCTTCTGTAGTTCCTTGAAATTCTGCTTGCATACTTAATACTTCTCTCTGTATCTAATCTCTCTATTCCTTATACACGAGAGCCAGTTGGCACTTTCAATCTTCTGTCTGGAAATCTCTTTAGTCAGGTGCACAAATCCATTTTCTATCTTCCAAATTAATGTAGGCAATATTTTTGCCAATTGATTTTACTACACACCAAAAGCTACTATCTTTCTAGTCTCCCATGGCAGATTCTTCGCTGTGGCAAACAGAACAATAAACTCTTAAAGATGACCATGTCATAATCTTTAAAAACCACGAGTATGTTACCTCATGTGACAATGACAATAGGGAATTTGAACATATGAATAAATTAAGAATCTTGAAGTGGGGAGGTTATACTGTATTATTTTATGTGCCCAATGTAATTACAAAGGTACTTGTAAGGGAAAGAGAAGAGGGAAGTAGAAGAGGCAGAGAGAGGAAAGGAGATACAATGATTGAAGGAGAAAAAGAGAGAGAGAAATTTGAAAATCACACACTGGTGAAATTGAAAACAGAAGAAGCGACAACAAGTCAAGGAAAGTAGGCTGCCTCTAGAAGATGAAAAACGCAGGGAAATATTTTCTTCTTTAGAGCCTCCAGAAGGAATGTAGCTCTGCCTATCCTTGATTTTAGCTAAGACCCATTTTGGACTTCTGATCTCTAGAACTGTAAAATGAAAATCTGTGTTGTTTGAAGTCACAATGTATGTGGTAATTTGTTACAATAGGTGATTGGTTCTATCCCATTTAATGAGTTGCAGTAGACAAAAATCTGGCCTCAGATATTCAAAGAGCTTATGGACTTAGGGAAACAAAAGTGACATTGTCTTTTTTTTTTTTTTTTTAAGCCCAAGCAGCTTGTTGGTGTTTCAGAGGTTTTATTAAAAAGAACTGTTGGGATAGTGTATTAGTCTGTTTTCACACTGCTAATAAAGATATACCCAAGACTGGGTAATTTATAAATGAAAGAGGTTTAATTGACTCACAGTTACACATGGCTGGGGAGTCCTCAAAATCATAGTAGAAGGCGAATGAGGAGCAAAGTCATGCCTTACATGGTGGCAGGCAAGAGAGCGTGTGCAGGGGAATTGCCCTTTTATAAAACCATCAGATCTCGTGAGGCTTTTTCACTATCACAAAATCAATATGGGAAAAACCCACCTCTAGGATCCAATTACCTCCCACCGGGTCTCTCCCATGACACGTGGGAATTATGGGAGCTATAATTCAAGGTAAGATTTGGGTAGGGACACAGCCAAAGCAGATCACATAGAGTGGTTTAATGTTTGACTAAAGCTTCTGTGAGCTATTGGTCTTTAGTGGGATACATAAAGTATTTTATAAACGTCTGATCTCTATTCAATTATTCTTTACCACTAAACAAAAGATTTATAAAATATATCATTTAGTAATGCAGTCTGGCAGAAGTGTTAAAATCCATGTAAGCTAGTAGAGCTAAAATTTGTTATTATCTTAGCCATGAAATTTGAATAAATCAATGAACAAATGAGGTTGGTGTGTAGACTTATAACCTGCAAATCTTTTATCTGTTCGTTCCATGCATGAATGATTATTAACGATGGCTATTTAATGCATTTATGTGGAAAGATACTAATTCACAGCAGGGAAGTAGTAGCTCTCACTTAGGATCTGACTCCGGGGTTTGTGGAACATGAGCCAATCAACATACCTGAATGCTAAGTGTTCACTGGGGGCTGGACATCAGGGACATACTTGCAGGTATATATTATTCACTAACCAGAACACCCAGGAAAGGGTCATGACTATTCTGAAAACCTTAATGGTTTGACAAATGGACATTTGAGCAATTTATAATAAGCTGCTCAAGAGTTCCTAATTTAATTTCTTATTTTAACTGCTGTGAGAGTTCAGGGTGTCAATGTGTCTTGAGAATATTACAGTGAAAATGAGAACTAGGAGAAGAATTTCATTCTTTTCTTAGGATAGAAGACAATGCCTATCATTCACTAGTCTAAGATTAGTCTTTCATTAATTAGTAAAGAAATACTTTTTGAGTGTTCCTATGAGTGTGTGTGTGGTCAGCCCAAGGCTTACCTCTGCACCAGCAGTACTTGGTCAGAGGAGGTGAATTACTGGATTGTGGGCCAGGTTATAAAGCAGTGAGTTACTGGTAAATGATTAACAACTGAGTCTCAGGGAAAAAGAAAAGAAAAGGCCTTGATTAGTAGAGTTTGCCAATTTCATGGTGTAAATACTCCCATCATGCCCAATTTAACTTAACTGGATGTCACTGAACATGGGTTTGGGAGGGGATGTTCCCAGTTGTCTCTCATCAGCTGGTACAAAGTGATGTCAACACTACATCACTGCAAAGAGATTTCAGGGTGTAGTTACTGTAAGACACACATCATGCTGTAAGATGAAGAATAACTGTAAGACTCACCCAAACATCTTGCAGGGCCTACATTGTCACTTAGAAATAATGATATAAACTGGCCTGGGGATTTCTAATGCTGGCTGGGGATCACTGGGTCTCTTTGACCATGAGACCTAAAATCCTAAGTTCCATTTCTAGAGACAAGCCTATCTCAGTACAGATGTAACTTTCATGAGCCTTAAAACAAAGCTCACCTGATATGGTTTGGCTCTGTGCCCCACCCAAATCTCATCTCAAATTGTAATCCCCACGTGTTGAGGGAGGGACCTGGTGGGAGGTGATTGGATCATAGAGGCAGTTTTCTCCATTTTTGTTCTCATGATAGTGAGGGAGTTCTCAGGAGATCTGACGGTTTAAAAGTGGCAGTTTCCCCTGTGTGCTTTCTCTCTCCTGCCACCATGTAAGATGTGCTATGCTTCTCCTTTGCCTTCTGCCATGATTGTAAGTTTCCTGAGGACTCCCCAGCCATGCAGAACTGTGAATTAATGAAACCTCTTTCCTTTATACATGACCCAGCAGGCAGTTCTTTATAGTAGTGTGAAAACAGACTAATACATCATCCTTACAAGAATAGCTTAAGCTCCCTTTATGAACAAAACAAAACAAAACAAAAAACACCTTGTAATTGATCCAGACTAAATACAGGTATAAGAAAGGGAGAAGATTCCAGAAAACTCTGAGAATGGTCTCCAGATGGAAACCCTTCTGGTTAGGCAGTTAGCTGATCCCTGTCTGTATCTGGCCTGTGCCACCAGCTTGCTCCTGCTATCTATCTTGCAAGAACACTGCCAGAATACACACTGTCTGAACTCATGATGCCTACCTAAGTAGGACTCATCTTTGACAAGTGCAAATTGGACCAAAGTGGAGAAGTGGCCTCTGGAGAAGCTGGTCAACTAGGACCATTCAAGACCCCCAGACGTGACATGGGACAGAAGCCACATAGTCATCTACTTTTGGGACTCTTCTATATACCTGCATTTAGACTTAACAACATTGTAGATACAGTGAAGGTGAGCAGTTTAAGGATTTCTCTTTCTGTTTGCTTTTCATTTTTTTTTCTGCGGAAGAGAAATAATTTAAAATTTCACTTTTTACATGAAGGACAATGCCATTCATATCCTCCTGGTTGTATTTTATCTTAAAGACCATAGAGCCTAAATCTTGAACCACCTCGAGGGTGGGGGATACTTCATGAAGCAGTTGTCTTAAATGACAAACCCATCTAGGTAATTGAAACACTTGCTGGATTTTTAAAAAATTGTACTGTGATTCCAATTTTAATTTTTCAGAGACATGTTATACGAGAGATTAAAGGACTCTATTTCAGTGATTCATTTAAATCAATTATGAATAAGTTGACATCCCTGGGAAGCCTTTGAATATTTTATTATATGTATGGATGGCACTTCTAATTGGAGATAGTTACACTCACTTACTCCAACTCACTCCTTCTTCAGTACAGATTCCCAAGCCAATCAATCTTAAAGTTTCAATGTTTAAAAAATTATTCCCAAACCATTTAAAACAGAGTGGGAGTAAGAGAACCATATCCTATAATCTCATTGTTCTGAATTTCTTAAGGTAGATGCAGGAAGAGTCAGTTCTGACCTAGATTCATTATCGGTTGGGGTGGAATACAACTCTGGTGGCCTCTAAGGTGGTGCTTACCAGGGTTGCATCAGCTGGTCTGTCTGGGAAGCATGTGGCCTGTGTGTTTCCCATGAAGCAATTGTTCAATAAAAATTTGAGGGTGATGATAGTGTCAGAGACTCTGAGAATGCCTAGAATGACCCAGCTCCTGGAAAAATTTGGACTGAGTGTGTGGTGCTGTGCTTTCTTTTACCCCAGGAAACATCCCGTCCCTACATGACCTATCATAAACCAGACATTGAAACCAGGGTCTGGGATGAAAAGGGTGATTAAGCCACATGTCCTACCAGGATATTTAGAACAATGCATATTATCGTATGTTCAATAATTCTCTTCTCAGTTACTTACAATAGCTAAAAATTTGGAAACAACACACATGTCCCCAAATTGGAAACTGAATTTTAAATTATGGCTTAGTAATACAATAGGATTCTATGTAATTATTAAAAATACTAATACATACATTCTATAAAACTTGAATGAATAATGTATAATTATGTTAAAAACATTTATAATGTGTTTTATTTATGTAAAAGATGCATATTAACATCAACACATATATAGAAAAATGACTGGAAGAATTTGTAAGAATTTGTGACTTATTTCTGTTTTGTTTCTCTATATTTCTTCATTGAACAGACACCACATAATAATGAAATAAGGGCAAAAAGTTAAACATGAAAAAAGACAATTGTTACAAATACTTACTTTAAGAGAGCTGTTTATGAGGCTTTGGCTATGACCCTGTCTTCCTAGACTCATTCCATTTCCCCCATTTCCCACATATACTTCCCCTCCCCCATCTTCCTTTATGGAAGCTCAGTGTAGTAGATTCAATTGTTTTGCTTCTAACCCCCAAAGGATTCTCTCAGGACCGTATTGTGAAAGTGGAGACCTGATTACCAGAGATTTTTCACATAGTTCGGGGAAGCTGGAGCTATTTCAAAAATCCCAGCAGGGAAGAGGGTCCCTGTTGGAATCTAGTGGCTGCCATGCCCATGACAGACCCTCCTGGCTGGTGTCATCATTGATTCAGACACTCAGGCCTTCCTGTCTCAGTTTTCCTTGGCTTCTTTTAGAGCTACCCCTTCTACTGATGTGCTCCTGCCGCAAAAGACTGCAGATCCTGGACAAATCCTAAAGTAGCTCATCAGGATGCAGCTGCCCTCTCGGCTCAATCCTACTTAATGTCTATGTCAGCATATCCCTCATCTCCTCTAAGTCTCAGGCCATGAGCCGTGTTTTTAGCTTTTCTAAATGGAAGCATGTCTCAAGAGGAGGATTAGCCAATTGGCTAAAGAACAAAGAATCAATTTAGTTTAAAATAGTTCCTTTAATGGTGGTGTTTTGCATCCACAGTGATTTTCCAAGGCACTGTGTGCTTTGTCCGAAATCCTTGGGGAGTCTAGCGTGAGCTCTGCCTGTCACCATCAGGCAGGCAGGATGGCAGTGGATCCCTGCTTTCTGTCAGAATGAGAAACTGACCCAGAAAGGAATGTAACTTGTAAACCATCTGCAAAGCAATGACAACTGCTTAGGGTGCCTCTTGAGTGTCATATCTTTAATAAAAAGAGTAAAGGAAATTATCAAAAGCTATAGAGAGAAGATAGCTAAAGAATTTATATCCCTACCTCTACACCGACTAATTGATTACAAACAATGATCTAACAATACCTTCTGGTGCTGAAATTTATCCCTAGCACCACATGTAATCATAACTGATGTTTTAAAGTAAAAAAAAAAAATCTCTCATTGTGTGGTTAATCAAGTCATTTGGACATGTATCTCGTTTGAAGTAGAGAACCATATTTAGGCAACACCATCTAATAATTGAAATCAGGCATAATGCCAAATGTTGCAATACATGAAGAGGGTATTATTTAATACTGCTTTTTTTTTGTCACTACAAAAATCTACCTTCCCTCTGCCCCTGAGTTTAAATAATACATGCAATTCTAACATTTTTTCGAAAATAAAAATTTTAAGTAGGTTTTGCTAAGAGTTTAAAATGTGAAGTAATACATAACATATGCTGATACAGATGGAAAAGGGAATACCCTGCAATTTTCTGAGTAACTACTGAGTGCCAGACACTGGGTATAGGTTATTTAAAAAATGCAATAGTTGAGAAATGTAGACATGATGATTATCCCTACTCATCTGATATTAAAACTGAGGCCAGGGGGTTTCATCTTTTCCAAGACCTTCTAGACTGGAAGTGGTTGAGTCAAGTTTTTACCTTTCTAGCTTTAAAGATGCCTGGCTCTCTGTAAGCCAAATGATCTTCCAGATATCTATCTATCTATATGTATATGTATATGTATATGTATATGTATATGTATATCTATATCTATATCTATTAATCTATCTATACAGAGAGAGAGAGAGCATACACATATTAGAATTGTATTTTAGAAAACTTATAGTTGAGACTGAAATTATTTAAAAAGACTTTGTTCAGCAGACAAATGTGAAGTGAATGAAGAACATAGGATGGAGAAAGGAAGTGTCAGAGTAATGGAGTATATCCTAAACCCTGCAAAGTGATGAGACCTCCTGCAACTCAAGGAGAATGGCAAGGTTAGGTGATGAGCAGGAATCTCAGAGTGAGAATCAAGACAAGGGGGTTAGCCATGAGTTCTTTGGAGGCAGTGTCCCTTTTTAGACTGTTTCCTCACTGCTCAGCACAGAGAGTCTTTCTTGTATATCGTTGGTGTTCTATAAATACTTCCCAAATGAAGACATTGAGTATTTTAGGACATGGACATCAAGTTCCTAGACTGAATCTGAAATTACCAAGACATAGAGTCCAGGTCTTCCTATTCCAGGTAGTTATAATTCTACCTGGTACCTGGCTTTATTTAACCTAGGAAAAATCCATTCCAACCTAGACATTTTTAGTGCAGGAGTTCTGAACCAGAGGTTCATGAGTGGGCTTGTTTGGGGGAAGAAGGTCTTTTATATAAGGGGTCTACTGTAGTGCTTACATATAATCCAGGTTTAGCATGTATATACATTTTAATAGGGAAAGAGGATGCATAGCCATTATCAGATTCTGAAGAGGGGATCTAAATTATAAAAATCATAATGATAATAAGATGAAGTGATGAGAGGACAAAGAAGATTTAAAGTCTGTCCTTTCCTTTCTAATTCATTTCATTCTCTCCATCCTCCAGGATGCCAAGGTTATTCTTCATTGCATTCCTTCACTCTTGTCATCATAAATGCTGACACTTAAGTGCTCTCATCATGCCACTTTCCTTAAATGTCACCTCACCATTTTTTTTGTTCAACTAACTCCTCTTCATCCTTTGGAACCCAAAGCATTTTCCATCAAGTCTTCCCTGACTACTTTAGGTCCCATAGGTTTAATATCTTCCTGCTCTGAATTCCTGTAGAACTTATGGTTTAGCCTACACAAATTATCATTTCATTCTATAGCATTCTGTCCCTGTTGTTTCATGAAGTCAACTTTTTAATGCTAATAGATTAACAGATCCTTGGGCGCAGGTACCACATCATAAATTAGTGGTTGAGAGCACACGCCTGGCTAAGTCTTTCCTCCTTATTGTGTGCCCTTGAGCAGGTTATTCAACTCTGTATCCCTTGAATTTCTCCTCTGTAAAATGATCATAATCATAGAACCTATACCATTCATTTGATGGAAGGATAAATGAGATAATGCATAACGGGTGTTTAGCATAGTCTCTGGAAAACAGTAAATTAATTTGAACTATTACAGCCCACTTATCATTACCTTCTACTTCTAAAGCAGTATGAGAGCCTCTCTACTCCCTTTCTTTAACTCTCAGACACCAAGAAAATCATTTAAGTCTGTTCTGTCTCAGTTCCCTCATCTTTGAAACGGTGCTGTAATATCTGCAAATGGGTTTCTTGTAGGGCTCACATTTGACAATGGGAATAGACATGTTTTGGAGCCCTGACCTCACAATAACCCCAGCCAGGTTGTCAAGAGTCCTTTTCTAGATTTTCCAACTGAAGTACTATTCTCATGTTGTGATATTTTCAGGGTGTGAGCCTAAAACTGTCAGAAGCAAAGTTATTAAACTTCCTCAGTGGAGCTCGAGACCCTGGTTCCCATAGGCCGTTGCCATTCGTTGCCCTTGGTGTTTACTTGAGTCGATGCTCCACTGCCCTCCACTGGCTTCCATGGCCTGCTCCCCTAACAAAGCCATTTAGAGCTGAGTGCCCTTTGGGGCTTCTGGAGTTGCCCTCACTAGTACAGAAGAGCAAGAGCAAATCTAGCTATTCAGTAAGAGAAAAGGTGACCAGGAAAAGGTGAATTTTTCTCTCTTCGTGTTTCTTTTCCAATGAAAAGAGAAACAGAGGAGATCCTAGAAACATTAGAGAGAAGTCGGGAAGAACATATCCCATTAGTGTTTCCTGGCACTGCCCAAACAGAACAGGAGAGAAACCAATACCCTTGTCTTCATAGAATTTGAGGTAAACATGTTTCCCTAGTCCACGGAACACCCAGAAGCTTGGGTGAAGAGTACCAGCGCAGGGCTGGGTTTAGGGTCCAATGGACCCTATTACCCCAGAAGGGTGGCAGCAATTGCAGTGATGTGTGTATGTGTGTGTGCAGCAGGGGAGGGGAGTGTGGATGACGATGGGAGATGCTTCTGAGGGAACAGCTAGGGTGACCATGAGAGGTGCAGAGGCAGGGCAGAGCATCAACGAAGAACCCTTTCTTTGACATGGCATGGGGTAACTGCCAGCAGGGAGAGCTCAGAATCCACCCCTTCCACAGTGCTGAGAAACTAAAGTTGCCCTTGGCTGTTGGGGAAAACTTGAGCTCCAGCAATTATGCTGATGAGGACTTATCAAGACGTATGAGCTAGGCTCTGTGACTCGTGCATGGAATCCCAGCACTTTGGGAGGCCAAGGCGGGTGGATCATTTGAGGTCAGGAGTTCGAGACCAGCCTCAGTAACATAGCAAAACTCCATCTCTACAAAAAGTACAAAAATTAGCTAGGCATGATGGTGTGTGTTTGTAGTCCCAGCCACTCAGGAAGCTGAGATGGGAGGATTTCTTGAGCCTAGTGGTTGAGGCTGCAGTGAGTCATGACCATGCCACTGTACTCCAACTTGAGCGATAAAACAAGACCCTGTCTCCAAATAAAAAGAAATATGGCCATTGGAGAAAGGTTATGATGTCTTTAGAATATAGGCTTAGATTTTTTTACTGACCAGGGAACAAATGTTGCTCCACCATCTAAGCCGTAGTCAAAGTTTTTGCCCATGCATACACAGATACATACATATATAAGGTGTACTGTCTATAAATACGCCATCTGTAGATCACTGTCCCTTGGTAGCTACAAGGATACATAAGAGTTGGCCCCACAGAGCTTCCCCTTGCCTTCCATGAAGATGATGGTTTAATAAAGCTAAGGTTGTGTTGATCATCGAAAAGCCTGCATTTTATGTATTTTTCACACCTAAAAAATTTACCCTCTTGGTGGCAGTCTCAGAGTTTTCTGAGGAGATTTCATTGTTAAACAACTTATTTTCAAATAAACGATTATGAAAGTAATAAATGTTCAAGTCAGAAAATTTGAAAAAAGTGTAGAAAAGGCCAAAGGAGAAAATGAAAATCACCCATAAGGAGACCTCTTCAGGAGGAAAGAAATCCTCTTGCTATTTCAATATAAAGTCCCTTGCATTCAATTCAGTTTGAAAGCATTCATCCTGCAGACCTCTGTGTTGAGGGTGGGGAGGATGCATATTGGAATAAGACTAAGCCCCTGCCTTGAGGACCCAGCAGTGGAATACGGGCAATAACAACTCTGCTCATATGAAATGCTGCTCCACTGTGATGGTTCCAGCCTGTTCACACTTTTACATTTGCCAAGACACTGGGGGCTTTGGTGAAGAAAACAGGCTTTTAAAACTCCAATAATAGGCTAAATAAAATGTATGAACAACCTTTTATCCTTTGTTTCTAACATAGGCTCCAGATAAAGGAGTTCAGGAACTAAAACAAGACTGCATTGCAGTCAGCATCTAATAGCAAAGGTGCACTAACTTGCTTTTTCATTTGAGTGATGGGGGTGTGGGGAAGAGTCTGTTGCCAGAAAGATCTGATGCAGATTGGGGCAGACTATTAACCAGCTGGGTGTCTCCCATGTGTGGGTTGAAACCACACTTACCAAATTGCCTGAGACAGGTTGTATAAAAGCTATCAGCTGCTACTAGCTTTTGACTTGCCACCAGTTTCTTCTAGTCATTTCTTATTATTGTCTTGGTGCCATAAACGCTTCTGTACAGACGACTGCATTTATACTGTGGGTAATACATGCTCAGGAGGAACTTCTATTTTCAGAGGACAATTTGGGGTAGAAGAGGGGGAATGTGGCGGAGAGGCTACAAATGAGTTTGGCAATTATGGGTGTGCACAAGACAACCATGTTTACAAATATTTCCAGGAAAGCCAGGCAGCACCTGGGCCTCCCAGAGGTTGTTTTACTGTTTCTGTAGCGGGATCTTTGCTTGGAGGCAGTGGTGCTATAGGTGAGACAGGTGCGGTGCAATGTCTCAATGAACAGCCACACCACCCACCCTTGCCCACTAGCATACCTGGCATCAAGCTCCAGCAGGGCAATCAGAGAAGGGAGGGAAAAAACACAGCGTAATAAAGCGAAACATAAAACACCCTACACAGTGATGGAGAAGATTCACAAGTTAGTAAGGAAAATTCTCAAGCAAGTGGCTGTAATAATGGGTTTTGGGTCAGCTCCATGCTTTAAATTAAAACCTGAAAATAAATTCCCATCATTTAAGAAGAGCTAGGCATCTCCTTGTGAATTGTCCGTAGCTGTTCATATGCTGATTGTCTTTCTTTTCTGCAGGCATTTCAGGGAAAATAAGCAAAGAAATGGAATAAACCCAACTGTTGGAAACAGTTCCTTTCATGCTCTGTCACCTTGTCTGCAGGTCTTTATGAACACAGGAGGCTTGCTGGTGGGAGGGAAATTAAACATCTGGGCCCATTTACCTGCAGTTTGCTGTAGACGTTTTATTGTGTAAAGGTTAAAGGTCAGGAGCTTTAGGAGACTAAGGGCATCTTTCTTCTTTAGGAATCTAGAATGCAAGCCCATGACGGCTTGCATTTCTTTTGGCCACAGGACAAAGCTGTGATCTAGCCCTGGTGTCATGTGGCCTTGGTTTGAATGGTGCCATTGTTGGAATTTGCATCTTATCTGCTATACATTGAACATTTATGTTACCCACCCCCAAATTTATATGTTGAAATCTAGTGCCCAAAATAATGATTTTATGAGAGGAGGGGCCTTTAGGAGATGACAAGGTCATAAGGATGGAGTCCTCATTAATGGGATTAGCGCAGTTATAATAGAGACCCTAGGGAGCTCCTTAGCCCCTTCTATAACTATGTTGAGGTTACAGCAAGAACAAGGCTATCTATAAACTAGGAAGCAGACCCTCAGCAGATACCAGATCTTCTGGGGTCTTGATTTTGGCTTATCCAGCCTCCAGAACTGTGAGAAATAAATTTTTATTGTTTATAAGCCACCCAGTTAATGGGGTTCTGTTACAACATCCCGAATGGATGAAGGCGTCATCTTTGGACCCATTCCAGATGACATTCTTCTCGCTTTTTAAGGATTTCATCTTTCCCAGCTTTATTTGGGGATCACTGACTCTGGACTAAGTTGTGGTTGTGATTTTGCTTTATAGCCTTTGGATTTTTCTCTCTCCTCTCCTATCTTGGCTTCTTCAAAATATGACATTCAACTGGGTTTCATTCTGGTTCTTGATACTGTACAATGAGAAGCAGGCAATCAGGACCGAGCAAGTCCCAGGAATCACAACAGAACAACTGGGTTCTAGTCACTGTTATAACATATCCTTATCACTTTGGACAACCTATCTGAACTCTTGAAGTGTTTTTTTTTTCTGTAAAATGGGGCTAATATCTATCACAAGAGGGTTGTGAGGATCAAATATAGTAAGGAATTATTTAAAAGTGTATGAAGATAGTTGTCTGTGTAGTTGAAATAATATGTCTCTACTATCTCTATTTTGATTCAGTTGGTCTTAGAAAGAATGTGAGTTTTTCATAAAGACAGGCCTGTCCTGCTAGGATTTGGGCTTCTAAGATCAGGTTTGAGCACAGTTGAAATGCTGGCTGTCATTAACCACAGTCTATATCACTGCCTTGGATGTGTAATTCTGTAGGAACCTCCTATTTTCTCCTATTATATGAGCCTGGTAAAAAGAAAGCCATGGACTGTGGGTAATTTTTTACAGAGTGTACTTCAGACAACTCAAAATCAATAGTTTTTTTTTCTGTTGAAGGCACCCAGGAAAGTAGAACATAAGAATCATAAGGGTTTACTATTGCTTTTTGAGTTTGATGGTAAAACTTTATAGTAGCCTCATAAAATGCATGGTTGAGTACAAAGTGCAATTGTATTTCATTATAGTTTATCATTGTCTGATGATGGATAGTGCTGCATTTTGTAACACTTGACATCTAGTATATATGTGGTTGTAGTGAATTCTTACACTTTTATGTTGCCTTGACATCCATTTTGAATATGAGTTTAACTTTCTCATACCAGAAGCAGAGCTCAGTCACTCTTGACACTTTCCAGTTCTATATCACACTTCAGGGGCTCAAGCCAGTGGCAGAGATGAGCATTTAGAGGCATCTCTCCTGCTTAGGCAATTGGGCTCCTGGCTTGTCCACAACTTCCTTTAAATGGATGAATCAGGCACTTGCCTGAGAACTTAAAGTGATGCACACCCTAGTCCCTTATCTACACTGTTAGTTTCTACATTTGTGCACACTCTCTCTCTCTATTTAATTTGCACCTTCCATTTGAGGAACCAGGGACTATCCCAGGCCAAGTTTCCCTGGGACACCAGGGTGGGGGACACAGGCCTGGCTCCCAACACCACAGCAATAGCCAGGCAGGTATAAACTGTACATGAGTCAGACAAGAGCCACAAGGGCATCTGCCAATATAAACAAGCTCCTTGTGTGAGGAACCTCTGGTCATGGGTTGTACAACTAAGCATTAGCCCTTCCACCAGGTGAAAGAAGCATTATATGAACGGCACACTGTAAACACCATATCCAGCTCCCATTCATTTTCCATCAGGGCATCATTGCTAGGCACGCTGATACTGGAATCCCAGTTTAGCTGGGGGCTCTCAAAATAGTGGTCAAAACGTTGAACTCTGTTTTTCTTCTCCTAGTGGCTTAGGATCTCTAAGGCAGGAAAAGGACCTGAGGGTGGGATTGATGAACAGGGCAGCAGATGGTCGGAAGTTTGTGGTGGCTTTTCAGAGACCCAAGGAATCAGAAAAAAAAAAAAGGTAGCTCCTAGTTTAGAATGCCCTTGGCATAAAGGTGGGTAGGTAACACCAGTGATAATAATATTAGTAACTAATGCATATTACAAGATTCTAGGCTTTGAGCTCACCTTGCATTCAGTAGCTCATCTGAGCATCTCAGCTTCCCCATGCATTTAGGCGTGGTTGTGTGACTGAGTTCTAGCTAACAGGATGAGAGGGAAGTAATGTCCAGCAGCCCATTCAGGACTGGTCTATACAGTTGCTCACAATCTGTCCTCAAGCTCTTTTCCTGTTTGCTGCCTAGATTTAGAAGACTTTGACCTCAATGAATGAGAGAGAAACAGGTTGGAAGGGGCCTGGGACCCTGAATGACCATATGGAGCAGAGATGCTTATCAATGAGGAACACCTGCATTCTAAATTCAACTCTGTATAAGCTAGAAATAAACTATTATGTTAAGACATTAAAAGGTTGGTGCTTATTTGCTACAGTAGCTGTTTAACATTTGTACTAATTTAGTCCCCAACCAATATCCAGTATATCTAATTGTACTGGATAGTACAGTGATATCTACTTCCATGTATTGCTATAGAAAGAGGTTTACTTACAAGAAAAAAAAATAAATAAATAGGTATTACATCTTTTTTTTTTTTTTAACTTTAAGTTCTGGGATACATGTGCTGAACGTGCAGCTTTGTTACAGAGGTATACATGTGCCATGATGGTTTGCTGCACCTATCAACCCATCATCTATGTTTTAAGCTTTGGACACATTAGATATTTGTCCTAATGCTCCCCCTCCCCTTTCCCCCCACCCTCAACAGGCCCCAGTGTGTGATAATCCCCCCATTGTGTCCGTATGTTCTCATTGTTCAGCTCCCATTTATGAATGAGAACATGCTGTGTTTGGTTTTCTCTTCCTGTGTTAGTTTGCTCAGGATGATAGTTTCTAGCTTCATCCATGTCCCTGCAAAAGACATTAACTCATCATTTTTTATGGCTACATAGTATTCCATGGTGTATATGTGCCACATTTTCTTTATCTAGTCTATCATTGATGGACATTTGGGTTGGTTTTAAGTCTTTGCTATTGTAAATAGTGCTGCAATAAACATATGTGTGCATGTGTCTTTATAGTAGAATGATTTATAATCCTTTGGGTATATACCCAGTAATGGGATTGCTGGGTCAAATGGTATTTCTGGTTCTTAAAAATACATATGGTGACTGAGAATCCCATGATGTCTTCCTTTTTGGAGCTAAACAATGTGCTTTACTATAACAAACCTTCAGTCCTTTGTTCCTTCCTTTGTTTTATCCTTCTCTTTCTCCCTCTCTCCCTTCCCTTCTTATTAATTGCCAGTTGTGTTCCAGGTATTATGTTATATGAGGATACAAAAAAGGAAGAAAATTAAATAAATACAGTTCCTGCCCTTAAGGAGCTCAGAGTCAAAGGGTGGGTTAAGATATATCAGTATCTAATCATGCTGCAATGTGGTAGTGACAGAGGATCTGTACTAAAGGAGCACAGAGGAGGGTACCTGACCTAATCAGGGAGGAGTGAAGAAAGCTTAGAGAAGATTAGGGACTAGGGTAGGGAGGAAGTTCCTGAGATGTGGGTTTTTCCATGATAAACCCTAAAGACTTCCAGGCAAATCTGAGTGGGTTTGAATGGTGTCATTGTTGGAACTTGCATCTTATCTAGTGGAGGCCTAGGTGGAGGCAAGGTCCTTTTCTATCCTCAAAGGATGAGTAGGGGTTTGGGAAGAACATTCTAGACCAAGGGGCATCATAAGCAGAAGCAAAGAGAGAAAGAACACATGGTGCTCTGGGGAACTATAATCAATGCAGTCTTGCTGGGGGACAAAGTGGAAGACAGTGCTGTGGAAGTGAGGCTGGAGAGGGAGGCAAGAGACAGACTGTGAAGCTCTGAAACAAATTAAAGGAGCATAGGCATTTTTTTGTTTTGTTTTGTTTTTGTTTTAATGCAGGTGAGGGACTTAATGGAAGATTGAAGGCAAGGGGAAGAGTGAGGAAGCCACTGCAGAGGTCAAACCCTGGTTAGGGTGGAGAAGAGAGGCAGTTTTTAGAAGTCCTCAGAAGGCAAAATCTTCAGTACTTGGCTATCGAGGAGATGAGTGTGTCTAGGGAGAAAGTAGATGACTCCAAGATGACTTGTGCATTTCTAGCCACACCGTGTGGCTAGAGCCCCTATGGTCAGCTGTCTGTCAGGTCTTCGTGAGGGTCTGTCCTGTCTTCTGGGGAGAGCAGCTTTTCCTTCCCAGCCTCTCAGTCTCAGCATGGAGCACTTTTCTGTACTGCCTCCTGGCACCACAGAACATAGTGACACTCCATGACAAAGGAGCAAACAAGCTACCTTAGAAAGGCAGACAAGGGCTAAGAAAATGAAAAGGAGCATACCTAAAAGAGGAACTAATATTAGAAGCAGAAATTCATCAAGAGCCTGGTTTCAAGGAAAGGAAATTATTTTGACTTTTGCTTCCTCTTCCCCAAACCTCCCTATGGAAAAGCATACTCCCATTGCCTTTCCTCTCCAGACTCAACGTTTGCACTCTCAGTCACCCATCATAGGAACATTTCTACCCATTGACGGGGAAAAGTTGCTCTTCTAAGTCCTGAAAGTATCAGTAACAATGAGGGCATGATTCCCATTGTCTTCAGGTGGTATTGGTGGAGCACTTACAAAATCCCAGGCTTTGGACTTGTTCTTTTACATGCATTATCTCACATGTGAGCTTCATCTCACAACCTCCCCTGGGAAGGAGACACTCCTAATAGGCAATTGCAATCACAAAGATTAATGTAATACTTAAAGTTAAAGCAGTTAAATATTTTTCTTTACCTATGAGTTACTTGAGGTCAGGAATGCTTTTTTATTATTCACTTTCACATCTAGCCCAGTGTCTGGCCAGATGCCTTAGGAATGTTTGCAGGATCGGCGAATAGATTGGTTCCTTGAAGGAAAACAAAGCAAAGGGCAGAAAGAGCACACAGTCTTGGTAGCCAGTTGCCTGAAATCATCTTAAGCACTCTAGTGGCAAGGAAACCCAAGGCCTCTCTCTCCAAGTTTTCGCATTTTCCAATATTTGACCTAAAAGATACATAAACCATCATATTCTTTGTTTTGAAAAAATAGCATTTACACAGAAAAGGATTGTCTTGAGGTCTAGCACACTGAGGAAAAGGAAAAAATCCCTCTCATGTGCAATGAAAACCAATTAAGAATTGTTCATAGTTGCATATCTCATTATATGACCAAATTAAACCTAGAGCTTGGGTTATTGGGGGTGATATTTGTTTGCTATGGTTGTGTCTGGGGCTCTGTCCTGATTCACTCACTCTTGTAGGTTCGATACATCTAGCTGAGTTTGAGACATAAATGGGAGCCTGTTGCATCAGTTCAGTCAATCAATTATTCAATGAAAATATATCAAGTGCCCACAGTATTTATAGCAACAGGTCAAAAGGGAATCAGATAAACAAAACAAACACCATGCAGGTACTGCCTTGAAGGATACACATTTTAGCTGAGGCCTTGCAGAATTCAATGCATTTATTTGAATAGCTATCTTAATTTGGCTTTTGTTTTCAAATGAATGTTAAAGGGCCAGTCACATATTTTATGGAAGTTTATTTTGCTATATAACTAAATAATATAATTGTGTTAGTTAAAGGTACTTTTAAGTGCATCAAATGCATTTTTTATACAGAGGGAGATACTGAGATATAAACCCAATTGGTGCTTTATCCAAGGATCCGTGTTAGAGGAGAGGCTAGAACGTTTTTGTTTAAATATTTCTCCCCAGGCATAGTGGTTAAAATATGACTAGTGTTGAAAGTAATGGGCAATCCTTTGGAGCCTGGTAAAATGGTTATGATTGAGAAGTACATATTATCATCAGGTTTGTTGTATTATTATTAGTCTCTTGTACAGATTTAAAAATGAAAACAAAAAATATATTTTCATTAATTTCAGCCTATGTCTGAATCAAAAACAGGAGCATACCTTATGATATTCATAACCATTTTGAACACATATTCTCTTTTGCAATCCGAAAACGTAATAAAAAAGAAACCCTACACTATCAGAACTAGAAACTAGAAACTAGAAAAAAAAACTATCCAGAGAGTAAATCATTATGACTTCTGCCAATTGTAGATTCTTTCCTTAGATATATGCAATTTTGAAGGGAGTAAACTCGTTTACTTAAAACTAAATGACATATAACATTGGTTATACCTATTAAAGATGAAAATTAATCAGCAAGACAAGTTTCAAACCAGAAATTTCTCTAAATGTGCTTGATTGCTTTTATATACTGAAATTTTGTCCTCCCCAAAATTCAAATGTTGAAGTCTAATCCCAGTGTGATGGTATTTGGCAGTGAGGTCTTTGGGAGGTGATCAGGTCATGAGGATGAAGCTCTCTTGTAATAGGATTAGTGCCCTTTTTAAAAAGACCCCACAGAGCTCCCTTGCCTCTTCCATCATGTGAAGTTATGGCAAGAACATGGCTGTCTCTAAACTAAAAGGCAGGCCCTCACCCGACATTAAAAATCTGTGTCCTGATCTTATATTTCTCAGTTTCCAGAACTGTGAGAAATAAATTTCTATTGTTTATAAGCCACCCAGTTTATGGCACTTTGTTATAGCAGCCTGAATGGACTAAGACCTCTCCTTTAATCTTAAAAATATCCTCATTATGTCCATCTGATTATTACTCCCTTTTTACACATGATGAAAGTGGGGTTTAGAGAACTTATACAACTTGTACAAAGTTATGTATCTAGTAGGTAGGAGTGATCCCTGATTGTTCAACTGTCTTCTTAATATTCCACAATCTGCCTTTTATCTTGATCTACCCACAGAAAGAGATGAAGGGGCAGCATGAGTTCCTTGGAAAGGTTAATATCTGCCTTTCCTGTTAAAATACACGGCTGTGTTAATTTCAAACTTGTATCCCCAGCATCTGTTATTGTCCTTAGCATATATAAGTTAATGCTTCATTAAATTATGAACAAATAAGAGCCAACATGGACATTCTGTCATTTTACAGTATGTAGAGATTAGAATATGTAACACAGTTATCCTAAGGGGATACGTTTTCTGTCTGAGGACAAGAAATCTGGACAAAATGATAAGAGGGCTTATTTTATTTTTTTCATTGGCCCTGAATTGAATTTTGGTTGTAGTTTTGTCCAAGGAGTCAACATCCAAACAAACCCAATGATCACAGACATTATAAATGTCCACCAAGAGCTTTTAGGAAACAATAATTTTGAGAAATAAAGCCCAAGACTGATTATTTTAATCACAACTGCACCTATACTTGGTGGAGTGATTCAATCAAGGAAATGTCACACGAAGGTTCCATCTACTGAATCACTTGCTAACAGTGAGGCCCAGTTAACATTGCAGACCTGATGCTAGGGAAAAAAAATCTCATCTAGATTCTACAGATTTTCGGCGGTGGCAGTGCTCACTCAAGGAGAGTGGCTTTGAGTGCTCTGTCCTGTAATATGAAATATCATGCAGCAAGCTGTACTCTCTGATAATTTTTATAGCAAAACATAACATACTTTTCCAGCAAGGTCAGATATGTCAATAAAAAGGTACAAATGGACTTGCCTGTGTTTCTCAATTTTGAAAACAGTCTGAACTCTTTAGTGCATTGGTGCTGAGGCTTGAAAAGCAAGTGTATTTTCAAAGGGACTCTTAAGGCTGCCTTAGACTTTTAACCAGGATGCTTGCCTGTGTAGCCAGGATGTCCTAGGGGAATAATACAATAATACAATACTTTGAACCTTGGACCAGGATATGTGAGCACATAGGAAAGGGCTGAGTTGCTACCCCTGCATCTACTTTTAGTGTATGTTTGAGGAGGAAAATGAAAACAAAAACAAACAAATGAAAACTTCACATAGGACCTGTATTAGATTTCTATTGAGGCATAACATTATCACAAATGTTGTGGCTGAAAACCACATTCATTTATGATCTCACAGTTCTGTAGGCCAGAAGTTGGGGCAGGCTTGGCTGGGTTTTTTTCTTAGAGTCTTACAAGGCTGAAATCAAGGTATTGGCCAAGTTATGCTCTTATCTGTAGGATATGGGGAAGAATCCACTTCTAAGATCATTTAGGTTGTTGGCAGAATTTGCTTCCTTGGGGTGTAGAAATAAATTTCTGGCCGGCTGTTCACCAAGGGTCATTCTTAGCTCCTGGAGGCTGATCTCAGATTGTTTTCAAGTGGCTCTGTCCATCTTTAAAGACATAAACTGCATGTTGAATCCTTGTCACATTTTGAATCTCTCTGACTTCATTTTTTTGCAACCAGCTAGAAAAAACTTTCTGCTTTGATAGAGCTTGCATGTTTCAATCAGGCCCATCCAGATAATCACTGTGTTTTAAGGGTAGCTTATTTAGACCTTTAATTACATCTGCAAAATATCTTCACAGCAGCACTTATATTTGTATATAATTGAATAACTGGGCACCAGAAAACTTGAAAGGTCATTCCAGAATTCTGCCTACCAAAGGACCAGTGTGAACCATTTGCTTTGCATATGCTACGTAATTTAAATCTTTCCACAATCTATTAGGAAACAAGTTGATTGGCTAATACCCTCACCCAGTTGGTGATAAATTTGGTCCCAGATTTTCTGACTCTAAAATCAGTGCTCTTTCTTAGTAACAATAATAATGATGTTAATAAGAATAGTAGGCTCTATGTGCCGGAAACTGCCACTTTTCATTTACTAACTCATTTAACCCTCACAGATACCCTGTAGGTGTGTAGTATTATGGTTTCATTTTGTAGGTGAAGAAGCCATAGAGAAGCCAGCAAGTCAGTAAGGCTGTCAATATAATAAACCATGCTAGTTAATTTCAACCTCTCTTGTCAATGCAGCATGGAGGAATTCAAAGAGAACTCAGGAATCTCACCAACATCAGCTCTAGGTAATCATGGATTTTCTGCCTTGTCACTTCTCTTTCAGTCCTGTTTTTTTCACTTGCACAATAGGAAGTGACACATTCTAAGACTTTTATTGTGTCAAAGCAAAACTTGTACTGGATAAAATTGAACAGTCAAGGAAGACTTTGAAGGAGTGAAGAATGTGCCATTCCCAAATATACCAAATTGGTATATTGATCATTTTGAGTTGAAAAGTACTGAAGAAATATCAGAAAGGACTAGATGACCTGTCTCTTCCTAGATGCAGCAAACCTTAAAAACTCCTTCATCTGGGAGGGGTATCTTCCCTATACCAGAGATAAAATAGCCCTTATCACCAGAGACTGGGAAATTGGGGCTACAATGGACCTGAATAAATATACTTGCTGAAGTAATCTTTATTTTCCATTAGCTTTACACCCCTCCACACCACATGTATCTCCCAGTGACTTCCATAGAAATTTACTGTCTCTAACCATATCTTCCTTGTCCTGTCAGTTCTTCTCAAATATATCATTCCTTGTCTAAATAATATGAAAGCATCTTGCTTTGACCACTTCGAGCTTCACTTTTTTTGTAAGATTCCCGTGTACATGTTAAACTAATAAAATTTGTATGCTTTTCTCTTATTAATCTGCCTATTGTCAATTTGGTTTCTTGACTCAATTGAAGTGCCCACTAAGAGCTAAAAGGGGGGTTGGAGGTGGTCTCTGGGTCTGCCACACTTTATTAAAGAACATTGCAATAGGGAGGAGAGTGCAGAACTCAGTCTAAGCTTAACTCTGCTGAAACAAAGGGCTGAAGAGGTTTTAAGAGCTGAGATGGGGGCATTGTAGGTTATTTCTCTTTGCTAACTGGTTTCAATCAAAGGAAAACTAAACTTCCTCATATCTTCATGATAGAAGAAAGTTTTCCAACTTGGAAAAAGGTGCCTGCAAAAGCTGGGCTCCTACCTTTCCATAGAAACTGGGGATAGGAACTCTATTTTCCTTGATGGTGACATTTCCAAGGATGGCTCCCAGATCCTTGAGAAAGACATTCTTGGAGTATAAACCTGGCAAGAGGCTTTTAAGAAGATTTACTTCTCAAAGGGACAGAGGAAGAATTTGTAATTACAAGTTTTCTAAAGCAAATGCTCTAAGTAAAGAGAGGTCAGTGACCTAGAGACATGAAGAAGCCTGTCTAAAGTTTAGTCAAGCTGAGAGAAATGTTAAGGCCAATACTGTCTCGGCCAATTGTGAAGACTAAATAAATGTTGTGTTGCCTTGTAATCTGAAAAGTACTATTCAAGAGTCACTTCCTCCAGGAAACTCTCCTCGACCTCTTAAGTCTATTCTCTGAGCCCTTCTTCTCTGGTCCCAGAGTGCCTGATCTTTTCTCCATCATATGTCATGTTATATAGAGCTGCTAACAGCTTAAGTGCCCCTCAAAAGCAGAATAATATAGACAGATAATGGTACATCCATGCACATGGACACCATAGCCATTAAAGATTATGTTGAAGAAGAAATTTAATAACTTAAATTGTTTAAGTTATTAAAACATACAATAAAAATGTTTATGATAGAGTGTTACATTAAATAGAGGCAAATTATAAAACGCTATGAAAAATATTGCAATTAAGGAATGAAGTAAATAAACAAAATCCCGTGGAAGAATATATACCAAAAGGACAGCAGTTATTTTTGGGCGGTGGGGTTACAGTTTATTTTTATTTACTTCTTTGTGATTTACCATTTTTGTGGATTTCCTATGACAAAAATACATTACTTCCATCACTAGAATGGAAAACACAATTTTATACAAAGAACCATGGACAGAAAAAGTCACCAGGGCCATATTTATGGCTGCCCAGCCATAGTCTAATGGAGGCAGACACAGTACTTTATAATGTTTTATGAGTAATTTCTTGTCCTCCTTTTGATACTATCCTTCTGGTGGTCCAGATCTTGATGGAGAGCAAGGTGATGAAAAGGGCTCCATTTTTCCTGATCCACTGGTGTGTGAATAGCTGCCAGCCCTGCAGGACAGAGGGTTTGGGAGAAGTTGTATAACAGGATTGGGATTATGCTTTCTTGCTCTGGCTTCATCTGCATCCTTAATTGATCAATTAATTGATGGAAACATTTATTTCTATTATTTGTCCCCATGTACCTTGCCAGGAAGAGTTGTTGAGAAATGGCATGGGCTACATTGTGAGATAATGAGTGTGCATTCAAGGGGGTATTCAAGCAAAGTCTGAAGGGACACTTGTCAGGAAAACGATGAAGAATCTTCAAGCTTCATATAAACCAGCTGGTTACCTTTGTGGGATCTGTGGCCTTCCTCCAATTTAGTTTAAAGAGAAGGGGGTTTATTGGTAGGATAACTCTCTTTTAATCCCTGAACAAAAGAGGAAGTACAGCCAGGCTTCCTAGGTACTGGGAAAGTCATTCACAGTTGAGGAAGCCACTCTGACTTTTAGAGTTTTGTTTTCCACTTTTCTCTGTGGCTGCATCTTGGAGCCCTAGCTAGCCCTACCTCTAAGCCACAAAATCTCTCCTCCAGTAACTATCAGAAACAGTGGTATTCCTCAGGAGGGGGAAGGAGGGAGGGAGGGAGAGAGAGAGAGAGAGAGATGGAGAGAGATTGAGAGAGAGAGAGAGAGAGAGAGAGAGAGAGAGAGGAGACCAATCCAATCATGCATCTGTGGTTGGGGGAGAAAGGATTGACAGGCACTATCACAACAGGTTAAAGTAATGAAAAATATATTGATTGGTAAACATGCACAAACCTTCCTGGATGACATACTTATATATGGGGCAAATTTTCACACCAGTTTCTATTTACCTGAATCTACTTCATCACCTTTCCTTGGTCAAATTATTTTACATTGCAGTGGTAACTCAAGAATGCCATTCTACATGGGTGATTAGAAAAACATTCTGGGGTTGGCTCTCTGAATTGTTATTTGAAATACACCATCTAGAATCCAAATGGCTTCTATTCAGTTCAGTTACTCTGATTAGACGCATAAACTTGTATTTTTATGTTAATCTAAAGTCATTTCCTATATTTATTCAGTGGGCAGGGCTAGATAACTAGGGGATTAAAGACCTCTTTGAAAATACAGAAACCCTTAAAATATAAAGAAAACGCTGAGAGTAAAATTTCCCTCCTTTGTGTCACAGCAAGGCCTCAGGTTATGACTGCTGGTTCATTCTATAACCTTCGACAATATCCAGCCTCCCTCATCGTTGCCTTTGCCTGCAGCAGCTAGTGTTTCCTTAACAAATTATGCCACGTTTTTCATTTCCATTCACTTCATCACTTAATCAGCAGAGTTGTAATTCCTCTTCCCCTAATACATCTTCATTTTCGACCCCATTACCTGCACAGGCTCCGAAGGCTCACCTGTTCCTAGCATGGCGTTCCCGTTCTCAAGGTGCTCTCCTGGGTCTCTGACAATCTGCTCCCTGCTAATTGGTGCAGATGGGAGTAGGAGGATGAGCAGAGCACATGAGGGAGGAAGCAGATTTTCCCAGTAAGTAAAGGGCCCTTGGGAGCCCAGGCATTTTGGGGAAGCTGCTTTAACTCTATCAGGCACAGTGAAAGAGGGCTTTATGGAGTCTTATTCCAAGACATTTTTCTTGGCCTTAGAAAGGATATTTCCAAAGGGTATACTGGTCTTGACTGATCCTCTTGAGGCCTATACTTAAGCAAGCTCAGAATAATAATAATAAATAATAAATATCACTTATTGAGCCCAACACAATGCTAAGCACTTTGCACATAATCATTCATTCATTCATTCATTCACCATAGGAAACCTATGAGGTGTGTATTATTTTTCCTGCATCACATGAAGAACCAGAGTCTCAGAGACATTAAACAGTTTGCCCAAGTTGATGCAGCTAGTGGGAGGCTGAGTCAGGCTGAGACTGCAGATCTATCTGTCTCCAAGGAAAGTGTTCCCAGGCATTTACTCCACTGCCTGAAGTAGGTAGAGTTTATTTTTGGATTCTCTTTCTATCCCTTTAGGTAACCTCTTTCCTTACTTCTGGTATTCCTTGTTGTGATCAAATTTCCCAGGGCCCGTGCTGCATTATAGGCTTCCTGGGATTGCCATCCTGCAAGTATTTGGTAAAATAATCTCCATTAGAGTGGCTAAGATGGTGCCCCTCATGTGGATACTCAGCTAGAGTTAAGTGCTCTTGAGGACTAAAAGCTAATGACATAATTTTTAGTTCCTGTGTCTCAAAGCAGAGGAAATAGTTTTGAAATGGGAGAGTCCCTTTATCCCCCACACATGATGTGCAACAAGGGTGTGGCTTGTGTGTTTGGCCACCAAGTGCTTAAACTCCCCCCACCCCCACCCTGTTACAGGAGGGGGAGCACACAGACAGGCAGGTTGAAGAGCTGGAGCAAGTGCCTTGGGGCTCTGGCCCCACCATAACTTCTAGGGGTGGGTATCTGTGACTCCCAAAGCCTAAGTGGGCATGCGTTACAGTGTGCTCTTTTAGCTTTGCTGTCCACAGACTGCTTAAGTGTTAATCAACTCAGTGCCGTCTTGGTACCCAGGTCGTTTTCTGGCATCCAGGAAGAATTAGGTCACACAGGAACTTGAAGGATAAATGTGGGGGTTTTATTGAGTGGTGGAGGTGGCTCTCAGTGGGATGGACGGGGAGCTGGAAGGGGGATGGAGTGGGAAGATGATCTTCCCCTGGAGTTTGGCTGTCCAGCAACCAATCTCCTCTCCAATGGTCCCTAGCTGAACTCCTGTTGGTGTTCAGATGCTCCTTCTCTTCTCTCCTCTGCCGTGCTGTTCTGTCATTCTTCTGCTCTTCTGTTCATCTCCTCATCTACTTCTGGAGCCTGGGGTCTGAGGTTTATATGGGTACAGAATAGGGGAGTGTGGTGGGCCAAAGACAACTTTTGGGCTCAAAACCAGGAATGCCTGTTCCCATTTGAAGCCATGGGTTTCCAGGCTTGGGGGTAGGGCCTTTGCTGGGGAACCATCCTCTTCTACTCAATATTTTCCCGTCTCCCATTCATATCAGTTTCTGGTGAAAAGCATTGCCAGAACAACCCATATCATATTGGTAAGGATGTCTGTGACGGTTAATTTTACAAGTCTGCTTGACTGGGCTAAGGAATGCACAGGTAGCTGTAAAACAGTATATCTGTGTGTCTCTGTGAGGGTCTTTCCAGAAGAGATTAGCATCTGAACTGGAGAATTGAGTAAAGCTTGTAGCTCTCCCCAGTGCAGTGGGCATCATCCAATTCACTGAGGGTCTTAATAGAACAAAAAGGTGAAAGAAAGGTGAGTTCTGTCTCTGTGCTTGAATGGAGACATCCATCTTCTCTTGCCCTTGGACATTGCTCTTCCTGGTTTTCAGGTTTTCATACTTAGACCAGGTCTCATACCATCCTCCCGCTTTGCTCAAGCTTGTGGACTTGTACTGAATGATGCTTACCTAATTCTCCAGCTTTCAGACAGCTAATCCAGCCCAGAGGCTTCTGTAACTGCCTGAGCTAATTCCTATAAGTCTTCTATGTATAATATATATTTATTATATCTATATATTGATTCTGTTTCTCTAAAGATTCCTGACTAATACAGTTTCTGTTTTCCTTATATAATGACTAGCACATGGAAGGTACTTGGGAAATGTTTATTAAGTTGAATTACAGTGCAATCTCTAGTCTCAGAGACTCCTCAGCATTTGGTTTGCGTGGAATTAGGACATCATGGTACACTTTCAGGCATGTGGGCTACAGATCACCAGAGCTTTGGAAAATTGTAGAGCTACCAAGATTTTGGTTTGGAACCAGCCAGACCAGGCTCTGAAACCTGCTTCAAAAGAGTGAATTGCTTTAATAATGTGTAGTCCTGCTAGGACTCTGGGTTGTCATTGAGTTCCAGGGTTTCTGTTTGGTGGACATATGGCACTGGAAGGGGTTGGGAGTGCTGGGGTAAGGGTGAAAGAAAGCCTTGCAAGTCAGGCATAGGCATTCCAGCTCAAATTTCCTCATGCCTTCATTGAGTCCACAAATATTTATTGAGAATCTGGTATCAATCTGACACTCTTCTGGGAATTTGAATTAGAGTGGCAAGTCAAGCCCTCATGAGGTTTCCATTCTGGTGTGGGAGACAGGAAGCAAATAAACATGCTATTTCCAGATACCTGTAAGTGCTGTGGAGACAAACAGGTGACGTGTGAAGACAAAGTGGTGTGGAGGATCAGGGAAGGGTGTTCTGAGGCGGTGACTGTAGCTGGAAACTGAATGAATCTCTGGAGTCCAGAGCCTCTGGTATGGGCCTGCTGATTGGAGCAGATCCAGCAGGAGCTGCACTGTAGCAGTTCATTTTATGTGGATATTGCTCTGTTATTAGTCACATCTTAATTCTTCAAATTCAATGATAACACAGGATAAAATTTTTAGTGGGACTTTGACACAGTCAGCCTGCGACATGAGTGTTGCCCTTGTCATCCTGGGAGGCTTACATACAACTAGGCTCAAGGTAACCTATGGGAAGTAAAAGAAAGGTGGTGGAAAGGGCTGGATCATGGAGCCAAAAAAGCACAGTGAGCTTACTGAGAAATCTTGGTCAAATTATTAGGCTTTAGCAATCTTAGAGTTCTCATCTGTTAATTGGTAGAAGGGGTTGGGAGAGGTGGACGCTTGAAGGAAAGCATCCTAGTTCATCTCTCTGGTACTTCTGTTTATCCTCACCTGGGATGATCTGATATCCCTGAGATATCCCTGATCCATTTACATTTGTAAGAAATTATAAGTCCTGACATTTATGAACCTCCAAGCCTTATACATTTTATATGTTCTCTTAGCCCCACAACAACTTTACAAAATAGCAATCTTTATTATGTCAGTTTTATAAGTAAGGAAACCAAGGAATAAAGAGATTAGGAAAAGGAAAGGGGACCGACAGTAAACATTCACTATGTACAAGGAATTGTGTTTTGTGACTTTAAGGTGTGGTCTTGTTTTATAATCATACTAACTGCACTCTGAGTCTCTTAAAGTTCCCACTTTACAAATAGGGAAACTGAGGCTCAGGATAGTCTATGATTAGCTCAATAAATGTAAAGAAAGAGACAGAGCTGAAGTTTGACCCCAGCCCTATGCTGCTGCAAATGTTCCTTCTTTTTCCACATATCATGTGGGGATGCTGATGGGGGATGCTTCTCTACCAGCAGCAGGGACTGGGGCGCTCTTTTCTGCCCTAGCAGAGATACCAGCCCTGGAGGGCTCTTGATGTCTGTCTAGTTACAATTCTGGGCACTGTTTCCACATTCCTGCTACGTTAGTTATGTGATGACAAGGCCTAATTATACCTGTCAATATTACTGGTGAGGTAATAGTACCACCTACCTAGAATTTTTGTAAAAATTCAATGACAACATTTAAAAATGACAAAAATGAAATGCTAGATTTAAAATGCCTCCTCCAGGTATATATAGAAGGTACTTGATAAATGGCCTCTGTTACCTTTATTGAGAAATATGGCTTTTTTTTTCTTTTGGGTCTCCAGACTTGAGCTTAGCATTTTTATGTTAAATTAAATAGAAAATATGTACATTATGAATAAACCAAGCACATATTGATGATAGCCTAATGGATGAAAGAAGTGATCAATTCACAGCTTGGACTTTGGGGACTTGAATTCTAGTCTAGGTTCTGCTAGTGTTATGTGAGATCATTCAGAAATCACTTACCGTTTCTGGGCCTGTTTCCTCCCTTGTTTCATGGGGGAGTTGTCCCAAATGACCTCTACGGCCCCCTGTAACTATGGAATTCTTACATTATTGAATTCAGAACCAGCAAAATCTGAATTCATTCCCTGACGTTTGTCACAGCTTAGTGACCCTATCTGATGCCCTATCTGATCCTATAAATACTCACTTTCTTGGTATCCATGTGGGTTTCCATGTGTGGTCTCCAAATACCAAGACTGAGAGCACTGATTCCTGTTATCTGCCCTGGCAGCAGGATGATCAAAAATAGAAGTCTGGACCTAGTGATTAAACACACACACATAAAAATCCCCTGGTGTTTGAAAGGATTCAAAGGCACGATGAATCCTTTCCTTTTCCTAATCTCTCTATTCCTTGGTTTCCTTACCTATAAAATGGACATAATAAAGATTGCTATTTTGTAAAGTTGTTGTGGGGCTAAGAGAACATATATAATGTACAGGGCTTGGTATTCATGTGTGTAGACTGGATTTCACATTTTGGGCTTTAGGACATGAAAGGGTATCTTTCCTTTCCTGTCATGTTGTTTCATGTTCCTGATTTTCAACCAGGGGCAGTTTTGCCCCCTTGGGGACATTTCACAATGTCTGTAGACATTTTTGATTGTCACAACTAGGGGGAGGTGCTACTGGCATCTGGGGGGCAGAGGCCAGGGATGCTGCTAAACAACCTACAATGTACATAATAAATGCTTAACTGGTGCAAAAGGCAGTAGTGTTCAGGATGAGAAACACTGTTGTATGTGGAAATATATTTACAAGAGACAAGAATCTCCTAATACCAAGCCTGAGAGCACTGATTCCTGTTATCTGCCCTGGTAGCAGGATGCTCAAAAGTGGAAGTCTGGGCCTACTGATTAAACACACACACACATAAAAAATACTCTTGTGTTTGAAAGGATTCAAAGGCACAATGAGGGATGCTATTACAGTGCGTCAGACTTCTGCACAGAGGAAACACATTACCTACCTGTAATGAAGGATTTCTGAATAGATAAAGGCTGCAACTTCTACAGTGGAATGTTTTAGCTGGGGGCATGTGGATTTTAGCTGCATGAATGATATCAGCATTAATGGGAATCATTATGCTGCCCTGCATTGGAAATTTACCACCAAATGGATAACAATATCCCACAGTCAGAGGCCATTGAAAATCTGTTTCACTGGCAGAAGACATAGAGAAGGCTCGAGTGGGAAGCACTGTTGGCTGCCAGCTCATGAGTGGCTTCAGGCTGAGTGGTCTGTGTGCAGACAGAAGGGGGCACATAGGGCAATGTTATTCAATGACTGCATGAACCCAGGGTGGCATTAGGACAGGTCAGTGATCTCAGGTTCACCCCTATTCCCCTATGGAGCTTTTTCTGTTCATTTTGTAATGCTACCACTCTGGCCCCTGTCACTTCCCAAGGACCCCAGCTCTCCTGACACCCTCTGGGAAAGTGGCCTGATGGACTAATTCTCTCTAAGGTGTCAAGGATTCAGGTATTACCTTCTGCAGGATAATTTGTGATTTAAAAGTGTGTCACCAACAAATAATCCAAAGGCATGAATTTGAGGTTGTCATGAAAGCACTGGGGCATAGATATTTGTGTTTCTGGAGGGTCTGTAACGGTACTCTTAAGAATATTACCTGGCTCTGCATAAATCCCTCAGATCTTGATTTAAGCTGCTGTGGAGTGTTTTTGTGCATGTTGTAATTTATGGAAGTTCAATATGTAAAGCTGTAAAGAACTGGAGATGCTCTGTTAAAACAAGGCTTGGGGATCCGGGAGTCAGGCCCCTGGGTTCCTCCCCTGCACCACACCATTTGTTCCTGTTCTTTCTAGAAACATTTGGCTCCATGGAGCATAGCTCCTCAAGTGATAATAATACTTGTATAGAATTCAGAGTACCCGGAGAACACTGCTGTAGGCTGGAGGCAAAGACCCAGCCACCCTGAGGGCTGAGTGGATCAGTAATTGGGAACAGTCTGCCCTGGAAAGCTGTGCCAGGAAGCATAATATGAAAATCACTGCCCTTGGGCGACCTTGACAAAACCTGACAAGTCTAAAGCCCTGAAACTGAAAAAAGTAGAAGATATCAGCCCCATTGCTGACTGGCACCATACCGGAGTTAATGGGATTGAATTCATTGTTTAATTCATTAAGTAAATAACCACGGGTCACCTACTGTGTGCCAGTTACTCCTCTAGCTCCTGTGGAAATAGATGAACAAATCCCTGCTTTCGGGGAGTTCACATTCCAGTGGGATGGGAGTGGGAACAAGTTAACCAAAAATAAATGAATGAAATATGTAATCAGTGAGCTTCATAAAATAATGCAAAATGAGAGACTAGTGTATATTTGTAAATGTGGTGGTCAAATAAGATAGTCAGGGAAGGCCTTTCTAAGGAGGAGGCCTCTAACCCGGCTGAGACCTGAGTGACAAGGAGGATCCAACTATGTGGCGAGCTTGCAGAAGAGAGTTCCAGACACAGGGCACAGTGTGGGTAAAGGTCTTGAGGTGACACTAGGATCAGCATACTGAAGAAATAGCAAGAAGACCAATTTTTGTCTTTGAAAAGTTTTAAATCCCCCCTGTCAATATTTAGCCATTTTTGGTGATTTTGATATTTTTGGTACTTGATCCTTATCTAAAGCCTGTGAAGCTTATTGTAATCTCGCGTTGGCTTTTTCTGAGCCCTTCTGGAAGTGAAATGACTTGGTCATGCCATGATGTTTGGGAGCGTGGAAGTGGGAGGGCCAAGCACAAAATTCACTGGAATGATGCCAACTCATCTTTACCTAGAAGACAAAGGATACTTGCAGGTTTACAGACAAGCAACATTTTGGGCACTCCTTTTGAGGTATATTAAATAAATGATTTCATTTATTCTTTATAGCAACTTATGTGGTAGCTGCTATTGTTATTCCCATTTTATAGATGAGGAAACGAAGGCACATACATTGCTGGGTAATTGGGCAAAAGGTATACCTTACAAAGAGTGGGGGGGAATAGAGACCAAAGCCTGGTGAACTCACTTCTAAGCCCACATTCTGAAGATGACCAAGATATCCATGCCATTGTGTTCAAGGTGTCTAAGGGAAGTGATGCGATATAACTTTCCCTCACTTGAAGATCAAAGGCTAGGCTCAAACCACTAGTGGGTCCTGCTATCTTCTGGCAGAAAACTGTCACAGCCTTCATGAAACTTTGCAATGCTTCCTGTATTTAAACACAAGTCTCAGTGCTTGTTTTTATCAAGAGACAGTCTTTTCTCCTAGCCAGTAGGGAAGTACTCCTCATCATTACTCAGAATGTCACTTAGGCCACTCTCTCCCCACCAAGTCTGTTTATTAGGTGTGTGAGCAAGGGAGGATAGGATGACTTGAACTTCAAAACCCTGGATGCCTCCAGCTGCCTTTGAGCATGGCCCACTAAGCTCCCTGTACAGGTAAGGGATGTTTGCTACGTGCAGAAGTGACAACCTCCCATTCTGCAAAGACCTTTTCTCATTGCTCTTTCACTGTGTCATGGTGGTGACAAATCCCAGCCTTGTGATACCCGGCCTCCAATTCAGAAAATAATTTCCTGAGCTTTCCTATTGCTCAGTGATGAAGGAAGAAACTTCTTTCATTCTTCTTCACCCTTGCTTGTTGTGGGGTGATAAAAGATGAAGTTCTGGTGATGCTTTCCAGAATCTCTTGGGTTTAAACTTCAAAGTCCTAAGTTGGTGACTTTGAAGAAATATACCAATATAGCAGTGTTAATATTAAAACACAAAGGCAGGCATAACCTCTCAGCAAGACTCATTAGGGGATTAATTACTAATAGGAAGTAATTCAGATGATGGAAACCAAAAATTAATGCAAATGTTCACTATCTGAAAATTAACGTGGATTATATTCCCAAATAGTACCCAACACGGTTTCATTTTACCTTCCTTTGGGTCTATATCTTTACTGCTGATGGTAGTTGTCATAGTCCGTTCTGCTGCTATAGCAGAATACCATAGACCAGATGGCTTATAAACAACAGAAATATATTTCTTGTAGTTCTTGATGCTGGGAAGTCCAAGATCAAGGGTGCCTGCAGATTTGGTGTCTGATGAGGGCTGCTTTCTGGTTCATAGATGGCAACTTGTCACTATATCCTCAAGTGGTGAAAAGGGCAAGGCCCTGGGGCTTCTTTCATAAGGGCACTAATCCCATTCCTGAGGGCTCCATGCTCGTGACCTAATGACCTCCCTGAGGTCATTAAAAGATGAGGATCTTTTAATACCATCATGTTGGAGATTTTCAACATATGAATTTTAGAGGGACACAAACATTCAGACCATAGCAGTAGTATTAATGAAATTTATAAAGCACATTAAAGTCATTTGTAGCACTTCTTCACTTCTTATTCCCCCACCCTTTTTTGTTGCTTTAGGGAAACTGTGCCTCAGGCCCCCCAAAACAGTAAGTATTTGAAAGACTATGCAAAACTACAAAAAAAATTCAGCTTATTTCATTTGCATGTTTTTAAGACTTTTCTATAACTTCAAAAACTCTGTCTTTATGTGTCTTTATATTCACAATTTAAAAACTCAGCTGATACTTCAAGCATTTCGAATATGACAGGGCTTTAAATATTAACCTTAGGAGTGCTGATCAGTGGACACAAATACTTTGGAAAGTGATTTGTGTGTCTGGTACTAGTCTGCTTGCTTTCCTCCTTAATGACTAAGTCACTCCTGAAAATAAATGAGCCATTTACAGAGACACATGCAGACTTTCTGGCCCTTGGGGCACTGTTTTAGTGACTGGAGAAAAATAGACTGACTGTGCTGGTGTTGAGTCCAACCAATTCATCTGCTCTGTATTTCCCTTTGGCTATTCAAGTGGTATGAGAAGCAGAATAAGTTATTATTATAAGAGCAGAACTGAGTTCAAAACTCGTCTTCATCACTCACTAGCTGTGTGACCTCAGGCAAGTTATTTAACCTCTCTGAACTGTAGTTCTCTTACCAGGGGATTATTCTGAGAATTTTGAGAAACACCATCTATAAAGTGGCCAGTAGGGTGCCTGGTTCATAATTTATTCTCAACCAATGGATGACACAGAGACTATTAAGAATAAATTTCTGTTCCGTTCTACAAAATATACTGTATTCACTTTCCTTTCTACTAAAGATATAGAATGACAATGTGATGATGACAAAGCCAAACCGTTTAAGGGCAGGGATGGTGTTTAATTTATTTGCCTCCCTGGGGTTAGTAGAGTTCTCTGCACAAAGAATTTGCACCTATTTAATGATAAATGATATGACTGGAACTCAATAACAGATCTTTAGGACGGACTAAAAAACAATTCTGGAATTTCAGACAGTTTTGCAAAAGATTCCACAGAACTTCCACATTATCACAGGGCATGTGTTAAGGAAGAAACTGTATTCGGGAAATTTACAAAACAAGAATCAGCAAGTAAAGAAGATATACAGTCTTGAAATCTCTCACTATCCCCAAGGAGAGGTGGTCTGGGGCAAGAATATGCTGCTGGACAAACCATTTTAGGGCAGGAAACATGTTTCCCATTACTATGGTCTTTATGGTACTAAGGTGAGAAAGTGGCCTTGTCAATCGCATGTGGCTTTGGGGGAGAAGACAAATATACTACTTGAGCACCAAGTACTCTGGGTTTGGGTGCTGCTGTTTATAGGGGTTGTCTGGGAAAACTAGCTGCCCAGCACCTAGAGATTTCGGGGCCTGTGGCTCATTGCAGCATCTCCTACTGGCTGAGGAGGCCCCTAGACCTCTTCTCAGCTGAGTTATGGGGAGTTCTTTCTAGGAGAAAGGAGAAGTAAGCCCCAGTACCAACTAGCTCATTGTTCAGCCAATTCTGAGAGAACCCTCAGAGTCATTTTTAGACAATCCTGCTTCTCATAACCACATAAAACTACCTACAGATGACACATATCAGCATAGTATGATAAGTGACAATATTAGTATTGTTACTTTGTCACTATGATAATAACATTTTATATTTCTTCTTAAATACTTCTGTTTCTTAAATTTTTCTTTTACTTTCTCTGAAATTTTTACCAATACCTACTATTTTTCAAAGCTCCTACTTTCTATCAGTCACTTGACATAAAATTCTCTCAAGAATCTTGAAAGGTAGTCTTGATTAAATTCATTTTTGCAGATGAGACAATGTTTATCATGCAATTGCAATCATGTGTTGAAGTCCTCAGAGCAAGTATCTGGTCACGTTGGGGCTGAAATTCGGGTCTCTTTGCTTCCAGAGATTGAGCTCTGCCTGTTAGGTGCTTCCCTAGGGATACTGAAGAGGGAGGAAGAGTTGTGCCTTTGTTGACTTTTCCTTTTGCTAAAGAAAGCAGCAGAATGCAGTGGTTTTCTCCTTCCTCTGTGATGCTCAGAGGAGGTGGATGTTTGACACGCTGGGCAGACTGCATCAGCAGTGCCAGTTAGCTGGCATGCCCAAAGAGAAGGCAATTATGTCCACTCTGCCTGTGTGCTACAAAGACTAGCAAGAGTGTAGATAGGAATGTTAAGGATATCAGCCAAAATTATTCATGCATACCTGCAGGCCTCATAGTAATTCACTAACAGCCCATTTGATTCAGTTGGTCAACTGCATTAGCCTGAGCATGCTATCTGTCACAATGGCTTCTGCAATCATTAAAAAATTGGGTACCCCAAAAGCTTGCCAAAAAAAGTGAGCATCACCATTTTCACTTAGCACAAATGTTGTCGTAAAGAATGTCCATTGTTTCAACCCAATCCATTGCCTCTGTGGAACTTCAAACTGCTTCCTTAACTAGACATTTATCATGTCTTATGTCCGACATCTTACCCCAAATCTTGAAATTGCTGCAAAGCCCCAACCTATTACTAAAAAGGCCTGTCATTTAAGTGGGAACCTTTACTTGATGGTGAAGTGACAAGGAAAGGCAAGGTGACCAAAAGACGCATTTTGGGCTTAGAAAGAATTACACATTGGAAAAGCTCTTCTCTGTTCTAACTATTATTGTGACACACAGGGTAGGGAGGGGGGTAGGGAGGGAGGGAGGGAGGGAGGGAGGGAGAGAGAGAGAGAGAGAACAGAACGCAGTTTCATCAATATTTCTGGGACCCTCGAACATGCAAAGGCAGAGATAAGAAATTCTTAGTCTCTCAGTCGGTAACTTATTGATTGCACACAATGTTCATTAATGAGCCAACTGTGAGATGGCTAGGACCAAAAAGTTTCTATCCCCAAATGTGCTGACATGTTTAAAATGGAATGCTTTCCTGCAAGAACACCTGTGTGTGAAACTGGGGATAAAACTTTTTGGAAACTTTGACTTATTTCTTGGGCTCACCGTCATCTATTATTCACATTGATAATTAGCTGCAAGGCCTATTCACATCACAAACAAGGAAGGGGGAGGAAGAGTTCGAAAAAAATCCTGCAAGTGCTTTGCCACAAGTGAGTGGTTTTTGAAGGGGAGAAGTTTGTTACTAGATTGTTCTGACTTGTGCTTTGCCTGAGGAAGAGATGGGCAAGGAACTTCCTCAGAAGCTGAAGGCTTGGCAAAATCATTGTGCTGCAAATGATAAGGGTGACAGGTCACCATCATTTTGCACCATGGATTGAAGAACTCAGTAGTCAGTATTACAGCTGTAGCTGCCAAGGCATAAAATAACATCTTGGCTTTTTCTAGAATCTAAAAAGGTAAGCTAAAATGTGTACAAAGACACACATATTAATGAGGCTGTCACACAGCAAGGTAACTTGGATCCCATTATATAATTCTCAGAGCAGAGAAAGTGACTCCTTTGATCCATCCCACTGTCTAGGGCTCCCCCAGATTCCCTGCTGTGCTTGTCCAAAAATAATGAGGTCTCTGAGCAATCAAGAGCATGGTCCAAGTGACATGTGCATTTTAAGGCCATAAATTACATTTTAATGTTCATTTTCTAATTAGTGTCTAATATCAAAGCACATATGATTAAATACATATTATAGTACCAGGCACTGATCAAAGCATTTTGTACTCGTAAGCTTATTTGGTCCTCACTATAGCTCTCCAAAGGAGGTACTCTCTGTTTTACACATTAGAACACAAAAACATAGAAAAGACACTCGCTTCCTTTCCAAATCGAAGGCCCAGCTTGGCACTTCCTGGAATGGCAGCCCACTTTTTTTATGCTATACTGTGCAGACTTCACTGCTGAACTTCACATTGACCCTTGCTTGCCCTCAGACAGCATGAAGACTTCATCATTGCATCAGGTCTTTTTCTGATGAGAGAGCTATCACTTAAACTACTTTAAGTAAAAATGAGATTTTTGTTCTTTACCTCATATAACTGAAATGTTCAGGTGTACTTCCAGACCTAGCTTCAGACTTACCTGTTTCCAGATGTCCCAAAGACATTGTCAGAATGCTATTAACATCTCCCGCTTTCTGATCCACCTTCTGTGTTGGCTTCATTCTCATGCAGGATGTTTTTCCTGTGGTGACAGACACAGTCTTACCTTTTATCAGCTGAGCAATGCTAGCAGAACTTGCTGAAATCTGAAGTTGCTGTGTTAGTCTGTTTTATGCTGCTGATAAAGACATACCCGAGACTGGGTAATTTATAACGAAAAAGAGGCTTAATGGACTCAGAGTTCCACATAGCTGGAGAGGCCTCACAATCATGGCAGAAGGCAAAAGGCACATCTTACATGGCAGCCCGCAAAGAGAGAGAATGAGAGCCAAGCCAAAGGGAAAACTTCTCATAAGATCTCATGAGACTTATTCACTACCGTGAGAACAGTATGGGGGAAACTGGCCCCATGATTCAATTATCTCCCACTGGGTCCCTCCCACAATACCTGGCAATTATGGGAGCTACAATTCAAGATAAGATTTGGATAAACCAAACCATATCAGTTGCCTTAATAGTTTCTTCCCACCACAACTTCAGGTGAAATATGGAAAAGAAACTTATATTGGAAGGCTTGTTGAGGTTGTTGTATTTTAAACATTCATTTGTAAGAGTTCCTTTATGTTTGACCCTTTTTTTTTTGGCTGCTAATAAAATTAAGACTTAAAGGAGAGGCCTGGTGGGATAAGAAAAAGACCTAAATTGGAGGGTCAGATCATTTATTAAGTTTCATTTCTAATATATGTGTCTCTGGAGAAGTCTTGCTATATAAATGGAGTCATAATGGAATAGATGTGGTCACATTAGTTGATCTCTGAGGTCTTTTCTGGCTCTCAGGCTCTATGGAGCTGTCCAAGATGACTTTCGTAGGCAATCCTGAGTGTTTAATGAAAGGATTTTAACCTGTCACCCAGACTTTCTGGTTCCCAAACCCATAGATGATACAGAATCCAGGAACCCTTCTCATTAAGAATAACAGGAAGGCTGCTGGTGGGTTTTAGGGATTAAAGTCAGAAGGTATCTCTCTGGGATTGAGAAAAAAATATATTCTGACTGAGTCTGGGGAAGAGAGTGGTGATGAAGAAAAATAAAGGCATTAGGGTCTCATTCTAATTTGTTACCTTCACATTCTTTTGCTTGAAGGCTGAGTTCTCCATCATCTAAGCAGATTAAAGTAAAGCGAGAAACTGCCCTGTATGGGGGGCAGATGTTAAAGATATATAATTGCCTACTGGAGGGGTGAGGAGACTGAAAGTCAAGGAGTCAGCCTGAAGCTGTGGGGATCAGAAGTGGGAACCCAGGCGTGGAGAAAGTGGATGGACAGTGGGAAATCCAGAAATCCATGATCCCAAGGGAGAGGCACAGCATACAAGGTTGAAAAATAGCAAATGGTTCTTAGGCAGTTTCAGGTCTCAACTGTTCGGTTATACCTTATATTTTTTCCAGTTGTTTCTATAAGCTAGATTCCAATAAACTAACTTACAAGAGGCAAACCTACGAGCAAGAAAGTATCAACTTGAATGCCAATTTAAGTAATTTACCAAGGTAAGTTTAACTACCTATATAACTGGACTACAATGCCGGAAAAATCTATTCTGGAAGTGATTTTAAAATGAGAAGCTTGTCTGGTGAGCACAGAGGTAGAACAAACGGAGATAGTCTTAGGACATAAATGTTTAATAACAACGGCTGATAGCCCAGGGTGTCTTCACAAGAGGGACACACAGGGATTGGAGGGCTCAAGGTCATGAGCTAGGGCCCCACTAATCTGCCAATGCTAGGCTCTCTGATTCTGTTTTCCAAAGTCCCAGGGTGTCTCTTTCCCATCCCTTATCCTTGGCATACTCATTTTTTAGATAAGCTAGTACCTTTTATTATAGAGGATCCATTTTGAAAATCTTGGTTGTTTACTCCAAATCATTTTGTCTCTAAGGCATCTTCTGCATATATATATATATATATATATATATATATATATATATATATATATTTGTAATGGAGTTTCACTCTTGTTGCCCAGGCTGGAGTGCAATGGCATGCTCTCGGCTCACTGCAACCTCCACCTCTCAAGTTCAAGTGATTCTCCTGCCTCAGCCTCCCAAGTAGCTGGGATTACAGGCGCCCGCCACCACGCCCAGCTAATTTTTGTATTTTTAGCGGAGATGGGGTTTCACCATGTTGGACAGATTGGTCTCAAACTCCTGACCTCAGGTGATCCGCCCCCCTCGGCCTCCCAAAGTGCTCGGATTACAGGCATGAGCCACTGCGCCCAGCCTCTTCTGCATATTTAACATTGTTTAAATTGTGTTGGTTTTATAGAGTCATTCTCAGAATTCAAGCTTTATGTTTCTGTCATCCCTGTCTGTTTCTCTCACTTGTAAAGACATTTTGATTTACCAGATTCCTCTGAGAGTTAATGATGGAAAGAAAAAGAAATTAGCTTTATGTGTTCAGGAATTGTCCTTCCTGCTGCCTGACTAAAGAGAATTTTATGGCTGGGTGTGGTAGCTCATGCCTGTAATCCCAGCACTTTGGGAGGCTGAGGTGGGCGGATCACTTGAGGTCAGGAGTTCGAGACCAGCCTGGCCAACATGGTGAAACTCCATCTCTAATAAAAATACAAGAATTAGCCGGTCGTAGTGGTGCATGCCTGTGGTCCCAGCTACTTGGGAGGCTGAGGCATGAGAATTGCTTGAACCCTGGAGGCGGAGGTTGCAGTGAGCTGAGATCGTGCCACTGCACTCCAGCTTGGGCAACAGAGTGAGACTCTGTCTCAAAAAGAAAAAAAAATTACTTCTTATATTTACCCGCTGCTCTTTGAAGTGAGTTCTGCTATTGCTAACGGGGCTGCGATGGTCTTTGTGATTCTGGCATCTTTCGTTAGACTTTGCTTCTTGACTGGTAAAGTAAGAACTTGGAGCTAAGGGACCTGAAAAGTTTCTTCTAGTCTCAACATGTTACAGTTCTGTTGTTCTCCTTGGGCTGAGTTTCATGACACCACAGAGGTTGGATGTTGTAATAGAAGGTTTCACAGTGAAATTTTAATGGGCCATTTAGAGAGTGAGACAGACCCATTCTCATCATCAGTTACTAAATGCTTTTCTAACAATGTCAAGAGCTGCAATTACATTGCAAGGAGTGAGTGTGTGTGAGTGTGAATGAGTGAGTGTGTGTAAGAAGTGGGGGGTTGAGAGTTCATGGAAGTCACTTTTCTTTTTTTCTGGATAGCTGTTTTCAGTAATCATGCTCCAATAAACTTTGGCCTTGTAAACAGAATGATGGCAGTGATTCTATTGAAGTAAATTGGTTTGTTCTGAGACCCCAAAGGATAACAATCAAGTAATGTGAAAGAAATTGTTTTAACAGTTAATTAAAAAAAACGAAGCTAAACAAAACACCAAAAAACCTCCACCTACATTGGAAGATTAGTGACTTTTGTATTTCTTTTCTATTAAGGGTCTTTTAAAATAGATTTTGCATTTAGAAAATTAATGAGACTTACAGGAACATATTAAAACCCTACCAGTAACAGATATGCCCATTATAATAACACTATTTTAAAATGATGTTGGGGTATTATGTTAATATTAGGTTAATTTCAAATGGCTGTGGTATCCTCTTCCCTGAAGAAGTCATGCCAGCACCCCAAATTACTGCTGCTGATTACAAAATGAGAGCAGATTATTAAAATTTTTGTGACAAGAAAGCTATACATCAATGAATGGAATTAACATTAGCATTTTGTATTGCTGCCAAGTATTAAGCCTTGGCAGCAATACAAAAAAGTAAATTCACTTAAAAGTACACACACAACTTCTTTCCTGTGTTCATAATAGAGAAGCAGAAGAACTCAATGGGGAATCCAAGAGTTTCTTCACACTCTTTTGCCTAAAGACTGATTCCTCTCTGATCTGATTGGACTAAAGTAGGGTGAGGAACTGCCCTCGATGGGGTGCAGGTGTCAGGGATATCATCCCCATTATTGTCTACTGGAGGGATGAGGATATTGAAAGCCAGGGAGTCAGCCTGAAGCTGTGGGGATCAGAAGTGGGAACCCAGGAGTCAGGAAGGTGGACAGACGGTGTGAAATCAGGGACATAGCGTACAAGGTTGAAAAACAGAAAGTGGTTCTTGGTCACTTTCAGGTATAAACTGTTTAGATATACCTGCCAACACTAGGCTTTCTGATTCTGTTTTTCTAAGTCCCAAGGTGTCTCTTCCCCAGCCCCTCTCCATGGCTCACTCATTTGTTAAAGAAACTAGCACAGTCTGTGTTTAATGAGGTGCCAGACAGACTCAACCCCCCGTGTTTCTCCATGTGGATCTCCATGGTAGCTGTGAAACGTTGCAAAAGTTGCTTCCTCTCCCTTCCCTTCAACTCCCCCATTCATAGTACTGAACCAGCAGTCAGTACTATGGGCAGAGAAGCTATGAGGCTTACCTGATTTTTCTAGAGTGCTATGGTATCCTTGGGTGGTAGCCAGTGTCGCCAGTGGGCACTATGATGACTTGGTGTGCACCTTGAATGGCCCTGAAACTCAGGATGTTTTGTGGAGTTGTGTGCTGACAGATAACCCCTTCCTGTTACTGGGGTGTGTCAGGTACAGAGTGATTTTGGAGACCACAGTGGGATGAGAAGTGCCGATTTGCTCATCCTCCTGACAGATGCAGGCATGAGAGACAATGTGCTTAGATTTTATCCCTGTGTGCAACTCCTAGAATGGTTTTGAGAGGGAATAGGCAGCTTGCCTTTAGGTAAATATTTTGAAGATTTTCTATTGTTGCTTAAAATTTTTTAGGTAGAAGTAAGCACAATGCCTAATATATTCATCTCACATTTCATTAGTTTATTAAAGGGTGGGAGTTTTACATTCCACAGAGACCTATTAAGGGGAATAATTTTATTAAAATCCAAAGCATTATTTTAAGGCATATAAATTAATATTCTTATTTGTGAAGTGCTCCCTCTCCCTGCTTAGAATGCTGCATTGACAATTAAAATATAATAAAGATGATTAATAATGAATAAACATAAAATTAAAATATCATAAAATATGCAATTAAAAAACACTAAAAACCCTAGCTGAGCAGAATCATTAGAAAGGGCTAATCATGACTAGAAGAGAATTGCTTCAGGAAGACGATGTTGCTAAGCATTATTTAACCATGGAGAGTCTTCAAAAAAATGCCGAACTCATGACTTATCAGTGAGGATAACGTGAATCTGGTTAGACCCTTGATGCCCTAAATGAGAAAACAAAAGTGACCGGGGTCACTTCCATAATTTGACCTTCCTGTTATTTCTGTGTCATAAACAGGCCTACCTCAAACCTGAAGGAAAAGTAGCCAGATGTGTAGTCAAGCATGTACTTCTGGTCATAATACATTTTAATGTTATTTTATGAAATTTAATCCTGTTTACATAAATATCAACATGCATGTGTTGTTGAAACCAGCTCTCTAAAAAATGGACTAGGTAACCTCTGAAGCCATTTCCTGCTTCCGAATTCTACCACTTATTAAATAGGGGGTCATGAAGTAACAGAAGGCATTGAACAAAGATTTAGGACCCCTGGGTCTCGGCCAATAGCAGTGGGATCAAAAAAGATGGTTTCATATTCAAGGTTTCAGTTTTCTTATCTCGAAAATGGGAATTCCTCATTGATTGCTGTGAGGAACAAATAAAACCGTATATGAAAATGTTTTAAAAGTATATATTTCTAGAAACCATACAAATACTATTTCCTTAGCTCATAAGGTGCTGAGATCCAGAGTTGACATTTAAGAGCTGTCACTCTGGGTGATTGCTTTTAAGAGCAAGTTGACTCCATTTTCTCTCTTGATTTCCAATTTTCTGTTTCTTTTTTTTTTTTATTGATCTCAAAATTTATGTTGTCTTTGTTTCTTTGCAATCTCAAATTCTTTCTAAAAAGAAATAGGGTGGAAATAAATGAAAACTTAAAAACTGATTTCATTGTTTTATAAAAATCATTTGGCCCACAGAATATCTAAATTGGAATTATAACTCATTGTACAGGGAATTTTATATTTTTCTATTAGAAACTGATGCCTTTGTAGTTTTAAAGGTGGTTTGATTTTCGAGATGCTGCTAGTAAAATGCCCTGGGAGGCAAACACATTTAAGTTCTTGCCTATTCCTTTTATGTATTGGAGAGAGAAATTTTGCTTTCTCACTGAACTGGTATTTGAGAGGGTGAGGCTCTTAGGACGCTGAAAATAACAACTTACCTTGTGCCAGATGTGAAGTGCTCTGTCCAGTCCTTATTACCATCCTGAAACGTTGGCATTGTGAGTCCTCTTGTACATGTAGGGAAATTGAGGTGTGGGGAAGTGAAGTTACTCAGGTTTATGTAGTTGCAAGATTACATAGCTGGGAAGCCTGGAAGCTGGGATCCAAATCATAGAGAGAGGAGAATCTATCACCAAAAATGGGGACAGACAGGCATTGTTCAAACCTGTCACGAGTTATCCTAGGAACATCACTTTTCTTCTCATCTGACTTAGAAGGGCAGACCCCGTGGACTGGGGAAAGGCATGGTTTTACTGGATCGTGTTTCATGGATATTAGGCCATATTTGTACCCACCTCTCATCACGGTGACCTTTGCTGCTCCGTTCAAGAAACAGAATGAATGAGCTTGTTACTTTCCTCCTCCTTTAACTATCACCTCTGCTCTTACTGCAGAGAGTAAGAATGTGAGATTTGAATCATGCAGCTCTTCACCACTCTACTTCAGTTTCTTTATCTGTGAAATAGGAATAACAGGAGGATTAAATTTGGTAAGTCATGTAAATACTTAATGCCTAGCAAAACCAAGGGTTCAAACTAAACAAGAGAGTTAGAATAAGCAAATAAAGACTATCAGAATGTCTGTGGTTTGGTTAAAAGCTTTGCAGTCTTGGACCTGGCTGCATTGGATTAATAAAAATTTCCATAAAAAAGCACAGTAGCTTAGTACTTCCAATTTCCAAATAAAATCTGAGTATTGTGATTATAAAAAAAAACAAGAGTTCAATAAATGTTAAGTGTTACTGCTCTAATATCCTCATCCACTGGGAACAACTAGAGTGTACAACACTTGTGTATTCTGTGATTGAACTCATCGTAGCTTATGAGCCCTTCCATTTTCCCATGTGTCAGGAAACGGAATCTTGAGCTACAAAGTTCAAATGGTTTAAAGCTTAGTGTCTTTTGGTTTGATATTCAGTGAGATCCAAGGCTCTACTCTTCCTTCTCTTCTTCCCCTTCAGGATGGCATCTGGGTTAATGGGGAGAAGATTTGCATATGTAATTCCTTTCCTAGTGTTTCAGTCCATCCGTGGTGCTATGACAAAATACCATAAACTGAGTGCTTATTTTTATAGCTCTGGATGTCCAAGATCAAGATGTTAGCAGATTCAGTGGCTGGGGAGCACCTGATTCCTCTTCTTGTCTTTCTGTTTTGTAGACTCATATGGCAGAAGGAGCAAAGGAACTCTCTGGGGTCACTTTTCTAAGGGTACTAATCCCACTGATGACGGCTCTGCCCTCATGACCTAATGGCCTCCCAAAGGGCCCACTTCCTACTACCATCGCCTTGGAGGTTAGGATTTTAATGTTTGCATTTTGTGGGGACACAAGAATTCAGTCCACTGCATCCGAGTTTCTACCGGCTCCTAATTTCACATCATCACTGCGTTGGTCCCCACTGTTACCATTGTTCAAGACTGGGTGCAATGAGAGCTGGGAGCTGGCAGGGCCCTGGGAGGCATCCACACCTCTGTCTGGCTGGCTTAATGTCAGGGGTCTCAGCTGGAACAGTGGTCCTGGATGATGTGGTGCATGTAGGCCCCCCATTCCCAGCGATACCCCAGTAGCATTCAGCATTACTTCTGCTTTCTGGTGAGGGAGCTGTCACTTCTCCCTTTGGGCTCTGCCAGCCCTCAATGCCTACCTTCTGGGCTGATGTTCGGAGTGGCATGCCAGGACTATGTCCCTCTACTCTCTATGCTTCCCGCTTCAGGGGTCCAGAGATATACCAAGTGGCCTTCAGTGCCTCCAGAGCACAGGGAATGGGACGGATGCCCCTCTGTCAGTGAGACAGACTTCAATCTGGGTCCCTCACAGCCCACTGTGGGGGGCTAATTTGTGAGCCTCTCAATTGCAGACGTCTTCAAATAAAAAGTGGATGCTAGTGTCCTCATTTTGAAATTGACCACACCTCAGGGTATATTCTCTCACTGGCACCCAGGAATCACCGAGCAGTGCTGCATGTATTTCTCTTCCTCTCCCTCTCTCAGCTCCACTCAACTCTTCCCCAGGTTCATCCCCGCCTTTTTTCCAGGAGTGGCTGCAGAAGTGAGGTCCACTGGAACGTCTCTACCGTCAGGGTCACAGTCTGCCACCTCGTTCACCTGAAGGGGTGTGTTTGGCACCTGAGAGGGATGCTTCTTTGAGTGTCAAGACTGAAGAATAGAGTCCTTCTCTTGTTTTTGTTAGCTTGTTACCATTTATTGGATGCTTACCATGTGCCAAGCACTGAGCTCTGTTCTTCATAAACAACATCATATATCCTGAGAGCTCTTCCTAGGAGGTAGGCATGGGTACTCTGCTGCTTGTACAGAGAATGAAGCTTGGAAAAGTTTAGTGACACAACCAGGCCAAAGAGTGATGGGCCCGGGACTCACATCCTGAGGGGTTTGGCCCAAGTGACTCAGTAAGTAATTGGGAAGCTGAATATCTCATGAGGGGGAGAACTAGATTGTATGTTTACCCAGCTTATCTCTCTCTCTCTGTCTCTCTCCCCTCTTCCTTCCCTCTATCAGCCTCCCACCCCCATTTCTCTCTTCCCATCCATAAGAAAAGTTCTTGTCTAAAGCCACAATTAATTGATGATTCATGGTTGCTTCCTGTTCCTATGTCTTAGTTGTGTTGTTTTTTCTTCCTGGAATGTACTGTCTCTATCTAGAAAGCACCAACTCATTTTTTACTGCCCATATTTCATTTTACTGCCACCTCTATCACATCATCCCCCATGTCCTCCTTTGGGAGTGGATTGTTCACTTGTATTGTGCTTCCACAAAGCGTTTTGTGTGTACACTGTTATAACACTTCAGCTGTGCTGTGGTTACCAGACCTCTCCTCTTCTGATAGTTTTTTGCCTCTAGGTTAGTACAATTCTGCAATGTATATGTATTAGATATACATGGAAAGTATATAATATTTTACAGTCAACATGTACATTGAATGTTACGTTTCTTTGCTCTACTTCCCCTCCCTCAATGTTATTTACATGTTTTCTAATAGATAACATGTTCAAATTAGGAAATGTGGTCAGTGCTTACCTTTGAATCTTGCTTGGTATATTGTGAACTCAGGGGTGCAGGCATAGGTGAAATAATTTTTCACCTCTTTAGTCCCAGGCTCTGGACAATTTGTCTGGCATGTAACAACCTATTGAATAAATGAATAAATAAACAAAAGAATAAGTGGTGTACCAAAAATAATGTGGTTAGAAGTGAAATTTATTTAACTTACAGCTTCACATGGTGTTCGCCATTTGCTTGGAAATTTCCTTCTACAACTCTCTAACTTGGAATTTTTATTTTGGGGAGCCAGACGAATCTTTACCAACTAAATGTTTGACTTCTCACATATAGTGGCCACTTATTAACTATTACACTCTGTAGGTCAGTCAGTTGAATCTTGATTTATTTATCAGTAAAAATGGGATAATAGTATTTATCTGCTTCAGAAATTTGGAACGGTTTATAAACTGTCAAGCACTATGCTTATTTAAGATATTTTTCTTAGGATTACTACAAACTTCACATGTTCCAGAGCTAACCTAGGTTGCTAATTTTTCATTGACACTCTCTTTCGGGTTGCTCACAGAGTAGCTTCCTCTTCTTCCTCCATCCTAGCAAATTTTTTAAAATTTATTTTTATTTTTTAGATATTTACCCCTCTCCACGCAGCCATATGCCTCAGCAGAAGCTGATTACAACCCTACAAGGGTAGCAGGGAGATTTCCATTTGTCTTGTGAGTAATGTGATAGGAATAGTCATGGGATCCAATTTTGGTCAATGAGATGTGAGGGGAAAGATTCTGAGAACTCCTTGGAAAAGTTTCTTTGCTGGCAAAAGAAAGGTGCAAATTCTTGCTCTAAGACATATGTTTGCTCAGGTTCTGGGAGAAAACTATAGTCAGGGGATTACAAGCCTCATTAATAGTAATAAAGAGCATGCATTCTTCAAAGATAAATGAACAACACATGTATAAATAAAATAGAGAGAGTGCCATGGGGAGTGATTGCCTCTCCTCTTCCTGTGGGCATTATTATCTGGATGTGACACTTGCTTTAGTCATCATGCTATCATTCAGAGGTCATATTGGTTCTGAGAACTCTGTAGAGCCAAGGGAAGCAACTTGGATGTCTGATAACATTTTGAGTCACCGAATCATTCAACCCGGAGGCCTACCTGCCCGGGACTACCAGTTATGTCAGAAAATATAGCATCTTATTATTTGAGCTAGGCTGAGTTAACATTTCTGTTGCCTGAGACAGCCTTCATTTTCACCTTTATATACCCCAATTGCTACCATCCTCCTCAATAAACAATTTACCTCTTATGTCTCTTCACAGTTTTTCTGCAATGCTAATATTCTCCCCTAGGAAGGGATCTCTTTTGTTTGTAGTGTCATTGAGTTTTCTGTGTATGTGTCTCCTATTTGTCTTAGCTTAGCTCTATTTCTTAGGCAGCTCTGGGTCTTTCTAGGCACCTGTATTCTAGTGATTCCTCAACTCAGTGGGAGTCTTGGCAACAATGAGGCATAATCTATGGCAGGACACATATGGCTGTATAGTGACCAACACACTCTTATCTTTTGGCTCTATGTTACCTTGATGAATGTGTTCATTCCTTCATTAACTTATTAATTTACAAATATATATAGAGAGAGCAGCTTCAGCAGTAGGTACTAGGTCAGCTTGTGGGGATACAACAAGGAACAAATGGAAAGATCATTTTGAAGTTTAGAGAGTTTTTTTCTGGCCAACCCAGGAAGAGGATGAGTTCTGAGAGAGTTTAAGAGAAAGGGAAGCATTTCATTTGCCTTTGACTAATGAATGAATGCTGCCTTATCAAAAGCAAAAAAACCCAAGAGTTTTCTCATTATCCATAAAATTAAAAATAATGGCTTAGGTGAACAGTCATCTTTCTCTGGCCGAATGCTAAGCTCATTTCCACTTTCCCAAATCTCCTGGAGAGAAGAACACCTCTCCAGTGTCAATGCTACCTAAAAATGCAGGAACTGATGACCACGAGGAAGCAGGCACTGGTGTCTCTGATGACTTGGATAGAGGAGGTAGGAATACTGGTAAAGAGTTAGAGACTGGAATAGAGCCATCATAGGCTTCCAAAGGCCAATGCTTTGGAGGAAGCCATTCATTCTGTGTATTACATCTTGAGGAGTGTGGGACTGGATGTTGTCTAAGCTCCCTCTGAACTCCTGCCATTTGAAATCTTATCATTATAGTTAATAAAGTTCAGAATCAACCAGGAGACAATGAACAAATACCAAAAACAAATCACCCTAGGCTAATATAAGGAAATGATTTAGTTGATGGTTAGAGACATTGAAAGAGAAATAAGAACTCTGGAACTTTATAAACTTTGAGAAGTTATTTTAGGTGCAAAAGTCCCGGTTTTTTTTGCAATGGTGGCTAAGGCTCATACAGATTTTCAAATCACCTCTTCTTTCTAGCAGTGGCAGCTCACAAATCAGTGCTTATTGGCCATTTTCTCTCTGCTGAGAAGTTTTCTCACCAGGTTTATGGGAGAGAAATGGCTACAACCAGTCCTTCACTTATGGGCCCATGGATCCTGTTGCTTTCTCTGTGCTTAGTTCTTTAGGCATTTCAGGTTTCAAGCCTCTTGAGTGTGGCTATCAAGAGGCTACTTGAGTGCCATCTCCCCACGTTCTGCACATCAAGCCATGAGCACATATCCATGGACAGCATGTCCACATAATGGATCATTCCAAACTGGGACACTCTGGAGGGTGCATGAGGACACTATTAATAGTAGTGCTGGGGAACAAGTGCAAACTGGGACTTTCTTGAGCAAACTAGACCTTATGCATTCCTATCCATTGAGCCCTAGCTATGTAGAAGTGAAGAGATTACATATGATAGAGACATAGGTACCTAACCAGGTCACCACTTCTAGTAAGGAACCTTTGTCCCTATTTGTCAACATAGCCATCTACACTCCACCTCCCATGCTCTACAAATCCCTTCAAATGTCTGATTTGCTTGCTTTGTTCGAAACAACCAATGATGGATGGCTAATTGCCTCATAGGAAGTCCCTTCAAGTTGTCAATTTGCTAAAAATTAGGTAAATAAATGAATCATCCATATTTCATCCCCCTATCTCATAAAAATTCATTCTACTCTTTGGCATTTTCACTTTCTCCACGATTAATTCCACCATTCAAAGAAAACAAACAAATGAGAAACCCTTTAAAATCAGTGAAATAGTTGTGCTGCTCATGCTACTCTGTGAAAAAGGCAGTTGATAAAAAAAAAACCATGACCTGATCTCAAACATTAAATGGTTCAGAAGTGAGATCTTCATAACCTGATTGAAGGGATCACATTGAGAATTGTTTTTATCTTAGCTTATATGCTTTCCAATGTGTCCTATCCCCCCAGCACAGAGCTTTACTCTTGAAGAATATTAAGCATGGATTTCTAGTTAACTAGTTAATACTATGGATAGCTTCAATTCTATATTTTCAACTTATTGTTTCTGGCAATGAAGGGTATTAAAAATGAACTTCAGTTTTATAGCAAATAATCTGACTATAGAGATAACCAAAAAAAGTGCTGCGGTAATTGCCTCTATGCATACAAAACTGTCTTTACCATGGAGGAAGAGGAAATTTCAGGGCATTTCAAGATATGCAAGTTAGACGAAAGGGTCGTGATTCTTTGGCTTGGAGGGTTTAATCTGCATATTCTGCTTGATCTAAAAATTTTAAGTGCCTTTTATACCCATAAGCTCTCTTCTTTCTAAAGAGGCTATCCCTCCCTAGTGGTAAGTTATTCATAGAAATATTGCATATAGTAATTATAGTAAAAATAGCATTCTACATTTGCATAGCAGATTATAGTTTACAAAGTAGTTTTGCATACTCATCATCTTATATGACCCTCTCCACAACCACTGAAGAAAGTGTTTTTGGTAGAGAATGTTATTAATTCACAAAACTTGACTTTTTTTCCTTCTGGGCAAACACAAGCTATTTCCCAGGTTTCCTTGAAGTTAGGTGTGCCCATGTTCTGGCCAATGGAATGGGCAGAAGTGAAATATGCTATGTTTTTTTTTTTTTTTTTTTTTTTTTTGAGACAGAGTCTCACTCTGTCGCCCAGGCTAGAGTGCAGTGGCATGATCTTGGTTCACTGCAATCTCTGCCTCCGGAGTTCCAATGATTCTCCTGTCTCAGCCTTCTGAATTGCTGGGATCACAGGTGCACGCTGCCATGCCCGGCTAATTTTTTGTATCTTAGTAGAGACTGGATTTCACTGTGTTGCCCAGGCTGGTCTTGAACTCCTGAGCTCAGGAATCCACCCATATCAGCCTCCCAAAGTGCTAGGATTACAGACGTGAGCCACTGCGCCTGGCCATGCTATGCTGTTTTTAAGCTTAGCCCATTACAAACTCCTGCCGTTTGTCATGCTCTGATTTTCCTCCATCAACCAGTTGGTTGCAAAGAATCCATAAGATAACTTCAATAACCCAAGGCAGGGGGGTCTAAAAACTACTGCCAGTTGGTAAAATCTCGCTTGCCACCTGTTTTTGTATATAAAGATTTATTGAAACTAGCCACACTGATTTGTTTACTATTGTCAATGGCTGCCTTTGCACCACAACAGCATAATTGAGTAGTTGTGACGTATGGCCTATAAAACCTAAAATATTTGCTATCTGGCCCTTAACAAACAGTGAAAGGGCTGACCAATACACAAGATTAAAAGAGCCTGGATCCCTGAGTCACTGCAGTCCTCCATGCAGTGACTCAGGGATCCAGGCTCTTTCAATCTTGTGGATATGAATCCTACTAGAAATATAATCCTAATTGTTATTGGACTCTGTCCATTTGGGACCTACAAACTTTATCTTATTTGGAGGAATTTAGAATTGACACTGTGAGGAGATTTTGGGGGTGAGGAGTCATTGAAGGCAAGGGACATATTGAAGTAGAGCAAGCTAAACATCCACACTTAACTGTTACATCAAGAAATGACCTTCCATTATGTGTAACCACTGAGGTTTCAATGTGTTTGTGTCAGTCACTCTCCTACCTTTATTAACATAATTTTCTTATATTCAATGTATAGATGAGGTAATGAAGATCAGATAAATTGTTACTTATTTAAGCTTACTTCATACTAGTTAAGAAACTAGTAGTTGTAGACAATGTAGAAGCTTAACTAATCCAGGTATTTCAATTCCATTGCCGATGTACTTTTCAACACATCCAAGATATCAATACTGAACTTATTATATCAAGAATATTTAGTACTATAAACTAAACACAGTACTTAAATGCTTAAAGTTTAGTCAAGAGTAATATGCCTCTCAAAGCATCCAACAGGATACAGAAAACCATATTGGAAAAAGCAATGTTGCAACATCCTCTTTTTTTTTTTGTATACTGATAAAATTGGGGCTTGGTGACGTTAGTTGATTTTCAAAAATAGTGATACAGATTATGATAATCAAGTGATAAAAGGTGTTATAGAGGATTAAATGAGGTCTTCGAATTATCGTTAGTGTCTGTCTCTTGAGCCAAGTCAACAGAAAGAAAAAAAAATGAAAAAAAGAAATCTGTAAGGCAGTTGCTACTGTTGTTACCAAGAGAAGATTTTTAGTGTAAGAATAAGGCTGTGAGGAAAATCACTGAGGCTTCAACTGCCTGATGTTTGGGTTTCATCATCTTTGAGGAGGGATCTCTGGGATATTCGGTTTAGAGAACATCTTGGTGATTTGCAGACATGTTGAGGCATTGTTAATGGGTACCTTCTGTTGGGTAGAATCCCACTAAAAATATAATCCTAATTGTTATTGGGCTCTGTCCATTTGGAACCCACAAACTTCCTCTTGCTTAGAGGAACTAAGAATTGATACTGTGAGGCGATTTTTGGGGTGAGGAGTTATTGAGGGCAAGGGGCATATTGAAGCAGTGGAGACTTGGACTGTCAGGATGCTGTGCAGAATGGGCAATAAAAATCAGAGACCAAATTATGCAATAATTCCCAGAACACTAGAGGAGATGGGGCAGGAATGTATTCACTAATTCCACATGAAACAGTTGATGTCTTTCTCATTATATACCATATTAGCATAATATGAATAAATCCTGGGACTCTCCTTAGCCCAGTCTCACTGCAGAGTCATAGTCAAAGGACTATAGTCCAACATCCTGGAGTAATAAGAATGTTATAGTTTTATTTGAATTTATTGAATAACGTCAAACGAGTGCCATTTTATTCCTTTCATTCTCCTAGCTGCTTGCCCGTATCTACTCATTTGTCCCAATTTTTGTTTTCCTTTTGTCTTTTAGTTTTCTGTGAAATGCTTCTCTACACCCATTTCTGTGGACTCCACTTTTCTTTCCCCATCCCATTTCTCTTTGATTACCCTGCAAAATGCTTCCTTTGTGGGCTTTATGGGTGTGTGTTTGTTGGGGGGGGAGGGGAGTCATGAGGGTTAGGAAAAAGGAAGAGGCTGTATATACTTATACATTAATTATTTTTGTCCCTATTGATTTAGAAAGGCAAAAACTAAGAGAAAATATTTGGGGATAAAGTAAAAGTAGATTATAAAATCCCTGTTGCAAACCAACTAGCTTTTGACTGAATAGTAAGCAGAAATCGTTAGCTTTATTAGATCAGGAACCAATAAGCCTTGATCATCTTTACTTTGAGGTACGTGGCCTTTGCAGGGTCCATTGAAGGTTACATTAGGGTTGCCTGAGAATAGATGTTAAACAGACAGTGCTTTTTACTTCTATAAGCTAATAAGATATTATTAGGTGCATTCTAAAACATCTCTCCACCCATCACTTATTCCTGACCATCCCATCATCTTCCTCTTTTCACTCTGGCATGGAGACCTAATCTAGCCAAATGAGCTGAGAAATAACATTTATTAGAACCAGACATTAAACAAAGTGACTATGAACAAATGGTGTTGCAGCTGCCTTGCCAGTACCTACTGTCACAAAATACTTGTGGGATAAATAAAAATTAATACAACCTGGAGATGATATTTAGGAGTCTTGGCCTTGACAATCACGTAAGTATACATGAGGAAGTTGCATCCTTGGAGGTAACCCAGTTTAATTAATTGGAGCTTGCACTAGAGAAGAGATCATTAAAAACTCAAGCTAAATGAAATGGTACATAATCATAACAAAAGCTTCTTCTTTTTACCAGCCTGAAAGGGAAGTAGCTTTGAATTTGGGAGTATATTCTGTTGGACCACACATAAGCTCTTTTTATAGGTCAAAAATGGTTGAGTATCAGGAATTTCATGTGGTGTCAGCCTGATGTGCATTTTGCCTTTGATTGAAACAGTTTGTAAGACATTTAGTAGTCATGTTTAAATGCTGCATTTGAAATTCCACATTGGTGGGGGAAGCACACTGGTTGAGGCTAGAGCATAGTATGGATTCAAAATCCTGTTTATGCATTTTTTCATTGTACTACCTTGGAGAAGGTAATACTACTTATCTTGCCTCAGTTTTGTCATCTGTAGAATGGGAATTAAATGTTTTTCGACTTTGGGGGAAGGAGGATTGCAATAACCTGTTAGAAAAATGCTTACCTGGCACAGGGCCATCACACAAGTGGGCATGTAGACCTTCCCAGAAAAGTGCTTATTTAAGTTAACACAGATGACCACAATTGAGTCACATACAGTTATTAGAAACAAGTGGACAGCTCCATAATCAAGCAATACCATATCATTAAATAACACTTAGGAGAGACTTCTATTTGCTGGGCATTGTGTGAGGGGCTAAGGATGGAGGAACACAGTCCTTGCAAAGTGTCAATCACCCTGGGTTTTTTTCTTTAGCTTCAAAGAGCACTGGCTGGAATTCTTACACGTTGATGATTAATATCTAGGTACTGGGTAGCCAGAAAATGCATTTTAAAAATATCAACAAATTCTGTATGATTTGGCTTTAGAAAGAAGCATTGATTTCAGTGGGGAAACTTTTGTCTCTCAAGGTTATGTTTGTGAGATATTAAGCTACAAACCATGGGCACGAGGTCACGCATTTTACTCACTTAGGCATTCCTCAGGTGCAGTACCATATGTGACTGTGCTCAGCTATCCAAATGAAAATGAAAGATTGCCCAAAATCGGATTTGTATAAGAAATTACTTTGCAAGTCATAGCTGATTTCTCAGTGTTTGTTTTTCTCTTTCAGCTGAACCATTTCTTTCTCTTGGTCTGAAATCCCCTAGATGGCACTAGAGAATACTATATTTAAGTGGTTTATATAATACCCTTCAGTAAATGAGGGCAAGTAATTTTTATTTTTTTGCAAATAAACATTAATAAGAAGTTGAACAGGATGGAATGCAATGTGCGTGGTTAGCATTTATTCATTCTTTATTTAAAAGATATAGTAAATGCTCCTTGAAAGTGAATGTAGGTAATTTAAATGTGGGTGCCTCACAATCGGTCTTAGATATTTTAATTAGAATAAAATTCATTTGGTGCAGGCAAAAAGACACAGCAGAGATCTTGAGGCTGATTTTTGGCTCAAATGACATTTATATGAGAGCCATAGAACACAGTATCAGGGTCTCATAGGAGGGAGTCGGTTTAAATGGGGCCCAGAGCTCACATGGCCTGGGAAATGAGCAGGTAAGATGAATGAAGAGGCCTGGTTGTAACATTATGGGATGTGATGGTATATGTGGCTACTGGGCCTATGCACCAGTGAGAAACAGGGTAGGTCTGGTGTGGCCCACAGGCTTTGAAGTGGCAAGGTTTATAGATCTAATCCAGAGAGTTTTTCAATCAGAAACTTAAGGCTAAGATAATGTGCTTTACCAAAGATCACAGAGCAAATCTGTGATAAAGTTAGGGTTTAAATTCCATTTTCCTGACTTCACTCTCTCCTCTTTGCCGTTGCACCATAATATGCCAAAGATGTCTCCAGCAATGTCTCTAGCACTTCACACTCCCCTAATCTCTTCATTGTTCTTTCCTTATCCTCCTTTCAGAAGTTCAATGTTCTTGTAACCACATGCTAGCTTGGGTGCTCTAAGTTGCTAGTGGGTTGAGCACTCCCAACTTAGGATGCTTCAACAGTAAGGCAGTTTTATTCCACTCTAACAGGAACCTCGAGGTGGGGTGACTCCAGGGTTTGTTGATTCAGCAGATCAGTGATACTATCTGGGGGCCAGTGTTTTTCCATTTTTGTACTCTGCATCTTTTCATTCTCAGTTTTTGTTTCCGTGGGTGAAAAATAGCTTCTGCAGCACTAGACATCACATGCAGACTTGACCACATCCATCCGTATTAAAGAGACCATTTCTTCCTTGAACCTCTTTTATAGTGTGGGAAAATTTTTCCCAGAAACCCCCAGCGGACCTACTCTCATGTCTCATTGGCCAGAACTGAGGAGTATTGCCAACTCTACCAGTGAACAGCAAGGACAATAGACTGCCCTGTGGGGAGGTGCCTCTCCACCAACAGAGGTGCTTGGATATGTGCAGGGATGTTCTTGGTTTACAAAGTGACTAAATGACTGTCTGGAGTATTTCAGATGAGGACATAGGAATAAGAAGTGTCCTCCAATGTTCAGGCCAGTCCTTTATGATATAAAATAATTTTGTCCAAATGTCAATATGACACCTGTTGAAAAACCCTGGAGGTCAATCGGGACTTCCTACTGAGTCATGGGGGAGGGGATGGACCGCTGAGCCATTCGGGACTAGGCAACAGTGCAAAAGGAGGTATGACATCTGAGGGCACAGTCAACAGTCCCTTTCCCCTTGTTCCTGTTTGGGTCTTGTGTTATCACTTCCTGGAATCCTGCAAAAGTAGTGTAAATGCCCAAAGAAGGCCAGCCTCCCAGGTCTTTTTGTAAAAGACCACAATAAGATAAAAGAGAATATAATAATTACGAAGACTTTACTTGGATAACATGAATTAAGAAAGAGTTGTGATTCCTCTTCAACAGGCAAATAGTACTTTTATTTGCCCACTGGGGTAAGGATGGGAGGAAGGAGATAACTGGGAAGACAGATGGGCTTGTTTGCGGGTTTGCATTTTTTGGGGGTTGGGGAGTTGGGAAGCCACTGGAGCTAGAAATGGGCGCTGCATTTCTTCCCAATTCCCTAAGTGTCATGGGAGACAATTAACAAAGGTGAGGCAGCAGTGTCATTTTATGGAAATAACTCAGTCTTTAAAGTCATAGCAACCTTGGTCACCAAATCCAGGCTTCTTGTAAACTGTATGATCTTGGGACAGTTACTAAAGTTCTCTGAGCCACAATTATGTCCTCGTTGAAATGTGGTTGGCCAAAAAAAAAAAAAAAAAAAAAAAAAATATACCTGGTAAGTAATTGCCCTAATTACATGGGAGAGCAGAAGGTGAGTCCCTTGCCAGTGTTCAGTAAATGCCAGTTCCCATCACCTTCGCCTGCAGATGACGTTGTTATTTATTTATCACCCTTTCTCCCTACATAGGATTGTGAGGTGTAGCAAATAAAAATACAGAATTCTCAGTGAAATTTGAAGTTGAGATAAATAGCAAATACTTTGTTGATACAAATATGTGCCATGTAATTTGTTAGTGTAAGTCTATCCCAAGTTGCATGGAACATACTTATACCAACAAAGTATTCACTTTTTCAAATCTGAACTTCACATTTAACTAGGTGTCCTGCATTTTATCTTCCAATCCTATACCCACATTATCTCTCTTCCTTAGGTTATCTGCAGCCACAGAATGAATAAGTCAAGCCTAAATTAAATACCAGTCTTTCATGCACATGTTTTAACATTTGCAGGCACCAGACAAACTCACAGGCTGCACCTTCAGCTTCTTTTAATGAACAAGCACCCTCCACACCCAGGAAGAGAGGACCTTGCCTTGGCTGAGACATGATGAGCAGGTCTCAAAACCCATCTTCGTCTGACAAACTTTGGGGTTGATCTTGCTCCAGAGTGTTTTCTTTCACAGTTGGCTGTTCTGTGTCTGCAAAGATCTGCAGTAAATACTGTACTGCACTGCTGAAAAGGGAGGAAAAACATTACCATCTGCATCTACAGCTTGCAAATTACAGCTTGCAATCACCTGCTATTAAATAAAGACACTTTAACAATATTTTGGGTTTTAAATTAGCAATTTACATCACAAGACTCTGAAAATACTAGTCTTTTAATACTGCAATTTTCTTTCTTTTTAACCAGGCACCAACATATATTGAATTTTTAAAGAAGCTATACAAAGTAATGTTTATTTAAACAATAGCCACCAATGGTACGAAACACACAGATGGAAATCCAGTAGTTCCTTTCTCACTGGGAGGCATCACTGGGGGACCTTGATGAGGCTGCAACTCTGTAATTTGCATCATGGGGGAATCTAGGCATTGACCTTTTTTAAAAAAAATAAAATAAAATAACTGCTTGGCCACACCAGGCTATGTGTCATCTAAGAAAGTGGTCTCAGGTCAGGAATCAGAGGCAAAGTCTTTGTTTGAAGGAGACTTGAAGCAAAAAGGCTGAAAGAGAGAGAGTTCAAGTGGGAGTACTTCCCTTAGTCACTTGAAATCAAGGCTGAATTGGAGGGGATTGGCATTTGTGCAAAGCACAGCGAATGCAAAAACGAGATGGGATTTGGAAGCCTACAAAGAGAGAAAGATTAAGCAGCTTCGCGCCTCACGGACACTATGTTTATAGACAGAGGGTTATATCTATATCCAAATATAGTGGCTTGTCTTCAGGTTCTTATTATTGGACCTTTATTCTGTCTTTCTCTTGACATCTGAGTGAACGAATGGGAAAACACCAGGAGCTGGCACACATTGCAAAGAGCTAAGTATAAGCTTTGCAGTGTGAATCACCGGGTTGTAAATTCCTTCACACAAACTAAAAGCATTCTGGAGCATTGTAACTGTGAGCAGGCAGGCTGCTTTCCTGTGTGCCTCTGGCTCTCCCATGCCTTCAGCTGCCCTTGATGAACAGCTGTTTCCTACATCTCCTCCAGACCCAGGAGTCACTACTATTTTTTTTTTTTTAATCCTAAAAAAGTGGACACTGTCTTTTTTTTTTTTTTTTTTTTTTTGCTGTTCATGCCTTGCCATTTTTGTTTTTTTATAACCCAAGACAGCGGCTTAAATCTTAAACTCTTTCTTTCTCCTGGTATACTGAATTTTGATTCCTGCACATGGCATGTGCTTAGTCAGTGTTAGATATTAGTATTATTGCCAGTAATAGTAGGAAAAGTTTAATGCTGTACCACACCAAATTCTAATTTGAAAGGGGAAGTATCTTTGAGAGAAACACAGCTCATCCCATGAACATGCAGTGGGTAATTGGTTTCAGGTCATCCCGTGAACACACTCATCCCATGAACACGCAGTGGGTAATTGGTTTCAGGTCATCCCGTGAACACACTCATCCCATGAACATGCAGTGGGTAATTGGTTTCAGGTCATCCCGTGAACACACTCATCCCATGAACATGTAGCAGGTGATTGGTCCGGAAATTTGGGTAGTTTTAGATCCTTCCCAAGTTCCATTAATTGCGCTCTTCAGAGCCACAGGTTCAGTCCTGAGTCAAACCAAACCTACCTATGGCAGAGCTGGTTCGTGACCATTAGTGATTTACTTGGAAAAGCAGCCCATTGAATGGTTCTTAGACTTTTCCAGTCCTATAAGGCTTATGGTCACCTCTAATGCCATTTATCACCCTATCTTATTATCTCTGCTAAGGTCTAATGTTAGTTCCTCTGTTAAGGATTAAATTGGTTTCAATCTAATCTTCTAAATAGAATTTAGATGATTTGGGGCCCAGCTCAACTGTTTCTTGGTCAGAGGGCTTTGTTCAGTTTCTTTTATTAGATGCTATTCATAGTACCATTTGCTGATAGAATCAGGGGATAATGGATAGAATTTTATTTCATGTTGATTACATACACGTTCTTTTTAAAGGCTTTTAAAAACTAAATGTACAACTTACCACCAATGCATAACACTGGAGTCATTCTCATTTGCTTAAATGGAACCTGCAAAGAATGAAATGTTTCCTTCAGGACACACATGCTTAGGTGATAGAAAAATCCTTGAATGGCTATTGTTAGAATTTCTGGATTCATGGCCTGTCTCATGTCTTTTAATGAATATTGTAAATGTGGTTAGAAAACACTTCAGTACAATCATTATCTGAAATGAAAACTATCAACATTTTTTGATTTTACACTTTGAGTTTGTCCTTAGTGGTGCATGCTATTTTATTTTTAGTTTTTGTTTTCGAGACAGAGTCTCACTCACTTTGTTGCCCAGGCTGGAGTGCGATGGCACCATCTCGGCTCACTGCAACCTCTGCCTCCTGGGTTCAAGCAATTCTTGTGCCTCAGCCTCCTGAGTAGCTGGGATTACAGGCGTCTGCCACTAGGCCCAGCTAATTTCTTGTATTTTTAGTAGAGATGAGGGTTTCACCATGTTGGCCAGGCTGGCCTCGAACTCCTGAACTCGGGAGATCCACCTGCCTTGGCTTCCCAAAGCTGCTGGGATTACAGGCATGAGCCACTGTGCCCAGTTGCACATATTTTAAAAATGTGTGTTGGTCACAGATCCTGAGATATGAAAGAAAGAATACAATTTATCCTCACATTTTCCTAGCTAACTGAACAGAGGTTGCAGTGAAGATGAAGTAAGATAGTTGTAAAAGTCCTGTGCAAACTACAGGTTGCTCTTTTTTCTTTAAGTGATTAGAATTACATAGTGAAAGTCTTTCTCAGCATTGATGTCAGGGCCTGAGACCAGCACCTAGTTCTGGTAGTCTTAGTCTTTGTGTGTATGTGCACACGTGCATGTAAAAGTCAGGTTTGTTTTAAATGCTTTCGTTGAATTTCCCTCCTAAATAATGTTTTCTAAAGTGTCTGATGCATTTTCTTTTCAATTATGAGACTGCTAGTTTCCTGTTTCCATGAGATAGTCTTGAACCATTTTGAGAAAGAGGGAGAGAAAGAGAGCGAGAGAGAGAGAGCAATCTAGTGAGAGAGCAATTTGCTAACCTTTATTAAGACTTCAAAAACATTTGTATGTACACTTTCTTAATACTCATTAGCTCACTGCTCCTGACATTTTACAAATCCTTGGATACTTGTTATCATCCTTCGCATCCCTTTTTATGATCTCTCAGCTGGAGAGGGATGGTTTACCTGTTTTAACTACTTTTAAGACTTTAGCTAATTAAGTAAACATAATTTGATGTAATGGGTTTTGCCATTGAGTTTACATTTTAAAGCATCTCTCACAATGTATCCATCCACTCAGGTTTTACATAATGAGTTTGGCATTACAGGACTGTAGCTGAGAAAAGCACATTTAAGAGCCATGGTGAAAGGGAAGACGTGGAACATTGCATGCCCAATCCTTAGTTTTACTAATGTGGTAAACCTCTTTAGCCCATCTATCTCTTTCAAGAATTGCTAGCAGGGAGCCAAATTGATTGGTTTCCCTTTCACCTCTTAAAAATCTCCTCATGCTTTTGTAGCTGGTAATAATCACAGAACAATAAAATTTCAACTTGGAAGGCATTTTAAATGTCATAAAAATCCAATCGTTTATCCCATGCTTGGATCTCTTGTACAGTTCTACCCCCTCCCCCGCGCCCCACCAGTGGTTGGCTAGGCTTCCCTTGAATTCCTTCAGCCATGGGGTACTCACTACCTCTTAAGAGAGCTCATTCCGTTTTCATACAGTACTAGTGGCCAGAAAATTATTTGTTATTCTGAGAAGAAATTCTTCTATTGACTTGTTCTGTTTTCAGTAGATAGACAAAAACATGTGCAATTTTTCTTTCTTGTTTTTGGATATATTTGAAGAAAACAATCCTGTCCTCTGCCTGTTTGTTTCTTTATGCCAAATATTTGTGATGATGCAAGTCTTTATATGATGTGATTTTGGGTCTAGCCATTCTGCGTACCTCAGCTCTGAACATGTAGTTGGCTGAGAAAAATATGAATGATAAAAATGACCATTTTAGCCATTTCATATGTACTAGGTATATTACAAACATCATCTTTAATATCCATAGTAATCTAATTTAAGTAATGTCACCCTCATGTTATAGATAAGGAAACCCAGGGTAAAGGCAAGTTGAGGGTCTTTGTTAAGTTTGCATATGTAGTAGTTGGTAGAGCCAAATCTGAACGGATGTCTTTTCTGATTCCAAAGTGCATGTTCTTAACCCTACATCATAGTTTCCTTCATGAGGTATAATAACAAGCTTCTCACACGCCCCACAAACTAATCTGAGCGCCCCAGGTCTGGTTTGAGCAATTCAGAGCGGAGAAAGTTTGTCACTTATCTTGTCCTAGAAGTGATGCCAAACCGAAGAACTGATACGGATATGGCCAGTCAGAGAAAGAAGGACGGGAAACAAAGCAGTGAGCTGATTAACAGCATGGCCCAGGAGTCACAGAATAATTAAAAATGGCGTGTTTGGCAGGTGGGGAGGCAAGGGCTACATATGTCATGGCTGAAATGGAAAGATGGCAGGTAAAAAACACAGGCGGCCGGGCGCGGTGGCTCATGCCTGTAATCCCAGCACTTTGGGAGGCTGAGGAGCGCGCATCAAGAGGTCAGGAGATGAAGACCAGCCTGGCTAACACGGTGAAACCCCGTTTCTACTAAAAAAATGCAAAAAAATTAGTCAGGCCTGGTGGCGGGCGCCTGTAGTCCCAGCTACTCCGGAGGCTGAGGCGGGAGAATGGCATGAACTCGGGAGGCGGAGCTTGCAGTGATTTGAGATCCCGCCACTGCATTCTAGCCTGGGCGACAGAGGGAGACGCTCTCAAAAAACAAACAAGCAAACAACAACAACAACAACAAAAACAAAAAAACCCCACAGAGGCATGGATGCTGTTGCATAAATCCACAGTGTAGGATCTGATCAGAAATCTAGCTTTGAAAAGCTCACTCTCTGGCAGCATTTTCAAAGCCTGCTGTGGTGCATTGTACGCCTGCCCAGTGCCTTTTTTTTTTTTGAAATTTTTATTTTTTATTTTTTATTTTTTCTTTCTATTATTATTATTATTATTATACTTTAGGCTCTATGGTACATGTGCACAACGTGCAGGTAAGTTACATATGTATACATGTGCCATGCTGGTGCGCTGCACCCACCAACTCGTCATCCAGCATTAGGTATATCTCCCAATGCTATCCCTCCCCCCTCCCCCCACCCCACAACAGTCCCCAAAGTGTGATGTTCCCCTTCCTGTGTCCATGTGTTCTCATTGTTCAATTCCCACCTATGAGTGAGAATATGCGGTGTTTGGTTTTTTGTTCTTGCGATAGTTTACTGAGAATGATGATTTCCAATTTCATCCATGTCCCTACAAAGGACGTGAACTCATCATTTTTTATGGCTGCATAGAATTCCATGGTGTATATGTGCCACATTTTCTTAATCCAGTCTATCATTGTTGGACATTTGGGTTGGTTCCAAGTCTTTGCTATTGTGAATAATGCCACAATAAACATACGTGTGCATGTGTCTTTATAGCAGGATGATTTATAGTCCTTTGGGTATATACCCAGTAATGGGATGGCTGGGTCGAATGGAATTTCTAGTTCTAGATCCCTGAGGAATCGCCACACTGACTTCCACAAGGGTTGAACTAGTTTACAGTCCCACCAACAGTGTCAAAGTGTTCCTATTTCTCCACATCCTCTCCAGCACCTGTTGTTTCCTGACTTTTTAATGATTGCCATTCTAACTGGTGTGAGATGGTATCTCATTGTGGTTTTGATTTGCATTTCTCTGATGGCCAGTGATGGTGAGCATTTTTTCATGTGTTTTTTGGCTGCATAAATGTCTTCTTTTGAGAAGTGTCTGTTCATATCCTTCGCCCACTTTTTGATGGGGTTGTTTGTTTTTTTCTTGTAAATTTGTTGGAGTTCATTGTAGATTCTGGATATTAGCCCTTTGTCAGATGAGTAGGTTGCGAAAATTTTCTCCCATTTTGTAGGTTGCCTTTTCACTCTGATGGTAGTTTCCTTTGCTGTGCAGAAGCTCTTTAGTTTAATTAGATCCCATTTGTCAATTTTGGCTTTTGTTGCCATTGCTTTTGGTGTTTTAGACATGAAGTCCTTGCCCATGCCTATGTCCTGAATGGTATTGCCTAGGTTTTCTTCTAGGGTTTTTATGGTTTTAGGTCTAACATTTAAGTCTTTAATCCATCTTGAATTGATTTTTGTATAAGGTGTAAGGAAGGGATCCAGTTTCAGCTTTCTACATATGGCTAGCCAGTTTTCCCAGCACCATTTATTAAATAGGGAATCCTTTCCCCATTGCTTCTTTTTGTCAGGTTTGTCAAAGATCAGATAGTTGTAGATAAGTGGCATTATTTCTGACGGCTCTGTTCTGTTCCATTGATCTATATCTCTGTTTTGGTACCAGTACCATGCTGTTTTGGTTACTGTAGCCTTGTAGTATAGTTTGAAGTCAGGTAGCGTGATGCCTCCAGCTTTGTTCTTTTGGCTTAGGATTGACTTGGAGATGCGGGCTCTTTTTTGGTTCCATATGAACTTTAAAGTAGTTTTTTCCAATTCTGTGAAGAAAGTCATTGGTAACTTGATGGGGATGGCATTGAATCTGTAAATTACCTTGGGAAGGATGGCCATTTTCATGATATTGATTCTTCCTACCCATGAGCATGGAATGTTCTTCCATTTGTTTTTATCCTCTTTTATTTCCTTGAGCAGTGGTTTGTAGTTCTCCTTGAAGAGGTCCTTCACATCCCTTGTAAGTTGGATTCCTAGGTATTTTATTCTCTTTGAAGCAATTGTGAATGGGAGTTCACTCATGATTTGGCTCTCTGTTTCTCTGTTATTGATGTATAAGAATGCTTGTGATTTTTGTACGTTGATTTTGTATCCTGAGACTTTGCTGAAGTTGCTTATCAGCTTAAGGAGATTTTGGGCTGAGACAATGGGGTTTTCTAGATATACTATCATGTCATCTGCAAACAGGGACAATTTGACTTCCTCTTTTCCTAATTGAATACCCTTGATTTCCTTCTCTTGCCTAATTGCCCTGGCCAGAACTTCCAACACTATGTTGAATGGAAGTGGTGAGAGAGGGCATCCCTGTCTTGTGCCAGTTTTCAAAGGGAATGCTTCCAGTTTTTGCCCATTCAGTATGATATTGGCTGTGGGTTTGTCATAAATAGCTCTTATTATTTTGACATACGTCCCATCAATACCTAATTTCTTGAGAGTTTTTAGCATGAAGAGTTGTTGAATTTTGTCAAAGGCCTTTTCTGCATCTATTGAGATAATCGTGTGGTTTTTGTCTTTGGTTCTGTTTATATGCTGGATTACATTTATTGATTTGCGTATATTGAACCAGCCTTGCATCCCAGGGATGAAGCCCACTTGATCATGGTGGATAAGCTTTTTGATGTGCTGCTGGATTCTGTTTGCCAGTATTTTATTGAGGATTTTTGCATCAATGTTCATCAAGGATATTGGTCTAAAATTCTCCTTTTTTGTTGTGTCTCTGCCAGGCTTTGGTATCAGGATGATGCTGCCCTCATAAAATGAGTTAGGGAGGATTCCCTCTTTTTCTATTGATTGGAATAGTTTCAGAAGGAATGGTACCAGCTCCTCCTTGTACTTCTGGTAGAATTCGGCTGTGAACCCATCTGGTCCTGGACTTTTTTTGGTTGGTAAGCTATTGATTATTGCCACAATTTCAGCTCCTGTTATTGGTCTATTCAGAGATTCAACTTCTTCCTGGTTTAGTCTTGGGAGGGTGTATGTGTTGAGGAATTTATCCATTTCTTCTAGATTTTCTAGTTTATTTGCATAGAGGTGTTTGTAATATTCTCTGATGGTAGTTTGTATTTCTGTGGGATCAGTGGTGATATCCCCTTTATCATTTTTTATTGCATCTATTTGATTCTTCTCTCTTTTTTTCTTTATTAATCTTGCTAGCGGTCTATCAATTTTGTTGATCCTTTCAAAAAACCAGCTCCTGGATTCATTTATTTTTTGAAGGGTTTTTTGTGTCTCTATTTCCTTCAGTTCTGCTGTGATTTTAGTTATTTCTTGCCTTCTGCTAGCTTTTGAATGTGTTTGCTCTTGCTTTTCTAGTTCTTTTAATTGTGATGTTAGGGTGTCAATTTTGGATCTTTCCTGCTTTCTCTTGTGGGCATTTAGTGCTATAAATTTGCCTCTACACACTGCTTTGAATGCATCCCAGAGATTCTGGTATGTTGTGTCTTGGTTCTCGTTGGTTTCAAAGAACATCTTTATTTCTGCCTTCATTTCATTATGTACCCAGTAGTCATTCAGGAGCAAGTTGTTCAGTTTCCACGTAGTTGTGCGGTTTTGAGTGAGATTCTTAATCCTGAGTTCTAGCTTGATTGCACTGTGATCTGAGAGATAGTTTGTTATAATTTCTGTTCTTTTACATTTACTGAGGAGAGCTTTACTTCCAAGTATATGGTCAATTTTGGAATAGGTGTGGTGTGGTGCTGAAAAAAAATGTATATTCTGTTGATTTGGGGTGGAGAGTTCTGTAGATGTCTATTAGGTCCGCTTTGTGCAGAGCTGAGTTCAATTCCTGGGTATCCTTGTTGACTTTCTGTTTTGCTGATCTGTCTAATGTTGACAGTGGGGTGTTAAAGTCTCCCATTATTAATGTGTGGGAGTCTAAGTCTCTTTGTAGGTCACTCAGGACTTGCTTTATGAATCTGGGTGCTCCTGTATTGGGTGCATATATACTTAGGATAGTTAGCTCTTCTTTTTGAATTAATCCCTTTACCATTATGTAATGGCCTTCTTTGTCTCTTTTGATCTTTGTTGGTTTAAAGTCTGTTTTATCAGAGACTAGGATTGCAACCCCTGCCTTTTTTTGTTTTCCATTTCCTTGGTAGATCTTCCTCCATCCTTTTATTTTGAGCCTATATGTGTCTCTGCACGTGAGATGGGTTTCCTGAATACAGCACACTGATGGGTCTTGAGTCTTTATCCAATTTTCCAGTCTGTGTCTTTTAATTGGAGCATTTAGTCCATTGACATTTAAAGTTAATATTGTTATGTGTGAATCTGATCCTGTCATTATGATGTTAGCTGGTTATTTTGCTCGTTAGTTGATGCAGTCTCTTCCCAGTCTCGATGGTCTTTACATTTCGGTATGATTTTGCAGTGGCTGGTACCGGTTGTGCCTTTCCATGTTTAGCGCTTCCTTCAGGAGCTCTTTTAGGGCAGGCCTGGTGGTGACAAAATCTCTCAGCATTTGCTTGTCTGTAAAGGATTTTATTTCTCCTTCACTTATGAAGCTTAGTTTGGCAGGATATGAAATTCTGGGTTGAAAATTCTTTTCTTTAAGAATGTTGAATATTGGCTCCCACTCTCTTCTGGCTTGTAGAGTTTCTGCTGAGAGATCCGCTGTTAGTCTGCTGGGCTTCCCTTTGATGGTAACCCAACCTTTCTCTCTGGCTGCCCTTAACATTTTTTCCTTCATTTCAACTTTGGTGAATCTGACAATTATGTGTCTTGGAGTTGCTCTTCTCGAGGAGTATCTTTGTGGCGTTCTCTGTATTTCCTGAATCTGAATGTTGGCCTGCCTTGCTAGATTGGGGAAGTTCTCCTGGATAATATCCTGCAGAGTGTTTTCCAACTTGTTTCCATTCTCCCCATCACTTTCAGGTACACCAATCAGACATAGATTTGGTCTTTTCACATAGTCCCACATTTCTTGGAGGCTTTGCTCGTTTCTTTTTATTCTTTTTTCTCTAAACTTCCCTTCTCGCTTCATTTCATTCATTTCATCTTCCAGGGCTGATACCCTTTCTTCCATTTGATCGCATCGGCTCCTGAGGCTTGTGCATTCTTCACATAGTTCTCAAGCCTTGGTTTTCAGCTCCATCAGCTCCTTTAAGCACTTCTCTGTATTGGTTATTCTAGTTATAGATTCTTCTAAATTTTTTTCAAAGTTTTCAACTTCTTTGCCTTTGGTTTGAATATCCTCCCATAGCTCGGAGTAATTTGATCGTCTGAAGCCTTCTTCTCTCAGCTCGTCAAAGTCATTCTCCGTCCAGCTTTGTTCCGTTGCTGGTGAGGAACTGCGTTCCTTTGGAGGAGGAGAGGTACTCTGCTTTTTAGAGTTTCCAGTTTTTCTGCTCTGTTTTTTCCCCATCTTTGTGGTTTTATCTACTTTTGGTCTTTGATGATGGTGATGTACAGATGGGTTTTTGGTGTGGATGTCCTTTCTGTTAGTTTTCCTTCTAACAGACAGGACCCTCAGCTGCAGGTCTGTTGGAGTACCTGGCCGGCCGTGTGAGGTGTCAGTCTGCCCCTGCTGGGGGGTGCCTCCCAGTTAGGCTGCTCGGGGGTCAGGGGTCACGGACCCACTTGAGGAGGCAGTCAGCCCGTTCTCAGATCTCCAGTTGCATGCTGGGAGAACCACTGCTCTCCTCACAGCTGTCAGACAGGGACATTTAAGTCTGCAGAGGTTACTGCTGTCTTTTTGTTTGTCTGTGCCCTGCCCCCAGAGGTGGAGCCTACAGAGGCAGGCAGGCCTCCTTGAGCTGTGGTGGGCTCCACCCAGTTCAAGCTTCCAGGCTGCTTTGTTTACCTAAGCGAGCCTGGGCAATGGCGGGCGCCCCTCCCCCAGCCTCGCTGCCGACTTGCTGTTTGATCTCAGACTGCTGTGCTAGCAATCAGCGAGACTCCGTGGGCGTAGGACCCTCTCAGCCAGGTGCGGGCTATACTCTCCTGGGGCACCGTTTCCTAAGCCCATTAGAAAAGCACAGTATTCGGGTGGGCGTGGCCCGATTTTCCAGGTGCCGTCTGTCACCCCTGGAAAGGGAACTCACTGACCCCTTGCGCTTCCCGAGTGAGGCAATGCCTCGCCCCTGCTTCGGCTGGCGCACAGTGCGCTCACCCACTGACCTGCACCCACTGTCTGGCACTCCCTAGTGAGATGAACACGGTACCTCAGACGGAAATGCAGAAATCACCCGTCTTCTGCGTCACTCGCGCTGGGAGCTGTAGACCGGAGCTGTTCCTATTCGGCCATCTTGGCTCCTCCCCCCTTTTTTTTTTTTTTTTTTTGAGACGGAGTCTCGCTCTGTCGCCCAGGCGGGAGTGCAGTGGCGTGATCTCGGCTCCCTGCAACCTCCACCTCCTGGGTTCAAGCAATTCTCCTGTCTCAGCCTTCTGAGTAGCTGGGAGTGCAGACACCTGCCACCACGCCCAGCTAATTTTTTGTATTTTTAGTAGAGACGAAAGGGTTTCACCATATTGGTCAGTCTGGCCTTTGGGATGAAGACAATGAAGTCTGGGGGTGCCACCCATTAGCACTCAATGTCTTGCCGGCCTATCAGTATGCTGGGCTCCTCCCCAGCAGGCTTTTATTTCAACTGGCTTTGGGGAGAGGGTGTGGCTTTAAAGAAGCAGTTGTTGAAACTATGCATATTCTGGGTGTACCTGTATCTCTGGAAGGATATAATTTTCCTGGGAAAACAGAGACCTGAAAGTGGAAAAGAAATACCTTAATAATCATAAATGTCCTTAGCAAACAAATAAAATTGATTAGAGACGAAAGAGAAAAGGAAAGTCCTAGTGTTTTTTGTTTATTTCTTAGTAGACTTAGTGGACTGCCAAGTTAGAGGATCGTTAAAGGACTGTTGACTTAAATCCTGTTTGTACGGGAAACAGGTGCAGAGAGGAGAAACTTCTCGCCCAGAACATTACATCCAGGCAGGGACTGAGAAGAGTGTTTGATCTAGGTCTTCCAGTGGAAAGACCAGGACTTATATTCCCTTACATTTAATATTCCTTTGATGAAGCAACTATTAACTTTTCCATTGAAATGCACTGACACAATGAACAGAGTTACAAGATACACTGGAAGCTTGCTGTGTAACATGATGCAAATTCAGTGACTGATCCATCCTTCTTGGGGATGTTAGCTGAAATTTCCAGAGGGACTTGTTGCAACATCATTCCAACTAGCATTGTGATTTCCTGTAAGATATGTATGTGTTGCTTTAAATCACTAAGTTTGTGGTAATTTGTCATAGAGATGAAAGAACAAAAGGAAAGTCCTCGTGGTTTTGCTTAGTAGACATAAGTGCACTGCCAAGTTAGAGGATGTTGTTGCCAGAGAAACTTAGGAACATAAGACTTTTTTCTTGAGACAAGGGCTTGCTGTGTTACCCAGGCTGGAGTGCAGTGGTGCAATCATGGCTCACTGCAGCCTTGAACTCTCAGGTCCAAGCCATCCTCCTGCCTCAGCCTCCCAAGTAGCTGATACTACAGGCAAGTGTCACCACACCCAGCTAACATTTTTTATTTTTGTAGAGACAGGAGTCGTGCTATGTTGCCCAGGCTGGTCTTGGACTCCTAGGCTCAAGCGACCCTCCTGCCTCGGCTTCCCAAAGTGTTGGGATTACAGCTGTGAGCCACTGCACTTGGCTATCATAAGATTGTTGATGGTGATCCTGGTTTCAGTCAGTGTTTCTCAAAGTGTGGTTAGTAAAACACTGGAACCAGAATCATGGAGTTGGGGAGATACATTCATTAAAAATGCAGATTCTTATGTTTCCCCACAGACAACCAACATCAGAGTTTTTGGGGAGTGGAGCCTTCAAACTGATACCTGACAAACACTGCAGATAAAGCTTATGGATGTAAAAGTTGTGAAAACACTTGTTTTAGTTCATTAGTGCATTTGTTTCTTATGCTTGCTGCAAGAAATTACCACAGACTTCATGACTTAAAGAAGCACCTACTCATTATCTTACAGTTGTGGAGATCAGAAGTCTGATGTGAGTTTCACTGGACTAAAATCAAGGCGTCACCGGGGCTGCATTCCTTCTGGGAGCTCTAGGGATGGTCTGTTTCCTTGCCTTTCCAGCTCCTAGAAGCTGCCCGTAGTCCTTGGCTCAGGGCCCCTTTGAGCAGCCTAACCTCTGCTTCTGCCATTACATCTCCTTCATGGACTCTGACTTCCCTGCCTCCTTCTCTCCCTTATAAGGATCTTTGTGATTAAATTATTCAGGATAACTCCCACCTCTCAAAATTCTTTATTTAATTACATCAGCAAAGTCTCTTTTGCCAAGTAAGGTGACATATTTACAGGTTCTGGGGATTAGGACATGGACATCTTTGAAGACATTAAACTGCTGTATGAGTTCATTTTCACGCTACTGATAAAGACATGCCCAAGACTGGGTAAATTATAAAGAAAAAGTGGTTTAATGGACTCAGAGTTCCACGTGACTGGGAGGCCTCACAATCATGGTAGAAGGTGAAAGGCATGTCTTACGTGGTGGCAGGCAAGAGAGAATGAGAACCAAGCAAAAGGGGTTTCTCCTTACAAAACCATCAGATCTTGTGATACTTATTCACTACCACAAGAACACTGTGGGGGAAACCACCCCCATGGTTCAATTCTCTCCCACCGAGTCCCTCCCACAACATGTGGGGGATTATGGGAGCTACAATTCAAGATGAGATTTTAGAGGGGGCACAACCAAACTGTATCAACCACCTACCACATTTGGTGTTAAAACATTTCAAAGAAACAGAAAGGGGTCTAAAACGAAACATTAGGTACCAGTAGTGTCTCCGTTCCCCTCCAAAAGTCCCCCCAATAAGCCTGGGGACTCTGAGGAGCACAGTTTGGGAAAAAAAAAAAAAAAAAAGCAATCTTAGTGTCCATGCTTACTTGAGTTCATGTGGCAGATTCGGACCGTGAGTCTTCAGTTAGGGTATTTTGCATGACTTTCTAACAGTTTACTTTGCAACTATGATTCACCCTTCCCATATCTTAATTTTTAAGAAACCCCTATTAAACTTACTGCCAAAAACAAAGTGGGACCTTGCTTTATTAGTGACAAAATTGCTAATTTAACTGATTATAAGAGAAAATGCCTGTCAGGAAGGATAAGGGGCTTCTAAACATTTTTTAATGCCTTGGTATTATTTTCCAATATTTTCATTAGAAAGAAAAGAAACAGGAATTAGTGACATTGAAAAGGTATCCTTTTAATCTGTATATCTGTCCCTTGTCTCTTACATGGTTCTGTCCCTTGTCTCTTATGTGGTGAGGCCCATAGTGAGTTCCTCCCTCCACCCTCACTTTTTCTTGGACTAAACTTGGCATTGATTGTGAAAACTTAATTCCTTTTGGTAACATTTTTCCTTTGAGAGACTTTTGGGCTTTGACAAAAGTTGTAGGTGTTTCTGAATTAATCTAAGAAAAATGGTTCTGGGTTATGTAGTTCAACCAATATATAACAGCAGTAAGTTGTCTTATGAGAAGTTAACCACAGGCAAAGAATTAATTTTTTTTTTCTCAGAAGACATCTTTGTATATCACTGTATTAGGAGACACTTGGCCGTCTGCCCTATGACAATGCTTACTTCCCTGGGAAACAGATGGATTTGACAACTTTTCTTAGTGTCTGAATTAGTCAGCTCAGGCTTCCATAGCAAAATGTTATAGACTGGGTGGCTTAAACAATGGAAATCTATTTCTTATAGTTGTAGAGTTTGGGAAGTTCAAGATCAAGGTGCTTTCACTTGAGAAGTTAGGGCTTCAACATATGATTTTTTGGAGGAAAATAATGTAGTCCATAGCAGAGTTCCTAGATCATCACAAGTGTTTTCTGCAAGCCCCTGGACACTTCGTCACAATAGATGGTTTATGTAATTATGACAAGGGACAAAGGAGAAGAATGAACAGGTTATTAAAGCTCCTTTCTTTAATCTTTTGTTCTTTGTTTACAAACATTAGTCATGCTTGCTCTTTTACAATATTTCTATTAGAAAACAGAAGAAGTCAGCATTCAGGACCCCCAAGATATAAGAAAAGTTGTAATTGGATCCAATTGCTGTCCATAACTCACACATCTCCTTTCTTGGAAAGCAGTTATGTCATGTCTACAAACTTTGGCTGTGGATGATTTTTCTCTGTTCTTTTGCCTCTTAAGATGGGTGGGGTATGGGCAAGCTCATTTTGCTCAGAATTTTGAAATAATAAAAGAACTTACCAAGAGAGTTCTCAAAAACGAATAAGGATTATATTGATCATTATTAATATTATCTTTGTGTAGAAGCTTATTTAATTGATGTTTGTTTCCAGGAGTTATGAATAAAGAGGGGGAGGCGAGCAAGAAGAGGCCGAGGAAGCCTCCCAGCCGTGGTGGAAGGATGACTCCAGGGAAAGAGAGGGAGGCAGAACGGTCAAGAAGAGGCAGAGGAAGCCTCCCAGCCATGGTGCAGACATGACTCCAGGGAGAAGGAGAGGGAGGCATGATGGTCCAAGAGAAGGAGCCTCAGATTGCTGCTCTGAGAGTCCAAGTCAGGCTGATGGGAATTCCCAGAGCAGAGAGTACCTATTGGAGGAGCCCATGTTGGGCAGGAAGGGTCAAGCTCCAGTGTCCCTGCTGTGCCCAGTCACTGGTAGGGAGTACCCCCAGGAGAACATGGTCTAGGTGTGAATGCTGCCCTACATCCACAGTTAGGGTGGCTGGAGGCTGTCAGCTACCCATGCCCCTTTGTAGTGGGTTCACCTGAAGGAGCTCTGAGGGGTGCACCTTCATAGACGCCATAGGAAATTTTCACGTTTTACATTTTTAACAGAACCAATTAATTAACTGGAGCATGGCAAAGGAAAAGACATCTAGCTGGATCTCTGGCCAGAAATTCTTGAAACAATTATACCTATTTTCTATTTCTTCCTTCCTCCCCTCCCATCCATTCCCTATCCCTCCCCTTCCCTTTTCTCACTGCCTCCCTCCCTCCCCAGCCTTATCTCTCTTTCTTATGTTTTAGCAGTTGACTATTACAAGCAAGGGACCAAACACCATGCATGAAATATACTAATATAAGAGAATGCATCTTCTTATCAATCTAAAAAATGTATTTCCTACCCTTAATTTTGTCAGTGTCCAAGGAAATTCTTATTATTACAAAGAGATTTACCAGACATTCATTAAATTAAACTATTTGGAAATAAATTTGCTGAAGAAATAAAAATGATTATTTAGGAGGATTCCTGTTCAAACTTTCCTATTTTAAAATGTCTTCCTCTTTTATATTCACACAGGCCTCTAAATTTGCTAGAAAAGAGATGTCAACATCACTATTTAAAAACATAACACATAAAGGCAATAAAACTTAACTTCTTGGTGACCTCCTTCCACTCCATACAAAAAAAAAGTTTCTTTACATTTTTATTCTCATCTCTGTAGTTTTAGTGCTTAGAAACACTTGGAGAATATAAAATACTATACACATGCTTTTTGAAATAATAAATAGATGAATAAATAAATAATAAAATAATGAATGAATACATGAATAATAAGATAACCATCTGACAGTATGTTTTGAGTGTGGCTGAAAGAAAGTGAGAAAATAGAAATAATTAATTTAGAATTTATTTTAGTCACAACTTCCATTGAAGAAAATCATGAATTGATTCCCAGAGGTACTGTGTCTGATTTCATAATTTACAAATCTCATCCTTATATTCTGAGCAAGAGCCAAAAAATCTCAATTAATCTGTTTGCTGCTTCTGTAATAAAGTGCCACAGATTGGGTCATATATAAAGAAAATAGATTTATTTGGCTTATGGTTCTGGAGGCTGAGAAGTCCAAGATTATGGGCTGCATCTTGTGAAAGTCTTCTTGCTGCTTCATAACATCCTGGAAGGCATCACATAATGAGAGAGGGTGAGCATGCGCAAGACAGAGAGGGAATGGGGGCCAAACTTGTCTTTTTATCAGGAGCCCGTTCCTGTAATAATGGCATTGATCCATTCATGAGGGCAGAGTTGTCATGACTTAATCACCCCGTAAAGATCCCATCTCCTAATACCATCACAATGGCAATTACACTTCAACATGAGTTTTGGAAGGAACATTCAAATCAGAACATCTGAATCAGAAGCTACGCATTGAAGTCTGGCTCTGCCACTACCCAGACTTACCCCCTGAACAATTCACCTTGCTTTCTTAGTCTCTGTTTTCTCATCTTCTCACTGACAGAGTCAGATTAAGTGGTTTCTGAGTCCCCTACCAGTCTAGAAACTCCAGGAGGTGAAATCGTTGCACTTCATTAGGGTGGGTTGTGGAGGAGCCCTGGAGACTTTAGCTGGGGCCTAATATAAAGAAGCAGTCTTGGAATAATGTGGACAAAGAAAACAATTAAAGACCTACTTGGGGAAATCTTTCAAAAAGCTGCCTAGAGAATCTCAAAATGATTTTCAAATAACACACAAGTATTCCCAGGGATGCTTGGGGCAAGACAATGCTCTGCTATTTCAGAAAAGAAAATATGTACTGTTCTATGAGCTTGAATACAGTCAAGGACATACATCATAATTGTTTGCCAAACCAGCCTTGTCAGGATAAGGTACTTTCTGGGAACAATTGCTTTCTGGAACAAAGCTCCGTGAGGTGTGCAGGAGCATGCAGTACTTTGAATATCATCTCTATGCTAATGTTAGGTGGTTTTTCTGTTACAAGTTTTGAAAGAATTAAGTTTACATATTATGAATATTATGCCTGGTGATGGGAGTCTTTGAAAGTCATGCAGCAAATTATGTTTTGGATATTATGGTGAATTCACCAATGTATTACAAATCTCACTTATTCACTACTATAGTAAGGAAAAGAATATTTCTGATATGCTATGTTCCCACCATTGATTAGTTGCTGGGACTACAAAGATGAATAAGATATGTTCCCATAAGTATATTTGTGAAGCATGTTCCCACAAGTATATCTGAGATATATTACTTGGGATATAATATTCCGGTTCCCTCAAGTATATTTGTGAAGAAAGTAGGTCTAAAGCAGCTACATTTAAATCAAAACGTAAGTAGTCACTCAAAATTTTGTATGTATTCATGAGAAGTGGAGTGGTCAACTAGAAGTTTTGCGCTCTTTGATAACCACATTAGCTGCTGTTGAAATCCCAAGAAATAAAGAAAGTCACTACTCATTTTTAGCCTTGCAAATAGTGCTTTGTGTGCTTTAAAATATAACAAGTTTTCCCTACTAAGGCACAAGTTCACAAAACATGAAATCATTAAATCAGAAGTGAGATAGGGACCATGTTACATGATGTTAACTTGTTCTGTAGACAGTTCCTCTCTTGACTTAAATGAGGCAGGGTCCAATCATCTCTAGTAAATGATGAACTTAAGTTTATAGGACACCAGTCCAAAGGGCCTAGGCTCCAGGGGTTGAAGGCCAGTATTGCTTTCACCTTCTGGTTTAATTCTTTAAAGATTCTGCTCGCAGATTTGAAGATCGGCTTTGGCAAAGCTGCCAGTCCTGTGTTACTTGACTTTTTGCTGTTGTCAGTTTGGATCATTCCTTTCCTGGAGTTTTTTTCTCCCTTGGACCTATGGCTTCTCCTTATTCTTCTTTACCTCTTTGATACTTTTCAATTTCCCTGAAAGATTCTTCTTCTTTTGTCTCCCACTTCCCACCTAGACACCTCTCTTGCCTTCAAATCTGTATTAGTTTTCTATTGTTGACAAATTACCACAAACACAGTGGCTGAAACAACATAAATTCGTTTTTATGGTTCTCTAGAACAACAGACTGTGAGAACAGGGCTGTGTTCTTTTCTGAAGGCTCTAGAAGAGGATCTGTTTTCGTACACACTTGGTTTTTGACAAAATTTAGTTCCTTGTGATTGTAGAACTGAGATCCTTGCTTCCTAGCTGGGCATAAGCTGTAGGCCACTCCTAGCTTCTCGAGGCCAACTGTATTCTGTGGCTCATGGGCCCCTTCCTCACATCTCTTGCACACAATTCAAATGTCTCCTTCTTCTTCCATCTCATTTCTATTTGTACATACCTGGGAAACTGGGGAAATGTATGTGATTATATTGGACCCATCTGGAAAATCCAATTTACTCTCCTCATTTTTTAAGCTTCATCACCTTATTCACATCTTCAAAGTTTCTTTTGCCAGGAAAGTGACATACTTATAGGTTTAGGGCATTAGAGCATAGGAATATTTGGGGGAACTGTTATTCTGCCCTTCACAGAGTCCAAATTCTAACTTGCTATCAGATTCTGGAGTCTATAGCTCCTTCCTGCTTTCATATCAGATGTCTACTGAGTACGTCAAAGTCTGTAGCTTCTGGTAAACAACTTCAGGCATCACCTGGATGTGTTTGCTTTGTTACATCTCCCCAAATCACTCTGAGTCTAATCAAGTCCTTCTGCCAGAAAACTTTCAGTGGCTTCTGTTGCCCACAGGATAAAGTATAAAATCTTTATCAATGCCTAAAGATGCTCGGATTTGTCTTTTCCCTATTCTTTCTTTTTTATTATTTTAAGTTTTATTCGGACACATAAAAAATATAACAAATGTTGGCAAGGATGTGGAGAGAGTGGAACACTTATACACTGTTTATGGGGGATATGGGTTTCTGCCCACCCAAATCTCATGTCAAATTGGAGAAGAGGCCTGATGGGAGGTGATTGGATCATAGGGTCATAGGGGCAAATTTCTTCTTTGCTGTTATTGTGATAGTCAGTGAGTTCTTGTGAGATCTGATGGTTTAAAAGTGTGTGACACTTCCCTCTTTGTTCTCTGTCTCTCATGCTCTGCCATGACAAACTGTGCTTGCTTCCCCTTTGCCTTCCACCATGATTCTAAGCTTCCTGAGGCCTCCCAGTCATGCTTCCTGTTAAGCCTGTGGATCTATGAGTCAATTGAACCTCTTTTCTTCATAAATGACCCAGTCTCAAGTAGCTCTTTATAGCAATGTGAGAACAAAATGGTGGGAAAGTAAATTAGTATAGCCACTGTGGACAATATAGAGGTTCCTCAAAAAATTAAAAATAGAATTACCATATGATCCAACAATCCCACTACTGGGTGTATATCCAAAGGAAATGAAATCAGTATGTTAAAGAGATATTTGCACTCCCATGTTTATTGCAGCACTATTTCCTATAGCCTATTCTATCTTCCTTCTCCCACATTATTGATCTGGGTTTTGTCATGTCTCAGTGACTTGATTTACATTTTCCCTTCAGTCTGGAACATTGTCTCTCCTTCAATTGCTTTATGAGTGTCTTTCACATTAAGAGCTCTATGAACTGACTTCTCCCTTGTTTTTGCTGACATCTCTATACCAACGATCTCTCATAGTCTCAACAAAGACGTCTACCATAACATTGTTTGTACTCTATTATCCTTACTTCGTTTTCCCTGTCTCACTATTTATGTGCAAACTCATGGAATATAAGGATACAAAGTCACTCACTTTTGTATTGCCACTGTCTGGGAGAGTGCCTGGAAAATATCTGATGTTTAATACTTATTTTTGAATAAATGCATAAATAAGTGAATGAATAAAAATAATTTGTCCCTTGAGGAGCTAAATATTTTTTTATAAAAATCAATTAAAGAGTATTTGTTTGTAATATACAGTTTACTAAGCACTTATATCCACTAATTTTCTGATGTGTGTATAAAAATTGGGTCATCAGTTTTATGAACCATAGGTAAGACAATACATTGAACTGTACTTTCTTCCAAATGCCTGAGGTTTGAAGATAGAAGATTTCAATAAATGGCTACAGAATTGAATCTCTGCATACTTCTCTGGCAGGAAAGACATGTTGGGGGCTGCTGGAATTGTGGAACTATGCCTTTCCTGCACTGTCATTATTCTAAGGATGTAGTCAGCTGGGTTTAGAGAGCTGGATTCTTGAAACATGAAAAACCATGGCTGCCAAAACTTGAGGGTCAAGTAATATCAGGGTCCATGAAGCCAGTATGAGTCAAGGAAAGGGTTGGTTTTCCATCATGCAACAATGTGGCCCTGAACATAGAACATTTCTCTCTTTGCAAGACCCACTGTCATAGAGACATCTGGGCAACCTTCTTTAGAACATGGAGACACTTCAAATCAGTTTCATGACTGTGAAATAAGAAGCAGTTCTGGCAGGAGAATACTCTCAGATGGATTAGTATTTAGGATATTTAAGTTAAAAAAAAGAAGAGCATTCTATACATGTAATTTAGGCTCAAAGATGACATTTTAAAGGTGTGGAAGAGCAAACGTTTAATTCTTGGGTTCCAATCCTGCCTCAGTGAACAGTTGGTTATAGATGTGACTTTAAAGGTACATGCTATTGTTTTAAGACTGTTTTACTAATTGTAAAATAAAAATTTTTATTACATGGTTTTTGATGCCCCGTCAAATTGTGGTTTGGTAAAAAGAGAGATGGTCTGAACACAATAATGGGTTTGAAGCACAGCCTGAAGCGAGGAAAGAATACTCTTACTCACTCTTTGCTTTTATTCTCTCACTTTACCACCTGCATGAGAAGGCAAGATACTTGCTTTCAGCTTCCTCTTCATACACAGGTGTGCAATGTTGAATCAGGAGGGTGGAAATGCATATTCACGGCAGGGGTGAGCACATGGAGTGGGTGTGTTAGCTGAGTGGCTTGGACTTCCAACAGAGAGACTGGCAGGAATGGTGGTGAATCAGCCTTCTGGAAATAGCCCCAGATCATCAAGGATCAGAAAGACCTCCCTTCCTCTTTCACAAAATGTGAAAAGGGTGTGACCAAAATATATTTCAGAAGCTAAAAACAAATCAAAACAAAATAAAAAACAAGCTTTCTTACTAGCAGCAAGGGAGCAAAATAGATATCAAAGTTTAGAATTGAGAGACACAATTGAAGATCTGTTCTCACTGAATTACTTAGGAAAATTGAGATTTTTGTGCTCTCCATTTTCTTTTTCTTTTTTTTTTTTGTTCATCAACATTTATTTTAAGTTCTGGGGTACATGTGCAGGATGTGCAGGATTATTACATTGGTAAATGCATGCCATGGTGGTTTGCTGGATAGATCAACTCACCACCCAGGTATTAAGCCCAGCATGCATTAACTATTCTTCCTGATGCTCTCCCTCTGCCCGCCCCACCTGACAGGCCCCAGTGAGTGTTGTTTCCCCCCATGCATCCATGTGTTCTCATTATTCAGCTCTCACTTATAAGTGAGAACATGTGGTGTTTTATTTTTTGTTCCTGCATTAGTTTGCTCAGGGTAATGGCTTCCAACTCCATCCATGTCCCTGCAAATGACATGATCTCATTCCTTTTTATGGCTGCATAGTATTCCATGGTATATATGTACCACATTTTCTTTATCCAGTGTATCATTGATGTGCATTTGGGTTTATTCCATGTCTTTGCTATTGTGAGTAGTGCTTCAATAAACATACATATGGGTGTATCTTTACAATAGAATGATTTACATTCCTTTGGGTATGTATTCAAGGCTTAGAATTGAAAGACAGAATTGAAAGCAATGGGATTGCTGGGTCAGATGGTATTTTGACTTCTAGATCCTTGAGGAATTGCCACACAGTCTTCCACAATGGTTGAACTAATTTACATTCCCACCAACAGTGTAAAATCATACCATTTTCTTCACACCCTCGCCAGCATCTGTTGTTTTGCTTGATGAAGTGCCTGATCTGGTCCAGTTTGGTTTGAAAGGAGTACCCAAATGTTTGGGTGACTGGAACAGTGTTTTGTGCATGTCCATAATAAATTCTACTCCTGAACTCAAGTTCTCAAACAACTCTGTTAAAAATCAGTAAAAGGCTTGAATAGACGTTTGTTTAAATAAGATATACAAATATAAAAGATGCTCAACACTACTAACTACTAGGGATATATAAATCAAAACCACAATGAGACACCACCTCACACCTGTTAAGATGGCTATTAGTTTCACAAACCAAAAAATAAAAATAAAAAACACAAAAGATAAATATTGGCAAGAATGTGGAATAGTTGCATCCCTCATACACTTGGCAGGAATGTAAAAGGTACAGCTGCTATGGATAACAGTATAGAGGTTCCTCAAAAAATTAAAAATAGAATTACTACATGATCTAGCCATCCCACTTCTGGGTATTTATCCAAAGGAATTGAAATGAAGATCTCACCTATGTTCACTACTGTGTTATTGACAACAGCCAAAATCTGGAAACAATCTAAATGTTCATTGCATGATGAATAGATAACAAAAATGTGGTATATGCATATGTGGAAATATTACTTAGCCTTAAAAAAGAGGAAAATCCTGCTATATGTGACAACATGGATGACCCTGGAGGATATTAAGTGAAATAAGCTAGTCACAGAAGAACAGGCACTGCATGATTCTATTTTTTATGAAGTACCTAAAATAGTCAAGCTAACGGAAACACAGTGGAATGGTGGTTACCAGGGGTTGGTGGTAGGATGAAATGGGAAGTTGCTGTTGAAAGGGTGTATAGTTTTAGTTATGTACAGTGTCTAAGTTCTAGAGATCTGCTGCACAACGTGGTGTCTATAGTTAACGATACTGTATTGCACACTTTAAATTTTGTCGGCCGGGCGTGGTGGCTCACGCCTGTAATCCCAGCACTTTGGGAGGCCAAGGTGGGCGAATCACGAATTCAGGAGATTGAGACCATCCTGGCTAACACGGTGAAACCCTGTCTCTACTAAAAATACAAAAAAAAAAAAAAAAAAAAAAAAAAACTAAAATTAGCCGGGTGTGGTGGCGGGCACCTGTAGTCCCACCTACTCGGGAGGCTGAGGCAGAAGAATGGTGTGAACCCGGGAGGCGGAGCTTGCAGTGAGCCGAGATCGCGCCACTGCACTCCAGCCTGGGCGACAGAGTGAGACTCCGTCTCAAAAAAAAAAAAAAAAATTGTCAAGAGGTAGATTTCATGTTAAGTGTTCTCATCACAATGTCATTAAAAAAGGACCTTTCTGAAAGGATGATTCCCAGGTGATTTTAAAAGGAGGTTTCCTTTGGGAAAACAAGTGAGGCAGAGCAGAATAAAATGAGAAGAGCTGTGAGTAGGCAGCTTGAGAGAGGACACAGGTAAAGAGGTGGAAACCATTATTATTAGAAGAAGATAACATTTTTCTTCTATAGTTTTTAATTCAACAAAAGAAACCCAATGAGTGACTTTCTTCTTTTGTTGGTGCAGAATGGAAACAGGAAAAGAGAGACGCAAAGTGGTGATAATATTGCCTTTCAAAAGGAAGCCAAGCCAAGGCTTTGCTCCAGGTGTGTGCTTTCTCTGCTGATTTAAATGATCTGTGTCAGGGTCCTCTTATTGGAGCAGATAATTGAGAGCTAAGTGGATTCATGAGATCTTGATGTTAAGCTGTGTCAATTCTACAGCCATATCTTTGATAGGAAAAGGAGTAAAAAGACCCTTGATAAACAAAATGATGTGATTTAATAATGTTCTTGGAGTGAGTACTGCGTTTTCTCTGGTCAACCTTTGTCTTTGACATAGGTGCTTTTGACTTTCACGGCTACATAAAGTCCTCATTTACTGAAGAGTTTGGGTGTATTGGAAGGTATTACTAGGGAGTCACTGCTCTTCTCTAAGACAACTCAGCCATTCTAGTCTTACAGATAAGAATAGTTTCTATCATTCACTGGCCCCCTCTTCCCCATCCCTGTGGTCTCTCAAGCAGAGAAAGAATTGAAGTCTACCTGCCAATTGAAAAAGGTGTTACTCACCGTAACCCAAAGCACTAAGGTTACTTATGTTTCCAACACCAGTGAAAAGCTTCAAGAACAGCAGAGAACGATTATTATTGTGTTTCTCTCTGCTTGGGCTGAAGATAATGAGCCCTTTCCTGCTGCCCTTTCCCATACATAATGCCGATTGATGTCAACGAGAGCCTCATGGTGTGCAGGGGCCGTTAGATCACATGTATCATCTTGAAAATAATAAGGACAAAAGGACGCCCTTTTTTTCTTAAACTTGGCAAAGAGAGTCTCTATGGTTCCAACCCTCTCTAGATGGTCCCAATTAATAAGAAATAATTTTCCTAGAGTAGAGCAGCTGCCACTCTTTCAAGGTGAGCTTTTCATGAGGAAAGGAGAGAGCAGTTCCCGAGACTGTTTCGGGTTCCCAAAATCACTTCTCCTAGGAGACATGATTAGGAGGTGTTAGCAGTCCCCTCAGAGATTGATCAAAAACATGTAACTTCTATATATTGGAAGGGAAATGAGGAAAGTCAAAAGAAGAAAGCAATAAGAATACATTCTTTCTCAATTAGAGGAAGAGAAATGCTTTAGAAATTACTTAACTCCTATGGGCTTTTTATTCCCTCTTTTGTAATGAGGGTTTGGGTCCAAATTAGTATTTCCTAAACTTAGTTCATCATTAGTATAACTTGAGGAACTTGTTTAAAAAGGAAAAGGAGAGGCATATGGTTTTCTCTCTGAGAGATTCTGATTTAGCAGGTCTGGGGTGAGTCTAGGAATCTTCATTTTACACAGTTATTTTGATAATCATGCATGTTTGGAAAATGTAGATTTCTAGTTTTCTGAACATGAGATTTCTCTCTTTTTTTAGTGTTCTTCATGTGTTACACTATGGACTGGCCCAGTCTAGCTAACAACTGGGCAGGTGAGGAGAGGTCATGCCCTGGAGCCACGGCTAGTTACTGTCTCAGCTGGGCATTAGGAGGACAAATTTCAAAGGATGAGAAAATGTCTAATCTGGCCAACAGGACATAATATGAAACATTATAGCCACAGGCAGAAGACACTGGTTCTAGCAAGGTAATGGAGCTTTCCAGAGAGTTAGGTAGAGAGGCCCTACACAGAATAACTCCTGGATATCGTTGTTATCTCATCTGATGAATTTCCCCTATTCAGTCTGCTTCAGCTATGCTACCCTCCTTGCTGTTCTTCCAAAATTCTAGGCATGCACCTGCTTTAAGGCCTTTGCAATGATTAGTCCTTCTGCCCAGAATACTCTTCCTACAGATAATCACCCCTAACTCTCTAACCTCTTTTTTTTTTTTTTTTTTTGACAGAGTCTTACTCTGTCACCAGTCTGGAGTGCAGTGGTGTGATCTCGGCTCACTGCAACTTCCACTTCCCGGGTTCAAGCGATTCTCCTGCCTCAGCCTCCTGAGTAGCTGGGAATACAGACACACGCCATCACACCTAGCTAATTTTTGTATTTTTAGTAGAGATGCGGTTTCACCATGTTGGCCAGGATGGTCTCGATCTCTTGACCTTGTGATCCACCCTCCTTGGCCTCCTAAAGTACTGGGATTACAGGCATGAGCCACCATGCCCAGCCTCTAACCTCCTTTTTAACTCCATTCCAATATCACCTTTCTAAAAGGCCTACTTAGCATAACCTGCTGTGACCTCCTGCCTTGGGCACCCCAGATTCCCTTTACCTGTCTCTATGACTTCCTCGAACACTACATTGCAACATACCATATATAATTAGTTTATATTTTATTATTAATTATTTTGTGATGAATTTTTAATTTATTTTGGTTGGTCATATTAGCTGTATGAGAGAAAGAATCTTTTTCAGTTTTATTCACTGATATATCCCAAGAGTCTTGTGAGGAATGCAGGCTTAGGAATAACTGTAGAAATGGAAATGGTGAGATTCCCTAGGAATTTTTTTTTTTTCAGGATTCAAAGGGAAGCATTCAAGGGATAGAGTTTACTTGCAATTTCTCTCTTGGGTTTTAGAACTTTGGGGGAATCCAACGGTAGTGGTAGATAATTGTTTTCATAGGAAATTGGGACCCCAAGTGCTCCAGCTACAGGCTCTTGGAATTCCTTTCTGGATCTATTTGTTTACAACCCATCCAAATGGAGTGGCTATGTCAAGTAAGTCCTGTCCAATTGTGTGGTCTTATCCTTCCAATATAGCTCCAAGGAAAAATAATGGCAACAGGCAACATTTTTGGAGTACTCATTATGTCCCAAACACTTAATTAATACTCACAATAATCCCATGAGATAGGTGCAAGTTATTCTTGTCCTTTCTTGCAGACAAGGGAACTGAGGCACAGAGAGATTAAAGTCAAATCACTTGCATAAGGTCACATAACTGGGAAGTAGAAGAGCTGTGATTTGAACCAGAGTCCATAATATTAATAGTAACCATTGTGCTATGTTTGCATCTCTTGGAGAAGTGGCTCTTATACTTGTTCATGAGGTAGTAAATACTCTTGAGCATCACGTGAAAAATACTGTAACTATTGACATATTTGATTTTTATATAAATCAGGGAACTTTGTTTCAAGCAACAGAAACCAAGTCTGGTTTAAAAACAGAAAAATAATTTACTAATATACAGAGTAGCTCCCACAATCTTCTGGACAGGTGGAGAATTAAGCTTGTAGGCTCTACAGACAGGCACAATGCAAGTTGAGTTATGCCCTGGAACAAAAAGACCTGCTGGGCACTGCTGCTGAGTGCTGCTCTCGGGCATAGACATCCAAGCTGGCACTGCCAATTCTCAGATGTTGCACACTAGGCATTACAGCCAGAACCATTGTTGCCCCAGCTGTCTCTGCAAGATGGGTCTCTACAAGATGGTCACTCCTTCTGGCACCCTCGCCAGAAAGGATTCTGCATAGGCCTTACTTCTTTGTATTTCTAGGAGTCTGGAATGTTGCATTTGAAGGTGAAGCTCAGGGCACATGCTTATACCCTGGTTTCAAAGGAAACTGAGAAAATGAGAATTTAGCATTTTCAAATTCTATGGGTGCACATTTGCCCTTCTTTTACCTTCTCAGTAAAAGAATCCCTTTCCTTCACCTTTTGAATTTGGGATGCCAGAAGACAAAGGAAAGAGATTTTCTTACTAGATAGCTAAAAAGAATGATAACATGTCTACCGAAATCTGTATATTAGCAGAAATTATGGGTACACTGTATATAATGTGATGGAAAATTATAACATCCAATAAACACGAGTGCAGATAGAGAACACCATCAAACTGTACACGATGAGATATTTTGTCAGGTAGCAACTGAGAGCTAGCAATTTTTCAGATTTGAGATTCTCCTACTCATAGATTTATTTTTCTTTTATCAATTAAGCAATGATAATCAAGATTTCATTTTCTCAGATAATCACCTGGGTTTGGCTTTCAATTCTAAGAGGACAGGAGAAGACAAAGGGAAAGGGGAGAAGAAGTAAGTACCATTAAGATGGAGAGAAGCAGAAGGGAAGTAAGTCTTTCTAATGAGAAAGCTCATCAAAATAATTATCCTGTGGTCTCATAGATTGCCTATATCTGAATTCAATCTACAGATGAGTTGTACTTGGTTTGCATAAAGCAACATTAAAATAAATATGGATATTTATTATAAAAATCTGGATTTCTGTTTTTTCTGGAAAAATCAGAACTGTCTTCCCTGGACATGCTTCGTGTAGGACTTCCCTACATGCTTACATGGGAACTGAGCAACACTAAAAGGTTAGGGCTGGGTAGCTTCTTCCCTGTTTGGACAGCACCACAGTGTCTACTCCTCCCCATTGTCTCCCCATAACTGAGGTTGTATGTTAGCCACTACATATCATTATGCTTGTACAATTTTTTGTCTTATATCAGAGAAATGTTTCTCTACTTATCTCTCTATCAAAATTTGAAAAATAAGTGTTAGACTAAGTGTGTGTTTTAAGGAAAATGAGAGAAAGCATATTTCTTTGTACAGTTAAGAGTATTTCTCCATTCTTAACAGTGTATTAGTCAAAAATTCAAAGTAAGATGCCTAGATGAAATAAAACTTAATGAGAATTATAAAAATTATGTGGAAAAGATGCATAATGAAAAGGGTAATGATTTTTTTAAAGTGGGGACTAAAATTTCAATATAAGTTTTTTTTTAAGTGAAGAAAATAAGTAGATCAGCTTACACTAAGCAGTCCATCTCACTCACCAATGTTTCCTTTTCAGCCCCTGTAGGCAAATGAGTTTATTACTGGTCTTTTCAGCTGGAGGCTTTTTAATCCCTGAGATATTTATCTCGATGGTTCTATCCCAGAGTAGAAGGACAAGGAAGAAATTTTACTTTTTTTTACAATAATGATGCTTCTTTCTCCTCAAACTGCCACTGACCAGTTTTGTGTGTTGAATTGTGTCCCCTAAAAGATATGTTAAAGTCCTAACCCCCAGTACCAGTGAGTGTGATCTTACTTGGAAAACAAGGCCCTTGCAAATGTAATTAAAATGAAGTCACACTCAATCAGGGTGGACCCTGACCCAATAGGACTGATGTCTTTATAAGAAGAGAAGAGACACAGAGAGAGACATATGCTGCATGATGAGACACAGGAGAGAACTCCATGTGAAGATGGAAACAGAAAATAGAGTAATAAGTCTACAAGCCAAGGGGTGCCAAACATTGCCAGCAACCTTCAGAAGCTAGGAGAGAAACATGGGACAGATTTTTTCCCAGAGCTTCTGGTAGGAACCAGCTGCTCTGACTCCTTGATTTTGAACTTCTGGCCTCCACAACTGTGAGAGAATCAGTGTCCGCCGTTTCAAGCTACCCAGTTTTTGGCAATTTGTTATGGCAACCCTAGGAAATGAGTGCAGTCACCTTAAGAATGCATTTGGATGACTGCTCTTGGCTTAAAGCATCTTATTTATTCTTCTCAATTCTTCATTGTCAATAACATCAATTTATAGCCGTAGGCATCAGGCTTCCATGTCAAACTGTGATGCTTTTTTTCTTCCTGAGAGCAATTTAGAAAATTCCTTTTCTTATCCATACACACTGTGTGGCTTAAAGCCACACAATTTGTGTCCCATGCACAGGATGAAATGTCTCAGCATTGAAAGGGAACTAACCACATTCTCTCTCTCCACCAGGTGCATACTTAAATGTTATGTGCTGTTTGCTAATTTGAAAGGCCATTCAAACTTATCTTTCATCAGTATACTGTGATAAAGGCAGGCTCCAAATTGCTTGCTGACCCTTCTAAGCAGGTTTACTTCTCCATTGAAATAATCGTCCTCCATCTAAAACTGTTGCTTAGGCTCCCACTGCGTTACCATTTCACTCCCTTGGAGAAGATAACACAGTAGGTTTAATCATCTGAAGTAAATTGACTGGGATTATTTCCTCAGTGACAGCTTTGTTGTCATTTTCTAACACGTTCTTAGATGCGGATGAACTTGATAAAATAAACAAGGACATTTTCTCTGTCTAAGCGAGAAAAGAAATTAAGTATTGGAAAATGCAATTTTACTTTTTGTTTAATGTCAGACCTCTATCCAAGAGCCATCCCATTTGCCAAAGAAGAGACCTTTACTGAGATCTTAGCTTAAACTTGCCTGTATTTAACTTTCTAAACTTGAGGCTCAGTGAGAGACAACTAAGAAAGGATCTGAGCATCATAATTCATTAGGTAAACTTCATTCACCCCCATGTTGTCAGATAATTATTTCTTAAATTATTTTATTATGCTTATGCAACCTTAACCATGATTTAAGATATCTTAACATTTTCATGTTTTGCTTTATTTTCTGGGTATAAATTATTTAAATTGTCATAAACTGGGCTCCTTTGAAGTGGATTTGGCAACTGAAGGGCTGCCACACCAAGAGAGAACTTTTTGGCAAAACTTCCCTAGAAATTGAAATCACTCCTGAGCAGATCTAAATCGTGATTAATGATTTGTGATTGTCATTTGCTCCGCTGTTGCCATCCTGGCTGTTCACAGGGTATTGTGAATGAGGAGTTTTACTGGGAATTTAGGACCAAATGCCTGCACATTTCTGTCTTTTCTTCCTTTATTTTTTGATGCAGTCGTTTCTTTGGTCAATGCATGCTCACATTTATTTATACCTTTAGTCAGTTAACTTTAATAATTTAATAAGCATGTGTGAACCAGCCATGTGAAACAAGCTAAGACCTTGAAAATAATCTACATCCAACTATGTAGTTCACCCCTTTTATCTTCTCCTCCTGCTGAATACCCTCATTCTAAGGCTTGTGTTCATTCTTTTGCTTCCCCTTTTATTACATCTATAATCATGTATCAAAAATCATGTCTATCTTAATTATTATTAGCTTTTAAATTAAAATATACTGCTCCATATAATAGTTGGAGACTTCGAATTTTACTTAGTATTACATGACAAAGATTAATTTTATTTCTTGCTTGACAATGTAGTTAATTCATTTTCACTGCAATGTAATATTGTATCATGTGAATGTGAACATGGCACATTTTGTTTATCCAGTCTCCAATCTATGGGCAATTGTATTGTTTCCAGGTTTTTGCTATTGTGGATAGTACTGCTATGAATAATCTTGTCTTCTGTCGTACTCCTGGATTCTTTTGTGTATATAATAGGAGTTGAATTGCTGAGCCATGAAATATGCAACCATTCAATATTAGACTATAAAGTTAAACCCTTTTTCACATAGATTGTGCTTATTTATATTACTATCAGAAAAATGTTAAGCTCCTATGGATCCTCTCTGACAATTGGAATCTTCAGCTATTTTGAATTTAATGAATTGAAGTGATATAAAACGGTATCTCATTATGGTCTTAAGTTTCATATGTCATATAATGAACAGCTCTTTAATATGTTTATTGGCTGTATACTGTTTCCTAGTCTGTGAAGGATTCCATATTCCTTTTGTCCATTTTCTATAATTTTATTTGATCTTGCTATTAATTTATAGTGTGTTGTATCTTCTTGATATCGACTTTTTGGTCACCTGGGCTAGATAGCAGTAGTGTGATCATGGCTCACTGCAACCTCAACTTCCTAGGCTCAAGTGATCATCCCACCTCTGCCTCCCGAGTAACTGGGACTATAGGTGTGTGCCAGCATGCCTTGATAATTTTTTTATTTTTTTGTAAAGATGGTGTCTTGCTATGTTGCCCTGGCTGGTCTTGGACTCCTGGACTCAAGTGATCTTCCCACTTTGGCTTCCCAAACTGCGGGGATTACAAGTGTGAACCCACTGTACCTGGCCTTGGTATTGATCTTTGGTTTATTGCTGTATGTTGTAATATATTATGCAAGTATGTAACCCCTGTTTTCACTATCTTTATTTTTTGATGAACAAAATTTATTAATTTTTATGTAGGCTCATTTATCAGTTTTTAATTTTTTATAGGAAACTTTATAAAAAATCTTTCCATATCTCAAGGACTAAAACATAGTACTGTATTTTCTACTAAGAATGTAAAATGTTTACCTCTGTTATTTATGTCCTTAATTCACATGGAATAGATTTTGCATAATTGCATGAGGTAGGGATCTGATTTTATTTTTTATTTTTTCATATTGATAATCATTTTTATCCCACTTTACTTATTGAACAATCTATGATTTTCTCACTGATCTTACACAATATATCCATTATATCAAAAATCCATCCATATATGGTCTATTCGTCTAGTATGATGTCTTAATTACTATAGTTTTATGATCAATCCTGATGTGTAAAGGAAGAATCTTTCCTCTTTGTGCTTCTTCAGAAATGTCTTGTCTATGCTTGGTCCTTTATTTGTCATACAAATCAGAACAACCTTTATAAAGTTCCATTAAAAAATTGTTCAGTTGTTTGAAATTTCATTGTCTTTATAGACGAATCTTTGGAGAATTGGCATTTTATAATATTATGTCTTCTTGTCTACAAACACAGTTTATATTTGTTTTTATTTGGGTCATCTTTAAAAACTCTTCATAGGGTTTTATAATTTTTTCTGTAGAGATATTGAGCATCTTTTTTAGGATTTGTTCTTGTTCACTTGATATTTATTTGATACATTTATATAGTTATCTCTTTAATCGTGTTTTTTAGTCTTGTGCTGCTGGGGAATAGAAATGTATTTGACTTTTGCATGTTAAGCTTATATTCATCCATCTCGCTGAGTGCTGACATTATTTCTAATAATTTTTCTGAACATTTTTCAGGGGGTGTATCTGAATGATAATATCTCTAAACAATGATAGTTTGATGTCATTCTTACTAATTCTTACGACTACTTCTTTTGTTCATTTAATCGTTCCAGCAATACTGTTGATTAGAAGTTGTGATAAGTGTGCTCCGTTGTCTTGCTCTTTATTTTAAAGCTAATGCTTTAGAATACTGTATTTTTTTATAGGTACTCTTTATCAGGTCAAGGATGTTCCTTTTAATTTCTAGCTTACTTAGAGCTTATTATCATGAATGAATTTTTCATTTTATCAAATTTCTGCATTTAATGAGATGATTACATAATTTTCTCTTTTAGTCTGTTATTATGGAAAATTACATTAATGGATTTTATAATGTAAACTATTCTTATATTCCTGGAATAAACTCAATTTAATTATAATGTATTAAATATACAATATAGGTTTTAATGTACTATTGGATTTAATTTTATTCCTTTTTTATATTTTAGAAATTTTGCTTTTATATTTATAAGTGAAGTAGACCTAAAACTATTTGTCTGATTTTGGTATCAGCATTATGCTGGGCTCATAGTTTGAACTGAGAAGTAATTCTCCTTTTTTCTTTTTCTTGCCTATGAGAATAGGCACAGAAATTTATTAAAAGTTTGGTAGAACTTGTCTTTAAAAAAAAAATCAACTTTCACTTTAGATTCAGGGGGTACATATGCAGATTTGAAACATGGGCACATTTCTTAATGCTGAGGTTTGGGGTACAACTGGTCCCATCACCCAGATGGTGAGCATAGTACCCAATAAGTAGTTTTTCAACCCTTGCCCCTCTCCCGCCTGCCCTCATCTCTCGGTATTCCCCAGTGTCTATCATTATTTTCTTTATGTCCATGTGTACACAATGTTTAGCTCCCAGTTATAAATGAGAACATGTAGTATTTGGTTTTCTGTTTCTGCATTAATGTGTTTAGAATAATAGCCTCCAGCTACATTCATATTGCTGTAAAGGACATAATTTTGTTCTTTTTCATGCCTGTGTAGTATTCTATGGTGTATATGTACCACATTTTCTTTATTCCATCCACAATTGATGGACACCTGGGTTGATTCCATCTTCGCTATTGTGGATAGTGCTGTGATGAGTATACAAGTGCTTTTGTCTTTTTGGCAGGCAAAGAATCTACAAGTCCTCAGAAGCAATTGCCACAAAAACAAAAAAATTGACAAATGGGACCTAATTAAACCAAAAAGCTTCTGCACAGCAAAAGAAACTATCAACAGAGTAAATAGACAACTTACAGAATGGGAGAAAATATTCATAAACTTTGCATCTGACAAAGGTCTAATATCCAGAATCTATAAGGAAATTAAACAATTCAACAATAATGAAAAAACTCCCATTTAAAAGTGGGCAAAGGACATGAACATTTCTCAAAAGAAAAAAATACAAGCAGCCAACAAACATATGAAAAAATACTCAACATTATTAATTCAAATCAAAACCTCAACGAGATACCACCTTATATTAGCCAGAATGGTTATTATAAAGAAGTCAAAAGATAGCAGATGCTGGTGAGGCTGTGGAGCCAAGGGAATGCTTACGCACTGCTGGTGGGAATGTAAATTAGTTCAGCCACCATGGAAAGCAGTTTGAAGATTTCTCAAAGAACTAAAAGTAGAACCACCATTCGACCCAGCAATCTCATTACTGGGTATATACTCAAAGGAAAAAACAAAAACTGACCTTTTAAAAAATCAGGGCATGGTGTTATGTTTTCAGAAAAATTATTTGACCACTGCTTGAGTTTCATTAGTAGTTACAGAACTATTAAAGATTTCAATTTCTCCTTAGCAAATTAGATTTTTTCTAGGAATGGCATAAATTCGTTAATAATATTTTCTCATCTTTTTATGCTTTAAGTTATCTGTGTATATTCCCCCTTTCATTCATAGCATTGCCTCTAGTCTCAAACAGATTAGCGGAGGTTGATTTATTTTGTTGTATGCCTCCATAAAGCTGAAAATCATTTTGTTATAATTTTCATTAAATGAATTAACTTTTTTGTTTGTTTTAAATTGTTTTCTCTGTATAATTGTCTTTAACAATGAAATATAAATACGCTTTCATTGAAAAGTCACATATAAGAAGATGAAAATGTAAAATTTTCCTTTATCAGCTCCCATGCCAGTTTTTACCCATTCCAATCATTAGCTAGAAACTGATTCCAATTCTTTTTATGGATTTATGTACACACACTCACACACAAGCATAAACTCACTCACGCATGCACGCTTCTTATGTCTCTGACTTCTACACACCTGTCAATATCCAATATATTCATTCTTGTATGTTGAAACCACAAGCCAGTCTTTCTCTCTGAATTCTGGGATAAATTTTCCGACAGAATCCATAAGAATCTTTTAGACTATAGTCTAGTCCGGCATTTCCAAAGGCTGCACAATGTAAAACCTTTAGTTATGACCATATGTCAAAGGCATTCCTTATCAGACTTGCAGAGCCTTTGAAATAGTTTCTTAAGAAATTAGAGTATTTTTAGATGATGATGCAAGACTAATATTGAAAATCAACATTTTCTTTATCTTTAAAAATTACCAATTTCTGTTATTTTATTCATTATTTCTTTCTGTTTTTTAAAAGACATTTATTTTTATTTTTATTTTCAGTTTTAGAGATGGGGGCTTTTGCTGTGTTGCCCAGGCTGGTCTTGAACTCCTGGTCGCAAGTAATTCTCCTGTCTTAGCCTCTTCAGATGCTGGGATTACAGGCACAAGCCAGTATGCCCAATTTTCTGTATATTTTATTTGGGTTTATTTTTGGTTTAGAATGGACCACCTAGCTTCTAGGAATATGTAGCTCATTAATCTCGAGCCTTTAAAAAATTTCTATTATAAGTATTTAAGACTATAAAATCCTTTGCATCACTGTGTTTGATGTATTTCACATGCTTCAATATGTACTATTGCCATCATCTTTTTAAAAGCCCATTATGATTTCTTTTTTAAACTGCGAGGAATTTAATAAGATGCTATTTACAATGTCTGCTTGAAATACTGAGTAGTTTTTGTTTCCTATGATGAGCCCTGACAGATACACACTCAACTGTTTCCTGATCTATAAAATTAGGATAATAATAGTACGTGCCTTGTAGATTTATTTTGAGGATCCAGTGAATTAATAAATGTAGACCACTCAACAGTGTCTGGCAGATAATAGTCCATCAAAAATATTATCCTTTTTTGTGGGGGACGGAGTCTCATGCTGTCACCCAAGCTCGAGTGCAGTGGTGCAATCTTGGCTCATTGCAACTTCTGCCTCCCGGGTTCAAGCGATTCTCCTGCCTCAGCCTCCGAAGTAGCTGGGACTACAGGTGCCCACCACCAGGCCCGGGTAATTTTTTTGTATTTTTGGTAGCGATGGGGTTTTACCATGTTGGTCAGGCCGGTCTCGAACTCCTGACCTCAAGTGATCTGCCTGCCCCAGCCTCCCAAAGTGTTGGGATTACAGTTGTGAGCCACCATGCCAGGCCTAAAAACATCTTTCCTTGTTTTTATACTATATCTTCATGAATACTAATATTTGTCCAAAATTGGAGAATTTAGGGCTTATGGAGGTACTATCAAAAAGACAACATATTAAGTAAATTTTATACGAGCAAATAATTTGTGTTTAGTCCCACATTAATGGAAAATAAGAATTTGAAAATGGTGCCACGTGGTCATATTATTATATTTTGCTATAGCTTAATATGTCTCTTTCTATATATTTAAGGAAAAAATCGTGTGCTCTACGTTGCCCAAGGAATAATCCAAGTTTAATAGCTATACCCACAAAAATAAAAATTATGCCACACCGTGCCTTAAATGAATGTAAAATATTTCTGAACAAGAAACAGTTATACATTTATCTTAATTGACTAGCTACAATCTGTAATCAGCAAGCAGAAAATCAGAGAATACTATGCTGGTAACAATTCAACACAAATTCACCTGCAGAGGTTTAAGTTGCAGGGTATCCATAATAAAATAGAAAGGCCACCCTTTCACTTTCACAGGTAGCTAATTAGTATCCTCCTTCTAGTGTGAAAATGCTCTTGCTAAAAACAACACCCCATTCTGAAGAAAATGTACATGTCTTAGCATAAAACATTTATTAACTATAGTTTTAAAAAATCTTTATATTTTACCATGCTTTATAATTTTAAAGGCATCTTCACATTCACTATCTCATTTGATTTTCACAATTTTTGGTGGGGTAAATGTGGCAGTATTATGATGCCCATTTTACAAATGAAGAAACTGAAGCCTACAGCAGTAAAATGACTCACTCAGGATGGAGACTCTAAGTAAGTGACAGAAACAAGACAAAAGCTTAGATTTCCTAACTTCTCAGTCAGTGTGCTTTTTAGTTACTCTGTTTCCAAATGTACTGTCCTTTCCCTCCCAACATGCACTTTAATACTATCACATTAGCCAGCTTGCCTTATATATGCTGAAGTATGGTATTCTTAGAGGGCAGGTCCTTTAGAGGACAAATACATTTATTTATCTTCAACAAGAGCAGCACTGTATTTTTCTCAGTTGTCAATAGAAGCTACAAACTGTTGAAATATTGCAATGTCCTGTTTAAGGAGATGGTTTTAATTTACTTGCACATAAAAACACCTGGGTAAAGAATCTGACTCAGTGGCAGTACGTAACTTGTCACACAGTCTGTAAATATTGGAGCCAGGAAACATCTATGGTTAGTCTGATTCCAAAGCCATGCTTTAATCACTGTCTTACTCTACAGCAAAGGAATGAAAGGATAAAGGAATGACTAAACTGATCTTGGTAGTGATGTTATTTTTATGTAGTCTGGAGAAAAACAAAACAATTTTGACCTCAAAGCATTTTTTTGTTAAAAAAATAAAAATAATTATTTCCAGCCACTTACTTTCTGCCTAGAGTTTTACATATATTAAATTTTCACGTAATTACTATAGGGAAGGCAATATTATTATCACTTATTTCCATACATGGAGTAATTAATAAACATGGGAAATGTGTTGTAACATGCTCAGGCAGAGCTTGTAAGTGATTAAAATAGATTTCAAACTCAGTTCTATTCACTACTAAAGTCCATACTTTCACATTCATTCATATGTCTAAATTTATTCTGAAAAGAAAAAAATATATTTACAGCATATTTTGAAAAATAGCCATTGAACAAGATACAAGTTGTATGGTTAGTCAAAATACTTGGCATGGATCCTGGTGTCTTGGAGTAGAAACAAAATATTTTTAATATATGTACATGCATAAAACTATCACTCATAAACATTTTGGGGGGATACGTTATAATAATATTTCCGGTACCACAGAACACTTGGTGTTATGAGAGATCCTCCCACTACAGAACATCCAGATTCTGGAAAGGACAAACTTTTCAATGCATTGCTGATTCCATGAAAGGGAAGAAATATTACTATGAATGTTCCTCACTCCTCTCCTCCAATAAATTGAGCTGGGCCTCAGCTGGCAGTCCTGCATTTAGGCAGCTGGGAGGAGAAGATGGTCCTGAGGGAAGACGTCAGGAACAGTGCTGCAATGGCCAGGATCCTGAGGGGTGAGGCAGTGATGAGGGATAGGAGGGAACCATGGCTCCCTAGAGTTGAGCATGAGCTTTTACTGTGGATCTATGGTCTATTAATGGTCTATTTTTGCAAAACAGTCATGCTACAAGATAATGGCTTAAAAGAACAATAATAATTTATTGTCTCACAGTTTTTGCAGGTCAGAAATTCAAACAAAGCACAGAGAGGATGACTCGCTTCTGCTCCATGATGTCTGGGGCCTCAGCAGGGGGAAATGAAGGCTGGAGGCTAGAATCGTCTGAAAGTGTAACTAAGGCTGGAGGACCTGTTTCCAAAGTGGCTCATTCACAGAGGTGGCAAGTTGGTGCTGGCAAATTAGTTCCTTTCCATGTGGGCCTTTCCATAAGTGGGTGTTTCACAAGCCTACTTGGGTGGTCTCAAGATATAGTAGTGGCTTTTCTCAGAGTCAGAGATCGAAAAGGGGCCAATATGTTTTATGACCTAGTTTTGAGGGTCACAGACCGTTATTTCTATAGTATTCTACTCCTCATACAGGTAAGCCTTCAGTGAAGAAGGGACCTACATAGTGGCTTTCATATGAGAGAGTGATATTACTGGGGACCTTCTCCACAGTGGATGAAGTGGTCCAATTGTTCCTTTGAGCTACTGGCAAAAGTGAAAGCAAATTCCATCTGGAGGATGCCCTGCTCCTTCTTTTAGGCTCCCAGGACTCTCTCAGACTAAGAGCAAGCAAAATGCTTAAAATCAAGGGTCACTAAACATGCTCTAGAAGATCAATCCAATATAAGGAAGAGTTATCAGAGAAAAGTAAGTGATGATTTAGGTACTCAAGGACTTCAGATATTAGAATTTTAATTGCAGAATAAAGACTATTATTAAATATGTGAGGTAATATAGAATTTTTATGGGTTAAGTTAGTAGATTAAACACAAAAAAAAAGAGAATAGGAGAGGATAAAACAGCAACAATATTTTGGAAGCCAGGAAGAAGAGGATTGAATGGAAGATAATATGGAAGCCCTAAGTAATCCTGTCCCTAAGAGGCAAATAATACTGAGAAACAAGCTGATTTATACAATACACTGTTTCAAAGGCTGAAAAACAAGTAATGCCTGGAGGAAGGGGGGGAGGTGCTCAAAGGAGTAGTTTGGTTAATAGCTGTTTGGGAAGCAATTATATCCCTAGATCCCTTCCACAATTCAAGCATCTGGGAAAATGATCTTCACCACTTCAGCAGAAGTCTGAAATGCAAGCAGCAAGATTGAAATGGTAATAAAAATTGCCAACAAAAATATTGGTGGATCCACAGCTGAATTCTATCAGACATTCAAAGAAGAATTGGTACTAATCCTATTAACACTATTCCACAAGATAGAGAAAGAAGGAATACTCCCTAAATCATTTTATGAGGCCAGCATCACCCTAATACCAAAATTCGGGAAAGAACATAACAACAAAAAAGAAAACTACAGATCAATATCCCTGATGAATATAGATGCAAAAATCCTTAACAAAATACCAGCTAACAAATTCCAACAGCATATCAAAAAGACAACCCACCGTGATCAAGTGGGTTTCATACCAGGGATGCAGGGATGGCTTAACATCCATGAGTCAATAAATGTGAATACACCACATAAACAGAATTAATAACAAAAATCACATGATTATCATTATCATCTCAATAGACACAGAAAAAGCATTTGACAAAATCCATTATCACTTTATGACTAAAACTCTCAGCAAAATCAGCATAGAAGAAACATACCTTAATGTAATAAAAGCCATCTATGACAAATCCACAGCCAGCATAATACTGAACAGGGGAAAGTAGAAAGCATTTCCTCTGAGAACTGGAACAAGACAAGGATGCCCACTCTCACCACTTCTATTTAACATAGTACTGGAAATCCTAGCCAGAGCAATCAGACAAGAGAAAGAAATAAAGGGCATTCGAATCAGTAAAGAGGAAGTCAAACTGTCACTGTTTGCTGATGATATAATTGTATACTTAGAAAACCCTGGCTGGGCATAGTAGCTCATGCCTATATTCGCAGAACTTTGGGAGGCTGAGGCAGGCAGATCACCTGAGCTCAGGAGTTCGAGACCACCCTGGCCAATATGGTGAAACCCCATCTCTACTAAAAACACAAAAATTAGCCAGGTGTCGTGGTGGACATCTGTAATCCCAGCTACTTGGGAGGCTGAGGCAGGAGAATTGCTTGAATGCGGTAGGCAGAGGTTACAGTGAGCCGAGATCATGCCATTGCACTCCAGCCTGGGCAACAGAGTGAGACTCCATCAAAAAAAAAAAGAAAAAAAGAAAACCCTAAAGAGACCTCCAAAAACCCTCTTAGAACTGACAACGAATTCAGCAAAGTTTCAGGATACAAAATTAATGTACACAAATAGTAGCTCTGCTATACACCAACAGCAAGCAAGCTGAGAATCAAATCAAGAACTCAACCCCTTCTACAATAGCTAGAAATCAAATCAAGAACTCAACCCCTCTTAGAATAGCTAGAAAAAAATAAAATACTTAGAAATATACCTAACCAAGGAGGTGAAAAACTTCTACAAGAAAAGCAACAAAACACTGCTGAAAGAAATCGTAGATGACAAAAACAAATGGAAACATTTCCCATGCTCATGGATAGGTAGAATCAATATTATAAAAATGACCATACAGCCAAAAGCAATCTACAAATTCAATGCAATTTCCATCAAAATAGCACCATCATTCTTCACAGAACCAAAAAGACAATCCTAAAATTCATATGGAACCAAAAAAGAGCCCACATAGCTAAAGCAAGACTAAGCAAGAAGAACCAATCTGGAGGCATCACATTACCTGACTTCAAATTATACTATAAGGCCATAGTCACCAAAACAGCATGGTACTGGTATAAAAATAGGCACATAGAACAATGAAACAGAATAAAGAACCCAGAAATAAAGCCAAATACTTACAGCCAGCTGATCTTTGACAAAGCAAACAAAACATAAAGTGGAGAAAGGACACCCTATTCAACAAATGGTGCTGAGATAATTGGCAAGCCACAGGTAGAAGAATGAAGCTGGATCCTCATCTCTCAATTTATACAAAAATCAACCCAAGATGGATCAAAGACTTCAATCTAAGACCTGAAATCATAAAAATCTAGAAAATAACATCAGAAAAACCCTTCCAGACATTGGCTTAGGCAAAGACTTCATGACCAAGAACCCTAAAGCAAATGCAACAAAAATGATAAATAGGTGGGACTTAATTGAACCAAAAACTTTCTGCACAGCAAAAGAAACAATCAGCAGAGTTAACAGACAACTCACAGAGTAGGAGAAAATCTTTACAGTCTTTATATCCAACATAGGACTAATATTCAGAATTGACAAAGAACTCAAGTAAAGTAGCAAGAAAAAAACAAACAATCCCATCAAAACATGGGCTAAGGACATGAATAGACAATTCTCAAGAGAAGATATACAAATGGCCAACAAACATAAGAAAAAATGCTCAACATCACTAATGATCAGGGAAATGAAAATCAAAACCACAATGTGATACCACCTTACTCCTGCAAGAATGGCTGTATTAAAAAATTTTTTTAAAAATGTTGACGGGGATGTGGTGAAAGGGGAACACTTTTACACAGCTGGTGGGAATGTAAACTAGTACAACCACTATGGAAAACAGTGTGGAGATTCCTTAGAAAACTAAAAAGTAGAACTGCCATTTGATCCGGCAATCCCACTACTGAGTATCTACCCAGAGGAAAAGAAGTCATTATATGAAAAAAATACTTTCACACACAGGTTTATAGCAGCACAATTTGCAATTACAAAAATATGGAACTAGCCCAAATGCCCATTGATCAACGAGTGAACAAAAAAATTGTGGTATGTGTGCATATATATATACACACACAATTATATATATACACACACACACAAATATATATGTGTGTGTATATATACATATATAATTGTATATATACACACACATATATATACATATATACATACCACAATTGTATATATACACATGTATATACTATATATATGTACCACAATTAAATATATAATACATATATATGCAATATATTACACATATAATACATATATATACCACAATTACATCTATAATACATATATATATGATGGTGTGTGTGTGTGGAATTCTATTCAGCCACAACAAGGAGTGAAATAATAGCATTCACAGCAACCTGGATGGAACTGGGGACCATTATTCCAAGTGAAGTAACTCAAGAATAGAAAACCAAACATCATATGTTCTCACTTATTAGTGGGAGCTGAGCTATGAAGATGTAAAGGCATAAGAATAATACAATGGACTTTGGGGACCTGGGAGAAAGGATGGGAGGGGGTTATGGATAAAAGACTATAAATTGGATACAGTGTATACTGCTCCGATGATGAGTGCACCAAAATCTCACAAATCACCAGTAAAGAAAGTACTCGTGTAACCAAACACCACCTGTTCCCCCAAAACCTGTGGAAATACAAAAAATGTAAACACCACTGTTCATATAAGTGTTGAAAACAACAAATTGAGAATGAATACTGGTGAACTTTTTTGAAGTGCAAACTTCAAAATTTGTACTTCGCTATTCCATTCATTTTCTACTCTCTGTAACAAATTACAAGAAATATAGCAGCATAAAATAATACTCATTTACAACTCAGTGTTCTGTAGGTCAAGAGTCCAGCATGGCTAGATTCTCTGCTCAGGATATCACATGGCTGGAATTGAGGTTTTGGCCAGGCTGATTTCTTATCTAGAGTCTCTGGGAAGAAATCTACTTCCAAGTTCATTCAGATTATTGGGAATATCCAGTTCTTTGTGACTGGATGACTCAGGTCTCCATTTCCTTGCTAAAGTGATACAGCAATCACTTTAAGCTGTATCACTTATGTGCAGCCCACATGTTGCCCCCTTCATCTTCAAGCCAGCAGTGATGCATTTAGTTCTTCTCATGCTTTTAATATCTGACTTCTTCTGCAACCAGCTGGAAAAATCTGTACTTTTAAAGTGCTTGCTTGATTAGGTCAGGCCCACCCAGGATAATCTTTGTTTTGCCATATAATGTAACATTCATAGTAGTAATGTCCCATTATATTCACAGTTTTTACTCCCAGTCAAGACCAGGAGATTATACAAAGGCATCTGTCATGGTGGGTAGTTAGCTTAGAATTCTCTGTGCTGTGGCTCTCACATGACAGGCTTTCTACTTAGTATCTCTTATGGCATCGATGTAAATAAGCTGTGACTAAAAAGCTTACATATGTGAAGCAGTTTCTACTTATTTTTAACATCTTTTGTGTAACTTAAGACGTAGCTTATTAGAAGGGAAAGAATAGCTATTTCATAGCTTGATGTATGAAGATACATTTTTCTCTTTTATAATGGTGTCCTTTATAAAGATATTTTATGAATTCCAAAACAAAGTAAGATAATGAAGTGATTTTATGAGCGTTGAATACTAAATACTGAGCCCTTCATTGCTTTTCCTTCACTTGGCTCCAGAGAATCTGAACAGCCCAAGAAGAAATGCAGGAAAATCCTGACAGCATGTCCTGGAGTGACACCCATCATCTTCATTCACATTCCTTTGGTCAGAATTAGTCATAGGACTCCATTAGCTACCAGAGGGCTGGGAAGCATATTAGCTGGCTGCAAGTTACCTTCCCACCACGACTGGCACTACAGAAGAAAAGCACAAATCATTAACAGCTAATTTATGCCATACTTGGTTTCAGGAAGTTATATTGTCAAGGGAATAAATCACTAATTAGAATAAGATGTAAGTTGGAATCATCGTAGATACACAGCGTCCTACTGGTGGTACTCCTAGGCCACTCCAAGGCCATAGCCTCATTGAAGTTCTAACTGATTTTCTTTGGCTTAGAGGGCCAATTAAGAATTCTGCTTTCCATGATCACACTCGTAATTCTACTATTGATAAGCCACTTCAATGTGCTTCTTTTTATTGCATTTTTCTCATCTACAAAGCAGACATTGTTCTATGGTTTAACTGAGTAGTGATCATTACAGGTTATCTGAGCCACTGTGCAAACTCTCCTAAAGTGAGAAGATTTTTAAAAATCAACAGCGTCTCCATATCAGAAATATCAAATTAAACAAATATTAGTAAGATAGATTACATGACATGACATTTTAGAAGCCATGTGACAGTTTTAAAGCAAGGTACCCCAATTTTTTATCACTCTTACATTGAGTGGTGATATATGTTTTGTTCTCTCGAATTTGGGTGGGCTTGGTAATTCCTTAATGAATAAAATATCATGACAATAATGTTATGTGACTTCTGAGGTGAGGTTATAAAAGGACAAGAAACTTCTACCTAGCTTCTTTGGAACACTCTTCTCTGTTGGGATGCTCTCTTTTGGATCCTGGCTACCATACTAAAAGATGCCAAAGCCACAGGGAGAGCTGTGTTTAGGTGATCTAGTTGGCAATCTGAGCTGATCTAAGCTTTCAAATCATTCCAGTCCAGGGGCCAGATGTGAGTAAATAAGTCATCCTGGAAAAGGGGTCCTTCAGTCCTAGTTATTAGAGCTTCCAGCTATTTCAGTCATCCCCAGCTGCTCAAATCTTTCCAGCGGAGGCCCCAAACACCTTGGAAAAGATGCAAGCCATCCCCACCCCGCCCTTTCTGAATTATTGACCCTCAGCATCTGTAAGCATAATAAAATCATTGTTATTTTAGTCCACTGTATTTTGAGATTGTCATTAAGGCAAAAATAGCAAGTGGAACAAAATTTGGTATCAGAAGTGGGGTGCCATATAATAAAACCTAAAATGTGACTTTAACATCTAGTGGTGGTTGAAAGCTGGAAGGTCTTGAGGAATTTGTGGGCAATCTGGCAAGCCTCAAGAGCCCTGTTGATGTGGGCTTAAAAAAGAGTGAGCAAAATGTTATGGGAACTCAAAGGGAAGGAGACCTTCATTATGTAGCAGTGGAAAATTTTTAATATTGACATTAGTGGAAATTCAAAAACTAGAAAATATACTTAAGGAAATGATGTTTTGGCTAAAGATATTTCCAGAAAAAAATGTAAAAATGTGGTCGCTGGTTTCCTTTACCTACATATCATAAGACAGGATAGAGAGAAATTAGGTAAAAAAGAAAAATGAATCATTCAGTTTTCAAGTAGTATTTAGAGGAACTATAAAAGATTCAAAACTTTGTGTTTGAAAGTAAAACTCTTTATCACCGTCTATCTCTCCAAGGAAAGATAAGATGAGCCCAGGACACTTCCAGGAAAATATGGTCTTAGGATAAAGAAGATGTCAAATGTGGGACTATAAAACCTTTTGTTAGGACTGCAGAAATGTTTAAAGATGGTGCTTCATGGTTCTTCTCAGCCAAAAAGCTATTTTTATGCATACTCCTCAAAGACCCTCTCTGTTTAACAGTAGGACTTCCAGGAGTCTTAAGGGCATTGTTTCACAGCAGCCTTTGTTTCACACCAGACCCCAGGTAAAGAATATCTTATAATGAGATTTGAGGGTGTGAGTTCTATGCAATTGAATGAATTATAAGTTGAAGAATAGAAGACACTGACAAAGTTTTTAAAATGACTGTATAGGTAGAAACAGTATCAGCTTGGACTGATAGTGAGAGAGACAAAACAAAACAATAGCCTCTTGGATCCCATATTTCAGTAGACAGGGAGGAGACTAAAAAAAGCACTCAGCAAACATTGTATAATTTTTATGGAAAAGGAAGGGTGCCTAAAATGAATAATCCAGAGTCTAGAGGTTGGAGCTAAAATCAGTGTAGAACAATTTTCATAAACTAGGATAGAAATATAACTTAGAAACTGGCAATATGTACCTCCTGAATTTTTGAATTATTATGATCCAGGGATAGCTATGTGCCTTCCATTAATCTTTTATACCAAGAATGTCTATAATGTTTATCCTATGCACATACCACCATGTACAGTGGATGGTTGGGTGGTTAATATGGTTTGGCTTTCTGTCCCCACCCAAAATCTCATGTCAAATTGTAATCCTGATATTGGAGGAGGGGCCTGATAGCAGGTGATTGGATCATGGGGGTGGTTTCTAATGGTTTAGCACCATTCCCCTAGTACTGTCTCAAGACAGAGTTCTCATGAGATCTGGTTGTTTCAAAGTGTGTGGCACCTCCTATCTCCCCCTCAGCCCCTGCCTCAGCCCTCTGGGGCTGCTCGGCACGTGTGAAGATGTGCTGCTTCCTCTTTGCCTTCCATCATGATTTTAAGTTTCCTGAGGCCTCCCCAGCCATGCTTCCTGTACAGCCTGTGGAACTGTGAGCCGATTATACCTCTTTTCTTTATAAATTACCCAGTCTCAGGTAGTTCTTTATAGCAGTGAGTGAATGGACTAATACAGTGGTAGATAGCTGGTCTCTTTAGTTCACCAACTTTCTGATTAAGAGGAATCATGCATGGTGAATATTATATAAATCTTGGTTGAGTGACAACATTCTGACTTTGAGTCTGAGACTGATACTATAATGGGATGATCCTTTTAAGCACTATTGGGAGAGTGAGTGTATTTTTCATGTGGAAAGAATGTTAATACTTTGCGGGCAGAAGGCAGAATGTGATTTTGAAATATGCTACAAAATTCTTTGACACTCTTCCCTCAACAGGTGCTGATTAAAACTTGGAGTTAATGTGGCTTCTGAGGAAAGGGCATTGCAGCTTCTGTCAGATTCTCTTGGAACATTCCCTCTTAGGTGGCTGTCTTGTGGAAACCATGTGTCATGCTGTGATTAGTCTATACCACATGAAAAGGTTGCATGTATTAGCACCTGTTAACATTCACAGCTAAGACCAGCCTTCATGTCCACCTTAGTGAGATGCCTGATATTTTGGTGAACTCATCTTGGAAGCGGATCTTTCAGTCTCAGCTATTCTAGTTCCCACCTCTTGGAGTCATCTCTAGCTATTTTATTTATCCTAGCTGAGGCTAGGAGAAGAGACAAACCATTGCTGTTGTTTCCTGTTATCTTCATCTGTTTTCTTTTGCTTATAACATAATAGTTAGAACTGTGTATTTTGTAAAGAAAAAGAAATTATTTCTTATAGTTATGGAGCCTGGGAAATCTAAGGTCAAGGGAGTGTTTCTGTTGAGAGCCTCCTTGCTGGTAGAGTCTTGAGGTGATGCAGGGTATCACATGGCAAGGAGGCTGAGGATGTAGCTGAGGTCTCTCTTCCTTTTCTTATAAAGCCACAAGTCCCACTCCCATGATAACCCATTAATCCAACAATGGATTAATCCATTCATGAGGGCAGAGCTGGCATGAGTCAAACACCTATTAAAGGCTCCACCTCTCAAGACAACCATATTGGGGATTAAGTTTCAACATGAGTTTTGAAGGAGAGAAATACTCAAACCATAGCACCTATCTGAATTCCTGACCTGCAGAATTCATAAACAAAATGGTTGTTTATGACATTAAGTGTGAGAGAAGTTTGTTGCAAAATAATAGTAACTGAAGCATTATGAAAGGATCATTTAAAAATGTATGTATTCAGAATTTAATAGTAGCAGCCAGGTATGCTGTAGGTAACAGAGATTGTCATCAGCATAATTGTCATCTCCCATGAGCTTTGCACATCTAACACCACCATCAAAAAAGATGGTATTTGTAGATATTGTGTAGGTTGCATTTGTGTTGGACACATACAGTGCACACAAACACATACACATATAAGTTTGCTAGGGCTGCCATGAAAAATACTGGTGGCTTACACCAGAGAAATTTATTTTCTCACAGCTTTGGAGGCTGGAAGTCTGAGATCAAAGTATCAGCAAGGTCGTTTTCCTCTGAGGCCTCTTCCCTTTGCTTGTAGATAGCTGTCTTCTCCCGTGTCTTTACATAGTTTTTTGTCTGTGCTAGTCTGTGTTCTAATCTTTCTTCTTACAAAGAAACCAGCCATTGGGTTGGGGTTCACTTCAATGACCTCATCTAACCTCAATTACCACTTTAAAGGCCCTATCTCCAAATACAGTTGTGTATTTGTGTTACTAGGGGTTAGGACTTCAATATATGAATTTTGGGGAAGAACACAGTTATGCCCATAACTCTACCTATGTATCTATCTATTGATATAGAGATTTATAGATATCTATAGATATAAAGATCTGCCTATCTATCATCTATTTTTTTATCTGTCTGTCTTTCTAACCATCCATCCATCCTCCAACTGGGAGAAACTTCAACATTCTGGCTTAAGTTTAATAAACATATTTCACAGTGTTTCCTCTTGCATTCTCTGAGACACTTGTTTTTCATTCTCTAGGAATAATTTCAAGTCTTTGATGAGCATATCATTTCTAAAAGAACAGTATCTATCTAATGGTGCTTCTTCTAGTTTTAGCCTTTGAGGAAGGAAACAGGAAAAATTATCTAGCGTTCTTCCTGTCTGTTACAGCTACATATTGGACAACAAGATGTCATCTTGCCAAACAGTTTCTATAAAAGTTTAGTTGTGTTTTTATTACAGGGGCACAAGATCTGGTTGCCAGAAATCCTAATTTATAAATGTCAACATTCTGAAACTTTTCAAGTTCAGAGTATACTTGGTGAAATGAATCCAGAGCCTTCAGAGAAAATGTCTGTGCTGTTTTTTTCTATTTAATTGTGAGAGAAGAAGCTCAAAGTATTTACAGAAAAAGAACTGAAGGGGATTTAAAAAAAAATTCTTAGAATTGTTTCTTCTTCTACCTTGGACCTAATAAAAGAGAAAGAAAAAAAGTGATGTTTTCTGTGCCAGAGGAAGATGCCTATACACTGTAAATAGAAACTGTTTAGATAACAATGCAGAATGACAAATATTGAAATGCTTTTTATATTAGCTGAGAATGTTTCAGAATCACTGGAAGACGAGGAATTATTTTGTGGAGTAAACCAAGGCTCTGTCTGTTTGAGGAATATGTTGTGTTCTTGCATGGAACACCATTAAAAATAATAAACCACATCAGTGGCAAAGGTTAGAATAAACTTCAGCTGGAGAGAATAAAGTTGGAATACTTTATGTCCCATGACTCCAGGTCAACCAGATCAAAGTCTACAAGGCCAATCTTTCTGGATCCTGAGATATATTTTTTTTTCAGGCTATGGGCTGGGACTCTGTTGCCCACTAGGAATGAATTATATTTGATACATTAATGTTAGTAGGCACAAGTGGGCTTAGAGGACTTGATGATCCTGGCTTTCATGGATCTCCTGCCAAGAACCACTGATTGAGGTCACCTTGGTCCTTTCCTCACGGTGTTTTAGGAATCTGTCAGTATCTCTTCTTCGCTCCTCCGTTTTCAAAGTCAGATGAATAAGCAAGTTAATCAATACTCCTTCCTCATATCCATTTGCTCTCTAGCTTTCTCAGTGAATAATTTGCATGCGAGATGACATGGATGTTTTTCAGAGCTACTTAATTTTTCCCTGGACACTGTATATTTCCATGCTGAAGCTCTCCTTGACCATCATTTAAAGGTCCACCTGGGTTCTATTTTCACTGTCAGCATTTTCTCTCTTTCATTCTCGTAATTATAACTAGCAATTGTTTTTCCTCTGGTCTATGTTTTGACCTACTTACCATATTACAACAGAAGCTTCAAGAAAACTAGGACCATGACTTTGCTGTTCAAAATTACAGTTCTAGAATAAAAATTAGCAATCTATATATATATATTTATGGAAAAATGAAGGATAATGAGAAAACAGCTACACTGTGGAGTTTCTTTTGAGGCTGTTGTATTTTTCTCACCTACTACATTTAGTGCTAGTCAAAGATTCTGGTTTATTTTTTATTTTATTTTTTTTGGGGGGGTTTTTTTTTCTTTTATTATTATTATTATTATTATTATTATTATTATTATACTTTAGGTTTTATGGTACATGTGCCCAATGTGCAGGTAAGCTACATATGTATACATGTGCCATGCTGGTGCGCTGCACCCACCAACTCGTCATCTAGCATTAGGTATATCTCCCAATGCTATCCCTCCCCCCTCCCGCCAACCCACAACAGTCCCCGAAGTGTGATGTTCCCCTTCCTGTGTCCATGTGTTCTCATTGTTCAATTCCCACCTATGAGTGAGAATATGCAGTGTTTGGTTTTTTGTTCTTGCGATAGTTTACTGAGAATGATGATTTCCAATTTCATCCATGTCCCTACAAAGGACATGAACTCATCATTTTTTATGGCTGCATAGTATTCCATGGTGTATATGTGCCACATTTTCTTAATCCAGTCTATCATTGTTGGACATTTGGGTTGGTTCCAAGTCTTTGCTATTGTGAATAATGCGGCAATAAACATACGTGTGCATGTGTCTTTATAGCAGCATGATTTATAGTCCTTTGGGTATATACCCAGTAATGGGATGGCTGGGTCAAATGGAATTTCTAGTTCTAGATCCCTGAGGAATCGCCACACTGACTTCCACAAGGGTTGAACTAGTTTACAGTCCCACCAACAGTGTAAAAGTGTTCCTATTTCTCCACATCCTCTCCAGCACCTGTTGTTTCCTGACTTTTTAATGATTGCCATTCTAACTGGTGTGAGATGGTATCTCATTGTGGTTTTGATTTGCATTTCTCTGATGGCCAGTGATGGTGAGCATTTTTTCATGTGTTTTTTGGCTACATAAATGTCTTCTTTTGAGAAGTGTCTGTTCATGTCCTTTGCCCACTTTTTGATGGGGTTGTTTGTTTTTTTCTTGTAAATTTGTTGGAGTTCATTGTAGATTCTGGATATTAGCCCTTTGTCAGATGAGTAGGTTGCGAAAATTTTCTCCCATTTTGTAGGTTGCCTGTTCACCCTAATGGTAGTTTCCTTTGCTGTGCAGAAGCTCTTTAGTTTAATTAGATCCCATTTGTCAATTTTGGCTTTTGTTGCCATTGCTTTTGGTGTTTTAGACATGAAGTCCTTGCCCATGCCTATGTCCTGAATGGTATTGCCTAGGTTTTCTTCTAGGGTTTTTATGGTTTTAGGTCTAACATTTAAGTCTTTAATCCATCTTGAATTGATTTTTGTATAAGGTGTAAGGAAGGGATCCAGTTTCAGCTTTCTACATATGGCTAGCCAGTTTTCCCAGCACCATTTATTAAATAGGGAATCCTTTCCCCATTTCTTGTTTTTCTCAGGTTTGTCAAAGATTAGATGGTTGTAGATATGTGGCATTATTTCTGACTGCTCTGTTCTGTTCCATTGATCTATATCTCTGTTTTGGTACCAGTACCATGCTGTTTTGGTTACTGTAGCCTTGTAGTATAGTTTGAAGTCAGGTAGCGTGATGCCTCCAGCTTTGTTCTTTTGGCTTAGGATTGACTTGGCGATGCGGGCTCTTTTTTGGTTCCATATGAACTTTAAAGTAGTTTTTTCCAATTCTGTGAAGAAAGTCATTGGTAGCTTGATGGGGATGGCATTGAATCTGTAAATTACCTTGGGAAGGATGGCCATTTTCATGATATTGATTCTTCCTACCCATGAGCATGGAATGTTCTTCCATTTGTTTGTATCCTCTTTTATTTCCTTGAGCAGTGGTTTGTAGTTCTCCTTGAAGAGGTCTTTCACATCCCTTGTAAGTTGGATTCCTAGGTATTTTATTCTCTTTGAAGCAATTGTGAATGGGAGTTCACTCATGATTTGGCTCTCTGTTTGCCTGTTATTGATGTATAAGAATGCTTGTGATTTTTGCACATTGATTTTGTATCCTGAGACTTTGCTGAAGTTGCTTATCAGCTTAAGGAGATTTTGGGCTGAGACAATGGGGTTTTCTAGATTTACTATCATGTCATCTGCAAACAGGGACAATTTGACTTCCTCTTTTCCTAATTGAATACCCTTGATTTCCTTCTCCTGCCTAATTGCCCTGGCCAGAACTTCCAACACTATGTTGAATAGAAGTGGCGAGAGAGGGCATCCCTGTCTTGTGCCAGTTTTCGAAGGGAATGCTTCCAGTTTTTGCCCATTCAGTATGATATTGGCTGTGGGTTTGTCATAAATAGCTCTTATTATTTTGAGATACGTCCCATCAATACCTAATTTCTTGAGAGTTTTTAGCATGAAGGGTTGTTGAATTTTGTCAAAGGCCTTTTCTGCATCTATTGAGATAATCATGTGGTTTTTGTCTTTGGTTCTGTTTATATGCTGGATTACATTTATTGATTTGCGTATATTGAACCAGCCTTGCATCCCAGGGATGAAGCCCACTTGATCATGGTGGATGAGCTTTTTGATGTGCTGCTGGATTCTGTTTGCCAGTATTTTATTGAGGATTTTTGCATCAATGTTCATCAAGGATATTGGTCTAAAATTCTCTTTTTTTGTTGTGTCTCTGCCAGGCTTTGGTATCAGGATGATGCTGGCCTCATAAAATGAGTTAGGGAGGATTCCCTCTTTTTCTATTGATTGGAATAGTTTCAGAAGGAATGGTACCAGCTCCTCCTTGTACCTCTGGTAGAATTCGGCTGTGAACCCATCTGGTCCTGGACTTTTTTTGGTTGGTAAGCTATTGATTATTGCCACAATTTCAGCTCCTGTTATTGGTCTATTCAGAGATTCAACTTTTTCTTGGTTTAGTCTTGGGAGGGTGTATGTGTTGAGGAATTTATCCATTTCTTCTAGATTTTCTAGTTTATTTGCATAGAGGTGTTTGTAATATTCTCTGATGGTAGTTTGTATTTCTGTGGGATCGGTGGTGATATCCCCTTTATCATTTTTTATTGCATCTATTTGATTCTTCTCTCTTTTTTTCTTTATTAATGTTGCTAGCGGTCTATCAATTTTGTTGATCCTTTCAAAAAACCAGCTCCTGGATTCATTTATTTTTTGAAGGGTTTTTTGTGTCTCTATTTCCTTCAGTTCTGCTCTGATTTTAGTTATTTCTTGCCTTCTGCTAGCTTTTGAATGTGTTTGCTCTTGCTTTTCTAGTTCTTTTAATTGTGATGTTAGGGTGTCAATTTTGGATCTTTCCTGCTTTCTCTTGTGGGCATTTAGTGCTATAAATTTCCCTCTACACACTGCTTTGAATGCATCCCAGAGATTCTGGTATGTTGTGTCTTGGTTCTCGTTGGTTTCAAAGAACATCTTTATTTCTGCCTTCATTTCGTTATGTACCCAGTAGTCATTCAGGAGCAGGTTGTTCAGTTTCCACGTAGTTGAGTGGTTTTGAGTGAGATTCTTAATCCTGAGTTCTAGCTTGATTGCACTGTGATCTGAGAGACAGTTTGTTACAATTTCTGTTCTTTTACATTTATTGAGGAGAACTTTACTTCCAAGTATATGGTCAATTTTGGAATAGGTGTGGTGTGATGCTGAAAAAAATGTATATTCTGTTGATTTGGGGTGGAGCGTTCTGTAGATGTGTATTAGGTCCGCTTGATGCAGAGCTGAGTTCAATTCCTGGGTATCCTTGTTGACTTTCTGTCTCGTTGATCTGTCTAATGTTGACAGTGGGGTGTTAAAGTCTCCCATTATTAATGTGTGGGAGTCTAAGTCTCTTTGTAGGTCACTCAGGACTTGTTTTATGAATCTGGGTGCTCCTGTATTGGGTGCATATATATTTAGGATAGTTAGCTCTTCTTGTTGAATTAATCCCTTTACCATTATGTAATGGCCTTCTTTGTCTCTTTTGATCTTTGTTGGTTTAAAGTCTGTTTTATCAGAGACTAGGATTGCAACCCCTGCCTTTTTTTGTTTTCCATTTGCTTGGTAGATCTTCCTCCATCCTTTTATTTTGAGCCAATGTGTGTCTCTGCACGTGAGATGGGTTTCCTGAATACAGCACACTGATGGGTCTTGAGTCTTTATCCAATTTTCCAGTCTGTGTCTTTTAATTGGAGCATTTAGTCCATTTACATTTAAAGTTAATATTGTTATGTGTGAATTTGATCCTGTCATTATGATGTTAGCTGGATATTTTGCTCGTTAGTTGATGCAGTCTCTTCCTAGTCTCAATGGTCTTTACATTTCGGTATGATTTTGCAGTGGCTGGTACCGGTTGTGCCTTTCCATGTTTAGCGCTTCCTTCAAGAGCTCTTTTAGGGCAGGCCTGGTGGTGACAAAATCTCTCAGCATTTGCTTGTCTGTAAAGGATTTTATTTCTCCTCCACTTATGAAGCTTAGTTTGGCAGGATATGAAATTCTGGGTTGAAAATTCTTTTCTTTAAGAATGTTGAATATTGGCCCCCACTCTCTTCTGGCATGTAGGGTTTCTGCCGAGAGATCCGCTGTTAGTCTGATGGGCTTCCCTTTGATGGTAACCCGTCCTTTCTCTCTGGCTGCCCTTAACATTTTTTCCTTCATTTCAACTTTGGTGAATCTGACAATTATGTGTCTTGGAGTTGCTCTTCTCGAGGAGTATCTTTGTGGCGTTCTCTGTATTTCCTGAATCTGAATGTTGTCCTGCCTTGCTAGATTGGGGAAGTTCTCCTGGATATTATCCTGCAGAGTGTTTTCCAACTTGGTTCCATTCTCCCCATCACTTTCAGGTACACCAATCAGACGTAGATTTGGTCTTTTCACATAGTCCCACATTTCTTGGAGGCTTTGCTCATTTCTTTTTATTCTTTTTTCTCTAAACTTCCCTTCTTGCTTCATTTCATTCATTTCATCTTCCAGGGCTGATACCCTTTCTTCCATTTGATCGCATCGGCTCCTGAGGCTTCTGCATTCTTCACGTAGTTCTCGAGCCTTGGTTTTCAGCTCCATCAGCTCCTTTAAGCACTTCTCTGTATTGGTTATTCTAGTTATACATTCTTCTAAATTTTTTCAAAGTTTTTAACTTCTTTGCCTTTGGTTTGAATATCCTCCCGTAGCTCGGAGTAATTTGATCGTCTGAAGCCTTCTTCTCTCAGCTCGTCAAAGTCATTCTCCGTCCAGCTTTGTTCCATTGCTGGTGAGGAACTGCGTTCCTTTGGAGGAGGAGAGGTACTCTGCTTTTTAGAGTTTCCAGTTTTTCTGCTCTGTTTTTTCCCCATCTTTGTGGTTTTATCTACTTTTGGTCTTTGATGATGGTGATGTACAGATGGGTTTTTGGTGTGGATGTCCTTTTTGTTAGTTTTCCTTCTAACAGACAGAACCCTCAGCTGCAGGTCTGTTGGAGTACCTGGCCGGCCATGTGAGCTGTCAGTCTGCCCCTGCTGGGGGGTGCCTCCCAGTTAGGCTGCTGGGGGGTCAGGGGTCAGGGACCCACTTGAGGAGGCAGTCAGCCCGTTCTCAGATCTCCAGCTGCGTGCTGGGAGAACCACTGCTCTCCTCACAGCTGTCAGACAGGGACATTTAAGTCTGCAGAGGTTACTGCTGTCTTTTTGTTTGTCTGTGCCCTGCCCCCAGAGGTGGAGCCTACAGAGGCAGGCAGGACTCCTTGAGCTGTGGTGGGCTCCACCCAGTTCAAGCTTCCAGGCTGCTTTGTTTACCTAAGCGAGCCTGGGCAATGGCGGGCGCCCCTCCCCCAGCCTGGCTGCTGACTTGCTGATTGATCTCAGACTGCTGTGCTAGCAATCAGCGAGACTCTGTGGGCATAGGACCCTCTGAGCCAGGTGCGGGCTATACTCTCCTGGGGCACCGTTTCCTAAGCCCGTCGGAAAAGCACAGTATTCGGGTGGGAGTGGCCCGATTTTCCAGGTGCCGTCTGTCACCCCTGGAAGGGGAACTCCCTGACCCCTTGCGCTTCCCGAGTGAGGCAATGCCTCGCCCCTGCTTCGGCTGGCGCACGGTGCGCTCACCCACTGACCTGCGCCCACTGTCTGGCACTCCCTAGTGAGATGAACACGGTACCTCAGATGGAAATGCAGAAATCACCCGTCTTCTGCGTGGCTCGCGCTGGGAGCTGTAGACCGGAGCTGTTCCTATTCGGCCATCTTGGCTCCTCCCCCAGATTCTGGTTTATCACAGAATTCAGAAGTCACAATCTACCTGTGGATTTCAGACAGAACTTAGCATGGGAATCACCTTCCAGTTCAAGTGACTGGGTAAGTCATAAGTTCTCGAATGAAAAAAGCTTTGCGTTCCCTTCTTTCATTAGTGTAGTCTTTCCTTCGTAGTTTTCTTAAATGCTAAAATGCAATTTAGGTAGATTTTCCAAAGTTTATCTCGTTACATCTAGTGGAAACCTTTGTGTGACTATTTTGGCCTAAATAGCTTAAATGAATGAGATACATCATTGTCGACTATGTCAAGGAAAGTTGATCGATTTTGGGGTTTGCATAACATTTTATAATCAAAAACTGTAAAACAAAATAAAATAAAACTTTTAACTGATGTAGACATCTATATTAAGGAACTCCAAAAATAACTTTTAAGGAAGAGCAAAGCTTATGCTTTGTAGTTTAGATGTCCCAGCTTATGTGAATCCTAAGAAGTCAAGATTGCATTGGCTTCATTTTTTTTGAGTGTATTTGTTGTGTTTGTCCTGAATTGCACATATCAATTATGATTATAAAATTCTAAAACCTGGCTTCCACTAATCATTGCAGCTAAGCTATGATGATATCAAGAGGTTTACAACCTTTTTACTCTCAATACATTAGTTCAAGAAGGGATTGTTCATCTGCTTGGCAAACGTAATCAAGAAAGTTTTGGTGATACAGATAATTTTATCTCACATCATTCATAAAAATTAATTCAATGTGCAATATAGACCTATAGCTAAAAAGTAAAGCAATAAAGCTTTTAGGAGAATATTTTCATAACGTTTGAAAGGTTGATGAAAATGTCTAAACAGTATTCACAAAACATGAACAATAAAATAAAAAAATGATAGATTGGTCTGTTTATCAAAAGACCTCATTAAGAAAGGCAAAAGGCAAACCACGGTATGGGAGAAAGTATTTTCAAAATATTTATCCAACGGAGGTCTCATATCCAGAATAGATTTGAACATTTCTACAAATCACATAAGAAAAATACAGAGAATTCTATTTTAAAATAGGAAAAGTCTTGAGGAGGTGTATGTAGCAACAGAGTGTATTTACAGCAAACACATGTAAAGGTGTTCAACATCATTGCTCAGCAGGGGAATGGAAATTAAAACCATGATTAGAAACAAGTACCCCACTACCAGCGTAGTTAAGTCAAGACTCTCAATTACAAATGTTGGCAAGAATGTAGAATAATGGAAATTCTTGTACATTGTTGGTGAGATAGTTAAATGTTTTAACTACTTTGAAAAATGTTCAGCAGTATCCACCAAAATTACAGATTCACCAACTCTATGATTTAGCAGTTTTATTCCTATATATACACCAAAGAGAAATGAGTACATTCATAATGTGTAATTCCATTATGAAGTTTAAGATCAGGCAAATCTGTCACAATAATGTTGACCTTGCTGGGAGGGGCAGGTATTAACTGGAAAAGGAGCCAGTGAGAGCTTCTAAAGTTATGGCCGTGCTTGAACATTGATCTGGGAGGTGATTCCGTGGGTGTATACAAATATAAATATTATGCTGTACACTTAAGCATCCTTTATTTTACTTTATGCAACTTATAACTCAACAAAACACATGTATTATGGGTTAATTACATTTTCTAATTTTCTGTATTCTTGATGCTCCTGAGGCCTCACTGACTGGGGAGAGACTTTTCCTCCCAGAGCTAGCTAATTCTTAAACATAGTAAGCTTTCATATGTAAATGAAAAATCCAGTTCCCATCCTCTGAACCACCTCTTCCATCTGGCTTTTCTACTCTAGGTGGCAATATAATTCTATCCTTATCATTCTAGGGCCAGGTATTAGACAATTAGAGACAGTTACTATACCCTGGGGTTTTCTGTTATCGCTCAAACTAGCCAATCCTAAGCCTGCTGAGCCCTGCCTTGCCTTTCCTGTGGATACCACTACAGGGGCTCCTGCCATGCTTTCCCCTCACTCATCCTGCCTCTTGACCAGTCCTGGTGCTTCCATGTGTGGCTCTGAGTGACAATAGCATGTCCCCTGCCCCATGGGACACTGTAAGAAACTGTATTTTCAGTGGCAATTATCTCATTATCTTTTGGCCTCACCATACCTGAATAATAATAAAAACTACATTTTAAAACACAACAAGCAAACAAAAATTGTAGCACTTAGATGTTTTATGAGTTATTCTTGTGGATAACCACAATTTTAAAAAATAGTTAATTCTATAGTTTGGGTTAGATATAAATAAGTAATTAATCAGTCAATAATAAATAAAAACTCTTAAAAAGACACAGAGCATGTGACTACCAGGCTGGTAGGTGATAGTGGATGGTGAGGCCAAGTGGCATAAATATAAATGAGGAGAAAATTTTTCAAACGTTTTCAAATAGTTTTAATGTACTATTTATAATGCTGTGTATTTTAGACATTTCCATGCGATAATTAACACAGAATAATATAGAATCACATAGCATAATTAGAACTATTTATATATTGCAAGCAACAGAAGAGGCAAATCAAACAAAGAAAGGAAGAAGGGAAGGAAGGAAGGAAGAAAATTTTCAGGCTGATAAAACTGAGCCTGCAAGGGAATGTCAACATTCCAAAATAACACAAACAGCATTATTGGACCCTTTGGGTCAAATAAATCATTTACCAAGAGAAGAAGGAAAGGAATTGATGGGGATAGGAATGAGGGTTGAGGAGCTATTTGGAACAACAAAATGTGTGTTACAAAGTTGTACTTGAAATATCTCTTTTCTCTGTCTCTTCAGATATTATTACTTCTTACTAGAAAAATCTGATCTGTGACTCAGACAATCCGACTATAGTATTTTAAAGATATTTGGCCCAGAAGTGGTGGCTCATGCCTGCAATCCCAGCATTTTAAGAGGCCAAGGCAGGAGTATCTTTTAAGGCCAGGAGTTCGAGCCCAGCCTGGGCAACACAGTGAGACCCTGTCTTTACAAAAATAAAAAAATTAAAATAACCAGGTGAAGTGGCATACACCTGTAGTCTGTAGCTCCAGCTACTTGTGAGGCTGAAGTGAGAGGATCACTTGAGCCTGAGAGTTCAAGGCTGCAGTGAGCCGTGATCGCATCACTGCGCTCCAGTATGGGCAACAGAGTGAGATCTTGTTTCAAATTTTTTAAAAATTAAAACAAAAAGGTATTTGATGATTCATGACTATACATATATATGACAACATCTCTTTTTTTCATTATAGGTAACACTGTGGTCTTATTTGTTTTGGACAAGCTAGTTTGAAATGCCTAAAGGTGTAGTAAGTTTTCTATACATTTTCTCAGTAGCCTGCCCTTCTGTATTCTCACCATGGTGACTGGCATTTATCTATTTAGTTATTGGGATAGTGAGGAAATTGGAGTTCACAGTCTGATATAGACAGGAAGAATTGACTATCAACTCCTCAAAGGACAGCTAAAATAACTTGCTATTCAAACAGCAAAATTTATTTTTATTTATTTTTTTATTATACTTTAAGTTCTAGGGTACATGTGCACAATGTGCAGGTTCGTTACATATGTATACATGTGCCATGTTGGTGTGCTGCACCCATTAACTCATCATTTACATTAGGTATATCTCCTAATGCTTTCCCTCCCCTCTCCCTCCACCCCACGACAGGCCCCGGTGTGTGACATTCCCCTTCCTGTGTCCAAGTGTTCTCATGGTTCAGTTCCCACCTATGAGTGAGAACATGCGGTCAAACAGCAAAATTTATTAAACCTACTGCAGTAAGGAGGACATCACCTTGACAGGGTCTTAACAGTGTTTCAGAAAGGAGAGGTCGGGGTAGAAATTTGCTAGAGTTTGGGCTCTGGGACAGAGTGCTTTAAGACAGGTCTTTCCATGCACACATTTAACTTGAATTGGGTAAAGTTCATGAAGTAATGTTTTTGGTTTGATGGACACAGCAAGGCATGACACTCGAGGGAATTTTGGATTAGTAAACAGTAGTTTGATAAATTAGCTGTTTGACCAAGTGAACAACCCATTGTTCCTAGAGCAGAGCTCTTTACCAGATGAGCAAACTGTTTGTTCAAATCTATTGGCTTTTAGGAAATTCCTGGAGCCAGTAGTGAAGTTATTTATTGGTTTACAGCTTAATCTTCCTGGCCAAGAATTTCTTGGAACAAATAGGAAAGTCATGTTGACACAGTGGCTCCAGATCTCAATCCTGATAAGCTGTGCAGATGCAGGTGGTCTCAGTTCTTAAAATTAAATGCAGAAGATGGTGAATGTCATTTTGTTGTAAGGACACTAAAGCCACTGGGTTGTCAAGTGGGTTTGGGAATGCTCAATTAGAAAGAAAGACAATTTCCAGAATGTTTCAGGTGCATTCTAAGATTTAAAACTAGTCTGGAACTTTTTTGAATACGAGAAATATTTTTCACCTCACTGTATCTATGGTAACTGGTTATGTTTTATTTTATGAAAGCCAAGTCCTTTACTGCCTCAGGAGACTAAGAGTGGAAGTTTCCATATTCTCCTTCAATTTATGACCGTGTGGGAAATCATCTGTATATCTTTGTTACTTGGTGTTCTGTCTTCTGAGACAAATTATTTATGATTCTTTTGTTTGTGTGTTTGCTTTCCCCCTATCCTCACACCACATGCATCATAATTGAAAAGCATGGCCTATCCTGCCTTCCAGAAAATAGGCTTTGATGATCCCAGAATGTCATCACTAGGCAGCTGGCCCCTTCTCATAGTTCTTCCTTCCATGACGGAAGGCTGCTTAATCATCATTAGCCTTTGGTCCCCTGTAGGCTATTTGACATAAAGATAAATTTTGGAGACTGGATAAAGGAAAGTAAGTGGCTTCTACCTGAGTCTTCTATAACCTCTTGGTCAAAGCATAGGCCCATGAGTGGAAAAGAGCTGGATTGAGTTGGAAAGAGGATACTAGATCAGAATTGAAGGGTAGACAGTTTTTGAGTGGCTAAAGGGCCACTGTTGTAGATGAGGACAAATGCCTTCTGATACAGTTTGGCTGTGTCCTCGCCCAAACCTCATCTTGCATTGTAACTCCCATAATTCCCAAGTGTCATGGGAGGGACTTGGTGGGAGGTGATTGAATTATGGGGGCAGGTCTTTCCTGCACTGTTCTTGTGAGAGTGAATGAGTCTTATGAGATCTGGTGGTTTTAAAAATGAGAGTTTCCTTGCAAAAGCTCTCTCTTTGCCTGCTGGCATCCATGTAAGACATGCCTTGCTCCTCCTTGCCTTCCACCATGATTGTGAGGCTTCTCCAGCCACATGGAACTGTAAGTCCATTAAACCTCTTTCTTTTGTAAATTGCCCAGTCTTGGGTATGTCTTTATCAGCAGCATGAAAATGGACTAATATAGTAAATTGGTACTGGTAGAGTAGGGTGCTGCTGAAAAGATACCTGAAAATGTGGAAGCGACTTTGGAACTGGGCAACAGGCAGAGGCTGGAACAGTTTGCAGGGCTCAGAAGAAGATAGGAAAAGCTGGGAAAGTTAGAAACTTCCTAGAGACTTGTTGAATGGATTTGCCCAAAATGCTGATAGTGATATGGACAATAAAGTCCAGGCTGAAGTGGTCTCAGATGAAGATGAGGAACTTGTGGGGAACTACAGCAAAGGTGACTTTTATTATGTTTTAGCAAAGAGACTGGTGGCATTTTGCCCCTTCTTTAGAGATTTGTGGAACTTTGAACTTGAGAGAGATGATTTAGGATACTAGCAGAAGAAATTTCTTTCTTTCTTTCTTTCTTTTTTTTGAGATGGAGTCTTGCTCTGTCACCCAGGCTGGAGTGCAGTGGCGCAATCTCGGCTGGCTGCAAGCTCCGCTTCCCGGATTCATGACATTCTCCTAGCAGAAGAAATTTCTAAGCAGCAAAGCATTCAAAAGGTGATTTGGGTGCTGTTAAAGGCATTCAGTTTTAAAAAGGAAACAGCATAGAAGTTTGGAAAATTTGCAGCCTGACAATGCAATAGAAAAGAAAATCTCATTTTCTGAGGAGAAATTCAAGCCAGCTGCAGGCATTTGGATAAGTAATGAGGACGAGTCAAATGTTAATCCCCAAGACAATGGGGAAAATGTCTCCAGGGCATGTCAAAGGTCTTCATAGCAGCCCCTCCCATCACAGGAGGAAAAAGTGATTTTGTGGGCAGAGCCCAGGGTCCCTGTGCTGTGTGCAGCCTAAGCACTTGGTGCCCTGTGTTCTAGCCACTTCAGCCATGGCTGAAAGGGGCCAATGTAGATCTCAGGCTGAAGCTTCAGAGGGTGCAAGCCTCAAGCCTTGACAGCTTCCACATGGTGTTGAGCCTGCCATTGCACAGAAATAAAAAATTAGGGTTTGGAAACCTCCACCTAGATTTCAGAGGATGTATGGAAACTCCTGTATGTCTATGCAAAGGTTTGCTGCAGGGTCAGGACTCTCATGGAGAACCTCTGTTAAGGCAGTGCAGAAGGGAAATGTGGGGTCAGAGCCCCCACACAGAGCCCCTACTGGGGCACTGCCTAGTGGAGCTATGATAAAAGGGCCACTGTCCTCCAGACTCCGGAATGGTAGATCTACGGATAACTTGCACAGCACACCTGGAAAAGCCATGGACACTCAACAGCAGCCTGTGAAAGCAGCTGGGAAGGATGCTGTACCCTGCAAGGCCACAGAGATAGAGCTATCCAAGACCATGAGAACCTACCTCTTGCATCAGTGTGACCTGGATATGAGACATGTAGTCAAAGGAGATCATTTTAGAATTTTAAGATTTAACTGCCTTGCTGGATTTTGGACTTGCACGGGGCCTTGTAGCCCCTTTATTTTGGCTAATTTCTCCCATTTAGAAGGGTTGTATTTACCCAATGCTTGTACCCCCATTGTATCTAGGAAGTAACTAACTTGCTTTTGATTTTACAGGCTTATAGGCAGAAAGGACTTGCCTTGTCTCAGGTGAGATGTTGGACTGTGTACTTTTGAGTTTATGTTGAAATGATTTCAGACTCTGGGGGACTGTTGGGAAGGCGTGATTGGTTTTGAAATGTGAAGACATGAGATTTGGGAGGTGTCAGGGGTGGAATGATATAATATGGCCGTGTCCCCACCCAAATCTCATCTTAAATTGTAACTCCCACAATTCCCAAGTGTCATGGGTGGAACCTGGTGGGAGGTGATTGAATTATGGGCGTGGGTCTTTTCTGTGCTGTTCTCATGTTAGTGAATGAGTCTCATGAGATCACTTGTGCAGGAGTTTCCCTGCACAAGCTCTCTCTTGGCCTGCTGCCATCCATGAAAGACGTGACTTTTTCCTCCTCGCTGTCCACCATGATTGTGAGGCTTCCCCAGCCATGTGGAACTGTAAGTCCAATAAACCTCTTTCTTTCATAAATTGCACAGTCTCGGGTACGTCTTTATCAGCAGTGTGAAAACAGACTAATACACCTTCCATTCATGAGTAGTTTCAAAGTGATAGGTGTGTAGAACTGGCAATGTTTTAATGTTGATCTAGGAGGTGATTCAATGGGTGCATACAAATATAAATAATTTATTATAATGTACACTTAAGACTCTTATTTTACTTTAACTTATAACTCAATGAAACATATGTATTAATTACATTTTCTAATTTTCTATATTCTTGAAACTCTGGCACCCAGGGTCTTACTGACTGAGGAGAAATTTCCCCTCCCAGAGTTAGCCAATTCTTAAATATAGTAAACTTTCATGTGTATATAGAAAATCCAGTTCTCATACCCTGAACCACCTATTCCATCGGGCTTTTACACTCTAGGTGGCAATATTCTACCCTTATCATTGCAGAACCAGGTTCTAGATAGTCAGAGACAGTTACTCTACCCCAGAGTCTGCTGATATTGCTCATACTCACCAATCCTACATAATACATAAAAGAAAATATTTAACCAACCCCAGCATTCCCGGGTTTTGTGGATTTTGTTGGTTGTTTTGGGGCTCTTTCACTCTAATACATTGATAACCATATAGTATCACTCAATCCCCTTGTTGTTTAGGATTTGGAACTCACCTTCCTGAGATTGCCTAGAGATTTGTCACAGGGTATTAGGAATGATTCAAGCAAGTGTTTTGAATGAGGTGATATTATAAAGATAATCAAGATATTATCCAATTAGAAAGTAAACCCCCATCCAGGGGATCTACCTATTGGAGAAAGTATACAGGTAAATTAGATAGTAGTTGGAACTTGTACTCCCAGGTCTTTCCAGATTTATGACATTGTTATATGCTTTGGAGAATAAACTGGAATTTCAGGCTGCATTCTGGAAGATAGCTTCTGCAACAAGCTCTAAGCTTCAATCCACTCCTATGTATGTCCTTATTTAAAGGCATTATGAATAACTTCAACTTGGATTGCTCCCTCCTGAATAGCACATTTTACTTTTCCTATGTTGTTTATGGGAGTACTCTATATCTGACTTCTATCATGGTTGTGCATTGTCTTTTCTCATCTCATACAATATTAACATCCTTTAAGCCCACAGACTTGATGCATTCATAAAATTTTTAGCAGTTGACAACTATATGACAGTTCTGTGATAGTTACTAGGGAAACAAAAAGAAAGACATCATATCTGTCCTTAAATAACCTATTGAACAAATCTGCATTTTACTCATGGCTCTAGCTTCTTAAGTCCTTTGTATCTTGTCTTATGCACTATAAACTTTCCATAAATTAGACATCAAGTCTTTAGACCCAGATGGAGCCTCAATGTTTCAGAATGTGCAATTTAAAGTCATCATACCTGAGTTTGGATCAGCTATCCAAAGATGAGTTTAGGAATCACTCTAAAGTTCAGTACCCATTTTATATATTTTTACAAATATAAATGAAGTATATCATATAAAGTTGTTAGCATTGTATATGGGATATAGCAGGTGCTCTACTAATATAAAGCTTTAATAACTATTACCTGGTTCAGGGGTTGCCAAACTTCTGTAAATACTTCTGGCTTTGTGGTCATATGGTCTTAGTGGCTGCTATTCAACTTTCACATTGAGGCACACAATAGCCATACACAATATGTAAATAAATGAATGTGCCTGTGTTCTAAGTAAACTTTCCAAATGAATACAGGTAGCTAGCTGGCTTTGGGACACGGACCATAGTTTTCTAACCTCTGATATAGTTCATCTTTCCAAATTTATAGAAAAGAAAATTAACTCTGTGGCAGAAAAGTGAATTATCCTGCTTGACATATATATGCTTGTCTTATGAAAACAAATATATTTATACAATCTTTTCTGACAGTTGAGATGCTGATGGTCAAACTTACTTGGTTAAGTTTAACTAGGCTTAAAGCATTGGACCTAAAGTCCAAGGTAATATCAATATCATAATTATTTGCTTCTCAGATATAATGGACTTTTATTTCAAGACTTAACAGACTAAGAAAACTAGACTGTACCAAGTAGCAAGGTATTAAGTTCAGTTTTCATTGACCACTGTCTTTAGTGTAGGAGAGTCCAGGGTCTTCCTATTTTTCAGGCTAAATGTTGCTATGCCTCATTTTATATTTCTCAAATATTACACGTTTCCTTCTCTTTTGATGTAAACATGTTTTGTAACTTCTCTGCTTTGGCTGAAAGCAATAATTATAAAACAGCCTTTATGAAAATTATAAGAAATAAACGTGGAGAAAATAACTTCACATTTTAGGAGAGGTCCACTCTGTACTTTTTCCATTGTCATGTTCATGGCAGACTGGTCATATGCATTTTGGTAATGACACTTTTGTTCTTTTAAAAACTCCTCTTCAAACGTATATAACTAGTTTACAGTGAAAATTACAAACAGACATACCTTGGTATATATGGTATTTAGGGGCAATAATTCCAGCATATGTAAAATGAATTTTTTTTTTTTGATAGGATCTTGCTGTCAACCAGGCTGGAGTGCAGTGGCATGATTGTGACTCACTGCAGCTTCGACTTCCTTGGCTCAAGCGATCCTCCCACCTCAGCTTCCTGAATAGTTGAGATTACAGGAGTGTGCCACCACACACAGCTAATTTTGTTTTTATTTTTTTATTTATACTTTTGTAGAGGTGGGATTTCACTATTTTGCCTGGGCTGGTCTTGAACTCCTGGTCTCAAGAGATCCTCGCACCTCGGCCCCACAAAGTACTGGGACTACAGGTGTAAGCCACTGTGCCCGGCCAAAGGAATGGTCTTAATATTGACACATTTTGTCCAGATGTTTTATTTTTCCCCTGAAGATATAAAACAATCTCAAGTTCTATTAAATGAAGAGTCGAGGTAAAAAAAAAAAACTGTGTATGCAATATTAACTTTTTAAAGAGGGATGTGTGTGTGTGTAGAGAGAGGAACTGAGAAATTTGTAAGAGTGGTTTGTCTCTCACAAGGCAAACAAAGAAACAGGCTCAGAGAAACTTTTTTTAATTTTAATTTTAATTTTATTTTACTTTAAGTTCTGGGATACATGTGCTGAATGTGCAGGTTTGTTACATAGGTATCCCTGTGCCATGGTGGTTTGCTTCACCTATCAACCCGTCATCTAGGTTTTAAGCCCTGCATGCATTAGGTATTAGTCCTAATGCTCTCTCTCCCCTTGCCCCTCACACCCCTGCAGACCCCAGTGTGTGATGGTCCCCTCCCTGTGTCCCTGTGTTCTCATTGTTCAACTCTCACTTATGAGTGAGAACATGCAGTGTTTGGTTTTCTGTTCTTGTGTTAGTTTGCTGAGGATGATGGTTTCCAGCTTCGTCCATGTCCCTGCAAACGACATGAACTCATTCTTTTTAATGACTGCATAGTGTTCCATGGTGTATACATGCCACATTTTCTTTATCCAGTCTATCATTGATGGACATTTGGGTTGGTTCCAAGTCTTTGCTATTGTAAATAGTGCTGCAATAAATATATGTGTGCATGTGTCTTTATAGTAGAATGATTTACAATCCTTTGGGTATATACCCAGTAATGGGATTGCTGGGTGAAATGGTATTTCTGGTTCTAGATCTTTGAGGAATTGCCAGACTGTCTTCCACAATGGTTGAACTAATTTACACTCCCACCAACAGTGTAGAAGAGTTCCTATTCAGAGAAACATTTTCATCTGATTACCCTTTTACAATTTTTAACTGTTACATTGATGTATAAATAATGTATTCAAAAATTATATTTAAAAAAGCATGTCCACACCCCAGTGCCTAAGACTAAGCTCAGTCCTACTGATTGCAATCTTTGAGAATTGGATCCAGGCTTTTGAAATTTTAAACTACCCAGATCATTCTGATTATCATCTGCATTTAGTAACCACTCATCTACACCACTCACTTGGTTCTTATTTTCTAGTATTAAAGAGAATATAACTTTTAACCCCATAACAGGAGGAGCATACAAGAAGTTGCTCTCCTGTTTTATTTTTCCTATAATTCCCAGCTCAGAGGGAGTATCTAATAAATAGTTGTCAGTGAGATTAATGCAGAAGAATAATTTCCATTCCTTTAATGCATTTCATCCCAATGTGAAAGAATTTTTTTAAAAATACATTAAACATAACAAATTATGAGACTTAAAAATGACCACTTTCAATACAGGAAGGACAAATGTCAACAATTGCTAACTTTAATATCCTCTCACCAAAGGCCATTGGTATAACCAGTCTGTAAAGACAAGTAGTCAAGCACAAAGCTAAGACTGTAGGACTTAGGTATGTGCCAGGCTTCAAATTTGAAATGAATGAGTAGAAGGAGCACCTGAAGGAAAGTGTGTGTAAATAGCAGGTTCCAGAGAAGCCCCATTTGTTATAGAAAGCATACGAAACCCTTTCCTCATAAGGTACAGTATTGTCTTCCTATTTAGGGTGACATCTGTGGCATTCCCATAGCAGCACCCAACTTTCTCATCTACCATGAGTTTTACGTTAATTAAACTGTTTATAGAGACTGCCGATGTAATTGTTAAGGCTGTGTGGTCACCAGAGAACAGCTGATGTCCATCCATTTTTTTTCTTCCAGATGCAGTGAAACAATACATTCCTATTCCATCCTTGAAACCATTTGGGAATTCGAAGAAATTTTTTGGTGGGCTTTCAAAGTCCCCCAGGATCCCAGTGCTGTCATACACTTTGAAGATGACCCTCTTTTTATTCCCGATGATTAACCACCTTATTTAAAGAATAAATATTCTTTATTTCATTTAGTTCAGTTATGTAGGTGAGCACTTCTCTGAGGTGCTATTTGAAAATGTTTTAGTTGAACTTAATTTGTGATGGATATTTTTATAGAATATATGATTCTCTATATGGGTATTTTTATAGAATATATTTTCTATATTTTTCTATATATAATTCTATATTTCTATAGAATTTTAGTAGAATATATGATTCATATATGAACACTATTTTTCTTTCAAAACCTTGAAAATGTCATTAACTTCTTGGCTGGCTTTTGTAACATCAGTGGATAAATGCCAATCTCATTCTTGCTCCTTTGAAGGTGATGTACCTCTATTACCTTTGCTTATTTAAAAATTTTTAAGTGATTTGGTATTTCACAGCTTGAAAATGATATGTCTACATGCTGTTTTTAAATTACAATACATATATATATATTTTCTCTTTCTCTGTCTCTCTCTCTATATATATTATATTGTAAATGGTACTTTAAATTTTCATTTTTCAGTAGTTTGTTGCTAGTATATAGAAATAAAAGTTTTTTACACTGACCTTGTAAACTGCAACCGTTGTTCAATTTACTTACTTGTTCTAGGAGCCATTTAGGGCTTTCTATTTGAGAATAAACAGAGTTTCGCTTCTTTCTTTACCATCTATGTGCTTTTTAAAAATTTTTGCCTTACTGCGTTAAGACCTCCAGTACAACGTTGACTAGAAGTTATAAGAGGATACTAGTCATTTTTTCTTATTTTTTGGGGAAACTGTTTATTTCCCTAATGAGAATTATGGTAGTTGTAGTTTTTCCATAGATGCTCTTTATTAGTTAATTTTTTTTGTTTGTTCTCAAAATGCTGAGAGTGTTTATCATACATTGGAGTGACTTTTATCAAATGCTTATTTTGTATCTATTGAAATAATTTATTCTGTTTTCTCTCTTTATTGCCAATATGATAAACTGCATTAGTTTCCACATACATAAATCTTCCATTCTTCCCATACATAAATCTTCCATTCTTGATAAATCTCTCTTCATCATGATATTTTACTAAATAAATAATATGTAAAATATTTATAGAATATATATATTACCATGTTCAATTTGTTAATGTCTTTGTGTCTCTGAATGTTGGATTTTGTTCCATAAGTAGCTAAGTTACACGTGAGTGGGTTAGGTTGAGTTTTTTTAGTTTATTTTAAATTATTAGGATTTTATCTAGCACACTCTTTATTCTAGGGTTAATTTAGCCTTACATCTAAGGTGTGACCATTCTGAAGGCTCTACTGAATATGTCAGGAGTCTAACAACATCTATCCATTTTTACTAGAAAGAATGTAAACATTTTCTAGCCCACTGTGAACCCTGGGAACCATTTAATTATTAGCACCTCAGTCATTTTTTTTTCCAGCCTCATTTAGTCTTTCCTTACGCATATATGTGTAGCTTTGTATTTAGAAATAGACTTGATGGATACTTTAGATTACTGGGAACTCTTTCTCTTCATAGTTTCCTCCTCTTTGCCACTCTTCTGCAAATCGAGTCAACTCAATCTGTCCAAGTGCCTGTCCTTGTTTCTTCATCTGTATGAGGTCTCTATGCTCTGTTTGGATTGTTCCTCCTTATTCTACAGCACTGAAAGTGTCTTCAGGCAGAAAGCCAGCGTAATTGTAGGGCTTACCTCACTCACTTCCCATGTCTAAGAAATCACATTTCTGTGTTGCCTGTTTTTCCGTGTCTAAAAATGTTTCTTTTAAATTTTCTCGTATTTATTAGGTTTGATGACAACAGTGGAAGGATAGAAAATGCATTATCAGTTTATCTCCTGTGACTGGGAATGGAAGTCTAATTTTTTTAATCTAGTAGATTTATATTAATTTGAAAAGATGCTCTTCAGTGTGATGGTTCTGGAAAAATCTTTGTATTAAAAGACAACATCCAAACCAAAAAAAAAAAAATCATTTCCTGCCACATCTGAGTCCTGCCAATGAACCCTGGTGTATGTTTCTGGAATTCTCAGCATTGGTTCAAGTAAACACTGAACTCTATGTCTCACAAATATTTTAGATATTATTTCTAATACCAGCTTATGCTCAAGATTGAGTAAAACTCCATTGTTCCCCTTACTTTTTGGATTGAGATGTACAATTCTACAAAGCTGTTGCTTGACTCCATAAAGATCCAAGCTTTCATTAGAGTTATAAATAAGAAACTTATCAAGGGCTCTTGCTTTACTCAGTAGTGCTTTTTAAAAATCATATCTCAGAATGATAATCTGTATCTGCCTGAGTAGAGGCTTTCCTAGTTGAAACTGATCTCAACTAGAACTGGGCACATTGAAATCTCACAGGGGGCCAATAATGATTATTCTAACATGTATGATGATGCTTTGGGGGGTTTAGTTAAGCTGCTGATGCTGTTGATTTAGTTGGGAGTCCATATTATGCCCTCAGATCCTTGAATACTCTGGAATATAGTCAGGGGCTTTGTATTTGTGTAAAAGGAAAGTTATGTCTATGTGTCATATCATTTACCTTTTAAACATTGAATATTTGTCATGTTTAACATTTTGGTTCCATTTATCTTTAACAACTCTATATTTGGTGCTCTCAATTGTTTTTCAGCTTATTTTCTTGTGTTTCCTATGTGTGCAATGATATGATTGTCTAATAATATCAATTTTATTATTTTCCTGTTCACAAGTAACATTTAATTTATATCTTTTATTTAATTTTATAGCTGGTCTCTCTAGAATAATGTTAAATTGAATTAGTAATATTGAATTTATTTGACTTTAGTGGGGAAGTTCCAAATGTTTTCTCCTGAACCATGGTGTTTACTTTAGTGTTGAGTGAGATATTTCTCTAATTTTTAATTTTAAATATTTGTTGAAATTTTCTAATTACTTTCAAACCTCAGTGAAGTTGATCAAAGGATTTTCCTTTAGATCTATTAATATAAATGCTTAAACAGATTTCATAACATTAAAACATACTTATTACTAAGTTACACCTAAAATATAAAATATTTTTACTCTTTTATGTGTTTCTGGACACCGTTTGCTAAATTTAGTTTGGTAATTTTAACATAGATACTTATAAATAATATTGTTTTATAGTTTTTTTTTTCCTTTGGTGTGGTCTTTGAGTATAAAATCAATGTTATTCTTGCCTGCTAAAAGTAATTTGGATTTTTAAATTTTTTATATTTTGGAAAAGTTTGTAATTGGAATTACCTGTTCTTTAAATGTTTTATATAATGCCTACATGAGAGAGTCTAGGCTTATATCCTCTCTCTGTCTCTCTCTGTTTCTTTTTCTCTCTCTCTTTTGTTCTTATTTTCTTCCTTCCTCACTCCTCCCTTCAGACAACTTTTTTTTTTCTATGTTGAGTGTTTCATTTTGACTTTTTCTCTCTTCTGATATAAAGTTTAATTAGATGCACTTTTCAGGAAAATTATACATTTCACTCAAGGCATCAAATTCATTTAAATACATTCTGAAAATAGTGTTTTTATGTTTTATTTAATTTTAAAAAATTTTAATTTTCACCCTTATCTTTTATTTGTATATTTGGTTTTCTTCTTTTCTTTCTTAGTTACTTAGCAAATGACTTGTTATTTTAATTATTTGTAATGTGGACCTTGCTAATGATTAGTTTATCATTTTTCCTAAGAAACCTATCTTTAATTCTATGTTTATTAATCTTCTTTCCTATTTACTCAGTTTTATACTCTTCATTTTTTAACTTTTGGGATTGGATGACAAATAAATCATTAATTTTAATGAAAGGAAATGTTTAAGACTAATGCATTTTCTCTGAGCCCTGTTTTAAGTGTCATTAATATGTTCTTCAGTAGTGTATTATTATTATTTTCGTAAAAATATCCTATACATAGAGCTACTAACCCCAAAGTATGCAATTTTAATTTTGATTTCTCTTTAAAATTTTGTTTAAGAGGGTGTTCTGTTTACTTAGTTTAAAATTTTCAGGCTAAAAAGCTTTTCATTAGTTTGGTTTTTGGTTTATTGTTAATTTCTAGCATCACTTTGTTGAGGTCAGTAACCGGTTTCTTTCCTATTTGTACTTCCTGAAAGGTAGTCTTTGTAATTTAAATTTTTTGTCCTTTTAATTATGTCTTGTTCCATTTGGGCTGCTATAACAGATACCATACAGTGGATAGCTTATAAATAACAAATATATTTCTCATGTTTCTGGAGATTAGAAAGTCCAAGAGTGGCAGATTTGGTGTCTGGTGAGGGTTACTTCCTGGTTCACAGATGGCCATCTTCTCACTGTGTCCTCACAGAGTGGAAGCTGTCTGGAGTCTGTTTTATGAGGTCATATATTCCATTCAAGAGGGCTTCATTCTCATGACCCAATCACCTCGTAGAGGCCCCATCTTCTAATATCATCACATTGGCGATTAGGTTTCAACACAGAAATTTTTGGAGAATGCAAACATTCATAGCATAGAATATCATAAAGCAGTGAATGACAACAAAACTTCTTGATAACAGAGATATATTTTAATAAGAAACTTCCAATGCCATTATAGTTTGGGTAGAATCTTTGACTTTTACATTTCTGTATGCTAAATGTTGGTATTTGTGGTGGTAATATAGTGGGCATAGGCATATATAATAATTTAAAACACAATATCTCTTGAAATCTAATACTTGCTAAATGAGTAAAAATATGTTTCATTCAAAATAGACATTTATTATCAATTTTAAATATTAAAAAAATTCTCACCTGAAAGTGTTTATCAGTAATTTAAAAAATCATCTGTAATCTATTTACAATTTGGTGTAATCAGCTGTTTAACATCTGTCTTCCCAGGACAGAAGGAGCTATGTTAGTTTAGTTCTCCTAACTATCCATGGGCACATCTTGGCATAAGTCAGACACATCTTTTAAATGCAGAATGAAGCATGTCCTTTCCTGTACTTCCAGAGGTGAAGGAATCTGTAATTACTGCTCTTTACCTCATTTTTTTTCTCCCTTTCCCCCGCCCCTTAGACTGCTCCTTTCCATGGACCTATTATCCATACTCTTTCACCTAACAACTTTTTTTTTTTTTTTTTTTTTTCCAGGAAATTTGTGTTAACTTATGTGGCCAAGCTCACCTTTTGGCCCTCACTTGACATAATTACTCACGGTGCTATCTTCTCCATCAGAGTTCTGGACTCCAGTCAAAGGGAAATGGAGTCCCAGCAGGGATGGGAGGTTGGGAGGGGAGAAGGAAATGAGCCGGATGCCCCAGCACTGCCTCTCCCAGCCTCCTACGCAGCAGGTTTCACTCCTCTCAGTGATGTGCTCCGGACATCAGGAGAATATCAGGGTGACTCATGCATGCAGGGAAAAAGCAGTTCTCGCTAGGGTGGCTTTCTACTGCTTCTTAGATTCTTCTAGGTGGCTCTCCAGATATCTGGCTTCCATCGCAAAGGCTTCTAATTGTTATCTCACTCAAGACTCAGAATATCTCTGTGTTAGTTATCTTTATATATTTAACTATAAAGAAAATAAAGGCTTTTTCAGATAAGTGAATAAACACATGTCAAAGAAAACAGCAAGAGAAGTAACATCAACTAAGCAGTGTTTGAGACCAGCAGACAACACCAAAATACATTTTAAGGCTGAATTTTAGAGAAAATAATTATGATCTTATGTAGAAGACCCAAATTTTAAAGAAGCAGTAAAGAGATGATAAAGGTAAATACATGAAAAAATGCTAAATGCATGTTTATGAATGAAATACTAAAGATGATAATGATCATCAGTGGTATTTTCAAAACACAGAGTAATGGAACACATGATAACAGTAGCATATGAATGGACAGGAAGGTAAAAAAATTAAAGTGATCTAAATTTCTTTAGTTTCTGGAAATAAAGGTGTCATTTAAATTTAGACTTTAAAAACTAAATATGTATATTGAAACTTTAAGAATACTGAATCAACCAGAACAGACTGTGACTACCAATTATAAACAGATAAATTGGTTAAATATAATCAATTCAATAGAAGAAAGAAGAGAAAAAGATGTGCAGAATAGGTAAGGCAGTTAGCACCACAGATTGAGATTTAAACGCAAATGTATCACAAATTACATTAAGTATACATAGACTAAATGTTTTGGTTAAATGATAAAGATTATAATACATAAAAAAATGCAGTGATTTACTATTTATAAAATAACATTTTTAAACATAAAGATATAGGAAGGTTGAAAGTAAAGCAATAGGAACATATTTAGCATACAAAGTTTAAGTAAAAGCAAGTTAATACAGCGATTTTAACCCCAGACAAAACAGATGTGTGAAAAAGTACATTAATAGAAATCTGGAAGTCGTTTCATAATAATCATTATAGTTCACCAAGCAGATATTTCAGATTTTTATGTGCCTAATAATAGTCTCAAAATACATAAAAGAAATTGAAATAATGAAAACAGTAATAGATACATTTACATCATGAATTTTAACAAATCTCTATCAGTAATTGATAGGTTAGAAAATTAGCAAATTGAATCCAATAATATGTTAAAAAAATGAATGTACCATGACAAAGATAGGTTAATCCCAGGAATGCAAGTTTAATTTAACATTTAAAAAAATTATTATTGTTTTAATTTAAAAAATTAATCTATAAATAAAAAACATAATTGAAAAAATTAAAGTTATTCAGGTTTAAAAGTTTTAGTCAAAAAAAGGAAAATTCTTAAACTGAGAAAGGATATATTCAAAAAGCCTAAAATGTACATAATAAATAATTCTAAAATATTAGAAGCTTTCCCTTTGAGAATGAGTATTTAAAATGGACCTAGAGATGTGGCTCATTCCAGTAAGACAAGAAAACAAAACAGAATATAAGAGAATAGAAAAGGAAGACACAAAATTCTCATTATTTTCATGTGATATATTGTTAATACAGAAAATACAATAGAATATACAGATAAATTATTCTAGTAGAGCTTAGCAGTAGTGCTACATACCAAAACAATATGCAAAAATCAATTGGATTTCAATACAAAAGCAAACTAATAGGTAGAAAAAATTTAAAAATATTTTCTTAATAATTGCATCAACAATATCAAGTACTTAGAAATAAGTGGAATAATATGCAAAACTTCTACAGTGAACATTACAGAACTTTATCAGAGATATATAGAATAACTAAAAAACTGACAGATATACCATGTTCATAGATTTGGAGGCTCAATTTAAATATATCCATTCCTCTAAGATTAATTGATAGATATAATCTCAGTGAATATCAAAGCATCCAATATTTTTCAAGAGAGACTTTATAATATGATAGTAAAATTCAGATATAAATTTTAAAAGCCTAATTTTTTATGAAGAAAAACAAGCAGGTGAAAGAACTTTACTAGATATAAAAGCCTATTTTAAGAATTATAAAATGATGTTAAAGACATTGATTTTAATGTCAATGCAATGTAATTAAACATCTAGAATATATGCATATATATATAAACACTTAAAGACAGTGTATATTTGTACACCAATTTTCATAGAAACATTACAATAGCCCAAAGGTGGAAACAACCTAATTGCCCGTCAACAGATGAATGGAAAACATGTGGTATACACATACAACTGAATATTATTCAGCCTTTAAAAGGAAGGAAATTCTGACACATTCTGCAACAAGAATGAACCTGGAAGACATTATGCTAAGTGAAATAAGCCAGACAGAAAATATCATATGATTATCTTACATGGGATAGCAAGAGTAAGAAAAGACATAGATACAGAAAGTAGAATGGTGACCGTCAGAGGCCAAAGAGAGCCATAAATGAGGGGTTATTTAATGAGTACAGAGTTTCATTTTGGGAAGATGAAAAAGTTCTGAAGATAGTTAGTGGTGATGGTTGTACAATATAAATGTACTTAATGGCATTGAACTATACATTTAAAAAATGGTTAAAACTGAGAAATATATATAACATATATGTTACCATAATAAAAAAGGACAGTGATAGCACCATAGAGTAATTGATAGCACTTTTTATTTTTCCTTAATGATTTATGCTAAGAAACAAAAGTGAGTTCCAGGTAGATTAAAAACCTGTATGAAAGACAAAACAACAACATGTCAAGAGTATGACATAGAACTTTAATATAAGAAAACAAAACCAGAAATGAAATTAAATTAAAATTAATTAAAAACCAGAAAAAGTGATGACCAAATAGAAAAAAAGAATATTCATTTTCCTGAGCTTGTTGAACTAAAGATTAACATCTTTACATTGTAATGTATGTAATTGTACCTTACCCCAAAATTAGAATCATTGACTGGGTAATACAGGAAAAGACGAAGTTTTTTTTTGAGTGGAGTTTCTAGAATCAGTAAGTTAGAATGATAGGAGATATGGATCTCAGAGGGAATGCTTAAAATTGATATTGTGGATATGGTGCAAATATTGAGAATGATAATCATGATACTAGCTGGAAGCTGAACTGGGCTGGAGGAAAATATAATTGTTAATGAGAAAGTTAAGAAAAAGAGAGATCCAAGTCATGGCTGAAGTATCCAAGTGTATCCCAAGGGTCATCAAGAAAGGTGATCAGGTAAAAGGTGGAGACAGCTACCGTGAACATCTTAATATCTTTTTAAAATAAGAAAAATACCTGGGAAGTTAGAAAATGACATAAACAAGGAAGGGGGTAGTGCTTGTTATATACAATGACATAAACTTCAAAATCTAAGATTCAAATTTTTTGGTGGGCAAAGGAGAGTAAATAGCTTGGAAGTGAAAGGGAGGCGAAGGATAAGTCTGCCTCTTTCTTAGCCCTCAGGTGTTAGGGGTATGAGTGCAAAACAGTCACCCTTTACTTTAGAGGGCTCAGGAGAAGTGGTAGCCTCACAGATGGCCCATATTCAGTCCAGTAGAAAAAAAAAATCAATGAAAACTTCAAAAAAGTTTAGGATTTTGAGCAATTTTGTTTATAAGTCTCTGTACATTTTAGAGGGCAGAGTGGAAGGGTGTGGCAGGTGGGTGAGAATAGGTCAGTTAGTCGAATGCATAGACCAAGTGTTGGAATTCGGATGAGGGTGATGATGATAAAGAACTGAAGGATGGGATATAGGGGCTTCCTGTAGTCACAGAAGTAAGCAGAGATGAGAGCTTTAATGTCAGGTGGTAACTTCCCTTTTTGCAGCTGAGACATAACAAGCTCTGCCTGGAGCTCTTGCATGCTCTATTCTTTTCAAAATGGGGCAATATCGAAGAGATATCGAAGAGATGCCATGTTCATCGTAGAATTATTCTCAAAAGCCAAGACATTGAATCAACCTAAATATCCATCAACAGATCAATAGATACAGAAAATATAGTATATATACACACAATGTGATATTATTCAGCCATAACAAAATAATGAAATCCTGTCATTTGCAGTAACATGGATAGAACTGGACGTCATTATGTTATGTGAAATTAGCCAGATGCAAAAGAACAAATTAACCTTGTCTCTCTTTTAAGACGAATCTCAAATAATCAAAGGTATGGAAGCAGAGAATAGAATGTTGGTTGCCAGCGGCTGGTGGGAGGTATGGATCAAAGAATATAAAGTTTCAGTTATGCAAGATGAAGAAGTCCTAGTGACCTACTGTACAGCATGGTGCCTAGAGTTAGCAATATTGTATCGTACACTTAAAAATGTTCTAGGAAGGTAGAGCTTGTAAGTGTTATCACACACATACACACAATGGCAATACATGGAGAGTGCAGGAGGAAACTTTTGGAGGAGATGGATGGGTTTAAGGCATATAGATTGTAATGATAATTCCACGATATTCACTTCTCTCCAGCCTCCTAAAGTTGTATATATTAAATACATACAGATTTTTGCATGTCAACCATACCTTATTGGGACAATATCAAAGTGTCTCAAAGATAATGACCAACAAAAGTGCTCAGTATTCTATCTCATGAGGATGTTTTAGGGCCTTAAGAATATTGTCAGAATTTTTGATACGTGACATCAGCTGAAAGACATGAACTATGCTATTGGTGCTGGGAAATAAATACCATCAACCTATATTTTAAATCATTTTTTATTGGCTCATTTAGTCTCAGATTTTAGGCTGGATGTAAGATGGAGAAGTGAATTCAGCAAGTGGCAATGTTGGTTACATTTCTTTTTTTTTTTTTTGAGACGGAGTCTCCCTCTATCGCCCAGGCTGGAGTGCAGTGGCGTGATCTCGGCTCACTGCAAGCTCCGCCTCCCAGGTTCATATCATTCTCCTGCCTCAGCCTCCTGAGTAGCTGGAACTACAGGCGCCCACCACCACGCCCGGCTAGTTTTTTTTTGTATTTTTAGTAGAGACGGGGTTTCGCCATGTTAGCCAGGATGGTCTCGATCTCCTGACCTCGTGATCTGCCCGTCTCGGCCTCCCAAAGTGCTGGCAATGTTGGTTACATTTTTAAGCAGGAAAGGGTTAAATATGACTTTACCTGTCTTTATGCCTCTATAATATAACGGAGCATCCGTCCTTTGAGAAAAAGGATTCTAATTTAGGAGATACAGAAAATATATAACACTTGTGAATTTTAAGATTTTTACTATTATTTTAAAGCTCTTTTATATTTTTGATATTTTGATTTTGATATATTTTTAAAATTTCTTTTATTTTTGATAGCTAATGTTGATGAAAGAACAACTAAAGGTGTACTACGCTTTCCTTAATGAGCATTGAAAATGTTGATGAAGCGGAAAATGCTCAGTGACCAAGACATTTTACAGCATGAATATGGAAGGCTGCCACAATCCTTCTCTATTCCCAGTTTGTCTTATTTTGCTTTATATATCAGCCTATTGAACTTGGTTGGGGAATAAGCATTTGGATTATTCCATTCTCTTTACATGATACAATGGTACCTCTTGAAAGAAAGGGAATGTAGCTAACAGTTTTGGGAAGAGTTCTATGCGTCACTTCCTTTATTATTACTTGCAATCTTCACATTCCTCTGATGGAGCTATCATTATTGACAACCTTATGGTTAAAGCAATTGAGGCTCAGAAAGGTTAAGTGAATTGTACAAGGGTGCTTGTGTAACTCAATGTTGGAATTGGGACTTGAAGAGAAAAGGAAATATTTCACTTCTGTAAATAAATAAATAAAACTTATTTAAGACCTAAGTCCTAAGAGCAAGAGACACCAGCAAACAAAGTCTATAAGTTGGGGGTGACCTGGCCTCTCATCCAGGATATGCAGATTCTAAATTCCCTTACACAAATGATGTATACCATTATACAAATAATTTGTTTCATCAACTGCCCAGGGGGAGACTGAAAATGCCCTACACGTGTTATAGGATTACCACAAGGATCAAGGAAGATAATTTATATTAAAATGCATTGTAAGGGATAGGGCCACACAGATGTGGATGCCCTTGGTGGTGGCATTTTCTCATCCCTGACTTTCTCAGGGATGAGCTGAGTGAGCAAGTATTGCATATTCTGGTATGGATTTGGCATTTTTATGAAAAGTAGAAGTTACTGAGTTGAGATTTCACTGGGTTCCCTAATGCATGTGTGTGTGAGTCCTGGAGGAGGGTTGAGAACCTTGCTAGTCATCAGCTGTTCATTGTAGAGGTGTAGGTTGGCAGGCACCACAGCCAAACTACTACTCTCTGATGCATACCAGCAGTAGGATAAGCAAAGGCATGAAGGCTAATTGTTTTTTTGATATTTATTTAGATATTTCTCAAGGGAAGGCTACCCAGAGTCATTTCAAATGATAACAAGAATATAAATATTTATTACATTCTTAATATGTGCTAATTCATATGCTAAGGTATTTGTATGCACTTACTCCCTGATCTCCTAAAACAATTCTACGTGGTAGATACTATTACTGTTTTTCTTTTTTTTTTCAGAAAGGGAGGCCAAAACTTAAAAGCAAGAAAATTGCCCAGGGCCCCACTGTTAGTGATAGACAGAACCCAAATTAGGTACCTGAGTCTAATATTTGTAGGCTTAATCATTAGAGAACGTCTACTTGTAACAAGTAATTAATTAAATAAGGCAAACTTATATTGAGTGTTTTCTATGCAACAGATATTCTCTTATCAAGGAGAGTTTATCTATTAGGTGTTCAGAGGGTAATTATAACAGAGAAAATTGCAGTTAGAGAATAATAAATACCATGCTAGAAATAACCTAGAGGCAGCTGTATCAGTCGGGGTTCAACAAGAGAAGCAGAATATTCATTGACTGATACACTCGTTGATGTATTCATTGATTCCTTCATGTGTGTATGTATCTGTGTATGTGTGTGTATGTATTGATTTGTTTATTATAAGAAATTGGCTTGTGCAATTGTGGGGCCTAGCTAGGCAAATCTGAAATCCATAAAACAGGCTATCAGGAAGGGCTGGCTGGGATTCTTAGGCATGAACTGCTGTCTTCAAATATAATTTATTCTTCATCAGGGAAGCTCCAGCTCTGCTCTTCAAGCTTTCAGCTGATTGAGTTAGGCCCCCTAGAATATCTGGAGTAATCTTCCTTACTCAAGGTCTGTTGTGAATCTTAATTACACCTACAAAATTCCTCACAGCAGCACCTAGAACAGTGTTTGGTTAAATACCTGCGAACAATAACCAAGTCTGATTGACACATAAAAGCAACCATCATAGCACCTAACTTAGAGCAGGTGAGAAGGAGTAAGACATCAAGAAAAGTTTTGTGGAAGAATCTATTCTTAAAATGATTCTTAAAAAGTAGGTTGAAATTAGCTAGAGTCAAAGTGGAGTACAGAAGTTCCAGGTTGACAAGGGAATCCACAGCTCTCAAGATGACTAGATTGTAAACCACTTGAGGGAAGCAAGTCCATGTGGCTCTATCGTTCACCTCTGCTTAACCAACACCTGGTCATAAACAAGACAGATTATTCTTGTGGAAATACAAATGGAGTTAAAAAGAACTGTCATGCATCCTGGAGACCTCAAGAAACAGACGGCTTAGAGCCAGGCTTTCCAAAGAAGAATTTAGAGAAGAAAATAAATTTGGGAGGCATTCCAGAGAGCACCCAGTGAGGACTCTGCTGGACTGTGGCTCCACCTCCATGGCTGGTGCAAAGTTTGCTGCCCCTTGGCTGCAAACCACTCCATAGCTTCCCACTTACATGCCTGTACTTCTGGGTTCCATCACCACCGGTGATACCTGTGGCTGCTGCCACTACTGCTTCTGCTAATGCTGTCATTAAAACCAATGGCTACCACGCGTGGTCTATTATGTGCTAGGTCCTGTGCAAGGTATTCTATGTGCTTACATAGATGTTTACAATAAGCATGTGAAAAGGTATTATCTTCATTTTACAAGTGTGAACTTTGAGGCTGTGTGTAAACATATGTGTTTGTGTGTATTTTTCTTTATTATGTCATTAAGAACCATTAGAAATTTTTCACTTCTCTTGCCATTAGAATCATACCTGTACTAGTAAGACAGAAACCTTATCAAGTGTGAGCCATCAAATCGAGTGAACTTTGTATCGTTTAACTCTTTCTTAGTTCTGTCTTAGGTGTTAGCACATCTGGGTTAAAGTTTTTAGGTCTTCTGCCAAATAGTAGGTTTGTGGTTTTAGGCTTTAGATATATTATGTAAGGTTTCTGGATCTCACTGCCTACTTTTTTCGAAAAAGCACAGTAATGCTTTCTCTGTCTGTCTTACCAATGAATAGTATTGACATTTTAATAATATTAATTTTTCCAATCTATGAGGTGGAAATATCTTTCCATTTTTTGTGTGTCCTCTTCAATTTTTGTAATCAGTGTTTTATAGTTCTCTTTTTATAAATCTCTCACTTATTTGGTTGAATTAATTCTAGGTATTTTATATTTTTTGTAGCCATTATAAATAGGATTGCCTTCTTTCTTTTTTTTGATTGTTCACTGTTGGCATGTATAAATGCTACTGAGTTTTGTATGTTGATTTTGTATCCTAAAACTTTACTGAAGTTATCAGTTCTAAAATTTTTTTCTGGAGTTTTTAGATTTGTCTAAATATAATATCATGTCATCTGTGAAACAATAGGTATATGAAAATATCCTCAACATCACTAATCATCAGAGAAATACAAATCAAAATCACAATGAGATATCATCTCACCCCAGTTAAAATGGCTTTTATCAAAACAACAGAGAATAATGAATGCTGGCAAGAATATGGAGAAAGGCAAACCCTTGTATGCTGCTGGTGGGAACATAAACTAGTACAGCCGCTATGAAAAATAGTATGAAAGTACCTCAAAAAATTAAAAATAAAACTACCATATGATTCAGAAATCCCTCTACTGTGTATCTATCCAAAAGAAGGCAAATCAATATATCAAAGAGATATCTGCAGTCCTATGTTTATTGCAGCACTATTCATAATAGCCAAAATACAGAATCAACCTAGGTACCCAGTAATGGATGAATGGATAAGAAAATGTGGTATGTAGGCACACTGGGATATTATCTGCCACAAAAAGAATAAAGTTCTATTTTTTGTAGCAACATGGACAGAACTGAAGGTCACTGTGTTAAGTGAAATAAGCCAAGCACAGAAAGACAAATATCACATGTTCTTACTTATAAGTGGGAGCTAAAAAACTGAATCTCATGAAGATAGAAAGCAAAGTGATTACTAAAGGCCTGGAAATGGCTTGGGGGAGGGATGTAGAATAAAGAGATATTGATTAATGGGTAAAATGAGACAGTTAGATGGAAGAAATAAGACCTAGTGTTTAATAGATAGATCAGTAGCGTGGTTATAGTTAATAGTAATCCACTGTAAATTTCAGAGTAGTTAGAAGAGAATAATGGAAATGTTACTAGCATAAGAAAAGATAAATATCTAAGGTGATGACAATCCCAACTAATCTGATTTGATCCTTGCGCATTATATGAATGTATCAAAATATCACATGTACCCTGAAAATATGTACATTTGTTATGTATCAGTATTAACCAGTGGAATGAGACCATAGATCACAATCATATATTACCACCACCACTATTGTTGAGACTCCATTACCGACAGCACCAAAACAAAACTCGCGGAGCCTTTGTATAACATGAGCCAGGAACTCTTCAAGGTGCTTTATATCACACTCTAACCTTTGAGGGAAGCCTATTATCCCCATTTTATAGGTGAGGAAACTAAAGCACAGAGCAATTAAATAAATTGCTCAAGGACACAGGGTTTTAAGTCTTGGGAAAGGATTTTAATGCCTGTAGGTCTACTTGCTGCTTCTTCTCTTCAGCCCATGGAAACCTCTCCCAGAAGACACCATTTTTCTTCTAGGTGAGCACCATGTACTAATGTACCAATGATATTTTCTAGACACCTTTGCATCCTGTTTTAAAAAGAAAAATTCAGCCGAAAGTCCACAGAAGAAAAGTACAGTCATTTTGCACATTTTGGATGCCTGCATTTTAACCTTTGGCCACAAATAGATAAAACGGTTGCTTGAACTTACTGGTAGCAACTTAGACTGGTGACTCAGAGGACACATGGTAATATTTCTCAAGAAGATGAAAATTGGAACTTGCAAAAATTTATCAAGGATATTCTTCAAAGACTCCGGGATCCTTTTTTGTTATGTGATTTCCACAGTGACTGGCAAAAGAGGGGCCATTTATCTCTAATGCTCTCATTTTGAGAAGTACACTCTGATCTGTAAGACAGCAGATGTGACTTTTTAGTCTTTTTATCCAAGTATATTACACTGACACCCATGAATGCCAAAGGAACAAGTGAAAAAAAAATATATCTATTAGAACAAAATCGAAGTTTTCTGAAAATGGAAATGGATCTATTTTAGGATTCTCTAGTGAAGGCAGTCACCTTATCAGGGTGCAGAGAAAGAGTTGGAGTTGGAAAAGTTGATGGTGAAACTTTTTAAAGATTTCACCAAGTTTGGCTAGAGTTCTTATTCTCCAAAGATCGTCATTATTAGTACTCCAAATACATTCAGCTCTAACCAGGCAGTTTTTTTCCAATCAATTTCTTCTGTTTAAACTGTAGAAGGGATCACATGGTAAAAATCTCTCTGATTACTAAAAATATGCATATGCTTTGATCTAGTTCCTTCCTGGATTTTATCTTACTGACATACATATATGTGTGTTTGAGAATTTAGATACAAGATCATGCTTTATAATGGAAAAATTTTAATAACAACCTAAATCTTTATCAGTGGGCAACACTATAGCTTCAACATGTGTCAAGTAAAAATTGATAGAATTTTAATGAAAAGTTGACTAATTAACAAGTGTATCTTCAAAATTTTAAATACTGCCCTTAATAAAAATTGAGCAGTCAAATTATTAAGGCTGTAAGTGATTTGAATAGCACATTAAAAGCCTGCTCTGATAAACATTTATAGAACATTACACTCAATGTTAGTGAGCACACACTCTTTTCAAGCACATATGGGACTTTTGCAAAAATTGACAATGTAACAGAGCACAAAACAGAGCTAACTAAATGCGAAAGAACCAGTCAATCAAATATTAATATTTAATATTTTCTCTAACCACAATGCAATAAAATTGTAAATCAATGAAAAAATTGAGAACTGAAAAACCCAACAAAGGATTACTATCTGAAATACATCAAGAACTCATATACTATAAAAATAAAATAGCCGAATGCATAAATGGACAAAGATTATAAACATCTGATTCCCAGGGAAGGAACCAGAAATCTCTATACTTAAAGAAATTCTTGATCACACTAATAATGAGGGAAATTAAAATTCCAGTAACAATAAGACATCATGTTACAGATTGGCCAACTTGAGTATATCTTACAAGGCCAGTGTTTGCAAAGACGTGGGAGGAAAGAAACACATTCATTGTTGGTGATGTGTTGGTTGGCACAATAAGAAGGGCATGCCCTTTCTAGCCAGCAATACTACATAAACTTTCCACCCCACAGAATGGTTTGTCTTTTAAGATTTCCATGTAGAAGAATTCTTACCGTGGTACTGTTGATAACAGAGAAAGTATGAAACAACCTAATTGTCCCACAGAAGGGGAATGCTATATTCATACAATGAAGGACTAAATAGAATTTTAAAATGAATATGATATTTACATGCATTGATGCATTCATGTATGCACATATGAAAAATCTAAAAACATAATATTGTTTGAATAAGGAAGCCACAAAAAGATATGGAGAGTATGACAGCATTTCAGTAGAATTTAAAAAATAAGAAGTATTTCTGATGCTTTATATTGAGTGTCAACTTGATTGGATTGAAGGATGCAAAGTATTGTTCCTAGGTGTGTCTGTGAGGGTGTTGCCAGAGGAGATTAACATTTGAGTCAGTGGACTGGGAGAGGCAGATCCACCCTCAATATGGGTGGACACCTTATAATCAGCGGCCAGTGCGGCTAGGATAAAAGCAGGCAGAGGAATGTGGAAAGACTAGACTGGCTGAGCCTTTTGGCCTTCATCTTTTTTTAAAAGTTTTTTTAAATTTTTTAATTTTTTTGAGATGGGGTCTTGCTCTGTTGCCCAGGCTGGAGTGCAGTGGCATGATCTTGGTTCACTGCAATCTCCGCCTCCCAGGTTCAAGCAATTCTCCTGCCTCAGCCTCCTGAGTAGCTGGAATTACAGGCACATGCCACAATGCCCGGTTAATTTTTTTGTATTTTTAATAGAGACGGTGTTTCACCATGTTGGCCAGGCTGGTCTTGAACTCCTGACCTCAAGTGATCCACCTACCTTTACCTCCCAAAGTGCTGGAATTACAGGCATGAGCCACTGCGCCTGGCTGGCCTTCATCTTTCTCCTATGCTGGATGCTTCCCACCCTCGAACATCAGACTCCAAGTTCTTCAGCATCGAACTCTTGGACTTACACCAGTGGTTTGCCAGCGGCTCTCGAGCTTTCTGCTACAGACTGAAGGCTACACTCTCGGCTTCCCTACTTTTAGGGCTTTGGGACTTGAACTGGCTTCCTTGCTCCTCAGCTTGCAGATGGCCTATTGTGGGACTTTACCTTGTGATCATATGAGTCAATACTCCTTAATAAACTTTCTTTCATATATTCATCTATGCTATTAGTCCTGTCCCTCTAGAGAACCCTGACTAGTACAATATTCTTATCCAATAAGAAGGTACTCTTATCCAAGAATGTAGTTAGTAAAAGTTAGAAAAAAATACAGGAAATACTACATATTAAGGTGAGGAAAATGGTAATGTCTGGAGTGGAAATGAGGAGTAATGAGTGAGGGTTAATTTTTTTGTATATATGAAATTTTCCATTTTCCTCCCTTTCTCTCTCCTTCCCTCCTTATCTTCCTTCTTCCTTCTTTCTCTTCCTTTCCACATGAGTTCTTAAGCAAATGTGTCACAATTTTAAAACATTTTTTTGTTGATGGACACACAGGTTTTGTTTATATTTACTTTTTTCACAGGAACAGTTATTTTAATATACAATAATACACAATTAAATGACATCTTTGAGAGTAAAGGATTCAAAATAACATGAAAACACAGATGTAATATTTACTTATGTACCAAATATCCTTGGCAAGAAATACAATAATTTTTTGTTTATTGATGGTAGCCAGACATAACTATTTGTACAAAGTCAGGAGATCAAGACCATCCTGGCCAACATGGTGAAACTCTGTTGCTACTAAAAATACAAAAATTAGCTGGGCTTGGTGGCATGCACCTGTAGTCCCAGCTACCCGGGAGGCTGAGGCAGAGAATTGCTTGAACCCGAGAGGCGGAGGTTGCAGTGAGCTGAGATCGCCACTGCACTCCAGCCTGGCGACAGAGTAAGACTCCATCTCAAAATAAATAAATAAATAAATACATAAATAATAAATAAAAAAGTGAACAATACAGTGAATAATTATTCATTGCTGAAGTTTTTAACTAACATTTCACCCTAATTCCTTCATACTTTTATTTTTTATTTTTTTCTGCTAACCTTGTTTTAGTGCCTTCCCTAGAAATATTTTCCTTTTTTTTCTAGCTTTATTGAGGTACAACTGACAGATACAAATGAAACATATTCAGGGTGTACAGCATAATGATTTCATGTGCCTACACATTGTGTAATGATTACCACATTAAATTAATGAACACATACATTACCATCGATAGCTACCAAGTGTGTGAGCTGAGGTGAGGTGAGTGTAGTAAGGACACTTAAAAACTTCTTTCTTATCAAATGGACAGTACAATATTATTCTTTTCCATATCTTTTAATTGTTTCATAGCTCAAAGTGAAAATTTTGAAAAGATAATTTGACTATAATGCTCTGTTCTGTTCACATTTTCTGGCCCTGACCCAGGCCCTTGTCACCACATGCCCTGTCACTTCTGGAGTCCCCTAGCAAGATCCCCAGCCTCCCATGCAATCTAGCTGGCATATTGCTTCCAGAACCTTCCTAAAAATACCACGAAGTAGCTAGAAGAAGCATCATCAGTAAGTTCTCATTTAGAAACAACCAAAGAGACCCTGATTTACCCAAGATTTTATAGGCAGAAGTTGGACTTAAACCACTCAGGTCTCAGTCCAGTGCTTATGTTGTTATTATGCATCTCCTAAAATGATTTCATGTCCTTTCTGCCTTGAAATAAAGTTCAAGATTATTGTCTGTAATGTATGAACATGGTTAAGAGCAGGAGGGCAAATAGATTTCACCTGTTAAGTCAAGCCAGGTTAGTTAGTAATGATAGTCTACACTGGGTTTCTAGCGTTCTTTGGGGGTTAGCAGAAATTGGGTCCTGATCACGTCTCAAAAGCTGGAGATCTTTGCTCATACCTTGTATTTGGCACTTAGGACAATCACAGACACATGGAAGGTGTTTATTTAATGATGATTCTTGACTACTTAAATGTAAGGTATATTTGTATTTCCTTTTCCATGCACATTCACAGAGAAACACCCACATGATAAACAGGACTTTTGTCTCTTGCTTGATCTCTTTCAAATGGTGACATTTCACCTGCAGCCTGAGATATTGGGAAGCTAACTCCACATCACTCAGTTGAGTGGAATATTTTATTGATTCCATTGCAATTTCTTCCATCCAAGAGTGCCATTTTCTCCCTGCGAAGTGCTGATATAATTTGCATCAGGCTGAGCTTCCATAGGTGACTCCCTGCATTTCTTGGTAGTTTAAACTCATTCTCGATGCTATGCCAGCCACTTTAAGCAAAGCAACAGAAGTCTGCCACAGTAAACAATCAAGCCATTTCACTTGCATTTTTCTACCATGTTCAATGAATCTTTTCTCCCAGTTAATGTTTCTTAGTATTAACCTACACGACCAGTCCTAGCTTTCAGATTGTATGTGTGTGTGTGTGTGTGTGTGTGTTTCCAAAGATTATATAGAAAGAGGCTCTTAAAAACCTCAGGCTCAGCTTGTCATACAAATGACATGCCACTGTCAGAGAGAATTCCTGTGTTAATCTCTGGAAGACAAAGCCAGGGCGGGAGGATGAGGCTGGCTCCGAAGCCCTCCCAGAGAGGAGAGTGCCTCTTGAAATCATCTTGCCTCAGTCAGGAGGTCTTTTACCTCCTAACTCCTCAGCATAAAATCCTGGGTGTGAAACCTTGCTCTGTTGTCATATCCGTCAAATCTCTCTCCATCTATTTCCATTATCACTGCTGAGCACAGCTGGGCTTAATGATCTCTTGAAGCAAAATGAATAGAAATAGAGAGCCATGCAAAGTGAGTAAAGAAGGGATTAGGATGTCTTTCCTCATACAGCAAACACTTCACGAAGAAGAAGAAAAAGTAATTTCTTTTTCATTCTCACCATGAAAATCAAGCTAATAAACCACAGGTCCTAGATTCTATACAGGGAAAAACACCCCAGAAGTTACAGTAATTCTTTATATTTAGAGTATTTCCTCTTTCAACGTAGCTCAGAGCTTTTAATAGGCTTTCTCTCAGCCTCAAATCCCCCATGCCCTCATAAAGCTTTCTTGAACCATGTGTGAAGGGATTATATTCCTTTATTCCTTCTTTCCTTAGACCCATACTCCTGAAATTTAAGACCTCAAGACATGAGATCCTCCTCAGAGGAAACATTTTGTTTCTATTTATTTATGAGTATTGATCTTTCTACTGCCATGGCCTTTTGGACCCTTCCCTTCATGGTTTATTCTTCTTTAAGAATAATGCTGATGTTCTCTAAGCACACCATGCTGATGATTGCTTAGGAGGCAAGTTCAGAGAGATGGCTTCACTATTTACAGTCCAAAGACCTAGACTTGAGGCCCAGCGTTGCCACCTACTATTTGATCATGAGTAAATTGATGTATTGGGCTCCAGTTTCTTTATCTGTAAAATAAGTGATTGGTTCCTTTCCAGTTGCAACATTTCATGACATGATAATGCAAGTCTAGTTTGCTCCAACTCTGGCCATATTTTTCCCTCATCAATTAGTTTTTTTATTATTATTATTATTTTTCATTTTCTTTAAGAGACAGGGTCTTGCTCTGTTGCTCAGGCTTGTCTCAAACTCCCAGCCTCAAGTGATCCTCCTGGCTCAGCCTCCTGAGTCACTGGGATTACAGGCATGAGCCATTGTGCCTGGCTTCCTTCACCAACTCCTATTCCTCTACTTTCACCAGAGCTACACTTCCTGGATCATCAATCTCTTGTTCATATTTGTCTTCCATCTAGAATATCTTAAAAGGTTTTTGGGGGTGGCTTTTTATTTGCCCTATTATCTATTGCAAGAAGGAAATAATATTCAACTCACTGATAAATGAGCTAAATAAAAATGATTTAATTTGAATACTTTATTGTGTTGCCACTGACTAGCATTTAGATTCTCTAACTCCCTTTGGGATGGGGAGATAATCTAGGATTGCCATATGGTGCTCACACCATTTCCCTTATGATTATTGCGGCAGAGGTGCAATGGAGCTTAGTGTTCCATATCTATGTTCTGAGATATTTATACAAACTGAAATTATGACAGAAGACTTCCTCACTGTCTTTGGGCTGTAACTTGGTTTAAAACAGTTAAATTACAAAAAAAAGTTTTCAAAACATTTTAAAGTTAGTTCTAGGCCAGGTGTGGTGGCACATGTATGTACTCCCAGCTACTAAGCAGGCTGAGGCAGGAAGATTGCTTGAGGCCAGGAGTTTGAGGCCAGAGTGCGTGATAATCGCAACTGTGAATAACCACTGCACTCCAACCTGAACATAGTGAGACCCTGACTCTAAAAAAAAATATAAAAATCAATCAATAAAAAAATTAGTTTTATTTTTGTGAGTTTTATTTTTCCTATAAATCCCTTTCTCATATTTTAAACCAGCTATGCTCTTTCTGGAAGGCCATTTCCTTAATATTGCTTTATAAAATATGTTCATGTTGGCTTTTGAAGCATATGCAGAGCACTTGTCTTTGGATAAGAGAATTTAGTAGTTGGCTTTTTAGTTTTTCTTTCTTCTCTCCTATCTCATCCTGAAGCAAGGGTTGAAGTCTGGGGGCAAGAAGAGCAAAGCTACCAGATACTGTTGCTGGCTTGGTAATCACATAAAATGGCTTTGTGCACTTTGGGCCTGGCAGATATTGAGCAGCAACACTGCTGTGAGTTGTTTGGAGCCTCCTCCTGAGTCTTTGGGTAAGGACAATGTGTTTTGCTCTGGATGCTGACTGCCTTTGGAAGTCCTGTTCATACACACCTCTCTCTACTGATGTCCTCTTGACCTTCACGCAGTCCTCTTGAAAACAAGACAAGTCTGGACACTGGCTCTCTTTGCTGCGTGGCCCACATCTGGTCCATGGGAAATGCTCACACATTGGACACTGGCTCTCTTTGCTGCATGGTCCACATCTTGTCCATGGTTAATGTTCACACGTCGTTTGGCTTGACAAACTCTGGGAGTGCAGGACTATCATCCCAACTAACTTCTTCACTAAACAGCCTGCCAAGCCATCTCTCTTGCCTTCTAGATTTCCCACACGTGAATCAGACCTTCCGAATTGGAGGTTACACATATTAAATTCTATGTGTGGTCCTACTGAAGCCCCTCAGCTTTAGGTTCGAGGGGTTGAAACTAAAGGAAGTTGAGCTCCCATGCCTCCTTGGTTTTAGGTTTGCATATGTTTGTGTGTGTGTGTGTGTGTGTGTGTGCGTGTCAGACAGAGAGAGACTCAGCAAGAGACTTAGCAGTCCATTCTCTGCAAAGGAATCTTGCCCACAAATTCCATTTTTGCCTTTTCTATCCCCTAAATGGGAAAAAAGAGATCAAAGAGGAAAACTGCAACCAGTTCTCAAATAGTGGCTTTGAAGATTTATCCAGAAGGAACTGTCTTACACTCTCAGAGATATCTGATATGTGCTTTATTTTTGCCTTTTAGTAGAAACTTTAAATTTAATATCATATTACAAATGTCTTCATAAATTTGGCAAGAAATCATATTTTAAAATATCCATCTCTCCTCACATTCAATCTTTTAAGAAGATTAAATATCTTCCAGTTACTTATTCTTTTCAAGAACTGGTTCCTAAATAATACCTGATCTCCATAAGATAAAATAAGAAATTCTTCCATTTTGGATGTTCTAAATTACAACATATTAGAATTAATTCTAAGCACCTGCTTTGTGACTATTTGCTATCCTCTGAGAATGGAAAGGTAAACAAGACAGAGCCTTCTTTCTCAAAGAGTTTGTAAATTAATGGGAAATAAGTAATTACAATACTCTCTGCTGAGTGCTATGTTAGCAAGTACAGACAAGGTGTCACACAAACATACAGGAGAGGCATCAAATCTGTTTTTGAAATATCATAGAAGGATCCTGAAAGAAACGGCATAGAGAATGAGTCTGAAGGTTAAGTAGAATATAGTGAAAAGAACAGATGAGAGGGTTCCTGACACAGATGAGAGCACATGCAGAAACCCTGAGATATTAGAGCAATTCAAGAACTCACAATGGCAAAATCTTTACAACTAGAGAATATCAACATAAAGTGGCAAGGGATAATGAAAGAGAGAAACAAGGGCTATATCATTATGAACCTTTAAAAAATAATATTGAAAGTTTGGATTTGACCTATAGGGAAGCGGGAACATTATGCTAGGTATTGGGGACAAAAAAATAATGTGGATCCATAAATGTAAAAAACTCAGTCTAGTAGTTGTTTTTATTTGTATTTATACTTTGTGGCTTATATTTTTTATTTTTCTTCTTACTTAGTTACTGTAATTAAACCATGATAAGGGCATTGTTCTCTTATAAAGATGAGTAAACTGAACTTACAGATGTTAAGATATTTGCCTAAGTTCACACAATAGTTGTGGTAGAATTAGAATTTGTGCTTATTGCTTATATATTCAAACCTTCCTTATTTTCATCATATTATAGGCTTATGGATATTTGAGAAGGTCTATATTTTATTTTTAACTGATGAGTATTTATACGTAGATGCCAACACAGTAGAATTCTGAGATTTCAAACACTTGAGGTAAGTCTGTTTTCAATGAGTACATTTTATTTCCTTCCTTTCCATCCGCATTCAGATTCTTCAACAAGTTTGTCCTATACCTACACTAAACTATCTCCTCCAAGGGAAGCCCATAACATTCTCTAGGTTACTCCATTTCCATCTACACTATATGGCATTTACCTTAATTCACACCTAATCATTTAATCTGGGAGCAAGGAACTCTACTTGATTTCTCTATCTATCCTTCTATAAAGACAGATAGATACATGGATAGCAATAGCTATAGATAGATAAACTAAAGGTCACTTATTAAACTCTGCTCCAGGATCAATAAGCCCAGCTTTCCTATTCCTATAGACTTTAAATAATTTTTTGTTACTATTCTCCAGAAAGAAAAAAAATAAACAAAATGAAATAAAAGACTAATACTATTTAAAATAATACTTAAAGATTTAGAAACAACAGATTCTAGATGAAGATCTTACATTCTTTCTTTCTTCTTTCTCTTTCTTTCTTTCCTTCCTTCCTTCCTTCTTTCTTTCTTTCTTTCTTCCTTCCTTTCTTTCTTTCTTTCTTTCCTTCCTCTTTCTTTCTTTCTTTCTTTCTTTCTCTTTCTTTCTTTCTCTTTCTTTCTTTCTTTCTTTCTTTCTTTCTTTCTTTCTTTCTTTCTTTCTTTCTTTCTTTCTTTCTTTCTTTCTTTCTTTCTTTCTTTCCTTCCTTCCTTCCTTCCTTCCTTCCTTCCGTCTTTCTTTCTTTCTTTCTTTCTTTTCTTTCCTTTCTGTCTTTCTTTCTTTCTTTCTTTTTTTTTTTTTTTTCCAGAATCTTACTCTGCTGTCAGGCTGGAGTGCAGCGGCACGATCTTGGCTCACTGCAACCTCCGCCTCCCGGGTTCAAGCAATTCCCCTGCCTCAGCCTCCCGAGTAGCTGGGACTACAAGTGTGCACCACCACACCCTGCTAACTTTTCATATTTTAGTATAGATGGGGTTTCACCATGTTGGCCAGGATGGTCTCAATCTCCTGGCCGCGTGATCCATCTGCCTCAGCCTCCCAAAGTGCTGGGAATATACGGGTGAGCCACCGCACCCGTTCTAGATAAAGATTTTAATGTGCGTTTCTGGGTAAAGAAAAAATAATCGCTTTGCCTTTTATTTTGAGGGGGATGTGTCTTTGTGTCTTTCTGCCATGCATTAACACTTTTTTTCATAATATTATTATTTTCATTTGGAAAGTGAGGACTGAGTCTTCTTCTTCTGCTATAGTAATTTACATGTCCAAAGCTGAGTACTACTTTATAAACTGAGATTGAGTTCTTGCAGCACAATATTTAATAGCAAAAGCCAGGCCAGAAGGCATCTTGCATGGGCCAATCTGAATTACATACAGAATCAGTGAAGTGTAGAATTCCATACTTGCTACCTATCTGATGTTATGCAAAGTTCATTATCAAATCATTTGGTTTTATGAAAACTGATAGAAATCCAGGTTGCTTTTTTCTTTTTTTTTTTTTTTTTCAGAGAAAAAGGAGAATTTATTGGAAGGGAAGAAATGCACCCAGTTTCACGAATAAGAAATAGACTTAAATGACCAGGGACCTCCCTTCTTCACCACTCAGATCTACTTCCTACAAATCTATGAGCAATGAGAGTTGATTGACAGTAATCATATATTAATGCTATCTAATTTTAATTGAGGGTTTACTCTCTGCCAAAAACTATAGGACGTCTTTTACATGTGGTAACTCATGCAAGTCTCATGACAACCCTGTGAGATAGGTATTGCTTTCTTATTATTTCATTTTACAAATGAAGAAAAAGAGACCGAGGTGTTCAGTAACCTCTCTGGTTACCCCAAACTCGTAAGTGGAGGCACTGATACAACCACGGGGAGCCTGGCTCCACAGCCCCAAATCTTCAACTCTAAATTCTAGTGTCTCTCTCAGATTCAGGTTGAAAAGTCTAGAAAAAGTCCCTGATTGTCCCTTTTGACTTACTTGCTCATTATTAGACCATTAATCCACATACAGAGACCCAGCATCAAATAAGAATATGAAAGCCTCAATTAGAAACCTGTGGAAGCATTTCACAGAAGAAATGGCTCAGCCTGCTGGAGGCCACGAGGCTTCCCTCGTTCTTGTGGAGTGGCTGTGAGGCAGCTGCTTAAATGCTTTAATGATGGGAAAATCAGTACTTCCAGGGCCAAGAATTTCTCTGTGTTTTGTATCAGATAGAAGATGCTGTTTTGTTAACTGAACCACATATCAAACCTAGAATCCTTTGCTTTCTTAAAATCTTTGAAATGGCAAATCAAACTCGAAGAGCAGCGGGATGGAGGGTTTTGGAGAGCCCTTCTGCTGCATCTATTGCCAGAGGATCTGAAAATGAAAAGACCTACAGTGTAGTAATTCCAAGAATTTGAATGCCAAAAAGTTTTGTTGGTGAGAACTTTGTTTTGCCATTCTTTTCTAAATAAAGGCTCAAGGTGATGTAACTGAGCTACTTGGTTTAAACAAAGAAGAAGAAAATAGAATTGATTTGATCCATCATAAAATTGAGTGGCATAAAAGATACAATTTCATATAATTTGAATGTTACTTAATTTTCACCACTATCCTAATTCATTCATGGATTAAATTGTGAGGGTTCAAAGACACAATATGTTTCAAAAGGGTGAAAGAGAAGTAAATGAAAAGCATTATTATAATTCTTAATTCTTCTCCACTTTTGGAGAAAATTTATATAGTAATATCTATGTAGCTAATTTATACAACTAATGTTTTATAATAAATATATTTTATAAAAGTATATTTTATTTTATAATTTAAATATATTATGAAATATTACTTATATAAATATATAATACAAAATTGTATAATAACAATAGCTGTGTAAGGTGTCATTCTCTATGTTTTACATTATTAATCATTAATCCAAAACCTATCTGTGAAATAGTATTATCATTTTTCTTAATTCATATATGAAAGAATAGAGGTGCAGAGAGGGAAAAGTACAGGCAGAAACATAAATACTTGGGATTCCCAAATTCAAACTTTTAATTTCTCTCAGATTTTGGCTCTGACATCCATAATTTTCTAACTTTTAAAAATTCTCTTCTTCTCTGTCAAAATTGTACCTTTCACTTATAAGTAACAGCCAGCTAATCCACTTGCTAAAGTGTTCAGCAAGTTCTAGTGGATTTGTGTGATGCCTTCCTCAGAATATATTGCCAAATAAGAATGTCTTTTTAATTGAGCATTAATTATGCACCAGGCAGTATGCTATGTGCCTTATATACACCATCTCTTTTGATCGTCGCAAAATACTATGAGGTTAATAGATACTTTTTCCATTTCTATTTGAAGAACCCAGAGATAAGAAAGCAGAGGTATTTGACTAAGGTAGGTCACCCAACTTGTGAGGATAGAGTCAGCAACCAGACAGGAATCCCTCATCTTTCTACTACCAACTTCATTTCTTCTCATATATTTCCCATCCCTTACATAACAATATTTTTCCTACTCCTAAAGCTGCTGCTTCATAATGCTCTAGATCTCATCTTCTCTTACCAACTCAAGAATTTGCTGACAAAGTATTCCGTCTCCTGCATCAACAATTTCTCCTACATTGGATACTTTCCCTTAACATACCATCATTCCCCGTGGTCCTTTACATTTTAAAAATAGTTCTCCTTTGACCTGATGCCATCTCTAGCTCCATTTCTCTTTTCCTCTATAAGAGTAGAAGTGTATGAAAGATTTGATAAAGACTGTATGCACTTCATTGTCCCCATTCTTTCTTCATCCTTCACTTAAACTTTAAAAGGTTGAGGATCTGCTATTGTTGAAGCCACTATTCATTTTTGTATATTTGTCTTATTTGGTATATCAACTAATTTGTAATGTAACCTCCATCATAAACCAAGTTGCCATGTGTGCATGGGACAGATATTAGCCTTGATTGTTTATTCCATCCTTCTGTTAATACTACATTTTGATTAAAATAATTTTACAGAAATTCTGGATATCTGGTAGATTATCAGTATTTCTTTCTCTTCATCTGCTTTTTTGATTGTTTCTTTCTCTTTTCCTTCTTTTTTCTCTGTCTCCTCCTTTTCCTCCTTATGTCCTTCTATTTTACTTCTATCTTGTCAAATTTTAACTTTATGTTTCAACGTTAATTTTAGAATGAGTTTTTAAAATGTGGTGAATCTCTATTAGAATTTTGTGGAATTGAATAAAATAGAGATTATTATGAGGAACATTGCCGTCTTTGTGATTATGCTGTTGCAAAATGATACCTATTGTCTGAATAGTGTGTTTTCTTGTTCTTGATCAATCATATTACAAGATACGTTTTACTGTTCCAAATAAATTTTGTTTATGGAATTTTTTTTCACTGATTTGTGTTCTTTTCATTATATTCATTCTTTACTTTATTTCTGTGTTATTTTGTCTAACTGTATCATTTGAACAATAACCTCATTAATTTTCAGTTATACTTTTCATAAAGTATACACATAACATTACGTTTCTGTTTCAATATTTTACTATCTGTACATTATAAAATTTGATATGTAATGTTTTCACTTAAACTCAGTTCTAAATATTTTCTAATACCCATCATAATACTTAACTAATAACTTATTTAAAAACACAAGATATACATTTTTAAAAATAGATGATGTTCCTAATTATCAATATTTTATTGTTAATGTCTAATGTTATTGCATTTTTGGAGATTATATTCATTGAAATACACATTTTTGCATCAAAATCCCTGCTCAGGTAAGTTACTTTTCTCTGTGGGAAAGAAACAGAATAAAGAGATGCCATGGATGTTACAAAAATGGTTGATTATTTGAATGAACAGGGAAGAAATGATTTGAAATGGGGAAGAAGCATTTCCCCAACACTGGAGACTGCCAGGTTATGGAAATGGACAATTCTGCAACTGCATATCAAATCTTTACTGTTTTCATTGCTTTTGATTTCTTCAGAGAGGCAGAAATGTGTGAGGGCAAACAGAAATAAAGCAGGCAAAGTATCCTTGTTCCAACTTTAAAAATTCTCAGTGTGTGGACATGAAGGCATATGTGTGAGGAATATGAATTTGATTTTCTCTTAATGAGCATTGCTTTTTCTCCCCACTGCCTTTCTTCTAGAATGCTACGCTGTCACCTGCAGGAAAGCCTGAGCAGATAAAGATGGCTTCCACACCTGGAGGAAATGGGAATTTCCAGCCCGACAGGAAGAAAATGATTCAAGTGGGTGAAACTGTGAATTTCTTGGAAGAGAGACTTTGTCTTTATTGTTTGTAAATCAGCTTATTATTGGGAACATAACATACCAGTCAGCCCAAAAATGTGCTGTTTTTTCTTAATAAACTACTGATGCAAAAGTGGTAAAAACAGGGGCTTCTTTATATTCAGGTAAGTCTAGGTGGATCCCCTGTTTTTAGAGGCACCTTTGCACTCCTGTCTACTTCACCCACAAAATGGAACTTTGACTTAAATTGAACGGGGCTGTGCATATGAATAACTCTATCCAGTGTAATTGGATGCACTAGAGCGTGCATTCTAAAATTAGAACGCTGGGGTAGAGATCTTGCTTCAACCTAATAATGCCTGAATGAATTTGGCCAACGGAAGTAACTTTCTATGCCTGAATTTACTATCTTTAAAATGGGAATGATAATAATAGTGGAAAACCTACACAATTGTTGTGAAATTAAAATGAGTCTATTAAAAAAACACAAAGTGCCTGCTACGTAGTGCTCAAGTATTACTAATATTATTATTACTACTATCTTTATTTATAATCTCCCTGGTATAAAGGACTCATTACTCAAAATAGAATATATATTCTATTTTGCTTATTCTCTGGCAAAAATAATATCTATGTTCTATAAGCAAGGTTATAATATGAGCACAGGGTAGAATAAAATGTACAAAGTATTTTTTAGATAGGTTCACTATTCTGCCATCAGTCATTTTTGCCCAAAAGAAGCAGAAGATAAGCTCATAGTTATTTTTTTCCCCAGAAAGACTCAGTTTTGTTTTAAATTAATTAATTAATTTCCATAAGTTATTGGGGTACAGGTGGTATTTGGTTACATGAGTAAGTTCTTTAGTGGTGATTTGTGAGATTTTCGTGCACTCATCACCCGAGCAGTATACACTGCACCATATTTGTAGTGTTTTATCCCTAGACCCCCTCCCTCTCTTCCCCACAAGTCCCCAAAGTCCATTGTATTATTCTTACGCCTTCGCGTCCTCATAGCTTAGCTCTCACATATCAGTGAGAACATACGATGTTTGGTTTTCCATTCCTGAGTTACTTACAATAACAAGGACTCAGTGCTTCTTAGGCATTTTTGGCATCTCGGATAATAGATTTTATCACTGAAGCCAACGGTCCTTTGGAATCACAATTACTTGAATGTATAGATTGCTGAACAAATCTACTAAGACTCCTAATTTGTTTCTCACAGAATTTGAAAGCTATAAGTGACCATATTATTCCCATTGCATATGAAGAAATTGATGCACAGGAAATAAACATTTGAAAATGTAGGTTTAACTATGTTTTTCTTCGGAATAAAATCACTCAATACATTTACCTAGCACAGAACACTCTTTAGCACGATTTACATGACCCTAAATAGTTTGATCTTGGAGTATTCTATGACTCATGTTTTCATGTTCCCTACTTTTTAGTTTATTCAAATCACTTTTCTTCTGATCCTGCTAAAACATTTTTCCCATTGCTAAGAATTCATCACCTTTTCTCCCCTGCTTCTGCTACTCCTTCTCCTAGGTCAATTTTACTAATTCTTCAGATCTCAGCTTAAATATCTCATTGTTGGAGAAGCTTTCCTTGATCTCCTAGATTAAATTGAATCCCTGTTGATATATGCTCCACTAGCTGTCATAAATACTTTTATCAGCATTATTGTCCTTGTGACTATACATGCTGCGTAAGATTACGTGATTTTCACTCTTCTCACTTTTTATTTTAGATATTATGTTATTTTCTTCCTAGAATTCCCATTTCATTTTACTAGGATTTCTATTTCTTTACTAACATTTCCAATCTTTTCATTCACGATAAGAATAATTTCCTTTCCTTGAACACAGTTATAATCACTTTTATAAAGTGCTTATGTTAAAATTTTCACTTTTGGGTCATGATGGGGCTGTTCTCTATTGTTCTGTTTCCTTTCCTTAAAAATGAGTCTTATTTTCTTGTTTCTTTATATGTGAATTAATTTTTGATTATTTCTGGGACATTGTGGATGATGTTATAGATATTATTCTATATAAATGTTATAGATTCTATATATGTTCTATATTGATGTTATAGATGTTATTCTATAACATCTATAGAATCTACTACCTATTAAATTCTATTTAATACCTTTTTTTTTTGGTTCCTTTGTGTTAGCAGGCACTTGACTGGACTCAAAGTATAAAATCCATCTTCCCTTTGGTGGGCAACAGTTTAAATTTTGCTGCTGTTGTTTGTTTGTTTTGTTGGCTTTACCTGGAGTGCTTGGAATTTAGGCTATGCATGCATGGTTCACAATTAGCCAGAGATCTGAAAAGAATTTGTTCACATGTTCCGAGCTTCTTGACTGTTTTCTAGGATTTTCTTTCTCACTTTCTACCGGTTGCATTTGCCCTCAACTCTGCTGTCTGGTTTTTCAAGTCAGTTAAGAATGTGGGTTTTCTACCAGCGTTTTAGCCTTTGCACATCGTGGAGACCAGAGCTTGTTCTCAGGTACAAGTCATAAATTAGGAAATTCACTCAGGGCTGTTGCCTCCTTCCAGGAGTTGATTTTCCTTCACTATCTGCTGCATCTTTTTAGTCTCCAGACCTTAGTTGGCTGTTTTACAACAATTTTTCCAGGGTTGAGTTGCCATTTTCATGAGGACTGGGCCAACTAGGAACTCCCCAGCCATACCAGAAGCAAGGAAATATCAAATTTCACACTGTCATGGAGCAAATAAAAACATGCATTATATTTCAATATAACATTTAATATATTTACAATACTGATTCAGTAACTGAGTTTATGACATTCCATACCACACACCCCACCCCTATAAATATAATTACAACTAATATTATTGGGTGATAATTCTGTGTTAGCCTTACAAAAATACTGTTTTATTGAATCTTTGCAATTTCATTGAATCAACTCTATTAGGCAAATACTATTCCTGTAGTATAAATGAGAGAACTAAATCCTAGCAAAGTCGAGTCATGTACCCAAGCTCAAATATCTGGCAAATGGCAGGGCCCACATGTAGACAAGGATTTCAACTCCAAAGTCTTACATGTTATAATAGCCGGGAGACGTTATATGGAGACATTTGAGGGCCTATTGTGATGTGGAAGCACATTGCTTGTCCTGCTTCTTCTCCTGTACCTGAATCTATATTTATATTTTAGACATTGCTTATATTTCAGATACTACTTATGTTTTAGACACTGTATTTTAAACATTGTTTGAGTAAGAACTTCCTGCATTTAGTCCTGTCACCTAAAATCTGGTCCAGATTGGTGAATATGTTTCCACCCAGTTCCCAGAACCTCCCAATTAGCCCTCTCCTATTCTTTCCAGTGGACCCTCCTCCTCCTGACTATGTCAGTATCAGTTTGTTTCATGCGCATCCGTGTGAAGAGACCACCAAACAGGCTTTGTGTGAGCAACATATCTGTTTATTTCACCTGGGTGCAGCGGGCTGAGTCCGAAAAGAGAGTCAGTGAAGGAAGATAAGGGTGGGGCCGTTTTATAGGATTTGGGTAGGTAAAGGAAAATTACAGTCAAAGGGTGTTTGTTCTCTGGCAGGCAGGAGTGGGGGTCGCAAGGTGCTCAGTGGGGGTGTTTTTGAGCCAGGATGAGCCACGAAAAGGACTTTCACAAGGTAATGTCATCACTTAAGGCAAAGACTGGCCATTTACACTTCTTTTGTGGTGGAATGTCATCAGTTAAGGTGGGGCAGGGCATATTCACTTCTTTTGTGATTCTTCAGTTACTTCAGGCCATCTGGGCGTATAGGTGCAAGTCACAGGGGATGTGATGGCTTGGCTTGGGCTCAGAGGCCTGACATTCCTGCCTTCTATATATTAACGAGAAAAATAAAACAAAATAGTGTTGAAGTGTTGGGGCGGTGAAAATTTTTCGGGGATGGTATGGAGAGATAATGGGCGATGTTTCTCAGGGCTGCTTCGAGCAGGATTAGGGGCGGCGTGGGAACCTAGAGTGGGAGAGATTAAGCTGAAGGGAGGTCTTGTGGTAAGGGGTGATATTGTGGGGATGTTAGAAGAAACATTTGTCGTATAGAATGATTGGTGATGGCCTGGATATGGTTTTGGATGAATTGAGAAACTAAATGGAATAAGAGAAGGAGAAAAACAGGTATAAAAGGTCTAAGAATTGGTACTACCCAGCACATCTGATTAGAGAGTGCCTAAGGAGATTCGGCATAGTCCTGCCAACAAAGATTATTTATTTACTTCAAGAGTTAAGAGTGGCAGTTTGGGGATAGCATGAGGAGATATCAGCTGTGATGGCTTGGAGAAACAGTGTAAACCGGCAGTGGCAACAAGAGCAGGGCATGTATGAGTAGTTGAGAACGGTGAATAGGAGTATGACTAGACAGAAGATAGTAGGGATGACAAGTTTTTTTGGGGCACAGTCTAAGTTGGTCTGGTGTCTGGAATGAGACTGGGGCCTAATAAAAAGAAGCGTCTATACAGGAGCTCAAATGGGCAGTACTTTGTAGCATTCTGAGGACAGGTCTGACTTCTGAGAAGGGAAAGTGGTAAAAGTATTGTCCAGTCCTTTTTAAGTTGGTGGCTGAGCTTGGCAAGGTGTGTTTTTAAAAGACCTTTAGTCCGTTCTACTTTTCTTGAAGACGTAGGACCATAAAGGATATAAAGGTTTCACTGAATACTAAGAGCCTGAAAAACTGCTTGGCTGATTTGACTAATAAAGGCTGGTCTGTTTTCAGACTGTATAGAGGTGGGAAAGCTAAACTGAGGAATTATGTCTGACAGAAGGGAAGAAATGACTGCGGTGGCCTTCTCAGACCCTGTAGGAAAGGCCTCTACTTATCTAGTGAAAGTGTCTACTTAGACTAAGAGGTATTTTAGTTTCCTGACTCGGGGCATGTTGAGTAAACCTAATTTGCCAGCCCTGGGAGGGGGCAAATCCTCGAGCTTGATGTGTAGGGAAGGAAGGGGGCCTGAATAATCCCTGAGGAGTAGCAGAATAGCAGGTGGAACACTGAGAAGTTATTTCCTTGAGGATAGATTTCCACGGTGGAAAGGAAATGAGAGGTTCTGAGAGGTGGGCTAGTGGCTTGTGCTATAGCATAGCCTGCCTTTGCTGGTGTGTGGTGATTAGGCCTGGTGGAACTGCCGTCAATAAATCAAGCGTGATCAGGTGAGGAAGACGAAAGAAGGAAATATGGGGAAATGGGGTGAATATCAGGTGGATCAGAGAAATACGGTCATGGGGGTCAGGTGTGGTATCAGGAATAATGTGGGAGGCCAGATTGAAGTCCGGGCCAGGAACAATGGTAATTGTGGGACTTAACAAAGAGTGAGTACAGCTGAAGGAGCCGGGGAGCAGAAAGTATATGCGTCAGGTATGAGGAAGAAAATAGATTTTGGAAGTTATGAGAAATGTAGAGAGTGAGTTGAGCATAGTTTGTGATTTTTAGGGCCTCTAACAGTATTAAAGCAGCGGCAGCCACTGCACGCAGACATGAGGGCTAGGCTAAAACAGTAAGGTCAAGTTGTTTGGACAGAAAGGCTACACGGTGTGGTCCTGGCTCTTGTGTAAGAATTCTGACCACACTAACCATGCCTAGGAAGGAAAGGAGTTGTTCTTTTGTAAGGGATTGAGGTTTGGGAGATTAATCGGACACGATCAGCAGGGAGAGCACGTGTGTTTTTATGAGAATTATGCCGAGATAGGTAACAGATGAGGATGAAATTTGGGCTTGACTGAAGTAATGGGGGCTGTCTGTGAAGCCTTGCGGCAGTACAACCCAGGTAATTTGCTGAGCCTAATGGGTGTCAGGGTCAGTCTAAGTGAAGCTAAAGAGAGGCTGGGATGAAGGGTGCAAAGGAATAGTAAAGAAAGCATGTTTGAGATCCAGAACAGAATAATGGGTAGTAGAGGGAGGTATTGAGGATAGGAGAGTATATGGGTTTGGCACCACGGGGTGGATAGGCAGAACAATTTTGTTGATAAGGTGCAGATTCTGAACTAACTTGCAAGCCTTGTCTGGTTTTAGGACAGGTAAAATGGGGGAATGGTAAGGAGAGTTTATAGGTTTTAGAAGCCCATGCTGTAGCAGGCGAGTGATAACAGGCTTTAATCCTTTTAAAGTGTGCTGTGGGATGGGATATTGGCGTTGAGTGGGGTGAGGGTGATTAGGTTTTAATGGGATGGTAATGGGCATGTGATCAGTTGCCAGGGAAGGAGTAGAGATGTCCTATACTTGTGGGTTAAGGTCGGGGGATACGAGAGGAAGACGCGAAGGAGGCTTTGGGTTGGGGAGAAGGGCGGCAATGAGATGCGGCTGTGGTCCAGGAATAGTCAGGGAAGCAGATAATTTGGTTAAAATATCTCAGCCTAATAAGGGAACTGGGAAGGTGGGGATAAGTAAAAAAGAGTGCATAAGAGTGTTGTCCAAGTTGGCACCAGAGTGGGGGAGTTTTCAGGGGTTTAGAAGCCTGGCCATCAATATCTACAACAGTTATGGAGGCAAGGGAAACAGGCCCTTGAAAAGAAGGTAATGCAGAGTGAGTAGCCTCCATATTGATTAAGAAGGGGACGGGCTTACCTTCCACTGTGAGAGTTACCGGAAGCTCAGCATCTGTGATGGTTTAGGGGCTTCCGAGGCAATCAGGCAGCGTCAGTCTTTAGCTGCTAAGCCAAGAAGGAGTCAGTCAGAGAGCCTTGGGCCAGAGTTCCAGGGGCTCTGGGAGTGGCTGCCAGGTGAGTTGAACAGTTCGATTTCTAGTGGGGTTCCGCACAGATGGGACACGGCTTAGGAGGAATCCCGGGCTGCGGGCATTCCTTGGCTTGGTGGCCAGATTTTTGGCACTTGTAGCAAGCTCCTGGGGGAGGAGGTTCTGGAGGAATGCCTGGCCACTGCGGTTCAGGCGTTTGGAAGTTCTTGTGTGCTGGAGATGTGGCTGGGGTTTGTCTCACAGTGGAGGCAAGGAATTGCAACTTTTTTTTTATTATTATACACCTTGAAGGTGAGGTTAATTAAGTCCTGTTGTGGGATTTGAGAGCCAGATTCCAATTTTTGGAGTTTTATTTAATGTCGGGAGCAGATTGGGTAATAAAATGTATATTAAGAATAAGATGGCCTTTTGACTTTTAGGGTCTAGGGCTGTAAAGCGTCTCAGGGTTGCTGCCTAATGAGCCATGAACTGAGCCGGGTTTTTATATTTGATGAAAAAGAACCTATACGCTTCTGATTTGGGATAAAGAAAAAGGAGCATTAACCTTGACTATGCCTTTATCTCTAGCCACCTTTTTAAGAGTAAATTGCTGGGCAGGTGGGGGAGGGCTAGTCACGGAACGAAGCTGTAAGCCGGACCAGGTGTAAGGAGGGGAGGTGATAAAAGGACTACAGGGTGGAGGAGCAGAAGCTGGGGAAGAATTGGGACTTAGCTCGGCCTGGCGAGGAGGGGAGAGGTCAGATGGGTCTGTAGAAAAGAAAGATTAGAAAGACTCAGTGACGCTTGGGGTTGGGACTGAGGGGACAGGCGGGAGGGAAAGAAGGAGGATCTGGGAGGAATTGCATTGGGAACAGAGACTTGGGAGGGAAAGAAGTGTGAAAAATGCCTGGACGTAAGGCACCTCAGACCATTTGCCCATTTTTCGACAAAAATTATTTAGGTCTTGTAGGATGGAGAAATCCAAAGTGCCGTTTTCTGGCCATTTAGAGCCATTGTCAAGTTTGTATTGGGGCCAAGTGGTGTTGCAGAAGAAAATAAGGCATTTAGGTTTTAGGTCAGGTGTGAGTTGAAGAGGTTTTAAGTTCTTGAGAACACAGGCTAAAGGAGAAGAAGGAGGAATGGAGGGTGGAAGGTTGCCCATAGTGAAAGAAGCAAACCTAGAGAAAAGAGAGCATAGAGACACAGAGGGAAGGGGTTCGGGGGTTCTTACCCTCCAGAAAAGCGGGAAGAGGGGTTGGGGCACAGAAATAAGGGATTGGGGCACAGAGATAAGAGGTTGGGGTGTGGAAATAAGGGATTGGGGCACAGAGATAAGAGGTCGGGGTGTGGAAATAAGAGATTGGGGTACAGAGATAAGAGGTTGGGGTACAGAAATAAGGGATTGGGGTGCAGAGATAAGAGGTTGGGGCACAGAAGGAATTGGGGCACAGAGATAAGAGGTTGGGGTGTGGAAATAAGGGATTGGGATGCAGAGATAAGAGGTTGGGGCACAGAAATAAGTGATTGGGGTGCAGAGTTAAGAGATTGGGGCATGGAAATAACGGATTGGGGGTTCTTGCCCCCTAGAAAAGTGGGACTTGCCACTAAGGGTGAAGGAGAAGGGGTTGAGGGGTACTTGCCCCTCCCCCAGAAAAGCAGAGAAGGGGTAGAGACAAGGAGAGAAGGGGTTGGGGTACTTGCCCCTTCCCCAGAAAAGCGGGACTTGCCACTAAGGGTGAACGACCAAGGTAGGCATCCTTGCGTGGTCTGACACCTTTGATATGTGGGTGAATAACCAGAGAGGTGTCCCTGCAATGATTAAACACCAAGGGAAGGCTGCCTTCCCAGTCCATGACCGGCGCCAAAGTTTTGGGTCCACGGATAAAACGTGTCTCCTTTGTCTCTACCAGAAAATGAAAGGAATTGAAATTAAGAGAAGGGAGAGATTGAAGTGTGGTGCCAAGATTGAAAGGAGAAAGAGGTTGAGGGATAGTGAGGGAGGTTGGAGAAGAGAGTAAAAAGAGGCCGCTTACCGGATTTGAATGGTGAGATGTTTCTTGGGCTGGTCGGTCTGAGGACCTGAGGTCGTAGGTGGATCTTTCTCATGGAGCAGAGAGCAGGAGGATGGGGGATTGATCTCCAAAGGGAGGTCCCCCGATCCGAGTCACGGCACCAAATTTCATGTGCGTCCGTGTGAAAAGACCACCAAACAGGCTTTGTGTGAGCAACATGTCTGTTTATTTCACCTGGGTGCAGGCAGGCTGAGTCCGAAAAGAGAGTCAGTGAAGGGAGATAAGGGTGGGGCCGTTTTATAGGATTTGGGTAGGTAAAGGAAAATTACAGTCAAAGGGAGTTTGTCCTCTGGCGGGCAGGAGTGGGGGTCGCAAGGTGCTCAGTGGGGGTGTTTTTGAGCCAGGATGAGCCACGAAAAGGACTTTCACAAGGTAATGTCATCACTTAAGGCAAAGACCGGCCATTTACACTTCTTTTGTGGTGGAATGTCATCAGTTAAGGTGGGGCAGGGCATATTCACTTCTTTTGTGATTCTTCAGTTACTTCAGGCCATCTGGGCATATAGGTGCAAGTCACAGGGGATGTGATGGCTTGGCTTGGGCTCAGAGGCCTGACAGTTTGTATTGCTGCCCAATCCTAATAAGTATTTGTTAGGTTGGTGCAAACATAATTGCGGTTTTTGCCATTACTTTCAATGGCAAAGTTGGTGACTAGCCAAAAAATTATGGTATACAAAAATGTCTATTTGCTTTTAATCTACTTTTCTTTTTTTAAAAAAAGTTTATTATTTGCTATCCCTAAGTAAATCAATTGAAATTTTTGCTCTGGCTGTATGTATCTATTTCAGCATCTCAGGTATTTTATTCAGCTAATCAAAATTAACATGATTTTATTTTTATTACTATAGGTATGTAAACACCATTAAAGTAGTAATGATAATAAAAATGAATAACAAATATAGTAGCTAGAGAACTGATAAATAGCATAACTATAGAACATAATTTTTCTCAGTTTTGACATTTGATCTTTGTATCTTCCACTTATCTCATTAGAATTATCTTGAAATACATAGAAAAATTGAAAAAAGTTTGGGAAGTTGGTTTTATTATCATTAAGCTGTCAAACATTACAATATTTATAGTGGGATGGGACATTAGTTTATAAAAAGTCATAGTGCATTCTAAAAGTTTTAATTGCTTTACTTTCTCTAAAGTTAAATTTTACTAAAGATTAGTTTTATGTGATTAATTTAGAAACCTGTGGCTTTAAGGTATTCACAATTAAAGTATCTGAAGCTGATAAATGCTTAACCCATAAACATAATTTTTTTAAAAATAAGTGTTTTTCTACTCTGGGAAAAAAAAAACATGGTGTTTTTCCTTCTTTATTCTATTCTGGAAATACGTATTTTCATTCTGTGGCGTCACACCCAGGGTGGAGAAAAGATTGCCCCTAAGTTTCTGTTTTTATTGTATGTCCCTCATAAATCAGTATTTATCTGTTCCACTGTCTGCATACAATGGCTAAAAAAAATTCAGCCTTCCTTTTTTGGTTTCTGCCACCATTCCTCTTCAATCTTAGATAATAAAAAATCAGCTTGACCCTGAAATTGTCTGTGGTATAGTAGCATGTGGTATTGTAGCTATACTACATGAGATTCAGAGGCTGAATACTAGGCATGTGTCTCTGTTGGATGGAGTAAGTTTGACTTCCCCAACAAAAATAATAATAATTTAATCATCAATCAAGCCCCATTGCTATAAGGACCTGAAATGTCCTGGTAGGCTTTGTTGAGGGCTTGCTTTCTAAGTTACAATCATGGTATTTTCTTTTTGAGACTATGACATGGGTTGCCATTTTTAATAAACCTGCAAAAAGCAAATCACTAAATTTTAGATTTTAAAAGAGCATAAGGAGCTCATCCAGTCTAACCACCTTTTCACTTATAACACAAGAGCACTTTTGACTTTCTGCTTTGTTTTATCCATTTCTGACAGGGTTTCAAAATGAAGCAAAGATGACTGACAGCATTAACAAAAACTTAATCTTTTTTGTTGAGAAGCAAGATAGAGCTAATGCCAGAAATATGATGTAAAGCTTGCCTTTACTGCTGGCATGACTAGCCCGATGAAAGATGAAGCATTATGGTAGCATCTGCCAGTTGCAAATATTGGCAGTTAGAGGTCAGTGCCAGACATAGCAAAGATCTGAGATAGCAGAGAAAGTTAGGGAAATCTCACCATCTACCACTGAGGCTCTCATCTATAAATAATATTTGGCTTAATGTATGTCAAGTGCTGAGAACTCTGTTAGATCTAAGATTTAGAAAAGCAATGAAAAACTTTTGACATTAAGAAAACTACAGTCTCTGTATAAAGACAAGACAATTCCTTGTGAGATAATTAAGTACTTAAGTATGGGTATATACATGTTAATTGGAAGTCTTTATATGAGGAAGAGACAACTAAGAGGTTTATAAAAATAAGCAAAACACAAAGGCAGTAAGTATCTGAGAAAAATTTGGCATTTGGTCATCAAATTCCAAATATTTAGATAGTAGTTTTATTATTGTAATATAATCAAGGGATATTAAGAAACACTGAATTGCTTTAATTCTTTTAATGGTTGCCCTAGGATTTATAGTGCACATCACCAAAAATAATGGTCTTTATTCAAACAATATACATCTCACATGTACTATAAACCAGTAGAATAGTATATTCCACATTTTTCCTTGGTATTTTTGTGCTATTGTCACTATATGTTTTACATGTTTATATGGTATAAATACACAATACATTGCTACTACTTTTGCTTCAGACAGTTTTTTAAAAAAATGTAATTTCAATTAAAAATATATTTTACTTAATCTATTCCATTTCCTATGATCTTTATTTCTTGGTTTAGATCCAGTTTTTTGTCTGCTATCATATATTTCTTCCTAAAGAACTTTATTTATCATTTCTTGTAGTGCAGATTCATGGCAATTAGCTTCCTCCATTTCATTTATATGAGACAATCTTGATTTATATTTTTACTAAGTACAGAATTATGGCTTGAGAGTTTACTTCTTTCAGCGCTTTAAAGATATCCCTTCATTGTTTTCTGTCTTACATGGTTTTTGACAAGAACTCTTTTATAAATCTTGTCTTGGATTTTCTATATGAAATGTGTCTTCGTCCTATGGTTGTTTTTAATATTGTCTTTGTTTTTTAGTAGTTCAAATGATAGGTGCAAACGAGCTTTTTTGTTCTGTTTTGTTTTTGATTTCTTTCTCTGCTTTGGTACTTACCTTGCTTGGTGTTCTCTTGGCTTCTTGGATCTGGGGTTTGGTGCCTGTCATTAATTTTAGAAGTGGTCTCTTTCTTTTCTTTTTTTGATGGAGTCTTGCTCTGTCGCCCAGGCTGGAGTGCAGTGGTGGGATCTTGGCTCACTGTCAGCTCTGCCTCCCAGGTTTATGCCATTCTCCTGCCTCAGCCTCCCATCTACAGGCATCTATCACCATGCCTGGCTAATTTTTTTTTTTTTTGTATTTTTAGTAGAAACGGGGTTTCACTTGTGTTTCAGTGCCAAGACTATAGTAATTTACAAGGTGTGTTCTCAGATAAATTATATATTCTCTCTGGGTATCAGTTCACCTATTTATAAAATAAATTTAGACTAGAGATCTCTGAAGTCCTTTCTAGATCAACAAGATTAATAATTTTTTTTCATCAGTATATAAGTCAGGGAAGAAATAACTACAAGTAGACTGGCCAGTGGGTATCTAGTTCCTAATTCAGGATTCTTATTTTAAACATCCCCTTTTCCAAAAATTATCTCCCACTTTATCATAATACTTGAGATTTCTAGCATTCAATTTACTTGCTTTACTAGCTAAAATATGTTGGATTATGGGTAATAGTAAAACAAAAGATAGTAAGATGAAGTTAGTTATAATGATAATAATGATTAGAAGTAATATACAATATATTTCATGCATTTATGCACTTACGTACTTGGTATCTCTTAAAGTTTACGCTCTATGCAGTAGAGCATTGAATCCTCAAAATAAATCTTATGAAATAGGCACTACAATTATTAGTTCCAATATACAGTAGAAAAAAACCAGGTTTTTCAACATGAAGTGACTAGAGATAAGTATTTTCTAATATCACGATATTATTAATTGTGGCTTTTAAAACCATACAATTAATGACAATTTTCCAAATAGAACATAGAAAAGGGAAGTGAAGAAATTGATTCAAAATAAGGTGTCTTTCAAGAAATTTTCCTGACCAGATAAAAAGAAAGACTTTGTATCAGTTTTCTGTCGATGTGTAAAAAGAATCCCTAAACCTAGTGGCTTAAAGCAGCAATTTTAATTTGCTCACAGTTCTGAGGGCTGGCACTTGGAACTCGGCTTAGATAGGATGGCTGCTTTCTGCTTCATGGAGTACTGACTAGGCTTATTCATATGTCTGGGACATCAGCTAGGAAGTCTGAGATATTTTAGGCAGCTGGACTTCTCTTTATACAAAATCTCTCATTCTCAAGAGAGTCAAGCTTGTTCACATGATGGTATCATTGCAGGAGCATGTTCTATGTCAGGCCTCTTGAGGTCTATGCTCAAAACTTGTTCATTTCTGCCATATTCGAGCAGTCAAAGCAGGACACAAGGTCAGCCAATGTTCAAGCGGTGAAGGGGCAGACTTCTATCTTGATGGGAGGATGAGAGAAGCTGCATTGCAAAGGAATATGCATGCTAAAGCAAGAGCAATTCACGGTCATTTACTACTGTGTTCTCTGTGTCCACGAAAGACACACACTTCTCTCACATGTCACATATGCTCATGCTCATCTCAGGACTAAAAAAATTCTTATCTATTTTTGTCATAAAGTCCAAAGTTCAAAGTTTATGACTGCATGGTCTGAATCAGGTATGGTTGAAAATGAAACTCTTCGGAGTGTCTCCTTGTGTGAGATCTGTGAACAATAATAATAACAAAAATTATTTGCACTGGGTGGGAGGGTCACTTCAGCCTGGCAGGTCAAGACTGCAGTCAGCTGTGATCATGCCACTGCACTCCAGCCTGGGTGACTGAGTGAGACCCTGTTTTGAAAAATAGTAAAAAAAAGTTATTTGCTTCACACACATTCAGCATACAATACAAGGAAACAATGATTACAGTAATCACTGTTATTCGTTAAAAAAAAAAAAAAAAAAAAAGAAAAGGAAATAGTCACTAGACCACAGCAATTCTGGAATCCAGCAGGATACAAGTTACCAGGTTCTTCTGGCCTGGAGGCACCAGGTATTCCTTGATTAAGGTCTATTCTGCTCCCTTGGAGGGATCCTCTAATGTATTATTCTCAGAGGCTCTTGACTCTGCCTTTTGATTTCTTGGATATGCCTTCTGAGATGTCCTTTCCTTTGTATAAGAAAAGGTGTGCCTAGCAGTTTTTTGCTTGCTTATTTTTTATAGACAGTTGGAAGCCCAAGGCATGAGGATAGTTTGAAGCCAGGAATTTGAGATGAGCCTGTACAACAAATTGAGACCTGGTTTCTACAAAAAATTAAAAATAAAAAAAAAAAAATACCTGGGCTGGTGGTGTGCCAATAATCTCAGCTACTAGGGAGGCTGAGGCAGGAGGATCACTTGAACTCAGGAGTTCAAGGATGCAGTGAGCTATGATTGCACCACTGCAATCCAGCCTGGAAGACAGAGCAAATGCTGTCTCTTAAAAATAAAATAAAATAAAAATAATATTAAAAAAAGGAAATTGGGACACAGAGGCCCTCTTTTATCTTTAATAGCCCCAATCTTTTTCAGTCTACATTGTTACAGGTCTTTTAAATACTTTGTGGGTTTCCTGTGCATCGTGCTTTTTATTTTCGTTTTAGGTGATGTAATAATTATGAGTTACAGTGTGACATATCTATAAGTGTATAATGATCAAATCAGTGTAATTAGCATGCTCACCTCAAACATTTATTATCATTTCTTTGTGTTACGAACATTCAAAATCCTGTCTTTTAATTTTTTAAAATATACAATAAATTATTCTTAACCATAGTTACCCTACAGTACTATAGAACACTAGAATGTATTGCTCCTATCTAGCTGTAATTTTCTATCCATTAGCCAACCACTCCCTATTCTTCCCTCCCCTCATACCTTTCCCAGCCTTTAATAATCATATTTCTACTCTATTTCTATGAGCTCTTTTTTTTTAGCTCCCACATATGCATGAAGATATGCAGTATTTATCTTTCTGTGGCTGGCTTATTTCACTTAACATAATGTCCTCCAGGCTCATCCATATCTTGTTTATCATATTATAATCCACATCATCAGTTAAAAACCACACAATTTTTGTTGAGATAGTCCTCTCTACTCAGACATCCCAAGGACCCTTATATCTCCAACTTCAGTTTAACCTTTAGCACAAAGCCATTTATTACTGTTAGAACTGTTTACTGGTTTGAAAGACTAAGTAAGAAACAGTTTTATTTTCTAACCCAGCAAGTTCTAGGCATTCTATATTTTTTTCAAAATTCCATTTGTGACCTGGAACAATTTCTTCTTTGTTCATTTCAACATTCTGCTTGCCAATATCCTTAGCCAAATCTACAACTTCATTAGGTACACATTCTATCTTCCAAATTTGTATGGTTTACAGCTTGACAATCATTTGTCTATTTCACAAGAAAAGTCACAATTTTTGTGGCCTGTTACAGTTTTCTCACCACTTTTCAAGTATCTGTTATAGTTTCCTTTCTGCTTTTCCAGCCTCCCCCTGGAAACAGGTTCCAAAACCAACGACACCTGTATTAGATGTTTGTTACGGAGGCATCTCATTTCTAGGTATGAATTGCTGTATTAGTTAATTTTTGCTACATAACAAACCACCAGCAAACTTGGTGGCTTGAAACAACAATCACTTTTTAGCTCACAATTCTGTTGGTTGGCCATTTGATCTGGGCTCAGCTGGGATTACTTATCTCTGGCCCACATTGTACACTTGGCCTTGCTCTTACGCATAGGACCTCAGAGAAGGTGATCGTGATGTCTGGAATAACTGGATCTCTCTGAATGGAAGCTAGGTTGGGCTTTTGCCTATGTTGGCAATATTCTGTTAGTCAAAGCAATTTACAGGGACATTCAGATTCAAGAGGTAGAGACTTCATCCATCGGTGGTGAAGTGTCAAAAATCTCATGACAAAGAAGAATGCATACAAGAATGGAAAAGTATTGTAGCTAAGTTCTGCAAGAGATTGACAGGAGATGAGTTTTAAGAGACTTAAAAAAAGCAGATAACTTTTTGTAAGTGTGGAAAAAATTGTGAATATTCTTACAGATTCAGCCAGAGGGCCAAGAGCCAATAAGAATTAAAAAGATTTAGGCAAGAGAGTACATAAATATTGGAGTAAATTTCCAGAGGTGATGGAAGAAAATGTGATAAACAGTATAGAACTGAATACTCTTCAGTGGACAGAAGAAAAAGACTACTGATCTTAGACAGAAGAGAAAAACCAAAGATGTGTGTCCGTGGAATGAAATTTGGATGGGGGTTGATAATTGAAATAATTCTCCCTTGGATATCATTATTTTCCAAATGAGAAAAATGACAATAAAATTTGCTGAGTTAGTAGAATAGTAACTTACAGGTTATTGGTAAAGATGTAGAATGAACTCTGGGAGCAATGAGAGAGTTCATTGACCAGGGCTGAATTAATGCATTTTTGGTGCATGTTTAAGGTGCTGTTGAGGCTGAAGACATATAATTTGTAGTAGCAAGAAATGAAGAGCTGAGAAAGGAGAGTCATGCAGGGAAGAGCATGGCTACCTTTTTATTTCTGAAGGATGACAGAGTACTGGCAACACTGTGAGAACTAAACCATGGGAAGACCAGATCAGAAGTAGGAACTGCTATGATGAGGCTGCATAACCAATTTCCCCCAAGCACAGAAGCTTAAAATAGCCACACTAATATATTCATGGATCCTGTTGGTCAGGAATACAGAAAGGGTACAACAGGGACAGCTTATTTCTGTTCCATGATGTCTGAGACCTCAAGACTTAAAAGCTGCAGGTGCTGTGGGTGAATTGACGGCAGGAGGCTGGGATTACATGAAAGCTTGTTTACCCATATGGCTAGTTCCTAGAATGGGAGGAATAGATGATGAGCACCACTAGCCAGATAACCTATGCGGGCCACTTCATATGGTTCAGCTTCCTTGCAGCATGGCTGCCTGAGGCTGGTTTGACCCCTACCGTGATAGCTCTGGGCTCCAGGCATGGTGTGAGTGTTTTAGCAAATAGGTGGAAGCTAAGTCACACTGTATGATTCAGCTTTGGAAGTTTCACAGAGTTAGAGCATTTTATTACTTACAGGCAAGTCACAAAACCACCTAGATTTAATGCAAGAAGAATAGTTTGCCCCTGTTGATGTGTGCACAGCAAGTTTTAGAAGACCGTATGGGTTGGGAGATATTCTTGAGGCCATATTTGGAAAACCCAGTCCATCATAGATAATTTGCAGACATCTGAGCAAACAGAGGGGAAGCTTGGAAAAAAGGTAGTGATAGCAGACATAGAGAGACAGGCTTGGGTTTGTAATATTCTTGACCTACGTAACTGATGGAACTGATTGCATCTCCTGAATCTTCTTCCTTTCTGAGGATGTTTCAGGGATCAGGCATATGGTCAAAAATGCTATTCACTAAACCTATACTCTGTGTCTTCATAGTTTCACTTCTGTATTTAACCACATTTTTAGCATTTTTTTTTTTCATTCACAGTGTAAAACACTGTAGAGGTCTATAAAGGAAAAGAAGTTATGGCCCTTTACTGCGGTTCCACAGAAGAATTAAAAAATATAGGGCTAAAGTACCTGAGAGAAAAAATGTTACATATAGGCTCGTTTTTAAAAAGGAAATGTAATTACAACCTTTTAGAATGGCATACATAAATCAGTACTAAGGAGAAGGAAAATTTGAATATTTGAAGAGATAACTGACACACTGGGTTGGGGAAATGCAAATTATTTGGGTGAAATGTAAAACTACCTGGAGTAAAGAAAAACTCAGCCTTTTCCTCAGGCATTTATCTTGTTTCATTTGGAGGTTTGTAAATGGAAGTTTTTAATCCTCTTTATACATCTGGATCACCTGGCATGCCTTTGTGTGTACCTTTTTTAAATGGGCTGATCGCATTTACTTAAAAATCTTTTCTGTTTCCATGGATCTTCCTGATGAAAGGTTACATATTGAATGGGCCTCATGTCTGGAGGACAAGAATCCTTAACTTCCCTTGGATGTTTTTATCATGTGAGGATAGGTCCATTGTGTACTGCAGTTTTGTCCTCTGAAATAAAAGAAAGAGCCAAAGTCCATTTGAACTTGAAAGACCTTCATAAAGATAACTGGGTGATAATGCAAAAACATTCATATCCTCATTTAGAAGACTTCCTAACTCAGGTGGAGCCAAAAGATTTTTTTCCCCAAGATGGGAATTAGGACCAGAGCTGAGATTTGGCAAACAAAGTGCCTGTCTTAAAACTAGGAGGGAATCTTTCCTCATAAATATTTACACAGAGATCTCAGGTGATTACAAATCTATAAATGTCATATACGCACGGCTGCCTTGGCTTTCATTTCTTAAAATAGTCAACTCTCCATACTAATATGATTTCAAAGGGAATTTTGCAAAAGAAATGAATAGAATAGCAAATTCAAAATTAGGATCTGGGGTAGCCATTTAATGTTCTGATATTTATGAAAATCATTTATTTGTTTGCTCAGTTTGTAAAGCTAATGCTTCTAGGAGTTTTGTATTTTAGCCATTTCGTTTTCTGAAACAAGATTTTTCCCCAAAACAAGCATTTTAATAAAGATTATTTTGCGCCTTAAAATTTGCTAATACAAGTCAGCTGCCTATTTGAGCCTAAAAATTACCTTTCGGGATAAAATTCCTCACAAGATTATTTTCCTCATTCATCTTGAGATGAGTGTTCTAATTTTAACACCGAAAAAGTTACCTTTTTGCTTTTAATGATGAAAAGACATTTTAAAATATTGGTGATTTTTGAACAGCTGAAGGGTCAGTGGAAACTAAATTGTAGGAATATTGAAAGGAGATTTTAATTACTAATCATGTAACCTTGGGAAATTTACTTAATCTTCAGTTTTCTTGTGAAATTGAGATAATAATACTTCTTTATTCTAAGTTTCTTGCCAATGAAAATTGACGTACTTTTTAAAGATTATATTTTATTGCCTACCTTATGGTCTGGGGTAGGGCAGACGGATGGGATGTTGCGCCTGCATTCCAGGCTTACTCTGTTTTGGGGTTGTTTTTCTTTTTCTACGTTAAACAACTGATACTTGTGATGTCACACACATACAGAATCTATGTCACTTACCCTCTGAAATAAACACATTAAATTATTCTATGGTTCATCACTAGGGTTTCCACTGTTGCCTTCAAAGAAATAGAAAACACGATTCTTTCTTTAATATGGAGTTTTAGCCACAGATAAACTTAATGTCACGTGATAGTTGATTGTGTGTATATATATATACACACATATATATACACACGTATATACACACACGTATATATACACACGTATATACACACACGTATATACACACACGTATATACACACGTATATACACACACGTATATATACACACGTGTATATACACACGTATACACACGTATATATACATACATACACACGTATATATACATACATACACACGTATATATACATACATACATACGTATATATACATACATATATACGTATATATACATACATATATACGTATATATACATATATACGTATATATACATACATATATACGTATATATACATATATACGTATATATACATACATATATACACGTATATACATACATATATACGTATATATGCGTATATACACACATGTATGTATATGCATGTATACACGTGTATGTATATGCATGTATACACACGTGTATGTATATGCATGTATACACACGTGTATGTATATGCATGTATACACACGTGTATGTATATGCATGTATACACACGTGTATGTATATGCATGTATACACACGTGTATGTATATGCATGTATACACACGTGTATGTATATGCATGTATACATACATATATACACACAGAAGGTTTCTAGAGTAGATATGTTGTGTTATTTATGTTAACATATTAACATGCTCATTCTTCCAGGTCCAGAAAAAACTCATTTGTGATCCCTCCTCCTTGTACCCCTCTGGAATTTGCAATCTCTTATTCCTGCAAATCTAAAGTATGGCACTTATTGCATAGTATTTTACTTATTTGTCTGACTTCAAAGGTAGTTTTTTGGGTATCCCAGGATCCAAGAGAAGGAAGAGTATAAAAAAGAAGTAGTGGTCAGTCACAGTGGCTCATGCCTGTAATCCCAGCACTTTGGGAGGCCAAGGCGGGTGGATCATGAGGTCAAGAGATTGAGACTATCCTTGCCAATATGGTGAAGCCCCGTCTATACTAAAAATACAAAAACATCAGCTGGGTGTGGTGGTGCACGCCTGTTGTCTTAGCTACTCAGGAGGCTGAGGCAGGGGAGTCGCTTGAACCCGGGAGGTGGAGGTTGCAGTGAGCAGAGATCATGCCACTGCACTCCAGCCTGGGTGATAGAGCAAGACGCCATCTCAAAAAAAAAAAAAAAAAAAAAAAAAAGTAGTGACTTACTGAGTCAAACGGTGGTAAGAGGAGTTGTAAATGTGAGTTCGATGAGGTGTGAGAAATAGAAGCCTGAATGGAGTGGATTAAAAGAGAATTGGAGGTAAGGAATCTGGAGAGTGAGTCTAGGTACATATTTTTGGAGTTTTCTTATTAATTGAGGATAATTCTAAAGGAGTTACAAAGAGCCTGAAGCCTGAGAATTTGTTTCTGTTGCTAAGATGGAAGATGGTTACAATACAGTAGGAATGGAAGCATGAACCTTGGAGGGAAGCTGAGGGATTCCATTTATTGAAAAAGGAGGGTGAGCAGATTGTAGAAATAGAGACAGAAAGTAGGTCTAATGAAGAGATGACGAAATAGCATTTTCTGGTGCTTCTGTTTTCTTTGGAAAATAAAATGTAAGGCCAATATCTAAGAGTCAGGAGAAGGGATGTTAGAACTCAGAGGAGAGAGTACAAGGATAGACTTCTTTTTTTGGGAGGAAACATCAAATTGAGTGCTGGATGTATTAGGACTTCCAGGCAAGTCCAAAACATCCTTACTTGTGATCCTTGATTAGGAGTCATGTGCTTTTCCTTTCATTACCTTCAGCTGTACAGGCTTAGACTTGTGGCAGGATGATTGAATTTAACCAGGAGCAGGATTTCCTATTAAGGGGAAGAAAAGAGGGACAAGGAATTGAAAGTGGATAAAAGGGAATGGAATATTCCTTCCTCTATCCTTGATGATCTTTTCCCATCTCAAGGCCTGAAATATCACTCTTACCCTGGGGTCTTCCAAGTCCTATTATCATCCCTACTTAGTCTCTAAATTTCATATGCACATTCTCAACTTAGCAGTTGGATGTCTAATATGCATCTCAAACTTACAAAGTTCTAAACTAAAGTCTGTATCTTCCCTCCAAAATTTGCTTCCTGTCTTCCTGTTACATTTTCCCTCATCTCAGTAAATGACAACTACCTCCTCCCCTCCTCCTCTCCTCCTCCTCCTCCTCCTCCTCCTTCACCTCCTTCTCCTTCTCCTCTTCTTCTTTGAGACAGGGTCTTACTCTGATGCCCCCAGGCTGGAGTGCAGTGATGTGAACACAGAGCTCACTGTAACCTCGACCTTCTGGGTGCAAGCAATCTTTCTGCCTCAGATTCCCAAGCAGCTGGGACCACAGGAGCACGCCACCACACCTGGCTAATTTTTTTTTTCTTATCTTTTGTAGACACAGCATCTCGCCACATTGCCCAGGCTGGTCTCAAACACCTGGACCTCCCAAAGTGCTGGAATTACATTTGTGAACCACCATACCCTGCCCTTCTTCTCACATAATATAAAATCTTGCAGTCATGTTTAAGTACAGTCTTGCCCCTGAACCTCACATCCTCTTTGTTTGCAAATATTGTGACCTCTTCCCTCAGAATGTGTCAGAACCAGGCCATGTCTCATCTCATTTAACTGCTACCCCTGGCCCAGACCACCACCATCTCTTATCTGGATTTGTTCTCTTTGTTTCTACCCTTACACCCTACACTGTAACACTAACCTGAAAGGTTGATTGGTCCTTCAACAACACAGATCAGCTCATATCATCACTGAGCTCAAAGAATGCCAATGATTCCTCATTCAGTCAGAAAAATAGCTAAGTTTTAGAAATAGGCCAATAGATCTTATATTTCTGGCTCCTTTCTCTCTGACCTTATAACCTACTAATCTACCCTTTTGGTCAATCTCCTCCAGTCACAATGGCCTGGTTACAGTTCCTGGAATATACCAGTGAATTTCTTTCCTCAGTGATATTCCTTCATGGAATTCTTTTTCCTTAGATATCTGCATGGCTTGCTCCCTGGTGAGGCCTACCTTGGCCACCCTACTTAATATAGCATCCACTGTGCTTACCCACCTCACTGCCTTGCTTCCTTCCTTGACATGTTTTACTCTATTTAACTTGTGTGTGATGTGCAGAACTCACATTTGGAATAAATGGTCTGTTGTTTAAGACAATAATTGGCCAAAGCCAAGTGTCCCTATAATTAATAAGAATAAATCTGAATTATATCCAAATATTATTTATTTTAATAATTTTTCAAGTGTATTATTTAAAATAGCCATCGATTTTGCAAAGCTTGACCTTACAGAACTGTATCAATACCTCCTCAGCATCGTCAGCTGCTAGATTGTTCAGATAGTAACTATATTGTACCTTTGTGATGCTAAATTGATGTTTACTTTCAAAGACTAAGCTTTTTTTCTAGCTCTGCTCACATAAGGTACTTTGATAAAGATATTCCCAATAGGTTTTAAAGTTTTTATTTATTACTGTGAGTAAAACGCTAGGTAAAGACATCTCATTTTTATCTCCCACATAAGATTTTGTCAGCGGTGATGAGGTAGTTTTACTGAAATAATCCCATAAGTCATATCTTTTATACTGCTTGACAGAAGATGCTTACTGAATATTTTCAGAAGCAAACTTGAGATTGTTGCTCCACTTATTTTTTATTTCTAATATTTTTGCTTTACACGATATGAATAAAATGTTTTGTTTATACAATACAGAAAATGTAGATGTGAAAATATGGAAATGAAGCAAAAAATGGCTAAAAGATAACTATATCTCAACTTGCATTGGTGTCTTGGCTTTCATTGCATAGACACTAATTTTAACATCTGCTCTGATATAAAATGCTATAGAAATTACCAGGTAAGAAATATACACACTGTCAAGGTTTATCAGGTTTATTTGTTTCCAGTAAATAAACTGTTTTCTCTGCAAATAAAAGTCCAAACATTTTAGTATTATTGTATGCAAAGTACATTTCAGTATTATTATATGCAAGGTACAGCACAAGGCATTCTTTTGCTCTAAAATGTGTTTTTAAGCATGTAATTGCTGCTGTTCCATCATGTTAGAACGTATTATACAAGGCAATAACAAAATATTGTACGTTAGGCATTTGTCTTTGACTAAAAGAGAATGATGAGAGTTGTTACCTGTCTTTCTGATAATGGCCAGTAGTTCATCTGTATTATATAGCACTATAATCACTTTATGAACACTCAACTGAACAGTGTTATTTTCTATTCTGTAAATATTTCTTCTATCCAAATGACCACGTTGTTATCTATACGAAACTCAGAAATCTCTCAGATAGCTGGTAAAAATGAAAGCATTGTTGAATTTATCATGAATCCACATACTTTCAAACGTTTAAAAAATCACCTGTTGTTTCTGTTTATCAAAGCAACTGATTGACTAGACTGCAGGAATGCGTTTAATAATATCACAGACTTTTGTGTGTATAGCAATATATAATGAAGAAAGAAAAAAATGATTTTCCTAACTTCTTTTCCAAAAGGAACTTTGAATCTAAAGTTAATAGGTTTTTGTAAATCTCTCAAATTCTTTCCTTTTCAAGTAGTAAAACTATTTGCCAGTTTGTGCCAATCATTAGAACAAGGATATTAAGTGTTTAGCACCCATAGTGTCAAAACTTTAAGGAATATTCTTCCTAAAGCATTTTTGTAGCATCTTATTTTCTTGTTTGACTAATGTTTTTGTTACGTTGTTGCATGTGTTTTTTCTGTTTTTCCTTCTTATGAGATTTTGAGCTGACAAATGGATCCTGTGATTTTAGTTTCTCTTTTCAAATGGTGAAGAATATCCAAATATAACTTATTGTAGAAAGACTTATGGCAAAAAAAAGATTCAAAAATTAAAAGCTAAATACCATTCTCAAATGTTAAATTTTAATTTTAAAATACTATTAATATCAGAATTACTATTTTTCTTTTTATTACTTAATCTTAATATACTGTTGACTCAAATTGGATATAAATAACTACATGTATATTTACCTGTTTATTTAATTAATGTTCTTAAAATTTGCTTCTGTTTATAAAAGTAATAGCTTTCACATTGTATTAGCTTATCACAGTATTTTCTATTTCAATGATAGATGGTGGTGTCATGCTATATGTTTAATCCAGGGATCTCCACGTGTTCAGCTATCTGACAGCTCTTCAAACCCTGTGTTCTTGGATATTTATGAAAGCTTCATGATGTCATCATTCCTTTTAATTCTAACATTAATAGTATTTTACAATTAAAGGAATGCAGACATTATAAACTTATGTGTGTGCGTGTGTGTGTGTGTGTGTGTGTGTGTGTAGATTTTTGTCCACAGTTCCCAATTCATAACTCCCATAGCCCTTGTAACAGTCTTTTGTTATAATGTTGGGTATATTCGTGTGTTGAGCTTCAAGAGCAGGCCTCATGAAACAGACCCTTTCTGACCTTCTTCTGCCCATCTTTCACTTGCCCCAAAGTAGGACTCTAACCATCACTGGCCTTTCTGATTGTGGGTCATAAGACTCTCATTCCAGAGCGGGTTCTGCCTTCTACCCTGGGGGAAGAAATGCTGACATCATGAAGCTTTTATAAAAATCCAAGAGGACAGGATTTGAAGGGCTTCTGGATAGCTGAGCACATAGACGTTCCTGGAGGGTGGTGCGCCCAGGGGAGGCATGGAAGATCCATGCCTCTTCCTGAATACCTCACTCTATGCATCTCTTCATCTGTGTTTTTTGCAATATTCTCTAAAACCAGCAAATGTGTTTCCCTAAGTTCTGTGAACCACTCCAGCAAACTCATCAAACTCAAAGAGAGAGATGTGAAAACGCCAGCTTGAAGCTGGTGGGCCAGAAGTACTGGAGGCCCGGACTTGTGACTGGTGTGTGGGGTTGGGGGCAGTCTTGGGGACTGAGCCCTCAGTCTGGGGGATCTGCTGCTATCTCCAGGTAGATAGTGTCAGAATTGAGTTGGCGGACATCCTGTTGGTGTCTGCTGCAGAATTGATTGCTTCCTTGCTGGTGGCAAGAAATCCCCACATATTTTGAGGTCACAGAAATCTTCTTCTGTGTCAATTATTGTTGAGTTGGTGTGAGAGCAGAGGAACAACATGGTTTGAGAGGTTTTCCAAAACATAGCTATATAGCAAATGTCTAAAAATTACAACAAACCCATGAAGTGAATTTCATTCCACCTTAAATACAGAATGCATACTTACATTTGAAATTGAATATTAAGATATTAATAATAAATTAGAATTTAATTTTCTGTTAATTTCATGGACACTGTTATTCATATTAAATGTGATATGATGTAATTATGTAATAATTATCCATGCAAATATCAGTTACACCAGAAATTATATTAAGGGACTAGTTAGTTACTTAGTTTTTAAGGGTCAAAGCTTGAGACTAACAGATTTGGTTCATATGCTACAGCTGAGGCTGAAATTAGGTGCATCCTTATTTAAAACCATCAATATATCATATATGATAGATAATATAGAAAGATATGTATGTATATATTATGAAGATGTAGAAGATATATTTTTACTGTTCACTTATATATCTCTGCCTACTCAAAGTAAGTAATCCCCATAGAAGCAGATCTTTTTAAAAAATTGTGTTTAATTCTCTATCCCTAATACTCAGAGAAATATCTGATATATTGATTTGCTCAACAAATATTTCTTACACAAAGTAACAATGAATGAATGAGTTATAAGAAACAGCCACTTTTAGATCTAAGGAGCAATGTACAGACATGAGAAGGTGAAAGAGAACATGAAAAGATGGTGGGATCAAAATACCAGAAGTCCCTGTGAAGTTCAAATATGTTTGGACATAGGTTAATAGAGGTAGAAAGCTGGATAGGAGGTGATGGTTTTGAAGGTAGAGCCGCTAATGGTAGTGGCATCTAGGCTGTAACATGAGAGTGAATACTTGAGGCTGAATAAGGGGCAAATTTAATTTGAAGCGAAGAGGTTCAGGAACTGAGAAACCAGTCCTCTGAGTGGGAGAGTGTGCTCTGGGGATGTGCTAAGCTATCAATTTTGTTACAATAGCTTTTTGAGATTTACTGAGGAAGCACATATGTCTGATACTACTAACTGTGTGATGTTTGGACCTCAGACTATTCCAGACTTCTGCTTTCTCTGCACCTATAATTACCTTCCTCACATTTTATGTCTAGTTAAAAATAAATTTATGATGAAGTGACAGAGATGAGTCTTAGTTAGAATACAGATTTAACTCCTCTAAAAATATCCAGCAGATAAAGAGCTTAAACAAGATAGAAGTTTCTTTTTTTCTTATGGGATAGTTCAGAGGTAGGTGATTCAGGACTGGTAAAATGTTTATTCCTTGAAGTCTTCTAGAAACCCAAACTATCTCTGCCTCATCACTCCAGCATCACTTCAATCCTGTGCTCAAAATGGTATGCCATTATGTTTGATAGGCCTACTCAATATCTGGAAGTAGAGAGACAAAGCAAGCTTATGACTGCATGACCTCTAACGGTACCAACTGGAAGTATAATACAGTAGTTTTGTTCATTTTTCATTGGCCACAAATGCCTTAACTACCTGTGAGGGAGACTAGGCATATGGTCTATAGCTTGACATGTTTGTAGCTAAAATTTGGGGACATAATTCCTGAAATAAGGGGAGAATGGATATTAGGCAGTCTTAGCAATGAGCTTGTTAACGTCCATGGGAATGATGAGGCCTCAAAAGTAACAGAAGACAGGAGATGGTGCTTAACTGTCAGGGGGCCGGAGAGCAGCAATTACCATACCAGATGGCAAGGTGGAGAGGTGGCTAGGTGGAAATGACCTTCAGAGATGGCTAATAGACTCTGATGTTCCTAGGGGAAAGATAGATGGGCGGCTCATGAGGGTGCTCCCTGCCATCTGCAATCAGAAGAAGGCAAGAATGGAGGATTATGGGGCTGAGAGCAGTCGCTGTAATAAAAAATCATGATTCCTTCTTTAGCTCCTGGACTGGATCTATTTTCAGACCTTGACCCAATAAGTGAAGAGAATGCAACATAAAAACAAGTGTATACCATTATGATTCCCCCAAACCTTCTCCACAGAGACCTATGGCTACTTACTCTGGTGACTGTATATACTGTGAAAGAAGACCATCCAGTTATATTGAGGACTGTTAGGCACAGGATTGGAGCAGACATTGAAATCTGAAAACCTAAAACATCTCCATGGGTCCTTTGTTAGAGTGGGGGCCTGTAAGGGCTAGGTAATGAATGAAATTCTGACTAACATTTATTTTGCTGTGATTCCACTAGGTCCCTAGACCCACTTAGATGTTTTTTGCAAGGTCTCCAATAGTATAATTGAATTGAGATAGATATACTTGGCAATTGGAAGGATACTCACAGTAAGTTTTTGGCCTGTAGGGTAAGAGCTATCATACTGGGGAAGGCTAAGTGGAAGTTTCTGAAAATGCCCTTGACCTCAGCCAAGATAGTGTAAAACCAAAACCAAACCAAACCAAATTAAATATACACAACACACACACACACATACACACACACACAGCAAAACAAAAAGCAAACGAAAAAGCCAATATTGCATCCCAGCAGTAATGATGGGACTAATACCAACTTTTCCTAAAGAATATCTTCATTTAACTCAACATTTAGTTTCCTGCAGAAACCAGATGGATCCTTGAGGATGACTGTAAATGATTCCATCTTAACAAAGTAGTGGTCCCAATTGCAGCTATTATTTTGGACATAGTATTGTTATTAGAGAAGATTATTAAAGCTTCACATGCTTCATAAGAAGCCATTGATTTGGAGAATGTATTTTTTTCCATCCTAATCAAAAGGATTCAGAAACATCTTATATTTGTATGAAAAGAACACCAACATTTATCTGTCATTTTATACCACTATTATGTTAACTATCTCACACTGTCACAACACAGTCTAAAAAGAACATGGCCTTCCTGTCATCTTTCAGAATATCACATTGATGCATTACGTGTGTGAAATCATGTTGATTGAACAGGGCAAGCTGGAGGGGCTAATATCCTAATGGCCTGGGTAATACCTACGCTTCCCAGAAGGCAGAAGATAAAATTACAAAGATACAGGTGGGCCCATAGATCAGGGACATGTTGAGATAGTCCCACAAAAGTAAAAGAAAAATTATGCTATTTTGTATCCCATACCATAAAACAAAAAGGAACTACGATGGCTAGTAGTTTTCTTTGGGTCCTAGGAGCAATTCATGCCACATTAAGGATTTCCTTTCTGGTGCATATACTAAGGAATACAGAAGACTGCCAGATTTGAGTGTTGCTTGAAGCAGAAAAGAACTGCAGCAGATATAGGCAATGATAGAAGCGGTTTTCCTTCTTGGGCCATATGATCCAGCAGTTCGCAGGCTGTTGAAGCTATCAGTAATATGCAGTGGATGGCAAGTACAAACGGGGTTCTGAAGAAGGCTAGGCTATCTGGAATCAAGGAAGAGCTGCTGATGTATCATTATTGACCATGGAGCACTAAATGACAAAACATCTGGAACTTCCTTTTGTGAGCTGGCTGCTTTTAACTTCCCAAATCATAAAACTTGCTGGACATGCCCAGCAAGCAGTTCATTATAATATTGTAATGGTGGTTTTAGGATTAAGGCTGTGCAGGACAAGAGGGCAGGAGTAAACCGTATAGCTGGAAGCCCCAGAGTTGCCATGCCCCTCACCATAGTTTATACAGTGCCCCTCCACTAGCACATATCTATAGCCATTGGAAGTTTCTGTAAGACTTGGCTTAAAGAGAAAAAGTCTAAACTTGGTTTAAAGCCCAGTAAATTGGTATAGGCCAAAAATGGATAGCAGTTGCATTACAGTTACATTTGCAAATTACCTTGAGAGCCAGTGAAGAGAAAACAATCTTCTCAATGGGCAAAGATAAAATAAATGCACCTGGTCATCTAGTTTTATGAAAGCAAAAGTGCTCTGAAGTAGGAATATATACAAACTTCTGGCCAGTGTCCAATGATCTAGCCAAATGCCAGGGTGCCTGGAAGGAAAAGATTTGAAAATTCAAAGACAAGGAAGTCTTGGGTAGATTCATGAGAATGAGCATATGGCAATGTGCCCAAAGTGTGAAGATTTTTGCATCACATAGAATTTCCCTTTAGAAAAAAGCACTTATCATAGAAAAGCCATGGAACACATAAGTGTGGACCTTGACCCTGAATCAACAGCCATCCCAGAACTAGCATAATAGTCATAAGAATGGAGTGGCCATTTGCAGAAATGGTGCCATGGTTTATTACTTACTAAGGCTGACCTAGATAATACTACCTTTGAATGTCCAACCTAAAGCCACAGAGACTAATGCTGATAAAGTCTATTCCTAAACAGATCAGTAGTTCTCTAGGTGGCAAGTCGACTACATTGAGCCCCTCTGTCCTGAACGGGCCAGTGGCTTGTCCTCAAAGATAGATAACTATTCTGGATATGGTTTTTTCCTTTCTTGCCTGCTGAACCACTTTCCATAGGCTTATGATTTCTTATGATAATTAAAGAATGCCTGATCCATAGGCATGAATTCTCAACAACATAGCAACTGACCAGATAACTCATTTCATAGCCAAATAGAAGCAGGAATAGGCCCATAATTTTGGGGTTCACTCATTTTATCATGTACTAACCCATCCAGAAGTATCTAGCTTTATACAGCATTTGAATGGCCCACTGAAGGCACAGCTGAAGTATGAGCTCAGAGAGGGTGTACTCTTCAAGCATGATGTCCCATTCTTCAAAGCACAGTATAGGCACTGACTCAACCACCTCCACATTGTTCTATTTCCACATGAGCCAGGAACTAAGAGGTGGAAACAGGAGTGACCCCATTCATCATTCCTTCCTAGAATCTTTTGTAGGATTTTATGTTTTTATCCTTGCAGTGCTGGAATCTGTAGGGTTAGAGGTTCTGGTCCCTGAAAGGAGAGAACTCTTTTCAGTGAAAGAACAATGGCCTTATTGATATGTAAGCTACAGCTGCCACCTGCACACATTGGACTCTTCATTTCCAGCAACCAGCAATCAAGGAGATAAGTCATTGTCTTGGCAGAGACAATTTATGCAGATCAGTAAGGGAAAAAAATGGCTCTTTTTACACAGTGGGGAGAGAGGCATACTTGTGGAAATCAGATGATCCACTTGGGTACTATTTGATAATCCTTCACCCAATTATAACTGAAAATGGACATGTACAGCAACCTTGGCTTGAGAAGGTTGTGGTTACCACTACTCAGGAATAAAGGCTTGAGTCACACCACCTGTAAGCCACCAAGATCTGCAGAGATGATAGCTGAGGGTGAGACGTATTTAGAATGGTTAGTGCAGAAGGGAGACATGAATACCAGTTGAGGTTCTGAGACCAACTGAAACTCGCTTGTAGATCCACTACCCTGGCTAAGAAAAAGACTATTACCAGCACCCAAAAGCCTGTGTTATGGCCCCTCCTAATCACTATTCCTCACTCCCCTTCCCCTTCTGAAAGTTTAACCTATATTTTGAGTTCTAATAACATAGAACAGCTTTTTTTCACTTTTAGATTCTTATGTAAATGGAATCATGCAATGTGAGCTTTGGGATCTCGCTTCTTAAACTCAGTAGTATGTTTATGCATTTTTTAAATTTTATTATTATTATACTTTAAGTTTTAGGATACATGTGCACAATGTGCAGGTTTGTTACATATGTATACGTGTGCCATGTTGGTGTGCTGCACCCATTAACTCGTCATTTAGCATTAGGTATATCTCCTAATGCTATCCCTCCCCCCTCCCCCCACCATGGTAGCATTTGGCACCAGTTTGTTTGTTTATTTGCTGTGCACTATTCATTTTATATACCACCAAAATATATTTTCAAGTTACAGTGATGGACATTTGAATTTTTTCCAGTTTGAGACTGCTATAAATATTGCTGTCACAAACATTCTTGTGAATAGTTTTTAGTTGAAATGTGTACATCATGCACAATTTCTGCTGAGTATGTATACCCGGAAGTTTAATTGCCAGTTCATAGAACAAACATATGGTCAACTTCAGTAAAGAATTCCAAATGCTTTTCCAAAGCAATTTTATCAATTGACACCTCACCAGCAATAAATCAATATTCTAGTTGATTTTCTTTCTTACCAACACTTATTTGAATACTAATAATAAAAAAACTAATGAGGCTGTTTCCACATGTAAGGAGCTTGAAATTACCACTTTATCCTAAAAACAAGTAAAAAGCTGAACAAACTGAAAAATCAACCACCCTTTATTGATCCAGAGGAGAAATGAGGTCATAGGGCTAACTGCTACCCCCAAATTAAGGAGACAGATAGGCAATACAGAGAGTCAAAACTTTTGGAAGAACAAACTCATGAACTGAAACCTGCACAGGAACCAGTGTCAGGGTACAAAAACCTAACTATAATTAACAACTTGTAAGAGTATCAGTAAAAACAATTCTGAGAATTAAACACTCTAGAGGAACTCAGTCATAGAGGTACCTTCACTCTTTTGTGAGTTTTACCCAGGAGCTTGATCAGGTTCTCATAGCATATATTGGAGAAAAATGTCCTTGTGTTTCCAGCAGGGAAAGAGGAGTCAGGTGGTAGCCTCTGCATAGCTGCCTTGGGCATCTGCCTGCCAGGACCTCCGTCTGCTTTCCTAACACAAAGCCCCCTCAGGGAAGGTTCTTCCTCATTGGATACTAATTCAGGCACCTCCATAGGCTCTTGCTTCTCTCAAGCACTGTGTGAGGTATTGGATTTTCGGGGGTAAATGTAGATAACTCATTTTTCTTTTTTCTTTTTTTATTTTTTCGAGATGGAGTCTCGCTCTGTCGTCCAGGCTGGAGTGCAATGGCGCAGTCTCAGCTCACTGCAACCTCTGCCTCCCAGGTTTAAGTGATTCTCCTGCCTCAGCCTCCTGAGTAGCTGGGATTACAGGTGCACGCCCAGCTAATTTTTGAATTTTTAGTAGAGACAGGGTTTCACCATGTTGGCTAGGCTGGTCTCAAACTCCTGACCCCAAGTGATCCACCAGCCTTGGCCTCCCAAAGTGCTGGGATCACAGGCGTGAGCCACCGTGCCTGGCCTCATTTTTCTTAAATGTCTAAATTTGTTAAAACATGTATGTGTTATGTTCATAATAAAATAAATAAGTGTTAACAAAAAATGAGAATTATATAATTAGAGCAATAATCCAATTAACACAACAGTACAGCAGCTTTAACAAGAAATTGATTAGACATGCAAACTTTGTAAATGATATTATCTAGAGAATTATATTGACTCTGCTAACGGATGTCTATTTTTAACATTACCAATAACATCTTTAAATGGAAGATTTAACATAAATCTACGTCTATCTTAAAAAAGACAAATTTTAACCACTTTGAAGTAAATTTATAAATTCACATATGTGAAAAAGTAACTTCCATAAAAATGTCCTTCTTTTACACAATGTTTTTTTATAAATATATTTAATCAATCTGACAATTGCATTGAAATTTCAAATATGATCCCTCCTGATCGTTTCAGAAATTAGTTCACCTTCATTTGTAAACCAAGGTTAGACAAAATATTTTGCTACTATGCTTTTATCTTGCTGTAGAAATTGTATCAAGGTAGTTGAAGAATATATTGGGGTAACAAAAAGGTTTTAGAATTATTTTAGAGACTACAAGGCAGTTATTCATCTTTATTGATAATCTGCTTTGATGTAATCATTTTTTAGAAAAGAAATTTCTCTTTTTAAACTGACATTATTATATAGCTGATAGAAATAGGAGATTGGTATTGGCTAACGTGAAACTATCATCTTGTAGAGAAAATAAGGAGCAAGCTAAGACTGAAGCTACACTGAGGTTCTTGAGACTAGGCACGATTCAGGAAATAATCAGCCATCCCTGGTCACATAGCTGACTCTAAATTTGACAGGATTATTCACTGATAAGCCCTGCTTGATAGCCAATAAGAAATTATGCTAGGGAAAGCAGTTGCCAGAGGATGAAAATTAGTGCTAAATCAGTAAAAATAGAGTACGCTGCTACATTGTGAAGACGGAAGAGGTTTTATAACAAGCTTTTAAAAAATAGAATATTACGTAGTAAAAAAATTAAAACAGCTATCATAAATCAGGTCTTGTGTAGAAATTGAGATTTTTTTCAAAAGTTATCTTTTATGTCTAAAACTGCTTTGCATGGAAATTGTGTTAGTAAAAAGACCTAAAAGTGAGCTGTCTAAAGGGGAAGTTAAAGTTGGTGACAATTGTGTAGGAAATGACATTTAGCTTTGTCTAGGACTGACATGAAATGACCACAGGTGCAACCTCGACTTGGAAAAAATAATTTGACAATAATAAATCTCAGAATTTTAAAGTTTAATTAGAGAATAAAAGTTTAAGGTTGTTATCAGGATACTGAGAATGGATGTACTTGCAGTACATCAATACAATTTGTAACATACAATATTAAGGTATTTACATTATTGATTAATGAAACAGAGTACTCTGGAGAACTCTTGTAGCTGAATGTTAATATTATTTATAAAAACATATTTGATATGAAATATTTGGTATGGTAGATAAGTAGCATATCCTGTCATATAATTTATTCATTCAAATAGAAATATAAATTATCTTAATCTAATCACTGCAAATTTGCTCTGCATTGTTTTATTAATCTTACAACTTTAGACTTTCCCTGATTCTACCGTGATTATAGCAGGGTACCAACTTAAACTTTTTAAGATATTCAAACTTTTTATGAGAGCTTTCTCCCAAAATGGGCAAAGTTAAGATGAAGAAGATCATTTCTAGATTACTTAGATGAGTTTGTTGTATTATAACTGAAATCAGGAATGGAATATACAATTTACTTTTCAAATTTTAGCATTGAACTTACTGGTCATAAAGACAAAAATGAGAATGCTCTTACATTATTCTTATTGATGATTAATTGGAAACATACAAGATTTCTACAGATATTTTTTCTCTCCTATAACCCTTTGAGTTATTCTATAAACTATAAAGAATAATCCATTCTACCTGACATTTTGTGTTTCTCCTTAAAAATTTGTGTCAATATCTATTTTATTCTTACAATTTTTTCTGTATTGTTGTAAGATAGTATCATCACAGACTTAGCCTACCTGGGAAGATGAAAGATTTCTTCCAAAGATGATATTCCAAATAGGTCACATCCATAAGCACTGGAGATTCTTTATGCTTCTGTTGCTTAAGATAGCAAGACAAAATATCCTGGATTTGAATACTTGTGCTGATGATGTTATATTTATAAATTTTGTTGAATTACTTGACTTCACTGAGAATAATGTTCACATTTGAAGTATGGTACTAACAATATGTACATTGAAGATTTGTTGTAAGGTTTATAACATAGTAAGCCACTGTGATGATCTAAATGTTTGTGTCCTCCCAAAATCCGTATGTTGAGAATCTAATGATAATGTGATGGCATTAGATGATTATATTCCAATGGCCTCATGAATGGGTTTAGTGCTTTTAAAAAGTGGCCTCAGAGAGCTGTGTTGCCCCTTCCCTCATGTGAGAACACAAGGAGAAGGTGCCATCTATGAGCCACAAAATTGGCCTCATCAGGTGCTGAATCTGCCAGTGCCTTGATTGCTGAGGTCCCAGCCTTCAGAACTGTGAGAAATTAATTTTTGTTGTTTGTAAGCTAGCCAGTGTAAGGTATTTTGTTATAGAGGCCAAAAGTGACTAAAACAGGTACTTAAAAAATACTTGGTGAATCAATGCATCTTTGAAACTTGTATGTAAAATCTTTGGCATAGAGTAGACTCTGGAAAAAGGCTACTTGCAATAATGATTCTTTCCTGCTGTGACAAATTTATAAGCATTTAGAAAAAATATTGACCTGTTACCCTAATATAAATAATATTTTGGAGGAGAACAAGCGTTGGGATAATTTCATTTAGTTTTCTGTGCTTAAAGATATCTTACATTAAGAACTGTGTTCTTCCAAAGTCAAGCCCATGATATGAAACCACAAACACTGCTGAGCAATCAAAGGGCTTCCACAGTTTGTTTTGCCATTTTCTGATTGCTTATGTGATATCAAGAGACCTTCCTCCCAAAACCTATTTTGTAAAAAGAGCATGAAATATCAGAGAGAGCCCATATAAAAACATACATCAGCTATCTATAAAGGCAGTCCTTTTCTGAGTCTAGGGATCAAACTGTTTTTTATATTGTTTTGTATGAACTAAATATTGTAGTGTCTTTTGTGGCTTTTTTTTTTTTTCCTATGGGCTAAGTGCTCTGATGTTCAAGGAATAATATGCTGGCCCTAGCGCCATAGAGCTCTGTGTATAATTGAAGTCTCACTTTAATTTCTTGTTCTCCATTTTCCGTATGTTTGCAGGTAGCTGTGCTTCCGAGGCTCCATTCAGGTTGTTCAATAACTGAAAGACTCCTTGAGGAATCAAATCTTTTTATGCCAATTTCTACTGAGGCTAAAATTTAAAATGAAATACCAAAACATGAGCTATAGCTTTATTCAGAAATTCGCTTGTTCTCAGAGCCTTTAAATTGGCTATAAGCAAGGTCACTAAAACTGCATGAACTTGATCTTGTTACTTCTCAGCCTCTTAAGCCTCACGGTAACCTTGAGGAAAAGTTTAGTGTCTCCAAACCAAGCATTTGATTACAGTTAATCCTAAATACAAGGATACAATTATTTTACCTCCATTTAAATTTAAAATTCATTTTAAAACTTAAAAAACTAAAAGTATGTATTTGTTGTCATGTTATCTGCTACATTTGTAGCATTGGTGCCTGAGTTATTTCACTAATTACTTTAAAACTAAGGTTCAGAGTACTGAAATTGTGTGTACAGCTTTATTAATCCTAGTTTTGAGTTGGTCTTTTTTCCTTCCATAGGGTAACCTCAAACCTTGATTAGTTATTTAAAAATCAATATCTTATAAAGAGAAAATTGCTTTTATATTTTACTCTACAGTGTTTTGCTACACATAGCATTATTGGTTTAAACAAAGAAATGTTAACTGTTTAAATCAAAAGCAAACCTTATACATGGCTATGTATGGAAGGTCCAGTGGGCATAGGCTACTGTGTGGCGAAGGAAAACACATTACTAAAATAGTTTATCATCTACTGATTCTCCAAAATTCATTTAAAATCTGGATTAATTCTGCCAAGTCTGCTTATTGTGTTCTCCATGTGTCTTTGCGTCTGTTTATTTTTTATGACACATGCTTTTAAGGGGTTGGTATTCAAAGACCTTAAACTTTCCAATCAGAAACTACTGATTCCATGATTTTATTAGAGGCTGAAAATGTCCTTCAGATGCCCTTCTTTTTAGGTAGAATGTGGAGCCATTTAATAGTCAGTGTGCCCTTGTATATAACATGCTCACAGCAAAATGCTGAATCTCTGGAAGGGCCCATTTATTCTTAAAAATACCAACAGATTGAGCATTGGAATGGTATTGAAGCATATCATTCCAAGATATTCAGGAAAACATGCAGAATATAATAGAATTAGGTTAATGGATGTAAACAACATCTGTTAAAAAAAGTAACTTTTAGCCCAGGTGTGATGGCTCATCCCTGTAATCTCAGCACTTTGGGAGGCCAAGGGGGGAGGATCGCTTGAAGCCAGGAGTTTGAAAACAGCCTGGGCAACATAGTGAGACCCTCGTTTCTAAAAAAACAAATTTAAAAATTAGCCAAGCATGGTAATGCGTGCCTGTGGTCCCAGCTACTTAGGAGGCTGAAATGGGAGATTAGGGAAGAGTGCTCGAGCCTAGGAATTTGAGGCTACAGCCAGCTATGATCAAGCCATTACACCCCAGTCTGGGTGACAAAGTGAGACTCTATTTAAAGAAAAAAAAAATTAAAAAACTGACCAGAAATGTCTTGTTTTCCTCGAACTGAACATATTTTAATGTTTTAAGATTAATGCTTCTCTAATTAAAGCATGAAAGAACTGCTTGTTGTTCTTTCTGTGAAGCAATTTATAATTATTCTGCTAAACGGTGTAATTTTGTAATTACATGTAAGTAGTGCTGGGTTTTTTTTTTTTTTTTTTTTTAACTTAATGTAGAATGTGGTTCCAAGAACTATTTATTATTTATTATTTATTTATTTTTTTGAGACAGTCTCTCTCTGTCCCCCAGGCTCGAGTGCCATGGCGCAATCTTGGCTCACTGCAACCTCCACCTCCCGGGTTCAAAAGATTCCCATGCCTCAGCCTTCCAAGTAGCTGGGATTACAGGCATGCACCACCACGCCTGGCTAATTTTTTTTTTTTTTTTTAGGCAGTGTCTCCCTCTTTCACCCAGGCCAGAGTGCAGTGGCGCTATCTCGTCTCACTGCAAGCTCCGCCTCCCTGGTTCACACCGTTCTCCTGTCTCAGCCTCCGGAGTAGCTGGGACTACAGGCGCCCGCCACTGCACCCGGCTAATTTTTTATATTTTTAGTAGAGACGGGGTTTCGCCGCGTTGGCCAGGTTGCTTTCAAGCTCTTGGCCTCAAGTGATCCTCCTCCCTTGGCCTCCCAAAGTGCTGGGATTACAGGCGTGAGCCATCAGGATTACAGGCGTGAGCCACCATGCCCAGCCCAAGCACTATTAAGAAAAGCTTTGGGGGCCCAAGCGCCGTGGCTCATGGCTGTAATCTCAGCATTTTGGGAGGCCTAGGCTGGCGGATCACAAGGTCAAGAGATCGAGACCACCCTGGCCAACATGGTGAAACCCCGTCTCTACTAAAAATGCAAAAATTAGTTGGGTGTGGTGGCGCACACCTGTAGTCCCAGCTACTGGGGAGGCTGAGGCAGGAGAATCACTTGAACCTGGGAGGCAGAGGTTGCAGTGAGCTGAGATCAGGCCACTGCACTCCAGCCTGGGGACAGAGCGAGACTCTGTCTCAAAAAAAAAAAAAAAAAAAAAAAAAAAAGAAGGGCTTTGGGTTTAGAGTTAGACTTAGTTAGACTTAGATTTATAACTCAGCTTTAACACTTAACCAGCTGTATGAGCTTGAGCAGAAACGAAATAAACTTTTTTCATTCTGTTATTGCAAGGATTTACAGAAGACAAGTTCATGTTAGGAACTTGACATAGAGTAGAAATGCAATGGATATTAACTGTCCCCTTTTCTCTCCTCTATTAAAAAATGCATGTGACTTGCTCTTTCAGAGTGGATAGGGAACAGCTGAGATATAACTGGAACAAACTAGATAGTTGATATGTGTCACTACTCTGGACAGAAGGTACTGGCCCACTGGAAAGGGCTTAAACTAAGCAGAAAATGTCGGCAGTGAAACACCAAAAAAATCACAGTCATTCAAAAAGTAGTAATGTTTAAAAACTTAGTGAATTTCAAAATGATATCAACATGGGATTTAAATATAGTAAAGCTGATAGCTAAGAACAGCTGAGGGGGAGGGAATGAAATGAGTGTTAACACAGTCAGGATATAAGGAAAGATCTATGTTGATTTTTAATATCTAAAGGGTTTTTTTTCTCTCTATTTACTACTTAATAGGATGTAATTTATTTATGACTGAAAAGGTGAATGTGTTTTAATGCTTTGGGAGTCTAATATTTGACTGCTTGTTTTAAAATAAGTTTATATGATGGTTATCTTGGGTATCTGGAATTTTTATGAGCTTTCTAGGCTCTTGTAATAGGATGCAGTACATGAATTAAAAATAAAGGCATGGTACTTTTACTCAAAAAGTAAAAATGAATTTTCTAACAGTAATGGTGATAATGTTATACTTTTCCATAATAATAATTCTGTAATAGAATATTATGATTATCACACTTTACAGGAGAGAAGGGATTAAGGATGTTGAAAACATGAGTAAGTAGCTGTGTGTAAAATGTGCAGAAGTTTGTCTCATAGGATGTTGTAGAAATAGGAGCGACTATGAGAGACATTTGTAATATAATAGAAAAGAAATGAACTTGGAAACTCTAGACCATTTTTCAAATTCTAACTAAGTATGAAAAGGACTTAAACATCTCTTCAAGGAGACATATAAATGGTCAACATGTATATGAAATGATGTTCAACATTACTAATCACTGGGGAGATGCAAGTCAAAACCACAATGAGATACTAGTTCATACCTATTAAAATGGCTATTTTCAAAAAACAAAAAGTGCCAATGAAAGTTTGGAAAAATTAGAAAGCTTGTAGACTCTTGGTGGGAATGTAAAAGGAGGCAACTGCTATGGAAAACAATGTTAAAAATATAATTTCCATATAATCTAGCAATCCCACTTTTGGATATTTATCCAAAGGAATTGAAATCAGAATGTTGAAGAGATACTTACACTCTGATATTCGTTGTAGAATTATTCACAACAGTCAAAATCTGGAAACAACTTAAATGTCCATTGATGGATGAATGGAAAAAGAACATGTGGAATATATATACAGTGAAATATTATTCAGTCTTAAAAAGGAGAACCCTGCTATAGGAGAGAACATGAATGAACTTTGAGGATATTATGCTAAGGTAAATAAGCCAATCAAAGAAGGACAAATACTGCATGATTCCACTTATATGAAATGTCTAAAATAGTCAGACTTTTAGAAGCTGAGAGTAGAAAGGTGATGGTTGTGGGCTGGCAGAGAAGGAAAATGGGAAGTTGCTGTTCAAAGGATATAAAGTTATAGTTATGCAAGATGAAAAAGTTCTAGGTAACTTCTGTACAGCTTGTTTCTATAGTAAACAATACTCTATTATACACTTCAAAATTTAAGAGGGTACATCTCATGTCAAGTGTTCTTGCCACAATTAAAAACACTTTATGGCCGGGCGCGGTGGCTCATACCTGTAATCTTAGCATTTTGGGAGGCCAAGGCGGGCAGATTGCCTGAGCTCCGGAGTTTGAAACCAGCCTGGGCAACAGGGTGAAACACCGTCTCAACTAAAATACAAAAGAAATTAGCCAGGGCATGGTGGCTTGCTCCTGTATTCCCAGCTACTTGGGAGGCTGAGGCAGGAGAATTGCTTGAACCCAGGAGGTGGAGGTTGCAGCGAGTGAGCCGAGATCGTGCCACTGAACTCCACCCTGGGCTGCAGAGCAAGATTCTGTCTCTACAAAAACAAACAAACAAAATAAAACAAAAAAACCACTATATATATACACACACACACACATAAATATATATATATATGTGTGTGTATATACATATATATATTTGCTTAAACTTTAAAAAAATTATAGCAATAATATGTGTTCAATGCAGAAAACTTGGAAACTATATAAGAGCGTATATACATATATAAAGAAGAAAATAAAAATCACTGATAATTCTGCGTTAAAGATGTAGCCAGTGCTGGCATTTTGGTGCTTTCAATCTTGATTTGTATTTGGGTATGCATGAACAAAAGTGGAATCATATTGTGTATATTTAATATTATAATCTTCTTCTCATTATGATTATATCATGAGCAATTCCCATGTTATTCAATGTCATTTGAAAGCATTTTTAGTGGTTGTATAATAATTTGCTGTATGTACAAACCACAGTGTATTAGACAATTTCTCATTTATTGGATATTTGGTTATTTTATTTCCCCCCACCCATTATAAATATCTGTAATGGCAGTCCTTAAGCAAATTTGTTTCTGCTCATTAAAAATTCCCAAAAGTAAAACTGTTGAGTCAAAAGGTATAAAAAAGTAAAGATTCTTAATAAAAATTATAAAATTGCTTTCCAAAAAATTGTCTTGACTCTGTTATTTACTCTCATTACTTTTAATGACAAAAACCTCAATTGCTTTTGCACCAACCTAACACATACTTTTGTAATTTCTCAGCTCTTAGAGTTTCTCCAACTATGAGAAACAGCACAAAAATACATATTTTATTTTATGACTTCCATATTCAATGGTGTCACTGGTATCACACTTCATTCTGATCTTAAACAACTACAAAACTGGACATTATAACTGTTTGCACATATTGAACAACCAGAGATATGGGATAGTGATCTTGGAAAGAAGAAAAACACATGAATTCCATCCCTGGGTTGTTCTGGGTGCGCTGTCTGGATGTGCGTGCAGAATGGAGAAGCTCAAGCAAAAGGCAGGAGTATAGTTGTGTCGAGAAAGCAGAATTCTGAGTTTGGGATGCTTTATTATCTGGAATTTGCAGGGCATAGTTCTAGAGAGGAGGCAGCAGCAAAGACGGCAATGTGAGAAGCCTGAGTTGGGGTTCCCCACATGATCCTTAGTCCTTGGCTAACAGCTAGACTACATGTGCATGGGGCAAAACATACGAGGCCCAGTGAAGAGATGCTACTGCGGGACTGGGAGATGGATGGGAGTGTCAAAGGTCATGCGGTGCTAGCAGAAGGTAGAATTCTGGCCCAGCAAAAGTGGGAGAAATAACTAAAAACTTTAGGTGTTCGCTGAGAACCACAATTATAGAAATTGACTTTTGGTATAGAGTCCCGTGATTTTATTTTTTTTATTTATTTATCTTTGAGATAGAGTTTTGCTCTTGTTGCCCAGACTGGAGCACAGTGGCACAATCTTAGCTAACTACAACATCTCCCTCCTGGGTTCAAGCGATTCTCCTGCCTCAGTCTCCTGAGTAGCTGGGATTACAGGCAGACGCCACCATACCTGGTTAATTTTTGTATTTTTAGTAGAGACGAGGTTTCATCATGTTGGTCAGGCTGGTCTCAAAATCCTGACCTCAGGTGATCTGGCTGCCTTGGCCTTCCAAAGTGCTGGAGATTTTATTTTTTATTTATTTTTCTTTTAGAGATGACATAGTGCTCTGTCACCTAGGCTGGAGTTCAGTGGTGTCATCATAGCTCACTGCAGCCTTGAACTCCTGGGTTCAAGTGATCCTGCCACCTCAGCCTCCTAAGTAGCTAGGACTACAAGTGTGTGCCACCATGCCCAGATAAGTTTTAATATGTTTTTTTAGAGATGGGGTCTTCTATATAATAAAATGCCCATGCTGGTCACAAACTGCTGGCCTCAAGCGATCTTCCTACCTCAGCCTCCCAAGTATATGGGATTACAGGGATGAGCTACCCCATCTGGCTAGAGTCCTGTGATTTTTAACACACATGAATATATATGATCCACCACCACAATTGGAATACAGAAAATTATATAATAATTTATAATATATACTCATGATTATATAATAATGAAACAGATAAAACACATATGAAGATATGATCCATCCACACAATTGGAATACAGAAAATTATATAGTAATTTATAATATTATATATTCATGATTATATAATAATAAAACAAAAATAGCATGTATATATTCCAATACTTAAAGGAAAAAATGTGCATAATAAAAAAGCAAATATGAATTCTCAGTGGTGAAATAAAATTTTGAAAAAATAAATGAAGGTTTTTAGTATAATGTTGAAGATTAAAAAACAGTGAATGGTCTTTATAGCAGATTTAATACTGCAAGAAAAAGGGCTGGCATTCTTGAAGTTAATATTAATTATCCAAATGGAAAAAATGGGAGAAATATTTAAAAAGTATGCCAAGCCTCAGCTTCCTGTGGAACCATATCAGGCAATGTAACATACATATATTAGAGTCCTAGAAAAGGGAGAGAGGGAGAGAGAGAGAGAGAAAGCAAGGGAGCATGACAAAAAAATGTTTAAAAATGGCCAAAAATTTCCTAAATTTGGTAAAAACTGTCAAATTATAGTTTCAAAAAAATCAGCGAAGGCTAAACAGGATAAATAAAAATAAAACCAACATAGGGTGAAACTGATAAAAACCAATGATAAAGAAAATATTTTGTTATCAGCTCCTGCAAAAAGAATACAAGAATTACAAATTTCATCTCGTCAGAAGTGGTGGAAGTCAGAAGTCAGTGGGATTACATATTTGACATGGTAAAAGAAAAAATATTCTAAATTGAAAGTGAAATAAACATATTTTTACATATACAAAAGCTGAGATTTTGCCAGTCTGAGTTATAAGAATTCATCAATTAAGTTTTTATGCTAAAAAATCAGATGGAAACATGATAGAATAAAAAGAAATAAATAAATAGTCAATATTTGTGTAAGTTAATGACAATAATTTTTCTCTTAGTTTCTTTAAAAGACAAATAATTGCTTAATACAAGATAAATGGTTGTGAGGACTTTATAGCATGAACAGCAGTAAAATGTAGCACAATATAAACAATAGCAAAAGGAGGCAGAAGTTAAAAATTATACCATTCTTACACTTATACATTTTTCATGACCTGGTACATTAAGTAGATTGTCATAGTTAAGAACGTATATTACAATATAAAAGCAACCAATAAAATTATACAAAGAATAATAGCTGAACAACAATCAATAAAATTGAAAAAGAATACTAAAATGAAGGTAGGAAAGGAAAAGCAGAGAAACAAAAATAGATGAAATAAATAGGGAAATACTAGCTAGATGGTGTATTTAAATGCACTGTATTGACAGTGTGAGACAAAGTAACACATAAGATGGATGTTTGCTTATTTCTGCTCACCAGCATACTTTCACCAAGCCCCTGACTTCAGAAGGATGCTTTGAAGACAACACAAGATAGAGCACACAACCCTCCACCTCTCTTGCCTAAGTCACTGTATTTCTTAAATGACCCTAGTCCTTACCTTTACCTACAGATAAAATAACATCTGATGGGGTTAGTGATTATGTTTCTGTAATCTGCAATAGAATGTACTCTTTTTTTTTCTTTTCTGAAACAGGGTCTTACTCTGTCACCCAGGGTGGAGTGCAGTGGCATGACCTTGGCTCACTGCAACCTCCGTCTCGCCAATTCAAGCAATTCTCCTGCCTCAGCCCCCCTAATCACTGGATTACAGTTGTCCGCCACTGCACTCAGCTAATTTTTGTATTTTTAGTAGAGATGGGGTTTCACCATGTTGGCTAGGCTGGTCTCGAACTCCTGACCTCAGGTGATCTGCCCACCTCGGCCTCTCAAATGGCTGGGATTACAGGCTTGAGCCACTGTGCCCGGCCTAAAATGTACTCTTCCACACAAACCTTGATGTGATTCTGCTTCAATATTGCAATAAGGTTTGCTGTGATTTTGCACATGCTGAACTTCCACAACCCATATATAAACTGTGAGCTAAAGCACTGTACTAGAGCCGTCTGAGTAACTCTCTAAGGGGCTGCTCTCCAGCCCTAGGCCTCAGTCTACAATCTTCAGTAAGACTTCTCAACAAAATTAACTTTAATTCTTTAAAAGCTTGATGTTTTTCTTTAGTTGACAATAGTCATGTTAATGTAATACTAAATAAAGCGTAGGAAATTTTAGACTGCATATAAAGGCAACTTCTTCTGTGTTTAAGAAAGATGTACTTTATATGTAAAGACACAAGTAGTATAAAACATTTACCAAAAAGGGTATGTTCTATAAACAGTAACCTAAAAAATGTTTAACATCAAAGTGTACTTCAAGACAAGAAACGTTACCCAGAGACAAAGATATTCAATAATGAAACAAGTGACAATTCATCAGCCATACATAACACTCCTAAATGCATGTGCCTGTAGTAACAGAGCTTTCAAATCCATGTAGCAATGACTGATAGAACTAAAAGAACTATGAGAATCCATAATCATTGCCAAATATTCTTAGATACCTCTCTCAGTAATTTATATAAAAGTAGAATAAAGAACAGAGAAGATAATATGAATTATATCAACCAACTTTACCCAACTGATATTTCTTGACTCTTATACCTCAAAACTATAAAACACATATTTTTCAAATGTACATGGGATGTTCACCAAGACAAGTATACCCTGAGCCTTAAAATTACTCTTATAGTGAGTCTTAAGTATAATTAAATGTAAAATATTTAAATCTTACAGATTAAGTGAGATTTAAGTTAAATAAGGGGAATAAATTAGAAATAAATAGCAATGAGATATCTAAAAAATCACCAAGTATTTATAAATTAACAGCACACATATAAACACTAGTGAAACAAAGAAAAATCAGGATAAGAAACAGAAAATATTTGGAACTGAAAGTAATGAGAACACAACATATCAAAACTTTGGGGTTGCGGCTATAGCATGGCATGGAGATGGATACATAGACTTAAATTCTCCATTAGAAAATAATATAGATTTAAAACTAAGAATCTAAGTTCAACTTAATAGACTAGGAAAAAAAGAGCAAATTAAGCCCAAAGTAAGCTGAAGGAAGGAAATAATATAAATAGGAGCAGAAATCTATAATATAAAAATACACAGATCAATAGAGAAAATTAACATGGCTAAGAGAAGATTCTTTGAAAAAAATTAATAAAATTAATAAATACCTAGCAAAACAACACGAAAGAGGGAGAGGAAACAAATTATCAATTAAAAAAAATATTGGCTTTCATTTCATAATCTACAGATATAAAAATGAAACTACATTTTGACCAAAATAACTAAAATAGAGTTCCAGAGAACAGCAAAGAAGCAGTAGAAATCCGGTAGAACACAGAGACCAAGGATGGTCACACACAGAAGAGAAGGGAACACCTTGCCTGTAACACTCCATCCACCTAGTCAGCTCAAAACCAGGAGGGAATTATTTCTGCAGGGAAAAGGCCAAATAGGCACAGTGCCCCACCTACCTGGACTAGACAAGCCCCACGCAATCTGAGCTGTCATCATTGTTGCACTGCTCTCCACCCCCTTGGGCTGAAGGCACAGTGGCATCTTGCCATTCCTGGCTCCTTGCTGCCGCTGCACCAGGCCTTAAAGAGTCTGGGTTGTTGCTGTGTCCCTCCCATCCCATTGTCCAGAGTCACCGCTGCATGGTACATCATTCCTTGAAGCTCCAGCTGCCGCTATACCTTGTTTGTTCCACATCCAAACTTGCAGCTGTGTCCTTCTCCCCGGGGCCCAAGCTTCTGTTGCCTCCCATTGATTTCCAGAGCCATGCCAGTTTTGCGTCTTGCCCCTGGAGTCAGAACCACAGATACTTCTCAGCCCTCTGGGCCTGAGCTGCTCAGATGTGCCTCAGAGCAGTAGACCCCAGCTTATTGAAAAAACTGCATCCAATTCAATTGTGTCTTGGAAACTGAACCTGCCCCTCAAGTCCCAGGTGCTACAGTAGTTTCAAAAGGCTCTGAGACAAGAAACCCAGCTCCACAGCTGCTCCAAGCAACTGTGACCTGGTTCCTGGTGCTGCTGCTGTTGCCTGAGTGTGGTGTCAGACCTGACATCAAAAGAGACTCCTTCAGCTGAGTCTCCCACTGAAAGAAAGAGAAGAACAGAAAGATTCCTAAAGCCTTTGTCCTAATAACCTACACAGCCTCCATCAAGGCCAAATTCCTCCAGCCTAGACCACTGAGGCAGCTGTAGTAATTGCTGATATTTAGCACAACTGAAGAAGCTGCGTGGTGCTACACCAGTACTCATTTTTCACTAGTGTACTAGGATGAAAGAGCAAAACAAAACTGTAAACTGCTTTTATTTTTACTTCTTATTTTTTTATTTTATTATTATTTTTATTTTTACTTAGCTGCACTGTTTTGTTTCTAGTAGGGCTTTGCTATGTCTTATTAATCTCAGTGTCTGAGATTAATAAGATGTATTGTCTTAGTATGTCTTAATATGACATAAAAAGACATATTGTCATTTCTCTGAAAAATTTGTTTTGCATTTCTCCAAGCATACTTGTTGCCAGGTGTTTCTGGGAAGCAATGGGAAATACTATGCTATAATTAGCAGCCATTTTAAATTCTTTTTTTTTTTTGCCAGAAAATAGTGTTTACTAATGGAATGCAGAGGAAAAATTTTATCTTTGCTCAATGTATCTTTCTGACAAAAGAAATCCCTGTTGTCCCAGAATTCAGATCTCTTAAGACACAAGTCTTCTAAAACCAGCTTTCCTCCAAACTTTCTGCCTTGGTATTATAGTTCTTATTAAAATCAGTGTATACTGTTATATTCCTGGTGTCTGAAATAGAAGTATTGATGGTGTATGCAAAAATTATTTTATTTTATTCTGAATTGAACTTTTGTTTCTAGGCCCTTGGGAAAACTACTAATTTGTGAATTGATCCCCAATTAGTCTTCTTAGGTCAGTAGTTTCATTTTCTTCCCCGTTAAATATAAAAGAGTTTAAACAAATGGAAAGATACACCATGTTTTTGGAAAAGTAGATGGCATCAGAAAGAGGTCAATTATCCCACACTTTTTTTTTTTGGTAAATTGAACATGATTTTAATAAACTCACCAGTAGAATGTTTTATTTCTTGAGCTATAAACGTTAATTATGAAGTCCATTTGGGAAAATATGCAAAGAAGGAGCTGGTGAGGGTGGTGTCTAAAGTAGGACAATGAGGTGGGGGATTAGCCCTACCAGATATTCAAATATTTTACAGAGGTTACATAAGTAGAAGAATGTTATATTTGGATGTGAGTAGACAGAAAGCACAATGGAATTCATTAGAATTTAGAAAAACATTCAAGTATATTTAAAAATTAGTACTTGATACAGGTAGCATCTCAAATTCAGAGAAAGGTAGATTTTTTTTTTTTAGTAAATGGTGCTGGGAAAACAGGATTACCATTTGAAAAATTAAAGCTAGATTTATACTTCACATGGTGCGCACTAGAATAAATATCAAATGAATCAAATGTATAAATGTAAAAAACATGAAACCATATAAGTTTTAGAAAATATTATTGGTCAATTCATAACTTAGGATTGGGAAAAATCTTCCCAACTATTTTCCAAATTCTGGAGCAATAAAAACAAGGAGAAATTCATTTACTTAAACAACAATGACAACACCACTACATCTTTTCATGGTTTAAGAAAAAGAACAGGAGTAAAGTCAACTGACATAACATAAAATGGAAAAATAGTATTTGTGACTTACCATAGGCCAAGAACTAATATTTCAAACATATAAAGAATTCCTAAGTATGAAAACGAAAAACTCCAACAAAGTGAATGGGATAAGTAGGAAAAAGTAATCAAGGATTTTACATGTAAAAGAAATTCAAATGACTCTTAGCTACACATAAATTACTCATCCTGATTCATAAAAAGAAAAATGCAAATTAATCTCCATTGAGACATAATTTCTCAATTATTAGATTGTCAAAAATTCAAAAGTTTAATAAATACTCTGTTGGCAAGACTATATGGAAGCAAAAAGGTGGGAATGAAAAAAAATGATATACCAACTATGGAGAGGAATTTGGGAATATCTGGTTAAATTACTTATCCTTGGCCCAGGAATTCTACTTCAAGGAAACTATCTCAAAGATGCACTCAAAAAAATATTAAATAACTTCACAAAGTTATACATTAAGACATCTTACTAGCAAAAAGACTAGAAGTGATCTAAATCTTTATTAAAAGAAAATCATTGGATCACCACACAGTGAAATATGCAGTTGCAAAAGGAAAGGGTTAGAACTTATTCTTTGATATGGAAATCATTAGACTTTGACACTTTGGTCTGGCACAATCTCTAGGATACATCATTAAATGAAAAAAAGGAAACTAGAGAAAGTATAAATAGTATGTTTGTTTTTTAAAAGCTAGTGAATATATGTTTACATTTGCAGATAGAAACAATTTGAATCACCCAAATTTGGCTATCAACACCATTCTAGAAGACCGATATCATGCAATCCCCGCCCCTCCCAAAATACTCCATTGGCCAGAGGGATTGCTCTCCTTGTTAAATTGTCTTTGGAATCTGGGCCCACTCATGGCATCCCAGGACATCCCCAGAGGCATAAGTCCTGGAGTAATTTGGGGCATATGATCAATCCCATGTGGGTGTAGAGAGTCAGAGAACATCTAAAAGGGGAGCAATGGGGATCATGGTACTGCTGGGACCCAGTCCTAGTAAACAGGGGAATCAGGAAATCTCAAGGAAGACATTTCAAAGTACAGTGTCCCATGAAAAAATGATGTATGTATTAGGTTATGATATATAATGTAAATGTTATGGTTAAAAACATGAAAGATCATAGCATCAAATATGCTCGAAATCACTACCAAGCCCTATGAGGAACCGCACTAATAGAGACTCCTATACATCTTGTTCATCTTACCTGAGCTCTATCACAAGAGCTAGAGAATTCCTTTCTTTCTTAGATATCAATAACTCCAAACCAATAAACCTGAACTGCAAAGGGTTGTGTCTCCTTCCCTGCTCCAAACTAATTTTCCTGATCAGCCTTTATAAAACAACATTCTCCCCAACCCTCACCCACTGACATTCCTTATTCCACCAAACCTCCTTTAGTACTTGTTATCCCTTTTCAAATTGTGAAATATAATGCACAATGAATCTGGGCAAAATATATGTATAATATGATAAATTATTATAAAGCAAAGACTTATGTAATCATCCCAGAAACGTCTGTTTCATTCTAGCCCTTATTACCATGTAACTTCAGTATTTTCTTTCTTTACAGTCAGTCTCTTTCCTCAACTCTTATTGTAAAAAGCCATGAGAACAGCACTTTCTGTTCTAATCATTCCTATATCCCCAACATAAAGAATAGAATTAGGCGGGCACTCAATTTTTCTGTGGAATAAATCAATGAATATATGTTACTATTTTTCCAATGAATGCTATTTTGTTGGGCATAAATATAATACAGATACATTACAGTAGCTTTTACTTAACTTTGCAGTTTTCACACAGCTTTCACAAAAAGCATAGCTGTTAGAGTATAGCAGCTAATGTGTGGGGTTCTGTATTAGCTAGAGCTCAACCAAAGAGGCAGGACTAGAAGAACATTTGATAGATTGAGAAAGAGAAGGAGACAGAGAAAGAAAAGCAGGAAGAAGGAGAAGAGGAGGAGGAGAAGGAGAAAATATACAGAGATTTTATCACAAGGAATCAAAGTTTGTAGGACAGGCAGAAGGGAGCCTATGTGGCTGAGTTGAAGCTGTTTTCTGGCCACAGGCATTCAGAAAAGAAGAAGCAGAGAAGAGAGAGCAATTATAGTCCCAGCTGCTATTTGAAGTTTCATTTGCCAGGAAAAACGCAGTCTTTTTAAAATGCTTGCCTGATTAGGTCAGGCTCCTCAAGGATGCTCTTCTTAGCTTAAGAAGTCAACTGAACAGAGACTTCAGTTACATCTGCAAAGGTCCCCTTACAGCAGCAACTAGATTAGTGCTCGATTGAGTAACTGAAAGGCAGTGTGCAAATGTGGCAAAATGCCTGCTGGTTATTCACTCCATCCCCACAGTTTAGCTAGTGTAGCTGTGCTGACATATTACAAGCCATTACAGAATCAGAAAATTTTCATAAGTGAAAAATTAATAATCACAATTTCATGCCGATCTGATAATAGCTCATGGAGGTCTTTCTGAATATGAGAGCTTTGAGTTTACACTGACTGACAGTTTTAGCCAAAGGTATGGAAGAGTCTCTCAGCCAGGTTTCCTATGAAGCAATTTTGCAAATACACATTGCTACTTGGGTGTAATTGTTAGAATGAAACTGAATGAGGAGACCATTTTCAGGCTTCAAGATATACTGAAAGGTGCTAAGGACAATAGAGTTTAAAGGGAGACCATTGGCCAGTCTAAATTAGATTGATACTATTACTGCTAAACTAACAATTTAAAAATTATTCATAGAATCAAGATTTTTCAGTTTGGTAACAAAGTACCATGAACTTGATGCTGACAGAATATTTAAAAAAAAACAGAGTTAAATGACATTTCATAAACATATTATTCTTAGTCTTTCTTCTGATATTGCCACCATAGTGACAATGTCAACTGAAATCTGACCAGACACTTAAATGTCAAGTATATGCTTTTGATACTAAATTTCCATAATGCTTTGGTTGCTGAATTGCATACTGTACTTGCATTGGTTTTCTGAAAGCTAAGCATTGCTGGCTTGCCCAAAATAACTTGCAGGCGGTTGACCAATTAAAGAGAAACCCGATGCGATGATTGCATGTAATGATGGTTTCATTGAAAACTCTATGGCTTAAGGAAGTCTGAATAGAATGAAATTACCTTCCTTGCTCAGTAACTTAGACAATTTTTTTTTCTCAGTGACACGAACCCTGGAGAAATTTGGTCACAAGAATTACCCAAGTGAGAGAAAAGTTGAAAATCAGCAATTCTGTGTAAAACTAGCTAGATTTTGTGACTCCTTTATAGGATAAGTAGAAAGTAAGACTCTAAAATGTAGTTATTTAGAGTCTAACTTTCAGAGGAATTCCTTTATTAGTGAACTCCTATGCACCCAGCTTTCAGCTGAAAATGTCATTATTTTCAAAAGAGTATGTAGCATTGCATACTTATCCTTTATCAGTGGTGATCCTCAGGGTGAAGATGCATTCTATTACATAGCCAGGGGTCCATGACCGGAAGATACTTACAATGCTTAGTCAATCAGATTACAAGCTTTCAAGCACATATGTTCTCTTTGGTAGAAAGGCATTTTTTTTCTTTTTTACACTGCTTGGGAGATACAAGGGTTCTTCAAAAAGCTTGTGGAAAATGTAATTAAAACATAAAAGTAAAAATATAAACTTTATTTCTCAACATAAATTTTACCAAAATCAAGGCACTTTAGTAAGTGATGATATCAGACATTTAGTCCATCCCTAAAAAAAAAAAGGAGTTACTTGGAATTTAACTATGTTAAGACAATCTTTTTTCATTATTAACTAAAGAAAAGTAGGTGACTTTTAAATATCTTTTAAGATTGGGAAACAAAAAGAGTCAGAAAGAGCCAAATCAGGGAAATCATTAGTCACCCACATTGATCCTGAGAGATCCCAGAATAAGGAGCAGACACCCATATTTGCTGTTCTGTATCCTCCTTGAGTGACATCTCCAGGTGTGGGAGCAAATAAGATGAACAGGGCCTGAAGTGAACCCCAGCAAACCGCAGCAGCCCTACAGAGGAGGGACCTGATCATTGAAAGAAAAATAAACAAATGGAAAGCAACAACAAAGGCATCAACAACAACAAATAAGTCCCTACACAAACCCCATCCAAAGGTCAGCACCCTCAAAGATTGAAACTAAACAAACTCATAAAGATGAGAAAGAATCAAAGAAAAAATTGCTGAAAATCCAAAAGGCCAGAATGCCTCTTCTCCTCCAAATGATTATAATGCCTCTCCAGCAAGGGCACAGAAGTGGACTGAGGATGAGATGGATAAATTGACAGAAGTAGGCTTCAGATGATGGGTAATAAAAAACTCTGCTAAGCTAAAGGAGCATGTTCTAACCCAATGCAAAAAAGCTAAGAACGTTGATAAGAGCCTAGAGGAGCTGCTAACTAGAATAACCAGTTTAGAGAGGAATATAAATGACCTGATGGAGGTGAACAACACAGCACAACTTTGTGAAGCACACACAAGTATCAATAGCTGAATTGACCATTCAGAAGAAAGGATATCAGAGTTTGAAGACTACCATGCTGAAATAAGGCATGCAGACAAGATTAGAGAAAAAAAGGATGAAAAGGAATGAACAAAGCCTCCAAGAAATATGGGACTATGTAAAAATACCAAATCTATGATTGATTGGAGTACCTGAAGGAGATGGGGGGAATGGAAACAAACTGGGAAACACACTTTAGGATATTATCCAGGAGAACTTACTGCCAACCTAGCAAGACAGGCCACCATGCACATTCAGGAAATACAGAAAACACCACTAAGATACTCCATGAGAAGATCAACCCCAAGACACATAATCTTCAGATTGTCCAAGGTTGAAATGAAGAAAAAAATGTTAAGGGCAGCCAGAGAGAAAGGCCAGGTCACCTACAAAGGGAAGCCCATCAGACTAACAGTGGACTTCTCCCCAGAAACCCTACAAGCCATAAGAGATTGGGGGCCAATATTTAACATTCTTAAAGAAAAGAATTTTCAACCCAGAATTTAATATCCAGCCAAATTAAGCTTCATAGGTGAAGGAGAAATAAAATCCTTTCCAGACAAGCAAATGCTAAGGGGTTTCATCACCACCAGGCCTGCCTTGCAAGAGCTCCTGAAGGAAGCACTAAATATGGAAAGGAAAAACTGTTACTAGCCACTGAAAAAAAAACCACCAAAATATAAAGACTAATGACACTATGAAGACACTGCATCAACTAGTGTGCAAAATAGCTAGATAGCATCGTTATGACAGGATCAAGTTCACACATAACAATACTAACCTTAAATGTAAATGGGCTAAATGCCCCAAATAAAAGACACAGACTGGCAAATTGAATAAAGAGTCAAGACCCATTGGTGTGCTGTATTCAGGAGACTCATCTTATGTGCAAAGACTAACATAGGCTCAAAATAAAGGGATGGAGGAAAAATTACCAAGCAAATGGAAAGCAAAAAAAAAAAAGCAGGTATTGCAATCCTAGTCTCTGACAAAACAGACTTGAAACCACAAAGATCAAAAAAGACAAAGAAGGGCATTACATAATGGTAAAGGGAATAATTCAAAAGAAGAGCTAACTATTCTAAATATATATGCACCCAGTACAGGATCAAGCAGATTCATAAAACACATTCTTAGAGACCTACAAAGAGACTTAGATGCCCACACAATAACAGTGGGAGACTTTAACACCCCACTGTCAATAGTATACAGACTGAAAAGACAGAAAATTTGCAAGGGTATTCAGGACTTGAACTTAGCTCTGGATCAAGGGGACCTAACAGACATCTACAGAACCCTCCACACCAAATCAACAGAATATACATTTTTCTCAGTGCCACATGGCACTTATTCTGAAATCAACCACATAATTGGAAGTAAAACACTCCTCAGCAAATGCAAAATAACTGAAATCATAACAAACAGTCTCTCAAACCACAGTGCAATCAAATTAGAAGTCAGGATTAAGAAACTTGCTCAAAACCACACAATTACATGGAAATTGAACAACCTGCTCCTGAAGACTCCTGGATAAATAATGAAATTAAGGCAGAAATAAAGAAGTTCTTTGAAACCAATGAGAACAAAGACACAACATACCAGAATTTATGGGACACAGCTAAAGCAGTGTTAAGAGGGAAATTTATGGCACTAAATGCCCACATCAGAAAGCCTGTAAGATCTCAAATTGACACCCTAACATCACAGTCAAAAGAGCTAGAGAAACCAGAGCAAATTAGTCCAAAAGCTAGCAGAAGACAAGAAATAACTAAGATTAGAGCAAGATTGAAGGTGATAGAGACATGAAAAACCCTCCAAAAAAATCAATGAATCCAGGAGCTGGCTTTTTGAAAAAATTAAGAAAATAGACCACTAGCTAGACTACTAAAGAAGAAAAGAGAGAAGAATCAAAGAGACACAATAAACATGATAAAGGGGATATCACCACTGACCCCACAGAAATACAAACTACCATCAGAGAATACTATAAACACCTCTATGCAAATAAACTAGAAAATCTAGAAAAAATGGATAAATTTCTGGACACATACACCCTCCCAAGACTAAACCAGGAAGAAGTCGAATCTCTGATTAAACCAATAACAAGGTCTGAAATCCAAGCAGTAATTAATAGCCTACCAATCAAAAAAAGCCCAGGATCAGATGAATTCACAGCCAAATTCTACCAGAGGTACAAAGAGAAGCTGGTACCATTCCTTCTGAAACTATTCCAAATAATTGAAAAGGAGGGACTCCTCCCTAACTTATTTTATGAAGCCAGCATCATCCTCGTACCAAAACTAGGGAGAGACACAACAAAAAAAGAAAACTTCAGGCCAATATCCCCGATGAACATTGATGTGAAAATCCTCAATAAAAAACTGGCAAAGTGAATCCAGCAGCACATCAAAAACTTACTCACCACGATCAAGTTGATTTCATCCCTGGGATGCAAGACTGGTTCAACATACACAAATCAATAAACATAATCCATTACATAAACAGAACCAATGACAAGAACCACATGATTATCTCAATAAATGCAGAAAAGACCTTTGATAAAATTAAGCATCCCTTCATGTTAAAAACTCTTAAACTAGGAATTGATGGAACATATCTCAAAATAATAAGAGCAGATTACGACAAACCCACAGCCAATATCATATTGAAGGGGCAAAGGTTGGAAGCATTCCCTTTGAAAACCCTTTGAAGACAAGTATGCTTTCTCTCACCATTCCTATTCAATATCATATTGGAAGTTCTGGCCAGGACAACCAAGAAAGATAAATAAATAAAGTGTATTCAAATAGGAAGACAGGAAGTCAAATTGTCTCTGTTTGTAAATTACATGATTCTATGTTTAGAAAACTCCATCATCTCAGGCCAAAAATGCCTTAAGCTGATAAGCAATTTCAGCAAAGTCTCAGGATACAAAATTAATGTGCAAAAATTACAAGCATTGTTTACATCAACAATAGACAAACAGAGAACCAAATCATGAATGAACTCCCATTCGCAATTGCTACAAAGGGAATAAAATACCTAGGACTACAGCTAACAAGGGATGTGAAGGACCTCTTCAAGGAGAACTACAAACTACTGCTCAAGGAAATAAGAGAAGACACAAACAAATGGAAAAACATTTCATCTTCAATGATAGGAAAAATCAATATTGTGAAAATGGCCATACTGCCTAAAGTAATTTATAGATTCAATGTTATTCCTATCAAACTACCATTGACATTCTTCACAGAATTAGAAAAATTACTTTAAATTTCACATGGAATCGAAGAAAACCCTGTATAGCTGAGACAATCTTATGTAAAAGGAACAAAGCTAGAGGCATCACATCACCTGACTTCAAACTATACTGCATGGCTACTGTAACCAAAACAGTATGGCAAGGCTGTGGAGAAATAGGAACGCCTTTTCAACCATTGTGGAAGACAGTAACACAGTATGGCGATTCCTCACATATCTAGAACCAGAAATACCATTTGACCCAGCAATCCCACTACTGGGTTATACCCAAAGGAATATAAATCATTCTGCTATAAAGACATGAACATGTATGTTTATTGCAGCACTATTTACAATAGCAAAGTCATAGAACCAACCCAAATGCCCATCAATAATAGACTGGATAAAGAAAATGTGGTACATGGGTGGGCGTGGTGGCTTCCGCCTGTAATCCCAGCACTTTGGGAGGCCAAGGCAGGCAGGTCACCTGAGGTCAAGAGTTCGAGACCAGTCTGACCAACATGGAGAAACCCCATCTCTACTAAAAATACAAAATTAGCCAGGTGTGGTGGTGGGTGCCTGTAATCCCAGCTACTTGGGAGGCTGAGGTAGGAGAATCACTTCTCCTACAGAGTGAGCTGAGATGGCACCATTGCACCCCAGCCTGGGCAACAAGAGTGAAACTAAGTCCCCCCTGAAAAAAAATGAAAAAAGAAAATGTGGTACATATACACCATGGAATACTATGCAGCCATAAAAAGGAATGAGATAATGTCCTTTGCAGAGACATGGATGAAGCTGGAAGCCATCATCCTCAGCAAACTAACACAAGAAAAGAAAACCAAACACCATGTGTTCTCACTCATAAGTGGGAGTTGAATAATGAGAGAACACATTGACACAGGGAGGGGAACAACATACACCAGGGCCTGTTGGGGGGTTGGGACAAGGGGAGGGGACTTAGATGATGGGTCAATAGGTGCAGCAATCCACCAAGGCACAACTATGCCTATGTAACAAAACTGCGCATTCCGCATGTGTATCCTGTAGTTTAATGTAAAATAAAAAAAAAACCTAAATAAAAATAAAGAATAAACTACATTTGAAAGGGGACATTTGCTACAGGAACAGAGTAAAATAAGGGTCATTTATAAAAAAAGACATTCAAATTAAAATTAAAAGCACTTTTCCTTTAAGGAAAAAACATAATTCTATAACTTCAAACAATATGTCATCATTTTTTGCATTTCTATGCTATTTTTCTCCATATGTGAAATTATATCCATATAAATATGTATATAAACTACTACTGGCATTTTTTCTATTTTGAAACTAATTTTATTAAATAAAATTGGAAAATTTGGAAAAGCATTAAAAAAAAAAGAAAGAAAGAAAGAAATGAAGTCTTCTATGTTGTCCAGGATGGTCTCAGACTCCTGGGCTCAAGCAATCCTCCTACCTCAGCCTCCTGGGTAGCTGGGACTACAAGCATGTTTGAGCTCTTAATTGTTAGTCCTCTTCAATTAGGGCATAAACAAGATGAATTACTTCATCATAAATTGATGTGGATGATCTTCCACTGCAGGTTTCATCTTCAACATCTGGTCCCTTCTTAAAATTAGTTATTTATTTGTAAATTGCTGATTTCTTTGGGGCATTGTCCCCTAAAATTTTTGTAAAACATCAGTGATTTCACTATTCTTTCACCCAAGCTTCACCATAAACTTGATGTTTCTTCTCACTTCAATTTTAGCACAATTCATATTGCTCTAGTAGAGGCTCTTTCAAACTGTTGTCTTAACCTTCTTGGTACCTCAAACTAGATCCTACTCAGACATGTTATAACAAGTTAGTACAAGTTTTTTTTTTTTGGTGCAAAAATGTCTGAAATCAATGCTTAGTTTTGTCACAATATACATTTTTCTGGGAACTTTTTGAAGACTCCTTATTTAAGCTAGACTTCCAGGTTCATAACGCAAAGCTAAGTTAGTAGTTTTTGTATTTGTGAGTGAGAATAAAGTAAAACATGCTGAGGATATTGAAAATGATTGATCCTAAAATTTCAATAACACGCAATCAAGAGCAGACAAATCCTTTTCTTTTTTAACATTGGTTCAGTTGTCATAAATAGCTTTATAACTTTATTTGCACAAACAAGGTATTAAAAGGCCATTGGGTTCTTTTATTTTTGTCCCTTTGAAGAGTCTTTGCAAATGTAAATAACTTTAGCAAGTCATCACACAAACACTGAGAGTTTGTGTGCAGGGAAAAAATCCCTATAAGCCTTCATAGGTGGTAGTAATTCTCATGATGAATTTCTCATCATCCAATGTCTGGTTCTTCACCTTGCAGTGTTGAAAACTTGACAGTCAATTCACCAATAGTGAATGTATCTCAAAGGTCAGATTCACATTAACCATGTTCCAAAACTAATACACAATGTCAAAAGAGCCTGTAAACCAGATTCCTGTGAAACTATTTACTCAACATATTTTCTTCTTGAAGGTAGAAGTAGACCCACGTGGGAAGCCAGGTTGTAATGAGAAGTTTGCTGTTGAATATGGAATCAAGATTAAGCACACAAAATGATTGAAGTTTTAATGGCATCTGGCAAAAATTACCAGAATACTCAAGGTAAATTGACCACAACTGCTTACAGTCATGGTCACACAAAAGGAGAAACTCATTCTCTCTTTTTGTACTAGAATGGGCCCTTTCAAACTTGCCTCTGTGATACTGCTTTTGTTAGCAATCGACAATGATTGCAGCCATCTTCATTGACAACTGCCTTCATATTTGTGTGCAGTCAGATTATAATAGAATCTGGTTGATTTAGGGGACATACTATCTCTTGAAAGCAACTTTGCCTGTATGTTCCACTGCATTTTGGTATAGAGTTTTAATTTTACAATAAAAACGTTACAGTTAAAAAGATAACTTTTTCATAAACTTGGAAGGCCCACTTTCTCACAGTATAATTGGTTTCTGGACCCATTTCCCACTTTAAATTACAAAGATCTGGGCTAGAGAGTGAAGACTTTTAGAATGTGTGCTTTCTTTCATTCATCAGTTTACTTATCATATCAATACCTTTCAGGTTTTTTTATGTTGGTATTCAACTAAATTTAAGTGAATGCATTCCATTCTCTACTATTTTCTGCTAACTGATTACTTGTGTCTCAGAAATGTACATAAACTTAAAGAGCTTCTAAAAAATACAGAAAATATCAGAAAGATCTGATAGACATAGATGCCTTAGAATTTCCAAAGCCATTGTAGAGTCATTTCTGATGAAATACCTAATTTTTCATTCAGATGATGAATTTGTTAAAATAATTATGTGGCTCTATTATATAATTACTATATATATAATATATTACTATACAAAATATATTACTATATATTATATATTACAATATATTATTGTTGCTATATATCAAAGAACTAATATATATATTACTTTTTCTATATATATATAGTAAAAGGAATAACATGATTTATATATATACATTACTTTTACTACATATAATGATTTTGCTTATCAGGGCCACATCCTCATATTTAAGATCAAATGACTTTTTATTTACATAAGTATATATATATATCTCAATTATGGGACAATTTCCTTTGACCCTTTTTGGTTAGTGATTACTTCCAAGAAGTATCTGAAAGTCTTTTGAACAGCAAAGAGAGTGATAATTTTTTATGGAAGACCATTGATCAGAGACATTATATGTAGACTGTTATAATTATTTTCATTTATTTATTTTTTAATGTATTCAATTCATCTTGAGTGCCTCCTCTGTTCCAGGCTCTATGGTGGGTGCTAGAACTGCACTGTCCAATAAGGGAGCCTACATGTGACTACAAGCACCCGAACCATGGTGATGCAACCAAGGAAATGATTTTTTTATTTTATTTAATTTTAATTAATTAAAATACAAATACTTGAATCATTATAAAAGTCTTAATATTGATTATATGTTGAAATGATAATATTTTGGATATATTAATTAAAACACATTATCAAAATAAATTTCACTTGATTCTTTTTACATTTTTAATGTGGCTAATGGGATTTTGAATGCCTATGGCCCATTGTATTCCACCGGACAGGGCTATTTTAGAGATCTGTGGTGAGTAAAATACACATAGTCTTCACCATCTTGGAATTTAATCCATGATTTATGTTTTTACCAAAGTTCACATATTGAATATTTGTTTAGACCACTACATTTAGGAATGGAAATTGAATCAATAATGATGAATAGCCAACCAAATACATTATGAGTCAAAAGGAAAACTGTTTAAATATTTCTGTCCAAAAATATTCTCTGAGAAGCTAAGAGGCCTTAAATGTCTAAATATGAGATTTTACTCTTTTATGTGGTTCTAGTTCTACTGTATCTTGTTTTATTATGACGCATTAGCCATTATTTGGTTCTGAAGAGAAAACCCATTACTTTAGAGGATATTTCATTTAATTATTATAATAATACTGTGAAATAAGCATGACTTCTATTTTATGAAAAGGAAAGATAGGCTTAGATTGATTAACTTTTTAAAATGTATACAAAGATGATAACCATAGACAGGATTCAAACTCATATTTGTCTCATTTCAAATTTCATACTCTCTCTCCTCTACCAAGCATTAGACCTCTTGAAGTTGAAGAAGAGGCCTTTGCAGTGCTATTTTCAGGAAATAATACTCTACTCACAGCTGTGGTCTAGGACACTCATGCAACATATGAAACGATTTTGTCTTTTACTCCAGAAGGGGAATTTACCCTCTTGTGTTCTGGGATTGTTGGTTATTATAACAAATTAACACAAGTTATTCAGTTTTCTCACATGGGAATTTTCTTGATTCCTTTTCTCTACTATAAGCTGCATTAAAGACAGTGCCAGGTGCTCTCAGGTTTTTGATACTTTAAGAAATAAATTAATAGAAGCAGGTTTTCTAGTTGGATCCGACAGTGTCACTATAAAAGTGTACCTGCACCAAAGGACTGAGTCATGATTCCAGGATTCTTTTAGTGCATAAACAGATGGCTTATTGAAAGTGGCCTTCTTAAATCCAGATTAGCAAAACAAA